>NC_068301.1:24584889-25906139 GCF_025860055.1 Xyrauchen texanus
ACTACGGAAAGATCCCAGATAGGAACCGATGGGGGGCGCGGGGGGTTCATCCTTCTAGCTCCCCTGAGGAAGTGAATGACCAGCTCGTTTTTTCCCAGTGACTGGCCGTGCAGGGTTTCAGCGAACGCCGCGATGGCCGCCACGTACACTTTGAGCGTGGATGGGGATCTGCCCTTATCCAGCAGCTCTTGTAAAAACATGAGCAGCGACGACACCCCACATGTCCGTGGGTCCAGGTCTCTGTCGGTGCACCATTTTGAAACACAGACCATTTGGACGCATAGAGTCTGTCTCGTGGAAAGGGCTCTAGCGTGTATGATAGTGTTTATTACTCCTTCTGGCAAAGCGACGGGTAGTCGTTGATCACCCATGCGTGCAGCGCCCAGCGCTCTGGGTGGGGATGCCAGATCATGCCGCAAGCTTGAGAGAGGAGATCTGCTCTCACTAGAATGGGCCACGGGGCTGTCAGTGACAGCCGCGTAAGCTCTGGGAACCATGTCTGATTCTCCCAGCGCGGGGCTATGAGGAGCACCGAGTGACGCGTTTCCCTGATCCTCTGCATTACCTGTGGCAATAGCGAGACGGGAGGGAAGGCGTAAAGCGGGCGATTGGGCCAGTCCTGGGCCAGCGCGTCCTCGTTTTCGAGAAAAATACTGGGCAGTGAGAGTTCTCTTCTGACGCAAAGAGGTCTATCTCTGCTCTGTCGAATATACTCCATAACTTCTGGACTGTTTGAGCGTGCAGGGACCATTCCCCTGGGGAAATATTTTCTCTGGACAGTCTGTCTGGGCCGTCGTTCAGGTGGCCCGGCACGTGCGTCGCCCTCAGCGAGCGCAGGTAGCACTGGGACCAACTCAGTATGCGTTTTGTCAGATGGAAGAGGTTCCTGGATCTGACTCCGCCCTGACGGTTTGGATAGGATACCACAGATCTGTTGTCCGAACGGACCAGGACGTGGTGACCCTGAATGACCAGGAGGAAGCGCACGAGCGCGTACTCGACTGCTATCATTTCCAGACAATTTATGTGAAGGAGCTTTTGATACCATTCGGCCACTGCCCAGGGCTGCAGAGCTGAGATACAGGTCTGAGTCACTCTGATCGGCTGGCGGCCCGTGGCCCAAGCCCGGCGAGACGCGTGGGTGTTTAGCCAATGCTGAAGCGGGGCGCGTGCACAGTAAGCCCAGCTGAAGTACTGCTGCGGCTGAAGCCATGTATCCTAGCATTCTCTGAAATTTTTTCAGAGGCGTGAGGCTGTTCATCTGAAAGGATGCGGGTAGTCGCTGAACACGGCGCGCGCGCTGTGTAGATAAGCGAGCCGTCATCGCCATGGAGTCTAGTTCTATTCCAAGAAAGGAAATTGCCTGACTGGGCTGTAGTGAGCTCTTGGTCCAATTGACTGCAAGGCCCAAACTGTTCAGATGACTGAGGAGAACTGTCCTGTGAGACAGAAGCTCCGTATGTGACTGTGCCAAAATCAGTCAATCGTCCAAATAGTTCAGAATTCGCAAGCCCTGACTCCGCAGGGGTGCGTGCGCCGCATCCATGCACTTCGTGAAAGTACGGGGTGCTAAAGACAGGCCGAACGGAAGGACGGTGTATTGATAAACCTGGCCGTCGAAGGCGAACCTCAAGAATGGCCTGTGACGGGGATTTATCTGAATCTGAAAGTAGGCATCTTTCAGATCGAGAGAAATAAACCAGTCCCCCTGGCGCACATGCGCGAGGAGTTTCCTGATTGTAAGCGTTTTGAACGGTCTTTTTGCGAGCACCTTGTTCAAAACCCTGAGATCTAATATTGGTCTGAGGCCGCCATCTTTCTTGGGGACAAGAAAATAACGGCTGTAAAACCCCGACTCGCTCAGAGAAGGTGGCACTCTCTCTATGGCACTTTTGCACAGAAGGTTTGCTATTTCTGAACGAAGCATGCAGACTGCTTCCGTGTTCACAGTAGTTTCGAGCCGCGCTCTGAAGCGGGGAGGGCGGCGATTGAACTGTAGCAAATAGCCCTGTTTTATTGTGCTTAACACCCATTTGAAGCGTAACGCTAGAGGGTGAATGGTCAAGTCGCCCTGATTGCCGCACACAGCGAGCTGAACAGAATGTGTGAGCGTGCTTACTGTGCTTATGCATGACTGCTCGCAGACAGCAGGGACAGGCTGTTCTGTGAGTGACTTCCCGATTGAGGTGAATGGGGAAAGAGTCACATCTGTGAAGTGATGAGCGAGCATAGTCACGGGCATGGGACTTACATACAGAGAGGTGTTTGCTGGCCGTGTGACAGAGCGTGCAGAGAATCCGTGGTCGCGTTTATTGACTCTAACACTCGAGCTGGCTGTGCCTGCTTTATGTGAGTGGGCTCTGATAGGGACACGGGAAGTGTAATGCTTGTGTGTAGGGGTGAACACTGGATTGTGGGCACATTTTCTACACATAAGGCATGTTTGCTTTTCACAAAATTTCTTTTGAGTGCAGGCAAGCGGGCAGTATCACCGGCTTGTTGGCTGCTGAATCCACCACTGCAGTAGCCTGAGAGAAGGGGACTGACAGGGGGCGAAGCTTTGACGGTGGTCCGACCGCGGCGGGACTGAGCCGTCGTTTCCTTAACAAAGCTAGGAGGACTTCGGTTGCTCTGGTTTCAGCGCAATCTTAGGCCGAGGCCCGCAGGGGGCCGGCGGTCTGCGGCGGCTGTCTGAGCGCGTTCTATGGCGGCCGCCCTGACGACGCTGAGAAGTCTGGCTTTGCTGAGCTGGGCGCTGTGAAGAGGCTCGTGGAAGAGGCTGGTCACGTGGGCGGCCTGCAGAGGAGCTAGCGCGACGAGGCAGGAAGAGATTCATGGCTTGGGTGGCTTTCTGGACTTCCGAAAAACGGTCAACAATGCCACTCACCGCGGAACCGAAGAGACCGGATGGAGAGAGCGGCGCGTTGAGGAACGTGGAGCGCTCAGCTTCTCCCATATCGGCTAGTGTTAGCCATAAGTGTCTCTCGGTCACAGTCAGCCGGCCATGCACTTCCCTAGGGCTTGAGCTGCAGCTTTGGTGGCGCCGAAGGGCGAGATCCGTCGCGCTCCTTAGATCTGAAACAGCCTCTGGGTGCCTGCCTTTCTCATCCCATTCTCGGAGAAGGTCCGCTTGGAGGATTTGTAAAACGGCCATGGAATGCAGAGCAGATGCGGCTTGGCCGGCGGCGGCATAGGCGTGGCCAACACAGGCGGAAGTAGTTCTGCAGGCCTTAGACGGGAGCACTGGCTTAGACCGCCATCTCGCGGAGGGCGGGCAAAGGTGTGCTGCTACCGAATCCTCGACCGTGGGGATGGAAGAGTAGCCCCTCTCGGTGGCGCCGTCCACCAGCGCAAGAGAGGTGGAGACGTGGGATCCGTTCCTGGCCGAGAGAGGCGCGTTCCACGATTTAGAGAGCTCGGCGTGGAGATCCGGCAGGAAGGGTGCGGCCCGGGCCTCGGGCGCCGCTCGGCGACGGCTCTGAAGAAAGCAGCCGTCTAGTCTGTTGGGAGCCTGCTCAGAGGGCGGTGACCACTCGAGCCCGAGGCGGTCTACGGCCTGTGTGAGGAGGCGCGTTAGTTCTTCCTCGACTCGGCGGGTCCTGCTGGATTCCTGGGCGAGGAGGAGGCTTAGGAGCCTGGCCACTCCTCGCTGTCGAAGCCATGATGGAACAGCAGCCCTTATCCTCCGCCTCGTCATCCGAGATGGCAACAGTGTGGCCGCTGGCGGCAACTCGTGGCGTCCGGGAGGCGGGGAGGGTGAAGCGAGGCTCGAGGCAGAGGCTCTGGCGAGATAGTCGCTTCTAACACCGGTTCCGGCAGCCTTTGGGAGCGGCGCTTCTTTCTGCGTGGCGAAGCGAAGGCGTGGCGGCTTCGGTTTTGAGTGCTTCGAGTCGAGCCCGCAGGGTCGACATCGGAAGCTCCTCGCAGAGGTCGCATCCGCCGTCAGCGAGGGCGAGCTCTGCATGTTCCAATCCCAGGCAGAGAGCGCAGATGAGGTGGCGGTCTCCGGCGCTGAGAGGGGCGCGGCATGAGGTGCAGGTGGTGCGAGGCATCTTAAAAAAAAGGCATCTTTTTGTGAAGTTCGCTGAGGAACTTGCTTGCTCTAAAAAGGATACGTCGCCGGATGGCATAGCTCGCAGGATGGCTGAAGGTGGCGAAGACGGCCGGCTTCTTCGAGCGCTGTCCAAGCTTGCTAGATGCCCCTCGAACGGCGACGCGGCTTCTGCAGTTCAGAGATGCGAAGAGCTTCGCTGAATAGATGAAAATCAGGGTTCCAGCCTACTGAACTTACGCTTATATGCACTCTAGCCACGCCCATTTTGGCGGGCTTTGATGCATTGGCGCTGGCGCCTGTCATTGGACGCAAGTTCACTCAAGTTCGATCTATAGGCTGCAGCAGTTGCCGCAGAGCAACCTATGAGCTCGCTAGCTAGCCCGCTCAAGGTATGCAGTTGCTGCACTGCGTTGACAATGGATACAAAATTAAGGATAATTTTTTGGCTTCAATATCTCAGAAAAGATTAATCTTTCCCGTAGTGTAAGCTAGCTTACGCAATACGAGAGAACCTCTCGTAAGAGAACTACCGATTATCAATACATGAAAATGGCATTGATTGTGCGGGTTGCGAAATGAGGAAATAAAAAGTGATTTATTTTTTTTTCTCCCCAATTTGTAATGCCCAATTCCCAATGCACTCTAGGTCCTCGTGGTGGCGCAGTGACTCGCCTCAATCTGGGTGGCGGAGGATGAATCTCAGTTGCCTCCGCATCTGAGACCGTCAATCCGCACATCTTATCATGTGGCTTGTTGAGCGCGTTACTGTGGAAACCTAGCGCATGTGGAGGTTTCACGCTATTCTCCGCGGCATCCATGCATATCTCACCACGTGCCCCACGAGAGCGATCCACATTATAGCAACCACGAGGAGATTACCCCATGTGACTCTACCCTCCCTAGCAACTGGGACAATTTGGTTGCTTGGGAGACCTGGCTGGAGTCACTCCGCATGCCCTGGATTCAAACTTACGACTCCAGGGGTGGTTGTCAACGTCTTTACTCACTGAGCTACCCAGGACCCCATAAAAAGTGATATTTAAGAATTTTGTCATTTGTGTTTATCTCTTTAATCTCTTTATCTTTAGGCATTTATCTATTGCAATCAATGTAATGAGCACTCGTAGCATACAGTAATAGGATTGATATCTGGATTGTTCAAAGGAAGATACCTATTAATTGAAAAATGCTTTTTTTGTACCCAGGTAAAATACATTTTCTTTTGCCATGGAACTGTAGATTCGGTGGCAGTGTTAATGGTGGTGCAGGAAGAAAATTTTTAAGCAACAGTTCACAGACTAGGCAAAAACAGACAAAAAAAGTTGCCATGCTCTTGACTATAATTGATCTAATATACATCAATGACATCAAAGTCCTCTCAATTGAAGGATGTCCTTAGATAATGCAAGCCATTCTACCATGAAAAAGAACAGTCCAAAGCAAACCCCAATGAATGGGTAGAGCAGAAAGATGAAAGCATGTGTGGGCACATACAATAAAAGCTGGCATTGCAATGGGTGTTCCCAGTCAAGGTGGTTTGACCAAGGAGAAGATCCTGAAAATGGAGAGTTGAAAGAACTCATGGTCTCAGATAGAGGTAGACGATATAGCGGTTTTACCGATTAATCTGTGCCGATAGTTGTTTTTTTTGGCACTTGGTTATTTGCAAAAATATATGCAGATAGTTAAAAAAAATTTATTCCTCAACAATAAACTTAATCTGGTGAAATGATATATATATATATATATATATATATATATACACATACATATACACATACATACATACATAAAACACTTCATCTGGTGAATGTATGGATCATTGTAATTGAGCAAGTTTCTATCATTTTCAAAATAAAACACCCCAGTGTATATCAGGCTTGTTTATATTTAAAAGTCCCACGCTAAGCACCAAATCATAATTTTTCTTTGGTTTCGAGTTTTGGTTGCACAATAAAATGCTTTTGGGATTTTATAAATTTTGGACTCTTGTAGCCTCGATGTCTGTGCCCATCATAGTAAGGAAAGGCTATAAAATATTTGATCATTCTTTAAATCGATTAAAAAAAAAAAAAAAAATCAGCTGATTAATTGGTTATCTGCCTTTTCCAGCAAGTTATCGGTATTGGCAAAATCCACTATAGGTCTACCTCTAGTCTCAGATGCTGATGATGGGGGATGGTTGATTAAAGACCAGATACAGATGGGGGTTTAGGAGGAGCAAGTGACAGCTGGCTTTGTGTGTATGTGTTAAGCACAGTGTCTCTTTGTTCCCCTCCCCTGTGCCTGGCAGTGACCGGATCATTTAAGACTACTGCTCATTGGCACCTAAGCTTCAGGAACAGCTTGGCGACTCTTCAGATTGGCTGCTCACTACAGGGAAGATGCTTTGAAACTTAGAAGGCCATAGCAGACTATAATCAATGCCAGCACTCACACAGCACTCCATATTTCCATAGCATGCGATTATTGCCCAAATTACAGTGCTTGTGATAATTATGGATATATATATATATATATATATATATATATATATATATATATATATATATATATATATATATATTATAATACTTGGTATGGAAGCTTAAAATTTGGTGCGACTGAATAATAGTTCTGCAGGGCTGAGAACTTGTTCCTCAACTTGGTTGAAAATCCAGTCTGGTAGGGTACAGTGCAGGTAAAAGTTATAGTTCACCCACAAATAACAAATGTCGTTCTGAAACCAGATGACTTTATTTCCTTCGTGGAACAGTTTTGCAGAATGTTATCCTCAGTCACCATTCAGTTTCTTGAAAAACAAAAAAACAAAAGATGCAATGAAAGTGAATGTTGACTGAGGATAACATTCTGCCTCACATTGCCTCATGACATGAGGGTGAGTAAATGACAAAATAAATGTTTTTGGGTGAACTCTTTTAGGCATCGCTTTTGACACTAAAATCCATTGTTTTATTGCTTGAAGAGTTTATTTGTATTGCTCTCAAGAATATTTCCTGCTAACGGTGGGATATTGGCAGATCATTTCTGTCAAATTGTCTGATAAAGTGCACAGTTTTTGTCCTTGGGATTACAGAACAGCTCTTGGCTTTAAAAGACTTTTTCTGTACTTAAATGGACCGTGCATTTGAACCAGTTTCTTGAAGTGGGCCACGTAAAAATAGTATAAAATCAATCACCGAATGTTTCTGGCTCTTCAGGTCTCAATTTAGGATAAATTATCCCATCAGGGATTGCGGTTGCTCTATATTTGAAGCAATGGAGAACTTGAATTGTTGTCATAAAGGGGTAGAAATATTACCCCTTACATTTTAGCTAAGGCAAGGGATTTTGAAAAATCCCTAAGCCTAAGAATAAAACGGCATGTAATTAGTCACTCGTCATTTGAGCAATAAACATAAATGATAACTCAAATCTTCCAGCTTATTGAGGAAAGGTGTACTTTTACTTTTCTAAGGAATTATACTTGCAATTGTTGACTGATTGAAAAACCTTTTAGACTTCTATTGAAGGTGTGATCTGAGCCATATCAAGGGACTGGAATATGAAATAGACCTGGGTCAGTCAGCAATCATCTTAGCAACACCCTAGCATTGCAGCACAGGAAAGCACAACTTCCATATTTTTTCAGAAAATGTAAAAGTGAAGTTTTTGATATTATTTATAATAAGAGTCCATAACTGGAGGAAAATACACTCAATGATCACTTTATTAGGTACACTATAGTCCTAATAAAGTGGCCAACCTGGTCTTCTTCTGTTGTAGCCCACCCCATTTGACATGTTGTGCATTCTGAGATAATACACCGCTCACTACAATTACTGTAGACTTTCTGTCAGCTCTAACCAATCTGGCCATTCTCCATTGACGTTGCATTGCTGCCAAACGATAGGCTGATTAGATAATCGCATGAATAAGTCGTACAGGTACGAATAGGCGTACAGGTGCTCATAAAGTGCCAAGAGAGTGTATTTTCATTGCTCAAGATGGTAATGAATAACAAAAAAATGAAAAACTCTTAACAGGTTAACGCAATTCAGTCCTTCCCCATAATAAAGTGACTCAGATTTGTAGAAAAACACCAGAGTGAACTCCTATGGCCCTGCAAAGAATCTTCAAAATAAAATCTTCAAGTTTTTCATTGTCAGTTTACTGAAAATCATTATTGGAAAAGTAACTTGTAGTTCACAGTCTTCCTTTGAATCTGCCTCCAGAGGTCAAGTATCCAGCCCCTCCAGTAGCGAGCCCCTTAAATTATGTGTGAGAAAGTCACCCAGCCTGGGGAACCCCATATCACCATTAGCAACCTGATGGATGGCATTAATCATTACATCGCATGAGTGATTATGTAAATTATGATCCCCTGTTAAATGGAGCTGGTCTGACTGCTGTTTTTATTTTCAATATTGTCTGTGACTCCTGCAGTTCCCTATATACACTTATAGTGGACAGAACTCCTCAGCGAGACATGGACAGGACATCTCATTGCCTATGCTCGGCGCCTGCACAGAGGCATTCCACTCCCCTGTGTGTTCCTGTGAAGAGTTCTCCATATCGCCGTTGAAGGCACTCTTAGTGAACAGGTTCTTAGCTTCAGATGCTCGTCATTTATCAATGCGGCGCTTCAGCAGAGACTTCTACCTGCTTCCCATAGCACTCCGACTAGAGTTACTGTATACAATATTGACTAAAAGAGCCGCTTGCGTGATACGCATCGATCCACAAGTGTTTTTCTATGTGAACGTCACATCCCACCTCCTGATGAGCATGAGAGCTATGTTCACTGTCTGGGTTTTGAATGCGCATATTTGGCTATCTCAGAGAAAGCTTCCCTCCTTGACACCCCATTATCACCCGACTGTCTCTGGCAACACCGTAGAAAGCTTTTCAGAGCACTTCATCATGCCGCAAAAGCAATCTCAAGCATTAAAACACTTTCTTCCAAAGATAATTAGTGCTTCCCTCATTCCTGGCACACTGCCAATCTTATTTTGGTCAGTGCCCAGGAATTCATTCATTTCTTGCTGCCCCAGTATGGAAGTTGACCTATATGCATCCGTGGAGAACTGTCCCCTTTGGTACTTCATGTCTTAAGCCCCGCTGGGAGTGGATGCTCTGACTCACAATTAGCCGGTGAAACACAAGTTAAGCGTTTCCCCCGGTGCGCCTCTTTCATTCCATCATCAGCAAAGTCCGAGAGGACATCGAATCAGTTCTGTCAATTTCGTCAAAATGGCCTTATCAGTCCTGGTTTCCAGAAATGATAGAAATACCAGACAGCCCTCCATGGGAAATACCGCTGAGGAGAGACCTTTTCTCTCAAGCACAAGGCACTATTTGGCATACCCAGCCAAAGCTATGGAACCTATACATGTGGCCTCTGAACGAAGCACGTCGGACAAGCCAGAGTTGTCTCTGTCTGTCATTTAAATTACATTAACCCTCTGGGGTCTGAGGGTGTTTTGGGCCCTGGAGAAGTTTTGACATGCCTTGACATTTGTGCTTTTTTCAGTTGCTTAAAAACACATTAATGGCTAAAGTCTGATTACACTGTATTCAGCAAAACTGGGCTACAATAGTATGTGAGCAACATGTGTGTTCAGGTTTGTATTTTTGAGAAAATAACGTTTATGCGTGGTTTTTGAAAAAACTAACATTTTAAGTCATTGAAATAAGGCCATATAACACATACTAAACATTTGTCCACGAGACTTTTGAGAACTGGATTTGTTGCCTAGAGTTTTTGCTACATAATGATCTGAAAACCATCCTGATCACTGATTCATACAAAACAATATACTAATTTAACTTTTGTAAGACAATTTTAGTGTTAGAAAGGTCATATGCGAGGAGGCATGAACTATCATGAATATTGAGGTCATTCACACCTGAGGAGACAAAAGGCCCTCCCCTGGGATCATCAATGAGGAATGTGACAGAAAGAAAATGAATGTGAGGAGACTTAATGATCAAAATCAAGTTTTAAGTTAAAATAAGTAATCTGACTATACATTTTCTTTACATAAAGACTTTACTTAATGCTAGACCTACACTTGGTTTAAAAGTTTTAGAAGAAGTCTCTTCTGCTCACCAAGACTGCATTTATTTGATCCAAAATACAGTAAAACATTGTGTGAACTCTTTTTACAATTTAAAAGAACAGTTTTCTATTTGAATATATTGTAAAATGCTATTTGTGATCAAAGCTGAATTTTCAGCATCATTATTGCAGTCTTCAGTGTCACATGATCCTTCAGAAATCATTCTAAGATGTTGATTTTCTAATATGGGCATATTTAAAGTGCATTTTACTCATTTAACCTGAACACATATTTGCAAGCATAATCATTGATGATAATGAGGCAGCATAAACACTAGATAAAATATATTCTAAACATTCATATAATTTTATATCATGTTTCATATCATATTTATATCATACAGCATACAATTTAAATACCTGCTTTAGCCGAAACAGCATTTAAATGTAACTAAAACTTGCTTATTAGGAGTCATATTTCAAATTTCATTACTCTGAATCCTGCCTGGCAAGTCTGGAAACAGTCCCACTAGTAAAATATGTACATGTTTATATAAAATAGCATGAAAACTAAATTACTTACTCATCCGAAATTGTATCGTCGGCTGGATCAAGTCTCTCTTCAAAATACAAATGTTCATCGGAGTCCTGCTCTTCTTCTGAGGAAAATGTTAACCCTTCCTTACTATCCAGGAGTTTCCTTGCCTGTGTATCATTACAAATGCGCAGTAAAGTGAAGGAATTGTGTTTACATCAAACCTCACTGTCGGGGGCGTTTACCATTTGCCTTGATTGCTTCATTACATTAGCGTATGAACGGTGCGCTCTGCTGGTGGGTGTGATCACATTAGCTATAATGAGCTGAGCCATTAAAAACTGTACATCGCTTAGTTTCATACAGATTACATTGCAGGAGAATATTTGTTTTAAATTTGAATTGTTTTATTTAAAAGTAGAAATTTTAAGCTTTCTTTAGACATACGTTTCATGTTTGTGTGATAAGTATTCGCAGAGTTTCAGTTCATTTTTCCTTGTGGAGACAGAGACGTCAGATAGCTCACCCTTTTTATTTTCTTTATTTTACAAAAGCAAAAGGTTTTGTTGTTATTGTGAGTGTACACAAATAAAAATAGACCCTTTTATAGTCTCTAATGATGTCTTACACTTATCTGTATACCCAAAAATGACGGAGTATTTTAAGTTGTTTCCGCTGTAATGACGAAAATATCCAGCAGGATGCGTCGACCCCAGAGGGTTAAACCTATAAAAGGCTACGTGCCTAAGGTTGTATCAACGCCCTTCAGGGCTCAGGTGGTTTGTTGCAAGCCTTCTTTTTTCTACCATTTATTTCTGATAAAGAGCAATCTATGCATATGTTCCATTGCATACATGTGTTGAGCGTACCCGTCAGCTTAGGTTGTTGGATTAGCTCTTTATTTGTTATGGGACTATTCATATGCACTTTAATATGTCTTATAAGTCATCGACCTTTGGCCTGTGACTCCTTATAATTAGGGATGCACCGAAATGTCGGCCGCCGAAAATGGCACTTTCGGTTTTCGGCCGAAAGACAAAAAAGGCTGAAAATATGAGCCGAAAATATATACCTCCTCGCCCCGCCCCTCAGTGCTCTGATTTCACTCTGGATCAAGCTAGCCCTTATCACGGCGCTACCAAACAAAGGCCGATCATGTCAGCGGTGTGGAAATTCTTCAAAGTTTCTGATAAGGACATCAAATTTGCGATCTGCAGTGTTTGTTCAGCAGAACTTTCAAGATATATATATACAGAGTATAGCAAGAGATTCTACAGGAAAGCGCCCCGATCCACAGCAGTGCCACAACTAGCGCAGCTACACCACAACTTGAGACGTATCTAGCTGAACTACGCCAGAAGCGACAATCCCCTTGACTACGGTCGCATAAACAAAGACCGCTTTCCTTTGCTTGCGCGGATTGCGCACAGGTATTTATCTGCCCAAGCACCAGCACAGAGAGTGAGAGACTGTTCAGTGCAGCATCTCATGTTCTTGATGAGCTTTCTGACAGGAGGGACTGTCAGAAAGTTTAGCAACTTTTGTTCTTGAAGAGAAACCAGTCACTTGTAGTTAAATAGAAAGCGGTCCAATATGATGTGTATAGCAATTACATTACACTTGTTCTTCACTTGAGGATAGGCCTACATCTGTCGTTTACAGTTGAGGTTGGATTTAGTTCAATTACTGCTGTTTTGCACTGTTGTTTTGCACAATAATGTTCACTTAAAGTGTACATTCGTTTACATAAACAGAATAGAGCACTGATCTATATATATAATTATATATTATAGTTATATATAGATCAGTGGAATAGAGGCCCTCTGCCATTCTGTGTTCTGCCTTTTGTTTCAATTAAAATTACTGTTGCATATTTAAACTTTTTCAAAGATGCTAGCTAATAAATTATATTTTTACAGAACTGAATGAAGAATAATATTTAATAAAGTTTTAATATATTTTTTGTCCAATATTTGTGTGGTACTTTCAATAAAAGTGTGATTTATTTTATTGGTTTGTAGTTTTTCAATTCAGATTCATTAAATTCATGAAATTAATGAAAAAGTATAATATGAATACAATTATACACAAAAAAAATAGGTAAAAAAAAGTTAATTTCGGTTTCGGTTTTCGGCCAAGTGCATCCTGGATTATCGGTTTCGGCCCAGAATTTTAATTTCGGTGCATCCCTACTTATAATATCTCTATTTAGAGTCACATATTCACTTTGCAGCGCATAATACATGCAGACTATATATTTATTTAATCAAATCACATCCATTTGTTTATCATTAATAATCACACTTTAGTATATCACAATTTTCATTTTATTAATTGTCCATTTTGGTGTAAAGGAGGATCAGAACACATGCTCAAATGAGAGTGTGAAAATTTGTAAGCAGCCATCCATCAGTCAGACAGTGCACGGGGACTGAATTGAGTTTGTATTCGGTAATGCCAGGACTGCAGAAACACTGCTATTGTTACGTATCTTTTATTTCAGTATCAGCTTGGTACTGAAGTACTGGTGCTTTTGACATCACTAGTTATTATAATATTCAAATTACCGCAATGTGAATAAAATTATATTTTATTTACTGCTTTTGGTGCTGCCTTTCATTTTTGTTGACTTTAAATTTAAAAGTAAATAAAAACATTTTATTGTGTAGCGGTAATGAGAATCATCATTGAAAACAAGAGGAATAGTAAATGTAAAACATCAGATTGTGTTATGGCAATTAAAATTTGTGGGTAAATTATGCTTTAGTGTCCTGAAAATAATGTCACAATACATAGGTCTGATTTGTCCGAAATTTAGGCTTAACTATTGTATGCAAAATACAATTTTATATAAATAATTTAAATATGATGCAAACTATTTCCTGGCAGGTTTCTTTTTGATTTCTACTGAAGAAGCTAAGCCATAAGGGATTGGGAAGACACAATGGTGAGCTAATGTTGACAGAATTATCTTTTATCTTTTTTTTTTTTTTTTTGAAGGGCGGGGGCACAAATGATTGAGGCGAAGTGTGACTCTAGCATTGTGTTTGCATAAGTCTTTTGATCTACACCGATGTACAATTAGTTGTATAGCTGAGTTCTTCGTGTTGCCTGAATATGTAGTCCATGTTGAAACCTGTCCTTATATTCTTTTCATTTCTTTTCTCCAGACTATGGATTGGGTTTGTCCTCAGCTGTCACTTTTAATGTGCATTTAGAAACTCAAGATGATCAAAGAATCATTTGAAAAAAATAAATAAAACATTTTCATTCATACTGTGAGAGCAGAACGGCTGTGTTTACCTACTGATGGTGCGATGCTTGTATTGCTTTTTCAAGCATGTTTCTGACCTATTTTGTGAATAGGAACAGATGGAAAGAGGAATTTATGACAACCGACAAGAATAGAGTGCTGTATGTGACCCATCTCGACAGACACGAATAGTGCCATGATGATTGTGGATCTATCCTTTTATTTGTATGCAAGGGGAAATGCATTTTCCCACTTCCCTTTTCTTTTACAAGTTAATGTAACATCAGTCTGGAAGCAAGTCAGTTGTACTTCCACTATTCTGTGGTGATTAAGCAAGCTTTAATCTACTCCAGTCAGGCTTCCTAAGCAACCAATTGGTCTGGTTACTAGGGAGGGTAGAGTCACGTTGGGTTAACCTCTTCATGGTCGCTATAATGTGGTTCTTGCTCTCAGTGGGGCACATGGTGAGTTGTGCATGGATGCCGCGGAGAATAGCATTAAGCCTCCACACGCGCTAGGTCTCTGCAGTAATGCGCTCAACAAGCCACGTGATAAGATGCATCTATTGACATTCTCAGACTCTGAGGCATCTGAGATTCATCCTCCACCACCCGGATTCAGAGTCACTACGCCACCACGAGGACCTAGAGTGCATTGGGAATTCAGCATACCAAATTGGGGAGCAAAAAAAAAAAGCAAGCTTTAATCTCAGAAATTGTATACCCTTGGTGCTTCTTGCAAATGCGATGCAGATATACAGTGAAAAGAGATGCTCTGCTTCCATTGTGATTTCTAATTACTGCTAAATCTTGTTATTATTACTTTATAAGAGGTGCTTGCTAAGGCATACATCACTATTATTATTGTTTTTACCTAGGTTTAGAAATTTGAACAAACCACTAAGCTGAATATTAAACTGTACTGAGTTCTACTTTAAATGTACTAAACACACTTTGTTGTGAAAAATGAGACACATTTGTTAAGCGAGTCCTCCCCTATTCTGGTTACCTAATGCTCGGTTGTTTTTCAATGAAGAGCATGTTTCATAACCCTCGTATTTGTGTAATTTTGTACTTTTTATAGAGCTCACTATTTCTGAAAGCACAGTTTATGTTTTTTGTCCTGCATAATGCTGGCCACTCTATCCCACTCTGTGGTAAGTGCTCCTGAGGGCAGTGTAGCGCCTGCGTTTAACATTCATAGCCGCTTAACGGTTGTAACAGTCAGAATCTGCTGCTTCTAAATAAAGGTTTTGTGTCCATCCCTGGAGAGAGATCCACACCTCTTCCATATCCTCGGGCTGGGGCCATCTTCATGCGAAAGACTACACAAAGGAAAACGGTTCCCATGGTTCCCAAACAGGGTCTATCCATCAGGGCTGGTGTCAAACGGTTTGAGCCTAGCATAGTGTGGTGCCTATAACAGCCAGAGGTCAGTTGCACATTTTCAGCATGTCCTGGCCTATGGGCTCTTCCTCTTTCTAAGAAGGGAACTCATTCATGAAGCTTACTCATTGATTGTGTTCCATTAGTTCATTCCCATTAAGTGATTAGTGGAAAGTCTGTTTTGTTTTGTTTGTTCTTTTCTTATGCAATAAATTATAAATGGCTTAAAAGATAGCATGGATGGTTGATGCAGCATGATTTTTACTTAGTCAGATTTAAATTGTTTTTAGATGATTTACTACTTTTTATCTGTCTAAACACTGCCAATATTGTTATTATAAAGGCCTAAGAATTATTTCAAAATAATCTAATTATTGTCTGTTTTCACTACTAAAATGAAGTTTTTTGTTTAGATGTTTTAAAAAATTAATACATGCATAAATTAATATTAGGCTTGGGATCGAGATACCGATCGACCGACCGACCGACCGACCGACCGACCGCCAAATGTTTGGAATAATGTACAGATTTTGCTCTTATGGAAATACATTTTTACTTTAATTCACCAAAGTGGCATTCAACTGTTCACAATGTACATTGCGTAATGTAGTTTTTGCATAATTTATTATTGCATAATAAATGTCACAATTATGAATTTTTCAATTTGCGCAGTTACACAAGTTTCATACACTAACCTGCATACTCATAAAGGTCACTTTTCATTCTTGAAGATGTACAAAAACCTTTGTAATGTTTGTGTATATTGTGACTAGATCCGCAACTTAGTTTCGACTGCCACCTGCTATATGCTGTGTGACAGTTTTGTGCCTTGTCTCACCCGCGACCGGCTTCAGTAAATGTTATATCACCCCCTTGTGGTCTCCCAATGCTATTACGCCAGACTACTTTAAACAGAACGCCAACTCGCAGTGAACTGGAAAGCACAGAAATTGAGCGTAAACTTTAAATATATATATATATATAAAGTTATAGTTTGAGGGTTTTATTTGTTGTTTCACTTGACCTGTAATTATATATTAGCAATATTATAGAATATATAATCTGTCACGCCATATGTTTTAGGTATTAACCTATAAAAAATTAGGCCAAAATACAAAAAACTTATTTATTTTATATTTATTTTATTATTAATATACAAAATAGGGCTAACACTTGACAATAAGGTTGTATTTGTTAACATTAGTAAATTCATCCGGTGTCATGATCTAATGATGAACAATACGTTTTTACAGCATTTATTAATCTTAGCTAATGTTAATTTTTGAAAATGTTAATGTTCATGTTCGTTCATAAAGCATTAAATAATGTTAACATACAGTATATAGTATACTTTTCATTTTAAAAATGTGTAGTATATACAGTATAACATTTAACCATGCTTAATAAATGCTGTGAAAGGATTGTTGTTCATTGTTACTTCACATTAAGTAATGTAGTTAACTAATGTTTATGAATAAAACCTTAATGTAAAGTGTTACCGAAGATTTATTCATTTAGAATACTGCTGAGAGGCCAAGAGTATTTTCATTACAGCTACAGGATTGTTAAGATGTCTTCAATAAAAAAAAATGCAACCTCATAGCCTCTGTTAAATATGATAGTTGAAGAAGCTGTGTTTGTTATCTGTGCAATTTGCACATTGAATTTCACAGCTATTGTTATGAGATCCATATAGTTTTGAAAATAGAATTTGTAGTTCATTTGGAGTTCATGATACAGAGCTTGTCCTCAGTCATTTCTGACTGCAGGACTCCTATATAACCTCTCTCAATCTCTCAGCTACCGTTGAAGTCAGAAATTTAAATACACCTTAGCCAAATACATTCCTGACATTTAATCATAGAAAGCATTTCCTATCTTAGGTCAGTTAGGATCACTACATTATTTTAAGAATGTGCAATGTTACAATAATAGTAGAGAGAATGATTTATTCCAGCTTTTATTTCTGTCATCACATTCCCAGTTGGTCAGAAGTTTACATACACTTGGTTAGTATTTGGCAGCATTGCCTTTAAATTGTTTAACTTGGGTCAAATATTTTGGGTAGCCTTCCACAAGCTTCTCACAATAAGTTGCAAAATAGTTGGCCCATTCATCCAGACAGAACCAGTGTAACTGAGCCAGGTTTGTAGGCCTCCTTGCTCACGCACACTTTTTCTGGACTGCCCACACTTTTTTTTTTATCAGATTGATTTCAAGACTTTGTGGTGACCACTCCAATATCTTGACTTTGTTGTTCTTAAGCCATTTTGCCACAACTTTGGAGGTATGCTTGGGGTCATTGTCTGTTTGGAAGACCCATTTGCGACCACGCTTTATCTTCCTGGCTGATGTCTTGAGATGTTGCTTCAGTATATTGACAATTATTCCTCATGATGCCATCTATATTTTGAAGTGCATCAGTCCCTTCTACAGCAAAGCACCCCCACAACATGATGCTGCCACCCCTATACTTCACGGTTGGGATGGTGTTCTTCAGTTTGCAAACCTCACCCTTTTTCCTCCAAATATACCAGTGGGCATTATGCCAAGCAGTTACATTTTTGTTTCATCAGACCAGAGGACATTTCTCCAAAAGATAAGATCTTTGTCCCAATTGGACTTGCAAACTGTAGTCTAACTTTTTATGGTGGTTTTGAAGCAGTGGTTCTTCCTTGCTGAGCAGCCTTTCAGTTTATGTTGATATAAGACTCATTTTACTGTGGATATAGATACCTGTCTACCAGTTTCCTCCTGCATCTTCACAAGGTCCTTTGCTATTGTTCTGGGATCGATTTGCACTTTTCGCACCAAACTATATTCATCTCTAGGAGACAGAATGCATCTCCTTCCTGAGTGGTATGATGGCTGCATGGTCTTATGGTGTTTATACTTGCTTAATATTGTTTGTACAGATGAATGTGGTACCTTCAGGCATTTTGAAATTTCTCCCAAGGATGAACCAAACTTGTGGAGGGCTGATTTATTTTGATTTTCCCATGATGTCAAGCAAATAGGTACGGAGTTTGAAAGTAGGCCTTAAAATTGACTGAAATTATCCTATCAGAAGCTAATTGGCTAATTGTCTAAATGCTTGACATAATTTTCTGTAGTTTTCCAAGCCGCATAATGGCACAGTTTACTTAGTCTGACCCACTGGAATTTTGATTATAGTAAATTAAAAGTGAAACAATCTTTCTGTAAACAATTGTTGGGAAATATTACTTGTGTCATGCACAAAGTAGATGTCCTAAACGACTTGCCAAAACTATAGTTTGCTAATATGAAATTTGTGGAGTGGTTAAAAAATTTGTTTTAATGACTTCAACCTAAGTGTATATAAACTTCTGACTTCAACTGTATATCTGTCACTCATCTCTCAGATCCAAGAGCCACAGGACTGGCCAGAATCTTGTGGGGATGTTTGGGAAATATCTTGAATTTCTCTCATCCCATCTCATCATTAATAATTCATTTTATATTCACCAGAGAAACCAGAGAAATGGGGAGAGGGTTGATTTAAGAGCCCTTAAATGTTCCAGATAAGTCTGTGGGATGTGGTTTAGGGGGGTTGATGGCTGGTCAACATGCTGACTTTTAGTGTTTGTGTGCATTGGCACGTGTGCACAAAGCGACTTACCAGGAGTGGTTAATGTCGTGGCTCAAGGCAAATTTTGGGGAAACCTTATTCCACAAAATTATGTTCTTTCTACCTGCATCCTGTTTTGTTAAATCGCACATAAGCAGACACAAAAAGAGGGTTTGTGGCAATTATATGTATTTTTACATTGCAGGTGGGTTTGGGAGGAACGTTTCTGCCACATTCTATGAATAGTGTACACTTTGTTGTCCAGTTCCTTTTTTTAAAAAAAAGCACTAGAGGTGTTTTAACATGTGTTTGTGTGTAGAGCTGGTTGGGTCACTCAAACAAAAATTATAATTTGTTAATAGCGCCACAGATCAACTCTGTTTACTCTTTTCGGGGAAATCAGCCTACAAATGTCTTGATTGAATTGATTGATTGAAATACTTTATTAATCCCCAAGTGGACATTTCTTTGTTACAGTAGCAACTCATAAATAGAAAATGCAATTAGGTAAAAACAACAAGCAGCTCTAGGAAAAATTAAGAGACCACTGCAGAGGCTGACTACCACCCCTGGCGTAGTGAGTTCGAATCTTGCTGAGTGACTCCAGCCAGGTTAAAGTCACATGGGGTAACCTCCGTGTTGTTGCGATTAGGGGTTCTCCCTCTCAATGGGGTGCGTGGTAAGTTGTGCGTGGATTGCGGAGAGTAGCATGAGTCTCCACATGCTGTGAGTCTCCACGGTGTCATGCACAACGAGTTGCGTGATAAAAGGCATGGATTAACAGTCTCAGAAGCAGAGGCAACTGAGACTTGTCCTCCACCACCCAGTTTGAGGTGAGTAACTGTGCCACCGCGAAGACCTACTAAGTGGGGGGGGGGAGGAAGAGACCACTGCAAAATTATCCGTTTCTCTGGATTTACTATTTATAGGTATGTGTTTGAGTAAAATTTACTTTTTTGTTTTTTTCTATAAACTTCTGACAACATAAGAATTTTTTACGTTTTAAATATGGATCAATCTGGTGCACTTTGAGAGCAACCTTAAGAGGATAGGTCTTTGAAGAACTTTTTGCTCTTGTAAAGAATGTTGTGCTCTAGTTATAAACACACTGGTTGTATAGATATTAATGGTGATCACATGGCAAAAAAGTCACACCCTCAAAGCATAAATGAGATGGAGTTTATATATATTTGAATACAAATCTGCTTTTTTTTTCTCTCCACTGTTTAATTCACTTTAGACACAACTCACTGTGTTTACATGAATACCTCACCAAGACGGGCATTTTCAGCACACACATATGCCGCCTGTCAATCAAACAGGGCACAGCTGTTACTAGATCGCATGCAAATGATAAAATTGCGTGCTCTTGTTTACTTTCAACAGCAGGATAAAAATACGAACTTGGGCTGGGTTTGAGATGCTTTGCCTAAGCAACGGAAAACGCAACTTTAGAGATCTTTTATGTTATTATGAGAAGTGTAAAAAATTTTTGATTCATTATGAAACTGTGGCTGGTCATATTAGAGTAATTAGGTAGGTAATTAATAGGAAACACTTGATGTGCTGGATCAACAAGTCAGATGCATGGCGGCTCCACCTCAACTTGCAGGACTTAAAGGATCTGCTGCTAATGTCTTGGTGCCAGATACGACTGGACAACTTCAGGGGTCTTGTAGAGTCCATGCCTCGGCGGATCAGCACTGTTTTGGTGGAACGCAGAGTACCAACAGCATATTAGGCAGGTGGTCATAATGTTTTGGCTTATCTGTGTATTTTTGCATCCAGAAAGTGATATGATAATGCAATGTATCACTGTATATATTAGACGATTGTTCAGGATGTAGAGGCAAAGGTAAATTATGTCAAAATGTTTTTGGATGAACTATTCCTTTAGTACTTAACATGATATAAATCCTACAATATTTTGTTGAATGTGGAACTGCCATTTATTTATCACAGTAAAAGGGCTTAAAAGAAGGTCACAGTTGCTCATTTTTCTTCTCTCTGTCTCTTACTCGCTTGTCTATTTCTCTAACTTGTCTCTAAGACCTTGACAATTTTATGGGTCAGTCTGAACAGTGCTGGTTTGATACCCCCAGCCATGCATGAATCCAGGCCAGACCCAACATTGTTAATTGACCAGCTCTCCACTGATCTCTATTCATAGCTTGAAGAACCCAGAGCAACCTCAACAGCTGTGAGAGCATGGGCGGCTGGCGTTTAGGAGCCCACAATGGGTGGAACAAACATATGCTCTCTCTCATTCACTGACTTTAGTCAATTTACCCATCATCCCCCTAAACCTTTTTTAATGGGCAACAAGATGTTAAAAGCTCTTGAGTTTGCCACCCAGTGCTAAAACCCAGCTGCAGAAATTAGGCTACCTTGTGTACTCTTTTTTTTTATTATTATTTATTTATTTTTTTATGTTGTGAGACCAGCTCAGTGGTGTAATCTGCAGCTTGTTCATTTTATTGTTTTTGTTAAAAATGTGCCCTTGGATAGTGGTTAGAGCTATGAGTTGAGTTTCTAGAAAAATCTAAAGTATTATTTTATTGTATATCACCCTGAAGTGTATTGTTTTCATCCCATTCATGTTAATGGTACTTTTCCAGATGCAGAAGTGTTCATTAAAAGCCAAGCATGACACGGACCCCATTAGAATCCTTATGCAATCTATTTATTAATCTATTTGTGGTGGAGCAAACACTGACTTGCGCATGGACAGACAAGACAGTGCAGCCTGCATGATGCTGCAAGTTATTCAGCCCAATCAGGGGGAAAGCAGCAGCACAGCATCTCTCCCTCCCCTTCTCTTTCATAATTGAATCTGTTAACATTTTCACTACATCTTCAATACAACTTTAAATGGCCATTTTTAAGGTAACTGATGTGTTTTTTATTTGAGATATTTCACTCAAAAATGTAAATTGTCATCACTTATTTACCTTCATGCTGTTGCAAACCTGTATAACTTTCTTATTTCAGTGGATACCAAAAGGATATATTAGGGAGTTTCAGTCACCATTCACTCACATTGAATGAAAAACAAGAGGCAGTGACAGTGAATTGAGACTGAGACTAAATGTTTTGCTTAACATCTCCTCTCATTCAGATTTAAGGGTGAGCAGTGATGACAGAATTTAATTTTTAATTGAACTGCCCTTTAACCACCTGTTAAAGTATTTGTTAAAGGTATCTGCCAAGAAAAAATATCTAAATGTTATTCAGCACGTGCTAGACCTTATATTCACAGCAGCGGTATCTTTGATTTTTTATGACAATGACAATGAAAGTATGACACAAAATCATCATAAATACAAACATAGTCTTAGCGACACAATAATGATATGAGTTAATAACAAACATGTAATCATGTTCGCTATACATTTATGCTGCACAGTTGTGAGTTGAAATGATCTCTTCTGTCCAGTCAGCTCTGTTGATGATCTTGAAACCACAGCAGACAACGAGAGCCCTCGGAATCATTTTTCACCAATGTAGTCTGATAAAAGTTGATTTTTTTACCCCTGTTTTTTTCCTTCACTTCCGTGTTTGACTTAAGCGGTGATGTTGCCAAAGCATTGGTCTAATGCGTCATGTCTTGCTAGAAAGCAGTGACTAAAGAGATGGGTCACAATATAGGCTACATACTTTAGGCTACATGCATTCTTAATGAATTCATTTAGAGTTTTAATGTTGTATTAACTTATTAACACTTAAATACACAATTTTATATATATATATATATATATATATATATATATATATATATATATATATATATATATATATATATATATAAAACATATCCAGAGACATTCAAGTAGCCTCAGTGGTTTTGTATTTACCAGCTAATTAATTAACGTGTTTTTGTTTTTTTTTATTGCGAAAGTGGTCTTAAATTCTTATTTTATTTGGCCTTAAAAAGCCTTAAATTTCATTCCTTTGAACCTGCAGATACCTTGTGTGTATATATACATATACATGCATATGTATATATTTTTATTTTTTTATTTTTTTGCATGCATTTTTTTGTAACTTGTACCGATATTTTTTGTTTTGCGCCGTTATTTTCATGACAATTAAATATTATATTGCAAAAAATCATTCTTTTTGTAATATTACTTAATATTATTTAATAATTAAGATTATGAAATGTAAGCTTTTTTTTTATTAAAATATTTTATTTAAATTAAGTATTTATAAAGAATGCTAATATTTGCTTTACTGATTTTTTTATTATTATTATAATTTAGGTAATAATGTATGCTGCTTTTAATAATAAATTCAAACATCTTTGTACCCAGAAAAAAATATTATAATTTCTGTATTAGAGTTTTAGTTTTTACATTACAGTAATGCGAATTGGGATAAAATGGTCCTTGGCTTCATCATCACAACAGAACACAATATAATTTTAGTATTTTGATTTATTTTGATTTTGGGGTGAAAAATGATCTGGGCATTACTTCATGAGATATTATCCTTCTAAGACTAAAACTAAGGCTCAGCACCCACCTGAGCAGATTAAATGGAAGTTAGCATGTAGATGTACTGCTGTCACGCTACCAGTTTTGAAGTTTGTATTTGGATAGCAGCTGTTTTCAGTCTGATTTGATTGTGTTGCCTTATATCAAGACAATTATACACATTTTGTGGCTTGACAACTAGATCATATCAGCTAATCATTTTCAGGTTTTATTTTCTCCAAAATAGACGTAAAAAATAAAATCAGCATCGAACAGTCACTTCATATTGAATAATCAGTCTCCATATTTCCTGTTATTGTGTAACGCACTCCGATATGCTGAGCAAGAAGCCCATGAGTTTCCTTCCTACATCTTCAGTCGTGTCTTTTGAAATTTGCCGCCTTTTCACTTAACTCTGGCAGAGCAGTTTCCTCTTCTCTTTTTAACGCCTACTTCCTCCTCCTCCTTCACCTCTCTTTCTTTATCTTTGTGTCTTTCTCACTGTCTGAGACCAGTAGCTTGAGAAATATTGCTTTAGTCTTGATTTTGGATCTTTTGTTGATGATGTATATGTGTGGATAAGCGGCATACTGTACTGCTGAAGACTAATCTGCTTACAGTGGAGGAAACACAACTTGTTTGACCAGGAGGTTTCCGGGTGAGTTTCTTCATGCTTGTAAATGAGCCCGGGCCCTGTAGGGCTCCAGGGTGTGGCTTTGGGCACTTGAAACACCTATGTTGCCCTTAATATCTTACTAAAGATAAACCTGTGAACCAGGCTGAATTTGGTAGATCTCATTACGTGGTCTGTTCGTTTCACTGTTGTGTCTCAATTGAGTTGTCAAGGCACAATTCAGATTGTCCCATTTTAAGCTTGCGTGGATAGGACACAATTAATTTTATATTCTTCTAAAACATTTTTAAATGAGTAACACTATCCATACTGTACTGCTTTGTATATCTATATCCATACTCGTTTGTACTTGAATGTTCGTGTGATTGCTGGAAATCGAAAGATTTTTATAGTTATGGGGTGTTGTGGGATAATTGTTACTGGGTTCAGTTTGCATGTATGTGCAGTGTGATGCAAATGTGAGGAGCTGGTGATGTGTAAATTGCTGTGAGTTGTTGAGTCTTTGACAGAGTAATTTGACAGGATATCCTGGTTACTGCATGAGAAAAAGAGGGCTTGTTTTTGAGACAAAGATGCCTGCTGCGGCTTGCGCTGATAAAAACAAGAGAAACGGAATCACTTGATAAACTAGACTGCCTGTTATTTTGTGACACGAGGAAGCTAGAGACATACTCCAAAGAATTCAAAAATATACATCACTTTCCATTTCCCTTTTTTTAAATGCATAACTTTTAGTAGTAAAGCGAGGAAATGGGTGGTTCATTTCAGTACATACTTCCAAAAAATACTTTTGGCTTGATTATCTCACAATATTTGTCAAAAAGAGATTACAGTAACAAAAACCACCAAAAACTATGCTACTTCCATGTTTTTTGGAGATGTTTTTTTGGATCTTATAACAATATTATCCTAGTTTTTGGACATGGTACTCTGATGCCATGTTTTTTGGACATATGCCATGATAGTACCTTGTTATTTTTTGAAGGACTTTGAGGTACCATTTAAATATTGTGTTACAGGAATATGGTAATTAGTCAGTATGATGGTATTTTTAATAGTATCATGACATAACCAGACGGAGTCAACAAAGCTTTATCGACATGATTGCATTTAACATATTGCCAAAGCATATCCAGTACTTAAAGTATTAAAATAGAGACAATCTATATAGACCAATCCCATTGTTTACAAACATTGCAGTGCATGTGCATTAATTGGTGACAAAGCTGTAAAACTGTTATGTTAGATTTGAAAAATTAGACAGCTAGTGCTAGCTAGCTCGTTTAAATATTGCTAAAAGATAATATAAAATAGAATTAGCCTTAAGGTACAAAGCTAGCTAGGTTTGGTATGGTATTGCTAACAAAACAGCTAGTTATAGTCATTAATTTAAAAAAGTAAGACACAGAGCCATCATAAATACAGAAAAGTGCTAAGTAAAACTATTATAATGATATGAGTTAGGGTTAACACTCAATCTGATAAAAGTAAAGGCCTTGGTTTTTGCCATTGCAATTTTAACAACCAATAGTAAGCATGATGTTTCATGAACCTTAACCAGACAATGTAAAGGTAAAGGGTAACTATTTGAGGACTGTTTGGTCAGGTATACAGTAGTTTTGGTTTATTGTTCACACCATTGATTTGCCACGTCTGTGATGTAGGCAGTGACCTTGCCAAAGTATTGGTCTATTGACAATCTATTACCATCATTGTACCATCATGCCACAGTACTATTTGTAAGGTTGGTGAAAAAAAACACTTACAAAGTCTTTCATTTTACAAATTCCTCTCTAAGGCTCTCTAATATGTGATCTGTGAATGAATGAACTAAGTCAATATGAAAAAAATTACTTTTCCTTGTACTACCTCTTTTACTGTACTAGTTTTGACTACGTAAAGTCAATGTAAATGGTAAATGGTCTGCACTTATATATAGCACCTTTTTTAACCTTAGCGGTTACCAAAGCGCTTTACTCTTTGTCCCATTCACCCATTCTCACACACACACTCATACACCAATGACAGCAGAGCACTAGCCAGCCATTGGGAGCAACTTGGGATTCTGTGTTTTGCCAAAGGACACTTCGGCATGTGGAGTCCTGTGTGCCGGGAACCCTGCGATTAGTGGCCGATCCGCTCTACCTCCTGAGCCACAGCCGCCCTCCAGGTAAGGCCAAGATATTCTCAAGAATTGGACATGTCTTGGACTGGACCCACAGTTCTGACTCTTTAGGTTTGTACAGGTCAGGCTTGCAAGGAAGAAATGGTAACCATATTGCATCAGTCTGTGTGTGTGTGAGAGAGAGAATGTGAGTAGTATCTCGGTAGTCGTCTCTCATCTCTTTGTTTCTCAGCCCAGATAAATCTCACTGCTCTTTTTTTAGGCCCTAACTTTGCAAAGTTTGTAGAGGTGTCAGATGAATTACTGTAGGGCTCTTTTGAAATCTGTACAGGACAAGGCCACGGGTAATCCCAGCACCATGAGTGAACTGAAACCTTGGAAAGAGTGTGAGTTTCTGAGTATTCTATCATATTCTTCTTTGGGTGATTGTCACATTTGACACACTGCAGCTGGTTGGATTAGTGGTGTTGGCAGGGTTGGGAAGTAATGGAATACATGTAATGGGATTACATATTTAAAATACAAAATATAAGTAACTGTGTTCCACTGCATCTTAAATAATTTAAATAATTGGTAATGATTAGTTACATTACAGTTACATTAAAAAGTATTTTGATTACTGAAGAGACATCATTTGTTTCATTTGAATATTTAGTCCTTTCAGAAGGAAAATATTTATATATTTAAATGATGCGATCCAAAGTGAATTTGAACAGCAGTGAAACATTTTCTTATGATGTTTTACATTCATACGAGCAGACTGAGAAGTACGTTTGAAGTAAGTTTGGAGCAGAAGAAATAGAAATAAACCTTGTGTAAATTGTCAGCTTTACGCTAAGCTAAAATGCTATTTCTAGCCATTTTACATGCATGTTACCAGTGCGATCATATTTTTTTATCAAGAAAATTCACGTTGTGAACTCCCAACCTGGGTGTTGGTTTCTCTGCAAAAGTCAAGTCTTGACAACATTTAAACAACACTGGGGCTATCACTGTTACCATACTATTACTGTGTTAATACCATGGTATTTTTATATAAATATACACCATGGCGCTGTATAATTGCCATATACATCATGGTGATATGTCATATATGTGTTTCATGGTACTCCAATGTTGGGATGCCAATGTGTTTTTGACGCTTCGATTACCGTCTGGGGAAATAAAATTAAACCGTTTAAGATTATTTAAAAATGTTCTTATTATGCAACAGCACTGAAGGATGCACTTCATTGTAACCAGAGTGCTTCAAAAGTGCAAAAGCATACTTTTTATATCTCCTATAATACCTTACTACAGGGGTGGACTGGCCATAGGGAGAACCTGGACTTTTCCCAGTGGGCCGGCTGCGAAACGGGGCAGAACGGGTGGGAGAAAAGCTGAAACAGGCTGCCACGTTATGCCGAATGGACTGCGCCTGGTTGAAGAGGGCCGCAAAATACCACCGCGATATGCCAAAGGGGTCCGCAAACTACTTTTTGGCCGGTTTCTATGTAAAATCCAGGGCTGAAATCTCTTCCCAGTCCACCTCTGTCTTACAAATAACCAAAAGAGCAATTTTAAACAATAATGAAAGAATGTATCTTATTTAACTTAAAATTTTCTTAAAATAAAAATGTACATTTGAACCCATTTAAAATGCTATTTTATTTAGAGGTACCTACATAGTTACCGCTCACCCTCTGCTAACTGACAATACTCTGTCACAAATGTGACAGAAATGGTCAGAGGGGAATGCGTTCTGGCCTGGGGCGCAGAACAGAAAGATAAAGAGAGATTGATAGGCTTAACTTATCACATTATCACTGAAAATATTGAAGAAAGGCTTTAAGTTAACTGACATTTAATGACATTTAATGTTGTCTGTCATGGTTATGCAAAAAGTCACCGTATGTTTGAGAATGGACATTCAATCGCTTTACATTTAGAGAGAACTGACCCTTCGCCATGCCCAGCCTATACTTGGGCTTTTCTTACTAACTATAATTAATGTTGCTGTGCTTTCTTGCTTTTCTTCCCTTTGCCTGTTGTCTCACTGTCAAACACGACATGAGAAACCATTGGATGTGGTGTGAGTAAATTACCTCAGGAATTATTAAACAGCACAATTTTTGACTAAATCCAAATAATTTACTGGACTGTAAAGAAATGTGTCTTTAAATGTATTGTAAAGATATGTGTGATGGAGAGGCTTCAGAATCAATCATGTTGAATAATTAAGCCTCTTCTTAATTTTATGTTTGGATGGAAAATTATGCAGATAAAATTAAATAAATAATTTGTTTTTTATAACAAAGCGATTTCATTGCCATGTACATGACTGTTCGTAGGGCTGGGCGATATGACGATATATATTTTGGTGGTGATATAAAGTGTCAACCGATAGAAATTTTGCTGTATCGCGATATGTAAATATACATGTGTGCAGCGTGGGCTTATCGGTCAGTGGACAGGGCTTCACGTGAGACTGAGAGAATTTTAGAACCATGGACAGGGTTTTTCCGACATTGAACAGTTTTCTGTGGCTGCCCAAATTAATTTATTAACCTTCATCGCTTGTGTTTGGCATTTTAAAAGCGTGAAATATTCTTCTCATCTGATACGCAAATGTTTCACATGACAGGAGAGCTCAGATCAGGATCACTCAAGCTACTAAAGCATTTTTGACCCAGGAAGACCACAAATGGAGAAATAAAACTCCACAGAACGGGACAACTCCTAAACTGGTCAATAAATTGAAGAGGAGCTTGTGTGTCATTGTGTACAGAGCAGAAAAATGTAATCTGCAAATGGTTTTGCATGACAACAATCACTTGTAAAAAAAGCACTCTGTGTTACTACCTCAAAATGAAGCATGTAAAAGAATATTTTGAGATGAACTCTATTTAGTTATTCTATTTTGTTAACTGTTCATATAAAAATTCTAAATTAAATTCTAAATATTAAAGTTTGAATTTAATATTTGGCATCACCAAAGTATGCATGTTCAGAGGAAGCTGGTGGTGGAGTGATTCATTAATTCAGCAAGTTATGTAGTGCTGGAGGGATTTGAATGGAAGAGCAAGCAATGCCATGTGTCCCTGCTCCCCATCAGAGAGAAGCATCTCTTCCACTGCCTGTCTGACTGATTAGACTATGAAGCCCCCTGAAGAAACCAAATCCCTTCTGTCTGTCAGTCTGTTATCATTCTCACTCCCTTTCTACTGAACCTAACATTATTGTAGGCTTAGTTCAAATATCCATGCCAAACAAAATGTTTTTTCAAGTCAAATCAGAATTGTTTAGTATATTTTACTGCAACTTGTGATAGATAATATGTCTGTAAGTACTTTAACCAAAACTTCTTTTCACTCTATCTTTAAGAGCCCTGGTTTTTGTGAAGGCACCTTACATCCCACATTTTATTTTTCACAGTTTTGTCAATATTCATGTGGAATGAAACCACTTGTACTTGAATGCTGTATTAGATTTGTGCCTGTATATATATTATCCTCTTGTAGTACAGCCAAACCAGTCACACCAAATAAAAAGAGGTAGAATGCACAAATATTTAAAAAAGGAAATGGAGAAATAGAAAGACAATCATTCACGGTCATTACCACATTCAAGGGTGTGAACTTCAAGTAACCGTTTACCCAAAAGTTACAATTCTGTAATTTCGCTCCAAACCCATGACTTTCTTCTTTGCATTACAAAAATATTCTTTAGCAGAATGGGTCTCTTTTCTGTACTGTAAAAAATGAATAAGAACTTCTAGTCTACTCACCCTGTATAATCCGTACATGTAATTACAGATGAATGATAACTAGGTGAACCAGTGCACAATGACAGTTCAGACTCAGAAAACTTTACAGACAGCACACACACCTTTCCCAAGACAGATTCCCATGGTAGATTAAGAGCTTTGACTGTCTGCTGTTTAGAATGTACCATGCATTTCGCTAAGTCTGTTTGTAGGGAAATCAAATCCGTAACAGCAAGATGTGTCTCCTGCAGTTATCAGGAAAGTAGGCCTTAAATCTAACACAACCCGTTGCTTCAAACAGAAAATGGATGTGAATGCTCGACATATTGGTGACAACATTTTCAGGTCTGTTTGACAGCTAAACTCTACATTTCAGTGACAGTGTATATAATTTGTTACCTCTGTGTTGAGTGCTTTCAGTGATACAAACTGAATCACTCCTCATGGCAGATGATTGCTTTTGCTTACACACACACACACACACACACACACACACACTAGGGCTGCACGATATTGTTAAAAATGATTATCGCAATTACATTGCTCACAATTTTAATCACGATTATTTATCATTATTATTATTATTATTATCATTATTAATAATAAATCAAAGTAATTTGAGATACATTTTTATTACAGGGATACACAATTTGGACAAAACAAAATCACTGTTGCTACTGTTATCATTTAAAAAAAACAACAAAAAACATGCTGAACAAGATGTTAAAACTACAAACTATTAAGTGATATGTAACTTTTGGCCCTCTAGTGGTTATTTTACGAGTCAGCTGTTTCATATGATTACGTTCAATTTCGTTGGTATGAATTCTTACAATTCATCACACGCAAATGCCTGGATGTGTAATGCAGATGCACAAGTTTTGCTTGCAAGGTGTCAAGGACATGCTTATTAATATTGTGCCCTTACCCAAACCCCTTATCTAAACCTAAACGATCAGTAGAGTGTGAAAACATGACAGGAAGCTGTTTTGTATGTCAGAAGCAAGTGATTGTCACGTATGAGATGAAAACTGTGTCTAGCGACGTCCCTTGTACCTACAGTATAGTGACTTTTAGATCTGTTATTTGCTTAAAGGATAAAATGGCTAGTGTCCCTACATGGACTTACAAAAATACTTTATTGGCTTACTTGCTTGCAAAGTTTAGACCATTAGGTCTTCCTCAGCAACCCCCCCCCCCCCAAAAAAAAGAAGGAAAAAAATAGCCTGAGAAAACAGCGGTACACGCAATTTGGTAAACTCAAAACTGCAGCAATGTTATAAAATACTCAGAAGTCATGATTAGTAAATATATAATAGTAACTTCACTGAAGAAACTAAACTTTCCGATCAGTACACATGGGTAATGTTTAATTAATTAAAGCATAGCCAAACAGTAAAAAAACAGACTCCTGAAACCACGACTGGACTGACTGAACAGCTGTCGCTGTTGCACTTGCTTCCCGCTTCTCAACATACAGCCAGACCTTGATTCTCAGCTTACGGATATGACGTAAACACGCATGGACGAATGACACAGTAGTGCCCCCTTGAAAATGTTAGGGGGGCTCTTTAGCACCCCCATTTTCATCTACCGTCAACAAAATTGGTACATGTATAGTTATCATAAAACTGAACAACTTTCATATTCCGTCATTAGCTCTGCCCATTAGGAAGTCGGGCATTTTGGATTTTCTGAAAATCGCAGGCTCTGAACTTTTAAATACTCCTCCTAGGGGATTCATGTGACTGGCACCAAATTTTGTGCAACATCACGCCAAGACATTTTAGATTCTAAACTGTGAACAGATTTTTAATATTTTGAACTATAGCTAAGAACACACACACACACACACACACACACACAAACACACACACAAACACACAACAAACTCAGACTTCTTCAATTTTGTTGCATGTATTCCTATGTTTGCCATTAAGGGCTCTTTATACATCAGTGAAGAAGGTTATATCCACATGGGACACTAATGCTATTCTAAGCCCTCTTTAGTATGCACTCTGTGTAAAATACGCACATGTGGGACAGAGACTCATCTGTCAGTGGGGAAAAAAGGGTACCTTGTGCTCCTGTGGACAAAGGTTGCCTATTTCTGACTCATCACAATTTGTTTATTTTTCTCAGTGTATTTTTATAGTTTATATAATCTCATCTCTGATCTCTCTTGATTTTTAAATGTTGGGTGTAAGGAGGGCTCATCAGTGGAAAAACTTGCTGCCACAAAGTTAGCATGTTGTTATGCAATTTGAAAGGTTCTCTGGGTAGTTGATAAGGTGCTTACTGGTCAAAAGAGCCCATTCCCAATTCTCTTTAAGACTCTGGTGCCTTAGCAGTACCTCTAAAAACTGTAAAAAAATATTTTAATTATACAATAATGAATACAAAATGTAAATGTTTGAAAGAGTGTAGATATTCTATTTGAAAAGAAGCTGTGCAAAATGAATTGACATTTGTCATAAGACATGACATTTTTAATATGGAAACTTCCTACAAGTAATGAAACAAACATTTCCAAGACAACCGCCCTGTAAACTTCGAATGGAACCGCTGCCATAGCAACAGAGCCTGGGTAGTGTCTGTGGAGAGTATTATGGGATGAGTCATGGCAGACTAGTGACAAGGCAGCTTGTTTGAATGGCTTGAATGAATGCTTGTTTCACTGGCTGCATGTGTTCTTGTTTTCCCTCCAAGAATCAACCCCATGCATTATGGAACAATGGATTAAACATGTAACAGGGTTTATCCACAAGGACCAGTGATGACCAGCACTAGTCTAACTGCCAGATGTACTGAATAATTTATACAGGGCTTTAGTGGATGTTAATTTCCCTTTATCAGAGGATTAACTGTTTTATTGTACTTACGTTTAATGGTATTTTAGACAAAGTTATTAATTAAATATTTAGATATTTAATTGAAAATTTGCTCTTGAATTAACTTTTATTAGTTTGACAATGCACAAATGTGTTAGCCTTATATTTGTGAATGTACTTTATCCTCCTGAGACTCTAGTATGACTGCTGTGTGCATTTTCCATTTCTTTTTTGATTTGTAAATAGTAGCACCTAATAAACATGCCAAAAACAAATTTTAAAGCAATTAGTTATCCTAAAAATGTATGTCCACATATGTGGACAATGGGACTAAGTTATACATTTATCAAAATTTTATAAGTTATACATTTATCAATCTAAATTTTATTGATTTTTTTTTTTTTATCAAATTGTTTTTGATATTTCCCAGGACTTTTGGTTATTTATGCTTTTGAGACATTACAGAAATTACAACTAACATTAAAAATAATTGGACTTTTATGTTACACATTTTTTTTTCTATTTTGGCTACACAATCTCAATATTTTTCTCATTGCACTGTCAAACAAACAAGTAGGGATGCACCGAAATTCCGCCGCCGAAAATTTTCGGCCGAAAATGGCACTTTCGGCACTTTCGGTTTTCGGCCGAAAGAGAAAAAAGGAAAATATATACCTCCTCGTCCCGCCCCTCAGTGCTCAGATTTCAATCTGGATCGATCTAGCCCTTATCACAGCGCTACCAAACAAAGGCCGATCATGTCAGCGGTGTGGAAATTCTTCAAAGTTTCTGATAAGGACATCAAATTTGCGATCTGCAGTGTTTATTCAGCAGAACTTTTAAGATATATATATATATATATATATATACAGAATACAGCAAGAGATTCTACAGGAAAATGTCACAACTAGCGCAGCTACACCACAACTTGAGACGTATCTAGCTGAACTACGCCAGAAGCGACAATCTCCTTGACTACGGGCGCATAAACAAACACCGATTTCCTTTGCTTGCGCGGATTGCGCACAGGTATTTATCTGCCCAAGCACCAGCACAGAGAGTGAGAGACTGTTCAGTGCAGCATCTCATGTTCTTGATGAGCTTTCTGACAGGAGAGACTGTCAGAATGTTTAGCAACTTTTGATCTTGAAGAGAAACCGGTCACTTGTAGTTAAATAGAAAGCGGTCCAATTTGATGTGTATAGCAATTACATTACACTTGTTCTTCACTTGAGGATACATCTGTCGTTTACAGTTGAGGTTGGATTTAGTTCAATTACTGCTGTTTTGCACAATCATTTTCACTTGAAGTGTACATACGTTTACATAAACAGAATAGAGCACTGATCTATATATATAATTATATATATATAGATCAGTGGAATAGAGGCCCTCTGCCATTCTGTGTTCTGCCTTTTGTTTTAATAAAAATTACTGTTGCATATTTAAACTTTTTCAAAGATGCTAGCTAAGTTCATTACTTGACTGTTGTTGTGCATATAATAGTTTTCTAAAACTTTACATTATTTGGATAATTGTTAATAAAATCTGTAAAATTTGATTTTTACAGAACTGAAAGAAGAATAATATTTAATATAGTTTTAATATATTTTTTGTCCAATTTTGGTGTTATTTTCAATAAAAGTGTGATTTATTTTATTGGTTTGTAGTTTTTCAATTCAGATTAATTAAATTCATGAAATTAATGAAAAAGTATAAAATTAATACAATTATACACAACATTTTTTTTTTTTTAAATAGGTAAAAATTTCGGTTTCGGTTTTCGGCCAAGTGCATCCTGGATTTTCGGTTTCGGTTTCGGCCCAGAATTTTCATTTCGGTGCATCCCTACAAACAAGTGATAGCCAGTGCTGAAGCATTTTACCAAGCAGAATTTATTCTGATACAAGTAATACATTGTCCAATCACTGCAAACCACGTTAAAATAAGTTTATACATTATAAATTCTGAATATAAGTATTGATTATCATTGTTCCATGTCTGGTGTGGTCCAAACGTCATCTGCAGCCTGAAACTGAACTTTTGATCTGAGTTTTGGATTGAATGGAGTTGGCTTCATAGGAAAGCTATAGGATGCTCTCTTGCTCCCTATTAAGTGAATGACTGAACCTCCAGTTTGTCTACACTGGTCTCAGAACAGTTCGAAATGCAACATATTTTCATCCTAACTCCATAGAATGCCTCTGAAAGAATTTTTTTTCTCAATGTAAAAATGCACAGTAAATATTGGATTTCTAATGAAAAACTTGTGCTAATGTACACATTTGTGTACATTGTGTTTGGCATTGTAGTGTTTGCCAATAAATTGCTCACATTTTTAAATGGCTTATCAGATGAAACTAGAGACTCTAATCTTTTGACTCAAACAGGTTTCAATGTAAATACCTAATCGTGTTTCTTACCAGTTTTAGTTTTGTTGGTGTTTCTCCCAAAGACTAACTCTGCTATGACTGGCACAATTTCACTCAAGTCAGTGAGTCTTCCTGATAGAACTTGAAGTCATTTATTTCAAAAATATTTAATGGCACACTTTACTTTGAAATATATATATATATATTTTTTTATTTATTATTATTTTTTTAATTTTTTTTTAAATGTGTATATATATATTTTAATGTATTTCTTTTTTGTATTTTTATTTATGAATTGAGTGTAACCAGTAGAATACTTGGCTTCATAAATAATCCTTAGTTGATCTTGAGCGATAAGGCTGAATTTGAATAATATTTAGATAATAATGTGTATTTCCTTTTTTTTTTTTTTTTTTTTTTTTTTGAAGTATAGCAAGACACAAGCTTAAAAAACATAATTCCACAATATTATGGGATACTTTAATATGGCCAGTTCCAGATTTTTTTATTTAAATAAAATATTTTACATTTCTGCACTGATGTTTGTTGAAACTATGAGAAAAGCTGCAGAATAGATTAACAATATCGGTTAAATAAAGCTGAGAGTACTGAGATCTTGTTGGTAACTTAATACATAATCAAATTATTCAAAATATTTAATAAACAAACACGCAAAGGATTTGTAGGACTTTATGAATAAACGGTGTTCCAATTCTGTGTCTCAATAATAATTAAGCATTCAGAATATGAAAGCAATAAGCTTATTTATTTAATGGCCTTTCATCTATATTTCTCAGTTAAATGCAATTTTTGGAATTGGTATGCATAAAATGACCCTCTCTGTCTCTCTCTATAGGCTTGGATGAGAGCCAGGCAGCAGTGAGAGGCCACACCCTCCATCAGCGCAGTCATGCCGCCCCCAGCAGACATCCTGAAGGTGGCCATCGAGTGGCCGGGGGCCTTTCCCAAACTCATGGAGATAGACCAGGTTAATGCCAATAGCAAAACTTAGAATAGCCTGTCCATATGCCTGTGGCTGTGAACCTGCTGCTAGTGGTCACAGGCCAAGAGATTCACTGCTCTCTAACTGTATTAACTGTCATGATTTCACTCTTTGCATCTCTGTGCCATAGTGTCATTTATCAGGTCTCATCTTTGATACTCATATTTACTTCTGCAAGGTCCAAGTCTATAACTAAAGTTTTTGACATTAGAAAAGTTTGCTTGTTTGCACATATCTGCATCAACTTCATTGGAAGTACTGTATACTGTATATTTATGTTTATGAAAAATGGCTCAATGGTGTATGCTTGCTTTAAAGCATTGTTTTGGGGTAAATACAAGTTTTGCTCTGTTGACAGAATCTTTGGCATGCTGTCAATAACCACAGAAAATAATTTTGACTTGTTCAAATCAAACAAATATTGTGTTTACAGTAATGCTCTTACAATGGATTTCAATCGGTCAAGTTTACTAGAGGGCTTAAAAGCAAAAATGTGAAATGAATATTTTGTTGAATCATTTATATTCGTTTATTGAATATCCCCTTGATTTTGACAATCGACACAACCACACATATGGTCAATATTTGCTGAAACTGATGTGAACGTGACATTATTGTTGGACATGAAGACCGTGTATGGTCCTGGTCTGGAAGAATAAGTCAAATGTTTTGTTTTGCAGAAAAAGCCTCTCTCAGCCATCATTAAAGAAGTCTGTGAGGGGTAAGTAACATGAATTTTACAGACTTTTCTCATTTTCTTCTTTAAGCTGGAATAATTTATAAAAAAATGTTGTTACATGGCAACAGACTTCGTCAAATAGCAATCTCTGATGTTTCTCCGAATCCCCTCTAGGTGGAACTTGCCGAACCCTGAAACCTATGCCTTACAGAATGCTGATTCCACCAACTTCTATGTCACCGAAAAGGTTTAATACAACACTACATCTCAAAAACACCCAGCATTACTAAGCTAATTTCAAAAGATGCCTCATCCCAAATCGTAACAACATCTCTTCTTTTTAACCCAGAATCGCAACAACATCAAAAACGGCTCCATCCTGCGGCTTACTACATCTGCTGTGAGTAGCAAATTTGAGTTTATTTTTTAACTCTCTGTCTCGGAGGGAACTGCCTTTATCCTCTGGACCCCCTCCCACTCCATCTGGCTCCTGTAAACCTTCAAATGCAAAGGGTGAAAGGTTACATTACCAAAGCTTCCTAAAGTGTCAGAAGCTGAGAAACACTTTTACGTGACCTGTCAAGAAATGTGGTTTCTGTGCAAGTATTTGTGCCATATATATTAGAATGGTAATGTCATTCAGAAAGTGGCTTTCAGATGACCCATCTGAATTTGCAGCTTGGGGATGATGATATTTAAAGCTGATGTCTGTGACATTTGAAATGTTCCCCTCTAGCATAATGACAACAATTCCTGTTCCTCCTCCTGTGAGGTTCTACACCACACATTCTTGCACTAGCCATGTTTGACAAATGCAAATTCTGTCATCGTTTACTCACCTTCATGCCATTCAAAACACGTATGACTTTCTTCCATGGAACACAAAGGAGAGGTTTAGCAGAATGTTCACGCTGTTCTTTTCCATGCAATGAAAGCATACAGTGAAATTTAAGTTGTTATTCACTGACAATCTTCATCTCCATCTCCATCTCTTTTCAAACGTGATTCTTCAAGATGTCATGCACCAGGTTTAACATCAGTGACAGCACTGGTTCTCATGTGTCTCAAAACTAAGTTTAAAAAAATGGATGTGAACATTATCAGTGAATAATGAATTAATTTTGGGCTGTTCCTTACAAAAAACTATCGCATTACTTCTGAACACTTGGAATTTAGTGTCTGAACATCACCTTTTTTGTTCCATAAAAGAAAGTAAGTCATACAGGCTTGGAACAACATTAGACTGAGTTTATCATGATAGAATCTTCATTTATGTGTGAATGATCCATTTCAATATGTAAAACTATTAGGTGATACACTAACAAGCTTAATACTCCGTCGTGAGGGAATCATTTGGAACTCAGCAAGCCAGTGATATTAGGTACATCCCAGACTGCACACTTCTGCACTATTCTATGTCATTTTGTAGTGTAAATAGTGCGAGTAGTATGTTAACACTGAAAATGCAACAAAAAGATGCACCTCTTCAACCGCCAAAACAGAGTGTTACCTGTCAGCTTTGCGGATCTGACAAAACAATTATAAATAATGGAGAACTAGTGAAGACAGCACCTTATAATTGTAAGTTGAATGATTTACCGTCACCCCACACTGTGTGAATATGTGAACTGTTTGATATGATGTGTTAAACTGAGGTGCAAATGTGCTAAAGCAGCAGGAACTCATTGCACGCTTTGAAACTTCACTTCCATCAGCTTTTAAACAGTGAATGTGTCTGTTGTTAAAGATTGTTAAGTGTTCCATTTGGAATGATAGTACACTTTGAAAATTCATACACTACTTGGCAGTGCGTGTAGTGTATATTGAAAGTGCATTGTACACTGGGTTGTTTAGAACACAGCTTTCTCGTCTACTTTCTTGAATCGTGTTACTAAAGGCATGACTTCCTACATGATGATCTGTCACCCGCTCATTAACACGCCTTTTCTGTTGCCATGGTAACAGGCCCAGATGGCCCAGCAGCTGCACGAGCGCATCCAGTCCTCCAGTATGGACATGAAGCTGGACGCTCTGAAGGATCTGGCCAGCTCTTCACGAGACATCACCTTTGCTCAGGAGTTCATTAACCTCGACGGCATCTCGTTGCTCACACAGATGGTGGAGAGCGGCACAGAGTAAGTCACTTTTTTCATCTTTTTCTGGCTACCTTTCATTCTATAACTGTTTTTCATCAAGATGCTCTTGGTGTTCACACGTTGGTTTGTCCTGTTAGCAGGGCAAAGATGATGAAAGCCTGAATATAACAATAAAGAGCCAATGACTTTCACTGTACTCTGTTTGCTTAAATGTCTCAATGAGATTCTAGATGTTGTTTTCAAATTCCAAAAACGTTGCTCAGCGATATTTGGTTATCAAAGAACACAATGTGCTCTCAGACACAATATACCAAAAAACATTTTCCTCCATAAACAACACAACACGACACAACAATGTGTCCTCAAACACAACACGACACAACAATGTGTCCTCAAACACAACATAGCACAACAATTTGCCCTCAGACACAACATAACACAACAGTTTGCCCTCAGACTCAACATAGCACAACAATTTGCCCTCAGACTCAACATAACACAACAGTTTGCCCTCAGACACAGCATAGCACAACAATTTGCCCTCAGACACAACATAACACAACAGTTTGCCCTCAGACTCAACATAGCACAACAATTTGCCCTCAGACACAGCATAGCACAACAATTTGCCCTCAGACACAACATAACACAACAATTTGCCCTCAGACACAACATAGCACAACAGTTTGCCCTCAGACTCAACATAGCACAACAGTTTGCCCTCAGACTCAACATAGCACAACAGTTTGCCCTCAGACTCAACATAGCACAACAGTTTGCCCTCAGACTCAACATAGCACAACAGTTTGCCCTCAGACACAACATAGCACAACAGTTTGCCCTCAGACTCAACATAGCACAACAGTTTGCCCTCAGACACAACATAGCACAACAGTTTGCCCTCAGACACAACATAGCACAACAGTTTGCCCTCAGACACAACATAGCACAACAGTTTGCCCTCAGACTCCACATAGCACAACAGTTTGTCCTCAGACACAACATAACACAACAGTTTGCCCTCAGACTCAACATAACACAATTTACCCTCAAACATAACAATTTCCCTCAGACACAACATAACACAACAATTTGCCCTTAAACACATGACAAAAAATGTGTCCTCAAACACAACATAAGAACATTGAAATTTGCCTTCAAATACAACACAACAATGTAGCTTTAAACACAGCACAATGCAACAACACAGCAATGTGCCTTCATTCAACAGAGATGCACCATCCGAATTAGCTGCAGAGATTGTGTATTGTGTAGACACAGGCATATTAATAATAAATGAAGTGTATACATTTCATTCTCTCCTCTCTGATTTAAAGCAGCCTTGTGGCCTGGCCATGAGGGCCATCTTAGCTGAAGGTTAAAGCGGGTATAGACTATCTGCTGAGCTAGTACATTTTCAACTTGTGTGCTCCCATGAGGCGGCAGAGATCTGCCAGCAGACAGAAGCTGCCTTCAGGAGAAAGAGAGTGCAATGGAGTACAGAAACAAGAAGTGAGAGAAAAGAGAACTAAGAAAGATATGTAGATGCAAAGACAATGAATAAGAAAGCAATAAAGAATTTATTAAGCTTATAAGAGCTAGAGAGAATAAATTGTTTGAGGAAAGACAAGGTTGTCCAATTTCATGAGGACCTGCTGGTAAAACAAGATAAACCACCACAACTCCACTTCAAATTCGGTCCACACAGCTTTCATTCCCTAGAAATTAGTCAACATGAAACCAGAATTGGCCCTATTTACTGTCATAATGGGTAGTTGACTCAAGGGCTGGCTCACACAAACACATTTTTGCATTGTTCGGGCAGTTTTTCAATAGTTTTTCTATGTAAACATGCGCTAGATGGACGTCTTTAACCGTATAGTGCCATGTCTCACTCACTGTGTCCGAATATCCAAAATTTTGTACTATACTGTATACTATACATAGAACAGTATGCCAATGGAGTAGTATGTCCGAATCCTCAGTATTCATGAAACAGTAAGTGAGAAGTATCCAGATGACCTACTATTTCCGGTGAGATGTTTAAGTGCGGATGGACTGGACACTAAACGATCCCATAATCCCTCAGGAGCTGATGCGACGTCACGTTCAAAACACTGGATTTAACGGAACGGCGGTGAATTGCCGGGCGGACGGCTCTTCTTAACTGTAATTGCTATATATACCAAGATAATTGTTCCTTGTGCTTAAATGGTGCTTGTTTAACAAAACCAAAGCAGATAGTTTTCGCGGTTGTTTTTATTACGTCATATATTTGGGTCACGAGACAATTCCCACGTCCACAAATGAAGTATGTCCTAAATCTATTCATACTATTTGCATGCATACCTAAAAGAACGTACTATTTTGCCGGCAGATAAGTGCGTCCTTCATCAAATACAGTACATACTGAGACAATATGCGTTTTCAGATACAGCTATTGTGTTTTGTTAGGATCTCGTGTAAGAGCACCACATGTTTTAGATGTCGTGTTGAGTTAAATCATACATTTTAGGCTCAACTTTTTATTCATGTAAAAGGGACATTGTAAATCTTAAATCCCGTAACTGATTACCATTTAAGTTTTTTTTACCCATTTTTTTCCCTATTATCAGCTTATTTTAAATAGTCCTGCAGTGTGACGGATGTACAAATGTTTTTACTTACACAAATATTTAACATATTCTCAGTTATGAGGTCATAATACCTGCGTTCATAATAATTTTAATACAATAATAATATTGTTTAAAAAGATCAATTAGATGGAGTTCGTATAGCATGTCACCGCAGAACAAAAGTATTTAATGTCAAGTACACTAATACACATTCCTGGATTTTATTCGAACAATGGGATAGTTGCATACTGCATGTTTCATTTCTGGTCAAGCGAGTGTATTCAAATCCACTTCTGGTTTCACCAGGTGCCAGTCATGAGGTGTTTACAGAAAAGGGATTTAAAATGTAGCTTCACAATAAAGACACATGAGGTTGATCACTTAAACAGTGTTTATTTAAGGCTGTTGTCAGCAACAGCCATTCCGTACACTCTGTAACTGTTTGGAGAACCACACTTGAAACAACGGTGAACCCCTTCTGCCCACAGTTTACTCCCTTGCGTCCCCACACACAGATACACAAAACATTACAAACCAGTAAAATGCATAACAACACATTTTTCTTAAAAGGAATAATATAACAATAAACAACATTTTATACACGTTACAGTATGCAGTAAGAAGAAACGTTAGACAACCGAAAGGGTGGTAAAAAACATTTACCATAGAAATAAACATCAGAAACAACAGTAGCTCATCTAAGTTTCTGTGAACATGAATAAATAAGGCTAGGCTTGGATTCAGATTCGCTAAGAAATACAATTTTAAGTTGGATTTGATACTCTAAGTATTCTTTGTTGTTATTTTTCATTAGTCATTTTTATTGTATACAGTCAGATAGGATAACATTTAAATGAATTGCCTGATTCATTATTTTTCTTTCGTGAGCAGCAGTGATTTCCCTCTTGTGCTGCGTTGGCTGGATGGATTTAGCTTGCCGTAGGGATGTTGGTTTTAACTCGCTGAATCAATAGCTGCGTTTTTACTTATCATAACTCTGTGCCATCAACCGAGGTGTTTCAACATCTCGGTGCACTGGAGAGTTGACCATGGAAATCATTTCCATGGGTATGTTTTCTATAAAGCAGCTCTGTGTCAACAGCTCCTGACCTGAAAGAGCCCATGTGTGGGTTTCTATGAAGTCCTTTCATACCATTAAGAATCCAAGTGGACACGCACATGCACACAAGCACATACTGTCTTGCATTCTTGCCATGGATTCCTGTTAGCCACTGACCAGGCGATGATTATTCAAAAGACTTGAGCATGACAGCACTCTTGAGGGTAAAGAGCAAGTGCTCCAGGATTGGGCTTGATTACATCATGGGGCATGAATGTGGCCAGCCACAAGATTGAATAACTAGTTGGGTAGCTCCCTCTACTGTTCACGTGCTGCAGTAGCACTTTGTTTGAGGCCACTGATAACAGTTAAAAAGAAATGAATAGTACTTTTGACAGATATGTCTAAAGCAATATACATTCATATGTGCTGGAACAGAGCTAAAAGAAAGTGTGGATATAGGTCTGACTATGCCAGACTGTAGATTGAAGTAATCACTTTTATTTGCATGATACATTGACTTGTGTTTATATGATGGCGTTAGCTAGTTAGCCAGCTTTATCTATAGCTGTTAGCTAAATTTGGTGGATGATGACAGTTGCGGTTTATAAAATAGACTGTACATTATAAATATGTTGAAACAATTCAGTATTGATGTGATTCCATCGCAACTGTCATTTTGATATATCGATGCACTATTGTTTTATAATAACAGAATGTATTTATTTTCTGTATAACCAATGGGATTCAGTAGATAAATGTCAAGAGTAGAAATAATTGACAAGTACACATTTAATTTTCAAAGGCCTTTTGATTTCTGTTTATTTGCAATGCGAATTATATTTTTTTCATAACTGATCAACCTGTAGAAGTAGAATGTGTTTTGAATAAAACTGTCAGTATTTCTCACTGTGCGCTTATAGTTTTGAATGAATATGCTACATTCAGTCGGTTGTCACAAATGGTCTAGTCGCACAAATATTTTAACATATCCGAAGCTCAAAACAGATATGAAATTCCACCTCTTCAGATGGTCGTAACTCTACACAGCCACCGTGCGACACTCTATTTGGAATGACTGACCTATAGTCTGTCGTTTATCGGATGCAGTGAAAAGGCAGCTTTAATACAGTAAAATGAAAGAAAATTATCTTCAAAAATGTCATGTGCATTTTTTAAGTAAAAAAATTTTAAGGATTAAAAAGTACTATTTTATTCTTTGGAAATGTAATTAAGTAAAAGTACAAGTATTCAGTTTATATTGCACTTAAGTAAAAAAAAAAAAAAAACTAATACTTAAGTATTTTTACTCAGTTACTTTACACCCTTGCCAGGCAGTCATCAAAAGTAGAGTGCAAGTCATTAGGTCAGGCAAAGACAAAGCAAACGGGCAATGTGTCAACTTTAATGGCCATAATGTCTCACACAGTGAGTCATATGTGTAGAACATAGCCCTGCTGACAGGACCATGTGATGAAACAAGATAATTATAAAGAATATTAATTTGTTATGGATACTTTTGGTAATCATTTACACTTACTCATTGACTTTATTGGAAGTTCTGCACATATTGTGCATTAAATGCTAGTGTGAATGCAACGTTATGTTCATTTGCAGTGTGCTTTTCCTATTTCTAGTGTTGTGCTTTGCATGCTTTGTGTCTCTTTGGATGTTTTTTTTTTTTTTTTCAAGTGTTGTGTTAGAGTGAATTTTCTTAGCAATGTTTATTCTCTCAGCTCATGTATAACTGGAGGTTTAAGACATGTTGTATATTATTTTAAGCCTTGTGTAAACTTTCCACAGATTTTCTGTAATTTGGTTGTAATTTTCATAATGGAATATTTGGACCCAGGCTGTGTAAGTGTTTGTCTCCCTGACGTCAAAGTTTTTAAATCTTTTCAGACGGTATCAGAAACTACAGAAGATAATGAAGCCCTGGTAAGCCCCTCCCCCTGAGCTGGATAACTCCCTGTCTCTTACCCTCTAATCTCCGAGCCGAGCGTCTGCATGATTGGGCTCTGGCCTCAGTGCTCAAAACCAATCAAACTGATGGGAACACTTGGCAACCATTGCACTCACTACCATTTTCTGTTCATTTTCTGGTTTTGTTTTGGATGTTTACTTCCATGTAACCAAATCAGCTTTCATTCTTTCTTTTGCATGTGGTATTGGGCAACTTCGGTGCTTTTGGGGTAGCTTTATACTAACCACACTTGGGAAACTTTGGAGTTTTTTTCTGTTTGTTATTTCAATTCCTACCAATAAGGACATTTTTATTAAATTTTTTTTTGATTTGTGTATATCTGAGTACCTGATCTATGCAGAAATCGAATGTAGTTGGCACATACTTCAAAAGACACGTACTGTCTTGCAACTACTCCTTAAGAATTAGGTCTTGTTCACAGCCGAGACCACAAATTCATGATCTGCTATGTGCCCTATGCTCCTTAAAGAGATAGCTTACCAAAAGTTTCAATTCTGTTATTGTTTACTCACCCTCAGGTCTGTCAAAACCTGTATGACACAAAAGGAGATGAATGTTCACACTGCTCGAACAAAATTGGGTGGTGACCAATAGCTGTCAAGCTCCAAAAGGACCAAAAACAAACTATATTATACCATAAAGATAGTCCATGTGTGCTATATTTCAAGTCTTCTAAACACATGTGAGAGATATGTGAGAGGAATAGACTAAAATGTAAGTGCTTAAAGTGTTTGTTCACCCCAAAATGAAAATCCTCTCATGTTTTACTCACCTTTTAAGCCATCCCAGATGTGTATGACTTTCCTTAGCAGAACTGAAGTGAAGATTATAAGCAGATTTCAGCTCTGTTGATCCATACAATGCAAGTAAATGGGTGCCATTAGAGGTGCCAGTCGATCAATGAATGCCTTCTGAAGCAAATCAATAAGTTTGTGTAAAAAATTGATTATTAATTGATAATTAAAACTTTATTAACTTTAAAAAATCTCTTCCTGCCAGCAGTCGATGCATCAGTAATGTAAGCGCAATGGCACGTTCAAGTCGAAAGCGTGCTTTGTATACAACAGAGGAACGAACGTCACGCGAGAGTTTGGTCATTTCAAACAGAAATACAGTGGTGGGCAGAAGCAGCAATTTAAAGTTAACATCTTCTGTTTGCTTCAGAAGACTTTCACTGATCGACTGGAATCATGTGGATTACTTTTATGCTCCCAAGATAAGTCTTTTGGACTGTCAAATAGCCAGCACCCATTCACTTTCATTGTATGGACAAACAGAGCTGAAATCTGCTTATAAAAATCTTCACTTCAGTTCTGCTGAAGAAGGAATGTCATACACATCTGGGATGGCTTAAAGGTGAGTAAATGGGTGACCTATTTCTTTAAACACATCATGTATGAGTTATGGTATTTTATAATACTTTTTTCTCTTTTTGAGCTTGACAGTCACTGGTCACTGGTCTTAATTTTGGTGTGTGGACATTTGTTGTGCATTCCTTAAAATATAATCTTTTTTAAGCTATGGAAGAAGAAAAAAATTCTAACTTTTTTTAAAGAGCTTCATGAGGGTGACCCAAAAACCTGTAAATAACTTTACATTTTTGAAGCAGTGTTTCCAAACCACTACTTGTTGCTCATTATCCTGTTGCTCAGGATCCCTCTAAAATGATTAGTTGTCAACAACCCGTGACCTCAGCTAGGGTCATATTCCCATTGAGATATACCACTTCACATTTAAAAACCGTTCTAAATAGCCCTTTTTGTTATTTGGGAGATAAAATATCTCTTTGTCTCACCGTGGTAATTCTTTGTAGAGTTCCGCCTAATTCCAGCTGCAAATGCTTCCTTTCCCCAATGGTACATTTAATAGATTGCTGTTTTCAAACTAATGTCTCTGAGGTCTAACAAATGCTGTATTAACTCCCTGCTGCCCTCAAAAAACTCAACACATCAACAATCAACATTTCTTTTTCACATCTCCCGATTTGACATTTTCTGTTCTTTTACGTTAATGTTATTATTTATCTTTGTTTTTGTTACTGGCTTTGTAAAGTGAAATTTGTGTTATTTATCACAGAAGTCTTATGGTATCTTATGCTTTAAGTTTTACTTTTTGTTTCAGTTTTTGATTTTGATAAACTAAGACGAGGCATGTACTGAGTTATTTGTGCCAATAGAGGGCAGACTTTTTCATTTAAAGCCAGCTTGAGATTTTTTATTCAGAAGAGGCCTGTTTTACTCAAATCATTAAAGTAAGTCCTTGAATGACTTCAAGGAATATTCTGGGTTAAATACAGTTTTAGTTCTATTGACAGCTTCTGTGGCATTGTACATTTCCCCATAGACTTGTATTGTAAGTGCACAACAGGTGTATGATTAACAAAAGATAATTTACCTGCAAACATTTGCCAATCCGGTTTTACTATCATGTAATGAAGGAACTTAGAATCTTTTATTATATTTATGTGCTTAAAAGTGTTCATTATAAACTTTGGACATCTCCCTGTTGGTGTGACGTCGTGCATCTGTATCTTGGCAAAATCAATGAGGATTTCCACACCCATTTCCAAGTTGTAATTCCATCTTCAAATGTCATTCCATGGCACTTTTCCAAGCAGGTAGTTGTGAGTTAAATGGAATGCATCATCAAGTTGTATCTAACCTAGAATTTTCCTTAGGACTAGTGTCTTCTTTTGTGTGGCAAAGTCACCATAACGACAATGTTCAGAGCAAGCAGCTGCATGAAAGCCCTGTACATCTCTGCTATTGTAATTCCACTACTGCCTCTGCTACCAGCTCTCTGGCATTCACTGCTCTTCTGAAGGAAAGGGACATCAGCTGAGCTGGGCTGCCTCCATGCTCTGTGTTGTCCAACACTGGCTCACTCCCTGTAGCTGCTATCGATCCCTTCGCTCCCTATCGCTCTGTTCAGCTGAAGCTTAGCTGCTCTTTCTGTGCGGTAGAGCTGTAGATACATGGCTAGTGTCTGTTATTTTGTCTTTTATAGCTTTGGTGACCTGCTCTCCTTCACACTGACCGCCTTCGTGGAGCTCATGGATCATGGCATTGTCTCCTGGGACACCTTCTCTGTGGCTTTCATCAAAAAGGTGCGTCCAATGACAGCAGTGGACCTTAGTCAAAGTACACGCCATATGTTATTTGACACAAATGAAAACAAGACTGTGAGGGATGGAAGTACATTCCGTTCAACGTGTTCAGTGGGTTATGCTGCCTTAAAGAAATTGTTCACAGAACAACACAACTTCTTTCATACTATTTACTCATCCTAATTGATTTCTAAACCCATATGACTTTCTCTCTTCTGTGGGACGCATAAGGAGAAATTCTTTAGTAGGGCTGGGTATTGCCTGGCTCCTCACGATACGATATATATTGCAATACACATGTCATTATGAATTATTTCTCATTTCAATTTCAATTCCAATTCAATTGGGTATATTTCAGTTATATACTGATGTCTGATGAAGAGTATGTAGCTCGAAACATAACATTTTTGTCTCTTGATGAGCTCATGAAATTGATTTGGAAGTAACAGTGTGCCAAGTGTTTACATGATATTAATTCACGAATAGTTAAATATAAATATCAATAAATGGATCGTATGTACCGATACAATATCATGAGAAAAAGTATTGCGTTATACATATACGTACAGTACAGTGCAAAAGTCTTAGGCACATCAGATGTTTCCCAAAACAAATTGTCTTAAGATGGTTATTTACATCTGCTACTTTAGTATGTCAATTGGAAATATACATTTTATATTCCCAAACCTTACTTTTGCAAATAAAAAAGATTAGAATAGAAGAACATGTGCAGCAGATGGTATGACCCTCACAGAGCCCCCCACTGAACACTTAGCTTAGAACATCCTATCTGCCAACAACCAGGAAAACCTGTGACCGGGTGTAAGTAGGAGATCTGGTGCTGTTTTGAAGGCAAACGTGGTCACACCAAATATTGATTTAGATCTTTTTCTGTTTACTGGACTTTGTATGATGTTAATTGATTAATGAAAACTATTTAAGCCATTAATTTAAGAAATCCTCACTTTGAAAGTTTTTCACAAGTGCCTAAAACATTTGCACAGTAGTGTGTGTATATATATTTGCTTCAAAAGGGATGCAAAAGCCCCATTAAAGTATCATAAAAGTGGTTCAAATGACTTGTTCACTATATTCCAATACTTTACAAGCACTATGATAGCTTTGTCTGAGAAACAACATGCAATTTAAGTCATTATTCACTGATAATCTTTCTGTTATTGGATCGTTGATTCAGAGAGTTGAAATCGAGAACCGGATCAGTCAGATTCGTGAACGAATAATTTGACCGCTTTTTTGAACAGAGTCAACCAATTTCAGAAGACTTGCAAATTTAAAGAAGGCTGTTGCATAGGACTTAACATTCCTTCAAATGAACTATGCTGTCTACCCAGACTAAGGTCCCTGGTTTTCTAAAGTCTTTCTAGAATTTTCTCTATTGTTGTGGCAATCTTTATTTTTGTAGTTTACAAAGTACAGGTTCATTTACACACTATATCATTAAGGCTGGTCTTATGCTATCCTTAACAATCAAAGCCATGTGTCTTCATCTTTAGATTGCCAGTTATGTCTGCAAATCTGCCATGGACACTGCAGTGCTGCAGAGATCTCTGGCCATCCTGGAATCCATGGTACTCAACAGTCAAGATCTCTACCAGAAGGTGGCTCAAGAAATCACCATTGGCCAGCTCATTCCTCACCTACAAGGGTATGGAGCTATGGCTAGTTCCCTCTCCATCCATCATGATTTAATGGACTAATAGAGTTGATTTAATTGCTGCTGTCTCTGTTTTATTTTGTTTTAATCTCTCTGGGACCAGGACGGATCAGGACATTCAGACTTACACCATCGCAGTGATTAATGCATTGTTCCTCAAAGCCCCTGAGGAAAAAAGACAGGTACAACACACACACACACACACTTGTTTTTTTTCCATTTGATTTTTGTTGTCTGGACTAAAGAGTGACTAATCAGGTGTGACATGTAGCTAACATGTAGTTTCGACAAATTTTCTATTTTTGATGCTTCAAGCTGACTAGCTTCCACTGAAAAATCACTGGTCCAAATTCCTGCTCCACAAAACTCTCTATATAGTGCAACAGTCTGGTTCTGGAAGTAATAATTCCATTAGTTTTTTCTATAGGGAAATTATTTTTTTTTACTGTAACGTATAAACCTTTTAAAGACAGACCAACCTTGAGCTCTGAAGGTATTAATCGATTATACAGTATATGCTTCAACTGAAGCCATTAGTCCATTTTATTTTAACTTGTATGCTTTACTTGTATACTTAAAATTTTGTGAATGTCTGAATATTTTGCACTGTACTTTAAATTTTTTGTTTCTATATGTTTCCATACGTATAGTCAACAACTTTAAAAAATCTATAGTTTCTATCTATCGTATTTCAAATCTGTCCTTCACAGTGCTTTAAGCTCTAAGGGTATAAAGATTTCCTGTTTCAGTGGCATACCCAAAATTAAAGGCTTGTTTCTCGACAATACATTTTATTTTTTTATTTTTCTGATATGACATTATATATCTCTGGGTGTAAATAATGTGGCTCCGAAAAACTGCTTTTGTTTTTTGTCCCCAATCATGTCAACTGTAACTGAGAAACATTTTGTGCTGATACGACAAAGCAATCAATAGTTATAGCATTACAAATATAATTGAGCCTAGTGTACAAAAATGTCTCCATGTCCAAAAGCCTTTCCAAACACATAAAACATAATAATTGTACATAAGAACTAATTACACTTGCAAACACAACTATGACTTAAGGTTTGCATAGCATGCAGACATGATTTTAGTAATGAGATTTCACAGAATGAGTGCATTTTGACTCAATGAGTCTGAATCATTGAGTCTGTATTATTTACTTGGCGCCATCACATGGTGGCCATATGTTACATTGTGCTTACTTTGGATTATCTAATGATCTATGCATCTGAGTAATTCTGGGCTCATTTGAAAGATAATCGCATCCTCTAAATAATAATAATAATATGCAGTATTTTATGTTCTGTTTATTTTTCTTATAATCAGTTATAAGTGTAAACATGGCATATAAGCAACATCTGTTCACATGAAACATGTAAATGCCCATGAAACATAAAGGTTCACTCTTTAGTCAGTTTTGCCCTCTGCTCATTTCCCTTCATTGTCACACTCATGTCAAAATGTCAATCACACGACAAGCCAATAGGGTGTGACTGCCCATCAGTGACACATTGATCCTTAATGGTCCACTGGTTTTAGACATTTCAAAATAAAATGCTGCTGTTTACTGAGCCTTGGTCTGTCACAGAGACAAGTGTGATCTCTCAGGACACCTATTTCAGTATCTGTCAGGTAGTAGGGACACATTATGTGTAGTATTCTAAACAAATTGCTTACAGCAGCTAATAGCCTCATATCTTAAATGTCAATGTATAGTTTCTCCAGATCTGTTTTGCTGACTTGCTGACCTCTCATTTCTGTGCTGCTAACAAAAACGCCTTTGCCTTTTCTCTACTCCTCTTACTCTGTTCTTTCCTCTATTTCGGTCTCATTCTCTGTTTCTCTCATTATCTCTTGCTCTTGCTGTGCTCGTAATGGTAGTTTGACGAGGACAGTATGAACATCCTTGATTGTCCTCTAACAGTAAGTGCTCTCTTGTTGTGCTGAACCCTGTGTAGATGATGAGTGTCATTTAACTGAGTGTCATGACTTTATTTTTTTTATAAAAGCTTTTTCTTTTTTTTTCTTGCTAGAGCTACACCTTTTGAAGAGGTTGTTCAAGATGTGTGTGAGAATTAAAGGTGAATATGTGTTTTGTTTGATTGTAGGAGATGGCTCACATTTTAGCACAGAAGCAGCTGCGTTCAATCATCCTCAGTGTAAGTACACAGTATACAGTACATATTGCAAACATTTTATGAGTAGGATGGTAGTATGACATACTATCATACTACTTTTACTATTTTTTTCTGTATACTATTTCTTTCTCCCTCTCTCACTTTCCTCTGTATTATTATATCTTTCTGCAATTTATAGATTTCCAACAGGATTCATATGGTCGTGGAATAACTGTAAATATCATGGAATATATTTTAAACAATCGGAACAATTTTGAAGATGGAACAGTTAAATTGTGATTTCCATTCCTGAAAAATATATATACAGCTCTGGAAAATATTTATCAATTTCTCTGGATTTACTATTTATAGGTATATGTTTGAGTAAAGAAACATTTTTGTTTTATTCTATAACGTACCGACAACATTTCTTACAAATTCCAAATAAAAATATTGTCATTTAGAGCATTTATTTGAAGAAAATCACAACTAAAAGATTCAGTGTTTTCAGACCTCAAATAATGCAAAGAAAACAAGTTCATATTCATTTTTATACAACACAATACTAATGTTTTAACTTAGGAAGAGTTCAGAAATCAAAATTTGGTGGAACAACCCTGATTTCCGATCACAGCTTTCAAGTGTCTTGGATGCTCTCTAACAGTCTTTCACATTGCTGTTGGGTGACTTTATGCCACTCCTGGTGCAAAAATTCAAACTTGGCTTTGTTTGATGGCTTGTGGCCATCCATCTTCCTCTTGATCACATTCCAGAGGTTTTCAATGGGGTTCAGGTCTGGAGATTGGGTTGGCCATGACAGGGTCTTGATGCAGTGGTCCTCCATCCACACCTTGATTGACCTGGCTGTGTGGCATGGAGCATTGTCCTGCTGGAAAAACAGTCTTCAAAGCTGGGGAACATTGTCAGAGCAGAAGGAAGCAAGTTTTCTTCCAGGACAACTTGTACGGGGCTTGAGTCATGCGTCCTTCACGAAGATGAATCTGCCAGATTCCAACCTTGTTAAAGCACCCCCAGATCACCACTGATCCTCCACCAAATTTTACAGTGGGTGCGAGACACTGTAGCTTGAAGGCCTCTCCAATCTCCTTCTAACCATTAGATGACCAGGTGGAGGATTGGTGATGATCTGGGGGTGCTTTCACATGTTTCTGGCCATCCAATCTTTAATTTCATTGATACACTCTAATTTGGAGAATTGAGTAAGGCCCAGCTGATCTACATACTGTAGGAAGGACAAAAGTCAACAGAGATTTTTTATTTATATCTGACGATGTCATATTAAGCATTATTAGTTCAAAAGACTTAAACTTATATCCTGTCCTGAGTAACACCAAAAACTTCACTGTAAATGAAAATAAATCCTTTTACAAAAGACTGGAAAAGTCATGGAAAATTAATTGGTCAAATGGTGTTACAAATAAAGGATGGGTTTGAGTCCATTCTTAATATTGTCAATTGTCTCTCTCTTGTTTTCAGAATGTGATCAGGAGTAACAAACCCATCAATGATGAGATGGCCCACCAGCTTTATGTGCTGCAGGTCTTGACCTTTAACCTCTTGGAGGACCGCATGATGACGAAAATGGACCCGCAAGATCAGGTGTGTCTCTGTCTGTAGTAACTTTAATAACTATCCGATCACTCAAATATGCTATACATAGATAATGTAATGTCCTGCTTATTAAAAGGCTACTTGCCAAATAAACGGACATGAAACATAGATAAGCTGAAATTATTTACTATTTGAGAAGAAAGATTAAATTATACAACATGAAACTAGCAATGCTAATTAGGAAATTGGTTGCCTGGTACAATGATCAATTAGGGCAGTTATACAGTTTAATGATCATTAAACCATTTGACCGCAGTATACTACAGTTGACCAATCAGAATCAAGTATTCCAGAGCAGTGTAATAATACATTTTTATTTATTTTTGTGTAGGCTCAGAGGGATATCATTTTTGAGCTGCGTAGGATCGCTTTCGATGTTGAGTGCGATTCCAACAACAGCGGCAGTATTGAGAAGCGCAAATCCATGTACACCAGAGACTACAAAAAACTGGGCTTTATCGTAAGTTTTCACATATTACACTATTACACATCTTGCCAGCTGTTGATTGACAGTAACAGAGTAATCTTAGCAATACTTCTAAAATTTTGAGGTGATAAACCCAAATAATTGGGTTTACTTGGTAAATTCAATAAACTCAGTCAGCAGTCAGAGCTCTTTTTATAATATTTGTGTGACAAATTATTTCACATTAACAGATTATACAGCACTAACTTAAAAGCCTTTGCACAGCAGAACCATTTCCCTCCTCAGACATGCTCTGGAGGAGAAACTGCCAGCCAATCTATCATATTCTGACACTATAACATGTTTCTTGTGCAAGTTTGTCAGATCTACTGTATGGCTGGGCATATATAAAATATTTATGTTATATTTAATAATATTTTGTTGGCAATAAATATGTTTTACCAATACTTTGAGGAAACTGTGGTGTCCAAAATTATTGAGACCACATTATTTTAGGATTTTGAAAAATTAAAAACATACTACTGTATACTACTGCACTATTTGGGCCTGGGTAGCTCAGCTAGTATTGACGCTGACTACCACCTCTGGATTCACAAGTTTGAATCCAGGATGTGCTGAGTGACTCTAGCCAGGCCTCCTAAGCAACCAAATTGGCCGGTTCCAAGGGAGGGTAGAGTCACATGGAGTGACCTCGTCGTGATCACTATTAAGTGGTTCTTGCTCTCAATGGGGCGTTTGGTATTGTACGTGGATCACGGAGAGTAGCATGAGTCTCCACATGCTGCGAGTCTCCACGGTGTCATGCACAGCAAGCCACATGGTAAGATGCGTGGATTGAATTTCTCAAAGCATTTCCTACAAGTGGAAATTTGAACTTTACTTTTAAGTTGAACACTTTATATAAAATATTATGAAAATGCTGAAAATATTGATATATATACAGTGCATAATTTTATACAAAAGTTAGTTCTGATCTTAGGTTCCTGACTGGACAGCAGGCGTTCAAAGAGTGCTGATAAAGTAGTCATAACAGCATTTGGACGTTTTAATGTTTGTATCACTCCACTTGTGTTTGTGACTTTCTAAACCAGATTAACAAGAAATATTTTGATTCATCCCTGTGAAATTACACATTTACGGCAAGAGATGGTGACAAATTACCATCTTTTGTGTTATGAGTGCATTTCTGGTGAGAGAGAGTATGCTTAGAGCAGATAAGTACCACACTACATTACAGCTGAGGAATAGAGTTAAACTTACAGCTTCAGCATTACTGTTCATCACGGCAACAGATGCAGGTAATCAAACTCTCTCTCTCTCTCTCTCTCTCTCTCTCTCTCTCTCTCTCTCTCTCTCTCTCTCTCTCTAGTCCGTGGCGTAAGAACGTAGTTCTAAAAATTAGTGTTTTTGAGATGTTTTACTTATTTATTTGCTTGTCCATTGAGCTGTTTTATTAAAGCAGTATCACACTTACAATCATGCTGTTTGGTACTTATATCAGCACAGCTGTGGTTAACTATGACACTCGGCTGGCCGAATCAAAGCCGTGCTGATAAACGGCCATAACAGCACCCTTGCTTGTGTTATTGCTTTAAAACATACTTTTGCCAGAGTTTGAGAAAATGAAAGCAGCAGGTAATCAGGAAAAGGAGATGCCATAGCAGGTGTGATGGAGAACAGAGAAAGGAGAAGGTCTGTGTGCACGCATATTGCGGTCAGTGGCTTGAAGGGAACAAACCTGAAGTTGTTGTGCGCTCCTATACCCTTCTGAGGTTCTGAGATTCACTAAGACCCCTGTCTTAGTGATGTGTGCTGCCTGAAGATAAGACCTTCGTTGAACTCCTCCAGAGGTGTTAACACCGCCTCACATTACACAGACACACACACACACACACACATTAGTTTCCCCATGCCACACATGCACAACACAGATTGCTCTGTTGAGACCAGACACTGCTGCCACTGTGTTTTGGGAGAAGTGTGGTGTTAGTTTAGCTGTTAGGGAGCTGTTCAGAATGCGTTAGGACAGACGTGTGCATTAATGAGGGCTGTGTTCCAACTCTCTCAGGGCACTGTCACATTGATGGATGGGAAATTGGTCCCTAGTGCCCACGCCACACAGACTTGTTTTTAAATACTGTGTGCTGGCAGTGGACTGTTTCTGGCAATGTTTGGAATGGAATACTAGCACAATGTTTACTACATACTGCTCATTATATACTGCAGGGGTCGGCAACCTTTTTGAAATAAAATGCCATTTTTTATTTTCCTTGTTTATCACTGTGCAGAACATTGGTAACAGTGTTTTCTTATTTACATCATGTGTTGCAAAAAGGAACAAATAAAACAAGATAATATAGGCTGTAGTATTCTGCTCTATGCGACCGACACAAAGAGGACAAGTTTACTTGCATGTTTACCCGAAAGTGAATCGCTGTGATATCAGTGGCTCATGATGTGCAAATGGTTTGAACAAATAACACTTTAATAGTGTTTAGGGTCCCATTCAGCTCTTAACTTAATAAAAACACTGCATGATCATGACCAAGTATTACAATAAGTGCTAGATTAACATAAATAAAATAACATAAATCTCTCTCTCACTATTGATCGCGTGCCAGTGATTAGCCTGCGTGTCATATGTTGCCGATCCCTGATATACTGTATACTGCATATTATTTTTAGAAAGAAATAGTATGTGAAATATTATGCAATACACTACCATTCAAAAGTTTTGAATCACAATGGAATTTGTTATGTTTGTGAAGAAAAAAGAACATTTTATTCAGAGGATGCTTTTAATTGATCAAGAATGACAGGAAAGTCATTTATAATATTAAAAATGACTATTTGTTTTGAAATAAATGCTGTATTCTTCAAACTTTCTTTCATTCAAGAATCCTCCACTTGCAGCAATGCCATCTCAGGCATTCAAGCAGTCTGTTTATTCTAGATCTTTTAGGTCAAGTTTCATCCCATGCTTTCTGCGACACTTCCCAAAAAATGTTATTCGCTTGTAGGACACTTCTCACAGATTTTCCAACCAAGCTTTTCTAACAACACTTTAACATCTTACATTTTTGTTTCATCCAACCATATTACTATTTTTTTAATTCTTTACACTTCAATCTTTTAAGTTATTTTGCACAATCTAACTATTTCTTCTTATTTGCCAGTGTCAAATGTGAAAGTCTGCCTAAAATGCCAACATCCCAGAGTCTTCTCTTCACAGTTGCAGATGAAACTGGTGTTTGGCTTGTACTGTTTACTGAAGTTGTCATTTCAGGACCTGTGAGTGGTCTGTTTCTCAAACTAGACACTCTGATTTATTTGCCACCCACTTTCCTCTCTGTATGGTTGGATCCAGTTTGATTTCTTTCAAGTACATGGGATAGCCTCATCTTAAAATTCTAAAAACAATATACTGATGAGAGATTTGGGTCACACTTTATATTAGGTGACCTTAACTACTATGTACTAACATTAAATGCATACAGACTATGTATGTATAACTACATGTTGTTCTACAAAAGCCCCACATTTGCTGCTACTGAGGTTGAGGTATGGGTAGATTTAGGAGTAAGGGTAGGGTTAGGATTGGGGGTTAGAGTTAGGTTTTGGGGTAAGGGTTGGGTTGGTTTAGGGGTAAAGTTAACAGTGTAACTACAGATGTAATTAAATGCAAATACTTTACATGTAATTATAATTTAACAACATGTATGTACATAATAAGTACATTGTATCAAATGGTTAATTACATAGTGGTCAAGCCCACCTAATCAAAAGTGGGTCCGAGATTTGTTTCTTTTTGGTCATTTTTAAAACCAAAAATATTACTTGCAAGGGTAAATCAATTGTTCAGCAACAATACAAGATCATGTATTGAGATATCCACACTTCATTGAGTAGGACAACCGTTTTCAATTGTTCTTAAAAAAGAAATGTTTCTTAGTTTTAAATGAGTACATTCAAATAATATCTAATAGAAAACGTAACACATTATGTTCTTAGTAGACTGGAGGTAATGACTGCTTAAAATGAGGCTTTGCCATCACAGGTTAAAATTACATTTTAAAATAAATACAATTATAAAAACTGTTATTTCAATCTGTAATAATAATTTGCAACATTATTAATGTTTAATGTAGTATTGTTGATCAATTTAGTGCATCCGAGGTGAAGAGAGGCATCAACGTGTTTTAAGAACAAAAATGTCTACTGTTTCAAAACTTTTTGAAACTTTTGAATCGAAGTGCAGAAATGATTTGAACGTTTCAAACAATAACATTGATGACTGCCATTTGTTTTTGATGATAACTGTACGCCATCCGCTACCTTAAGTATACTGTGCATAGAAGTATAGTATACAACCAACCAGTGCATGCTACTCTATGTAGTAGGTCAGGTATTCTATGTACGCAAAGTACTGTGCACTGTAATTATATGGTATACTGCAAGTATTGTATGAGTAGTATGGTAGAATGCCATTCTGAACATATACCCACTGTCTTTGTCCCTCTTTCTTCTCCTTTTGTTTCTCTCTCTCAGAGAAAGGTGTCAGCCTAATAAGTTGGTGCAGACAGTGATCTCTCACTTGCCTCTTTCTTCTTCTATAATCAGCCATGTGTCTGCTCTGTAGATCTGCTGTTCGGCACCACAGATTCACCAGGATCCATCCTAAGGCCAGAACTTTCAAAAGACAGATTAATTGACAACACTAAATCCAGACAGACAATGATAGAACCCTCATCCTCAAAGGCAACCATCTCAAAATTTCTGGAGAGAGTAGATTAGTTGAAGTAGACATGCGAGTAGAGGGTGCAGATATCGCCTTCACATTTGCAGAGAGCTTACTGGGCCTTTGTCATCCACCAGGGATAGTCAAAATGCAATACAAGACTCTCAGTGTCATTTCATTGCAAGTCATGAAGTCACAGCTTGAGTATGTGTATGGTTTCCACTTGATCGTGCACCTCTCTTAGGACTGGTGTATATTGTATGATTTTAACCACGATTTTGTTGTCTGAGACTAATTTCATGAATCATAAAGTAGATATTTTTTTGTCATTGTGCAAAATGGGCATTCTTGGATCTGTGTGACATTCTCATCCATGGCCGATAATTACATTTGCAGTGAATGTTAGCCTCTGTTGGAGTTCTTACAGAGTTTTTCTTTCTTCATTTGGCAATTTTGGGTTGGAGTCCTGCAGTATGAAGAATCAACAGGAACACTGAGACGTTCAGTTAAAAGTGTTGATATTAGGTTGTCTGTTTATGGTATGCAACATAAACATCTCGTTATTTACCGTTCCCTTTACGTAATGATTGTATTATCAAAATTATGTCTAGTCCACTCCTGTGTTATTATCGTTAATGAAAACAAAAGGAAAACATTCTGTTAACTGAAAAATTATTAAAAACATTTTTATTAACATGAATGGAAAAATCTGAATCTAAACTAAAATATATTTCATAACTCAAAAGACAGTTGTTTTCAAAGTTTGTACAGACATCTTGGGCAAGAGACAAATAGGCCTAGCATGTTTCGTTATGATCAGCCTTTTCTAACAGTGTCTAATAGCTGCTGAAAGTTGATTGGTCGATGTTTGACACTCCAGAGAATATTTCTCCACTGGTTGTGTTCCGATTGAGCAAATAGCCTAGGACTAGTTCGAAAAAGTTGGTTTTGCAAAAATCCCATATGGCTTTGAAAATGTGACATACAGAAATAAAAACTAAATAAAAAATTCAAAACTATAATAACCCTGGTCTGCTCTGAAGAATGAGCAGTCCGTGGCCTCTTTTGCCCAGACACAACTGACTCCAGACACTTGCGCTGCCAATCATGACCAAAATCTCACCTACGATATATATCGTATAGTCTGACTTGATCGATGTTGCACAGTCTGCCTTGTCTTTTATGCAAGCTCTTGCTGGGTCATATCACCCAATCTCACAAGCAACAATATTAAAGAAACAAATATAATTCACAGTGTGCACCTCTCTTACTGTGTGTTCTTATGTTTGTTTGTGTAGAATCACGTGAACCCTGCGGTGGACTTTACTCAGATTCCTCCAGGGATGTTGGCTCTGGATAACATGCTTTACTTTGCCAGGCACCATCAGGACGCCTATATCAGGGTAAGACACACCCACACACCTACGGAAAGGAACGGAGCAAGCACTCCGTATTTATTTATTATCTAACGAGTGCTCAATGAACTCTTCTAAAGCCGAGCATTACCTCACCACTGCAGACCTGAGTCATATGTTTACATTAAGATAGGCTGTATTAAATCCATTGACTTGCCACTTGTATGTTTATGAGTCTTAAAGATGAGGATAAATAAATCAATTTGTGCAAAAGTTCTGGAACAGGGTGCTTTACAAATATACTTCCAGGTCCTATTTGTGTCTTGTTCCTGAATATTCCTTTGCTGTTATTGCAAAAAAATAATGTAAATAAAAATCACAGTTCACTAATGGCATTCTTCAAAATGTATAAAGCAGCCCTAGACCTACACACACCGAGACCCGGTAAGGAAAGTGAAGTAGTGTGGAATGAGGACACTCCCTGTCCCCTCACATCACCCAATAACTGTACTATTCCACTCCACTGCATCCACAGCTGCCTGCAAGTATTTCTGCTGCTCATTGCTTACTGCCCTCACGGTTACACAATACCACAGTAAATGCTAGGACAGTGCTAGTCAACACACAGCCTCTTTTTGCAACCCATGTTATCTTGTCATTATAAAGATTTATTTATTCATATAAAATGTGTATGAATTGTGAAGTGTCCATTTTCAAGAGTCTTTACAGGTTGTTTGTTTTTATTGCTGAATTGCAGTACAGTTAGAGAGGGAACTAAACTGCAAAAGGGTAAAAAGATGTAATGAATGACATAAACAATGAATATAAATAAGTCTGAGCATGGCTGATGTTACACTAGAGCCACGGGCAGTTAGCGTGTGTGTGTTCATAGTATGTGCACACATGGCGTTCTGTCACTCAAACATACACTCTCTCAATCTCACTTGAGAATCACTCATTATCTGTGTCAAACACATTAAAATTGTTCATCAGAGATATTTGCTTGAAAATGGTTTGAGTGAGTGACTGGATCACAACACGGCACGTTCAAAAGGCATTTGAACCTGCATTGATCGAATAGGATCACCTGAGACATATGCTAATACCAGGTGTATATGGGGCCTATATCACCCTCACACAATATCATGCAGTACTCCAGGAAACACTACATCTAGTGCTTTCAGGCAACAGTGTCTAGCATTTTACAGATGTGTTTGTTGCAACTTTGTTAGAAAGAAAGTGTAACAGCTCCATTTGTTTGACTCGTTTGTTTAGGTCAAAGTTAAGAGTTCATTTGAGTTAGGTAAAAAAGCCTTAACGTCTGTCTGAATGTTACAGATTGTTCTGGAGAACAGCAGTCGAGAGGACAAGCACGAGTGCCCATTCGGTCGCAGTAGTATTGAACTGACAAAGATGCTGTGCGAGATTCTCAGAGTTGGAGAACTTCGTAAGTGTGATCCTACTTTCTTTCTTTCTTTCACTCTGTTTATCTCTCATATGTGCTGAGAGTGAACAAAGATAAAAGCCAACATTACACTTTATAATTGTTCAGGAGTTCATAAATTAAGGAAGTGCCTAATGTTTACTGTCTTCCACCTTTACACTGCCTTTCTTTTTTTCCTCAAATTGAGGCTGCATCTATGGGCCATGCCTGACCTGAACTAATGCATGGTGATTTAGACTATTCTCTGACTCAACCTCTTGGCTGAATGCTTGGTTAGGTGTTCTGTTGACTCTCACATAAAGCAGAGGTATAATAGAAAGTGTCAGACAGATAATATATGGTGGTGAACAGGACAGCAAGGTGTTGGATGGAACTCAATGGGCAGCACTGTGAGGTGTCATGTGTGACTGAAAAACAATGACTCGTTGACGACTCGTGTACTTTAAAGGAATATTCCAGGTTGAGCTCAGTCGACAGCATTTGTGGCATAATGTTGATTACCATAAATGATTTGGACTCGTCTATCCTTTTCTTTAAAATGGAAGTGAATGGGGCCAATTTTTGGAGGGTTTAAAGGCAGAAATGTGAAGCTTATAATTTTATAAAAGCACTAACATTAATTCTTCTGTTAAAACTCATGTATTATTTGACCTGTAAAGTTCTTTAAATCATTAAAACTAGAGAAGAAACTAATTTATTACTAAATCCAAATTTTTCTTAAGAAATGTGAGTGGTGCTTGCCTGTACAGGATGAGTTATGTGCTGAAGTTTAATACATGGGTTAGGGGTTTTGAAAAATATCCAACTGTAATTGTGAGCTTTATCCACTCTCTGAATCCAAGATCAGACCTATTCATATACTGAAAAACCACCTCCATGACCGCTTCATCAGTGACAAGTAAATTTGACCTCAGCGTGGCTGCTTAAAATGTATTATGTCATTGTATTTGCTTTATTCAGTCACACATCATTTAATGCAGCACAGTTTGAAAAGAAATCCACAACAAGTCATTGGTCTTCGGTTGCTTATAATAGTGATTCATCACATTTAATAGGCACAATATTGAGAGAATAATAAGCAGCCAGCAAAGAATTTTATTGTAAAAAATCTCAATTTGGTATTTTGATTCAGGTTATCAGAGATGGGTTATTAACACAACTTTACTGACAGCTTTTTGAGCATTATTGAACGGCAAGCAAATTTTCGGTGGGCATCGCTCCACCACCCTGTCATTGGAAGCTTGATTAAATGAACTTGCTGAGAAAGCTTAATGTAATTCCTCATTTAAAAGTAATGTGTGCCTTTCAAAGCCAGAGCTGAGTGAGGACACTTCTGTTTAACTAGGACTTCTTTTCAAAGAAGAACATGGCTTTCACAGACTCACTTTTGTAAGTAGTCACTTGGCAGACACTTTTATCCAAAGCAATTTATAGTGAACTTATTGACCGTAGTCAAGGTAGATGTTTGATATTTGAAGCGAATGAAAATGAAGCTGTGAGGGTTTGACCAAACAGCCAGTGTTGTAAAGTAATAAGTAATGTAAATCATAAGTATTATACTTGAGTATTTTTGGGGGGGGGATTTGTACTTTACTCGATTGAAATTAGAAAAAGAGTACTTTTTACTCAAACTTGAAAAGTACTCATTACATTTTTGCCGCCTTTTCACTGCATCCAACAAATGACAGATGACAAACCAGAGGTCAGTCTGTTCAAATAGAGTGTCGCACGGCAGCTGTGTGGAGTTCCGACCATCTGCAGAGGTGAAATTTCGGATCTGATTTGAGCTTTAGATACGTTGAAATGTTTGTTCGACGAGACCGCATGTAACCGCCTGACTGAATGTGATGTATTTATTAAAAACTGTGAGCATGTCTCAAGGGGCTGGGTACTCTGACATCGCAATTTGTGAGTGCCTTCTCCCATGCAACGAACATTGCGTGACTGGCAACAGTTTTGCTAAATAGCATTATGTAGTTCATTACACCTCGAGGCAGTTCAGAGTGAAATGTCCACTGTGTGCCACTAAAAAAGTGTGAAACGTTCTCCCGAACAGATGAGGTTTTAAGGTTCATGTTCTATCAAGATTTAAATCAACAAAACCTACCTACCTCCCTACCCTAAACCTTAAACCTAACAGATAGAGTCCGTAAAAGCAAATGTGAGATAAACACAATTTCTGAAGTAACCACGTCATTTTGACTTGTCTACTCGTGTGCTCCTCAGGACATGTACCCCGGACCTTTGTATTGCATATGCAGTTGAGCTACCACACAGTTTGATCAGACTTAAACAAGCTTGTTAATGTAGTTGGTTATGTAATGCAAACATTACATTGAGTTATGTTCTATAGTAAAATTGTTTATATGTCATAAGATTGTGTTGTAACCTGAGTGAAAACTGTTCATGAACTGATAATATGTCATTTTACTCGTGAGTTGAGTGAATGGGAATAAAAGTAATTGTTGTTTTAGCTCCTCTAGTGTTCATTCCACCAGGAAATTGCCATGTTACATACAACGGGCCACATCAAAATTATTTAGCAAAAATGTTGTAATTGTAACATGATTATTTGGCCAGGTTGTGAATGCCACTGTGGAAGAAATATGACATTCGTCAGAGACACTAAAAAGGTGACTTAACAAACCAATCAAATCCAGCAACATCCTCTCTCACACAATCTCCTCTCTTGATTTCATTCTGGTTTGGAAAATGTAAGTACAATTTAATGTGAATACTTTTTTACTTTCACTCAAGTATGTTTTTGGCTAGATACTTGGATCACTCAGCATCCATACTTTCACTTAAGTATAATTTCTGATAACTTTTTACACCCCTGCCTACAGCCAGTTCTGTTATGTACCTTAAAAACATACAGTGGCCCAAAAAATATTTGCGAACTTAATCCACTTTTAAAAATCTACTCTTATGAATGAAAACAATAGATTTACTGTTCAGAATGAAGACAAAAAGTATTTGGACACTGCCTTTTTAAGTATTTGGATTCATAATCCTTTTTATGAATCACTTTCAAATCATCATTCACATTTAAGTAAAGCTGTGATGGGCCTGGACCTGATGTTCCTTTCAGACTGTGTATTTATGTCAGATTGTGAGCCCACCAATACAAGAAGAGCTCCAAACCATATCACACCTGTGAATGCCTTGGAGACCACAGCAGTGGTGCAGATGATTGCTCATTTATGTTTATGAATGTTTTTCAACACATGTTTTAGCTTTCCTATAAATTCTGCTGTCACTATACACTGTTGTGGGCATACAATTTTGCTTGACTCATCTCTCAATACCTTTTCAATTGAACTCTACCAGTGCCAAAAGAAATTATGTAATTTCCCACATCACATTTAAATATCTTTTATGAAGCTGCTGCATGAGGTTCTGTTTGACCAGCTATCTCGTCAGCAGATATGAATTATGTATCAGGAGGCCAGGTGTCCCAATTTCACCTCCTCAGAGAACCAATGAAAGTTTTATAACCAGCTGTGTTTTCCCAGCAAAAGCTTTAATGGAATCTGTTGTGGTCAGACGCCATGCAATGGCTTCCTATTTCAGCTTTTAAAAAGGTGTATCTAATATTTATGTGGAGAATCAAAATGGCTATGAACAGAAATGTCCTTGCTTATGGATTTACAGTGTTATTGCACTTTTACAAAAGAAATAGAGTGTGCTTTAGAGCAGTTCCACCTCCAAGACCAAACTCACATATTAATGATGGAGAATATTTATGCCTTGAGGTCCAAACTGTGAATAACTTGGCCTACTACAGAGTTCAACTTAATGAATAAGAATCCCAGCAAGTAACAGAGATGTCTATGAAAGAGCACTGTGTTCTATTTTAAACATCATATTTGTGAACAAACATCTGATAAACATCTTACTGTACATAGATCAGATATACAATCTACAGTACATCTTAAATGTTGCTAAAAAATGTTGTTTTTAGTTCTGACATCCGACAGGGAATGTTTTAGTGACATATTGTAAAATGGTCAAATGGTGTAAATAATTTGGGTGTTACTATGCAGTTGGTAAGATGTTTGAATTGGTTTTTAGAGTGTTATATATATATTTGCGAAGGTGGTCTGGATGTATGGTAGGGTGTTACTTACTGGCCCAAGTCAAAAGAGCCCACACTCAAGTGTATATGATAATCTGATCACTTAATATTGCTTGTCAATTGAAGCCAATTTAATTTTTTTCACACGTTATATCTCTGCCAAACAAAACTGGTGCATGCAATCCAGGATGGAAAATACTTTCTGGTTTGGGCCTGTAACATTGATTTCAATCAATCAATCAATCAATCAATCAATCAATCAATCAATCAATCAATCAATCAATCAATCCCACTTTAGGCCCTGGCTTCTGATTCCATTCTCCCTTCAGACAGTGTGTGGGTTTACGCAGAATAGGCTTGTCTGCATCCGTCCGCATCCGTCCGATCATCTCACACCTCTCGGATTCTTGACATCCATGTCAGCTCCCTAATGAGATATGGCACAATTTTAAGATTAGCACATGGTGCCAGGCCTGGACAAGCCTGCACAGTTCCTCAGGGATCAATGTTGAGTCTGTGGATGAATTCAGAAGAAGTTGTTTCCAAGATGGATAATGTGGGTTCTTGAAAAGTGTTTCTTTCTGCATCTTCATGGAACTCCCCCATGTCTTGTAATCCACTGAAGTGCATTTTTATAGTGGCTGGATTTTGAACAGGGCCAGTGGGGCCAACTCCAGGGGTATCAGACATCTAGGGGCCTCCAAAGCCTCGGGCAGCGTGGCCTAAGACTGTCAAAGGAAGGTAAACTTTTGAAAAATACAGTGCGAGCTGACCATTTGGACCACTAAGGCATATACAGTACAAGCCGATGCCTTCAGTTGTACTCTTGGCCCCTGGCCACATACTATTTGAATGTTCAAAATATTACAGCGAAAACCCACTTTTTTTTTTTTTTTTTTTCACCAAATATACAGTAAACCCACTAAATGTGTAGACTACTAGTTTTAGTCATCTAATATTGGCCTATTAAAAATATAGAATGTTATCCAAATCACCCTGGTATTTTAACACAGGGGCTGCCAAGTTTTATTTCTAACTTTTGTACTCCTCTGTACAGAAGCTAGAAATGGTTATAGAGGTCAGGATTGACAGGTTGCAGTTCCTTCATTTCACTTTAGCTGTGCTCAGTAATAAAACCCCTCATGGCACAATGCACAAACATTGACAAATATGCAGACAGAATGGGCAATTACATGGAGAATGATGGATGCTAAAGAGCCAAGTTTACATTGGCTTTGAAGTGATCCCTGCGGCTAAGTCAAATTATAAAGTCCCATTAGCAGCTCAAAGAGGTTCAAAGAACCACTTACATGCTGTATTTTTCTATTTATTTTTTAAAAACAGCAGTTAAAAGAGAGGGTTGGAGGGCATGTTAGCCTGGTGGAATAAAACTCATCAATATAATTCATAGATCTTAAAATAATCTTGGAGAAAATGTGACGCTACCTCAGATATCTTTTTTGTCATGCTAGGGCACAGTGTCTGGTTACAAACTGGACCAATCATAGCAGGTTTTCATGTCAGAATGCACCGTAGGCAATGCCATAACTCCTGTAGCTACATGTAGCCTACACAGAAGATCAATGCAGGAGCATAAATCGGCCATAAGTGATCAAAGATTGCCGATTTTGTCCCACAAGAAGTGCAATCTTGTCTTAGATGGCAAAATCATGGCCAGAATCGTACAGTGTGAACCCAGTGTTAGCTGTGTCCTTTTGCATGTCAAGTCACACTGTAAAGAGTTTATCTCTCAACAATCTCACCCATTTTCTTAAACACCATTGTGCACATGTACAAATACAGAGGTAGAGTTCCAACAGAACATCTGCTATGCTTATATTACACATTTAGATTCTGTGGTGAAATTGATGGTTATCCAGTCAGACTGCCAGCTGTCTCGGGCCTCATCTGCCATGCTTTGGCATGTTTGATCACATTGGCAAACCTGTCTCGAGTAATAACTCTCCTTATCAGCTTGATTTTTTTTCCTCTGTTAATACTCCTTAACTGTCAATCTTGATGCCCCCTTGTCAAAACATTAGGAACATTTAAAGATGCACGCAGTAATATTTGGAATGTGTCATTCAAACACAATCGTTTTCAGTTATCGATGCCATTGTATAACTCCACTATACACAGTCACCCATGATTCATTTGACCCATGAATGAAAGTGTCCAATAACAGGGCAGATACTGAGATTAAGCAAGAAGTATTCGGCTGGTCATGTGATACTAACATTGCAGCCCCCATGAGGGGAACCTCTTCATGTAGAATAAAACAGCTTTTATAAGGTCAATAATATGAACGATATGAGTCTTCATCTCATGACATTAATCATATTTTTATACATGTTTCAAAATTATTATTATTTTCCAAAGGAGAAACTTTTTTAATAAGGAGAAAAACTACTGAGTGCACCTTTTAACATTTGCTGATATATACAGTATATATATGAAAATAAAAAAATATGTCAAGGCCAGTTGCAGCAGACTTTGAGGAATAGTGCAATAACAAAAAGGAAAGAAAATCCTGCCATGAGAAAATGTCAAGTCATTTTTATTTGTACAGCACTTTTCACAATACTTATAATTTCAAAGCAGCTTCAAAGTAGCAGAAAATCATGCTTTAATTTCTGTAATGTCTTAAAGTACTCATTATGCTGTTTAATTTGAAAACGTCATTGAAAATAATGCCTTAAACTTTATTTATATTAAGGCACCCAGTGAGAATGCCAAAGGTGACTGTGGCACGAAACCAAAAACTCCATAAGATGTTAGTTAGTGGAAATTATGACGAGAGTTTTTTTTGGGTGAACTATTCCTTTAATTTCCTCTCTGTTGATATCACAGGCCTTTGCTTTGACTGCTTGCAACAATTCTTTCATTCCTTCTGCCCTGAAGAGACTTTCCTCTGTCTTGAGGAGCCAGGGTGGCATCTATCACTGTACATTCATCAGTTCTTTATAGCCCTCGCCTTGAAGGTGACCTCCTATAGCTGTCATCTTGCCTTGACATCTCTGTGCGCTCTGTGTGACAGCATGTCTTCCTACAGGCATTCAGTCTTGTACTCACTTGTGTCTCTCTTTCTGGTTTGTTTATTTCCTCGTCTATGATGCATATGTGTGTATTCCTGTTGCCTTCCATAATTAGCAGTGGCAAAACATCAGAAGACATCTGTGGCTGAAGATCTTGTCAGATTTAGTGATGCACATGGAGGCAGGGGTGGCCCATGCATCTGCCAGTCCTTGACTTCTCTCACCACAGCACCTCCTCTTACTTCTCTCTGGCCGACAGCCCCTTACTAGTGACTTTGTGTAAACTCTCTAGAAGTAAAATGGAGCATGTTGGGCACTATTTTAAGAGCTAGGCAGCTATGCCATAAGTTATATGGCACTTTTCCACAGCACGTTACGGTTCGACTCAACTCTACTCGCTTTACTTTTCTGAGCTTGCTTTTCCACTGTTTAGTGCCGTTTTAGCATCTTAAACGTGACACAAAACAATAACACGCCTGCTAGCTGTTAGCTACTAGCTCATTGTGCTGCATAAAGCAGTTGTTGCATGGTGATTTTACACAAGTGTAACAGTTAAATTGGCGTGGTTGTTTTAGAAGCAAGCTTTCTAGTAGCTGGTCAACTAAATAAAGTGAAGCTTTCAAGCAGAGTATAGAGTTAACGTACCATCCTCCATCGTGGACTCCAGCCGCGGCTGAGTCCAGGGCACTCTCCCTCCCATTGCTCGCTGGTTTAGATAGTGTCCATTTGGTCGAACCACTTCCACTTTTCCTTGATGGTTCTGTAGTCACATCAAGTTTTTTTTTTTTACTTTTCCCTACACTGTTGGTAGGTCCGGTGATAGCCGTGTCTCATCTGTGCAGCCAACAGCTGAGACACTTCCTGAAAGACTTTTTCATTTTGCATAATTTCGTTCGTCGCTAACAAGTGGACCATCTGGACCTTGTTTATTGACCATGGCGTGGTTTTGCGCACAGCTATTTCTTTTTACAATTCGAAAGTCGCGTGAACAAATAATACTGCTATCGCTGTAGCTAACTTTAAAACTAGCGGGTTGATGTCCCATGTCAAAAATCCAGTGACGCTGGTAGTAACGATTCTCTCTGACCAATAGCTTGTTGCAGTCACGTGATTCTTATGATGCGCGAAATTCAGATGGAGGGCAGGAAGTGAAAAGCAGAATAGACGAGATGGAGGAAAGTCCGTACTGTACTAGTTTAGATGCGATTTACAAGAAAAAGATATAAATAAAAAATCACAACATATGTTGGACGTGATCCTTATGTTATGAAGTTATGAATTTCAATTGAATTGAAATACTTGCTTGCCATCGTGGCGGTAGATCTAAGCAACTACCTTGTCCTCCAGACATCCTTCTACTCCAGAAAACAAATGAAAGCATACAAAAGTATGGAGGCATACAACTTTTTTGTTAGTGGTTGGGTCAACGACCATGGTACCAAGGTGCTCCACAATGACTGTTGTTTGGTTTTTGCCCGAGTGAGTAGCATTTCTTTTTTGTCCTGTGGATTAACCTAGCAACAAACATTAAACGCTGCGGCACCTCTCGTTATTAGCATTACGGTTGTTTACGTGATTAGGTTAACCACTCTCAAAAGGTCAGCCGAAACCGCACTAAAGACATGGATCATCGCGAAACAAGACGGAGAAGTAATTGTATGGCAGGGTTAGTTATTTACGTTTGCCTGCAAATACTTTGTAATTAGCTTTGCTATAGTTACCTATTTTTGTTCAGTTACAGAGGTACAAACTCAAAGAGAAGAAAAAATTATTACTTTAACTATACAAAGTACAGAAACGGCTAACATTACATAAACATTGCGACATAAGTTGTATTAACTTCCCTTTGATGAAGTGCTCACTGCACACATGAGCATTACCGACTTGGCTCATCCAGACCGTAGACACTGGTTTACAAGCCATTTTTCAGTCAATTTCTTGAATTTTCCCCTTTTGAACAACAACTTTTGGTACACGATAAAAGCTCCTTTCTCGGTTTGAGCAACTGTAAACTACGCAAAATATGTGCATTTTGAGTTTGTGATAGTGCTTTCCTATGTAGAAAATCACTTCCTGCCCTCCATCTGCATTTTGCACCACAGCAACGCAGTGCTGTGATGTCATGTGCAAACAAAAGTATCGGTTCGGCTCGCTTGGAATCTCAACCGAGGTGATACTAAAAAAAGTACCAGGTACTATCTACAGTGGAAAAGCCCCAAAAAGCGAGTCGAGTCTAGTTGTACTGTGCAGTGGAAAAGCCCCATTACATGCAAAGTTATTGGACATTTTTAGGAAGTTTTGATATTTTCGAGCAACCATGTGCTAAATCACAGTTTAATTTTGAAGTTTTTCTCTGGCACCATCTGCATCTTTTATTTTACATTTATGCATTTGGCAGACGCTTTTATCCAAAGCGACTTACAGAGCCTTTATTACAGGGACAATCCCCCCGGAGCAACCTGGAGTTAAATGCCTTGCTCAAGGACACAGTGGTGCACCATGAGTTTCTGTGCTGAATTACACTAGTTTTTCTTATACTGTGAGTTTTGCTCCATTACCAGAATAAACATGAAGACTATAGTCTTAGGATTTATTGATGACCTACACAATCTTTGTGGACCATTTCATGTTTACAATTCAACTTAAATGTCAATGGACTACATTCATTAACATTTATTAATTTAGCAGACGATTTTATCTAAAGCGGCATGAAAATGAGGAATACAGCAAAAGCGATTCAAGTGCTGCAATACTAGGTTTCAAATTGCTCAGATATGTACAAATACTTAGTGGAAGGTGTGAGACAGTGGTGAAAGAATAGATTATTATTATTTTTAAAATAAGAAGACATTAGTTGGACTGGGTCAAGTGCTCACAGATAAGATGCGTCTTTTAGAAGTTTCTTGAAAGTAACTAGAATCAGCTGCTCGGGTGGAGTTCGGAAAATCGCTCCACCAGCAAGGAATGGTGGATGTGAAAGTCCGGGAAAATTATTTTGTGCCTCTGAGATATTTTAAGCTTCTTGAGGACACAGAGTTGTGTCTTCTACTAGTGCAAACTAGTGTATAATAATGTGATGGCTAGTGGAAACTGGAGTAAACTAATGGGTACAACACTACAAATTCCTAGTATGTTAAATAAATCTTTATTAAAGACTAGGGATGGGAATTGTAAGGAATTTAACGATTCAGGTTCCTTAATGCTCCTAGTAAAGATTACAGATTCTTTTAGTACTTTTGAGGAAGAATTATTTGGAAATAAGAGACGCAGTTCTTATTGCATTTACTACCCGCTGCAGTCTGTTGCCAAATGATGAGATCATTTTAAGTTTCTACAGAGCAGATTTAACAAACCAGAAATAAATGTAAAAAAAACTTTTGTAAAAGGTGTTTGCACACTTTTTAGAGACATAAATGCCAAACGATAATTACGATTAACTATATTTTAAATAAAAAATTCTAAACAAACAAGAAATGTAGTAGCATAGTTAATACATGCATTTTTTTTATATATATATAAAATTCCACTAATTACATTAAAACAAAACTTTTGTATCTTTAACAACACATTGACATATAAATGAGCAGTAACACAGGTCTGAAGTACGACATGACAAATCAGTAACAGTTCCAGAGACAAATTTGTCATGCTGTCTTATGATGTACTTCAGGCTTGTGAGTCTTCAACAGTTCTTAATTTATTTAGAGTTTGTGCATCAGAACAGTGTTCAAGGAAAGGATTGTTGTTCTTTGAATCCAACATGCCTGTTTGTATGACAAATTGATTATAATTATTTTATATATTTATTATTTATAATTTATAGATATAGCATTTATGAGAATGTAATTAATAATAATAATTGTACTTATGTACTTAAAAATAATAATTGATTGTGACTGGTCAATCACAGCATTCTATGGTCAAATATTTGTGTAATCTGTAATCAATGTTTACAAAAATATTTTTTGTCTAATGTATTTCATACGTAGTTGTGTAGTAAAATTAGTTAGCCAGTCATTTCGCAAAATAAACCTGTCCAAGGTGACTGGACATTATGCCTTACTTAATTGTAAATTAATATTAACTTATAAACTTTCACACGTGTAAAACTAAGCAACTGTTATGAGCGTGTTCTTACCTCAGATTCCCGCTGGAGAATTGCCAAGCCACCTTTTCCGCGACCCTGCAAATGTGGTCTCGTCCAACCCTTTCACCACCACTTCAGCCTTTTTCCATGTGCATCCGCAAATAGTAAGGTACAAAATACAACAGCTGCTGCAAAACACTGATTGTTGTTCATGGTTATAGTTTATGTTCGCGTGGTGCTCTTGCTTTTATTTCGGCTAGCTTCAAGTTGATTGGCTATGAAATGGGGCCATGAAATGGGGACATGTTGAACTGTCGGCAGTTAACACTGCAGTTTTGCACTCTGTGTTGTGGTTGATAGCTGGAGGGCATAAAGTCCATAAAGCCCTCTCCAAACAAATATTTTCTGCTTCCACTGTTCCGTGTCAGTCATGGGAGACTGACTTATGATGTAATGATGTTATATGATGTAATCATGGTGGATATTTGTAGATATTCACTTGACTAATATGCTCTGTTCTAAAACCTAGTGCGCTGTCTTCAAGGATAGCAATTTACGGCATCGTAGGCTCAGTCCACACACAAAGGCTGTTTAAAAAAAGGTAGCTGCCTCTTAATATACATAATTTTAGCCAAAATCTAAGGATGAAATGCAAGTATGAAAAATCGTGTAGAAAAATCAATCCAAGATGGAAGAAAAAACAAAAGAAATGGTGATTATAAAGAAACATGTATTTAAATTAATGTTAAAATGTATTGTTACAAAGTAGCATAGTGGAATTAAAAGAAAATTCACCCAATATTTGTGTGTGCTATGTAATCTTATGCTTATTAGAGCAGCATGTCTCTATTGAAATCAGCTGTGAATGTGTGGCTGCCTATGTAGAATGTTCCAAATCAGTCACTTATGATATGGCATTTCTGTAAGGATGCTGTCTTACGAAGTATTTGCCTATGTATGCAGTAGGCAGCGAGACCGCTCACTAGATTTGAATCAGAGCTATAGTCAAACAGACAAGCAGGAATGTGTTAATCGCGTGCCAGAGAAAAGCAAAAGAAGAACTTTGCAGATTATTTTGTTTCTTTATGAGAGAATGTCCTGGTTTAAGATTCTTGCATTCTCTGTGACTTCCACCCAGACAGGTTGCATCAGACTGTTAATACTTTCCAAAACTGTGAGCCCAGGGCTTAGGTGAGAGCCAAAGTGACTCTGACATTTCATTCCTCAGCAGACGGGAGCTGATGGTGTTAGCCTCCCCTTCAGCACACCCTTGAACTCCTTTGACTCCTGGAGGAGAAAGAAATTATTACACTGAATCAGTGGTAGTCATCCCAAAGGACAGAGTCCTGTGGCTTGCGAGGCTTTTGGTTATTGAGTCTCATTCTGGTCAGCAGACGGATGTTACTTGTGCTGGTATTGACCAGACCTGCATCACTCCCAATGAAAGCACCAATGCCCCTTCAGGCATCATTCATTATGCTGTGAAGTTTCAATTTCTACCAAGCCAATGCAATTACTGGCCCTCTGCAGAGCAAGCGCCATGCTTCCAATTTCACTAAATGAGAACCTCAAACAGTGGCTCTCATTCAAAGCACCATTTTACTCCACCAGTGTTTGTACTGAAGCAGCGTAACTGACACACAGGTGTGTGGCATCACAGGGCCTCACTGCTGCTGTTTATCAACGCAATAATGGCACCTTCAGTTTTTATACCCAGATTTATTTCCTACGTAGCCATTCTGATTTGATTTGAGGAGTTTTTTTTTTATAAAGCGCTAATCTCGCACTATCATCACTGAACTCTCATTCCATAATCCTTCTTTGGTAATGTCCCAGGGGAACATCTTTGGGATTAATTTATGAAGTGGCGAGATGAACAAGTCTCTCTCTTATCCTTCTTATGAAGGTAATCAACTGACATCACTTCCACAGAATGCTACAGCCTAGGTGTGGTTTATTATAAAAGTTAACCAAGGCTGCGTGTGTCTCTCCCTCTCTCTCTCTCTCGAACTGGCATCCCCGGCTCCTTTTTATACCTTTCCCAGCTGATTGGGCTGATTCAGCATCGGGTGTCCATCAGTACTGCCTGGCCATGCCCTCCTCCTCGTCACATACCCCAACAGAGGGGCCGGTCTTCTCTGCTTCCTGGGAATCTGAGTAGGACGAGGGGAGGGAAAGAGAGAGCTGGAGAGCCCGAAAAAGAGGGGAGAAAAAAAAAACTCTGGTTCCCGACCACGCTGCCACGTGGTCCTCAGCCAGCTGCACTGCCTCCTGGTGAATGGCAGCGGGCTCCTCTGCCCCCTGGCGGATGGCAGCGGTGAGGATTCCATGACCGCTTGTGTTCATCCAATTCAGAGTTTCGGCACAAGTGTGGCAGACAAGCCTCGTACATCGGGAAAGGAGGAAACAGGAACCGGGTTATTAACCAAAAATACTTTAATTACAACTTAAGCACAAACACTGACGCACACACAATTGCTGCTCGCGTCTCTCTCTCTCTCTCGAACTAATGTCCCCGTCTCCTCTTTATCCCTCTCCTGGCTGTTTGGGCTGATTCAGCCTCTGGCATTCATTGTTATGGCCTGGCCACACCCTCCTCCTCATCACACCAATCCCAGACCAAAAACAGACCCCCTTAGACCAAAACTAGATGCCCTAAGTACCAATACCAGACCAATACCACACCCACGAATACCCAAAAACAGAACCCTTAATACCCAGACCCCTAAGAGCCAAAACTGGACCAATACCAGATCCTCGTAGTCCCAAAACCAGAACTATAATCAGAACCCCTAAGACCCTGACCAGTACTAGACCTCCTAAGACCAAAACCCAGACCAATACCAGACCTCTTAAGACCAAGACCCACCTTGCCAGTCCAAGAACCATTTTGAATAACTGAAATGGAGAAATACTAAATTTATTTCAGCATTCATTTAAAACATTTACCCACTTTGTGCAGTGGCAAAGAAGCCATTCAGAATCACTGAATTGCTTATTATTTGCAATGGTGAAGACACCTTGTTGACCTGTGCTTTAAGCAATTATCACCTTTAGGACATTGGAAATAGATTGCAGTCTGAAACCTCGCCAAGACCCAGAATTATTTATATATATATATTTATTAATTTACATATAATTTTATCTAAAAAAAACTTACAAAAGGGGAATACTACAACAAAGGCTATTCTTCCTAGGGGTACACAATAATGAGAAGTGCTGCCATAGTTCAAAAGTTCCAGAATTGCTTAGAAAAGTACAAAGGTAGGTTCTGGAGGGACCTCACAAGGAGTGTTTTTGAATTTCTGAATAAAGAACAGTGGCTGGCTTGTAGGGGGTTGCATTGAAATAAAATATGGCAATAAAATTGCCATTTTAAACCAACTGCTCACATTCATTTCAGATGTGTAGGTGTCCTCAGAGCCAAGTGCACACTTCTCTGGGTTGAGAATCTGCTCTGCCAAGAGGCTCGTTCATACAGAAGAGTTGCGAGGTAGCATAGTTCCTACCCAGCCATATCTAATGTGTCAGTGCATGAGAAGCCCAAGTGAGGGCTGAAGATGGCCAACAATGTAGACACGTCCATGATCGAAGCCCCAATTTGAGTTTCAGAATGTGTCTTGAGGCATTCAAATAGGGTGTAGCTTTTTTATGAGATATTAATGTTGCTGATTTACCTGAGAAGTCAACTAGGTTGAAAAGGATGTAACATTTGAAAGAGTAAACCTTCACCTTGTCCCTTTCTGTCTTTCCACAGCCAGCGAGAACTGCCATGACTTCCACCCCATGTTTTTCACTCACGACCGCTCGTTTGAGGAGTTCTTTTGCATCTGTATTCAGTTACTTAACAAAACTTGGAAAGAGATGAGAGCCACTTCTGAGGACTTCAATAAGGTAAGAGCAGCACTTTTGACTCATTGACTGAGACTCTGCACCTGTGTCTTACTCTGCATCACTCTCGCTTGCTCACATTCTTTGCCTCGCTTATTTTCCCTCATCTCTATGTCCCCTCACACTAGTGGTTTACTGATATGGGTTTTTGAACGGCCGATGCTGATATCTAAAGAGCAGGGTAGCCAGTGGCTGATATGATGCTAAAATGTACTGTACATAATACAAATTTATGATATTAAATAAGATGTACACAAAATTGCTGAATTTAAAGACTTGTTAACTTATTCATTGTAATTAAAATGATTTATTGGTCAAACTGAACATGCAGTACATTGACAAAATGGCCTGGCTGATTTGACAGTCTATCACTACCTCACAACACTTGGAAACGCTGGACTTGCTGAAGTTTCAGGCATTTGGTACTAGCAAGCTTTTGCCTGGTTATAGAGGTGGATGAGTTTTGCTAGGCTGTTGTTTGTGTAACTATGATAATCACCAAGCAAACTTGTCCCAGAGTTCTAGCACAGGATAAAAGACCAGCTAGTGTACATTTTTGAGCTTAATTAAGATTCATGAACATGAAAACTCATTTCTAAAATATGTCCCTGAAGCATGTCTCTCTGGACACTGTGATTAAATTCATCATGCTTTGTTTTCGTACATGAGCAGCACATCTGAGAAAACCTTGCTTTTGCCACTCATCTATATTCCTGCCTTATTATAAATAGACTTGCTGAATATAGAGATAAAACGGCATTTTAATCTGTGATCAGAATTTGACAAAATTGTCTGACAGTTTATCTTGCAGTGGGAAAAGTGGACAACAAACAGTAACTGTCTTAATCTTTACTGGAGGGATGAAAGTTGCAGTCAGTAGATTGATTTGATTCCGGTTTATCTTTTAATGGTAACGAGAAGTTTGAGTTTAGATGAACAATTGTTTCATGAACAATTACTCATAAACAAATGTGGATGTTGTGTGCTCAATCAAAGTTTCTTTCAAGGCAAGTCAGTCCACTCAGCAGCCATTTTTTGGAATGCTCCCGGGTAGCTATTTTCTATAAATACATGTGGTATAGTACAACTCCTATCTACTTGAATAGGGAAAGACTGAAATCTCCAATATGTTTGGTCAAGATTATGATCAAAGAACTCGTTTATCAAACCATCAGTTACATCTGACTACAATGATATTATAAATTGTACTGAAAGATCACGCTAAAAAGCACTATTTTTCAGGCATATACGATCTCGAGTTGACTAAAAGGCAATGTCTGATCTAAAAGGTAATTGGTACGGTGGCCGTGGAGTGCAAAACAAAACAAGTCTGAAAACATAATGGCAAACCAAAAAAACAGAGACACAACAACGAATCATAAAACACAATGACAAATCTGAAAACAAAAGAACAAATCAGAAAACACAATGGCAAATCCTGAAACACAACAGCATAACAGGAAACACAACATAAGTCGAAACAGAAAGGGTAGGTACCATTGCTTCTCACCTGATTAAATGTGTGGATGATACATAGCCCTTTCTTCATGATTGGTTTACTGATTATTTCCGAAATCCAAACGCTCACTGACTGAAAAACTGAATAATTTGGAGTTTTTTCTCACTCAGTAAAACAGTAATGGAACACTTTATAACAGAAATGCTTTGTTGATGAGAGTGGTCTATGGAGAACGGCCTGACTGGTTCAAGTTGATAGAAAGGATACGGTAACTCAGATAACCACTCTGTACAATTATGTAGAGGTGGGTAGAGTAGCCAAAAACTGTACTCAAATAAAAGTACAATTAATTGAAAGAAATAATTAAGAAGTAAAAGTAGTGATGTTAATAATTACTTGAGTAAGGGTAAAAGAGTAACTGATTAAAAGAATACTCTAGTGAGTAACTAGTTACTTTCATATGTTACACAATGGATATTTAATCTCCAATATTCCATTAACATGTAGTACAGAATAATAATAATAACAATAACAACAATTTATTTATTATTTTTATTATTGAAAATTATCTTTCCAAACCTTTATGATTTCTTTCTTCGATGCAACACAATTAAGGAGATGTCAGACAGAATTTTAGCCTTATAGTCACCATTTACTTTCACTGCATGTTTTTCTCCATATTTTAAAAGGGAATGGTGGCTCACTCTCAGTCTCTAACATCTTTTGGGTTCCACAAAATACAGAAAGTCACATGGGTTTGGAACAACATGAAGGCGGGGAAGAAATTATGACAGAACATTCATTTGTGGCTGAACTATCACTTTATGCTTGTCAGATTTAGACGAATCTGTCAATTAGAAGAGAAGTATGGAAACCAGTTTCTAGTAATTATTACGGGGAAAAACGTGATCAATATTCCAGAAGCCCAATCATAAATTATGCTGAATAAAAAGAAGCAAGATAATGCTTTTATTAATGGCTACCTTCTTTATTTCACATATTTTTAAAGTCCTGAATGAATTCTTATTTCAGTTACAATATTTTCAGTGTTGAAAGAATTTAGATCAATAGTTCTGTACAGTAAGGGTAAACTGCACCTTGTCTCCTGTATTTGAAAGCATGTTAGGTATACTTATGTTCAGAGCTTGTTCTCTGTTGTCCATGAAAAAAAGGTGCCACATCTGCCAAACGCAAAGTTGCTGTGTGCACGTGCAGAGATGTGCTCCAGTAAACACGCACGTAAGTGATAGGCAAAGCAAAATGCATTTACACTTAACGCGGATGTTTACATGGATATATACAGGAGGCACTGATATATTTCAGCACTGATATAAATATGTATACTTATAAACTGAGGTCATACAGTAAGAGCCCATATTTACAGAATCACCCTGAAAATAACCATCACCACAACACAGACAAGCTCACGTTATCTCAATTGGCACAAATCACCACAACAAGTTTTCTTAAGTGGGAGCTGCTTTTAATCTTGAAATATCTACTTGTCTTGGTGTAAAATTAAGGCATTATGTGATGAAAGTTATTTTGAGTGCATGCCGCTGCTGCTGCCATGATCGCGACTCAAGTGACTGAGCGCAACTGTAAAGTTCCGCTGTCGTAAAAGTCCCATTCAAAAAATCTCAAGAAATTACGCATTTATTAAAACTTATTTAATTAAAAGCAATAATGTAACGTAAAGGAACATTGCTCATTGTAACAAAGTAAAAGTAATAACAATTAATTAGAAATGTACTTGACTAAGAGTAAAAAGTGCCCACTAATAAGCCTACTCTTAATAGTAAACAGTTTCTCCAAAACAGTTTTTCCAGTCTTTAGCTGTCCAGTTTTGGTGAGCCTGTGCCCACTGTAGCCTCAGCTTTCTGGTCTTGGCTGACAGAAGTGGAACCCGCAGTGGTCTTCTGCTGTTGTAGACTCAAGGTTCAATGTGTTGTGCATTCTGAGATGATATTCTGCTCACTACAATTGTACAGAGTTTATCTGAGTTACTGTAGCCTTTCTGTCAGCTCAAACAAGTCTGGCCATTCTCCACTGACCTCACTCATCAACAAGGCATTTGTGTCTGCAGAACTGCCGCTCACTGGATGTTTTTTTTTTGGCACCATTCGGAGTAAACTGTAGAAACTGTTGTGTGTGAAAATCCCAGGAGATCAGCAGTTACAGAAATACTCAAACCAGCCCATCTGGCACCAACACTCATGCAACACTCAAAATCCCATTCTGATGGTTGATGTGAACAATAACGGAAGGTCATGACCCATATTTGCATGATTTTATGCACTGCACCGCTGCCACACAATTGGCTGATTACATAGTCGCATGAATATGTATGTGTTCAGGTGTATCTAATAAAGTGGTTGGTGAGTGTATATGTAATATTTCAACTTACATCTGCACAGACAATAAAGCAAATACATAACTTGCGTTGTGAATATATTGTTTCCATAAAAATAAAAAAACATTACACGCAAAGCAAAACTTGTTTGATGCACGTTTTTTGTAATTTTTCACATTACCATCAACTAAAAGATATTATATAGTTTGACTAAAATAAATGAATATGACATGACTAAATATTGACTCATTTTAAAGGATATTGTCATCAAAAGACTAAAAATATGACTAAAACAGAAAACTTTAAACATTTACAATGCTGTCATGACTGTGAGCTTTTGGCACATCCTCCATTTTGTTGTTTTTTCATGAAGGGTCCTGTGTGATGCTAAAATGATTATTAGGCCGTACTATCACTATATATTGCACACTGAGCATTCATACAGCGTTGATGGACCTCTCCATTCAGAGACTGTCTGTTTACAGATGACTGCATCTCACCACCCCCTACCTCTACACACACACAGACACACATCTAATTTTTATATGCACATTTATACACTATTTTTCTCATCCCCCACTCTCTTTTTCCATGGTAGGCCTGTCACATCCTGTAAATACTGTGTGTGTGTGTGTGTGTGTGTGTGTGTGTGTGTGTGTGTGTGGAGCTGAGGAGAGCCAGGCAGGTCTTCTCTCGCTGGTGCTCTTGGGGCAAAAATTTGATGGCCAATAGTTTGCCTGTTTCCATGGCAACCACATTGTAATTACTCCCACTCCTATAGAACTGCCATTGCGTGTGCGAGTGTTGTGTGTTTTGGTTCATAAACAGCTGTCTTCTCCACCCAATCAGCTCTGACGAAGGCAGCTACGACACCTGACCAAAAATGGCCCACTTCAGTGCATCTAAGCACTGTAGTAGTAATGTAGTGACTCTGTTTAAGCTAGCACACAATACCCCTTCCCCCTCCCAATATCTTTCTCTCCAGATACCCTCCCATGTATTCAAACCATGTGATCACCCTTGTCACAAAGCAATTGGCTTATGATGTTGTGGCGTCTGCCCAATCAGGATTAAGCGCTGAAATGGACATAAACTGAGCTGCTTGGAGATGCTCTCAGAATTCAGAATGCTGATCCTACGGAGGGGCATGAACAGCCTGACGTACTCTTGCCGTGGCTAAAGCTTGGTCCATTTTCATTAGCACCACAGAAAAAAATATCTGTTGCATCTGTTCATCATTCTTTTCAGTCAATCTGGTCGTCCCTGAACCTGGTCAAGGTTCTTTGTGGCTACACTGGGTTCAACCTGTGTGAAGCTTCGCTCTCAAATATGGAGGTGACAATGGCATGTGAGTACAGCAAAACCTGGTCCCCACTGGAGAGCTTACATGGGGTGGATGGAGAGAATAGGGGTGTTGACTGAATGGAAATGATAGAGAGCTGTTGTTTGCAATTGTGCCTGGCTGCAGAGAGCGAGAGCGCACAGATGGGGCAGGCTTTGTGTGAAGCTGCTTGTAGTAATTAGGTTAGAGGCAGATTTCAGCTTGCGATTAAAGAGGCAGCGATCCAGAGCCAAGCGCTCACTCCAACCTGCACTCTTCCATAGCCTAGCCCCTTCTTGTGTACATATTTGAATGAGCAGTTTACTGTGTATGCCTCATTCATTTCTTTATCATACTGTTGTATATTGACCTCTAGTTGCTCTACTAAATAGTGTATGCATCCCACACAAAGAGAGACATGGTTTTTATTAGAAACACTGTCTGTCCAGCATCTTTTATTGCAGGCTTTTTCCAGGGAATTGAGTTCATCTCCTTTATATGTATGGCCATGTCTTTTGTGTATTCATGTTGATTTAGTGCTCAAAGCATTGACCTTTAGTGGATTATCAAAAAGCCAAAAAAAAAAAAAATCAGAATCCTGCCAGCTACTTAATGTTGATTGATTTTGGTGATATCACAGGCAGCATTTTTTCAGAGCGCAAACCTGCAAGATCTTATAAAGTGAATGATGTCTTGAGGTTTTGTTTGGTTGTGCTCAGCATCCGCACCCAAGCCTCCGGACCACAAACATTTCCCTATTCCACTTTACTTCTGTTTACACAGCAAAACTGAGGAGTATTCTAATATATTTTATTTATTTGTTTAATTAATTTGCTTAATTTGTTCTTTCGTTTGTACTTTTTATTTTTGTTCTTTCTTTTCTCTTTCCTTTGTTTATTTGCTATTTCATTCATTCTATTTTCTTTCTTCATTTGTATGTTTAGTTTGTACTTTTTTCTTTTTATCACTTGTTTGCTTATTCTCTTATTTTTTTGTTGTTTGTTCGCTCTGTACTTTTTTCTTTCAATGGCTTTTGTTTGTTTGTTTTGTTTCATTTGATGATTCTTTTGGTTCTTTTTTGTTTGTAGTTTTTTGATCACTCGTTTATTCGTTCTTTTCTTTTGTTTGTTTGTTTGTTTTTTGGCTTTTTTCTTTGTTCTTTTTTTCTTTTGATTTGCTTGTTCTTTTACTCAAATCGTGGCCTTACATTCTCAAATGCAACTCAGGGGTAAGGGCTCCTGAGACCTTAAGTGGCCATAATGCACTGCATGCTTTTAGCATGCTTCACGCTGACCCTCTGGGAATTTGAAAGAGTTTCTCTGATCTGCTCACGTCAGGGTGGATGTAGTGGTCTGATCCACTCATTGGAGTTCAACTGAGTATCACCTGCTGTAGAGTATGCCAGGGCCAAAACAGCATTCTGTAGGAAACATTGAGTGCATGGGTTTAGAGTGTATGCACGTTGTCTATATCTGTGTCTATGTGGTCATCCTCTCTGTTTTAATCATTATTTGAGGCTATACGCTTATGATACATGTTCTCTGCAGAACATTTGGTTATGTTCAGAAAGGAATACTATCTTACTGCTTACTGAAAAATATCACCTACTATTGTTTTAATTGTATATAAAACATAATGCATTATCCAACAATAAATGTATCTGCATCGATAAATGTATCAGTTATCCAACAATAAATCAGTACACTGCATATTTTGACAAATATTTTGTTAATCTGGGTTTTCCATGCCACAAAAAAATTGCATATTATCGCAGTATACTGTATACTTCAGAAAATTTAACAGTAGACCACATAGACCACGTCTTTGCTAAAATGTTAAAATGACACTATTGGAATCACAATTTTAGAGCAAGAAAGAGATCCTTCAAATAAGCTTGACAGATGCCATCGCTCCATCACCAACTGCAGGTTGTACAGCCAAGTAATGATATCCACAATCCTGTGAAATATGCCAGGCCGTGCCTTCCAACACTCAGCAAGCATTTAACAATCTGCTTCAAAACTAACGCTCCAGGTTCTGCTTTGTAACCTTGGCCAGTTCAGAGATAAATTGAAGAGAGAGTGGAATGGAGAGCCATTGTAGGCTGATGAGCTCTTTTGCCAACTTGCTTTCAGTTCCATATGAGATCTGATCTTCTGTTGGCTTTACCTGATCCTCTACATGGTCAACCCATAACGTCCCATCACCTGCAAACCTGCAGACCTCTCTTTCAGCATGCATATTCATGCGCAGGTGTCTTATCCTTCTATTCAGCTTGTTATTCATAGGCTAAATCCCAACATTTATAACAATATGAATCTGTACTGGCTGCATCTAAATGCATCACATGGTTTTGTGGTCAGTTTTCCCAGCAGCAATGATGTTCAATTTTTCTGGCTAATGAGATCTATTTGTTTTCTTGGAAGTAATGTCTATTTCTTTGATGTGAATCATTATGAACTGTTATAAAGATCGTTAAGGGGGAGGAACAATACAGTTAGCATGTCGGTTGTGGAACTGATGAATGTCCCTTTTCTTTTTGTACCTGATTACTCCAACAGACCATAACAAGCAATATTAATGTGGAGATGGATAAAAGACATGCTTCTCAGCATGCACTGCAATTTTTTTTCGGTTTTCTTTCATTTGTTTATGGAGAATAAGGTTTATTATCTAAACACTATTTGGATGATTGACAGGTTGTAAATGATCATTATCAGGTGATAGCACAATTGATGCAGTTGTGGCAAAGGCTTGTGTGTTGATGTGGAGGCCGAAATTTGTCATAGCTTCTACGATGAATAAGCATAATGGATGTTAACTTTTGATAAATGCCCTACTGAAAAAACACACACACACACAAAAAACACTGGTTAACACTGCTTTTGCTGGTGAACTATACTGATATGCTGATCCACCAGCTAGACCAGCACTAACAGCATAAACCAGCCTAGACCAGCATGGAAGTTGAATGCTGGTTAATGTGATCTTTGCAACTTGATCATTGATGACTACAGAGGCTAACTAGGCAGTCCAATCCTTGTTTTTGGAGATATGTAGCAATATTAGCAAAGTTTGGGTTTTGATCCGAAAAACCATAATTTGATCACCAGATTTGTCAGTTTGCAAGTCTGCTGACACCATCCAGTGCCTATTGCCAGTATATGTTTGAACAACATGTGCAGAATGGTCTGTATAGGGCATATTTATTGAAGGTCCTGTGTCTGATATGTTGGAAAAAATATTATAGATCATGAATAAATATAATCCTATTCTAGTCTTTAACTTTGTTTGCAGCAATGCCACTCATAAACTCATACAATGTGATTGATGTAAACATCAAAACATCAAAAACTAAGCTCTCCCAGTCTGACTGAGTCATGTTCTGTGCATAAAAACAGGTAGGAAATAAATAGGACTATTAATTATGTGCTTGCATTTAAAAAAGAGAGGCACACATGCAAATTTATGATGGATAGTTGTGCGAAGTTGTAATTAAAATCGAACAGGAGCGCTACATCTTGTGTGCCGGATTTGGAGGCAAGGCTGTTTGCACCAGGGTGGAGAGAAAACTGCTGAAGATACAAAAAGGTGCCAGAGAACCAACTTTCAGAAACCTGGAGGCATGGCGAGAGCTGGCAACTAACTGCTGGTATCATGAGCTTGGCATGGGCTGATGTCACGGGCTTTTATGGGGTCGTATCTGGAACAGCACTGACCTGTATCATGAGGCTTAGGGGGACATTTTTGCATCCCATTAGTCTATGTACACATTCGTAAGAGAATTCTTTGGTCATTCGTGTAGTCTCTCTGGATTTTCAGTGTCCTGAAAGTTTGATTTTTATGTTGCCTTGTCAAATTGAAAATGGTTTTAAAAAAAACTTTGAAAACATGTCTCGAGACCCCTGCATTCTGTTCCATTCCTTTGCGCCCCTTCTTGCTGTTTATGAAGACAAAAACATGTCCTGTATGTACAGTGCACCCCCGTAGTCTACGAAACTGTAATATCTACATTATATTCACATAATATACGTTTCTGCTTGTTTTTGTTTTATTATTTTGTTGTTGATAGTTTGTTAACTATAAAAAATGATGAATTATTGTAGAATGTAATGGTCTATTTAAATACAATTTAGCCAGACCTATGAATGCGGCAAATGTCTGGGCTATATAGCTGCTTCAATTGGCCAAGAAACGCCCATTTAGACAGGAAAAGCCATCTAACTGACATGTAAAGCGACCAGTCAAAGTCAGGGTGTTTAGGGTTTGTATTATCTGAGATGTATCATATCATAATCAAAGACCGACATGGGGTCTTTAAATATAACATATCAAATAATTTATATAATGGTGTACAAGTCTCCGTGAGTGATTGCACAGATAACACAAAGGAGAGTAGCAGAAAATGTGTAGAGATTCTAAGTACAGCAAAGAAAACCTCATTATAGAGAATTTCACTGACATCTCACCAAGTAAACAAAGCAGAAGATGCAGCTCTACTCATGGATATACGATTAATTTTATGCCTTAAACGAAACTCTGAATATCTTTAAAAGATTTGATGTCACTAACCTGGCAAACTTGGGTAAATTCTGTGATTATTTCATCCTCAAGTGTTCATTCTATCAACACGAAACCTTTTGAACACAACTCTGCTTCCAGGTAGACTTATAAAATGTACTGTGTTCGACTACTCACGGAAGTTCCATTGAACAAGCCAATCAGATTTGCGTTTACTTATCTAGAAAGCATTTTCCAGTTTTGTGTGCTATAAGCATCAGACGATTAGTGCACGGACTGGGCGTCACGTCTGATGCTGAGACTAAATACAATTAGGTCCGTTTTCTTGTGTTTTAGAGTCATTAGTTTGGAATTGGTTTGGACCCCAAAGGACAAATTTGTATTAAACCATAATCAGCCAGAAAATCCATTTGTTATTTGTTTCATCTGTTCTGCAGACAGCTTATCGAATATAAAATAATTAAGGGGTATCCTTTAACAGTATTTTTCAAATCCCATGAAATCTGGGGGGTTTTCTTTGTTATACTAATACTTTTTGTTGTTTGTATGTTTTGTTGACTATTTTACAGTTGATATCAGAAGTTTGCATACACCTAAGCCAAATAATATTTTTTATTTAAAATGTAATTGTAGAAAACATTCCCTGTCTTATGTCGGTTAGGATCACTGCTTTATTTTAAGAATGTGAAATGTCAGAATAATAGTAGAGAGAATGATTTATTTCAGCTTTTATTTCTTTCATCACATTCCCAGTGGATCAGAAGTTTAGATGCACTCAGTTAGTATTTGGTAGCATTGCCTTTAAATTGTTTAACTTGGGTCAAATGTTTTGGGTAGCCTTGCACAAGCTTCTCACAATAAGTTGATGGAATTTTGGCCCATTCCTCCAGACAGAACTGATGTAACTGAGTCAGGTTTGTAGGCCTCCTTGCTCGCACATGCTTTTTCAGTTCTGCCCACAGAAGTTCAGTTCTACCCTCAGATTGAGGTCAGGGCTTTGTGATGGCCACTCCAATACCTTGATTTTGTTGTCCTTAACCCATATTGCCACAACTTTGGAGGTATGCTTGGGGTCATTGTCCATTTGGAAAATCCATTTGCGACCGAGCTCTAACTTCCTGGCTGATGTCTTCAGATATTTCTTCAATATATCCACTTAATTTTCCTTCCTCATGATGCCATCTATTTTGTGAAGTCCCTTCTGCAGCAAAGCATCCCCACAATATGATGCTGCCATCCCCATGCTTCACGGTTGGGATGGTCTTCTTTGGCTTGCAAGCCTCACCCTTTTTCCTCCAAACATAATGATGGCCAAAAACCTCTATATGGCCAAAATTTTCCATTTTTGTTTCATCAGACCAGAGGACATTTCTCCCAAAAGTAAGATCTTTGTCCCCATGTGCACTTGCAAACTGTAGTCTGACTTTTTTATGGTGGCTTTGGAGCAGTGGTTCTTCCTTGCTGAGCAGCCTTTCAGGTTATGCTGATATAGGACTCGTTTTACTGTTGATATTGATACTTGTTTTTTTAGATACAAGATGGCGGCACGGTAGCACACAGCGGCCACTCCGGATCCAAAATGGTGCCATTTTTTTTTTTAAAAAGGCTGACTCTTGCGGCACATGGACATCGGAACAACCGGTGTTCATGTCTACCATCGCCAGACACTACTGAAATATAAAACTCATGCAAAAACCAAGCTGCATGATGACCTGCAGGAGGCGCTACGCATGCTGCGGAGACCAGGCCTCCAGTCCTCGGCGTCGCCTGATGCCGGTGGCCGGTGGCGAGGACGTCGTAAGCAGTGTGCGAGAAAGCGAAAGCGTGGCAAGAGGGCGGGGGACCATGCTAGGCTAAACAAACCCTAGCCGGCCGGCTCTCCTGTCTATCCTGCTCCCTAGACAATAAACTGGACTATATCCGACTCCAGCTGGCTACGCAGCGTGAGTTTAGAGACTGCTGCGTCTTTGTTTTCACGGAGACGTGGCTCAGCAACGGAGTTCCAGATGCCGCCATTCAGCTAGACGGGCTCGCCTCATTTCGTGCCGACAGAAATACAGCTCTCTGTGGTAAGACTCGCGGTGGTGGCTTGTGTGTTTACATCAACATGGAATGGTGCAAGAACTCTATACTAGTCTCTAGTTACTCTTCATCGTTGTTGGAGCTTGTGACTGTTAGATGCAGACCTTTTTATTTACCATGGAAATTCACCACTGTTTGCATAACCGGAGTTTACATTCCTCCCAGCGCTAACGCAAAGGAAGCGCTCTGAACTGTATGGGGCTATGAGCGAACTGCAGAACACTCACCCCCACGGACTGTTTATTGTCACCAGAGATTTCAACCATGCGAATCTCAAGACAGTGCTCCCTAAATTCCATCAGTATGTGGACTTTGCATCGAGAGGGGCGAACACGCTTGATTTTGTTTACACAAACATCCCAGGCGCGTACCGGGTGGAGCCCCACCCGCGTACCGGGTGGAGCCCCACTCCCACCTCGGCTACTCAGACCACATCTCTGTTATGTTAATTCCAGCATACAGACCGCTCGTCAGACGCACAAAACCACTTCAGAAGCAGGTGAAAACCTGGCCAGCAGGAGCCATCTCTGCTCTTCAGGACTGTTGAGTGCACAGACTGGCACATGTTCAGGGAGGCTGCAACATGTGGCGATTCTACCAACTTGGAGGAATACACCGCATCAGTGACCAGCTACATCAGCAAGTGCATTGATGATGTCACTTTCTCCAAGACCATCACCACACGCTCCAACCTGAAGCCGTGGATGACTTCGGAGGTGCGCACGCTGCTGAGGACCCGAGACTCCGCCTTCAGAGCAGGCAATAAGCTAGGCAGCTAGGGCCAAACTGTCCCGGGCAATCAGAGAGGCAAAGCGCGCACACAACCAGAGAATCCACAGTCACTTCCAGGACAGCGGTGACATGCTGCGCATGTGGCAGGGCATCCAGGCCATCGCTAACTACAGGACAACATCAGTTGCCTGTGACAAAGATGCCTCCCTTCCAGATGTGCTGAACGACTTCTACGCTCGGTTTGAAGTGCAGAACGTTGTGTTGGCGAGGAAGACCACCCCCTCCTCCCAACGACCAGGTGCTCTGTCTTACCACGGCGGATGTGTGGAAAACTCTACGTAGCGTCAACCCAAAGAAGGCTGCTGAACCAGACAACATTCCTGGCTGAGTGCTCAGAGGATGTGCAGACCAGCTAGCAGATGTTCTTACCGACATCTTCAACATCTCTCTGAGCAGCGCCGTCGTTCCAACGTGCTTCAAGGCCACCACCATCATCCCCATGCCAAAGAAGTCTTCAGTGTCCTGCCTCAACGAATACAGTCCCGTCGCACTTACACCCATCATCATGAAGTGCTTCGAGAGGCTCGTCATGAGGCACATTAAGACCCAGCTGCCCCCCTCACTAGACCCACTGCAGTTTGCATATCGTCCAAACCGTTCAACGGACGATGCCATCGCCACAACCCCTCCATCTGGCCCTCACCCACCTAGACAAAAAGGACTCATACGTTCGAATGCTGTTCATAGATTTCAGCTCAGCATTCAACACGATAATTCCTCAGCACCTGATTGGAAAGCTGAACCTGCTGGTCCTGGACACCTCCCTCTGCAACTGGATCCTGGACTTCCTGACTGGGAGACCTCAGTCAGTCCGGATCGGGCACAGCATCTCCACCACCACCACACTGAGCACTGGGGCCCCCCAGGGCTTTGTGCTCAGTCCACTGCTGTTCACTTTGCTGACTCACGACTATGCAGCAATGCACAGCTCGAACCACATCGTCAAGTTCGCAGATGACACGACCGTGGTGGGTCTCATCAGCAAGAACGATGAGTCAGCATACGGAGAGGAGGTGCAGCGGCTAACGGACTGGTGTAGAGCCAACAACCTGTCCCTGAATGTCGACAAAACATGCAAAAGGTGAACACTCTCCGCTGAACATTGACGGCTCCTCTGTGGAGATCGTCAAGAGCACCAAATTCCTTGGTGTTCACCTGGCGGAGAACCTCACCTGGTCCCTCAACACCAGCTCCATCACCAAGAAAGCCCAGCAGTGTCTCTACTTTCTTCGAAGGCTGAGGAAAGCACATCTCCCCCCCCCATCCTCACTACATTCTATATAGGGACTATTGAGAGCATCCTGAGCAGCTGCATCACTGCCTGGTTTGGGACTTGCACCGTTTCGGACCGCAAAGCCTTGCAGAGGATAGTGAGGACAGCTGAGAAGATCATCGGGGTCTCTCTTCCCTCCATCAAAGACATTTACAAAGAACACTGTATCCGCAAAGCAACCAGCATTGTGGACGACCCCACACACCCCTCACACAAAATCTTTACCCTCCTGCCGTCTGGCAAGAGGTACCGAAGCAGCTGTAACAGCTTCTTCCCCCAAGCCATTAGACTCCTCAATACTCAGAGACTGGATTGACGCACACACAAACACACACACACGTGTCCTGAGTTGCACTTTAATTACTGTCACTTTATAACTGTCTGCTACCTCAATAACTGCTATGTGCATAGAACACTATCTCATTGTATGTTATGTTTACGTTTTTTTGCACTACTGTGTACTGGTCGACACTGCACTGTCTCTCACTGTGCCTATTGTCCTGTTCATTGTCAGAAATGTCTTGTACTGTTATGTACTTTTTGCACATGTTTGCACGTGCACTTTATATAGGTATATAGGTATATATAGGTATTTTATATTGGTACTTTATTTAGTTGTGTAGTTTCATGTGGTCCTGTGTTTGTCCTATGTTGTTTTTATGTAGCACCATGGTCCTGGAGGAACGTTGTCTCGTTTCACTGTGTACTGTACTAATTGTATGATTGAAACAACAATAAAAACCACTTGACTTGACTTGTCTACCTGTTTCCTCCAACATCTTCACAGAGTCCTCTGTTGCTCTGAGATTGATTTCCACTTTTCGCACCAAACTACGTTCATCTCTATGAGACAGAATGCGTCTCCTTCCCGAGCAGTATGATGGTCGTGGGGTGCCATGGTGTTTATACTTGCGTACTATTGTTTGTACCTTCAGGTGTTTGGAAATTGCTCCCAAGGATGAACCAAACTTGTGGAGGTTTTTTCTGAGGTCTTGGCTGATTTCTTTTTGTTTTCCCATGGTGTCAAGCAAAAAGGCACTGAGTTTGAAGGTAGGCCTTAAAATACATCCACAGGTACACCTCCAATTGACTCCAATTATCCTATCAGAATCTAATTGGCTAATTGCTAAAAGGCTTGACATAATTTTCTGTAATTTTCCAAGCTGCTTAGAGGTACAGTTAACTTAATGTATGTAAACTTCTGACCCACTGGAATTGTGATATAGTTAATTAAAAGTGAAACAATCTGTCTGTAAACAATTGTTGGAAAGATTGCTCGTGTCACACACAAAGTAGATGTCCTAAATGACTTGCTTAAACTATAGTTTGCTAATATGAAATTTGTGGAGTGGTTAAAAAATTAGTTTTAATTACTTCAACCTAAGTGTATGTAAACTTCTGACTTCCAACTATGTATACATAAAATATATAGATCCAACAGAAAATAATTAAAAACAGAAACCCCTCTCCCCAATTGTAAATAAATTAAAGGCACATTCATTTTAGCATCAGATTATTAGTTTAATATAGTGAAATGTGACCAAAGTAACTTGACTGAATGAAAATGATCAGTAATAAATTATTAACATGGTTAAGAGATTTAATTCTGGTCATATTAACTGTGTTTCTGTGTTTATTTTTTGTATTTTCTAAGAGATTGCTTTGAGTTGTATCTCATCATAGCTTTTAATAGCACAGATTTGATCCCACAAGCCCACTCACTTTTTTAAGATGCTTTGGAAACACTATAAAATTAAGATTAATCCCCTGTTTTTTGTGCTTGAGGGAAGCAGTATATTTGTTAAATGGTGTTTTGGCTTTGACATTTAGATGCATTATATAGTGCAGGTACCTTTTGAGTATATAATAAAATGTTGTTTAAAATAAATCAGAATATATGGTCCAATGCATAATAACAGCCTTGGTCTTAAGAGCACTCCCAATTTTTGAACTCTCATGTGAACACACACATTCTTCCTTTTCTTCACCACTGTATGTCAGTCTGTATTATCTGAAGGCTGACACACAGTGGGCGAGTGTGCTCTGTACATTTAGAAGCTCAGGAGAGGAGAGGCGAAGGAAAGACAATAAGGATGGCAGGGTGCTTGAAGCCTCACACACTTCTCAATGAGGCTGTGACACACTTAGTCTAGATGTCTTCTGTTTGTCTAATGAATAAAGGCCCTTTTCCGCTTTCTTCAAAAATATCACCACCCACCACATCGGCAGCTGAAATTCCACCACTCCCCCTTGTCACCTCAACCTCACAGATAAAAAGTCTGCTTCTATTTCAGCCATCACGACTTGACTCACATGGGCTGGTAAAAAGGAAGTGAGAGAGCATCTTGAATAAAAAATTAGAACTGTGAAATTTAGCAAATGTGCTGAAAAAAATGCTTCCCCTGCCATAAGGGACTGTTTCATGTGGAAACGTTGGCTTCTCCGTTTCCCCACCTGCAGTTATTGAAAACCATCCCCTTTTGAATCAAGCCATCTATTTCTACAGCAAATCACGCCTCTCATTCGTCAGGCTTGGGCATATCAGCCTGGTGATTTGAGAGGGGCCCTGACCTTGGCCCAGTCTTATCTCTAATTAAACCCTATCTAATCCTGCTTTGCACACCAATGGCACCTGCTTACCAGGATACCAAGGAGGCAATGCATGCTTGAATGTCAACTGCATTCAGTTCCAGCTCCACAACTCATCCAGTGCCGCGCCACCAAGCTAATCACAGCATATAATCTGTAGCCCGAGGCTGTCTGCGTATGCCAACCCTGTGTTTGCGATTTCGAGCTGTGCATTCATCAGACTCAATGGGGAAGCTGTGGCTCTACAGCTGTTGGGCATTTCTGAAGGTTCTGTATCATATTGATGAAGAAAAGCTATCTGCTGAATTGTCGTGTCACACCTTTGCGCAAGACACATATCTTGGCTGGCTGTCACATCCAGACAGAATTTGTTTCAAGACTCTCCTCCTGTCATCCATGTCCTAGACCCACATTAAAATCAGTTCTTTGTCAAACAGTACTTCTCAACCAGGCTGCCATTCCTCTTGTTTGGCTAGCCTCCCCCAGGGTTCCAACACATCCTACACATATTCATATAGTTTTGTCACTGCCGGCGACTGCGCATTGTGAAACAAACCAAATGTTGACTGTCTATAAAAGAAGCTCTGCCGCGTACATTCTCTGCTCATCTGCTATAATTTCTGCATTTCAAAATAAGATTTTTTTTTGTTCCAATATTGCTGTAGTGTTTACTACAAAAACATTTGACACAGTAACAATGGTTGGACCGCAGGTTTTTTTGTTGAGTTGAAAATAGTCTTCAAAATATTTAATTATATCGCAGACGGTTATGCTTAATTAACAGTGAGAGGCAGAAACCATAATTGCGGTTAAAATATGATTAATTGTGCAGTCCTAATCATGATCATCACGTGAACGCTGTGTATGTGTTTGTGTAGTAGATGACCGAGAGCAAAGCGCTCTGAAGCGTGCAGCACATACATACTATATATTTATCTAATTATATCACCGCTTGTTTATCCAGTAAGATACAACCATCAAAAACACTCATAAAATATTGATTTAAATGGGCGTGTGAAATGGGGGGGAAAGAGACATTAGATATTAAAATATATTACTGCTGTTTAGTAATGTAATGTGTACTGTAATTAAATAATACTAGTGTATTAAAAAAATATATCTCACATCTGTGGTGATCTGTTAAGCAGCACTTCATTTGACAAAAATATTGTGTTGCTACAGTGTTGTTTCCGAATGCGAGTGTAAGAATTTTGAATAAAAGCACTTAATTTGTCAAAAATAATGCAGTTTTGTTGAAAAATTTTATTCATTAAAAAATATATATATTTTCTTATGACTAAAATTGTAATTCATTTGATTAAACACCATTTTGATAATAAAATTTAATTAAATTGACAAATACATTAGTCAGAACAAAATAACCACCTAATAACCACAATATACATCATGACATCTTGTATTTGCCTGTCTATTACACCCGTTGGACACTATAAAATGTCCTGAAAAAGTGTGCCTTGAAAAGAGTGGAAACCCTACTCCACTCCTCAACTCATGAAGGGTTTCCACTTGTCCAGAGTAACTTCTCAATCCTTGCTCTTCAGGGGTGGAACCAACTTTCAACACCTGTGAGATCAGCTAACGCGCAGTCTTGACGAAAATGGTTCTCTGTCCTGAGTACTGTTGTTCGTACCAAACCGTGCTCAGAACCATTTGGTTCATTTTCCTGAAGTTGGGGCTATAGTCTCTAGATTATCTACTCTAGATATCATACTTTTTTTTTTTTTACACAAAAACACAATAAATGCTAAATGAATGCAGTACTAATATCCTTAGTTCATCCCTGAGGCCATGAAAGGAGTCAACTGTAACCATCTAAGCAAGCTGCAAGAGGAGGCTTGCAGCTACAGGTAGTCAAGACTAAGATTAATAATGTTCTGACACTTATGATAACTTTTATCCACATTACAGTGCAGTGTATGCCTACCTGTTGTTGCACACTTGTCATAAAAAGGTGCTTACGAGGACATAACTTAATGGTTGATGTTTATTACATCCGATCAGTTTATATACAAAACAACGCTCCGTCCGTCAGTCATAATTTCCCTCTCATGTTTGAAAACACTATGTGCACTTCCATGGCAACCTAAAGAACCCCAGTCTAGATTGCTACTGTATTGAATACCTAATGGCATCTAGCTATGTTGATTTTAAGTTATAAATAACTACCTAAAACCTGTTAAATTGTGGAAAACATAGATCTGTTATTGTCTACTGCATGATTGTACAGGTAGGGGAGTTGGATTTCTGTTGGGGGTGTGGGGTGGAATATTGTCACAAATAGTTTAATTTGACTCGATTGGCCTTGACTAGTCGACTACTAAAAATCTGTAGTATCGGACTATTCACAACAATCCACACAACATTGCATCACCAAAGTGTGGACTTTGAGGAGGATTACTAAGGCTTAGGGTGACATTTGGGACAGGGCCTATGAAGTGCTTAGGGAGTCATTGAATCTAGGTGTGTGGGAAGTAGTGTTATGGATTGTGTTTTGGTATTAACTTTGCATTTACATTTTTTACGAGGTTGTATTGTATCTACTGTACATGTTTTTGGAGCTTCATCAAATGTGATTTGTGCATTGTAAGTCGCTTGGGTAAGAATGTGTTTTCTAACAAAGTAAATGCAATTAATTTCTCTCGCCATGTGTGCGAGATTCTTGGGTTTATATTCTACACCCAAGACTCTTGATTATAGATTGCGACTTTTTGGCTTTTTAGTTATAAAGGCAGTTGATATCATCAGATTTCTTGAGGTGTTTGTGCAATCGGTATGAAGAAGGAATAGAAAATAATAGTTTGTTTGTTCACTTTTCCTTTTCATTTCAGCAACTTTTTGTCTTTGAATGCAAATCCTCAGTCTTCATTTAAAGGCTAAATGTGTCATTTTGTGTAAATTATAGTGACCTTGTGCTGTCATATGTATGACAGTCTGTTTCTACAGATGTTTGATGTGTTGTCCTTTTATGATTCAAAAGCTGTACCAAAATAAAGAAAAGACTGAGTTGGGGCCTGGGTAGCTCAGCGAGTATTGATGCTGACTACTACCTCTGGAGTCACGCGTTCAAACCCAGGGCATGATGGGTGACTCCAGCCAGGTCTCCTAAGCAACCAAATTGGCCCGGTTGCTAGGGAGGGTAGAGTCACATGAGGTAACCTCCTTGTGGTTGCGATTAGGGGTTCTCGCTCTCAATGGAGTGCGTGGTAATTTGTGCATGGATCGCAGAGGATAGCATGAGCCTCCACTTGCTGTGACTCTCTATGGTGTCATGCACAGCAAACCACGTGATAAGATTCACAGATTGAATGTCTCAGAAGCAGAGGCAATTGAGACTTCCGCCACCTGGAATGAGGGGAGTATCCGCGCCACCAAAAAGACCTACTAAGTAGTGGGAATTGGGCATTCCAAATTGGGAGAAAAGGGGATTCAAAAAAAGAAAAGTAAAAGATTGAGTCATATTGATAAGAATGCGTGTTTTGTTTACCTGAATGATTAATAACTATCAGTGTTTGTTTTTGTGTTATAGGTGATGCAGGTGGTGAAGGAACAGATCACTCGTGCTCTCACCATCAAGCCTAACTCTCTGGATCAGTTTAAGGGTCGTCTGCAAAATCTAAGCTACACTGAAATCCTCAAATTACGACAGTCCGAGAGGATGAACCAGGAGGACTTTCAATCGCGGCCCATCCTGTGAGTCTGATGCACACTAGATACTCTTTAGTTTTCTGACACACCCAATTTCCACATAAGTCTCACCCAGTTTTGTACCATGCCTGCACCTGTGTCTTACTTATGATTGAAAAGAAGCATAACTCATGGATATTCAGAAGAGTCTCCATGAAATAAATTGCCAACTGCATTACAGTAGTACCATTCAGCTGGAGAGAGAATATTCCGGAATATTAACATCAGAGTTATTTGGTAATGTTCATGTTGACCTTTCAAAGCTTCTAAACCAATGACATTTGAACTCAGGATGTAATAATATCACTCACAATTTCATGTTCTTTCAAGAAACATAAAAATTTGAAATTATATATTGCAGATTAAGCACATTTTACCCATCAATTCTCATTATGGCAATCCAAAATGGTCATTATGATTTTATCATTACCGCAATGTGAAAAAATTATATGTATATATATTTAAATTGTAGATTATTTATTTATCATAGTAGTACTAGCTTGGTACTGCTTTTCATTTTCGCTAATTTTAACTTCTAAAAAAATCATCCTACAACATATTTCAAATGTTTTAATACAGCAAAAAACATTTAAAATATATACTGTTACGGTAATGAGAATCATTATTGAAAACAATGGGAATAGTAAAAGTTAAATGTCTGGGCGTGTTACAGTAATGAGAACTTGTGGGTAAAATGTGCTAAAGTGTTCTGAAAATAATATCACGATGAAAAAAATCTGAATGGTCCTAAATGTAGGCATCATTTGTATTTATAAAAAATATAGCCTATTTTTTTTCACTTCTGTATTGATTTAGGGTTTAATATGACCAGGACACTTTCTTGACAGGTTTGTGAAATATGTAACATGGTTTCATCTAGTCTCTGTAAAAGGAATATCAAATGTCCAGCTCTGTTTTTAACAGTATATAGATAGCAGCTAAGGTCTAACTTATTAGCAAGCTTCTAATGTCCTAGCTAGCTAAAATAATCAATATATTAGAAATTATTTTTAAACAAATTGTTCACCTTCATGACCATGGGGGGTTGTTCTTTGGTTCCTTAAAAATTTGGGCATAATTCCTGACAAAAATAAAAACATTTTAATAAAAATTTATACAAAAAAAATCGAAACCCACTTAGCCATTTACTACAGTGTGCACATAGTATGTGTCGAAATTTAAATGACTTAAAATCTGTTATCTTAAAAATGATTACTTGATTCATAAATTTGAACACCTGAACAAAACTCTCTTCTTCAAATCTTTAAATCTCTACACTTTAATTTAAAATGATCAAAGCCACAAAGATAAAAGGTATAATGCCAGTACAGAAATGGCCTCATTCCATAATGCTGTTATATAACTGCATGCTTCACATGCCCTGTGTGCCTCAGAGTCATGAATAATTCACTTTAATTAGTATTTAATGATTACAGAACTCATTCATTCATAGAGGATACCCATGGTAGAGCGTACAGCAGAATAAAAGATCTTTAGATTTGAGGCCCTGTTTGCCTAATGGTCAATTGTGTTTTTTATGCACTGCACATGATGGATATTTCTTTGTGTGAACTGCTATTAAAGTGCATATAGGTGGATCAGTCATTTACTCTATTCGTCATAATGTTTCATGTGTGATTCAATGTTTCTTCAGGGAGCTTAGAGAGAAAATCCAGCCAGAGATCATGGAGTTGATCAAACAGCAGCGCCTCAATCGCCTGTGTGAGGGCACCTGCTTCCGGAAGATAAGCAGCCGAAGGAGACAGGGTATGAAACACACAAACTTGATCAGGCAAAAACTTGATGAAAACATGATAAGGGTGGGGTTTTCCTTTTTGCCCTGTTGCATGAAATATTTTAAATTTTTAAAGATTCCTTAAGAGAGTTTGTAGAATACTAAGGCTTTTCCTTCTTTAAAGAGGCACACTTGCTGCTGAATTTTCTCAGGTGCTATGTATTTCTCTGGGAGTGTACATGAAACAGAGCTGGGTCTGTAGTTTTGATGTCAGTATTCTGTTCACTGAAACCTAGCATAGCTGCCTATCCGCTTAAAGGAATAGTCCACCCAAAAATGTCAATTCTCTCATGATTTACTCGCCTTTAAACCATCCCAGATGTGTATGACATCTTCAGCAAAACTAGCCAGCAGCGTCATGGCACATTCTCTTTCAATGTATGGACATACAGAGCTGAAATCTGCTTATAAAAATCTAAATTTCAGTTCTGCTCAAGAAATAAAGACATACACTGGGATGGTTTAAAGGCAAGTAGATCATGAGATAATTTTCATTGGGTGAACTAGTCCCTTAACACATAATGAATGACATTTTCCTGCTTTTATTGGTGATCTCTATTAAAATCATTCTCATTCTTGAATAGAACATCAGAATTACAGGACTTTTTAGAAATCTTCATGGGACACAAAATAGGGGTTTTCAATATTGTCACAAACTAAAGATATCTACATATTCAAAATGTTGTCTTAGGAGGCAGCTTTTATTCAACTTTCTTACTTAAACTCTGAAATTGATCCTGTCTCTGAATATTTTTATGACTGCTATTATTAAACCGACAGAATGATTAAGCACGTGTGAAAAATAGCCTTGTCCGTTGCTGAGAGAGTGAAAGAATGGGGCCAATTTCAAACAAGCGCTGAGTGGTGGGAGTGATAAAGCTTACAGCGCAGATTGGAGAGTTGAAGAATCGTTGAATGTAATATCGCCTTCTACGGCAACTGGCTCAAGAGGAAGGTTGTCTGTTGAGCTCTGAAGGAGGCCGTATCATTTAGCCGAATAATTTAACGCTCTTCACACTTCTACAGGATTAGATCATTCGGAGACTAGACACCTTGTCTGTCTCTTGCTAAGCATCTGTCTGCCTGTCTCTCTCTCTCTCTCAGGGTCCCTACCCTCCTTCTTTATCTCTCATTCTTGCTCTTTCTCTCACTCTTCTATCTGGTTGACAATTTTCACACTGTGTTTCATTGCCGTCACTGCCTGTTTTCTGTTACGAGTCTCGTTTGTTTGAATGGAAAATGTTATCACATGCATTGAGCATAGAGCAATTGCATTGACAGCAATTTGAGTGACAAAGCGACCAATAGTCCTTCATTTTTAATGAGAGTTGCCGATTCAGTGCGACATGAGCAGTAGAGACTGTTGGAGATCTGACAAAGTTAAATTGTGTACAAATGCACAGTGACGCATCTTCTACTAATGCAGTGGATCTGCTGCCAGATACGGTTGGATACAGCAGTTGAGTAGGAACACATACTAACAACCAACAGTACAGCAACTTCAGCAATTTAATCACTGCAAATGTGTGCGCACCCTTCAGGTTGCTAACTGCTAAGAGTAAAAAATACCTTTTAATCTTTAACCTTGCCCATTTCCACATATTATACTGTATATCAGGTTCTTTTTCTTAAGCAGAAATATAGATCTCTCACTTAAATTCCATATATTACTGTTATAGGAACCTTCGTGATATTATATTTTTGACATTAATAAACTGTCTGTTATACTCTCTAATACCATCGTATGAGTTTCCCATCAGAAGGCACCATAGACACGAAGCCACCTCAATTCAGATATTTTTCATCTCAAGATTACCCGATTTTAGACGATTAATTTTGTCCTTGCGCAACTAACCTGTTCAGCAAGCTTTCAAGGACTGTTCTTAGATGGTAGACTGAAACATAGCTCACTGCATGAAAAGATTTGTATCTGGCCCAGTATAAACCGCTGAATTTTGGACGTTTTCAGAAACCTACTGGCCCGGAGTCTCAAATTCCACAGGCCCATATACATCCGATTATATACCATTTCAGATGTATTGTGATTGACGATTACTTCTGTGTTATGGCCATTTTTTCCATGATAAGTAATCCCCTTAAGTTTTCTGTCAAGACACACACCTGAGTCACATTTGCATTTCTCACCTTTTGGATAAAATAATCACCCCTATTGATCATTTAGCTCAAACTGGATTAGCTGCCCTTAAACTTAATCTTGACAACCAATGGGTCACTGATTTTATTTTTTTGGTTACAATTTATTTAGCACATACCTACATCTTGACAGCTATTGGGCCACTGCAAACTACTTCAGGGCTCCCAAAAAATGTCTGTCTAGGTGGGGGTGCAACCATGTTACCTTTGCAACAACATGCTGTTAGGTCAATGTGTGCTGCAACATGTATCTTTTTCCTGGTCAATAACATAGAGTTTTTTTGCAGCCAAGGCTTTAAGGTGTGTCTCTATACAGAAAAGACTTCAATAAATATTTCTCAGAGTAGGTTTATTTTTTTATAGTAAAAAGTGTAAAAACTAGCCCCGGACTCCATCTCCAACACCATCTTCATCATCAGACATCATGCCCATGAAATACACAATATTCCTGTGTCTCTATTGACCTGGTCTCCAGCAACTGCAAAACACAACAGTCATTTAACCACTGAAAACACCCACTTGAAGGACTCCTATATACTATATACAGTTAGTACAGTACACAGCGAAACGAGACAACGTTCCTCCAGGACCATGGTGCTACATAAAACAACATAGGACAAACACAGAACCACATGAGACTACAAAGACTAAATAACATTTGTGCACATGCAAACATGTGCAAAAAGTTCGGGACATTACCATAAATTACTAAAAGGTACAGGACAATAGGCACAGTGAGAGACAGTGCAGCGCCGACCAGTACACATTTGTAATGAATAGTGCAAAAAGATGACACTTTCTAAAATGCTAAATGTAAACATAACATACTATGAAATAGTGTTCTATGGACATAGCAGTTATTGAGGTAACAGCCAGGTATAAAGTGACAATGAATTAAAGTGCAACTCTGGACATGTTCAAAAGTTGTATTGTGTACAGGTGTGTGTCAGTCCAGTCTCTGAGTATTGAGGAGTCTGATGGCTTGGGGGAAGAAGCTGTTTACACAGTCTGGCTGTGAGGGCCTGAATGCTTCGGTACCTCTTGCCAGACGGCAGGAGGGTGAAGAGTTTGTGTGAGGGGTGTGTGGGGTCATCCACAATGCTGGTTGCTTTGCGGATGCAGCATTTTATGTAAATGTCTTTGATGGAGGGAAGAGAGACCCTGATGATCTTCTCAGCTGTTCTCACTATCCTCTGCAGGGCTTTACGGTCCAAAAAGTCCCAAACCAGGCAGTGATGCAGGTGCTCAGGATGCTCTCAATATGTGCAACAAGAGCTTGATGTTACCTTAGATAATCTGTGAAGATTAGTTGAGTCTGGTCATGTGGGAAAAATTATTATGTGGAAAAGAGGAATCATTATGTGAGAGATTGTAATGCAGTTGAAGTTAAATACAGTATTGGTATTTAAAAACCTATAAATAATCTGATTTACCTTGTTAGTGGATTATGTTAATGAAGATTTTTTTGGGGACAAGAATATTTTGGGAGCCCTGTGGAGATATGGAGTTTACAGGGTACACAGACTGACTCTGCAGCAATGTTTCTACTCTGAAACGTATAGCAGGCAGATGTGTACTTAGTACTTTCTCTATGCAGTTAAGCCAGAAAAAGAAGGTATCAGTAGTAATACCACTGTGCACAATGGTTGAGGTGATTTAGGCCTATATGATTCCTAAAGTTTTCATATATTCTAATAAACTATAATAAAATTACAATATTATAATAAACTCTTATGTGATTTTTAGCAATACATTTTCTGACCATGTGATCATGGCTATTTACCATTATTGGTAGTTGTAATAATTGATCCATTAGACATTTAAATTAACTATTATGTCAGAACATGGTAACAGTGTAGGTGTTGAAAATGTACATAAAAGAAATACAGATAAATCTCTGCATTTAAAAATTGTTTTCTGTAATATCTGTCAAAACTATAAGTTAAAATCAAATGTAGTTATTATTGAGCTAAATATCACCACTCTTTGGTTAAAAAATGTTATGTTCAGGGTGTTTATTTTAGCATGTTTGTCTGTACAGTAATATAGTTTTCTGTAACCAACAATAAGCCAACCTTTCCATTATTTGTCTTCCACTGTACTCTGAAACACAACAATCTCCTAACACTTTTCACTCACAATTGCCAGTCATTAACATGTAAAAGGCCCTGACAGCAGGACAGCCATCAGTCATCATAACCAGCCGAATTTCAGCCATGAATTCCAATCAAACTTCACGATTCCCTTTACATGTCCGCTGAATTGAGGTTTTTGGTCTTTTGTGGACGTTAATGGTTTTATGATACTTGGGTCTGTTTGTTCCTCTAATACAACTGACAAACTTGAAGTTAAGTGGGAGTTTACGATTCCCACATTTTTCCAGATTTTACTCATTTCCTGCAGTGCCTGTGGCTTTCCAGTGTGACAGGTGCTACATCCAGAACTGCTTTGACATTTGTATTTCCTATTGTTCCCCCATAACAGAACAGGCTTACAATGCGAGCAGTCCATTTCCAACCCTTAGTCTTAACCACAAGTACTGCAGAGGTTGCCTGAGGATCCAGAATAATGTTAAAATAAAAAATATATATAATAATAATGTATAATATAATTTGTTGGTTTGTTTTAGTTCTGTTTTTAGAGCTTTAACTGAATGAGTATGTCTAGTCTCAGTCACTGATCACTCACACTCTATTCACTGCCCATGGAATGGATGTTGGCACTCATACGCTGGCAGAAAATGCTAGAAAATCTAGTATTTTCTTACAATCTATTCAGGTAGAAATTGTAGAAAGTGCTGTGCCATTGTTTAAATGCGCTATTGTTGAGGTGTCATTAATTTCAGATTTATATGCCCCTAAATGGTATGTATCAACAACACATTATTGGTAACTTATCGGTCAGACAGTCTTTTTATGTCTTAGTGGACAGTTTTTGGACAGTATAACATGCAAAATACACAAGACTTTACTGCGATAGAAAAGGGACAAGATAGTCAATGGGAGAGTCAAGGGTCAAGATAGTCATTGCAATTAATCAAGGGCCATCATAGTCATTGCGATTAATCAGGGTCCAGCATAGTCATTGTGATAGTCAAGGGTGAAACTAAATAATTTCTGATAGTCAAGGGCTAAAGATAGATAGTCATCATGACAGTAAAGCGCCTAAGATAGTCATTGCAATATTCAAGGGCCAATATTGTCATTGCGATTCATTAAGGCCCAAGATAGTCATTGTGATTAGTCAAAAGCCCAAGATAGTCATTGTGATTAATTAAGGGCTAAAATACTCATTGCAAGAGTCGAGGGCCAGGATAGTCATGGTGATAGTCAATGCTCAAGATGGTCATTGTGATAGTTAAGATGAAAAGGTGCCATAACATGGCTCCACCCTAATGTCTGTCATCTATTAGCATAGAGACTCAATAAAGGCATCTAAAAAGGAAGCATCCTTTCAAAAAACCCTTTTCCATCATGCACGTAGCACAGTATGCATATTAAGCCATTGTGCACATATCTGTTTTGGCATCTCAGAATAAGCTCACAGATGGTTGTTGGCTGTAATATCTGCTAGTTGTTCATCGCACATTCATAGTGGTGGATAAACACCCTATTGAGCTGGTTTGATGGTAAGCTGATGGTATAGAAATTGAGCAATGATCGAGCTGTTTGCTGTGCCCTCCTCATCCCCTTTAGGGTGAACGGATAAGCGGCTGTGAAGTGCCACACTGCAGAATGCACTTCCATCACACAATGCTTTTATTCTGAGAACTGCTATTCCCATCAATTAGGATTTGGAATCTGACACTTGGGTCGAGTACCAGCCATGGCTATTCTTGGCTATAAGCGAGCAGTCCTTGAAGTGATAGCTTGTGCTAGCTCTTCTGCATGGCACAGGAAGTTTGGGGAAGGGGTTGGGGAGACAACTTGTCAATCATTTTACCAAATTATCAAGATAAAGCCAACAGGGAATTTTAAAATCATGCTCCTGCAAAAACAAATAAAAACATATGGACCATTATGGAGTGTCTGTTTTTTCGCTGAGTGTCTATTTTTTATGGCTAGTAGGCATTCCAAATTTAACGCTGTATCCAATTGTTTCAGCATATGATCACTGTCTGCGCTGCTATTGATAGATGCTGCGTCACTTTGATGCTCATTTGTATAAAGTTGTGCTCTAATAAACTTTGTTGCATCATGCAGTCGTCACTCATGTTGTAGGAAATCGACAACGCTCATTAAAAATGAATGACTTCAGCTCGTTTTGTTGCTGTAAGTGTGAAAGCTTACACCAAAAGTAGTGTTTCCATGGTCTCAGAATGTATTAAAATGATGGTGGACCTAGTGCATTGGGTCTTATGAGATACAATGCTACTTTTTTATCCGATATGGTTGTATTTGTACAACGATATGGATAAGATTGTATGGATAACAGTGCAGAAGACTGACCCACTGTTCTACTCAACAGATAAGTTCTGGTACTGTCGATTGTCACCTAATCATAAAGTCCTGCACTACGGAGACCTGGAGGAGAGTCCTCAGGGAGAAGTACCCCATGATTCCCTACAGGAAAAACGTGAGTAGAGCCTGCATTTTGACTATGATTTGGTGGCTTTATAAAGATGAGTTTAAGATGGCCATACCCAGTCTTATTGTCCACGTACATATTCTGTGTGTGTACAGAATACAGGACTGCAATAACCATAAAGTTTTGACATGTTGCGGCTGTAAAGAAGAATCATGGATCCCAACAGTTCAACCAATTTGGTGTTTTAATATATATATATATATATATATATATATATATATATATATATATATATATATATCAAAATCATATATATCTATATCAAAAGTAACAGTCAGTATCTGGTGTGGCCACCAGCTTCATTAAGTACTGCAGTGCATCTCCTCCTCATGGACTGCTCCAGATTTGTCAGTTTTCAATCTTCCCTACTCTTCCACCAAGGCACTTGCAAGTTCCAGGATATTTCTTGGGGGAAAGGCCCTAGCCCTCACCCTCCAATCTAACGGGTCCCAGATGTGCTCAATGGGATTGAGATCCGGGCTCTTCACTGGCCATGGCAGAACACTGACATTCCTGTCTTGCAGGAAATCACATACAGAACGAGCAGTATGGCTAGTGGCATTGTCATGCTGGAGGGTCATGTCAGGATGAGCCTGCAGGAAGGGTACCACGTGAGAGAGGAGGATGTCTTTCCTGTAACGCACAGCGTAGAGATTGCCTGCAATGACAACAAGCTCAGTCCGATGATGCTGTGAAACATCACCCAGACCATGACAGACCCTCTACCTCCAAATCGATTTTGCTCCAGAGTACAGGCCTCAGTGTAAAGCTCATTTCTTCAACAATAAATGCGAGTCTGACCATCACCCCTGGTGAGACAAAACCACGACTCTCAGTGAAGAGCACTTTTTACCAGTCCTGTCTGGTCCAGCGAAGGTGGATTTGTGCCCATAGGTGACATTGTTGCCAGTGATGTCTTGTAAGGACCTGCCTTACAACAGGCCTATAAGCACTCAGTCCAGCCTCTCTCAGCAGTCTGAGCACTGATGGAGGGATTGTGCATTGCTGGTGTAGCTCAGGCAGTTGTTGTTGCCATCCTGTACCTGTCCCACAGTTGTGATATTCGGATGTACCGATCCCGTGCAGGTGTCGTTACATGTGGTCTGCCACTGCGAGGATGATCAGCTGTCCTTTCTGTCTTCCTGTAGCACTGTCTGGGGCGTTTTACAATACAGACATTGCAATTTATTGCCCTGGCCACATCTGCAGTTATTTGTTTATTGTTTATATATATATATTGTAAGAGTTTTATTTAGACCACAGAGCTGATGAGAGGAACTACTTTTTCAATGATCAAGTAAATAAAAACAAAATAGGAAAAACTCAATACGGTCACAAAAAAAGGATTTGTGCATGGAACTACTTTCCATTGCTGATTCAAACCAAATGAGGCGTCCAAGCATCTCAAAAACATCACTTCAGAACTAATAATATCACAGCTTGGGCTGTTTCTATTATGTTATTGGAGAAAAAAGGATGGGTGTGCATCTGCACACATGTGCAAGAGAGAGGGCAATTGCTATTAATGCCATCACCAGGGTTGCTATGCTGTGCTCATGCTCTTTAAGATTTTACTTTTAAACAGTGTGCACTTACTCAACATTTATGTAAGAGTTTCCTTTAGACCACAGAGATCAACTACGGGGCAGAGGGACAGACTAGTGTCATAATTTTCAAATGAGTAAAGATGCATAACTCTGTTTCAATTAATTTGGTTCTGGAATGCAGTTGTTACTACTGTAAATTACAGAGTTCTGTGTGTACAGAATGGAATTAAAGGGATAGTTCACCCAAAATGGCGAAATCCATATGGGTCCCTTTTGTTGTTCAAGAATAGTTAGTAGGCCACCTTAGGCCTGTCTGTCCTGCTCTCTCTCTCTCTGTTTACGAATTGAGCACCAGTGGGTGGAGCTAAGGGTGTGATGATGTAAAAGGAGTTGTTGATCTTGATTTCAATTTTTTTTTTTATGTGTTGGGGATTAAGTTTTGAGTTCTGAAATTTACAGTATGTTTTTATAGTAGAATTACCTCTTGTATGTCAAAATATAAAGGAACATTGGATTCCTCATGACATGACCCCTTTAAGCATTCAGAAGAGTAGTGACAATTGTATTTAGCTGCAGTATACACTTGGCCATTAATTATTCTCTGTTCCATGTGGCAGTTCCTGTGGCTGATATCAAAGCTGTTGTCACTGGTAAAGACTGTCCACACATGAAGGAAAAGGGAGCTCTGAAGCAGAATAAGGTGAGTCCTTTTGTGTGTCCTCAGTGAAGGAGAGCAAAAATGCTCTTGAATATCAAAAGATAAAATGTTCCTTTGATGCATTGGTGTGTGGCTTGGTGACAAAGGATGCATTAGTTATGCCTTGTAGCTTCGTGACTAATGATACATCAGCTCACTTCAGTTTCAAAGTCATCCTTTCTTCTTCCCACCAAACAAAGCAGGGAATGTCAAATTTATGCGACAAGTGTAAAAAATTACTCCCTGTTGATGCAATTGATTAAACTTGACGATGGTACATCAAGTATTGCAACAGTCTCTGGAACTTTCTGACAGCCATAAGGTTGTCAGATCCACATAGTCCTGATGTTCGATGACACTCCAAAAAATAGTACTTTGGAAAAATTAGATGAAGAGTATCCTAATTAAAGATGATTTATTTTTCACAGAGCAGATTGCCTCATGGCAGTTGACATGTTCAGATCAAATGACCAGCCAAACACTTCTTACTTTATCTTGGTAATACACCTGTTACTGTACAATTTTAGTCATAGGGGTGTGAGGAATTTTTTTGAGGCCATATCTAGACTATTCAAATATGCCATAGAAAGTTTGTAGATCAATTTGACAAAAGCTGGTGCTGGTGACTTCTTACGTGCATTTCCACAATTTATTGACGTATTTGTCAGAATTGTACACATTTGCTGGATGCACTGGACACCTCTTCTAAATTCTACCCCAAAAATGTCTCCATGTTTTTTCTGTTTGGAGTCAAGTTGGTGAGAATGAAACATCTTGTTACAGTGAAGCATTGATGCACAACCTGTGTTGATCATCTTACTGCTGTCTCTTGGTGCCCAATAGGAGAGGCACATATACATACATATACATGCACACACACACTCATCAGATTGGACCATCTGCTGTTGTAATATGTCTCGGAGAAGACCTTCAAAAGTCACGCAGTAGGAGGCAAACAAACACAGCAGCCATATTAGCATTTGACAGACGGTGTCAATTCTCTCTCCTTCTTTAGGAGGTGCTGGAGCTGGCTTTCTCTGTCCTCTACGAGTCTGACGAGTATCTAAACTTCATTGCCCCTGACAAGCATGAGGTGAGCAACAGCCAAAAACCGGAACTGTTTTATCTCATTAAAAGTGCAACAGTTGTTCCAGAACTGAGAATCCCATTCTTATTTTACATAACAGATTTTTTTATTTAAACTTGGACACCTTTAAAGACTTACTGTGAATTGCTAATCGATGGTATGTAGGTATCGTCCACATTATTTCAACCTTAATTTTAACAAACAAACAAAAAAAGAGCTCTGCAGTGACCTCCCACTTCCACGACGCACTGTGAATGACTTAATCCAGTCGGTCTACCTGCACTTTCAATATACACTGAGCCAAAACATTATGACCACCTGCCTAATGTGCTTTTGGTCCTCTGCGTGCCACAGCTCAGACCTGTTGAGGCATGGACTCTATAAGACCCCTGAAGATGTCCTGTGGTTTATGGCTCCAAGACATTAGCAGTAGATCCTTCGAGTCCTGTAAATTGCGAGGTGGAACCGCTGTGGATCAGACTTATTGGTCCAGCACATCCCACAGATGCTTAATCGGTTTGAAATCTAGGGAATTTGGAGGCCAGGGCAACACCTTGAACTCTTCATCATGTCCTCAAACCATTCCCGAACAATGTGTGCAGTTTGGCAGGGCGCATTATCCTGCTGAAAAAGGCCACTGACATCAGGGAATGCCATTGCCATGAAGGGGTGTACCTGGTCTGCAACAATGTTTAGGTAGGTGGCACATGTCAAACTGACGTCTACATGAATGCCAGGACACAGGGTTTCCCAGCAAAATATTGCCCATAACATTTCCTCCAATGTTTTATCGTCTTCCCACAGTGCATCCTGGTGCTTTTACTTTCCCAGGTAAACGGTGCACATGTACACGGCCATCCACGTGATGCAAATGAAAATGGGACTCATCGAACCAGGCAACCTATTTCGACTGATCCAAGGTCCAATTCCGACGCTTGCGTGCCCATTTTAGGTGCATTCAGCAGTGGACAGGGGTCATTATGGGCACTCATACTGGTCTGCGGCTACATAGCCCCATACACAGCAGGGTGCGATGCGCTGTGTATTGTGACACATTCCTCCCATAAGCATCTTGAAAATTTTCTGTGACTTGTGCCACAGTAGACCGTCTGTCAGTTTGGACCAGATGGGATAGCCTTCACTGCCCTCGCGCATCTTGGGCACCCAACACCCTGTCATCGGTTTGTGGTTTGTCCCTCCTCGGACAACTGTTGGTAGGTACTTACCACTGCTAACCAGTAGCAACCCCACAAGTATTGCCGTTTCAGAGATGCTCTGAAGTAGTCATCTGGCCATAACAATTTGGCCCTTGTCAAAGTAACTCAGGTCTCTTACTCCTGCCCATTTCTCCTGCATTGTTAGGAGAAGATCAACGTTATTCACTTCACCTAAGAGTGGTCATAATGTTTTGGCTCATCAGTGTATATTTGTAAATATCTAAACATTGAAATACATGTCAAATATATAGTTTCTGTACTTATAATAAACCACTTTAAATCAGTAGTTTTATTCGTTTTTAATTAGATTTTTTAATTCATAATGCTTCGCAATGTAGTTAATTCCCTCATGAATGAAATATGCAGTGTTGTTCCTTTTTTCTGATTTTCAAATAACTTTTTTTGTTTCAAATCAAAGATTGTAATATTGTGATTCACCACTGTTTGTTTGTTTCATGGCTTAGAACTCTTTTATAAAGTACTTTTACGTAACCCCTATGTGAAAAAAAAAAAAAAGAAATTGTACGGAACCAATATGGCTGAAAAAGTTGGCGGGCATTGTTGCTCCATATAGTGTGTTTTTTTTCCCCCCCTCCAGACTTAGTGTATGCTCTGGTTTAATGATGTTTTGGCTGGCTTTTTTCAGTATTGTGTGTGGACAGATGGGCTGAATGCACTGCTGGGGAAGGAGATGACCAGTGAGTTCACTCGCTCAGACATGGACACTCTCCTCAACATGGAGATGAAGCTCCGCCTCCTCGACCTGGAGAACATCCAGATTCCTGAAGTCCCACCCCCCATCCCTAAAGAGCCAAGCAATTATGACTTTGTTTATGACTGCAACTAATCTCCTTTCACTGGACTGACTGATTTTCCTTAAATGCATACTGGAAGAGACTTTTAAAAAAGGACAACTTCTTTCCTGCTAAAAGTTGGCTCTTTTGTGCACCTAATCACAATGGATTTTCTGAACTTAATGGACTTCGCTTCAAGGCCTACAAAAAATCTGGTCTGTTTAAAGAACCTCGACACAAACTGGTCCTCAGGTCCTAAACCACTATAGTTTTGTCAGTCAACTCCAAACATTTATTCAAACGGTCACATTCCTCAAACCTGCTCACCTGCTCTGGCTTCAAAATTGCTTTGTCAAAAATCTGTCACATCGTAAAATTAAGGCTGTTCTGAGCGGGATGCTCCTTGTTGAGTGTGCAGAAGGTTCTCACTCCAACAAGCGGCAGCTAACTTCAAAGCTGAGACGGTAGTGCTAGCTAAGTCAAAGTTAGTTCCAAGTATTTCATTCCTGCCTCATATACAATAGACTGTTAAACAGGTAGCTTCGTGCAAGAGGTTGTCTTTTGTCTTAAACCATACCTGCTTTGTGCATCCATTGTTATCATTGTCTGACTCTAACGCAGGCATGTAAATAAAGCTCTTTCCTTCACTCAACATCAACAGACTCATGGCAGACTGCTGTAACATTCCAAAGCAATATTGAGCTTCTGATTTTGTAAGCTGGTATAAACTTTTGTGATATTTGTGATTGCTGCCAAGTAGTCAGTATTATACATTTTTGTGTGTTAAGGAATTTGTATTTTTTCGGGCCGTCAAATTAATTTTAACTTTCATGTTTAATTTAATTTAAGATTGGGGTATTCTAATTGGTATGATTTATTTTTCTCCCCTCAGATGTTTGTTATAGGTTTAAGATCACGACATCCTGCTGTTTACATTAAAGATTGATTCCAATTCAGGTTTTGGTTGTATCTCTGTCACCCCAGTGACTGTTATTTTTAACATTTCAAGTGTTGGTGTCATATAGATACTTGTGAATATTCTTCAAAAGCTACTGGTGTGAAATGCCAGTATATCCTAGTGGTAATTGGGAAATAACATGATTATGTAATTTCCCAATTAACACTTTTTGTTCTTCTTCTATTTAACAATGATTTAGTTTTATTTTCTTTCTTTCTTTCTTTGTGTGTGTGTGTGTTGTTTTTTTTTTTATCAACAGCTTTCATCAACAGCTATCATCAGCAGTCACTTATGTAAATTAGTCCTGCAGTGTGGCAAATTAATTTAATAAAAATACCATGTAGTCTCTAATCTGATGTCATAAAAATGGCATAATATGATACATTACTTCAAAACATATTTAAAATAGCTTTAGATAAAGTAAAACAGTCACAACTATATCAGTATATAAAACAAATATTCAGTATGAATTTGTGGGTGCCACCACTGATAAGCAAAGATATACAGAAGTGTTTATTCAGGGCTTTCACTGTTGTATCGTATTACACACCAAAGTATTTAAAGGGATAGTTAACCCAAAAATTTAAATGATCTCATCATTTACTCACCCAGATGTGTATGTCTTTCTTTCTTCTTCAGAACACACCCACATAGCTCAGCTCTGTAGGTTCGTACAATGCAAGAGAATGGTGGCCAGAACTTCGAAGGTTCAAAAACACATAAAAGTAATCCAAAAGACTTCCAGTGGTTAAATCCATAACTTCAGATGTGATATGATTGGTGTGGGTGAGAAATACCTCTGTATGGGTAATAACAGGCCCAGGGTGGCAGTTATGTTGTTTCGAAGAAAATCCACATCCAACACTGACAAATAAATTAAGTTTAAAATAGGCAAAAATAATATAAAAATTGGAACGTAAACGTGCTTTATGGATATACACTCACCTAAAGGATTATTAGGAACACCATACTAATACTGTGTTTGACCCCCTTTCGCCTTCAGAACTGCCTTAATTCTACGTGGCATTGATTCAACAAGGTGCTGAAAGCATTCTTTAGAAATGTTGGCCCATATTGATAGGATAGCATCTTGCAGTTGATGGAGATTTGTGGGATGCACATCCAGGGCACGAAGCTCCCGTTCCACCACATCCCAAAGATGCTCTATTGGGTTGAGATCTGGTGACTGTGGGGGCCATTTTAGTACAGTAAACTCAATGTCATGTTCAAGAAACCAATTTGAAATGATTCGAGCTTTGTGACATGGTGCATTATCCTGCTGGAAGTAGCCATCAGAGGATGGGTACATGGTGGCCATAAAGGGATGGACATGGTCAGAAACAATGCTCAGGTAGGCCGTGGCATTTAAACGATGCCCAATTGGCACTAAGGGGCCTAAAGTGTGCCAAGAAAACATCCCCCACACCATTACACCACCACCAGCAGCCTGCACAGTGGTAGCAAGGCATGATACATCCATGTTCTCATTCTGTTTACGCCAAATTCTGACTCTACCATCTGAATGTCTCAACAGAAATCGAGACTCATCAGACCAGGCAACATTTTTCCAGTCTTCAACTGTCCAATTTTGGTGAGCTCTTGCAAATTGTAGCCTCTTTTTCCTATTTGTAGTGGAGATGAGTGGTACCCGGTGGGGTCTTCTGCTGTTGTAGCCCATCCGCCTCAAGGTTGTGCGTGTTGTGGCTTCACAAATGCTTTGCTGCATACCTCGGTTTTAACGAGTGGTTATTTCAGGCAAAGTTGCTGTTCTATCAGCTTGAATCAGTCGGCCCATTCTCCTCTGACCTCTAGCATCAACAAGGCATTTTTGCCCACAGGACTGCCGCATACTGGATGTTTTTCCCTTTTCACACCATTCTTTGTAAACCCTAGAAATGGTTGTGCGTGAAAATCCCAGTAACTGAGCAGATTGTGAAATACTCAGACCGGCCCGTCTGGCACCAACAACCATGACACTCAAAATTGCTTAAATCACCTTTCTTTCCCATTCTGACATTCAGTTTGGAGTTTAGGAGATTGTCTTGACCAGGACCACACCCCTAAATGCATTGAAGCAACTGCCATGTGATTGGTTGATTAGATAATTGCATTAATGAGAAATTGAACAGGTGTTCCTAATAATCCTTTAGGTGAGTGTATTTATCTAATTCTGAGGTGTTGAACTGTTTTGAGAACATCTTAATCGAGAAGTTTGTGGGAAGTGCCCTACTACACAATCAATCAACTAGCCATACAGTATACTACTTAAGATCAGAAAGCATATGCTGAAACTTCACCTGATCACCTTTTCTGGAATGACAGCTAGAATGCTGTTGTGAGGTTTATTTGAAACTAAAATTGTCATTTTTAACATTACATGGCTTAGTTATTTTTGATCAATTTGATGTAATTTTGGTAAATAAAAATATGAATTTCATTAAAAAAAAATAATAATAATAGTGATACCAGTCATTAGAATGAGCTTTGGAAGATTCCAGTGTTACAGAAGTAAAAATGAAACCGCGCCAACATTGTCACATCACAAATGTGTTTGCTGGGTAGGCCTATGGGTTGTGAATCAGCTGTGAACATGTCAGCAGATAGTTTGTTTATTTGTTTCTTCTTACGAAATAGGCCTTGTTCGAGGAGAATATATTACATTTTTAACACCGCAATAGCTTCCAAACATAATGGCTGTTTATTTTAAGGCCAGATCATAGCTACTTGTTGACATCACTTACATTTGTGATTTGAACATTATTCCGGAAGGTGATGATAATCGCATCCTCAATAACAATGTATAAATAGAAATATATTGAGCAAAAGTCGATTTTCGAGAAACAGTTAAAAGCTCTGTGGCCAGTACGGGGATCGAACCCGCGACCTTGGCGTTATTAGCACCACGCTCTAACCAACTGAGCTAACCGACCTGCTGAAAAATAGGTGTTTGTGATAATTACCCTACTTACCGTAAATCAGTGGCGTTGTGGAGTCTAAAGATAGGTATACTGTAAATTTACTAAGCACCGACCATCCCGGCTGAAACGATTATTCTGACAGTTGTTCAGACTCCGATATAGAAAGATATTGTTCTATCTTTCCCTTGTCTTCAGGTTAGCGGCGCTCCCGCCGCTTCGTGTGCTTAAAGAGGATCTCTGTACACTTTTTAAAATGCAAACCCACAATTCAAAGGAAAGTGCTACGGTATCGCCTCAGTAGTTTAAAAAGTTTTGGGTGCCTTTGTCACACACAATTACTCATTTTAGTTGAGAATCGCCAGCTGAGGAAGTTCAACCTGCCACGGGAGCTGCTGATATAGTTCTACTACCGCCGTCATTGAGTCTGTCCTGTGTACATCTATAACTGGTTTGGTTCAGCCACCAAATCGGACAGAAGGAAACTACAATGGACATTCAGGCCTGCTTAGATGATTATTGGTGCCCCCTGCCCACCCTGCAAGACCTGTACTTCTCCAGAGTGAGGAAACGTGCAGGTAGAATCACTCTGGACCCTGCCTCTTTGAACTGTTACCCTCTGGTCGGCACTAGAGCACTGAGGGCCAGGACATCCAGCAACAAGAACAGTTTTTACTCTCAGGCCATTTTCCACAAGAACAATTAAACTGCATTCAGGACTCCCATAGTGCATGCAATAATGTAAATACCTATCTCACGTAGGCCTACATGTGTAAATTCACTCATATTTAATTTAATAACTGTACATAACCCTACCTTGCACATATATTACCATTTGCACATGTACATACGCCATTCTGTTATGTCCTTTTTTTACTTTTATTTTTTGTCTTTTTATACTCTTACCCAGGCCCGCCATCAGGGGGAGTCAAAGGGTACATATGACCCATGCAAAGGTCTGTGGTTGACCCATAATGGGATCAAGTACAACAATTTACTTACTGACTTATATCACCGAAAATATAATGTATATGTAAATCACCTTGTCATCTGATTCTGATCTCCATCCCCCCGCTGTTATGTGTAAATGGTGCGGTCGAAACACCTGGCCAATCCGATCGGAACACACACATGTGCATTGTGCAGCTAATGTAAAGCGGGAACTATAGAGAGTCAAAATGCCTCAACATCTACTTAATTAAAAAATAAACATCGCAATGTTCCTGCCATGTAGGCTGCAGGGATGTAACGGGTTCAAGGTTTCACTATATAGGCCTACCTCGGTTTTAAAATGGATGGTTACCTTTGAAATCTTCTCATTTACGGTATTGCATGAAGATAAAGGATTTCAGAACTTTTCTAAAATCCTAATCAGTTTAATTAAGAAAGAATCTGCGACATTTACGCATCATCATATAAACTTAGCCAGATAAAATAAATATAGTGCGCCTTCCTCATGTTGCATTTGACTGACACTCAATTTTAAAGGTGACATGCAGGTGTCGTTATAGCGCTGCGCATCGCGAGCTCATCAGAAGTCCAGCACGAGCGCATCATACAGACATGACCGGGCGAGCCTGAACCTTTATTTCAGCAGTCTGGTATTACTTGTAAAAGACCCACGAAGCACCATCAATGACCGGGCGAGCCTGAACCTTTATTTCAGCAGTCTGGTATTACTTGTAAAAGACCCACGAAGCACCATCAATGTTGATGGCTCCCCAAGTATGAAAAGTCTGCTGCACAAATTGTCGGCTAATGCGGGAAACACGTCAAACCTTAAGCACAATCTCCGTGAGCATCATCCCACGGAATTTGCGGAGATTTTGTGGAAATAGGCTACAGTAGGCTACACTGGATAATAAATTATAGCCAGTTTCATAAAAACACAAGATTCAGTGTAGTTTTACATGGTTTCTAATGACTAGTTAGGCTAGTCAGTAAAACACAGTGAAAATGTGGCAGAAATTGTCAGTATTGGACAAAATGCCAAAAAATAAACTGCACAGGAGTAGCCTAGGTATTGTAGAATTGAACTAAATCACAAATGCAACAAATTACTGAATGCATGCAAATGCATATTTGAAGTGTTAACCTGGGCAATAATCATTACAAATGATTACAATTCAATTTAATAAATAATACAATGAAAATAACAAAATATTTTTTAGTTATAATCATCTAGGCCTACATGTTTCTTTTTCCTTTTTTTTACCTTGTCGGATTAAGAGTGTCCTGATGTTCAAGATCAAAATTTAAAGGATTGAAGTTGAAGAAATCCAAAATAAAGTTCAAGAATTGGTTATAACCGAAATATTTATCTGTGTGTTGATCAGAAATAGCCCATTTTATAACCAAATATTGAACTGCTGTTAATATGATCAATGCACAGTGAAACCGTAATGCGTGGTAATTTATATGTAGGACTATGTATGTGTATATGTATGTATGAGTGTTGGTATGTGTATGTATGTAGATTTATATATGTGTGTATATATATATATATATATTTTGTGTATGTTTTTATTGTGATATGGATCCTCCTGGGTCTCAAATAAAAGTTTTCTTCTTCTTCTTCTACTTCTTCTTTGTGACTGTTATCATACATTACACCCCTATTAGGCAGCAAAGTCAGTGACAGGTCCACCTGCTATTGACCCACATGTGTGCTGTTTGATTGACATCAAACACAGCCCCTTGATGACAACCTTCTGTGTTTTCTTCACAGCCACTGGATACAATTATTTGACATTTTAGATTTGTTTCCAGTGAGATTTTGATTTTATATAGTGACTTTGTTGTTGTAAACATGACTGTTGCTACTCTAGAAACAACATTCTTTAAAAATAATATATGTTTAGCAATTATTTAGTGAAAAAAAAAATCATTAAGAGTAAGACAACGTTCTTTATTAGAATATTAGTTTTCTGTATACAGGTTGGCAATGAGCATGTACAAGCACTCGGCACAGTCAAATTCTGTTACTACCCATAAAATATTGCTTTTAAACCTATTTCTGAAGAGAAATTAAAAACTTAGTGGATGTCTAATTAGGTGTTTTCAAAACCACCATATACATTTAATAAAGTCAATGTTGCCTGAGTTCAAGTCCTCAGTGACAGGAAGACAAAACATTTGCTGAAATAAGAGACAAGATAGTTTGTTTGTTAGAATATTTTATTGGATATTTTAGTGCAAGAGGGATAAATAAACTTTTTAAACTCTTATGGGTCCATCTCCTCCATGATTTTTACCTACATACACAGCCTACCGCATATTTTGCATTGCCTCTACAGAATAGCCTCAGTTTTTCTTTCAACTTGATCTGTAGATGAGCACATCATTTTTGATGACGCAAAGCAGAACTTATTAACTTGCAAAATTTGTCTGATTAAAATTATTAATTGCATGAAAACAAGATGCAACAGGGCCTTAGTTTACAAACCATAAAAACATGTTCCATTGAGAGAATCTTTTCGATAACAATGTTGTCAACAGTAAACTTTAGCCTGTATGTTGGGTTTTTGTTTAAAAGTCATCTTGTGTCTTTTTACAATTTAAACCAGAGGTCAGTTAATCTGTTGAAATTAAAGAAATAAAACCACAAAAAAATCCAAGCCACAGGACTAATACTGAGGAGAACATACATGAGGAGTGGTGATGGTGTTGTGGTCTAAAGCACATATCTGGTAATCAGAAGTTTGCTGTTTCGATCCCCACAGCCACCACCATTGTGTCCTTGAGCAAGGCAGGTTGCTCCAGGGGGATTGTCCCTGTAATAAGGGCTCTGTAAGTTGCTTTGGATAAAAGTGTCTGCCAAATGCATAAATGTAAAACATACACTGATCAGCCACAAAACTACTACCAGGTGAAGTGAATAACATTTATTATCTCATTACAATGGCTCCTGTCAATGGGTGGGATGCTATATTAGGCAGCAATTGAACAGTCCGTTCTTGAATTTTGTGTGTTGGAAGCAGGGAAAATGGGCAAGTTTAAGGATCTGACTTGGCCTACAAATTCCCCAGATCTCAATCCGACTGAGCATCTATGGGATGTGCTGGACCAACAAATCTGACCCATGGAGGCCCCACCTCGCAACTTACTCTATGGTATGCAATATGATATCATTGAGGAAATTTTTTTTTTTTTTTCCTGCTTAAAATTGGACACTATAACAATATCAATAAACATTTTCATTATTTTGACATTTATTTATTTACTAAACGTTTGTTGCCTCAAGGCAACATTGTACCACAATAGACAAATTGAAACATTTGATATTTTCATGCAGAAAAAATAAATATATTTATTGAAAACATCAATTTCTTTAACCAAACACTTGAACAAACAGATTTATCTAGTTTTAGATGTATTTACACATTTCATATTTAATAAAAAGTAACATTTCATATCGAGCTGTAGCTCTCAGGCAACATTGTACCATCGTGGTAAGTATTACCAAACCATCATATCATCAATTTATCATTTCAAAACATTACAATCAGTGTTTTTCAAGATAAAACAATAAAAAAAAAAAAAATCACCATAAGCTTGTCCTAATATGCACCTTATCCTTACAAGCATGCACATACACACAAAATGTCCTTCCTCACAAATGGCACCTCACCGCTTGTGAAAGTTGATGAAGCAATTCCTCTCAACAGAAAAACACAGATAGGCAGCACATTTTGAGCACTGCACTTTTACAGTGCCTGAACATCCTGGGTATTTGCATAACCCTTGTCTGATCAAAGCGAACCAGCGTTGATGGTCGTGGATCTACAGGGGTTTTTGGATGCTTTTCAGGCTGTTCTTCCTCACTGTGCTGTGATGGTCTGCCCCTTCTCTTCAAGGCCCTCCTCTCCTTACAGAGAAATGCTGCAACTTCAGCTTTGAATTTTGCAAGGCTGCACACACCCTTTGGGGGGATGTCACAGTCACTGCTGTCTCTCCGGTAGAGCAGCCAGGCCTCAAAAACAGCCAGATCAAACATGTGAAAGACCACTCGGTGATACCACTTTTTGGATCAAATCTTTGTTCTGTCGAAGGCGATGAGAGAGTCTAGTAGATCAACCCCTCCCATCCATTTGTTGTGGGATTGTAATGTTTCATGGGGTTTTTTCCCCCTTGAATGGGACAATTTTTTCATCCACACAAAGATTTACATCAATTGGGATTGCTTGGAACTTCTCCAAGAGGGATGTCAGCAGTGGGCGCACCTTGTACAGCTTGTCATTGGAGACCCAGCCAACCTAGTATGCCCGGTATAGCCTTATGCGATTCCATTACGGAACAATGTTGCCTCAAGGCAACCTGCAGTTTTTTGTAATGTCCTATGATACATTTGATGATGTTATATAATGTAAAGTTTTTGAAAATACTTCTTTAATTTCCAATGAAGGTGACAGAAATTAGTGAAAAATGCACTTTTCAATATGGAGCCATGTAACGTGCACATGTGCTGAAAGAGGAAACAAAATAGACCCCTGTGGGTCTTGTGACCACTTTTTTTGCATTTTCATTGGTTAGTATTTGAGTTCTCCTCCCTGATATAGCATTGCCCAATTAAATGGGTGTCTCATTTTATTAAAAAACAACTAAAATAGGCTGTGTTGCCTGGAGGCAACACGGTACCATAGAGGATCTGCTGCTAACTGTTTAGCGCCAGATACCACAGGACACCTTCAGAGGTCTTGTGGAGTCCATGCCTCGATGTGCCAGAACTGTTTTGGCAGCATGAGGGGGACCTTCATGATATTAGGCGAGTGGTTTAAATGTTGTGGCTGATCGGTGTAGTTTACTTCCCAAGTTTTAAGGGATAGTTCACCCAAAAATGAAAATTCTCTTCATTTACTCACAGATGTGTATGACTTTCTTTGTTCTGCAGAACATAACATTTTTAGAAGAATATTTCATCTCTGTAGGTCCATACAATGCAAGTGAATGGTGATCTGGCCATAGAAGTTCCAAAAAGCACACAGACTTCACAAATGTGTCCAGCAGAATGCAATTTTTCTTCTCTCACAGTCTAAGGACAGGAGCACTCTCACTGTGCTGGTCTATTCTAGTCTCATGTCACTTGGATTGAGATACAGTCAAATGGGTTTCCAGCTCTTCTGTGGTCCTCAGCGCAAGCCCATACAATACTACCAGCAAGGGCCAGAACAAAGGATTGCTATATTTAACTCAGCAAAAATTGCTGCATAAGGCTGAATATATGTAGGCTGTAGCACGTCTTGCAGTAGCTCTGAATTCAGCATAAAGATATGTGAGGAGAAAATCCACCTCACAAGAGGGCAGAACTGTGAATGTGCTATGAAAGTTAATAATAATCAAAGTTGCAGAGACAGCTGTAGCTTCAGGGCATGTCCAAATACTATGAAGAAGTTGTGGTTTGAAAAATCAATTTAAGAGAACCCCCGATCCTGGGGGTTTGCAGATCAGCTACCCACAGAATAAATCAGAGGCCTTCAAGGTTGATAAAAAAAAGAGGATTCTTCCAAAGGGAAGGACAAGTAGCTCTTTGAATACTGATTCAGCAGCATCCACGATTTTTAACAGGTTGGAATATATTGCCACCTACTGGTAAGTATCTCTTGATGGTAGAATTGAAGAAACCAGTTTAAAAAACACCAACTACACAGTACAGTTACTCTGTACTCTTTGTTGGCATTTACTTTGAACATATATGATGAAATTGTATATTGGCATTATATCAGCACATCCCTAGATATTGGTCTCTAGATATCTGCCTCAGCCAAAACCATATATGAAATCTATGATGTAGAAATTTTACATGAGCATCAGAATTCCAAGAATGGTCATTTATTAAAAACATAATTCATTAATTATTTCCCACATATACATTTGTTCTGTCATACATTTCCTATAGCAGCTTAGCAAATAAAAATCACATAAAAAAAACAACACTGAGAAAATTAATGATATCTAAATTATTTTAATTTACTTTGCTACCAATGTTCTTGATACATCCCCGGCTTACATTATTAAAATTGAAATATTTCATTGCTTAATGCACAATCGGTTAATCATAAGTCTGCATTCACGCTTAAGACAAAATGAAAGTGATGTGTGATACAAACATAATTTTATTTACCCCAGTCACACACAAACAAACTATCCTCCTAGCCACAAAAATGCCCTGAGCTATATACATTTATGCAAGGCTCTCATTAAGCCAAGGTTACCTGCTGACCTGCTTTCAATGAAGCAGTGCTCTGAGACCTTGCTTCCCTTGAGGTGCCAAAAGACTCATATCTGTATAAAAGAGGGAGAAAATTAACACAAAAAAGTGAATCAGCAATGAAAGGGATACACAAGGTGAATTAAGTAAGCATCGATAAGTTTATTTATCAAGTATACACTCACAGTTCAGTGTATCTCCTCTAGTCTTTTCTGCTGACAGATGCTCTAGAGTTAACCGGAGCTGAAGTCATGTGAGCTTGACATATGAGAGAGCCAGGCTTACTTGGACCTCTCTTTACCAGAGAAGAGTCATCCTACAAACACAGGAGACCAGTGAATCTGACCCAACAGTACCAACAGTGACTATTGACTGATACATACTCCAACAAATTCCTCAAGACAGAATCAAGACATAGAGAGATAGAATGAACAATAGATGGACAGAATGATAGAACGATCAATAGATAAAATGGAAACACTTTACATTAAGGTTGCATTAGTTAACATTAAGTATGAACAACACATATTTACATAATTTATTATACTATCACATTTCTTATCTTTATTTATAAATATGAATATGTTAACATTACTTAATGCATTAGCTAACAGTAACTAACAATAAACAACACCCTTTTACAGCAAACTTTACTTCTTTTCTTTTTTTAAGAAAACACGACCGGAGTTCTCTCATGCAAAACTTATTTGACAGTTTTCACATTGTGTATGTTGCTAAAGATTTTAATAGATTTTCTTCTGCAGTGTTCTCAGAACTATGTGATATTGATTGTTGATTTGATAGTGATTAGATATTTTAAAGAATGTGTTACCTTTGCTTTGTAATGCTAATACATGTCCTGCAAATGTAACGCGTGTGAATTGCTTTACAATAAGGTCTGTCAATACCTAAAATTAATGCTTTTTTATTGTTAAATAATGGTAGTAAACAGGCTACATTAGTAACACATTAGGTAATGTTGAAATATGTTACACTTTACTTCTTTAGGAGAAAGAATCTTTGAAAGTCTCCCATGTGTTAGGGCTGATTGCGCTGGACTCTGAATGTCATGTTCTTTCTGGTTCAATGGCAGTATATGTACATCTCCTTGGCATGATCCAAGATGGCTGACAGATCTAGGATGGCCTCCACCTGTTCGGAGGATACAGTCTTTCAGGATGATGGGAATGATAGGAACTGTAATATTCTCCTTTGCAGGCTCAGATTTTCTTGTAAACAGGTATCTAAGCATGCTTTTCTGATCAGCCCTTCATTCTGAATGTGGTTAAAATCCTGATTATTACTGAGTTTTTCAAGATGGACGTTTGAGGCTACAAAGGACGAGGCATAGAATCAACATTTTGTTGTTCTGGCTTGGGTCTACCGGGGGAGTTTGGAGAAGATGTTCACCTCCAGGATGTAGTTTTGGGAAGACAACAAGCTCTGTGAACTGCTCCAGTCAACCACATGAGGCAGATGGAAAGAGGGATGCTAAAGACTAAAGGATCATTAATCCTTAATGGTTTGATTTATACCTACAATAACACCCATATGACTGACCTTTAAATTAGGGGTAATTGAACTATCCTGATATAGATGACAGTATGTTGGTCCACCCACACAGGAAACACACCCCCACTAATGACAACTCGGATTTGGTCCAGGAGTCTCTGTTCCAGAACCATGCTGTGAATCTCCTGGAAAAATGCTCTTAGGTTTTAGACATTAAGACTACTCTAAGACTAGTCTAAGACAAACCACAGGTGTAGTTCATCAGATTATGTCACTGGTATGACAACCGTAAAGTGCAAAAATAATTTTTGTCCTAATTGTGAGCATTATATTTTATCCTTTAAAATCTATCAAACTTGTTTGTGTTAATTTTCTTTAACCTTGTATGACCCTGCTTACACAATGCATGGATATTGTATTTTGGCTTTGCGATTTGCAATGCATAATTTAAATGAATTTAAACTGACTGATCTCAGTTTAGAAGACTCTCTAGAGAAATGCCAACAAACCTACATCTGGTAAAAAAACAAATTAAGTTTTTACATTGACACCTTTTTGAGTCAAAAGTTTAGTCTCTAGGTTCAAAAAATATATTATATATTATATATTATAAATTATATATTATATATTATCACATTGAAAATCAATGGGTTTATCCAAAAGCTGAAAAGTTTTGCTTTCAGAGGCTTTATATGTAGTTAGGATGAAAATAAGGTGCATTTCAAACTGTTCTGAGACCAGTGCAGACAGACAGCACACTGGAGGTTAAGTCATTCACTAAATAGGGAGCAAGGGAGCATCCTATAACTTTCATATGCAGCTAAGTGCATTCACTCCTAAAATCTGTCCATAAGCTCAGTATCAGGCAGCAGATGATGTTTGGACACCTCAACATGTTTGGCAGACATGGGACAATGGTTATCAGTACATAGATTCAGAATTTAACATGTATAATTTTATTTTAACATGGTTGGAAGTAGGGCTGCAACTAACGATTATTATGATAATCGATTCATCTAATGATTATAAGAACGATTATTCGACTATTCAGCGATTATTGCAACGATTAATCATTAGCTCTTAACTGATTATTCAGCTTGTGCCCCGACTTAAAAGGTTGTTTTAAATGTGTTTACTAACAATAAAGAGGACAAAATCATCTTTTAAAAATACCTCCAAATGACATTCACTGAATTAAAAGGGAAAACATATTTTTTATTAAGTTTAATTCACTGTAAAAAAAAACTATTGTCATCAAGTGTTTTTTGTCTTGTTTTCCATTTAAAATTGTCTAAAATCCTTAAAACAAGATACATTTACTTGAGAAGCAACATATAAGATATTTAGACTTGCTTTAAGAGGATGTACCTTAAATATAAGTGTATTTTGTATAAAAGTGTATTTTTTCACTAATTCTGTAAGTTCAGTAAAGACAAAATATACTTATATTGAAGATCTATTCTCTAAAAGCAAGTGTAAATATCTTATATGCTGTTTCTCAGCTGAATGCATCGTATTTTAAAGGATTTTTAGATATTTTTAAATATTTGTATTTTTAATATTAGAATATTGCAGTAGAATACTGCAGTATAGTTGCTAAAGTAAATGTACATTGTTTTAAATGAGTTTTAGATATTTTTATTGTAAATCAAGCCAAAACAAATCAAGAACGTATTTTGTTGCAATGTATAAAGGGGTGAAGACTACCCTCCCTCACCTTTGTTCACTTCAATCCATCTTTAACTCTAAAAAAAAAAACCTCTCTCTTATTAATATAGCTGCATATTGTCAATTTTCTTCACAATAAGAAATACACAGTGACATATTTTATAATTCAATAAGTCACGAGCCATCACGTTATAATCTAACTGCATTAAGTGTGCGCTCGAGGGACGAGTGTCCCCCGCAACAGAGTGTTTATCTGCCGGGTGCAGTTTCAATCTCTCCCCCTTAGATAGGGACCAGTGGTGGAGCTAGGAAAGTTTGGAGTGCATCTGGACTGTGAACTATGTAATTCTTCCTCTCCTCAGTCAGGCGTGAGCTTTTGTCAAAATGTTTTTTATTGCTGACATTGTCGATAACGTCAATTTATCGTTTCAGCCATAGTAGGAAGTGATTGTAAGATGCTGGCCATTACAGAATTATTTATGTTAATTTCTGATGTAATGTCTCAAAAACATGAATAACCAACACGCCTGGAAAAAAAAACTTTCTATAGCTTGGTATTATATACAATTTCATAACTTGCCATACCAGCAATGTAACATTATAACTACATAATGATTGTAGTAAATAAATACTAGGGACTGAAAACGGTTAAAGAAATGAAACCCGAAAACTAAAGGTTTTTAATGCCGAACGTAATCAAAAACTGGAACAAGGTCCCTTTCAATTATTTCGGTGTCATGATAAAAGTCTGCCTGGTAAATCGAGTCCCATGAGGGTAAACATTTGTAATGCCTGAGCAAAAACCTATCATGTTATGAGGACAAGGCTAACTAAAAAACACAGAAGACAACACATCTTTAATTTCACAATCTATAAGTTCAGTTATATATTATTATGTGATTATGTTAAAGCTGCATATACCATAAAGTGAATTTGTAAGATTTTTAATCAGGCACTACCTATTAATTAGCCACTGGAATGTCATATGGGGACTCCATTTATGACTATGCACACAAATCATTTTACCTGACTTTCCAGCATATGTTGGAAGGCGACCGATTCATCAAATGCTATTTTCCACGGAGCACAGATTAAAAATTTGTTCACGTTATTTAGAATTGTTGGATTGAATCCGCTTTGAGTCCTCGTTGTCTGTTCCTGTGTAATGGACGCAGTTCTCTTACGAGAGGTTCTCTCGTATTGCGTAAGCTAGCTTACGCTACGGGAAAGATTCACCTTTTCTGAGATATTGAAGCCAAAAAATTATCCTTAATTTTTGTATCCATTGTCAACGCAGTGCGGCAGCTGCAGACCTTGAGCGGGCTAGCTAGCGAGCTCATAGGTTGCTCTGCGGCAACTGCTGCAGCCTATAGACGAGCTTGGGTGAACTCGCATCCAATGAGAGGCGTCCGCGCTTACTGCATCAAAGCCCTCCAAAATGGGCGTGACTAGAGTGCATATAAGCGTAGTTCGTAGGCTGGAACCCTGATTTTCATCTCTTCAGCGAAGCTCTTCGCATCTCTGAACTGGAAGCCGCGTCGCCGTTCGAGGGGCATCAAGCAAGCGTGGACAGCGCTCGAAGAAGCCGGCCGTCTTCGCCACCTTCAGCCGTCCTGCGAGCTACGCCATCCGGCGACGTATCCTTTTTAAAGCAAGCTAGTTCTTACGAACTTCACAAAAGAGTACGAGCGTCTTTTTAAAGATGCCTCGCTCCACTTGCGCCTCATGCCGCGCCCCTCTCAGCACCGGAGACCGCCACGTCATCTGCGCTCTCTGCCTGGGACTGGGGCATGCAAAGCTCGCCCTCGCTGAAGGCGGATGCGATCTCTGCGAGGAGCTTCCGATGTCGACCCTGCGGGCTCGACTCGAAGCGCTCAGGACCGAAGCCGCCGCGCCGCCTTCCATTCAGCTGCGCAGAAAAAAGCGCCGCTCTCAAAGGCTGCCGGAACCAGTGGTAGAAGCGATTGCCTCGCCAGAGCCCCTCCCTCGAGCATCGCCTTCACCCTCCCCGCCCACCCGGGACGCGCAGTTGCCGCCGAGCGGCTGCTCTGCTGCCATCTCAGACGAAGAAGCGGAGGATAAGGGCTGTTCCATCATGGCTTCGGACAGCGAGGAGTGGTCAGGCTCACACGCCTCCTCCTCGGCCCAGGAATCCAGCAGGACCCGCGCTGGAGTCGAAGGGGAACTAACGCGCCTCCTCACACAGGCCGTCGACCGCCTCGGGCTCGAGTGGTCACCGCCCCCTGAGCAGGCTCCCAACAGACTCCACGCCGCACCTTTGCCCGCCCTCCGCGAGATGGCGGTCTAAGCTGGTGCTCCCGTCTAAGGCCTGCAGAACTACTTCCGCCTGTGTTGGCCGTGCCTATACCGCCGCCGGCCAAGGCGCATCTGCTCTGCATTCCATGGCCGTCTTACAGACAGAGGCTGTTTCAGATCTGACTAGCCGACATGGGAGAAGCTGAACGCACTACGCGCCGCTCTCTCTGTCCGGTTTCTTCGGTTCCGCGGTGAGTGGCATTGTTGACCGTTTCTCGAAGCCCAAGCCATGAATCTCTTTCTGCCTCGTCGCGCTAGCTCCTCTGCAGGCCGCCCACGTGACCAGCCTCCTGCACGAGCCTCTTCACAGCGCCCAGCTCAACAAGCCAGACTTCTCAGCGTCGACAGGGCGGCCGCCCTCGATCGCACTCAGACAGCCGCCGCAGACCGCCGCCCCCCTGCGGGCCTCGGCCTAAGATTGTACTGAAACCTGAGCAACCGAAGTCCTCCTAGCATTGTTGAGAAAATGACGGCTCAGTCCCGCCACGGCCGGTCCACCGTCAAAGCTTGCCCCCTGTCAGTCCCCTTCTCTCAGGCTACTGCAGTGGTGGATTCAGCAGCCAACAAGCCGGTGATACTACCCGTTTGCCTGCACTCAAACGCCGTTTTCACGGCGACCCAAAGAAATCTTGTAAAGAGTAAACATGCCTTATGTGTAGAAAATGTGCCCACAATCCAGTGCTCACCCCTACACACAAGCATTACACATCCCGTGTCCCTATCAGAGCACAGTCACATAAGCGGTTACGACCCGCTTGAGTGTTAGAGTTAATAAACGCGCCCACGAGCCCGTGCGCGCGCCCCTCCTCTGCCCGCTCTGTCACACGGCCAGCTGTATGTAAGTCCCGTACGCCCCCTGTCAGTTCCCTTCTCTCAGGCTACTGCAGTGGTGGATTCAGCAGCCAACAAGCCGGTGATATTACCCGCTTGCCTGCACTCAAATGCCGTTTCCACGGAGACCCAAAATAAAGCCTTATGTGTAGAAAATGTGCCCACAATCCAGTGTTCACCTCTACACACAAGCATTACACGTTCCGTGTCCCCATCAGAGCACACTCAAAAGCGGTTACGAACCACTCGAGTGTTAGAGTCAATAAATGCGCTCACGAATACGTGCGCGCGCCCATTCTCTGCCCGCTCTGTCACACGGCCAGCAAACACTTCTCTGTATGTAAGTCCCGTGCCCGTGGCTATGCTTGTGCATCACTTAACAGACGTGACTCTTTCCTCATTCACCTCAATCGGGAAGTCACTCACAGAACAGCCTGTCCATGCTGTCTGCGAGCAGTCCAGCATAAGCACAGTAAGCGCGCTCACACATTCTGTTCAGCGCGCTGTGTGCGGCAATCAGAGCGATTTGGCCATTCACCCTCAAACATTACGCTTCAAAGCGTGGGAAGATATTCCAGGGATATCCGAATGGGTGTTAAGCACAATAAAACAGGGCTATTTGCTACAGTTCGATCGCCGTCCTCCTTGCTTCAGAGCGCGGCTCGAAACTACTGTGAACACGGAAGCAGCGTGCATGCTTCGTTCAGAAATAGCAAACCTTCTGTGCAAAAGGGCCATAGAGAGAGTGCCGCCTCCCCTGAGCGAGTCGGGGTTTTACAGCTGTTATTTTCTTGTCCCCAAGAAAGACGGCGGCCTCAGACCAATATTAGATCTCAGGGTTTTGAACAAAGCGCTTGCAAAAAGACCGTTCAAAATGCTTACAACCAGCAAACTCCTCGCGCATGTGCGCCAGGGGACTGGTTTATTTCTCTCGATCTGAAAAATGCATACTTTCAGATTCAGATAAATCCCCGTCACAGGCCATTCTTGAGATTCGCCTTCGACGGCCAGGTTTATCAATACACCGTCCTTCCGTTCGGCCTGTCCTTAGCACCCCGTACTTTCACGAAGTGCATGGACGCGGCGCTCGCACCCCTGCGGAGTCAGGGTTTGCGAATTCTGAACTATTTGGACGATTGGCTGATTTTGGCACAATCACATACGGAGCTTCTGTCTCACAGGACAGTTCTCCTCAGTCATCTGAACAGTTTGGGCCTTGCAGTCAATTGGACCAAGAGCTCACTACAGCCCAGTCAGGAAATTTCCTTCCTTGGAATAGAACTAGACTCAGTGGCAATGACGGCTCGCTTATCTACACAGCGCGCGCCGTGTGCAGCGACTAGCCGCGTCATTTCAGATGAACAGCCTCACACCTCTGAAGAAATTTCAGAGAGTGCTAGGCTACATGGCCTCAGCCGCAGCAGTACTTCAGCTGGGTTTACTGCACATGCACCCGCTTCAGCATTGACTAAACACCCGCGCGTCTCGCCGGGCTTGGGCCACAGGCCGCCAGCCCATCAAGGTGACTCAGACCTGTATTTCAGCTCTGCAGCCCTGGACAGTGGCCGAATGGTATCAGCGGGGAGTGACAATGGGAGCTGTATCTCACCAAAAAGTCATCTCGACAGACGCGTCCAACACGGGTTGGGGCGCGGTCTGCGAGGGCTCTCCGGTTTTCGGCCTATGGTCAGTTCAGGAAAAGCTCCTTCACATAAATTGTCTGGAAATGATAGCGGTCGAGTACGCGCTCGTGCGCTTTCTCCCGGTCATTCAGGGTCACCACGTCCTGGTCCGTTCGGACAACAGATCTGTGGTATCCTACCTAAACCGTCAGGGCGGTGTCAGATCCAGGAACCTCTTCCATCTGACGAAACACATACTGAGTTGGTCCCAGTGCCACCGGCGCTCGCTGAGGGCGACACACGTGCCAGGCCACCTGAACGACGGCCCGGACAGACTGTCCAGAGACAATATTCCCCCAGGGGAATGGTCCCTGCACGCTCAAACAGTCCAGACGTTATGGCACCTATTCGGCAGAGCAGAGATAGACCTCTTTGCGTCCAAAGAGAACTCTCACTGCCCAATATTTTTCTCGAAAAGCGAGGACGCGCTGGCCCAGGACTGGCCCAGACGCCCGCTTTACGCCTTCCCTCCCGTCTCGCTATTGCCACAGGTAATGCAGAGGATCAGGGAAACGCGTCACTCGGTGCTCCTCATAGCCCCGCGTTGGGAGAATCAGACATGGTTCCCGGAGCTTACGCAGCTGTCACTGACAGCGCCGTGGCCCATCCCAGTGAGAGCAGATCTCCTCTCTCAAGCTCGTGGCACAATCTGGCATTCCCACCCAGAGCGCTGGGCGCTGCATGCGTGGGTGATCAACGACTACCCGTCGCTCTGCCAGAAGGAGTAATAAACACCATCATACACGCTAGAGCCCCTTCCACGAGAAGACTCTATGCGTCAAAATGGTCTGTGTTCTCAAAATGGTGCACCGACAGAGACCTGGACCCGCGGACATGTGGGGTGTCGTCGCTGCTCGTATTTCTACAAGAGCTGCTGGATAAGGGCAGATCCCCATCCACGCTCAAAGTGTATGTGGCGGCCGTTGCGGCGTTCGCTGAACCCCTGCACGGCCAGTCATGGGGTAAAAACGAGCTGGTCATCTGCTTCCTCAGGGGAGCTAGAAGGATGAACCCCCGCGTCCCCCATCGGTTCCTATCTGGGATCTTTCTATAGTTCTCGAAACTATGAAAGCCCTCCCTTTCGAACCACTTCAATCCGTGGATTTGAAATACCTTTCACTCAAAACCGTTTTTCTGACTGCCCTGTCATCAGTCAAACGTGTGGGAGACCTTCACACGCTGTCTGTCAGCGCTGCGTGTCTTGAGTTTGGACCAAGTGACTCCAAGGTCATTTTAAAGCCTAGACACGGCTATGTTCCCAAGGTGATCGGTACTCCTTTCAGAGCACAGGTCATTTCCCTATCGGCGCTGCCAGCACCCGATAGCGAACGCGACACCAATCTCCTTTGCCCGGTCAGAGCACTGAGATTGTATACTGCGCGCTCCGCCGCTTTCAGACGCTCTGAGCAGCTTTTCGTTTCGTTCAGAGGGCGCACCAAAGGTCTCGCCGCCTCGAAACAGACACTATCTAGATGGATAGTGGACGCTATTGCTGCTGCATACGCATCAAAAGACCTGCCATGCCCGTAGGGCATTAGGGCTCACTCCACTAGAGGCATGGCATCCTCGTGGGCATGGTCCAGCGGGATTTCCATTCACGACATATGTGTGGCAGCGGGATGGACTTCCCCCTCCACCTTTGTCAGATTTTACAATATGGAATTGCCCGCTCTGCAGGCAAAACTACTAGCGGTTTAATACGCTACATCTCCCCTGGTGAGCTGCACTGATGGGACACATTCCACACAGACCGGCACCGCCGCTCTGTCGTTCCCTTCCCACTATGTGCTTATGTATTACACAATCAATGACCCGCATTCTTGCCGGCCAAATATTATTTCCCCACTCATAAGGGCTCCCCCGGGTCCCCCCTTAATTCCCTGGGGCTCATACAGTGGATGCTTGGCGCGCACGGCGTTGACAATGGGTTCCCGTAGCGTAAGCTAGCTTACGCAATACGAGAGAACCTCTCGTAAGAGAACGTATCGGTTACCTAACGTAACCTCGGTTCTCTCTAGATGAGGGAACGAGTATTGCATAGCCGGCCGTGCTCGCGCCACGAGCGACTTTTCGCTTCAGTCAATGAAAACCAGGGTTCCAGCCTACGAACTATGCTTATATGCACTCTAGTCACGCCCATTTTGGCGGGCTTTGATGCAGTGAGCGCGCGGACGCCTCTCATTGGATGCGAGTTCGCCCAAGCTCGTCTATAGGCTGCAGCAGTTGCCGCAGAGCAACCTATGAGCTCGCTAGCTAGCCCGCTCAAGGTCTGCAGCTGCCGCACTGCGTTGACAATGGATACAAAAATTAAGGATAATTTTTTGGCTTCAATATCTCAGAAAAGATGAATCTTTCCCGTAGCGTAAGCTAGCTTACGTAATACTCGTTCCCTCATCTAGAGAGAACCGAGGTTACGTTAGGTAACCGATACGTTTACCATGTTCTCAGGTTGCGCTTCACAAACCATGGCCATGTTTACATGGGAGATTCGTTTAAATGGCAACTGAAGTTGAAACTTGTCAGCGCATTGAAGTCTAATTGTAAGAATTTTCTTTGCAAAATTAGCATTTAGGCAGAGATTTATGTAGCTATTTGCTGTGTATTTACGTTTTGAGGTGAGCAGCAATATTGCTGTAGTGTAAGTTATACTGTGACATGTTATGAAGTTTTTTTAATTGTTCTATTATTCTAAGTGACATTGCTGCAGGATGTTGCACAAACCAAACATGAGACTTGCTTTTTCCATAAATGCTGCCTGAAGAATGTGATGACCTTGTAGTCAATATGAGTGACGATAAACAATCCATAGTTATGGCTGTGGACGATGCAAATTGTCACGAACGCCGGTGAAGGCGCCTCCTCCCTCAGCCGTCAGAGATCGCGTTCACCCGAATACTGATCATTTAAACTACATTTCCCTACTGCCCGCATACCTAGGTCTGATTAATCCCCAGCTGTTTTGTGTTACTCTGCCCTATTTAACTATGCCTGTTTAATCCTTCTTTGCGAAGTCTTGTTAGCCCCGGCGACATTACCAAGCAAGTTAAACTCTGTCTATTTCTCTAGTTATTCTGTGTGCCAACCTAGCCTGTTACTTAGCCCTTGCCCGTTTGCAGCCTGCCTTGTTTACCTCTTGCCTGTCTCGTACCACGATTGTTTGCTGCCTGCCCAGACCCCTGCCTGTTCTAGTTACGCTATTGCCTGCCTGTTATATTCTCTGTTTGCCTGCCCACGACCTTGCTTGTACGACTTGTGTTCTGCTATTCAATAAAGAACCGCAGATGGATCCCAACTTGCCTGAGTCTGCGTTACACAAATAGCATACTCTAAAATTGCAGATTTAGTGACATACTCCAGTTCTGAAAAATTTAATTATCCAAGAATGATTTAATGAAGCAAATTATGATTTATTTACAAACTTGACCATAGTTAACAGGTGAGAGACACAAATTCAGTAAAAGTATGTGCATGCTGGGCAACTGTATTTGCCAACTGTGGAGGGTCTGTGTAACACAGTGGAGCCATCTTCCACATTCTGTACATTCAATCTGAGGAAGGAAGCACAAACAATACAATTTGGTAACATGTTACTGGAAAACTTCTACTTTTATGTTTGCAATGTATAATTTGCCCATTGGTCAGTTTGGCTTTGAATGTATGCAGCTCTCCACAAGAACAGCACAGTTCTGAAAGGTCATCTATAACAGGTGGATAGTCATATCATGCCCAGAACACTTGTGTAGACTGTCAAAGCTGTTTGAATGCTGTCATGCTCACCAGTTTCTCTCAAAAGCCTTGTAGTAATGTCTTTGCACATCACAACAATGCCTACTTCATCTGCAGAAAAATCCAGAAGGACCTCTGCTAGCTGATATGAGAAGTTATGTCATACATGAATCATGTGTCATTATCAGTAAATATTGTAAAATAATAGATAAAACAATTGCCATTGTTTACTTTGCAAGCAAGTGCACCACAGAATGTGATATCATGCTGAGTGGGATGCACAATTGTGTGGCACCCCCACCTTGAAATGTGCAGACCCCTCATCCTCATGAAAGATCTATGAAATAGAAAGTGCATCTGTCAGTAGGCCACAATTCAACAACATCATGTTATAGAATGACAGATACCTCCCTCTCTGTTCAACAGACTTCACATACTTGCCTTGTAATTGTCACATATTCCCTGTTGTCTTTTGTTTTTTTGCTTTTATGTTGAAGTTCTTGTTTAGTTCCTGTTTCCTGTTAGGTTTTTGTAGTTCTTTGTAGTTTCATTTTATTCCATTGTGTATTTAAGCCCTTGTTTCCCCCAGTTAATTTGTCAGTTCTTGCATATTTTGTTATGCTCTGTGCTAGATTCCCTGTGTTTTTCTTTATTCTGAGTTTTTTTGTTTATTTTAATAAAGCTGCACTTAGATCCTTATTCTTTGCCTGCTTCGTCACAGTAATCTGTATGTTTGGTGCCAAAAGGGTCAATATATATGGACTTTCCCATCTTTGGGTACATTGCCTTAAGGAGAAAAGAAGAGTATTAAGAGTCACATTAGATAATTATTTTTTTGGCTAATTCTCCAGTTATTAATACATTAAGAAACTTGCAGTCACTTACTATAAATGTCCAATGGTTGTTTACGCAAACTGCCCCAAAAAGCACATCATACGTGGATGGATACAGCTAAAAATATAAGTGGTAAAAATAAATAAATTCAATACTCTACTAATATGCCATAATTATTTGGGGTTTGTGTTGAAATGCAACTTCCAACTACCTTTTCAAGTCTTTTTGGCATCCTTTCCAGATTGAGGTCATCTGATAGGAATCTATTAAATATGTATTTTTCTCTCCTGACATATTTAATCAGTCTGCAATGTTGTGTAGATAAGCGTTTACAACCTACACATTTTTAGATTGTATCACAAAGAATTGAAATGCATATATACAAAGGAAACCATCTGATTGCATTTGTCCATCCATCCATCCATCCATCCATCGTCAACCGCTTATCCTGTGTACAGGGTCGCGGGGGGCTGGAGCCTATCCCAGCTAACATTGGGAGAAAGGCGGGGGACACCCTGGACAGGTCCTGATTGCATTTGTAATCATGTAAAATCAATTTGGAGAATTCATTAATCTTACCTCACTTTCTAGCTTTTTGCCCAGTGCCAGATCCAATATGTTATTTGTGTATAGTTTCTAGGGGCACATCTTGCTTAACAACAGATGTTGTTTCTTGCCCTCAATATATAATTTATCACTAGGAAAATTAGCACAAAGTAAAATACTGCACTATGGCAAATTAGTAAAATGTTGTCACACTATTTAGTATTTACCTTGCTCTCCAGAATTTGTAGATGCTGGGAAGGTGTCAGATGAGCAGGATGGATGATGTTTTGTCTGTGACTTTTTTGTGATCTGTATTGAGTGAATAGAGGGCTGATGTGAGGAAAGAACCTTGGGACAACAAGGAGTGGTGGGGCTATTGCTTTTTTTTGGAGTTGACAGGCTCTTGGTGGGACTGCAAATGTGGAGGACTGAAATGAGAAAGAGGACTGGGAGGATTTGATGGGAGCCATCTTTTTGGAATGTAGGGCTCTGGCTCCACATACTTTTTTAGGTGGTCTGTTTGAATTTGATTAGTGTTTTCCCTTTTCGATGAGACAACATCAACATTTTCCCCCTCAATTTTCATGACAGTGGGGGGTTTTTCATGACATAGTGCCATAATTGTGGCACTAGCTGAATGGCACATTATGTTTTAAAAAGAAGTAAATTACTGCAAAGTTTTCCCCATACTACTTGAGATTTGGGAGAGCGGCACAGTATCCATGTGAGGTGCCAAATAATGAGGTTAGTAATGCAATAGTGTATTTTAGTATGACATGATATCCTAATAGGCATATTTGTAAGAATTTATTGTGAATGTGGATATGTTACGCTTATGTCAGTCATGGAAAAGCTGAAGCTGGGGTTGCCACTGAGCAGTTGTCAAATGGCTTGCATAACCAGAAGACAGATAAAAGGACTGGAAAAAGGAATTTGAAAACAATTCCAGTTGACAGAAATAAAGAAAAAGTGTAAGAAGACACTGGTGAGGACACTGTGAGGACACTGTGATAGTGGAGTGAAAGGGAGGAAAAGTACTTTCAGGCCTTTGCATCTCCCATAGTTAAAACTACAGTCTGTTCCATAATTCATATTGAATTCAGGGTCATCACACTCTTTGAGAGCATTTATGGAGAAAACTACAAGTCTCATGTTTAATATATGCATCACCGTACAGCATGGTCAATTCTGAATAGTTAAAGACTTTTTTTCATGTCATTTTAAAGTACCTTGAATGTCAACTTGAAATGTAATTATGCCATACACATGACATGAATAGCTCCAGTTATGGGAATTGTGAAAAAGCCTTCACATGTTCATTATGTTCATTACACATATTAAAGGATTTGGCTTTGAATCCTTCACTGCTCATCGCTTGTTTTCTTAGAACTACTGTTGAGGAATATAACTGGCTTAAAGAGACCAGAATAGAAAATGAAGACAAGGGGTCATTGATTAAGAGAGTTTACTGAAGACACAGTGTTCTTCACACTTCCACTGAAAGACATCAGACACATCAGTGAGTTAATGGACCATAACTCTGAGCAAAATGGGAATACTATTACTTTTTAAGCAAACAGTATGTAAAATCATTTAATGTAATTTCAAAGATTCTGATAAGTGACAGAATCAGAACATTCCACAATTCCAGAATTGTTCCAAACATTGAGTTCTGTTCAACATGAATGTTGTAGGGGGAAGGAATAGTGAAAAACAAAATTGAAACACTCTGTAAATACTTCCTAATCAATTATCAGTTATTGGTTTCACATCATCATAAATCCAAGTTTAATAATTTTATCATAATTTTCAGAGTTCTCTTGCATAGTTGAATGCCTTTTATAACTCCAAACAAAACCTGCAATCCAATACACCATTACAAAGAACAAAAATCCTTCCCCCTCCAATGTTGAATTAAATCAAGATCCAGCTAAACATACACCTACTTCTGGAACAAAAACATGAGGATAGAATAATCAATTCACACAATTATCAATCAAACTGATATAATGTTTTGTTTATTATTATTATGTAATACTTGTTACTGGCTACACTACATGGCCCTGTGTATAGTTAAGCTTTATGTCCAAGGTAGAGGACACAGAGGCATACACTCTGACAAGTGTCAGAAAATGAGCAAAGTAAAATCACTTAAGATCAAACCAAACTAATTTAATTGAAATTAAGCCAAGATGCGCTATCATATGCGATCAGAACACATGACAGTAAACTGCAGACACATATCTGCCTATGAAAGTGTTGCAAATTATTACAATTTGATTTCAATGCAAAGATACAAGTTTAATCTTCAGTTTCCATTGAAAGGAATGTCTCATGTAAACGTGGGCATGGGTTGTGAAGCAGATCTGTATTTAAAACAAATAATTAAAAATTTATTAAAATAAAATAATTAGCTTAAATGATATTTAGTCCAAACGTAGTCCATTTAAATATTTTTGGGGATATATTTAATATTAAGAATACATTTATTGAGAATATGTTATTTTAAAGCAAAGATCTGGCAGTATTGCAACTGGTATATCACCCAACCTTAGCACAGAGCACTGTCATTTGAAAATTATTAACCGTACTTCTGGTTCTAACCAGTTATCAGTTGGAAAGGAGGCTGTGGAATGCTGAAACTGGAATGAAATAATACAGTTTTTGTTTAGAATGAACTGAAATGAATAACATTAAATTTTTATTCCCTGCTTTATAAATACATTTATTTTCTTCACTGGATTGGCCTTTTTCTTCAACACTTTACCTGACTTTCCAGCATATGTTGGAAGGCGACCGATTCATCAAATGCTATTTTCCACGGAGCACAGATTAAAAATTTGTTCACGTTATTTAGAATTGTTGGATTGAATCCGCTTTGAGTCCTCGTTGTCTGTTCCTGCGTAATGGACGCAGTTTACCATGTTCTCGGGTCGCGCTTCACAAACCAAGTTCTTCAACACTTAAGCAATAGTTCAGCTTTAACATCCATTTTGGGAATACTGATCGTCTGGCTTTCAATGCTTTCATTTAACTTGCAGCTGTTGTGTTTCTTAGGACAAAAAGGCTGCTCTTGAGAAGGAACGGGAGGTCCGGATTGCTGAGGCAGAGGTGAAGCATCTTACTGGCTCCCGTCATCAGGAGGGTCTGAAGCTGAGACAGAAGCTGGTGGAGAGGCACCTTCAGATCAAAGAGATCTCCTCTGATGGACACTGCATGTACCACGCTGTGGAGGATCAGATGACTGAGCGAGGCTGCTCTCTCAGTCTCAAAGAGCTTCGGGCTCAAACAGCTCAATACATGAGAAGTCATGCCGATGACTTCCTGCCTTTCCTTACTGACCCCAATACTGGGGACATGTACACTGCAGGTGAACATCAACACTGTTCATTGGTGCTTTATTCAAAGCACAGCATGATTGACTTTAGATTGGAATATATATATATATATATATTAAGGCTGTCGATTTAACACATTAATTCAGTGCGATTAATATGACAAAAAACAACGCGTTAAACCGCAAGTAATCGCACCATAATAAGGAAGATTCCTGAGAAATGCAAGCTTGAAGTACCACCTGTTTACTCCAGAGGGCAGTAAGTGATATTTCAGCTGTATGAGCAACACACATTTTATACAGTGAAGAAAACAACACAGACATGCGTTACATTTTTGCGTTCAAAACACTTGAAGGAGAGCAAATGTGAACTATGGGATCTCAAGATGTGTTTAAAGATTGAGTAGTAAACTATATTTAACTTGAAACAGTGAACTAAACATTTTATGTTTATGACGCAACGCACCCAAGACACTACACAAGCATGTCTGACGCAGGTGTAGATTGACGGGCTCTTAAACAAGTCCTCATAATAAATCTCCAACTGATTGACAAATTCACTTGTGAAATGGATTGCTGTGAACTGTATGCCAATGATTGACTTATGATCAATAATATGTTAGTAAACAATACATTGTATTCTAAAGCCGCTTTTTGTATTGTCTTATCAATGATAAACTCTTCTGCTACAGGAATGCATTTTAATTATCTGAATATTTTTATTATATATATATATATATATATATATATATATATATATATATATATAGTCATATAGGCCAAATAGGCCAAATAGACCACGGTAGTTACTAATTTATTGATTGTCATTGTTACAACCAGTGGTCAACATCATTTCAAGACTCCTTGGCAAGCCTCGGACTAAAGGATTTATTTATATAAATTATTGCCATTTTAAAGAAAAACACACACGTGCTAGCAAGAGAAAATTACAGATTACAGTATAATTATTGTATTTCACTACACTACACTGTATGTGTGTGTGTGTGATTACACAACTATACATAAACCAGATAAATTAAATGTCTTACCTGTTGAGTAAGGAAAAAGCCATCTCTGGGTCGTTTTTAAATCATTTCAGTTGTCGCCACCTCTGAAAAGCCAAGGACTCTATTATGGACTCGGTCGATTTCCCTTTTTGCTACACGGATTACTCTGTTCTGTTCGGGGTTTCTTTGTTGTTACAACTGGTGATTCCCCGGAGGTTTTCCATTTTGAATGATCCATGATACATTTTTCTCGTTCATTTTGACAACAAACTTTCAGCTTCACGATACTCCCACACCATACTCGTGCTACAGTAGCCGGAGCTTATTTTCACTATGTACGGATATAACATGATACGCACGGGTGAATGACGAATGTATTTTCATGCAATTTCCCGTGAAATCCGTCTTGACAGCTCTAAAATGTAAATAATTATTATAGGTTTATGAAACTGTATTTGGGTAAAGACATGGTTTGTAAGATGGATTTTTGTTGCTCTCCTTAATAACATTTTGTTATTTTTTAAGAAAAAAAAAGTTAGTGTAGCTTTAATACAGTTTAAAGAAATATGATGTTGGTTATTCTATGGGAGAGTGTAAGAATACACATTTTGTCATTGTTGTTGTTGTTTTGAGTAAAAAATTAAGATAATGCTTATTCAAAATAACCACTTAAAGTGATTTTTCACCCTAAAATGGAAATGTTCTCATCATTCACTCACCTCATGCCATCCCAGATATGTACGACTTTCATTCTTCTGCTGAATACAAACAATGATTTTAGAAGAATAATTCAGTTTTGTAGGTCGATAGCAAGTAATAGGTGACAAAAATATTAAAGTTCCAAAAAGCACATAAAAGCAGCATTACAGTAATCCATAAGACTCCAGTGGTTAAATCTTGTTATATCTTCAGAAGCGATATGATATGTGTGGGTGGGAAACATCAATATTAAAGACATTTTTACTATAAATCCAATTCCACATTCTTCTTTTGGTTTTGTTTATTCACATTCTTGATACACCTACTGGGTTGGGAGGAGAATTAAATACAAAAGTGAAAAAGTTTCAGAACAAATCTATTCCCACCATTTCAGGAAAACAATGTGTTTTGTCAGGATTGTAGGTGAAGGCAGACACGGGACGAGGATCTACTTGCAGCGGAGCTTTATTGAAAAAAGGGCAACACAAAAAGAAAGCACGAACAAAGGAAACATCCATGGAGAGGCTCGAGAGGTGGAGCCCTGGGTGGCTCGAGAGACTTGAGAGGCGGAGCCCTGGGAGGCTCGAGAGGTGGACCCTGGAAGGCTGGAGAGGCTTGAGAGGTGGAGCCCTGGAAGGCTCGAGAGGCGGAGCCCTGGAAGACTCGAATGACTTGAGGGGCGGAGCCCTGGAAGGCTCTAGAGGCTTGAGAGGCGGAGCCCTGGAAGGCTCGAGTGACTTGAGGGGTGGAGCCCTGGGAGGCTCGAGCGATTTGAGAGGCGGAGCCCTGGAAGGCTCGGAAGGAGGAGCCCTGGAAGACTCGAGAGACTTGGGAGGCGGAGCCCTGGGAGGCTCGGTAGGAGGAGCCCTGGAAGGCTTGGGAGGCTCGAGAGGCGGAGCCCTGGAAGGCTCGAGAGGTGGACCCTGGAAGGCTGGAGAGGCTTGAGAGGTGGAGCCCTGGAAGGCTCGAGAGGCGGAGCCCTGGAAGACTCGAATGACTTGAGGGGTGGAGCCCTGGAAGGCTCTAGAGGCTTGAGAGGCGGAGCCCTGGATGGCTCGAGTGACTTGAGGGGTGGAGCCCTGGGAGGCTCGAGCGATTTGAGAGGCGGAGCCCTGGAAGGCTCGGGAGGAGGAGCCCTGGAAGACTCGAGAGACTTGGGAGGCGGAGCCCTGGGAGGCTCGGTAGGAGGAGCCCTGGAAGGCTCAAGAGGCGGAGCCCTGGAAGGCTCAAGAGGCGGAGTCTTGGAAGGCTCTTGGACGGTCATGGCTACTGGCGCTGGCTCTTGGACGTTCATGGCTACTGGCGCTGGCTCAGGGACGGTCGAGGGCTTGAGTCGAAAACTCGAGAGACTTGGGAGGTGGAGCCCTGGGAGGCTCGGGAGGAGGAGCCCTAGAAGGCTGGAGAGGCGGAGCCCTGGAAGGCTCGAGAGGTGGAGCCCTGGAAGGCTGGAGAGGCTTGAGAGGCAAAGCCCTGGAAGGCTCGAGAGGCTTGAGAGGCGGAGCCCTGGAAGGCTCGAGTGACTTGAGGGGCGGAGCCCTGGGAGGCTCGAGCGATTTGAGAGGCGGAGCCCTGGAAGGCTCAGGAGGAGGAGCCCTGGAAGACTCGAGAGACTTGGGAGGCGGAGCCCTGGGAGGCTCGGGAGGAGGAGCCCTAGAAGGCTCGAGAGGTGGAGCCCTGGAAGGCTTGAGAGGCGGAGGGACGGTCAAGGCTACAGGCACTGGCTCAGGGACGGTCGAGGCTACAGGCACTGGCTCAGGGACGGTCGAGGCCACAGGCACTGGCTCTGGGACGGTCGAGACTACAGGCGCTGGCTCTGGGACAGTCGAGACTACAGGCGCTGGCTCTGAGATGGTCGAGGCTGATTCCCCAGGTTGATATGGCAGTTGCGCACCATCTATGCCCCGGTAGCCCTACCTCCTGGCGTGGTCGCCCCGTACTCCCATCCAAGCCGTGTAGGACAACATCCTCGCTTAATGTGAAGGCCTACACTACGGCTGGACGCGCTGCCTCTGCCCTGCATGCGATGGCCCTCCTGCAAGTCCACCAGGCCAAAGCTCTCAGAAACATGCACGGGGTGGACCTGATCCTGATGTGCTGCAGGAACTGCGCTCAGCGATGGCCATCCTAGTGGTCCAGGAATGCCATCTTTGGCTCAACCTGGTCGAGATGCGTGAGGCTGACAAAAACCGCTTCCTGGACGCACCTGTCTCCCAGATTGGCCTTTTCGGTGACACCGTCGAGGACTTCGCCCAACAGTTTTCCGTGGTGAAGAAGCAGACGGAGGCCATTTCGCACATCATGCCCCGCCGCAGACCTGCCGCTACGGGCCCTGCCCCGTCTGCCCGCCGAGGGCGTCCCCCTGCGAGGAAACCAGCTCCTGCTCCGTCTCAACCCGGGCCCAGCTCTCAGCCCCAGCGTCGAGCACTCCGCAGGCGGCGCACGCCCCCTGTCTCACGAACCCCCTCCAGGACCCGGAAGGCTCCCAAGCGTTCCTGAGACAGCCGACCCAGAGCTGAAGACGTTAGCTCCGGAGGTGGTAAGACCGCTCCGTCCCCCGGTGGAGGGCCGGGAGGAGAATCCTTTGTTTTTTCATTTGCCACACCCCCTGACGGGGGCTGTGGTACCCACATTCTCAATAAAAGAGCTATTTCCTTTGCCTCTGGGTCACCTGGCCCGCAAATGCTGTTTTCACGGCAATGTGCTTTCAGATCACAACAGTCCCGGTACACCGGACGCTGCGATCCCGCCTTCCGCCTGCCCACGACTGTCCCCTGGCCGGCCGGTTCAGACGAGTCCAGAGGACGCCAACATCAGACCTCCTCCTCAGTCAAGAACCCACCCCCTGCCGGACGCGCGGAGCAAGGTAAGTGCTTTGAGTCTATTCTCAGCACCTCAGCCTCAGGCCGCAACGAAGCCGCCCGACGCTGCATTACCTGTTCCGCCCCGCTGCGAGGCCCCGCCGGGTACGTCCAAAATACTCGTCCCTTTGGTGCTCCTAGCGCAGAGCTGGGAAGCGTGGCTTTCGCTTCCCAACGCATCACGCTGGCTGCACCGGACCATTTGACTCGGTTACGCAATTCAGTTTGCCCGGCTCCCGCCCCCCTTCAGGGGCGTCCGCTTTTCCGCAGTACACGGCGAGCATGCCAGTTCCCTGCGCACGGAAATCGCGACCCTCTTAGCCAAGGGCGCGGTAGAGCCCGTCCCTCCAACCAAAATGAGGAAGGGTTTCTACAGCCCTTACTTCATTGTACCCAAGAAAGGCGGCGGCTTACGACCAATCCTGGACTTGCGAGTTTTCAATCGGGCCTTGTTAAAACTCCCGTTCAAAATGCTTACGCAGAGAAATATTCTGGCTGGCGTTCAGCATCTAGATTGGTTCGCAGCGGTGGACCTGAAGGACCTTCTGTCCTTGACCTGAAGTGCCCAAGGTTCCTACCACACCATTCCCGGGAAGAGGCAGACCCAGACCTTTCGTTGCTATGTCCAGTGCGCGCCCTGCACATTTACCTGGACCGCACACAGAGCACCAGACGCTCTGAGCAGCTCTTTGTCTGCTCTGGGGGATGGCAGAAAGGGAATGCCGTCTCCAAACAGAGGCTCGCCCACTGGGTTGTTGACACCATCACACTGGCTTATCACACCCAGGCCGTGCCCCTACCCTTGCGGGTCCGAGCTCACTCAACAAGGGGTGTTGCGTCCTCGTGGGCACTGGCCAAGGGCACCTCCCTAGCAGACATCTGTAGAGCCGCGGGTTGGGCAACACCCAACACCTTCGCAAGGTTTTACAACCTCCGCGTTGAGTCGGTTGCATCTCGTGTTTTGTCAGGTCCGAGCCCGTAGAACTCGGTAACACGTAGACTGACCGGCCGGGTGGATCGCTTGCGCCCAGCGCCCTTTTCCTGACGTCAAGGTTAAGTAGTGCGCCTTTTTTCCCAGGGCGCCCCACTCCGAGTCGGGACCCTGGTCGATTCCTCCCCAGCCCTCCGGGTCCGCGGTTCAGTGGAGGAACTCGCAGACCCAAGCCACTGCGGGTACACTGATGGCTACCCTGTACTGGTATAGGTGCTCCACAGGTAAGACCTCCTGCTCTGACTCCCCGTGTGTATTTCCACAGTTCTGTCCCCTTACGAGCGGACCCCCGTGTCTCCCTTAGGCAGTTACAGCTGCCCCGGTCGCCGTGCTGTAGCAACTCCCCCCTTTCGAGGCTGGATCTACCACCGCACCATACTTTCCACACGAGCCCTAAGACGGCCGTGTGACGTGTCTACCACTTTTCCTCCCCAAGAAAAAGGGAAGGTGTGGTCTCCGCAGGGTCTGGGTAAGACCCCCTTCCCTATATGCGTGTAAGGGCCCCGGCCGTGATTGCTCTATGCGAGAAACATAGTGAGAAAAGAGGCCCAGCCAGGTTGGCCCATTCCCATGTTGGCAAACATCGCCTTGTTCCCCTCTCAGGGTAATTAGAAGGATCCCGATGTTCGTATGGGGCATTGGGGAAGGGTACGTGCAGCCAGGTACAGACGATGCGCGGCACTGGATGAATCCCTGCCCGCCTCTGTATCGGCAGTTCACGTACACAGTTCAGCACATGGCAAGAATGGAATGGGTCCCCTAGTGTCGCTTCTCCGACACAACGTGGAGAGAGCGACAGAAGGGGAACGTTTGGTTATGTATGTAACCTCCGTTCCCCGAGGGAGGGAACGACACGTTGTGTCTTTCCTCCGCCATGTCGCTGAACCGAGACACTGTTGTGGCCGGACCATTTCCGGCTCCTCAGAAAAATCCTGACTAAACTTCCGTATTTGCCCCGCTTAAATAAGTAAGCAAATACTGACTGCCAACTCTCATTGGCCCTTTTCAATAGGTCAGAGGTGAATATCGGCGCTCAAGAGAGACCCCTAGTGTCGCTTCTCCAACACAACGTGTCGTTCCCTCCCTCGGGGAACGGAGGTTACATACGTAACCAAATGTTTTGCTATATATTAACCATGCTAATTATTGTGTTTACTATGGTTTTACTACGAAACGTATTGCAAGGACATGCAAAATTATTTCAGAAAAAAATAAATACTGCTCTGTCCTCTAAGGGGCTCCGTAGTTTTTCGGAGTGATTGGCAAGAAGCTTAAGTTCTTTAGTGACACTTCTGATAAGTTGGCACTCTGTTTAGAATACTGCAGTGCAGGCAAAACACAACACATTTTGTCAGATTTGAGTTACAACTCCAACCAGGTCATTGTGACATGGTTTGGCTCAGATTCAGAGAAAACTGCAAGTGTTAAAAGTGCAGTAACTACAAAATCCTCACAAATAAACAAACAAACAAGTGAGCCATTTTTCTCTGTTTGTAAAATTGCCGAAGTTTTGCCACTGTAGGGCAGAGTGGTGCTTGTATTATAGATATTTAATATCAACCTAGTATGAAAATTACATTTGTTATTTTAATTAACAGAGATTCACAGGGGCACTAGCCTTTGCCTAGTATCACCCTTTAAAAAATTGTAAACAATAATACAGATTTGACACTTAATTTTGATGTTCAGTGTAGTAGATTGCCACTACTTTTTTCTGTATGTTCTACATTGCATAAACATGAAAAGTACAGTAGAATATATGAATGTCCTATGGTGATTTGAGGTCTGTTCTTTTGTCTTTGGGCAGCTTATGGGGGTGAAAATCTCCCAGTCTATTCAAGTAAGGGTGTTGCTGTGTTGCTATTGCTTCAACAGAAATTACCATTTATAATATGGGCTTGTAGGGATGGAACTAAAACAATAGTTTTTTTTTACTCTAGCCCACTATGATCAATAAAGGTCCTTCTTTTTAAACCTGTTTATGAGAAAGAATGAACATTTGATGTTTATGCAGTATACCAGCAGATGGCAACATTTGATCAAAGACATTCTTTGATGAGGCTGTCAGGCAGATATCTGCTGAAGCGAATCATTCCAGTCATATTTTGGTATACATCTGGCATAATGCACATTAGTATACTTCTAGATTATAATAAGCTTTTAAGAATCAGTTATTTAAAGGGATAGTTCACCCAAAAATGAAAATTCTGTCATCATTAACTCACCCTCAAGCTGTTCCAAACCTGTATGTCTTCACATTCTTCTGTGGAACACAAAAAGTGATATATTTTTTAAGAATACCCGGGGTGCTATTTACATAAAGTGAAAGTTGACTGACAGGCTTAGTCACCATTTAATTTCATTGGATGGATAAAAGATGCAATGAAAGTGAAAGAACATTGAGGCTGTCAGTCCTTATTACATTTTGCATATATCCTTTTGTGTTACATGAAAGACAGTCTTACAGGTTTCAAACGACACGAGGGTGAAACGTTACATGAAAGACAGTCTTACAGGTTTCAAACGACACGAGGGTGAGTAAATTATGACACATATTTTGTTTTTTGGGGACTATCCCTTTAACAGGATCTTTTATGCTTTTATCATTGCAAATATTTAAATTATGTCTGATATTAACAGCTTATTATTTTATCACAAAATAAAAACTCAATTAAGTGAACAATGTGAGTTCTATATCATATGTTTCATCATGAGTTATTTGAAAACAATTTGAAGCACTCCACCACAGACTATGCAAAAAAAAATAAAATCTTGTCCATTTGCATTTTCCCCTTATTTTATCATTTTTCTATAGTCTGGCTTCATGCTTGCCATTCTAATTCACCACAATGAATGCATTCCATACCTACCCTCTGTTTGGGCCAATGGCATCTGTTCTAACCTGAGAGGAAACTTAATCTCTCCAAATTAATTTCTCATGCAGGCCTCCTGAGCTCAGAGCAGAGTCTACTGAGTTGGGCCTGATGAATAATGCAGCAGGTTTAATTGCAAAGCCTGAAACTAATGACTTTGGACTGGTTAACAGCAGGGGAACCATACATCTCTGCAAACTGAATGAAAAATCAGTAAAAAAAAAAGGAGGAGGGGGGAGAAAACGCTAATTGATGAATAATTAAATCTTGAGCTACAGGGCATAATTGTTACATTTTGTTTCAATCAATTTAGAAGTGCAAGGAAAAGTGCATTTATGAAACTAATGGTGACTGTGTGGATGTCCACTGAAAAGAGCCATGAGACTTAGTAATTTATTATACAGCTCTCAGTCAAGCTCAGCCATTATTCTACAGCAGTTGCCTCAATTTCCAAGCGATTGTGCACCTGGTGGGCTTTAATGCTCCAAAACAAATGGTATATGCCCTCGCTGTGAAAGGAGGGAAGATAGTGTAAACAAGTCTGTTGCATCCTGATGTTACAACTACTTTCTTTGAGACAACCAAATGCACCAGCAAACAGAATGCCCCCCCCCTTTGTTGGGGCATTAGACTGGATTGTATTCAGCAATCAAAAAAATCAATAGAGGATAACTAGATTTATGATTTACAACAGCAAAATAACTAGGCTTATCAAGGGAGGAGAAAACATATTTTTTATCTAATCAATCTTTTGGCAAAAATTTGGGGTATTTTGACCAAAATATTAGGACCACTCACAGGTGAAGCGAATTACGTTGATCATCTCCTAACAAGGCCACATGTCAAGGTTGGGGTAGATTAGAAGGTAAGCGAACAGTCAGTTCTCATGGTCAACGTGTTGAATGCAAGAGATATGGGCAGGAGTTGCTACAGCAGTTGACCTGATTGCTATGTTTCCCTAAATTTCCCATTAAGGGTAATTTAGACCCTACACATAAACTGATTTTAATGTAATTGTTTCATACATTATGATTTCAAAGGGTGATCAGTGTATTGAAAATACATTTTTAATCTTTTAATTTCTGTTATCATGTCTCCCTTTTATTTTTTGGAATCATTTAAAAATTTGGCATACAGTGTTCATTATAATGGGGCATAGGTTTTGCAACTCGGTACTCAATACTCACTACTCACGAGTACCTTTAAATGAGCTTCTCTTTTACTCTTACTTGAATAGTTTTTAGTACAGCTACTTTTACTCAACTCACTACATTTTTTGGAAAGTAATAGTACTTTTACTTGAGTATGATTTTCAGTACCCTTTCCACCCGTTACAGTGTACATATAGTACATAAATGTGGAACAATACTGTAAAATAAAGTGCTGTTTGTATTTGTGCATGTGTTAGGAACCACTAAGCATTAGTACTTCTTTGTGCATCTAGACTGAAACAGTCTGCTTTTTTGGCAGAGCCCAGTGGCAGCCATTACTCAGTGTACTGGAAACAAACAGTGCACCAGCCCTCTCCATCTCTCTAGCTGCATTCTAAGTGCCCGAGGTCAGCTTTGAGGCTACCACACCAGAGTTTACCACATGATCTGTGGCCTTTGCATTACAGGCAGATCACTGCTCCATTTTAGAGAGAGAGAAAGCATCTGAAATGAAACATGCATTATTCCAGAGAGCAGATGTTGGGGTCTTGAAGCAGCAGGACTGCCTCGGGTCATGTCTGGTGTCACGTGTGTGTTTGCGGATGTGTGTATATGTGTGCCTCTGTCAGACCACTTTGTTAAAGCAGAGCCCAGCCTTTCTCTTGTTTTGCTAACCTCATTTCACACAAACACCCATCCAAACACACCACTGTTGTTTTTTTACATCAGTGACACAGGATTGTTGCGACGCATCTGGTGCACCCGATCCCTGATTTGTGGGCATTTGTTGCGTTTGAATAGAGTATATGTTTGATTGACATTAATAGCAATGCAAAAGATCTGTCATTAAAGAAATATCACGCAGTGGGAGACACTCTGGAGTACTGAGAGCATTATGCCTGTACACTCTGAACAAGTATGCCATATGTTAATTAGGAAGTCTACACTGATAGAATTACCGAAAGGGAATATTGCCTATGGTGAGAATATCTCCCTGCGACCTCATGGGGAACTTAAAGGAAGATAAAGTAGGTGTGCATAAATTTTAATTTACTAGGCTTGAAATGAGAAGAGTAATGTTGGCAAATTCACTCAGGATGATCTATTGGAAAGCCTGAGCTTTATTACATTTCCCTTTTGTCAGACTATTTAAGCACCTATCGGGCCCTTGCACACAAACACACATTAAGAATGCTTTGGTAGCAGTAGTTATAGTTATAGAGAGAATTTAGTTTGACCTGTTTCGGGAATTTGCCAAGAAATGGCTTCCCGGTAATGCGTCAACAATGCTGATTATGAATGATATAGCACTTTACCCACTTAAATATTACAGTGATAGGTTGCATAATGCCAATGACTTTTATAAGCAGCTTGTCTTTGATCATTGTATTAAGCTCACATGATTTGTTTATAAGATGCCACTCTGATGGCTTTATTGTCACCCTGGATTTGAGATCAGCCAAATGAGGTTTTGTTGCATCATATAGCTTTCATAATCTCTGACACGCATGTAGCCGGAATGAGATGGCTTTGATTGTGCTTTTGCCTGAGGCATGCCTGTTCATCTCTCCAGCATCTCTTCTAGACCTGCCCCATCTCTTAGGTCTGTGTGACTATTGAATGTCCTTGAGTGCTAACAACTGCATTTGACTACGTCATATTTGGGTAGCTGACATGTACTGTGGTGTGATTTACTATTTTCCATCTAAAACCATTTTATACAGTAATTATTATGTGTGTAGCTTTTTATTGACATTAATTTAGAAAATACATGTTTATTTGTGGTAAAAAAGGTGCATAACTAAAAAGAAATGATGGCCACTCACAGGACTTATACACTTTCCCTATTACTTTACAATCATATCCATTTTTAAATCTTGATTTTGATTAAATAAAGGACACAAGATGCATCAGCTATTCATCCATTTTTATAAAGTTTTTCTCCTAGATGTATGTGCATTTTATTTTATTCAGCTTGTGTAAAAACTGACAATAAAACCTTGCCTCATAGCAAAATACTAAACCTGAAAAGAAACAAGGGACTTGATTGGCCAGACCACATTATTAAACTTGATATAATTCAGTAACTGTCAGTGCTCGTGACAGACCTTGACCACAGCTTATTTAACAACTCTCTAAATGTCAAAAGTAAGGCATGGTTTTGTCTTAGCTCATTTAAAACACAGAATTTAAAGGGATAGTTCACCACAAAATGAAAATTCTCTCATAATTTACTCACCTTCATGTCATCCCATATGTGTATGACTTTCTCTCCAGTGGTCAAATTTATGTCTTCAGAAGTGATACGATAGGTGTGGGTGAGAAACAGATCAATATAAAAATATTTTTTTTACTTTAAATTCTCACATCCTGCCCAGTAGGTGGCAATATGCACAAAAAATACGAATCGCCAAAACAAAAGAAGAAGAGTGTGAAAGAGAAAGGGGAAATTGACAGAATTAATTTTTTTATATTATAAAAAGGTCTTAAATATTGTAACAGAGAAAGGATGGGCAAGGAGGAGGAGGGAACCTGTTGAGCAGTCAACAAAGCTTTAATGACATAAACTCAACTCAAATCATCTTAAACACAAACACATGGACACACACACACACAGCGGCTGCATGTCTCTCTCTCTCTCTCTCTCTCTCTCTCTCTCTCTCTCTCTCTCATTCCTCCGGCTCGTCTTTATCCCCCTCCTGGGGATTTTAAGATTTCCACCATTTTTGCCCAGAAAAAGATACAGATCATTGAATACACATTGAAATGTTTTGCTGTTGACCCCCATAGGAAACAAACCAACATACAAAATGACTAAGAGACTAAAATCTTATAATTAGTGAGATATAGCCCTTGTGATAACTTCCTCATGTGAGAACTAACACTGGCCTCCCCCAATATTATCTATAGCGTTTATTAAAAAAAATTAAGTTAAGTTGTCTTTCATTTCTCTGATATGTTCAATCACTAGGGAGATTTAGCCTATACACCTCTGTATATGATTGGTTTGAGTCCATTTTAGTCCTACAACCAGACCTGCTATCTTCTGAGTTCAATTATTTGACAGAGCATCATTGATTGGTGTATTGGCCTGTTTCTGAGAAGGAGAAAAACAGCTACTCAATACCATGCAGTGAACCACTGTCAAGCTAAGAAGAGCACTCTCCAATCAGGGAAATCTATTGTCTTGCATCTTATGCTGAACGAGGGATCTCCTATTGAGCTGCTGGCATGGCACCAAGGTGTTGTTAACATGATGGTTGCACAATCAGTCTAGCACGCTCTTCCAAAGTGCCACTAGGGGGCACTGTGTCTCTCTGGTAAACGTCCCAACATTATGGCGATGGAATGACATTGCTCAGATTTTAAACGCACTGAAGCACAACCTGTGAAAGCATGTAAGAGTGACAAAATGGCAGAGGAAGACTGTAGATGATCCAACTGGATCCAAAACCAAAAGTCAATGCTCAAATCATCTAATGTTTCATTTCACTTTTTTATTTCTTATTTGGTCATTTACTGTATTTTCTTCCATTAAAAATCTACTGAAAGAAAGAAAAGAAGACCGAAGCACACACAATGCTTTCAGAAACATCCCAGCCTCGCAGTGTAGGAGAAATATTAGCCTTTGTTTTTCTGTGTCTCAGCTCTGAACGAAAGAGAATAAGTATTAGATAGAGTGGGGCGCGGAGGCTTTGAGGTGAAGATCAGGCTGAACCATCATTGGTCCAATCCTCATTACCAGAGTGCACGGAGCCACACAGAAAGCCCCCCACTGTTGTTAAGAGCAAGAAAACACAGAAGAAGCAAAAACTTCAAAAAAGAAATACGCTTTAATCTTGTTTCGTGCCCTTTGAGAGTTTCCATATTTACAATAATGACTGGAGACTATAGGGAATTATAAACCTGGGCTATTTTCATACTTTTGAGAGCTTTTGTTTTTCTCACACAGTTTGTTTTCAAGTTTTGTAACTGAATACCAATTACAGAGAATGCTCTGACCCTAACAATACTTTTCAATCCTTTGATGCACCTTGGTTGAAAGAGAAAGGAAAGAAAAAAAGGTTACCAAACTATGTACACAGGCAATGATGTTGTAGGCCTATGCTATGAGCAGTATGGTTGATGAGTGGTTACTATGATTCTCTTGTATATGTCTTGTATACGGGCTGTTTAAAGTCAACACAAATCCATTTACTTTCTCAATACACATTCCTGGTCTTCTTGCGCATGATTCATTAGTGTATGTTATTCCAAAGAAAAAATAAATGTGTTCCTCGAAATTTTTCATCAAATGGTAATATCTTGCTCTGCCTTTGAAATGACTTTACCCCTCAGCTGATGTCACTTAGAACACACATATATCAGGTCAGGCATGGATGGAGAAAATATTGTTAACTGATAGCCAAATAGCTATTTAGGCATTATTTTAGAGTATTTTTTTTAGTTAACACAGCCTTTCAAATGTCTTGCAAATAATGCAGTAATTGAATATCATGTTAATAAATAATAGCAAATAATGATAGATTAGAAAAAGTAGCACTTGGATACGACCGGGATACATAGCAATGCTCTTTAGGATGAACTTGACCTCAAAAGTGGACATTGGTAGTGTTTTAGGAGGGGAGTATCTTCCATAGTTGACTACAATCTCGCATTAAAATTAATGGGTGAAATTGGAATGCCCAACGGATCTAAAAAAACGAAGTCCCACCTTACAGGTAAAAGACCCATTCACCTTTTTAATACAGACATTGCCTGTCAATCAACCCGAGAACATGCATGCGCTTTAGCTATAAAAGCCGGGAAAACTATGTTTTTTAGCGTAATCTGAGGTAAAGAAGCACAATTTATGATTCCAGTGTTGTCAGATTTTACTGGTGATTTGAAATATGTTCTTTGATCATAAACTTGACCAACCCATTTAAGAAGATGTACTTTCAAGCATCCCGGTAGCATTCCAAAAATGACTGCCAGTGCACTAACTTGCTAGAAAGAAAGCAAGTCTGTTTTGTTAAAGCTAAAGTATGTCACCTCTTTTAACACCACATGAAAGCAGACAAAAACATCTCATTATGTGTTTTAGTGATAGTCTAGACTTGATGTGTTTCTGTGGTAATTAAAATGTGCCTGAAAAGTTAGGCTGAAAAGTACTTGATTTCTGTCACAAGTTCCATCTAATCTGGTTTTGTACAACAATGCATTAAGAGTTCCTTTCCCCATCACGTAATCACCAACACTGAATCACTGCTGTGTGTGTGTTGTGAAGTGTGCCTGAGAGTAATGACTCCAGGTGGACACATAACAAAGTTTCCACCCTCACAACAGTGTTTATGCTGGTTTATGCTGTATTAAAGGTAATTGAGATTAAGAAAATCAACATGTTAAACATCTGAAATGAATTGCATGTGTTAATGTGTTCATTTTGACAGCTCTAATTTTAAAACCCGAAAAAGTTGCATACTTTAACTTTAAATATCTTGTTTTACTTGGAAATACAGTATGTCACATTGAGAAAGTAAAATGGTTGCCAAGCCATTACATGTTGACTTTTACATGACTAATGCTGATATAAAAATGAAATGTTTTGAATTAATCTTAATACATGCATCAAAATGATTACATTTTTTTTTTCCTCTAAATCTTTTAGATAATCTTTCATAATAAGTGCTCAGGATTGGCTATGAATGTTTAATTTTCTTCTGAAAGTTTAGTATTACATTTAATCTTTGCCAGTCAGTGTAATGACTTGACCATTGCAGTTTTGGTGCTGTTGACTGTCGGTCTCACACTCATATTGTGCTGTTTTTTCCATTACTCCATGGTAGCTCACATGGCCCGGGAGCATGTGAGAGGCAGCTGACAACAGCACGACCCAGGTAGAGGCATCTGTACACAGGCTTTTTCTGGAACATGCCGCGCCTGTGGCATTCTTCCTCCACTGGCTCAACATCTGTTTCATATAGAGGGACAGGAGCAACGTCCTTGAGGAATATGTCCATTGTGTTCATTAATCTCTCTCTCTCTCTCTCTCTCTCTCTCTCTCTCTCTCTCTCTCTCTCTCTCTCTCTCTCTCTCTCTCTCTCTCCTCTCTCTCTCTCTACAGTATATATATATATATATATATTTCTCTCCACCAAAGCATCAGTCATTGTCCTTTCAAATTTTACACTTGCCCTATAAACATACTGTAGCAGATGTCTGGCTCATATGTGCACTCATGATTAGACTTAAAGGAATAGTTCACCCAAATATAAAAATCGTGTCATCATTTACTCACCCTCATGTGATTCCAAACCTAAATTACTTTCTTAATTCTGTGGAATACAAAAGGAGGTGTTTGGCAGAACGTTAGCCTCAGTTACCATTATTGTAACATTCAGTGCATAATTTATCCATGCAATGATAAAATACAAAAATTGCTGTCTGCACAATGAATTAAGATACAGACTAGAAAAAAGGTCTAGCAATAATACCTTATTTATTAAGTTTTCATTTGCATGGCAAGTGAATTAAAAGCCAGACCAACAGGAGTAAATATTTCAGCAGTGCTCCCATGCACCTGAAGTAATAAAAGTGAGACAATACGAGTTTGAGCGCAACAATACCCTTTACTTTCCATGTAATGAAAGCAAATGGTGACTGAGGCTAACATTCTGCCTAACAATCCTTTAGTGTTTCACAGAAGGAAAAAAGTTATACAGGTTTGGAATTATGGAAATACACATGAGGATGTGTAAGTTATTGCAGAATTTTCATATTTGGGTGAACTATTAAGATGAAACATGGATTGTGACATTGCATGCAGCCTAGAATTACAACAGATCTATTAAAAGACATAATACAACACTATAAGGTCATACAAGGTCACAGTCACAGATTTTCTACTAAAATCACAGTTTTGTATTAACACACTATCATATGTGCTGTATAAACTGTGTTGTGTATGGGGAATATGCACACCTATGAAACTACTAAATCTTTTTTCGTAACACTAAATCTGTAATGCAATATTTCAGTGATCCTCTCAGCACATGGGGAGGCTGAGTCCCTTCCAGCAGTAGTGTGAAAGGGAATGCACTCCGATGGCTGGTGACAGGTGGTACTGCACCCGTATGTGCTGGAACCCAGCCAGCCTAATTGGAGCACCTGGATTAAGTCAACCCCCTCAACCTACCCATTAATGCTACTGCTCTGTTAATGCAATGAACAGTTCTAAAATGAGACAATGAAGACTGAAACAGCAGGTTGAGCCATGAGACTATTATTCGGCTTGTCTGTTTAAGAACTAGAAGAGAAAAGAAGCTCCTGTTGTGAGATGAGCTGGCGTGTTTAAACATTTTGATTCACCTGAGTTCTTTTTATTTTAAACGACCCTGTGAATTTGCTAGACGAGCGTCTAGTTATGGTACAGCCATGAACCAATGATTACGTCATCGTGTTTTGTGCGCTAAGTGTTGAGGTATGCGCAACTCTGAATCTTGTTTCTTTTACCATTAAAGCAAGGTGATGTTGTCTAATAGCATCACTAAATAGCATGCATTAAACTTCTATGTGAAAGGCTTGTGTGTGTCATGACTAAGTACAATAAAAAGGCATTGAAATTCTAGTACATTTTTAAAAGCTTGGCTAACTTCAAGAAAATTCTTTCCTAGGTTTTTTTATTTTTTTAAATAAACCCCGACTTTTTTCTGTGTATAGCATGTGGCCATAAAAAAAGCTTTCTGTATTGACGACCATTCAAAAGTAATTGTGAATTCTGAACATACAATGTAAATTGCTAATATATCGTTCTTTTAGAAAGTAGAAGTTTCGTAAGTTCATAATTTTTGGAGATCTCTTAAAAGTATTACATTTTCTCTATTACATTTGCTGTCTTTGAAGTCTCAACTCAGGATAGTCACTAGCAAATGCGTAGATTTGATATCGGAGCATGCATGAAACATTTAGATGTTTCCATTGGTAGTGGTATAAATAATGGGGTGGGGTAGCCCCTGGTCGCTAGTGAAGGGCATGGAAATGTGAACCTTCTTGTGGTGCCATTAGCCAATAAATATTGTCACAACATAATTTTCCTGTGACTCCAGATTAATCAGTCTGTTGGCATTTAAGGTTCCGGTAAATGGCTCAAAAGCATTTGTGAAAAATGGCATTCTTTTGGGGTGCCCAGTGCCAGCCGGAGAACTGCAGTTGAGATCAATGGAAATGCAAACAGATAGCTGTCTTTATTAAACTGTAGGTCTCCTCGATAGACCAGCCTGATATCATTAATATATGTAGCTATATGTACATTAATATTTGTAACATTTAAACATACATGCTTTTATGCTTGAATAGACACTAAAAAGTTCAGTATGGATGTTTAAAGCATCTAGAATGTAAACAATTTTACATATTTACAGCTTTAGAAATGTAAAATATTTACAAAACCATTACAAATATATTTGAATACACAAATCTATTGTAAATGTATTTGTACATTTTTACTATTTTATATATATTTTAGATCCCTTAACCCTACCCAACCTCTAAACCTAACCCCTTTTCAACAATATATAAAGATGTAACTAAGTAGATTATTGTACAGGGACGAAAAGTTTTGTTACAATATATTAATTAGTTTGGCTTGAAAAAGAACTGATCTACTACTTAAACTACTTCTGAGACTAAACCTTTAGCACTAACTCCTAGAGTTTTCAAGCTACATGCACCAAACATTGCACAGACCTTCAAACTGATCTGGAATAATGTTATATATCTTTTCTAATTGATCTGAATTATGGAATTCCCAAAGCAGACTTTTGAACAGGCCCAAATTCCCATTGACACCCAATCAAGTGTGAAATCTTTTCCTGTAATAACTCCTTTTGAGTATTTAAGCTACATCCACCAAGCTCATCACACCTGTGTTGATATGCAATGAATTAACTGTAATACCTAATATGACCAGCAGAGGGAGCGTTCTAGTGAGATGACCAGGGTTAGAGCAGAGACGAGAAAGAAGAGCTGGAAGTTGGTTTTGTGTTGATAATGTTGGTTCATATACATTAAAGTTTGAGCACAAGCTCATTGTGAAAAAGACCAAGTCTGATCTTTACATCACAAAGAACACATGGTACCAAGAGTAAACCATTATTGTTGAGCTTCAGTTTACATCGTAAAATGGATGTTTTAAAGCCATCGCAGGGACTGAAACTGCTGGGTAACGTGGACAGCAATTGGCGGTCTTTTAAGCAACAATTCGAGTTGTATATGGCTGCAATAGGGCTGGACAATAAACTTGACGCCAGGAAGATTGCGTTGCTACTTACGGTAGTGGGTCCCCAAGCCATTGAAGTATTCAACACATTCGAGTTCAGCAAAGGTGAAGACAAAGAGAAGTACGACACATACTGGAAAATTTCAGTGCATATTGCTCCCCACAGAAAAACATTGTGTATGAAAGGTATGCGTTTCGATCACGGTTGCAACAGCCTGATGAAACTTTTGACTGCTTTGTGACTGATTTGAAGCTTAAAGCGCAGTCAAGTGATTTTGGAGATCTGAAAGATTCTATGATCCGCGATCAAATAGTCTATGGAATCCAAAATAAGAGGATAAGGGAGAGGCTTTTAAGAGATGCTAAACTAACTCTGGAAGAAGCAGAGAGACTGTGTCATGCAAGTGAATTAGCCCAACAGCATGCGAAGACGTTTAATGAAGCGAATGACACAGCAGACCATGACAGTGCCAAGGTAGCTGTAGTCAAAAATAAAAATAAAAGTATACACCACAAAAGAAAAACAGAGAAGATGCAGTAGCATACTCCTGCAAACATTGTGGTAGCAGACATGAGCCCCGGCAATGCCCTGCCTATGGCAAAAGATGTTCGAATTGCAATGAAAAAAATCATTTTGCAAGACAGTGCTTATCAAAGGACAAGGCCAAGTCAGTGAGGTTAGTCGATGAAACTGACCTAAGTGACACTTTCTTTGTCGGCATGGTGTCATGTAACAAAGTAAAAAATTATAACAGAGGAAAATGCTAGTCATTTAGAAAACGAAGATACATGGATTGTGTCATTGCCAATTAATGGAGCTTTAGTAGCGCTAAGGATTGACACAGGTGCAAAAGCAAACTTGATCAGCATGACCGAAATTAAGGCCATGAAAGAAAAGCTTAAAATATTCAAGAAAATAGTGCAACTGAAAGACTACAACGTAAAAAGATATAGAAAGCAAAGGTCAGTGCAGACTAAAAGTGACAGTAAAGGACAGAAATCACAATGTAATGTTCTCTGTTGTACCTGAAGGATGGGAGTCACTGCTCAGTGGTGTCTCCTCAAAGAAACTGAACCTGGTGAGGAGATTCTACCACATCAACTGCTCAGAAGCAGTAAGTGTACACACAGGCACAGTTGAGTCCATTGTGCATTGTTACCAAGACATTTTTAAAGGACTAGGATGCCTTCCATGCACATACAAAATAAAACTCAAAGAGGATGTGACTCCAGTAATCCATGCATCAAGGAGAGTTCCAGTGGCACTTCGGGAGCGCCTCAAAAAGGAACTGCAAAGAATGTGTCAGTTAAAAGTCATCACTAAAATGGAAGAACCGACAGAGTGGGTAAATTCAATGGTGTGCGTCAACAAAAAGACTGCAAGCAAAGAACTACGAATATGCATGGACCCAGTAGATTTAAACCAAAACATGAAATGTGAGCACTACCAGATACCAAAACGGGAGGAAATCGCAAGTGAGATTGCAGGAGCCAAGTACTTCTCAAAGCTAGATGCAGCACAGGGATTCTGGCAAATCAAGTTGGATGATGAGAGCTCAAGATACTGCACATTCAATACATATTTTGGGAGGTATAAATTCCTAAGAATGCAGTTTGGCATAATCTCAGCATCTGAAATATATCATCGAGCAATGGACAATATGATAGAGGGCCTAGAAGGGGTTCGTTGCTATGTGGATGATGTGGTAATCTGGGGCTCTACTCTACTAGAGCACAATGAAAGACTAACAAAGGTGCTCCAAAGGGTGCGTGAGAATGGACTAAAGTTAAACCACGCCAAATGCCAATTTGGTGTGCAAGAAATAACATTCCTTGAGACAAGTTTTCTTCTCAAGGGATAGAACCAGATGAAAGAAAGATAAAAGCCATTTTAGGCATGCCGCGCCCCACAGACAAGAAAGGTGTGCTCAGATTAATGGGAATAATCAATTTTATTGGAAAATTCATATCCAACCTATCAGCGAAAACATCAGCACTGAGAGAACTTCTCCATAACACTAATGAGTTCAAGTGGACATCGAGAAATGAGCGAGAATGGAATGCTCTAAAGTTCACACTATCAAATGCACCCGTGCTTGCATATTATGATCCAAACAAGAGACTGAAGATTTCAACGGATGCGTCGAAGGACGGACTTGGAGCTGTCTTGTTATAGGCAGAAGGAGATAGCTGGAAGCCAGTTGCCTACGCTTCTAGGTCCATGACTAAGACTGAAACAAGATACGCTCAAATTGAGAAAGAATGTCTTGGATTAGTTTATGGACTACATATCTATATATATATACGACGATATAATCAGATATCGCAATATTTTTACGGCAATTATGGTTAAAATATTTTTTACATATCACCCAGCCCAAAAGGAAAGTTACATTTTACATGAACAAATGTAAAATGATAAAATGAAATAATTTAATGGAGACCCGCACAAACGTGTAGTCAATTCCATATTGCAACATATTAATATGAATTGTTGTACATTTCTTTGTTTTTGTGTTTTTGTGTAGTCTATGGGCATAATAAAAATGTTATTTTATCGAAAAACTCAATGATTAGTTTTTGCTATGGCTCTTTCTAAAAAATGTAATCAACCAAAAATTACAAAATGGGCTACTTATTGAAAAAAGATTCCCGACCCCTGTGCTAAAACATGCTAGCAATGCTTAGCTAAGATGCTAAAACATGCTAGCAATGCCTAGCTAAGTGCTAAAACATGCTAGCATTTGCTAGAACTAAACTTTTCGTAAGAATACATTCATACGCATTCTCATGAGATCACATTGGATAGACACAGTCAAGATTTAACAGGAATTTATGGCGGGGAGGGATTGGGAAAAAAACGAAACAGATTCAAACTCCCACATGTGCACCATTGCTCAATGTGTTGCAGCACATAAACCAACTACAAGCACACAGTTCCTTTTACTCCTGATTGACAATTGCTGTAAATGCAAAGTGCAATAATGTGGAAGTTAATGACAAAGTGAAAAAGTGTGTATGCTCATTGGTGATTAGAATGTGATCCAGATATCTGGACCTTGAATTCTGTATGTCCCGTTCTTCACTGGAATACCTTGGACTAATCTTTTTCAGGTTTCTCCTGCCTACTTTACAGACTGGCTTGGCATGGCAATCTCTATATAACTGTCTGGAAAGGCTATCTAGCTATCTGTCACCCAGAATGTTCCAGTGCTTTATTCTTGGTGCATTCAACCCAGTCAAGGAGGCAGAAACCCTCACCATAGTCAAATAAATCACTTGCTATGAGACAGAGGGAGACCATCTGTAAATATTTATCTGGAATCTATATAATTAAAGGGGCAAATGCATTCTGTCAAATGTGTCAGGTCCTTTGCAGAACTGAATAATACAGTGGAACAGCTTGGTCAAACATTTGTTTTAGATCTGGGTGGCATCACTCATTGTAGATGGATGACTGGGACAGAGGGTGAGGAAATTCAACAGGGTGGTTTTTACATTGCCAGCAATCCTCTGACTGAGCCCAGATTATCACTGCTGGAGGGAAGTTTAGGCAAGGAAAAACAAAGATGTATCATATTGAGGGAATTATTTTGTTGGCCATTTATCTTGTATCCATGAGGCAAAAACTGAATGTTGCAGATGAGTAACACTGCTCACATGTACTAAGTCAGATTTTCCACAGTATATTCTTGAAACTGCATCACTTCCTGCATCAACTGTCAGCCAGTGAAGAGACATAAGGAGGGGTGTAAAATGTGCTCTCTTTGGTTCATTAAACAGCTGTATGTTTTGATCACTTTCACACAAATCATGAGTACTATGGCTGTTTATGACTTTATAAACAATAATTTCTCGCTCTTTATTCACACCCTATATTATTATATCAAAACTCTTACTCTAACATATTATTTGAAAAACAATCAATTCATTTTCAAAATAACTTTTAACGCTTTTTTACAGACCCACCTACATTTACACACTTATTTCAGTGTGATTAACTTGCGCTGTAGCTCAACTGATAGATTGTTAGTCTTTGGACTCGGAAACCAAGCTTCAAGCCCAGACTAGGACACTCAAAGTAAAAGTGAAGAAAAAGTGTTATACAAGCGACATTAAATGAAATGGTTCCTTCAGTAAATGTGCTTTTCATGATGAATTAGCTTTTTTTATCAGTTAGGTTTTGGTGTTGGTTAACTGTTCACCTCTCATTTATCTTTTTGAGCACTATTGGTTAGGTTAAGGTTAAAGTTTTAAAAAACTCATCTAATTTAAACATCATTTCACTCTATTTTGGCACCCCCCACTGGACATTTCAGTGGGAAACTGTAACCAAACATGTAATACAGCACCTAATTTTGGTTTACAAAAATGTTGCCTTTGTCACTTACATTTTTTGAGATCAGTCTGGTATTGCTACTTTTTGCTTCATATTAACTATTGTGCTAACTAATGTTGATATATACAACCTTATTGTAAAGTGTTACATGTTTTTCAAAACCTCTAAAAAGGCATGTTCACACCAAGCACAATTTGCATAAATAACATAAATATTAATTGCGAATGTTGAATGTAATGGAAATGGTACATTTTTGTTATAGAAACAAGGGATTCATATGGACCTAATCACACCATGGACGAAAATTCGCCTACAGACAGACCAAAGTTCTTTTATTACTATAAATGAGACAAGTCAATTTTTTTTATTTCTTTGATGGATGACAAAAAAGACTGACCAAAATGTCCAGCATCATTTTATCAAATGATGCTGGACAAAAAAACCCAACAGACATGATCCTTCTCAACGGACCAGAATGCCATCGGGACCTACTGAGCACCACACAGAACACCTTAGCAACCGCATAGAAAATGTCCTGGCAACCATCCACCAATACACTATATGTATAACACAGTAGTGTCAGCAAATTTGCACAGTAAATGTACTTTTGCACATTGTAATAATCTACCAGTATTTGCTCTTTTGAGGTTTTGAAGTATTTGATCATTCATCTGTAAAGGTGAGGATGAAAAGACCATGGCGTGTGAGGATGTGTCTTACGAGGGGTTTGAGGTGTCATCTCTGCCACTGGCTTGATCAGGGCAAGTGTGAATGGTGTGCCAATCATGACAGGTCTTGCTCATCTGCTCCCGATGATCCTGCAGCTGGATTTCATTTGTTTTTGGATGGCCCAGAGCTCAGATACATACTTCATCATGATTACGAATCATCTGAGAGCATTGGGTGGGATTCCCATTTGAAGATAAGTTGCCTTTTAAGTCTCAACCCTATTTACAAAAAATCAATTACACATTCAGAGATATCGTCTGTCCATACATTTCACATCTAATGAAAGTTTGACTTACGAAGGTGGTTTATTCGCTTCTGTATAGAAATCTCAGCCATAATACTTGTCAGTATGAAATAGGATTTAGAGTGACTGATAAGGAGACTTTGAGAGGTTGCTATTTTTAATACAGCGGATGTGTGATTATTGCTGCATTTGGCACATATTTTTGTTTATTTTACAGTAAACATATGGCAGCTGTGGCATGTTGGTGACTATATATTTTACAGTTCCTAATTGTACAGTATAATATGTGATTGAATTATATAATTTTAAAATGGCAACCTATTTGATCTATTAAAATCTGTTCCCCGTCTGTCGCTCACTTGACTTTGTGACTCTGAGTGAAGCGACACTAGGGGACTTTCTTGAAGGCCTCGGTTACCTCTGAACTTGAGAAAAGGCCAATGAGAAATTGGCAGACAGATTTTGTATGTCCCTCCCCCGGACATAGGGGTATGAAAGGAGGGAATCGTGCATCTGTTCATTCAGATTTCTTCTTCGGAGCCGAGTGGTTGTGTGATCAGCGAGCTGAGATCACTTCTGTTCCACACACGTCTACGGCGCATATCAGCGGCTTTCTCCTTCTCTACACGCCAGTGCAGCTTTGCCCCTGGGCGCTTCGACAGGACTTCTAAAAGAGAATATTTTTTCTAAAAGAGTTTATTTCTATAAAAGAGCACACACAGTAGGCATTAAACGTCCTTTTCAAGACACATCTTTTTAAAGATGTCCTTCCGCCCCTGTGTAGTTCCTGGATTCGGTCAAAATCTCTCCTCTCCTGACGGTCATAGATGCTGCCTTGTGTGTTTGGGCCATGATTACACTATGGCGGTGTTAGTGGATGGTTCTTGTTCTCACTGCGAGAACTTAACCATGGTAACGTTGCGGACATGGCTTTCCTTCCTAAAAAGGAACGCCACTCCATCTGCCCCCCGCATCGCTCTTTCTTCCCAAGGGATTGAGGACGACCTGGCTGGTGATGGAGGCGATTTGGGGATGGCAGTGGGCTCGGTTTCACCAGGTAGATCCCCACAAACCACCCGCCCCCTGGCACGCTCATTGACTTCAGTCCAGGCTCGAGGTGAGAGCGGCTCGCCTCACAGCCAGTCTGACTACTCCCTCGGACCCGCTGAACTGTATGACGAAGACTCATCTGGACTGCCGCCTTTGGGTTGGCATGCCCAGTCTGAGGCTGATGCCCAGATGGCCGACATGCTTGCCTGGGCAGCCGTGAGCTTGGGGTTGGACTGGAACCCTCTGTCCACCCCGCAGCCCTCATGGCTAGACGATCGGTTCCTCGAGTATGGGAGCTGCCCACGGGTACTCGGAGGTCCCCCGGACGGGCTGCCTCTGCCCTGCATGCCATAGCCCTCCTGCAAGTTCATCAGGCCAAGGCATTTAAAGATCTGTACTTGGGTAGTCCTGACCCCGACATGCTGCAGGAACTGCGCTCAACAACCAACCTCACCCTCTGGGCCACGAAGGTCACAGCGCAGGCACTCGCGCAGGCGATGGCCACCTTTGTGGTCCAGGAATGTCATCTGTGGCTGAACCTGGTCGAGATGCGGGAGGTAGACAAAGCCCGCTTTCTCAACGCCCCATCTCCCAGCTCGGCCTATTCGGCGACACCATTGACAACTTCACCCAGCAGTTTTCGGCGGTGAAGAAACAGACGAAGGACATTTCCAGCATGGGCCATGCTCCATCTGCTCACCTAGGGCGTCCCCCTGCGGCTTCCAAATGCCAGGCAGCTCTGCCTCATCCTGTGCCCAGCTCTCAGCCCCAGCATCAATCGCCTTGCAGGAAGCACCCGCCCCCCGTCTCTCAGACGTCCTCGAGGACCCGGAAGGCTCCCAAGCACTCCTGAGACGGACAACCCAAGGAACAAGACGTTTTCTCCGGAGCTGGTAAACAGACCACTCCGTCCCCCTGTGTAGGGCCAGGAGGAGAATCTTTACACACCCTTATTTCCTTTGCTGCACTTCCTTTAGGCTGCGGTACCCACATTCTCAATAAAAGAGCTATTTCCTCATTCCCTGGGTCACCTGGCCCGTAAATGCCGTTCTCACGGCAACTCGGTGCCACACTCCGGCAGTCCAGGCACCCCGGACGCGTTACCCCTCACCTCCAGACCCACGACTGCTGTTGCCTGGCCGGCTGGTTCTGATGAGTCCAGAGGACACCTACACAGGACCTCCTCCTCAGTCACTAACCTGCCCCCTGCTGGGTGTGCGGAGCAAGGTAAGTGCTTCAAGTCTTCTCTCAGCACCAAAGCCTTGGGACGTGCTTTTGCCTCCCAATGCAACACTACCTGCTCCGCCCCGCCAGGCACGTCAAAAATGATCGTCCCCTTACTGCCCCTCGCACAGAGCTTGCATGTGTGGCATTCACTTCCCAACCGTCATGCTGGCTGGTCAGGACCATCCTACTCAGCTACGTGATCCAGTTCGCCAGGCCCCCTTCCCCTTTCGTTGGCATCCGCTTTACCTCGGTGCACGGCGAAGATGCCAACTCCCTACATGCGGAGATTGCAACCCTTTTACTCAAAGCAGTGATAGAGCTGTCCCTACAGCCGAGATGAAGAAGGGTTTCTACAGAACTTAATTCATCGTACCCAAGAAAGGCGGTGGCTTACGACCAATCCTGGACTTGCGAGTTTTCAACCGGGCCTTGCACAAACTCCCATTCAAGATGCTCATGCAAAACCACATTCTAATATGTGTCCGGCATCAGGATTGGATCGCAGCGGTAGACCTGAAGGATGTGTACATCCACATCTCTATCTTGCCTCGACACAACCCTTCCTACGGTTCGCATTCGACGACCAGGCGTATCAGTACAAGGTCCTCCCCTTTGGCCTGTCCCTGTCCCCTCGTGTCTTCACGAAGGTTGCAGAGGCAGCACTTGCCCCGCTAAGGAAGTGGGCATCCACATACTCAACTACCTCAATGACTGGCTCATCCTAGCCCACTCTTGAGAGTTACTGTGCGCCCACAGGGACAAGGTGCTCAGGCACCTCAGCCGTCTAGGGCTTCAGGTCAACTGGGAAAAGAGCAAGCTCACCCCGGTTCAGAGCATCTCTTTTCTCAGCATGGAGTTAGACTCAGTCTCAATGACAGCGGCGACTCAGGTCGTTGCGCACCATTCTTATCACGGGCAACCTCAACATGGCAGCGGACGTGCTGTAGCGACAGGTCATGCTCAGCAGCGAGTGGATGCTCCATACCCAGGCGGTCCAGCTGATATGAGAACGGTTCGGCAAAGCACAGGTAGACATGTTTGCTTCCCTAGAAACCTCCTTCCTAAGACCTCGACCGGGCTACATGCCCAAGGTTCATACAATCCCCTTCAGGTACCAGGTAGTGAACCTGCAAGCGCTGCCCTGGAGGAGGCACACCCAGCCTTACAGTTGCTGTGTCCGGTGCATGCTTTGCGTACCTATGTGGACCTCACATAGAGCTTTAGATGTTCTGAGCAGCTCTTTGTCTGCTTTGTGGACAGCGGAAAGGAAACACTGTCTCCAAACAGAGGCTATCCCACTGGGTCACTGACGCCATCACTTTGGCCCATCACACCCAGGCCATGCCCACCCTCTTGCTGGTTCCAAGCACACTCGACGAGAAGTGTGGCCTCCTCGTGGGCACTGGTCAACAGCACATCCCTAGCAGACATCTGCAGAGCAGTGGGCTGGCCAACACCCAATACCTTTATGAGATTTTACAATCTCATGGTTGAGTCGGTTGAGTCCCATGTTCTCTCAGGTCCGAGCACGTAGATCTTGGGAATACGGAACGTCTGACCGGGTGTTCCACTTGCATATAGCACCTTTCCCCTCCACTGAGGTGATCACGTGCACTCTTCCGCCCAGGAGAGTCCACTAAACTTGCGCTCCCTGGATGTCCTTCCTCCCTAGCCCTTTGGTCTGCAAATTCAGTGGAGGAATAACCGACCAGACCCAGTACGGTTACTAATGAATCTGTTCTGGAATAGGTGCTCCACAGGATGGGCCTTCATGGATTAATCCCCCTGTGTGTATTTTCCCTCTACCAGTAAATGTTATATAATTTGTACTGTACATGGTAAAGTAACTAACCTTTAAATGAGTTATTACTGCATATTTTTTTTTTGCAATTTAGAAGGCCAAGCAGACTGCAATGCTGCATTTGTTATATTTTTTGTAGCTTTCTCTGCATCCAAACTCCATATAGCACCTGCTTGGTGCTCTCTCTCCCCCAATCCTACCTCTGTGGCCTGTGAGAGATGGATGGCTCATCTCTCTCCCAGGCCCACGTCCAGGTGTGGAACAGCTGGGGAAGACCGCAGTGGGGGGATGGCAGAGATGAGGATAGGAGGAGAGCGCGGCAGGAGCTATAAATTGTGCAGGAACTCTGGGTACTTAACACCGGAATGTCTCTCTAGCACTATTAATCATGTGCAGCAGCTCAGGTGTGTCCTGTCACTCCGCTGGCCGTCAGCTGCACTTATTCACCTCCAATCTTTCTCGTTCTTTTCCTCCTTTCTATCTTAGCTCGCTTTTGCTTTATTACTCTATTTTATTCCCTTCGTTCTTCATGCCATTACTCTGTGCGTTCAGTAGAGAGAATGATGAGGGTGGGGAGGCCAGATGAAGCCCTACTGATTTATGACCTCTCTCTGGTTGTTTATTTGGTAGAATGAAAGGCACATCACCAGCTTTACCACACTGAATTTCTCATGTCCTTCATCTTCGAAGTCTGTTTTCCTAGTTTCATCCTCCAACCACAAGTAGCCACAGTGCGTTCAATCACCGTCTGATGCATATTGCACACAAAGATGGCAAGTGGCACCTTTCTTTAATTTATTTCAGATAACCCTGTCTCAAAATGCAGTGTAAAAATAAGTTCAACTGTGATCAGATGCTTTATGTCTGTTCTGGGTGATAAAAAGCTGCATTAATATAATATAATATAATATAATAAAAAAAAAACTGTTTTTGTTAATGAGGTATTTATAGATCTTTAAAGATATGCACATATGCTGTATATTATGCAACAAATTGAATCCACACAAACTGTAAACACACATGCACAAATTGTATGTTTCTGTTACTATAGGTTTATAGACAAAGCAAAAAAAAAATCCTGCCAAGTAACCCTGGAGCCTGCTTAAGTACACCCTGAGGTTCAAATATCACTGGTTGGGAATTAATGTACTACGTGATCAGTGCAATTGTGTGTGAGAGAGAAAAAGGATAGCTTGAGTACTAATCCAATGAGGAGGACGCATGTCTGGGAGCACCTGACCCAGCTGCTCTCTCCCTGGCAAACTGAAAGATGCATTTCTTTGAGACCATTTATCAACATAACAAGCACTTGGAAAAACAGTGGATGGCATCTCTGTTTATACTGAAACTGCCCCGCTGAGATCTGTTTAGCAGTATATCACAAAACTGTTTACAAAACAGATTATAAAAATGTATCAGCTGTCTGCAATATTTTCATGATGGCAGCTCAGTTTGTGTTAGTGTGACATCTCACACGAGAAAGCCTCCATGGAGGACTTTATTAACAGAAAGATGGATATCACACAGTCCCACTCAATGAATTCGTACACGTTTCTAGTGCCAAAAACCATGCGGGCTCACTGAACATTCCCTGCCTCTAACTGGAGCTATGATGAAAAATGTAAATATGTAACATCTGAATCTGAATAACATTGAGCATTAACATTGATCTTCCTGTATGTGGTGGGCAGAATTCTTCCAGCTTAGGCTGGTCTACTCAGTTTTTCAGCTTTGTATAGTCATACATCCCTTGATATTATATCTTTTGAAGGATGAACCATGGGCTTGTTTTGCTGCTAAATTTGATTCAAGACTTGGCAATTGACAGTATGCAGATCACATCCAGTGAAGTTTAAAAGTTGTGGGTCTAAAGTTTTATTTGGAATTGGGCCTGCTCTCGTAAACACAAAGTTTGTATTGTGTTGCCCTGTATGTTCAGAGCAAGCTGTTCCTGTGAAGAGGGAGCTCAGGAGCCATGAACAGCATCAATCAAGCTTTAAACACACAGTCAGCCTGGTCCTCACTGCACTCTCCTTAGCCATCAGTCATCTCAGCTGGGTAAGACCTGCAGCTCTTGGAGTTCTGGAGGTGTGCACGTCAGCACTTTTGTAGCACCAGCACAAACCAGTACAGTTTCAAGGGGGCCTGAGTATAATTATCTTGTTCTGTTTTCATTTCCTCATTTCTCGAGATGTGCTCCCACTCATCATCATTATACTGCACACCCCAAATATGAGTGATGATTCATGTGATTCTATCATATGTAGCACCTCCTCCATAGTATATATGGAAATATGAACAGTGCCCTGAATTGGTTAACTCTAGGCTGATATATCCATTAAGGCTTTTCACTTTGCTTACCCCTTGTTATCGTCTTATCGATAATAATATTTGTTATAGTTTTTTAAACCCCATGTTTAACCTCCAGTAAAGCAATGTTTCACGCTTGTAATTTTAAAGAGGGCTAGCACCGCTTATAATACTGGGTTATGAAACCTTACAGAGCAGGGTTAGCACTGCTTTTGTAGGGTTAAACACAAGGGTCACCACAGGGTAGTTGTGAATATCCCCATGCATACACTTCACCCTCACCCTTTTGGTTGTGCCCAAAGCCTCATGTTGAACCAAACGTTAGTGGATAGTGGTTTGATTACAACCCATGTCCACCAATGCTTGGTGAGTACCCCCCCTTTACTCTTACTGGCAACCAGTACACTACGGCCGATCGGGGGCAGCCTGCAGAGTGTCGGGAATCCGGACCACCGTCCCCAGCTCCATAACAGGGCATTGATCCCGGAAGTGTGCCGTATCCCTGCAATTCCAGCAGACCAGCCCAGGTGCCACGTTCACACCTGTGTCAGCGGACACTTCCACCTGAGGGGAAGAGCGGCAGGGCACTGTCCTTGCTGTGGGTGGTGCGAACCACTACGAAGTACTGGCTTCGGTGGTGGGATTCCTCGCCTCCGCGGGGCAGGAACGGGCTCTGGGGAGAGAGCAGAGTGAGAGAGAAAAGCGGAGGAGGAAGAGAACAGGGAAAACATAGAGGTAGGGGAGAGTGGGAGGGCTATTCTGCCCTTGGGAATGCCATCATATGTTCCTCTGCCAATTGGACCCATTCCGCCATCCTCTCCAGTAGTAGATGGATCAGCTGCTCTAGAGCCACCTAGTCCATAATTCCCTCAATGCCTCGGTCCCCAACCAGCAGCCATTTTCGGCAGGCTTCTCAAAGTTGCTGGTAGAAGGCAAACGGGAAGCCAGACTTTTCCAATTCCATGGAAAGGCAGAGCTGCCAGTAATGTTCCGGACTTCGGCCAACCTGTCGCAGTATGGTCTTCTTTAGGTCACTGTAGTCGAGGAGACTAGCCACTGGCAGTTGTTGGTCTGCAAGTTGGGGTTCCCCGGACAACAAAGGAATAAGTCGGGCCACCCATTGAGCTTGTGGCCAGCCTCAGATCTCAGCACTCCACTCAAAGAGGTATTCATCTTCATGAGCTTGGACAGGGGCATGGGGCTACTGTTGACTTTCTCCTGACTTAAGAGCCTCCAGATCTCCTGTCAGTTATCTGCCTGAGCTCTGAGGATCTCGTGGAACCAACGATCTTGGTCCTGTCGGAACTCAAGCAGGGCCTGTTGGTGGGAGTGGTGTAGACCGGTGAGGAACTTGAGGACCTCAGCCAATGTGAGGACTCCATGAGGCATACCGTCTTTGAACTTGATCACGGATTTCGGCACCATTGTAACAGAACTGCACAGCAGAAGGGAAGGAAAACACAGGGAAGCGGGTTTTCAAGACTTTTAATCGGTCTCTTCAATGCTTTACAACTTCACAAACTCATCAGCTTCACAGGCACATAGTCACTTAAACACATTAGTTTCACAAACACAACAGATTAAATGCAACAGCTTCAGGAGCACCGTCGCCTTCTTTGTGCCAGACTCTCTCCTCTGCTGATGGCGTGGCTGCTTATATGCCACTCTCCCCATGCTTTCTGCAATTAGAAACAGGTGTTAAACATAATCTGGCTCAAGTGCAAGCACCCTTACCACTTTCTCTCTCTCTGGACAAACACTTGACCACGCCCCCGCTGCCACAGTGACTGGATGACTCTGGCCATTACTTTGAATTAGAATTAATTTCTGTGACTAATTTGATGCCTTCAGGACTGCACAAATAATAAAAGTAAAAGCAAAATCATGATATGGTCATATGTTTCTAATAAAGCACAAATGCTGTGATAGAATAAGGTGCTTTTCAAACTGTTCTGAGACCAGTTTCCTTAAGAGGTCCATTCATACAAAAACGTTGTTGGTTAAGATATTTACAGTGTTCCGCCAAAATAAAAGCTCATATCAAGTTAACGCGACAGAAATAAATCACTACTCTCGAAGTCGTCCTCAGACGAGCCTTCCATCGTTGCCTCCAGGCATCCCGATTCTCCATGCAACTGGCCAGTTCGTTGGTGCTCTGGGCTCCTGTAACCCTCTTGAGTATGTCCACGTATGTTAGCGTGGGACGTCCTCTTGACCGATGGCCATGTGTTGGTTCCCATAGCACCAGCTTGCTGGCTGGCAGCTCGCGATGCCTTCGGCAATGTCCTGCAAGTCTCATTCTCCTCACAGCAATCTTGTTGCTCACTCTTGATACTCCCTCATACAGGATTTTGTTGGTTACATGCACACTCTTACTGATATTAAGCACTGCGCGCAGCATCCTGGTGTAGCACCCTACTACTGTATAAATCAATTACTAATTCAGTATAATTTTATAATAATACATTTGATTGTACAATAGTAAATAATATTTAATTGAGTAAAGCACACCCTGTTCATTAACAAGTTTAAAAAAAAATATTTGTTGGTAAATATAAATGTTTTTATTACTGTACTTTTTATTTGGGCATGTAAATTATATGCATTATATTTTTAATTAAATACCATACTATTCGCCCTTGTGTTCATTTTATAATAAACTTTGGAACACATGCCTTAATATCTTTAACTAGATTTGAATTTCATTAAACATTTTAAAACTGGTGTATGGATAAATAAAAAATTCTTATTTAAAATCACCTTTATATAATTTCTGAACAAATAAACAATTATTGAGATATATATTGAATATATATTGTCAACAGGCTGAAAAATATTGAGATATAAGTTTTGGAGCCATATTGCCCCGCCCTAGTCAGACAGCAAAGGGGGTCCCCGATTGGACTGTTGCTTGGGACCTCGGAAATCGTAACACTGCCCTGCTGAATAGTTTAAGTTTTTGACAGTTTTATATCATTTTCAACCTAAATTTACAATCTATTAACTCAACCTTGATCCTAGATTTACAAATATTTGAAACCAGACTTGTATGGCTACAATAATGTATTACACATTTTCTCAGTGTAGCTAAATTTAAGACTTATTTTTCACTGGATAAATATATGCTTGAGCTTTTTAGACCCTGGAGATAAACGGTAGATCTCATTCTCCTCTTTATTCTTTCTTTCTTGCCCTGTTCATCAGCAGGGTGCCAGGGAACCATTAGGTGACATTTAAGCAGTGCTTTTCATACTATCTCTATCTATAACATTCTCCACATCATGGCCCACATCCTCTGTCTAGAATAATCGAGGGTCGGCTACATGCATCATTCAGGCCTGGGTGGAGATGCGCTACTCCACTTCCTTAATAATGTCATTTTGGTTGAATGGTATTAACAGATTATCCAGGCCCAGGGCAGTGAGGCATGTGCTTGGGAAAGATAACCTTGTGTTTTGTAATTTAATAAAAAAATGTTTTCTCCATAGAGTCACTTTCCCCACACCATAACGGCCCTAATATGCTCTCGTATCCCCTAGTTGTATTCCTCTGATGTTGGAGGAAGAAAAAAAAAACCTTTTACAAGAGTTCTTTTTTCCCTCGAAGATTCCTGAACGAGGTGTTTCGAATCACTCAGCGCCTCGTTTGTGGACATGGGAACATAAAAACAGGCTTATATTATATCAGATTTAAATCCTTAAATTTAGCTCGACTGTACATCAAACAGACCCTCTCGCTTAACTCTCAAAGGCAGAATGTTATTTTGTCCTCCGTCACTGTGGGCCTACAGTAATGTTCCTCATGACATATTGGGTTAAAAAAAAGCACTGTGAAATTCTGCGACAGTTTGATTTAGAGGCAAAAAATGTAAACCATTTAGAGGTGAACTCTTTATGGAGTTTAATCCCGCGTTCCATCCCCGCAAACCGAATTTATATCCTGCAATAGATATTGTCTCTCGGAGTATTGCTCCTTTCCTTCTGCGAGCATTCCAGAACCAGACGGCAGCCCTATCACTCACAACCACATGCACATGCCAGCATTACCGGCTTATCTCATCTCGTGCAGCCCGCACTACGACGCGACTTCGTCCTCCAGGCTACTTTACTAATAACCTTTTTCTTATCAGGCACTCTGCACCTCTGCCTGTGATCAAAGACCCAATTAATGGAGAGTGGAAAGGTGAGGCATTCAAATAAAAGAGACAGCTGTTTTTATCTCTTTAAGAAAGTCCATTTGTATTGCTATCAGTGGAGAACAGTTCTCTAGACCTCGCTTAATTGAGGGTTTGACAATTCTTGCCACTTAATAAAAATGCTAAGAAAAAAGCAAAGCCAAAATGTGGATGGTGGTAAATGCTGGGAATATCAGAGTATTTTAACTCATTCTTAGCTTAATGATCTCTTAAATGGTTCTAAAAGGAGATAAGGTGCAAAAGAGGTTCACAAAAGACAGATCTTTGGCATACGAGTTTATAAAGTGTTTTCGCAGCTGAGTGATCGTCGAATCAGAGGGTCAATTTTAGTGGTGTGGGGCCACAGCATCTAAACGTTGCATTTATAAAGTCTTTCGGTCAGGATGAAGGTAATTGCTGTACTAAATGTGTTGCCTTGTCAATGTTGCTGTCACATTGCAGGAGGAAGTGGGCTGAATTTTGGACATATTAACATTTCAACATTAGGTAAAATGTAAAATGGGGACACAGGAATTAAGTGACACTTTAAATAAAGACCTTGCACTCTAATAGCTTCCTTTCAGAAAGAGAATTCACTCTTTAATTTCCAAGGCCACTGATTTTGAGTATAGAAGGCCTTTGAAATGGCCTTTCAAAACCTAATTTCACTTAAAGCTTTTCTTGATTCATGCATACATACATAGCAAATCACAATTTACTCAACCTTTAATAATATGTCTGTGTTACTGAGAATAGTTTTGCCAGTGCTTGGTCGATTCCTTCTAAATTTTTATCTGTTACTGATTACAAATGATCTGATTGATTTAAATTACTTTTGAGTTACTTCTAACCTAATTCTTATTTATTTGATATCACATGCATTTAATAGGATAATCTAATACTGCTTAAATGCATTAAAGCAAACTTACAGTACTTAATGGATCAAAATATGAGAATTGATATATGTATATTTCATAGGTAGAAATAATTTAATTACAACTACTATCGTTAAAGTACTTGAGTAAATCTGTCACATTTTTGACTTTTTTAAGTATAAATAAATAATAGTACTTTTACTTGAGTTGATTGAAAATGAAGTATTCAACTTCACTACAATAATCTTTCACCACAATTACAAAGTACAAAAAAAATACATAATAATTCAGAATTTTTGGGAAGAAGAAAGTTATAAGCGCTAAATGTTTTTATAAACAGAAATGCATTGTGCGCGGCATGACAGAAGCCCGCAGGGTACAGCATCAAGCGTGCATAAACTGCCGCCGGTGTCCTCTCTTCTTTAGCTTCTTCAAGACTTTCTGCCCTGTCACTATACAAGAAATGTAATACTGTGATTTTCTGCATATTTCATTTTATTCTGGAAAGGAGCCGTTTATTCAGGTACGAGGGAACCGTCTGAACACGTTTAATTACTGATAAAACTTCACTTGTTTTTAAGGTATGCAATGTTTTAACTGTGTCAAACATTAACACAATGTAGTTTGACATACAGTATATGTGGGGATATCTTGTTTAATTGCTACTATATTTTTAATACAAACTTTTAAATACCTTAGAAAGATACAATGCCAATAGTGCGGGGACTCTGAGCAAAAATGCCACCGAAATTGACAAAAATATCCCCGAAATTCAAAATATGGGGCCAAAAAATGCCCACGCAACGAGTTCCCATGTTTTATTAATAATAGCTGATATAGTTACAATTACATACATTGCAATTTTCTTTTGACTTTTTACTGAACATTATATTTTTTCCCACCATCCAGTTCAGCGCACCATCACATGCACATAGGCTATCTGCTTCTTTCATTTCGCATCAGTTTGGTATTGTACTCCCACGTTAAATTCCGTAACCGTTCGCCCCTCTTGTTCAAAATAAACTGTCCTTGTGGGTAACACTCTCACGGTGCTGTACTGTACTTGCGGGCCTTGTGCTGCTGTTTATCTGTCTGAGAAGCCTCACCCGCTAGAGACCAAAAAGAGTTATTCCCTATAGAAACCGCAATGTTCTCCACCGTTTTAAACAGTATGTATCCAATGTGGAAATTCTGGTAAGAGATAAGCACCAGTTCTGTAATCAATCAGTCTGTTGTGTCTCTTAGCTGTGATGAGCCTTAATGCTGAAGTTGTTAGTTTAAAGCCATTTAAAGCTATTTCCTAGCTTTAGTAGTGTAGTAGTAATACGAGCGATCACAGAGCGCTGTTCTATGTAAACAATTTACATTCACGTCACCAACTGGCTCATATTACACACAAAAATTATCTTTTGCCACCACCTGCTCACTAACATATATAATGTAAAACAAATAGATGTTAGCTCTTAACACATATGCACTGCTCTTGCACTTTTTTAGGAAGAAGAACACAAGCAGAGTGATACACACAGTGAAGCGTCCGAGTGCTGATGGTGTCAGCCCATACATACATATATAATGTTTTTGTATGTGTGTGTGTGTGTGTCTGTTTCTGTGTGAAAAACAGCACTTAAAATGTTCTTACAATTTTTTTTATTTACAAATGGCATCCATGTGTGGTAACAGATCAGTTTTATTTGTAAAATGGTGCATCATGAACATTATTGTCACATGTAAATAAAAAAAAAGTCAAGTACAAAAGCAATTCACAAAACTAAAACTAACTTTACTACACTAATGCAATCTGTTCAGCATTTATGTATGCAGAAATATACCCCAGGGGTGCCCAGGGGAGAGGGGGAGGTTAAGTACCTCAGTCAGTGGTGACAATGACATCGGTAACTGGATCCAGCTGGATCCTTAAAGGTCTTGAAACTCTCATCACCTGGGCATGGATTTAGCCAGCAAAATCCAGCTCCCTGATTGTGAGGACAGCGAAAATGACAGATGAGTTTCACTACTTCCTCAGAGGTGTCCAAATTCCTTCAGTTGTGAAGAAACCCCTTGCACACTGAAGAACACAGCTTCACTGCAGTTGACCAGGGCTGAGATAAATGATGGTTGACAGCAGTGGATAAATCAGGGCTTCCAGGCAATTTCAAAGCCTGGATTTACCAGTATGGCAACTCCTATGGCCCCTGCTGGTCTATGAAGTCCCACTTAGAACTGTGGAGGGCCTGGAAAGGAGAGCCAGCCATTTCCTGTGCATGTGGCTGGAATTACCCAAAAGCATGTGTAGCATTGCCCTGTATGGACAGAGGAACAAGTTACCGATCCCCTTCAGATGCTTGAACAGGTATCCTGTTCAATAGAGGCGCTACAATACTTCATGCTTAAGACAACAAGGAAGCAATGGCGGGCACAGAGGTGAGAACAGGGAGGAAATAGAGGGCAGAGGATGCTGTCAACCAGACAGAAGCACGACTGCAGCACTCCCTGCTGGTGTGAAAAGTGGCATCGGGGCAGGCAACACTTGGTAGCAACCCAAGGCCAATATTGCACCAAGCGCAAGGCAAAGAAAGGCGCAGACTGATCCAGGAGGAGGAGAGAGGGGGTGAGGAGAAATTGCATGCATCTAGGACTGCTGGGATATGGCAACAGAGAGCATGGATGAGGTGGGAGCAGGCCATTTCAAAGGAGGGTCACATGGTCAGAGATCTGGAAGGCTGAGCCTCACCACATCAAGTTCCTGATTAATTCAGTTTACATCATACTAGCCCATCCAACCTCTTCTGCTGGGGCATGGCAGAGACACCAGTATGCCCTCTGTGTCAGAGGATGGGATCGTTAGAGCATATACTTAGCAGCTGCCCGAAGGCCCTAGGTGAGGGATGCTATCGCTAGCGCCAAGACCAGGTCCTGAAGGCAATAGCTGATGGCATCTATACAGGTCTCACTCAGAGTAAACAGGGAGTGGTGAAGCAGATGATTGCCTTTGTAAGGGAGGCTGAGATGCCGCAAGTGCAGCCAAAGCAACCAGCATGGCTCCTACCCACAAGACGGGACTGGAAGTTGACGGTTAACCTTGGGAGACAGCTAAAGTTCCCAGATACCATCGCAGTCACGAAACTCACGCCACACAAGCCAGATATGGTGCTGGTGTCTGAAGTATCTTGGCATGTGTTTCTGCTGTAATTAACTGTGGCCAGGGAAGACCGGTTAGAGGAAGCCATCTGCACACAAGCTGGGGCCTGATAAACCCTGGCAGGGTTGCCTGGAGTGGTGATGGTGTAGTGGTCTATAGCACATAACTGGTAATCTGGTAATCAGAAGGTCGCTGGTTCGATCCCCACAGCCACCACCATTGTGTCCTTGAGCAAGACACTTAACTCCAGGTTGTTCCGGGGTGATTGTCCCTGTAATAAGGGCTCTGTAAGTCGCTTTAGATAAAAGCGTCTGCCAAATGCATAAATGTAAATGTAAAATGTGAGGGTGTCTGATATTGAAAGACCGAAACATCCAATGGTAAACATCCAATGGTATGTGAGGTAACCTCACTGATAAAGTGTTCAAGTGCATCGCATGATGTGTGTCTGACTTGATGTGGATTACCGCTCTTTCTTCAGTGTAATTATAGCCACCTAGATGATGGCTCGAATCAGGTCTGTGTATGCAATTCCAGCCCCCCCATTTTAAATATTCTAAAAGAAGAATTAGAGGGATCAATAAATTATAAAGTATTAAAATATATAATATATTAATACAGTCGCCAGATTAATATGTAATCATGTTATTCAAAGTAAGTAACTGTAATCCAATTTTGAGTATTTTAAAATGTAATCGAATCTAATTACAAGTACTTTTGGAGTGGTGGTGGCATAGTGGGCTAAAGCACATAACTGTTATCAGAAGGTCGCTGGTTTGATCCCCATGGCCACCACCATTGTGTCCTTGAGCAAGGCACTTAACTCCAGGTTGCTCCGGGGGGATTGTCCCTATAATAAGTGCACTGTAAGTCGCTTTGGATAAAAGCGTCTGCCAAATGCATAAATGTAAATGTACTTTTGTGATCTAGTTACTACCCAGAACCGAGTTTTAGTTCCGGCCACATTTGTGGTTAAAGCAGATCAGAATTAATTGAGCTTACAATGCTGAAATATGCATGATTTTGAAAAGGATAGTTCAATCAAAGATGACAATTCTGCCATTATTTACTAACCCTTATGTTGTTCCAAACCCATATGACTTCTGGAACACAAAAGAAGTAAAAAAAAAAAATATGCTACTCTCTTTCATACAATTAAAGTGGATGCAGACCAAAAAGAAAAAACTAAACAAAACAAAAAACAATTCAACAAGTCATCCATATGACTCATGGACAATATTTCAAGTCTACTGAAGCTATATGATAGCTTTGTGTAAATAATACCCTAAAGCCGATTATTTACTGAAAATCTTGCTTGACAATCAAAGTCACCTTTCAGTTTCATCATATGGAAAAGAGCAGCTTGGACATTCATCTTAAAAAAATTTCTTGGTGTTCCACATAGGAAGGAAATGCATTCGGATTTTGAAAGGAATAAGAGGGGAAATATGATTACAGAAATTTATCATTTTGGGTTAAAGACTTGATTTAAAATGTTCTTAATTTCCATAAATCTTCCATGACTGTAGGTAACCTAATTCAACAAATGGGCAGAGGTTTTTTTCCTTCACTGGATTTTTTTTTTTAAGTTTCTGCAATAACAACAAATTAACTGTCACCAATGCAGGTATGAACATATTTATTACACAGTAAAGAGAACAACAATACAAGAATCATACTGCAAAGATTCACAGACTGACAGATCATGTACTACAGCCCCCAAAAAGGAGAGAATAAAATAAAGAAAACAGATTAAACAAGAAACCACAGTTCTGACATTGTAGACTCAAAAAACCCTAGAGAATACTGAAAAAGTGTGATAGAGACCACACCCTCCCAGTCCACACCTTTAACCTGTGGTTCACGTTTCAGTTTAGTATTGCACAACGACTTTCATGAGTTTTATTTTCACAATAAAGATTTCAAAGAAGCCTATGACTGCCCTTCCCTACACCCAACCCACACAATTAATTTCACTTTGTGCTTACACTGTCCCTTTATAATCCCAAAGTTTTATTCACTTTACAAACTGGAAATGCAAGAACAAGAGGCAAGCTCAAATTCATCAGCTGTTCCTTTTTGCTCATGTTCTGCATGAATCCCCCATAAACATGAACCTTAATGACATTAAACAGCCAAGAAGGTCTCAGAACCGAGGAAAAGGGGGTGTAGGAGAAGAAGATGGCAATAGGAATATATCACGTCTCATCTTTGACAATTAATTGAATTATAGTGTGTCAAATGGAGTCAACTCTCTAAAATCATCATCATCATCATCATCATCATATAATTTTTTTAAATTAGAGTTGTGACACTCAAAATGATCTTGTACAAGCGACAAACTTAAAGGAATGTAAATTTTTTTTTCCCCGCTTTTTTATCTTACGTATTATATTAATTCCGTTTTTTTTATTTTCTCATGAGGTCTGCATTGTTACCAAGTAGTGATATGGTTTGCAGCTGTATGAGCTTTTACCTTTGGGTTAAAGTCCTGTTCTCTTGTGCCCATTTGGTTTGACTAGACCAGTGTCCGCTCAGCGACTGGTGCTCCTAACATGCTGTCAGAGGTAGAGTGAGACTTTTTGCCACCGAGGAAAAAGATTGTAGCAAAACAGACGTACTAGTAGTGGGAAAAGAGGAGAAAGAGCCTTTATTGAGTTTCTTAATGCTTTGCCCATGCTTATTTTATTCAGGTTGCCCTGATCAAACTCACTACACTAATTGTATACATTTTTCAAAAATAGTACACTAGTGTTTCAAGACAGCTTAGCTGGCAGGTTCTGTGGAGTTGTAGACAGGTGTCTTACACCTTTTTTTTTTTTTTCTTTTTTTTTCTTATTTAACCATAGCATCCTAAGTGGTCAAATGTGCAGTGTTTAGCACCATGGTTTGGGAATTGTGAGCCGTAAGTCTGTAGCTAAGTGCTCATTTAGTCCCCTCTTTCTCTTAAACATTGACAAGGTTGTTTTGTTTAGTTTGTTAACAATAGTTTTAGAAACAACACATTTGTTTCTATCTTAGATGGCTTTATATCATGAGCAGAAGGTTTGGTTATGCATTGTTTATGAACACGAACAGCTTCGACTGGGCTATTCTGAGTACAGCATTTTGGGGTGACATTCTTTCGAAGAATGGTACGTAAAGAAAACAAAACAAAGATGAAATTGTCGTAAAATATACTTCACAGAAAACCTTGCCCTGAAGGATCGAGATATCAGATCCACCTTCGATTATTGCTCAATCCTTCAAGACCAAATCATTCATACGTGAACCGTCTTTCAACAGGAACTGCTACATGGTTTTTAGGTGGCTTCTCCTCCCTATGAGCTGAACAGGGCTGGTATTGGCTCTGGACAGGGGAGAATTAAAGGTTTTCAAATGGAAACATTGCTCAATGTGGCTTCCCCTGATAAACACTTAAATAAAACAAGAATGCATTTGAGTGAATATCTTTTGTCAGGTTTTGGTCCTTCGTGTCTGTCTTTGGCTGTCTTCCATGTTAATTCATTTGTAATACTGTGTATCCTGGTGCTCTGCGGTGTTAAAGCTGTCTGTTTGTAACCTCTGCATTTGGAAAGTTAGTTTCTTAGTCTTTTTTGTACATTTTTCAAATTTTCTGTATAAAACAAAAACAGCATATACCATAGCGTTCAGTATGCATGTGCATGCACTATCCTTAACTATTCAAAGCAAAAGTTATGACTTTTTGCCATTATCTTTAGAAAAAATGTTAACAAAAGCAGATAGTGATACCTCTGTTTTGTATTTTTTCCATTTTCTTCTTTTTTTTTTTCAAATTTTTTTTTTTCAATTTTTTACAAGAAATGAAAATCACAGACATGTAACGAAGCACTCCAAAGATAACCCATGAAGTGAGGCTCCCTACGGGAAAAACATGAAAAAAAGCATGCCGTGAGAAACCATGACAGTGCAAATACATTTATGTACGTCCCATGTACAAACACATTTATGTTAGCATTCCATGTAACATGCTAGATCTCAGAAAAAGATCTGAATGGGAATGAAGTAGCAGCTCTGAGAGATAGCGTTTGTATTCTTCTGAGGACAATGGGGAAAAAAAGCATTTGCCTTCTTCTTTGAAAACTACAAGGAGACTACCACAAACACATACCTATAGAAAAGCAGCTTGCAAGAGCGTGTGAGAGAGAAAGAGAGAAAACAAGAGAAAATATGTTGTTGCACCTAGAAAGTCTAGAAAGTTGTCACTGTGGTTTAAACTATTATGCATTGTTACAATTGTCCAGCACATATACAATAAATAACCATTGGTGACGGCACAGGACATGAGTGTTTAACACAATGAGATCAAGTAGGGGGAAAAAAGAAGCAAATAACAAGAATTGATGGCAGAGTTTGAGATAGGTAGGCTATCTCAAACTGGCTCCAATGGCGAGGAACTCGCCTTTGATTTATGGATAATTTCAGCGGCTGTCATAGTGAGGCTCTGACAGTCCTGCTCTGGTAGGCTGATGACTACACTTCCTTTTTGGGAGCTGATGGAGTGCATTGGGGATCCGGGCTCAGAGCGCATCCTTCATTATGTCGTGTGGTACTCAATGTCCAACAAAGGCAGGCTCACTTTCCTCCTTGCCCTTTACATTCCTCAGAGAAACGGCTTTGTATTTCTCAGACTCAATGACCTGGATATTATGTTGCAGAAGTATGATAAAAATAAATAAAAATAAAGCAAGAGGGATAAGCATCTGCACATCTGCATTCTGCGCTGAAGGTCTGCAGAGTTCGTCCATTGTCTACTCCACTATGTCCAACACAGATGCCCTTCATGGCATGTTTTTTTTCGCAACAACTATTTTTTGTCTTTACAAGGAATCATATTTTGTGTCTTTGCTTACATCTGTTTGTATGAAGTATTTCCTTGGTTTTGTTGTTTGATAAAGTGTCTTTTAATGAGGTCAATAGCATGTATAAGGAGCTTAGAGAACCTAACAAGACTCATCGAGAGGTCTCAGCTGTCTACTCCATTTCTTTTTTCATCGTATTTACAAGAATGTACGAGAGCCACAACAATAAACAACATAACCAACAGTAATCGATAATAGCTGAAGTAACAACAAAGAACAATAAGCATTTAAAAACAAAGAATATATTTGCGTTCTCTATCATGGCAAGTCAATATGACCTGATATGGACTTCCTGTGGGTGATCGCTCTAAATACTTCTTTCTTTGCCAGCATCAGTATTTTTGAGCGAGTGAGGCAGGTGAGTCAGTCTCTGGTAGGCTTAAGCATCTGTTCTAGCGCGGCGTGGTCTCTATGGTGGAGGGCGTGCCGGGCGTGGCCGAGCGGGGAGTGGCGGTGGAGGGCGTATCCACAGGGCTGCCGGTGCCACTGCTGGGGGTCGCTGAGGAGCTGACAGTGGCAGGGGTCTCACCCTGCTGCTGCGCCTGAAGAGTCTGGCCACATACGTGGTGGTGCTTTTCCCAGTCCTTGTGCTGGCAGAAGGAACCACAGTAACGCGCTGTGTTGCACCCGCTGCAGGTCTCGCTCGCCTTGCGCCCGCAATTCCAGCAACTCTGCACAGAAAAATGGGGGAGGTTTAAGGTACAAAAATAATTAAAACAATCACCCACTGAAGATCACTTGAGTCGACATGTGCATCAAAAGTGTCATAGAAACACCAATAGCTTCATCAACTGCGTTTTCTGATGTGAAACTAGCTTTTTATGACACTTTTGGTTAGGTTTAGGTTTAAGGTAGGGAGGTAGGTAGGTTTTCTTGATTTAAAACTCATTAGAGCAATAACCTAAAAAACTTGTAAAAATCTATTTTGTAATTATAATTTTTTTAAACGCTTTTAGCACCACTCAGTGGACATTTCACTTCACAATTGTCGCAATATGCGAAAAAGAGCCACGTAATATCACTTTGCCAAAATGTCACCCCAGTCACATTTATTTTTCAAGACTCCAAACAGTTCTCTCTCTCAATCTGTGTGCTCGTTTCCATGGGAATTTTCACAATTAAGAAACAATAGATGTACAGACCTTTGAGACAACCAAGAGAAAGTCTCGGCTTATTAGCAGCAAACATTTCCCATTTGATTTCAAGTCTAAATAGAGAATTCTGGTTTATTTCTCTTTGGATACCTCTGCTTTCAAAACATGGAAATAATGAGCTAGCTGGGGAAAAGTAACATTAAATGGAGTCATTTTACTGAGCTCCACATGGCGCTATGTGAGAACACATTTGTAACAGGTTAACTCCAAAACGTTCAAAGATCACACATACACTCAAGTTACCACTGTGGCCTCTTTGTGTTTGTCTCCAGGCCAAATAAGAGCAATTATCGCGAAGTCCTGAATGTGTACCATGAGACGGGAAGCCGGAGTTAAAAACGGCTACCGACGCAATCCTCCGGGGAGACGTGTGCATAAACATGGCTCGTGCAATTAAACTCAGATGCGTGCCGCATTTCTCTGCTAACTGATTAAACAAGCCGTCCCCCCGTGGTGCACAGACAATCTGCGCTCCCTTCCCAATTTCCCTCATCCAAATCAGTACCACCTTAACTGTCCACATGTTTCATTTAAAGGAAAAGCACGTCTCTGCCTGAGGTGATAAATGCAATGCTATTCCTCTGCTCCACATGGCACCGGCCTGCATGAGGAATTATCTGGGACACCCTTTCTCTTCCCCCTGTTCTTTTCATATTTTCATTCATTCTCTGTGTTTTCCTTAGGATAGAGTTTAAGGAGATAAGAATATGCTACAGGAATAAAACAACCAAACGTACTAAATCAAGATATGTTAACATAAATGGAATGGACATGTTCAGTGGCCACAAAAGCATTTTGACACTTAAACCACACCTGTACACAGTAAATGTATGAACGTCATTGCATTAGATAGGAAAATACCGAACCAAGCAACTATGCCACAAAAAAAGTTTGTTAGATTTTAAATAATAAATAACTTCAGAATTAAGATAAAAAAGTATTTTGACTCTTTCTTTTAGTCAGACTTGTGGTTTGGACACCCGTGTGAAATTACTTAATACGTCAACTAAGTATTAACTTGAAACCAGTTTGTTAAAAGTAATTATGGAAGTTTAAGTAGTTCTGAGCAGTGGTGAATTCTCAGGGCCAACCCTTCTCTGCTGACCTAACATGCCAAATAAATAAATAATTTTCATCCTTTCATTCTCAATCATCTTTTTGCCTATGTATTTTTAATCACTTTCCACTCTTAATTAATCTACAAACAAATAGGGAAAATGAAAAGTTTATCCAGTCAGAATATATTCCTTGATGCAAGGTGCGATAACTGTTTCACAAATCACTGCCTGAAGTAGAGAGTGAGTTTGAGATCCACCCCATCAGGTCTTCAGAATTTCTTCAGAATCTCTCGACAGTCCAAATGAATGAGCAACTAAATTCAGATTTTCAGATTCATCAGCCAATCAGATTGATTAATTTGTTCTTGGTGGGTGTGATCTTGAGTGACGCAATCACACTTTGAGTGATGGACATAATTCAAGAGCGTAAAGCGTAAAATCAAGCTGTCTGACGAGTCAGCTATCATCACTGCCACATCACCACTGAGAAAGAGATACTTATGGATTTAAAAACACGAGATGTTCTGAATGATTGTGCGATTGATTAATTGAACAGGAAAGGAGGACTGATTTTCACTCCAAAGTAAATAGGTAAGTGCTTTTTGCATTGTTATAGCAACATCAGGAGTTCTCTAAGTGTAAACAAGGCTGCTTGAGCATTCATTATCAGATCAAGTTTTGAAAAGTAGTGCTGCGCTCCATTCAACTCGGAAAGTCGGATTTTACAACTTCCTACTAGGAAAAGTGCAATGAAATGCATCTTTAAGTCAGAATTACAACTTGTAGGCTTATGCAGAAATTTTAAACTCCGAGATATACAAAGTAAGTGATAAACATTCACTTTATTAAGTAATATCGATAAATGAGTTAGTTTCCACATTACATTATATTTTAAAGCTTGTTTAAAAAACGCCTACAGAAACAGGTGTATAAAACATTATAATCTCTTTTGATAATCATACACCTTTAGCACAAATGCTAGCGCTGCAGCATTGTTTATCAGTTGGGTTGCTAGGAGACATCGCTAATGAGAGTGAAACCCCTGTTAAGCTAACAGAAGCATTGCAGTTCTCAATAACGGGAAATGGAATGTATTTATGGTGGGAGATATCAAGTATGAATATCCCACATCCAACTTGAATGGAACACAGCATAACCGTGTACCCTGACAAAATGAAATTTAAATCGTAAATATTATTAGATAGATTTTTTCCAGGTATTATAGACCTCCTTGGTAGATTCATAAGAAAAATCATGATATATGAATGTCTGTTCGGGTGAAGTTCATTTCACAAAACAGTCATGCTGCAGTTAAAATTAGGCTTCCTTGAGCATTATGTGTCATTTCAAGTTCTGGCTTTCATGCATGGACATGTTTATAAATGTCAATTGATAATACTAGTTAGCTGCGACATAATGTATGATGCCCAAAGACAATGGGTGTCTTAATCATTGTGAAACTGTGTTTTCTTAATGGCATAAATCACACTGAAGGCTTAGACTTTTAATGCACGCCCCACCACTGGTTCTGAGTAAAGCTCTTTAGCATAACTTTGTTTGCAAATCCCACTAATTTTTATATTTAGTTATTTTATGCAATGACATTCATACATTTTACTGTGTGACTTAAGCGTTGTTGGGGCTGCTGTATATTTTAAAATAAAATAAAGAAAATCCACCAAACCCCAAGACAATATGTAATCCAAAACAATAATAATAAATGGAATATATTACCATCCAAATGAATCAATGTAGAGTGTATGAATGTTACAGCTGTTCAGTAATATAATGCAGTAAGCATACAAGCTGTTACCTCACTAGAGTCCTCCTGCTGGTTGATGACTGATAGCGCATCCTCCGCTGCTTGTCTTTTGGCCTCGGCCACTGTGCGTTCCATCTTGGCTCGCTCAGTGCTGATCATCTCATGAGCCTTGCGCTCAGCCTCTGACACGGCTTTCTGCAGCTCAGACATGGCCTGCCTCTTCACTTCATTAACAGCCTCTTCTGAAAGAAAGGCTACAATGAATTTACAAGCCTCCCACATGGTAATTTATTTTATTTTTTATTTTTTTGTCAGGTAACCTAACAATGAGAATTTATCTAAATGAAATGGTTTTTATTTAAAGGTCAAATGTGTAATTTGTTTTCCAGTGTTTCATATTTTCTTGCATATGCAGAGACAACAATAAGTAAGCCATTTATATGTTGATTCCCTGAAAAGTGTAAACACGGCTGCTCTGAGGCACAATCAAAATATTGCTATGTGTTTGAGCAGTCTGACCAGTTTAACACAGCAACTTTGGATCAATCAATGGTGTGAGTTGGGGCATTTGTTTGACCAATAGAAGACAGGGGGAGTGTTCGGGAAACCTTTTTGAAAACAATCATTATTTGTACAATTCTGTTTGGTGATGTTAATGGAGCAGAAATAACTTAAAATTTAAGTAAAAAACATGTAAAACATTAAGTTTGTCAATTACATGTTTGACAAAGTTTTGACAAGTTTGCCAAAGCTCTGAATTCAAGATTTCAATTATCGGCCATGCAATTCAGTTTCAAAGGTTAAAATAATCAGTTAAAAACAATATGATTTTTTATCTAATAGGCTAATGAGAAAGTAACCCAATTGCTAATTAATGCACATTTTAAAAACTATTTCTACTATGTATGATCCAAGATGGCCGCGCGGTAGCACGCAGCGGCCGCTCCGGATCCAAAATGGTGCTATTGTTGTTAGTTAGCCCGACTTTTATGGCCCATGGACATCGGAGCAATCAGTGTTCGTGTTTACCATCGCCAGACACTACTAAAATATAAGATTCATGCAACAACCAAGCTGCATGATGATCTGCAGGAGAAGCTGGCGTCGTCTGATGCCGGTGACCGGGGAGAGGATGTCGTAAGCGGTGTGCGAGGAAGCGGAAGTGCAGCAAGAGGGCGGGCGTCCATGCTATGTTAAAAATAAACCCTAGCTGGCCGGCTCTCCCGTCTATCCTGCTCTCAAATGTTTGCTCCCTGGACAATAAACTAGACTACATCTGACTCCAGCAGACTATGCAGCGTGAGTTTAGAGACTGCTGTGTCTTTGTTTTCACAGAGACGTGGCTCAGCGACAGAGTTCCGGATGCCACCATTCAGCTAGATGGGCTCGCCTCGTTTCGTGCCGAAATGCAGCTCTGTGCGGTAAGACTTGCGGTTGTGGCTTGTGTGTTTACATCAACATGGAATGGTGCAAGAACTCTGTGCTAGACTCTAGCTACTGTTCATCGCTGTTGGAGCTTGTGACTGTTAGATGCAGAACTTTTTATTTACCACAGGATTTCAGCACAGTCATAATAACTGGAGTTTACATTCCCCCCAGCGCTAATGTTATGGAAGTTATGGAACTATATAGGGCTATTAGTGAACTGCAGAACGCTCACCCTGACAGACTGTTTATTGTCGCCGGAGATTTCAACCATGCGTATCTCAAAACAGTGCTCCCTAAATTCCATCAGTATCTGGACTTTGCAACGAGGGGCGAACACGCTTGATCTTGTTTACACAAACATCCCAGGCGCTTACCGGGTGGAGCCCCGCCCCCACCTCCTCTACTCAGACCACATCTCTGTTATGCTAATTCCAGCATACAGACAGCTCGTCAGATACACAAAACCGCTCCAGAAGCAGGTGAAAACCTGGCCAGCAGGAGCCATCTCTGCTCTTCAGGACTGTTTGGAGTGTACTGACTGGAACAAGGAGTTCAGGGAGGCTGCAACATATGGTGACTCTACCAACTTGGAGGAATAGACAGCATCAGTGATCAGCTACATCAGCAAGTGCATTGATGATGTCACTTTCTCCAAGACCATCACCACACGCTTCAACCAGAAGCCATGGATGACTGCGGAGGTGCGTGTGTTGCTGAGGACCCGAGACTCCACCTTCAGAGCAGGTGACAAGGCAGCCCTAAGAACATCGAGGGCCAAACTGTCCCGGGCCATCAGGGAAGCAAAGCGCGCACATGCACAGAGAATCCATAGTCGCTTCCAGGACAGCGGCGACACGTGGCGCATGTGGCAGGGCATCCAGGCCATCACCAACTACAGGACAACATCAGTTGGCTGTGACAAAAATGCCTCCCTTCCAGATGCGCTGAATGACTTTTACGCTCGGTTTGAGGCGCAGAACAACGTGGTGGCGAGGAAGACCACCCCTCCTCCCAACGACCAGGTGCTGTTACCACGGCTGATGTGAGGAAAACTCTACCGTCCCATCGCACGCACACCCATCATCATGAAGTGCTTCGAGAGGGTCGTCATGAGGCACATTAAGACCCAGCCGACCCCTCTCTAGACCCACTGCAGTTTGCGTATCGTCACAACTGTTCAACAGACGACGCCATCGCCACCACCCTCCATCTGGCCCTCACCCACCTAGATAAAAAGGACTCATACGTTCGAATGCTGTTCATAGACTTCAGCTCAGCATTCAACACAATCATTCCTCAGCACCTGATTGGAAAGCTGAACCTGCTGGGCCTGGACACCTCCCTCTGCAACTGGATCCTGGACTTCCTGACTGGAAGACCTCAGTCAGTCCGGATTGGTAACAGCATCTCCACCACCACCACACTGAACACTGGGCCCCCCCAGGACTGTGTGCTCAGTCCACTGCTGTTCACTCTGCTGACTCACGACTGTGCAGCAATGCACAGCTCGAACCACATAGTGAAGTTCGCCGATGACACGACCATGGTGGGTCTCATCAGCAAAAACGACGAGTCAGCATACAGAGAGGAGGTGCAGCGGCTAACGGACTGGTGTAGAGCCAACAACCTGTCTCTGAATGTGGCCAAAACAAAAGAGATGGTTGTTGATTTCAGGAGAGCACATAGTGAACACTCTCCGCTGAACATCGACGGCTTCTCTGTGGAGATTGTCAAGAGCACCAAATTCCTTGAGGGACTATTGAGAGCATCCTGAGCAGCTGCATCACTGCCTGGTTTGGGACTTGCACCGTTTCGGACCACAAAGCCCTGAAGAGGATAGTGAGAACAGCTGAGAAGATCATAGGGGTCTCTTCCCTCCATCAAAGACATTTATATAAAACGCTGCATCTGCAACGCAACCAGCATTGTGGATGACCCCACACACCCCTCACACAAACTCTTCACCCTCCTGCTGTCTGGCAAGAGGTACTGAAGCATTCGGGCCCTCACGGCCAGACTGTGTAACAGCTTCTTCCCCCAAGCCATCAGACTCCTCAATACTCAGGGACTGGACTGACACGCACGCACGCACGCGCGCACACACACACACACACACACACACACACACACACAAACACACACCATTATTGTTAGAATAGACTTTAGATTATTTTCTGTGAACAAAAATAAACAAGCAAAAATGCCCCACAAACCAAAAACTTGACTGTAGTGCACAAGACAGATTTCACATAATCCTTGATATTTTTCCATCTGAAGAAGAAATTTATTTCCTTGGACTCTTTATCTATATTCTTTATATTGTTATCCCATTAACCGTAAACACTTCTGGCTTGAAAACTCATCTCAAGAACAGAGTAGGGCATTTTTTTTGTTTGTTTGTTTTCATTGTTTAAGGCTGCAGCCTGACTAATTGCATATGCAAATCGGGCAATTTATATTTAAATTATGCATTTCAATTGCACCCCCAAAGGCCCATGCAGATCGGAATATGGCACAGTGCAAGAAAAGGGCTTGAATATTCATGACCTACTGTACCCAAGTTTCTAAAAAAAGGATATTCACCCCTTATTGCATTGCTGCCACTTACTAAGAGGCAATTCTGAATCTTTAGTGAAAAAAGCACCATTATTTTGCTCTTAGCTTGGGTTGCGTAACCATCAAGGCTTAAAGGGAAACAGTAGTTCCCCCCAAAAATGAAAATGCTAAAATTCTGTCATCATTTACTTACCCTTATGTTGTTCTAAACCTGTATGACTTTCTTTCTTCCATGGAGCACTTTAATTGCATTGGACAAAGATGCAATGAAAATAAATGGTGACTGAGGTTAACATTCAGCCTCACATCTCTTTTTGTGTTTCATAGAAGACAGTAGGTCATACAGTTTTGGAACAACATGAGGGTGAGTAAATTCTAACAATATTTTTTGGTGAACTATTCTTTTTAAACATTTGAAATAGACCAAGCTGTTATGCCTGATAGTGCAGCACCCTGTTGTTATGAAAACATGGATGGTTGCGGCCACAAAACCCCTTCTCCCCTGACTTAAATATAAAGGATTATAGCCAGGGACATTTTCATCAGGACTGGACTGAATTGTGAAACCATTGTGGTTTGGTACATAGAGTCTTCCTCTTGATGGGCTGAGGTTACGGAAAATGCACCGTGTTCCCTTATATGTTTAACTTCATTTATATTCCTCTATTCAGATGGAATTTCAATCTGCAGTGATTTGTTTAGGGTGGTACTGCAGATGTGTTGCGGTGGCAATGCCTCATCTGAAACAAATGGTCTAAGAGCATCTTTTGTAGCAATTTTCACGGTGAAAGGTGTGTTTGCTCTAATAAAGCCCTTAGGTAAGAGCACACAGACAAACTGCTTTAACAGATGCATATGTCATGTATTAGTGAGCAGAGGCCAAAGTAAACAATCTGCTATAATAGAATCCATCACTTGTCATATTTCACACATATCAGCTGCTCTTTAAACAAAGCCTTTTAATATCTTTATCCATCCTTTAAACAGCTCCTCTACTGTAAAAAATAAATAAATAAATTTGCTGTGAAGAGCCAGCCAGTTCTTGTTGCACAGCTAATGACAGGAGTGCTAAAGTGCTGTAAAGGCTGGGAGGACTTATATGTCCTGTTCAGCCAGAGCAATAAAAGAGCTTTATTTACGACCTTACATTACTGTTGGAATGTGTAGAGGTGCTTCCAGTGAAAGCCACTCACTGAACTGACCACTGCTGAGCTCAAAGAATATTCTAGAACTCATAGAATGTTCCACAAAAACAAAAAAACACTTCAAAGCTCATTCCTGGACTCAAAGACTTCCACAATAAACAAACAACCCTTTCAAATCTTGTTCTAGAACTCAAAAAATATTCTGCAAAAACAAACATTTTCAAAGCTCATTCAAGAACTTGACACAAAAACAGACAAACTTTTCAAATCTCATTCTAGGACTCAAAGGACATTCCACAAAAACAAACAGACTTTTCAAAGCTCATTCTAGAACTCAAGAATATTCTGCAAAAAACAACAAAAAAAAACATTTCATTACTTACTAAAGCAGACATTAGGCCTACTACAACTAATGCAATCGTTAGATTTATAGACATGAATAACTCAAATTGTGTGGCTTATTGGAAGTTCAGATTAACATACAATTTTGTCTGCTGGACAACATGCAATAAACATTAAAGGTCAGACCCAAGCTATATCAAGGAATGAGAAGATCATAGATATATGAAGGTAAGCTCTTTTGACTTTCAGTAAAAAAACCTAGCAATGCTCTAGCAACCACCCAGAACACCCTAGCAACCACGTTGCAATGCCCTGCTAGCCCCCCACTACCATCTAATGTTGTGGTGATGAGACTATATATTGTTAAGATCACAAAACTTTTCACAAGAAAAATAAGTTGTGACCTCAGTACATGGAATTACTTGATCACAAAGAAAGTTGTGATCTTGAGACAACAAAACCGGTGAGTGGTGGTGGCATAGTGGCTAAAGCACAGGGCTGTTAATCAGAAGGTCGCAGGTTCGAATCCCACAGCCACCACCATTGTGCCCTTGAGCAAGGCACTTAACTCCAGGTTGTTCCGGGGGGATTGTCCCTGTAATATGTACACTGTAAGTCGCTTTGGATAAAAGCGTCTGCCAAATGCATAAATGTAAATGTAAAACCAAAAAATAATAGGCGACATGGACATGGCCTTTGTGGGCTTCTACAAATCTCATAATGCAATGATCCTTTTGAACCAAGCAAGCAACAATACCAAGATGCACAGAATATTCTAGGACCTCAGATTGACAATATGCCAGTGTTTGGTGTGACACTAACCAAGTTCTCAGCTGACTCCGCAGTCCTGCATACAAATAGCTAACTGACTGACTGATTGAATTTCAGAGAGCTTTTAAATTACAGACAGGCTTTGAAAGTGCTCTGTCTGAATACATTTGCTTTGATTTTCCACCTGTGCTTCTGAGTGTGTTTGTGCATGTTTTAAAAAATGGGACATAAAGAGCATGCTAACCAGCTTTCTTCCAGATCTCTTCAGGTACGTATCCAGATGCTGGCCTGTGAAGGAGCTCTCTATGGATGTCTGGAGGAGAGAGAAGAAAGGTTACTTCATTTAAAATGAACTAAACTCAATAAATTGTACAACAAAAATGTCCACATAAATTATTACATCCATTGCCAGGAGTGTGTTTTCATGCAGACCAGGGGTTCACAAACTTTTTTGTTAGTCAAACCCCTGTGACCTAAATGTACTTGAAGTAACCTACTGAGATTTCAAGAAATGTTGATAAAATGTTAAAAATATAGATTAAATCTATAGATAAAATATAGATTATGTATATAAAATCAGAATAATATGATACATTTTATTCGTTTTAATGTTACACATTTTATTTAAAAAAGTATGCACTTTTATTCAATTAAATTTGGTATTGGCCCCCCAAAAGCCTAAGGGTTCATTGTTTACGTGTTGTTAGAATGTTTGTGAATCTACTCTTTTTAAGATCTTTGTAGACAAATGATAAGCATATTATAGAACAAAATGCTTTTACAGATGTTTTGGCTATGTACATGTGCTTACATGGGAAGTTTGTTATGTATCCCATCTTATTTGAATTCTGTGCTGCAGTAATAAATTACACAGTGCATATGCTGAGTGTGTTATATACAGTACCTAAAGCATTGTTTTCCGGGCCGGCGGGGCTCTGCTGCCTGGACTGACTGCTGCTAGAGCTGCTGGTCTTCTTAAGGTCCTCTGCATCACTGTAACGACGGATCCAGTAGTTGAGCTCCTCCCGGTCAGCCTCCTGGCACCTCCGCAACACCGTCAGGGAGCGACGTGTCTTCTCCACCATGTCCATGATGCAGTTCAGCAGCTGGGGAGGAGACCAAGATAGAGTGTGACCAAAATCGCTCTGAATTAACCAATATAGATATAAAATACAGAACTCACTTCATATATTTAAAGTTACTAAAACACTAATACCAACCCAGAGAAAATTTTTAATGGTCAGGGATTGATTGCTCTTTATTTTTTTTATATATCTCTAAAAAGATTACTTCATCTCCAGGGTATTCAGTGGAGTTCTTAGTTATGTTTCTTTCAACAATCAACTTTGTCTCAGATATTTGTCCAAAAACAACTTGGGAGAAATTAAAATCACTGTTGACATACAGTAAGTGTATAGTGTTATAAAATGAAGACAACAGATCATTTGTATTTGGAAGAATTTAATGAGAAATGTTCTCATTAAATGTTTAATGAGTTTATTTAGAAATATCTGACTTTTAATTTCAGACTTCAGACTTCACTTCAGACTTCAAACAAAATCTGAGCAACGTTTTTGAAATTGATGAGATCTCTTCTGAAACTCTAGAGAAGACACATGTGAGATTACCGGGGTGTTTTTCTCAGGAGCAAAATCTGAAAAGTGGGAGACTTGAGCGAAAGTCCCCATTTAATCTCATGGCTGCCTAGGAGAAACAATCGAGATATTACAGAGATCTCCTTTTTGATTTTTCTTTCCTAAGACAATAAACATGCAAACACAGAAATGTAATTGCAAACAAACTTTTCATGTTATATTCTCTCTCTCTCTCTCTCTCTCTCTCTCTCTCTCTCTCACTTGCTCGCACACACAAACACACATAAACTTTGGATAGTAATAAAAATGTTATTACTTTTCTTACATGGTCAAGGTGCTTCCACTCTTCTGCCCATTCTCTGTCTGTGAGTCTGTGATCTATGACCTCCTCCTGGCGTGTGCCGCCGTGCATCCCTGAAACACAAGACAGCAAGAGAGAGAGAGAGAGTTAAATGTGTTACTATTTGGGCCCCGGTTTCTCCATTTCTCTTGCTTGCCCTCATGGCGTGTCGTGCCCGTCTGTTTCACAGCCATAGCTCACCAGATTCCTGACACCATCCATCACTCACACACTCTTCATTCCTCACACGCTCTCATTGCTCACTCCGCTTTCCCGAACTGCCTGCGGGCACACTCTCTCCCTCTCTACATGCCGCACCAGACAGAGCTGCCAGGCTCGTACGTATCTTGTGCATATATCACCGGCTAATGCGCTTCAGTATTTTTAGCAAATTTAAGCCTGTTATGGTGAATTGGTTTTATGTAAACCTCAAATCATTTTTAAAGGAGTTTATGTTCCTGATCCAACTGAGGCTTGCCTGATTTAACTTCTAAGAGTCTGAGTGGCACGCAAAAGACTTGAGAGGACTTGAGGCGCTGGTGACTACAGCCATGAAGAAAGCAGCTTTGTATGTGTTTTTCCTCTTAATCATGTTTTCCATGCAGAAAACATGCATTTTTATCCTCAATCAAATGAATTTGCCCCATGATATAATTTTAATTTATTATTCATTTATAAAGATATAATGTATGAATATATAAATTATTAGATATTTTATAATATATTTATTATATATTATTTTATTGTTATAATATGTACAATATTTTTATAGTGATAATATTTTTATATAAATACTTACAAATTATAATAATAATATTTAATACCCTTTCTTCCCAAAAATAAATAAATAAATAAAATTGTGACATCATTTATTCCAAACAACAACTGTATGACTTTATTTATTCCATAAAATACAAAAAAGGAGCTGTTAAGGCAGAATGTTAGCCTAAGCCACAATTAACTTTCATTGCATTTTTTTTCATACTATAAAAATGAATAGTGAGTGAGGCTGTCAGTCCCTAACATTTTGCCTGTATTCCACGGGAGAAAAAACTACATACATGTATGCAACAAGAGGGTGAGTAAATGATGAGAGAATTTTTATTTTTCAGTTAAGTAGCCCTATAAACTTTTTTTTATTACTTTCCAAATATATCATATTTATTTAAAACTTGAAGATCTAAGCCATTGACGACCGCAGCGAAGGAGAAAATAACTCATATTGCATGTCTGCGGCTCAAATAATCATTCACAGCAGAGTAACACTTTCATTAATTATACTTATGTAATGTGCCCTCTCTTACCCAGAGGCCGAGGGCGGTCGCGGAGCTCACGGTGATTAGGGTTGCGGTATGAGTCTCTGTAGTGGTGTGCAATGGCCATATCATCCAGGCGGTAGTGCTGTGGAGGGGGCTGAGTAGGGTGCTGTAGGCCGTTGGGCTGGTAGGAGAGCCCATTGGAGGGGCTGAAGCGCTGGCCTGGGCTCATAGTGCACGGCCTTTTACTGGGGTGCTCGGGGTGGAGTGGCTCCCGCTCAAAGCCGTTCTCTTTGGTTCTGAAAAGAAAGAGAATAATCCAGAGTGAGGAACATAAGGAAACAAGGAGGGAAAAACCTTTTTCATGCCATCTCCATCATGTTTTTCAAGCTCCAAACAAGTCTTTGTTTTCAGTTTCCTCAATCAAATACATTTCCTGTAATGATCATTTTTATTATTTACCTTTATTTATGTCATTTACATTTTTACTAAAGTAAAATAAAATAATAACAGAATAATTGATTCTGATTGCAAGGGCCTGTAATGTAGTGATGCCCTATTTGGAAAACTGTTTGTAAATCACTCAGCTGAAAGTGAGAACTTGGTTTGGGAGTAAAAATGTGAGGTTAGTAAACCATTAAAACCATAAACATCACAGGTTTAGATTCTACAAAAATGAAATGTGAGTGATGACTCAAAGTAATCTGTGAATTTCTTTGTTGAAAAAGTTAATTGACTTGAACCTTCCAAACAAACATATTCTCTAAGCATTTACAGCAAACTCTACATCTTAATATAAAACATACATTTGTTATATATATTTTTTAAATAAGCATGTATGTTACTACAAAAATTTGACAGAAAATACTGCACAGGGACTTCTGGGAACACATTTGTGTGATGACTAATAACCATTTAAATAAATCATCCAAATGATAATATTCTCTAAGCACTCAAATTAATCTCTTTAACTTAAAAAGAAAACACAGCACAAAAATAGCAAATACATAACTAAAAATATATTAAACTACAAAAATGAAACATATGGGTATCTACCATATGGGGATTTCTGGGAACACTTCTGAGTGATGACTCAAATAAATTAGTGAATTGTTTGGTTGTATGGTTTATGTTTTTTTTTAAACCTATTTGAAAGAATTGTGAACTATTGCAATATTTAAAGAAGCATGCATGTTCCCACAAAAATGAAACGTAAAATGGTGCACAGGCACTTCTTAACTGCCCAAACGAACATATTATCTAAGCACTTAAAGCAATCTCTATAACCTAAATCAACATTGCAAAATATAGCAATAACTACACATGTATTTATCTACAAAAATGAAACCCTTCTAAATAGGAACACTTCTGAGTAATGCCTCAAATGAATCTGCAAACTGTTTGTTGAACAAGTTCATTGAACTGAATCATCCAAATGAACTGAATCTCTAAAATGAATCAGACTTCCCAATGTTACTCTAATATACTTTCTCTCTGCTATGGGTCGGGAGTGAAACTACTCCTGGTTCATTAAGAGACTGTCATCTCATTTGCTAAGTACAAAAGCAGTTACAATGCCTCCATCAAGTATGGTGTTGTCAGTAAAGGGAGGTCTTGAAAGAGCACACATGATGACCATAAGAGATGTGCTTTACACAACAGTCAGTGCACCCAACCCCTCTCACACTGCTCTGTACTTCACTTTCATGTGTCATGGGTCCAGGTGTTCACAGATGCTGGTACTCGAGTGTGTGCATGTGTGTGTGTGTGTGTGTGTATGTGCGTGTTCCTTGGTAACCTCTGAAAGAGACTGAACTTCCTAATGAGCTGCTTTTATGAGTTGCTAATGCGCATCCATCACCGTCCATATGCTCCTCAAAGCAACAACCTCTCTCCTCCACCCACACCTCCAAAACACAACTGCCTTTATTTTACCCCAGTCTCATGCATTTTAATACCAATTCTAATTCTATACACTTTTGCAAAATACCCCTTAGGCTGATACATGACCCTTTTGTGCCGCACATTTTGCAATAATGACTTACTGACTGTACACTGAAAAAAGAGGTACTCTAAAAAATATGCTTCATGTGGTCAAATCTAAATTGGTTTCATTCAAGTCAAAATATTTCATTCAAGTCATAATATTATGTCTGACTCAACTTGAATATATTAGGTTACACCAAAAATACTAGTTTTAAGGGTAAGATCAAGTAGAAATAGCTCAGGGTAACAATTGCAGGTTACCACTTTTTAGTGTACATATCCCTGCTTAAATTCAACATTTCCTCCCAAAAAGCCTCTTTTACCTCAACTATCAAAATGTTTGGGGTACACTGAGAAACATAAGTTGAATTGAATCCTCATTTTATTCACCTTTTTTATTTGCAAATATACACTGTAGGGGTTGTGCAGCACAATGGAATATTTTATTCAAATAAGTCTCTGCACACATTTCTCTTCTAAATGAGATGAACGCTACTAAGCATGCATTCTCAGGTTCGCTCATCTCTGTAGCCGTAGCTATCCGATCCTTTGATATTAATCAGACTGAACTGACCATACATTGTGCTCTGTGATTAAGGACAGCAAAGCTCCCTTTCAAATTCCAATATTGCTTTCTTTCTCACTCTCTTTCACCTCCTCATTCTGACAGCAGAGAAGCCGAGCTTAGCAGAAACAGAAGCGCTTAGCCAGCTGTATCTGAGCTGAGGTTCATCTGTATGTGTTATCAGCCATGTCCCCAAGCTCACCCAGCAATGCTTTAGAGCTCATGCAAAATATGCAGGTATTACATAAAATAAAAAGATCGAAAGAGAGAAAAAAAGAAGACTGTATACTTGCCTTTAATAACCACAAGGATCTGAGCTGATATCTTTGATATAAGATCCTATACTCCAAAATTATATTTCCACACTGAAAAGGGGAAATGCAGAGCTATTGGGAGTGCTTTTATTTATAACAGCTTTTATTTCTCTTCTCTTGTTCTCTTGTGGAAATCCACTGAGCTTTCTGCAGAATTCTGAGGGTGTAGATTCCGTGTGGGCCAACTCATGTCCATTTCAGTTGACTGAGTACCAAATGTCTACAAGAACAGGTTTATAATTCCCTCTCTTTCTTGCTCTGTCTCCAAAGTATTTATCTGCATTCTCCAGATGTGTCTGGTTCTTTCAGGTTCTGCTCCATTTAAGGAACCACAGAGAACCCAAATGATGCATGACAATATAGACACTCATAACCTGCTGACACATTTCCATTAGCCCTCCGGCTGTTTTAAAAGTATCTATTCCTAAAGTTTGAACGCACCTACTTAATCCTTATTTTACTATTTTCCACATTATAGAATAATAGTAAAGTCAGCAAAACTATGAAATAACACAAATGAAAATATGGTGGTTATATAGTCCAAGTCATTGAAAAATGTCAATCAGATCAAAAACGATCTTATATTTTAGCTTCAAAATACCCATTATTTGCCTAGATTACAGCTCTGAACACTAAGGGTATTCTCTCAACTAACTGAAGTATCATGAATTATCCTCCTGAGATGCTTTTTTTCCTCTCCTTTTCTCCTCAATTTAGAGTGCCCAATTCTCAAGGCACTCTAGGTCCTCATGGTGGCGTAGTGATTTGCCTTAATCTGGGAGGCGGAGGACGAATCTCAGTTGCATATCTGCGCAACTTATCACGTTGCTTGTTGAGCGCGTAAGCACTTAGACATAGCGTGTGTGGAGGCTTCCTACTATTCTCTGCAGCATCCATGCACAATACACAACGTGCCCCACTGGGAACAAGAATCACGTTATAACGAGCATGAGGAGGTTACCCCATGTGACTCAACCCTCCCTAGCCAAATTAGTTGCTAAGGAGACCTGGAGTCACTCAACATGCTCTCCTCAGATGCTTTTTAAACAGTATTAAAGGAGTTCCCATGTACCTGGATACCTATTGGCTGATTTTACTCCACTCTCCATTATAACTCACCCATTAAAAAAATATAAAAAAGAAAATATTACTTTTATTAAGAAATGTATACGTAAGCACAATCTACATTTGTCTACAAAACTAATTTCAAGCATTTAAGCATGTGTATTTAGATAAAGTTTTTATCTTAAAAAACGAATTCAGTCAAGTGTGTCCAAACTCTTAACTGGTTGTGAATGTTTATCGCTAACCTCATCTGAGAATTGAACTACTATGAGCACTTGTTAGACTAGCATTTATTTGATCCAGCTAATTACCCACCAAATGTAAATCAATACGATTGTTAAAACCATGAATGTTCAGTTCACGCTCACCTGTCTGGCGTCCTCCTCTTGCCATTCTCATTGACATCCATTAAGAGTTCGGATGAGTCGACGGGTGAAGTGGTGCTGGTGTCTAGCAGGAGCTGCTCATGTTGGGCAAGATACTGTGCCGGGTTCTGCTTGGCCAGCCGTGCACAGTGCACCAGTTCCCTCTGCAGTAGTGGCAGGTTGGCCTGTAGGGAGAGATAGAGGTCAGGCTGTTCTAAGTAAGCGCACAACTACAAAGTTGTCGAAGCATAAGTGGCTCTAAACACTGCTTTTTGTTTACTCATTGTTATCATTACAGGTACATTCTTCCGAAATAAAGACACTCTTTCACTGTTTCGAGCAGCACTTTATTTTGACCCGAAACATGCATTAGTGCCCTGGGCCCTTGATATGAGCAATCATGGTCAACATGGAAAGTGCCATCTTCAAAGCAGATGGTTTTGGGGGGGAAGCAACGTTCGCTTTCATTCTCTCTCATTTCCCTCTTCGTCTCACTCGTGATTACTAGCTGGCCTGGCTTTCTCCGAAAGCACTTGGAGGCCTCTGCACTTCAAAGACACACTGAGGAGCATTTTCATGGCAGATGAAAGGTTTTTGTGAATCTCCATGCAGCAACAGTCGGACTATTGCAGCATCTAAACAGCAAAGGTGTTAGTACTGGCCTATTTTCTCTCTCTGTGCTTTTCTTTCTCTGTCTCTTTGTTTTCTTTCTTTCTGCCTGGCCCTGTGACTCTGATCTAAGACTATAATCAGACATCTTTTCAGATCGGGAATATTCTTTAGTCCGCTCTCACAATGTGCCATTTCAGTGATGTAATGGCTAAAATTAGAAGCAGTGTGTTGTTTGAATATCGAGTGAAAGCAGAACTAAAGCAGAACTAAAGCACGAACATTCTTAAAGTGTGTCAAAAACATTTGCCACTTGTTATGAACAAAAATAATTTAAAAAGGAAAAAATTATTTTAGATTTTGATCAATTTTAATGATGAAAATGAGGATTGTTTAACCTGTTGAATCGCACCCCCTTTTTGAGCACAAACCATGAAAATGACATACCTCAACTTAAATGGTTGTATTTTCTGAATCCTTTGGAGTATGGACGCAGTTGTAGTATCTTTTGAAAGAAGAAACTTTGGGCTTTATTTACCAAAAGTTATTTTTTTAAAGTTATTTTTTTAAAGTTAGAGAAGCTTAAGTTCATAGTATTGGAAATATTTTGTGCTGAACATGTATTTATAATGTAAAAAAACAATAATAAAAGTGCCAAGACAACCCAGAAATACAATGTTCTCAAGGCCACACGTCTAAAGAAGTTATGTTTCAAATTTTAAAGATGATCTATCAAAAAATGAGGTTCCTGCAAGCTTTTTTCTCTGAAAATCGCTGCTGGTGTACAGAGTAAAATTAATGCTCCACGTTTCAAGACTATGAAGATTATGAATAAAACTATGCCGCATTTTATAATAGACTTTGGAGACAGGCTCATTTTGTTTACAGGACTCTAATATATAAGATCATATACAGTTTTACAACATGAATGCTGCTCATAGTTTGTTGAAGAACGATGACAAAGTGTAATTCTTTCAGGCGAGATCGCAAAGTGCTATTGGATGTTTTTCAATGAACGCTTGACATAGACAATTAACCCAAGTGTGCTGAACTGGATTCATCTGGCTATCGCGTTTTCATAACAAAGGTATGAAGTCCCGTTTTGATATTGCATGTTTTCATTTGTACTCCTGGTACAAATAACTAAATTGCTGTTTCTGGAGCATTGCTATCATGAAACAGAGATCAGATATCAATGTTGAAACCTTAGACCTTTGAAAAGATGTATAATTTGTTAACATTAATTACATTTATAGACGGTAAATTACATTGTACCACGGGCGTCGGACTGGGGGGGGTAAAGTGTACCGAGTACCCAGGGCCCGAGGCAGGGTGGGCCCCTTAGAAGTCAGTTTTCTATACATACATATTTGGTACGGGGGCCCAGCAGTGCCGTCACTCCCGAGTGCGGTGAAATAGCGTATCAACAGGTTAAAAAAGGACCTCCTGGTTGCTAACTGTATTATGTAATGGTCTGTTGCTATTTTATGAGGGCAGTGAAATTACTTTGACCCCCAGTGACCTCAGAATATTATTATTATTTTTGTATTATTTTCTCCCCTTTTTTCCCCAATTTGGTGTGCCAAATTCCTAATGTGCTCAAGGTCCTCGTGGTGGTGCAGTGACTCGCCTCCGGGTGGTGGAGGACGAATCTTAGTTGACACTGCGTCTGAGACCGTCAATCCACGCATCTTATCACGTGGCATGTTGAGCGATTTACCGTGGAGACATAGAGCCTGTGGAAGCTCATGCTATTCTCCGCGGCATTCAAGCACAACTCTCCACGTGCCCCACTGAGAGCGAGAACCACATTATATTGACTATGAGGAGGTTAACCCAATGTGACACTACCCACCCTAGCAACCGGTCCAACTGGTTGCTTAGGAAGCCTGACTGGATTCACTCAGCACGCCCTGTATTCTAACTTGATCCATCTACACTGGTCGCTTATTTCATTAATATGGAAAGGAAGATAGCGAGAGTAAGAGATGGGGGTGGGGGGGGTGTTAGACAAAGAGGCGGGGGAACGGTTAGGCTGGTGTGCCGTGTGTAAAGGCTGTCATTTATGAGGCTGTCAGATGACTACCTCATAAATGTTTAGATGTTTAGAAGGACCTCCTGGTTGCTAACTGTATTATGTAATGGTCTGTTGCTATTTTATGAGGGCAGTGAAATTACCCCAGTGACCTCAGAATATTATTATAATTTTTTTATTATTTTCTCCCCTTTTTTCCACAATTTGGTGTGCCCAATTCCTAATGTGCTCTTGGTCCTCGTGGTGGCGCAGTGACTCGCCTCCGGGTGGTAGAGGACGAATCTAAGTTGACTCTGCGTCTGAGTCCGTCAATCCACGCATCTTATCACGTGGCATGTTGAGCGATTATTTATTAAACTGGAAAAGCTAGCGCAATGTAAAATCATCCAATTTAGGTTGTTCATAACCATTCTTATATACATTTTTATATACAATTCCATTTGACAATTTACAGTACACATAATGCTTTTACAATATGCAGAAATTCATTCTGCTTGTGCTTCATGAAGGAGGTCTTGTATTTATTTTAATATAATTCCATAAACAAATACTAGGGGTACGCCTTACCGTACGTTCACACCAGAGGCGGCGAGAGCGTCAAATCGACCGGAAATCATTCTTTTTCAATGACAGCCAGCGTCTCTCTGCGGCGAGTCTTGGGCGGCGTGGGCGTCAGATGGAAGTTCAAGTGCAGTCAACATTATGGTAATGAGCTGTGACGCGGTTCGGCGGCAACCAATTGGAATATAGAAGTGCTCCGCTCTAGCGAAGTCGAGAACACAACCGTGTAAACTTTGGTTCCCACCAAACATTCGTTCCGAAGATAAAATGTAGAAACGAATTATTGCCGTGACGGGTTTCCCTGTAATATATGACCAAGACCACAGTTATTATTACAAAAGTATTTTATATTAATAACAAACAACTGTAATTTTAATTACTTTCTGCCATCGATCGATTTCTTATTTTCACATTTTAAAGAGTTCATGAGGATATACGCTACTTGTGATCGGTCGGCAAAATGTAAATGGTCGACATGTCTGAATGTTTAAACTGCGGCCCCTTTAAATATAGTTCACAAAACAAAGCATTCTGAACAAACGTTGCCGCTTATTTCAACTACGTCAGAGCGTCCACGAGCATCCTTGAGCGTCGAAGGCAGGGCAGCCAGAGCGAATTTTGACGCTCTCGCCGCTTCTGGTGTGAACGTACAGTTATGGTGTGACACTATAATCTAAAACCATTTCAAACAGCATTTTGCCAATTCTTTTATAATTACTACACATACAGCTTATGATCTTAAGTTAATTGAGAGATTATATGGAATATTTTTCACAGAGCAGGGCCACATTAATGAACTAGTGAAGGCATAAAGTTGAATAAAATGATGAAAAACATAGTTCAATTATACATACATACATACATATATATATATATATATATATATATATATATATATATATATATATATATATATATATATACACACACACACACTCACACACACACAGATTAGGAATGTAAAAAATTGATTATTGATTATTGTTTGGCACGTTACTTTATCTATATATTTTTGAGGGCATGCTTTCAAATTCACAGATGGTCTTCTGTTTATATAGTATGGCGTAATATAGTTGGGAGACCACAATGGGGTGATATACCATTTACTGATGAAGCTAGGAAAGGCACAGGTACAGTATCACACAAACTGTATTGTAGAGCTCCTTGAAACACAGGAGGAGCAGATGGGGTGCAGCAGATGGCAGTCCAAAGTTACGAAGATATTTGTACTTCTCCAAGAATTAACAAAGTGACGTAAATGAGTTTGCAGGTCAGTGTATGAAACTGGTGTAACTGCGCAAACTGAACGATTAGAAATGGTGATGTTAATTATGCCTTATGCAATAACTCTGCATGTAGAACTGAATAGGTCTTTCACTCAAGCTGCCAAACCACAAAACTACTTTCTTGTAATTGAAAATACATTGTGTAGGCTATATGACAGATACATAGACACAATATCATCCAGTGATGGCTAGAGTAAATAATCTTTGTCCTTTGATAATGATTTGGGTCGAATTCAATGGAAAACTATGCGAGTGGCGCTCTGTGGCGCTGCAGAATTTTGAAGCTGAGCATTGGTGGTGTGCACACCTTTGTAGAAAATAATTGTTATGAAATTTAGATGTCATCCACCAGAAATGTCTGGTAAGAACCCCACTTTAATTAACCCTGCAGCTCACAAAGTTGTGTTGAGAAATATGTTGGAAAAGACAAAGACTATTGTGCAAAGAGCAACCTTATTTACATATGAAAATAAATCCCAATAAATGATATATCGATAATCATCAGAAAAATATTCCAATTATCAATGCATGAAAAAGATCCCAAGCTTAATGGATATACATTTATAGTTAATTTCCCTTACACATTGATATAAAGTTTAACTTAAAATCTTGATAAAATGTTGCTAAAAAAGTCCATGGACGGTTATGCGTCAACTACCGTAAACATATGCAATGACTTGACAATTGTACAGAGCGGATGATTTGGTAATGTCAACGTGCATTCTCCAGCCCTTTGTTCCTGTGTGGTCCATTAGCACACAGCTAGTTGGAAAGTTATCAAACACAAGCCGCAAAGTAGTTTGCCACGTATCTCTAATCCTTACTTCCTCTGCACGGCTAGCATGTGGTGAAGCACTGACTATGTCATGCTGAGTATGTCTCAGAGCAATGAGGCACAGAGCCATAGAGGAACGCATGTGATTACAGGCTTTATGGAGCCTGCTCAACAAAACTGGTGAAATATTAAAAGTTTATCTGACCAGAAATCCATTTAGAGATCTTAAACAAAAGACATCAACACAAAGGCGTTGAGTCCAGATTACATCATTAGCATGGCACACACTGCCCTTCCTGTAAACACTTCCCCGCAAACCCAACTCTGACGGGAGAGTTGCTAGACAATATTAGCCTAATGAAAAAACGCTGCTAATGCATATTGTTGCAGCTGCACTTCTGCACACTTACAAAAGCCCCTGTTCCCACAGCCATATGGTATTTGTCATTAAAGGCTCCTTTGAGGAAAACCACTAAAATTAGACAAGAGGGAGAGAGGGAGTGAGAGAGGCAAAAAAACACAAGTTGCATCTTTGATACCACCCCTCCTGACTGGATGAAACAGTAACCATATGGCGCAGAGCTGCGAGAGAGAAAGCCGGGGAAGTGTCCCTGTATGCTTCTCTGTATCCGTCAGCGGCTGCCACAAGCCCTAATGGGACTAATTTCTGCAACGCACAGCCGCCCAGGACAAGCAGTGGACAAGATGAAATGCCTGAGAAAGCTAGTCCGTGAGAATGGGGCCACATTCAGACCACATAAACTGGAGAGACCTCATTCCATCATGTTCTAATGGAGTAAACAACACAGATTTGATCCATCTATCCTGGTCGCTTATTTAATTATTATGGAAAAGAAGATAAAGATTGTAAGAGATGGGGGGTGTTAGACAAAGAGGCAGGGGAACGGTTAGGCTGGTGTGCCATGTGTAAAGGCTGTCATTTATGAGGCTGTCAGATGACTACAACAGCTCCTCTTACTGTGGTAATGGTTTCAGATGTGCCCTGCCCTCTGGAATTTAGGCGTCCATCAATGCATATGAATAAACAGAGATGATGGGTGCTGTAGGATGGGCCCATACAGCACTTTTATACTGAACAGGGTTATGAGGGTTCACGTCATGTTCCCACATTTAAAATATTACCAAAAAAATAAATACAAATAATGAATTAAATATGGTCCCAGTAAACAGGAAACCTGATGCCTTGCTGTTCATGGGGAAACCAATGTATCCATTTACCCCTTGCTTGTGCTTTAGAAGTCGAGGGCTGGGAGAACTATGCACATCTGTGCCTCAGTTGTTTAAATGTTTTCCAGATTGCTTTGTTTGTGCAATACCTTCAGAAACGGGATGACAAAAGGTCGGAGAGGGAAGTTGGTCGCTTCTTGCAGTTTGGAGTGGAATTCCTCAATTGTTAAAGTGGAGTTCTGCGGGGAAAGGGAAAAAAGACATACACCGATGAATACATGTGGAAAACTTTATGTGATAGTATTACTTATTGGAAGCAAAACTATATCCAGCAGCAGATTGAATGATTTGAAGACTTTAATAGGCGGCATATGGACGACTGTGGTAAAAGGCCACATTTGGGGAAGTTTGATCTGCGTTTACATGTGCCAAAGCTGACCGCATCATCACAAATACAAACAAATACACACACAAACACAAACACACACACACACACACACACGCATACACAATTACAGCTCAATTATTACACCACACAGATAAAACATGGCATAAACATCATAACATATACATATCAAATGCAAAGCACATGATGATGGAAGATATTCAGCTTGATCAGTTTAAAAAACATTTCTTGTTCGCTGCCGAACTGGCATGTACAGTGTCTCACCCCCTTTAAACTCAACACTCATCTGGCAGTGTAAACACATTTCTATCTACCCTCCTCTCTGCTCCATCAACTTTTAACAGACTGATTTGATGGTGACACTATTTTAAATTTTCTAGATGTTATTTCCGAGAGAGGAAAAGAGAGCGGGGAGTTGTATATTTCAGAAAAAATACACAGCCTTTTTTTCTCCCCTCATTTCCCAGACCTGAATTTTGTTACATTAGACTTACATCTGTTCGTCCAGATTGCGGCGGACTGTTTTGACAGCCAGAAAGCCTCCTGAGCTTTTCTCCAGCATCGGCGGTGCTAATTAAGTGTGTCACTCTTTTCAATAAAGCAGAGTTGGGAGCGAATTAAAGAGAGCCACGGAAACCAAGGGGACACAAAAAAGCCTCTGCGTGTAGACACAGCAAAAAATAAACAAATGCCCACCTAAAAAAAAAAAAAGCTTTCTTTTAGAATGCTAATTTAAGCAGCCCTCTTCTAGTACTGGCAGGTATTTTGCCATTGTTTATTCCATAACTACATATTAACGCTGTTACAGCTCATGCTTCATGTCTTGTTGTTTGAATTTTATTTCAATGCAGGTTATGTCTTAGCAACAGATGTGTTCATTTTATTTATTGTTGTTGTACAAGCCTTTATTCTCTCCAACAGCTTTTTGATGAAGACCAAACAAGATCCTTTTTGGTGGTCAGAAAGCAAAACAAATCCATTTCTTTTGTCTGTACGGGGAGCAATTTTATAGGTGACACAATAATCACTTGTCTCCTGGCAGAGAAATTTTGAGTCAGGATACTTTAATACTAGGATATCTATCCCCTTTCCAATTAAGAAGACAGCACTTTAATTTGCGGCAAAGGTCAATGAACCTAAACGTACAATTAATGTGGGCCAAAATTCTACATTTTCATCACAGATTCATTGATAACAGACTTACCACAAGCCCCAACACCAGCGTGCGCACACGTTCTCCTATCTCAGGTGAGATGTCATTGCCGAACTGCTGCAACGTCGTGAGGAAGCGTTTCAGCTTGCTGAGCTGCCTTGCACCACATGCCGGTGGGAGCTGCTGATTGGCCAGTGAGGAAGAAGAGGAAGATGAAGGTCCATTGCTGAAGCCATTGGGTGGAGATGGAGCTCCGTTTAGCGCGGTGGGAGAGAGACTGGTGCCGTTTGTTACTGAAAAGCAGAAAATAAATTATTTTATTTACCATGGATACGTCACCATGGGAAATTATTTTTAAAGGAATGTTTCATGTTCAGTACAAGTTAAACTCAATTAACAGCATTTGTGGTATAATGTTGATTTCTAAAAAAAAAATATTTTGACTTGTCCCCTACTTTACTTACAAAAGCGGTTACAGTAAGGCCCTTACAATGGACCCTGCTGAAAAGACCAGCTTAACCAGCATGAAATTCCCATGCTGGTCTTGGCTGGTTTATGCTGGTTAGTGCTGGTTTGGTGCTGGTCTAGCTGGTTGACTAGCATAGCCATGCTTTTCACAAGCTAAACCTTGCTGGTGAAGCTTGTTGACCAGCATGTTCTTTCTGATGAAGCTGGTTAAGCTATTTAAAAGCCTGGGGGGAGGGACACAGCACACCAGCATCCCATGCTGATCTTTCAGCAGGGGAAGTGAATATGGGCAGTCCATAAACCTTGACACATCTTTTCAGAAGTACACAACAAGACGAATGATTTTAGTGTGATTAAATCACTTACTGACCTTATCTGTATTAAGTTATAGCCAATATTACTAACTTTGTTATAATGACAATGAAACCCTATAATTCCGACATTGGACAAAAATGAAAACAGATTATGTTTTTTTTACATGTTTATATATGCTAATAATAACACAGTGTGCTTTGCTTTAGTTGTAAAATAGCTAGCATTGTAAAATGCTCTCTGAATTGTTGTATCTTTAAATTAATTTCCTATTGCATTAGTTGTATTTTTAAAAACGTATCACAAGACCTCAGCATTCTGTTCCATGCTGTTGGGCTCCGTCTAGCTGTATTTGAATGGAAGAACGCATTTTACAAAAACAACCTAGAAAACATGTCCAGTCAGTTTCCGATGAAACTAGCCTAATTATCTTATATAAATGATTATGATTTGTTGAGTCGTAATAAAGGCAACCCAACGACCAGTCCATTTTGAAAATCTGTGGTTTTGCACATTGCTAATTTTTAACTCAAGTGTATGTATTTACAGTGAATCATTTAAATCCCAAATATCTCTATAATGCACTGCCAGGAAAAGCCCTCAAAAATAAGCACCAACAGGAGCCTTTTTCAAAAATGACATTGCTGTTCTCAGTATGGCTGTGAATGACAGTACTTGAACGAGGCTCTTGTGACTGTTGAACATTTGTTTTGAATCAGCCATGGCAGCTTTGAGAAGGAAGCTATGCATTCTTGCTTCCATACATCAGACTTAAGTCCAGAGAAGAAGAATACATGTGGTCGAATGCGCCCCGTACCATGATGAGAAATAAATGCGGTGGAGGGATGCTTGGAATCAATGTCTCTCTAATGAAATTAGGCTGCATAATAGCCTAGTTTGCCTGGCATCCCTCCAACAGACCAGAAACGAGATACTTGAGCTGCATCTGGTAACAATTACATGGAGGGGAAATCAAAGCACTTGCTTTGTTAAACCTTCAGAATGTATAATTAGAGCGTGCCTTTAAAAAAATGCTTCAGATTGCTTCAGACCCCGCTTGCCTTTTGTCTTTTTTTTTTTTCTTTCCATAAGCGCTAATTGCAGAGTCCAACTGATCTGCTTTTAGGGATGTAACATCAGAGAGAGGAATGTGTTACTGCTGTTGACAGCACACCAATGCTCAATTACACAGACATGTTGCTGGGAGGCTGTTGCACGGATGGCTTTGATACTGAACAACTCTAGATGTCCGCTGAGTTGGCATGTGTGATGATGCTCTTGGAAGCATTAGCCAGTGGGCATACAGAAAAATCTGCAGGTTAGAGAGAATAGTGGCCAGCAGAGCAACAATAGGAATGTTAGGAATTTTTACTGTAATTAGGGATGGGTAAAACTATATATAAGTCTTAAAGTTTATATGCTGGGTTTAATATTTGTTGCATAATGTTGATTACCACAAAACATAATTTCAACTCCTCGAGTTAAACTCATGTATCATGTGAGCTGTAAAGTTTAAATCAGTGTTTTTCAACTGTTGGGCCACAGGTCAGTTCATGTAGGTTCACAGGTCTGTTCAGATAGGGTAATGGACAGCAGCGAATGAACAAGGTCAGGGTTATCCCTCCAATGGAAATTTTACCGGCACTTTATACATGCTAAATATGCTTCTCATCTGTAATGCGCTATTTTTGGGGTGTGATTTAAGCCTTGTTTTTAGTAAAAGTCGATACATGATCTGCTCTGCTCTGAACCTACTGTATCTGTGGAGTGCTTGTGAATCAATTGCCTTGCCTCAATTTCACAGTGCAGATCACAAAACTGATGCAACCCTTTTGAATTCTAGTGAGAAATTTGGAGGAAGTCAAACCTATCAAACAGTAGACAGCCCAGAAATATTAAACAGCACTGAAAAGAAAAAGATACAACTCTGTCCCATGTGCAAAAATAAAGTTTTTTTTTTTTTTTTTACAAATTACACATAATCATCCTTACTATTTATCAAAATTTGACAGCAGTGATATATAATTCTTACTATGTTGGCTTGCCACTTTATGTCCAATGGGAAATCTGGGTCCAGAAGCAAAATCTAGTAAAAAATGAAGTAAACCACTACTTTAAATCATCATTTTAGGGTTTTAGGGTTTACAGTGTTATTTCATCATGGCAGCAAAATTTTAAAATTTGATAGAAATGTACATAAAAAAGGTTATTAAGTTATTTTATCACACTAAAATCATGTTAACACATATTGTTTACATCTTGTGGTTTATGTTTAAAACAGTGAGAATTTTAATGTTTACGGATCGCTCCATTTACTTCCATTGTAAATAAAATTTTCTTTATTTCGTGGAACACAAAATGAGTTGTTAGGTAGAATGTTAATGTCAGTAACTATTCACTTTCAAATCAGAAAGTCAGCCATACAGTACAGGGTAAGTGAATGATGACAGAATTATTATTTTTGGGTAAACTATCCCTTTAAGGCTGAAAACTTGTGTACATATTCTTCTTTTGCATTGTTTTTTTTTTAAGTGTAGGCCTAAGTTTGATGTGTACTTACATGCGGTGGGGGTGAAGGAGCTTGTCCGGGGAGCTCCCTGTGTGGTGGGGGGAGGAGGCATGGTGGGCGGAGTTAACCTGGACTGTGTTTTCACATCAGCAGGTGAGTCGGGCATGGTGGAGCGCTTCTCAGTGCGATCTGTAGGTGAAAAAGTAGAACAGTTCTTGTGAGACCTCAGTGATATCCAAACAGCTGCCTTTTCTACAACACATGAGCTCCTGTAACATTTAAACTCACATACCTACATACACTATATATGCCTTTAGAGAGGTCTTTGATCGTAACAGTGGTCAAATTCCAGCTGTCATCATCTTTGCCCTAATACTCAAAGACACCAGCAGAACTCTCTTTAAGAACAGCTTCTCTAGCTAGCTTCTTCCACTATGTACGTAGGAAAATGTGAGTGATGCTAGGGTGTTATAGGTGGGTGCCAGGGTGTTGCAATTCTGTTGCAAAGGTGTTTCTTTTTCAGCTCGATGCTATGCAGTTGCAAGAGTGTTTTGGGTGGTTGCTACATGGCTGCTAAGTAGCACGAGTCAAAACAGCAAAGAGCAATCCCCCAAGTTTCTGTAATATTCTGGTGCCTTGATATGGCTCAGTTCCCTTATCAAATTTTTTTGCAGTTGAAAATCGTAAAGGAATATTTCGTGTTCAATACAAGCTAAACTCAATTGACAGCATTTGTGGCGTAATATTGATTGCCAAAAAATATATATTTCCCTCAAATCTGGGTTACAATGAGGCACTTACAATGGAAGTGAATGGGCCCAATCAGTAAACGTTAAAATACTCACTATTTCAAAAGTATAGATACAAGGCGTAAACAATATGTATTAAATTATGTAAGTGTGATAAAATTGCTTACAAACCTTTTCTGTGTAAAGTTATATTACATTTTACAAATAAAACTTTACAGATAAAATAATACACAAGTTTTAACAGAAAAATGTATGTACATTAAGTGCTTATATAAAATTATAAGCTTCACATTTCTGCCTTTAAATTCTCTAAAAACTGGCCCCATTCACTTCCATTCTAAGTAACTTACTGTCACCTGGATTTTTGCTTTTTTTAAAGAAGGGAATGGATGGGGTAAGCCAGGAGCCCCTACTGCTATCAGAGTCAAGGGACACCCAGGACAGCTGTAATCCGGAAGGTGATGATACACATCCCCGGCACAGGGCGGCTGTTCCCCCTACACACAATGTTCCCACAGCTGGTACAATGTGTACATGTCTATCTGTGTGTAAGAAACAGAGAAACTGGGGATGCGTATGGTAAAGTACAATATTGTATCAGACATTGAAAGTGTACTAGGGTGATTGTGATATTGAAAGTAATTGTGCTATTGTAAGTCTGTTATATTAGCAGGGATTTTAAAAGATCACCGCGAAAGCAGCAAAAGGACAATGTGACCCTGACCCCTGTCTTAGTCATAACCTTCTGAAGCAAACCTATCTACCTAGATGTCATGGTGTGTGCTGTCATATTTACATTTATATTTATGCATTTGGCAGACACTTTTATCCAAAGCAATTTACAGTGCACTTCTTACAGGGACAATCCCCCCGGAGCAACCTGAAGTTAAGTGCCTTGCTAAAGGACACAATGGTGGTGGCTGTGGGGATCGAACCAGCGACTTTCTGATTACCATTTATGTGCTTTAGCCCACTACGCCACCACCACCACTCATAGTCATATCTATGGTTTGACCCTGGTCTTGACCTCTGAGTCAACCCTGACCCTTTTCTTTCTCTTATGTGTTTTATGCATTTTATTTCTTTTAACATTTCTTCTGTTCTTTCTTTTAACTCGATTTTTATCAATTATCTTATTTTTTAGTGTTTAATTTATTCTAAGTATATGACATTTATGTTTTTATGTTTTCTGATTCTTAAACCAAAGACTTCTAGTAGATTTTATAACAGTATAACGTCTATAAATAATCAACTCGTTATGAAATATCTACATTCTAAATATTCCTAAACCTGTAGTAAAAGGAAAAAAGTTTTGTGAATGGAGAAATACAAATAATAATAAAAAAATGGGTGATGAGTGTTATTTCCCCAATTGATCACTAGTTTTATTATCTGCCAGGTAAAAAAATAATAAGTGTGATTGCTTAGAATAGCACAACTCTCTTCAAGCATTTGAGGTATCATTCATGTCTGCAGCACAAATGGTGCAGGGCAAGTTATTTGTCAAAGTTCAATACAAAGGATTTGTTCAGATATGAGCAATAGTAATGGTAATGCTAGCCAAAGCAAACACCTCTAATTCATGTTCTCTGACATGTATGTTCAGTGGTGGTCTTACACTAAAGAAGATCTCAGTTTGACAGAGGTCCCAGTACAGAGCCCTGGGGGATACCCACAAAATCATTCTAGAAGAAAGGTGGTTCCCCTTTGAAAACCAGAGTATGACAGAGAAGCAGAAGAGATAAAATAGGGTGGAAATTTCAGCTCTGTATGGCATCCATTCCCTAGGTACCTCTGTGGCTGTGAGTGTGTATGTAAAAGATCATAAACATACAGTATGTGTCTGTGCAGGCTTAATCTGAGCCATACATGCTCGCCATGCACTCTTAATCCTCTCCCCAATTTATAACAGACTCAAACGGGCAGCCAGCTCTCAGACTAAAAACTTATGCAGTACAAAGCCACAGAGCCATCCAGCCCTACTCGAGCAAGCTATTTTATCAGATGAATAAAATACAGAATAATCAGTGGGAGTCTTTAATCTTACACCTTTACTGATCAACCATTCTATATCTTCATTGTCAAAAAAGGCCTTTAAATAAAGAATGGTGAGATGATGGAAGCTGGACCAGACCGAAAAACAAAAACAAAACAATGCTGGTAATTTCAATGCGAGATATAATTATTTCAGTGGAAAAAAATAGTAAGAAGACAACTGTTTTCTGCTTATGATATTCAATCAAGAATACAATGATTATTTTCTTTTTTATCAAAGATTCTCAAGCTGGTGTAAGAGACATTGATTCAATATTAAAATCTCAGTATGGGGCCAGTTATTACCTTTGAAATGTTAACAATGTGACAAGTCCAGGCACTATAATTCACAAGAGCCACAGCAAGAGACTGAAATTAATAAAATAGTTCAAGTCCTCCATTAGGATGTTTCAGCACAGATGGGCAGGCATGACATATCCATTATATATATTTCCCTCACTGCATTCAGCTGTAATATTACACATCAGACAAATTAAAACCATTGCATTTCCACAGAGCATGTCATCCTGTGTTAGAGTGAAAAACTAATCACCATAATACATCTCACTTTTATACTAGCAGGCAACATGAATTCCATACAAAATTGAATTAACAACTGTAAAAAACCCAAGCAAAGCAAAGAAAGAATATATAAAACTGTTCTCTACTCTTTATATTGTAATTTCACTTCATAGACTACAAGTGAGTGTCTGAATAACAACTAGGTATTACAGACATGGAGAGTAGAGTGAAGATGTTCAGTCAAACCTTTATGTACTATCAGGCAAGACTAAAGGATAACCAATAAATGACATCACACCAGTGCATTAAACCCACCTAAAAGTGGTAGACTGCATGGTAAAAAGCAAAGCATAACTCAATTCAAATGAATTCACTCTTGCAGAAAAAGGTGTAATTTAGCATTTTTTAAACAGGCTCAAAAAACATACTAGAGTGCACATCCATCCTGCCCTGAATTCGTACATTTAATAGGTGCAGTTAATGCACAGAGTGCATTTCGGTTACCTTGCCTTTCAGTACGGGAAATTGGTGGAGGAGCGGCACAGATGAATATTAGGTGGGTCACCACGGATATTGATGCAGCAAGAGATTTAATGTGGCTCCCAGGAAGGACGATGAAGTGCTTTCCATTTTCCTGTTGGGCAAGGTCTTTTATTGCTTTTCAAAAGAGCTCTCGAGAAATATGGATCGCCATTAAATGGCATGTCAAACTGAGCATTAGAAAGCACAGACTCGCTCATCTTCACTCCACGTCTGGGCATTTTTCATGACCTGACAGTGGCAGTGAATATCTTTTCAGTATGTGACTGGCACTCCTACTTGCTTTCCTTATATTTGTTTTCCTTATATTGGCAATATGCATGCCTAGACACAGCAGAAGTCAAGGAGGAATTTTAAACTTTCATACTATTTTTAATGAGACCACCAAACCAGAAGCAGCAGAACTTGTGTAGTACTGAGTCACACCCTCACATTTATGGTCAAGTTAGTTAGCCTCTAGAATCAAAACTGTTAGTCATGCATGCTGTTAACATAAGATTTTTATGTTCACGACTGGTAAGGTGAATCAAAGAGCAGCTCGGCGGTCAGCTAGATATTGATCCTCCAAGTAGCACTTCTGTTGAATTATATTTACAGCATGGCCACTTTTCACAAACCAATCAATTCCAGATAGATAAAATATGCCTTTTTTTCATGTTTAATATATTTCTGTCACATTACAACAATAAAATGGTTTGAAAATGGTAAAATTCTAGTTCTTCTTCTTATTTTTGAATAAATATTGTGCACAAATATTGTGTATTGTGTGTGGTTAATTTAATATCAACAATTCTGTATGGCTTATATATCCCTTACATCACTCACTGCACAGGCGGCAATGTTCAGCTTATTCTTGGGTGGTGAAAATAGGCATCTGTGTGTACACAAGCTGCACATGAGAAAAAGGGTCAGAAGGTCAGAAATAATATATTTAATTTGTCTTTTTAGGGAATTACAATCCATGTAGGATGTTTCTGAAGAAACTTTCCCCACATTCAAATGCTTTGTGAATTTAATATCGGGATCTCTCCAGTGCATCTTTGCCTTTGTGTCATTTTAAGACGATAAAGTTGAAACTTGATTCATCCTCCTACACAGCAGATAGAGCTTCTAGTTGAGTTAGTTTAGGAGAAGCTTTGTGAAATCTAATCTGCTGTGATAATTAAGCCTTATATCAGACTCAACTATTTCAGACTATTTCTGTAATGCCTGTGGTAATGCAGAAATCCACACAGTTATTTGATTTCAGGATTTTTAGCTTGCTGAAAAGACCAACATGGCATATGTTGTATTTTGGATGCTGGTCCCAACTTGGGATGCTGGTATGCTTTGAAAGTGAACAGTCAGTGAGTCGTTCTGCCTTACTATTTCTTTAATAACTTATGAATTTTGTTTCTAAAGTATATTTCTCTTATTTTTAAAGATGCAGTCCACCAGAAAGACCATGGTCAACCAGCTTTACCAGCTACATTTTGTTGTTTCACTGGCTAGACCAGAACCAAACCAGCATTAATCAGCACATTAGTCCGCCTGGACAAGCATTGAATTCATGCTAGTGTCAATTCACAAACACATAGGAATGTGCCTTGGAGTGAAGTAGACACTCTGCTCTTTAGAGAAAAGCTGTGCCCACTAATGTGACGCATGATGTGCCATAGCCACAGGAAGCAAATCAGCTGCATGCTAATGCTGAAAAGACAGCTGCTTTTAGCCTGCTCCCCCTCAGAGGTGGCCAAGACTCTTCATTTACTTATCAGACTGAGGGTTGTGAGGTGATGTAAGCAAGATAAGAGTGCAAATTTCACGTGAAGCCATCTAACTGGACAGACAGCAGTGTGAAAAGCGATGGCGACGGTGGCTGTTCACACCAAATAGAATATTGAGCTAAGAAAAGATAAATGCAGCACAATGAATGGAACAGAATGCAGGTGTCTTAAGACGCATTTTAAAACTTTTAGTTCTGCGCGACGTGCAGAATAAACAGTGACATGCGGCAAAATTGTCAAAGACATCCGTCCAGCACGTTTACAAAGAAAAATAATGGAAAACAGCAGACGGACACACACACACACACACACACACGTGTTAAGTGTGAACGGCCCGTTAGTAATGTGGCGAGTAAGAGACAACATTGACTCTTCGTATAATTGGAATTCAGATGGTGTCGCAGGTAACCGAGGCTGAGGGTGAACGGGGGGAGGGAGAGAGCTTTGCATCGGCATGAATACATTATGAACTTGTGTGCGCTGATGCACCATGCAATCATCTCCACCAGATGGAAAGGTGCACTGAGCGTGGCCCATCAAACCCTGCTTGCTTGTCAGGGAAGATGTATGGATGCCCCCACCCTCCTGGACCTAATTTCCGGCACTTATTCTGCTCATTCTCCCAGCAACACAGCCTGTCCCTTTGGACTGCTTTTTTACTCTCCGTCTCATTCTCTCCCTCACTCACTCTCCCCCCCAGCCCTCAGTTTTCAAGGTCTCTCCCCAAGCGCAGTTGTTTTCCAGGCCAAATCAGGTGGTGTGCCAACGTTCCATTCCATTCCATCAAATGAAGCGCATACTGAAGGGACCTGCATCAGTCTGTGCTTACTCAAGAGTTACCAAACCACCCACCCACCAGTCGCTGCTGTGCACAGCAACCTGTGCAATCTGATATTTAAAGAGAATGCTCTTTTCAGTCAGCTCATTCCTCACCATTATTCCCCCTCTTGAAGGTTCCCATAAATTACATTTTAGGTTACCAACAGTGTTATAGTCAATATTAGACTCTCCAATATCCAAACCAATACCAGACCCCCTAAGAGCCAGATCCAGACAAAGACAAGACCCTTCAAGACCCCTCAGGCTACTCAACAAGAAAACAAGACCCATATTTGTCTTATCGCATTGGCAAATAATTTTTTCTTGTTTATAGCACAATCATCACAAAATTGGCCAGATTCCTTTAAAAATAAGACTTTATATCATGTTGCTTGTCAAGTATATTTATCTTGTTTTAAGGATATTTAGATATTTTTACTGGAAAACAAGACAAAAACACTTTTTGCATTGTGTCTTGTTAAAACATCTAAAATAATGCCCCATTGGCATAAGGCCATCAAGACCAGCCCCTTTAAGATGCAGACCAATACTAGACCACCTAAAAGCCATATACAGACCAAAACAAGGACCCTTTAAACCCAGATTCTGACTAAGACTAGACCATCCAAGGCGCAGATGCATACAAAGATCTAAAGAGACTAAAGAGACACAGACCCAGATCAAGACCAGTAATGAGACCACAAATCTGGTTACCAACAGTGGTAACCTTTAAAAGAAAGTAATTTCACACTATAGCTACCCACTTTGATGACAGTTGTGTTGGTCTAAGTGGATACTGTTACTTTTACAGTTTGCCAATAATGTGGTATAATGCGTTCCCAGTGTAGGCATACAAAACATTTCAGCAGTAAATACGGTGGACTGGGAGCCATCTGCTGATCAATTTCAAAATATGGTCTTGCGTCAAGAAATAAGACTGACCAATAAAACAGTGTTTAAGGGCTGAAGACTCTTTTTTCCTCTTCTCCTTCAAAATGGATTTATCTTAATGTCTGTTTTAACCATCTGTTGAAATAAGGCCCTGTCAGCATGAAGAACAGAGGAAGAAAACAAGTGAGGAGGAACAATAAAAGTGATTCACTGCTGCAGTTATGCAGCGGTTGAAAATGCACAGATTTGTGCTGTGTCTTATTGCCAGGCTTAAAAAAGGTAAAGAAAAAAATTAAATGCTGTGAAAGAGTAAGACCTCATATGGGATCTCACAAAAATGAAAATTTAAAAAAGCACTTGTAATCTCCACTCCTGCCTCATCTACAAACAGATGATCATAATTGAAATGGTAACATAGAAGGTTTTGCAATTACACTACGAGCATAACTGCAATTTCCAGCATCTTTTGAACAAACAGTAAATAATTATTTACCAACTTCTTATCTAGAGAGGCAGAATTACAGTATTTTTCTATAAAAGGCCTATTATACTGAGATTAGTGCTCTCAAGCACTAGTATGAAGCTCTTCCAACTCTCAAGTCAATGACTCACTCAGCTTCCTGGCATGAGCAGATGCCAGCTGAAAAGTGGGGAGAAAGAGAGAGATAGGAATAGAGAAAGATGCAATATGGCTCAGCACCTAGACACATGGCTTTAACTGGCTATTCACCAACACGTCTGTGTTTTTTTTCACTGTGTCCCTCATTAGCAGCGTGTAGGTTAAAGTCACACATTGAATAAAGTTTGTTAGGTGAAAACAATAGCACATAAATAGAATGTCACATGGCCAGAAAAAGAAGCCATTAACTAGAGATGCACCAATAGATTGGCCACCGATCGCAATTAGCTGATCTTAAATCTGTGATCGTTGATCGTGCCTAGATTTTAATTGACGGATGCACAAATTCACACTTTGGGCAAATTCCAATCGAAGTTATCATCCCTATGCCCTATTCAATCTGAAAGACAGAGCTCTGTATGAATGCGCCCTTCGCTAACAGTCTTGTGGAAGGGCCCTTCGTGAAAATGTTTTATCTGGAATGACCCTTCGAGTGGCGTGCACTTACTGCAGTGACCTTCAAGGTTGGAAAAATACTGTTTGGAAAATGGCCATACACTGCTACGCTAATATTTAGCATTTGCTAATTTAACAGTTTTAAAATATCATTGATATGTATCGATCTACAATTTCCTTATCAGTGCATCACAGAGCCCCAGACTGCAACAAACACAGTGTGAGCCATGATATTTAGATATCCCAGGAGATCAGTAGTTACAGAAATATTCAAACCAGCCCATCTGGCACCAACAATAATGCCATGGTCGAAATGACTAAGATAAAAAATTTTCCCCATCCTAATGGTTGATGTGAACATTAACTGAAGCTACTGACCCATATCTGTATGATTATTGTAGTTAACAATTGGCTGATTAGATAATCACATAAATAAGTAGGTGTACAGGTGTACCTAATAAAGTGGACGGTGAGCGTATGTTTATGTGTACCCTGTATAGTCAAGTCAAGTCAATTTTATTTGTATAGCGCCTTTCACAACACACATCGTTTCAAAGCAGCTTTACAGAATATCAGCATTAACAGACGATAAAACTGTAATGTCTATAAAGTCGATTAATAATCATTGTGTAATTTAGATAAAATACGATTTTTAATAGTGTTTAAAAATAATTAAATGATAATTGTATTAATAATAAGTATTAGTATATATTTATATATATACATACTGCATATACACACACTTCATATACTGTATATAATATAGGTGAGCTGTCCCATCATTTTGGGTCACTTCTGGGACAAAGTGACTCAAAATGATGGAGCAGGTCACATACATAGATTTTTTAAAACCATTGGCGGCTTAATCAGATATCAGCTGTCTTTTATTATTCTTCGACTTATTGGCAACTTAATTTGGCAACTAAAAACAGCCATTTGGCTCCTAAATATTTCAGTTTTGGAGCAGAGGTTTCTCCTAATGTTCCTTAAGAGAAATAAAATAGGCACAAATGACAGTTGTTGACATACAATAAGATTACAAAGCAATACAATGAATGCATAAGATAGCTCAGATACTTTGTTCTTGGAAAAATTTGATGTCAAATCAAATTAATTTTAAAATCTCTGACTTTTGATCACAGACAGATCAAGTATCTTGGAAGATTTGAGCACAGTTTGAGATATTTCAGTTTAGCAATTTTGTGTAGCAATTTCACTTGCCATCATTGAATTGTATATACAGTATATCAGTCACTTGCCACCCTGTTCTCTTTAAAAAAATAAAAATAAAAGCCCATATCGGTCAAGCACTATTTACACCTAAAAGTCAAAATTGAAAACCATTGAAAGATCCCACATCACAACGTACTCATGAGAATACTGAGAATCATTTGAATTCAAATGTCAAGTTATTCTACCATTACAAGAACCAACAATAAACCTGAGTGAACAGAAAGAACATACATTAGATACTTCAACCATATCCATATACAGCTCCTGTCCTCTCCTCCAACTCAAGCAGACTGCAATTACCTCTGCTCTCTGCTCATTGCCCTTAGCACCACTCAAACCTGCAAATTGCAGGCCTTTATCAATTTATTCACTTTATTCATTTCAGCCACTTATTCTCACTGGCTGCCGCAGCTATGAATAGACGTCTCTCCACGCTTGGCATCAATCGCTTGGCGAAGTCTCTGATGCTAGGACGAGTCGAGCCCATGGCGATGGATGCCAAATCAATTTTCAGCAGATAATAAAGAGGCTCATGTTTAACATTAACATAACGCTGTTTTACTACACTCAAAAATGTGAGCTAATAATATATCGCTCTCTCTAAATGAAAACACAGCTACGTGATGACGGAATAACTGACAGGCAACGATGAGGGGGGGAGGAGGGTTCGAGAAAAAGACAGACCTGGCGGCAAGATGACAGTTTATTTCTGCTGGGACCTCTGTCTGCAGTGTTTTGAAAATATCACATGACAGAAGCCATGTGTTCAAAATTAGAGTGAGTTAAGTCCACTGCGCAGAAAAATATGTCGATAATTTATGAAACACAGTTCTGGATAGAGATTTACTAAGTAGAACCAGATTTAAAAAACAACTAGCCTAAGCCTTCCCCTTCCCAATTACTGTGCAGATACACAAAACTCTCTCTCTCTTTCTCCCTTCCCCTCCGAGAGACCTTAAAATGGTTTGAGTCACATCTGGCAGGCAGGAGATGCAGAAGTTAGTGGTGAATGACCTAACATCAGGGCACTTCCACCCATTCTGTGTGTGTGTGTGTGTGTGTGTGTGTGTGTTTGCGTGCATTATTGTGGCACTGGCCGCAGTTTGCTAATGGCTTTCAGTACAGGGAACCGAGGCGTAGCTCCAGGCAATGACTGCACCCTCAACCGACTGGCTGCCATCACTGAGTGGCTCCTTAATGACTAAATACACTCTGGAGAGCCTGTCTTTAATGCTTAAACTTAGGTCAAAGGTTTACATACTATCCAAAAGAGAACAACCTTTATTCTTGTTACAGGCAAATAAGCTGCAAGTGAAATACAGATAGATAAATGCAGAGTTAGAAACACGGTGTTTGAAAACTTGAGATGATTGAGAGTCATATTTCCATACAGTAATACCCAAGAAAACAACAATAAAGTAGCACAATCTGCAAACAACATATTGCTAACTTAGATGCGTTAAAAACGTATTGTACAAAAATAACTACTCTTCTTAACAAGCATGCAACAAAATGGAGAGCCTTGCTTCCATACTGCTCAAGAGAATTACCTTATCTCTTTACAGTAGCATAACCTGCAAGCAAAATATTGTGAATGGAGAAAGTGCATTAGAAATGTTTAGATCGATAACACTCGCCCTAACAGAAAAGTGACAAACTGCAGACGGAGAGGAACGAGCCAAGCTCTGCTCTGCGTCGAGAGCTCCAGTCCCTGTCACAGATGGACGGCACAGTGTTTGGCACGCTGCCAGTGAGTGAACAGATTGTCTGTGGCGGCTGCCTGGAGGAACGGTAGCTCCAGTGAAGATGGGTGTCCGAAATAACCCAGTGTCAGTTCTGCTCAAGTGTCCCTGACCTGGCACACGTGTCTGCTTAAAGCTGCTTCTTCCACGGCTTCCCAGAACAATTATACACATACTCACACAATGTATAAACACAAACTTTACACAAAGCCACATATTAACAAACACGTTTTAAGCACCCATTTGAAAAGTAAACATTGTGAAACCAGACCACCACCACATTGAAACCAGACCACCAGCTGCCATGCATTGAATAAAAATAAATTAAAACTGTCATCATTTACTCAGCCTCATGTTGGGAAAGGTGAAATGTTTGGGACTGACAACCTCAGTCCCCATTCACTTTCAAGGCATCTTTTTTCCATACAATGAAAGTAAACTGTTATTTTGTCCATCATCTTCTTTTTGTGCTCTATGGAATTCATAAGGGTTTTCAACAGCATGAGGGTAAGTAAATTATGACCGAAATTACATTTTTGGGTGAACTATAACTTTAACACATAGGGAGCACAAATTCAGAACTGAAGAACTTACAGTAAAAGTAACAAGTCAAAAAGAAACAACAGTAGCATAGTTCCATACACAATGTTACATGTGCAAATTTAGATGCAAACAGAAAGAGAAACAAGGAGTGGATGGATGGAGAGGGGAAGACGGAGAGCTGGGCACCAGACGGGTAGGCTGGCGGAGAGGTAGTGGCCAAGGCACACAGGAGAGCAGCAGTGCCAACAGAGCTTGCCTCACAACACCATCTGTGAAGAGGAGCACTGCAGCCTGCACACACACAGCATGCCAGCTGCCCTCTGCAACTCTTCTCTCATACTTTCTCTCTTTCAGTCTGTTTTCTTCACTCCTATTTTTCTCTACTTTAATTTTTTTCTTCCAAAAACAGACCTCTGATGTTCCTTAGAAACCACTTTACAGTTAGACAGGTAGAGATTGCGTTCCTCTAGCCAATCAGAGAGAGGCCTCAGCTGTATATGGATTGTTCACATGAAATACTTTTGGGACTGTTTACATGTGTGACATGCTAAAATCCATCTAAAAGTATTTAACCAGCATTTTGCATTTTGTTTATGACCTCATATTAAAGTAACTGAAAGACTACATGGAATATGTTTTATATATATATATATATATATATATATATATATATATATATATATATATATATATATATATATATAATTTTTTTTTTTTGTACATTTAAAATGACCTATGCAAGGCAAACATTTATTAAAAATGGTAATGTGCATGGTGACCAGTTACAGGTCCTAAATTATACATGTTCCCTTATACATTTGTATACAATTTAAACTAACATCTTGATATTGATTAAAAAGAAAGTTCATGGACATGTTATGTCAACTAACCACATACAAAACTTCAGCGGATCTCACACAACTCATAATCAAATCACAAATGCAAACAAGGAAAAACAACAACAAAACAGCACATTATTGGAATATGTTTTCTGCAGATTTGCTTCTTTTTCCCATCAGCAGCCAACAAAAGCAACAACAGCATTAAGAGTTGTAACAATGTTCATTTGGTTCAGCATTTAACATTGTATAGTATTATTTTGTACTTCCACATACTTGCATCTAAACATACATGTGTACACAATTTCCCTCAGTCTTACCCTTTCAAAGCTTTCCAATCTCACCTGGCATCATAGATGATGGGACCAAACCAGATATCACAGAATTCCGGTTATTCTCTCTATTTCTGCCTGTTTTCTTGTAACTTCATCTTTTTCCGTCTTTCTCTGCTATGTGACCAATTCAAAATGTGGGAGAAAGTCAAGCCGCCTGTCTGCCTGCCTTGAGAGCCGGAGAGGGGCCAGATGGAGACCTGCCTCTCGCTCTGCTCTGCTCTGCTTCCAGGGATGCCCTGCACTAACGAGGGCACGTGTGGCCGCTGGGGCCTCGCGCAATCCTGCACACTTACTCACGAAGCCTGTGGACTGAGACAATGACAGCTAGACCTCATGCAAATGTGCACACATGCTCCACGCCTCCTCTGCTGACCCCTCCCAGCTGACGTGCGGCAGCCACACACAACACAGCATGCATAAGAGAGCAAGAGGGTTTGCAGGATAGATAGACATACAGACAGACAGGAAGGTAGACAGACAGACAGACAGACAAATAGATAGATTAATGTATGGTGTAGGTCAATGTGCTATGAATGTCTCGTCTCATATGTTCTGAATTAAGAATGCTCTTGCAAAAACAACTCACTTCTGGTCACCTGGCCAATCTGAGTTCAAACACATCTGTTTCTGCTTAACCAGTTTCAGTTCTTACTTTACTACTCCATTTAGATCAAATGAGAAAATTTTTATCTGAGGTTGACAGTGTGTTTGCTCATGTTTGAGATTATCAGCTTCACTTAACAACCTCCTGATTTATCTATCTAAACATTCACCATGTTGATGCTCGAATGCTTTATATTCTTCCAAAATAATGGCATCCGGCAGCCCTGCCTGCATCCATCACCCTCCCTCCATCCTCTTTGTGCAAGAAACGGCGGGAACAACCTCATTAAAAACAATAAAAATCAATTTGGAGAATCCAACAAAGGCATGCATCTGTGCTGCTGTGTTTTAAGTCTCTAGAGTAGCGATCTTCCCCCCTCCCTACTCTCACACTAGTTCTTATTCTGCTGTCTTTCTCAGATTTGCTGTTTCTCTCTCCCCTCCCAGACTGTCATCACCGCATGTGACTAACATATGTCTGGGCTTTCAGGCCCTGTCAGGTTGGTGGCATTTCTCCCAGCCTCCTTAAACAGCAGATGAGCTCCATGTGGAGGAAACACTTCGGAGAGTGAAAGGAGGAGGATGAGGACGAGGGGTGGAGAGACAGATTTTCCCTCTTTAATGGCGAACCTTCTCTGTCTTTCTGCATCTGCCACCAACCCATCTATCCACACTGGGGGCTGGACTAAGTGTGGCTTTAACATAAAAAGCGTTCGCAAAGATGCATTTTGTCTCACAGAGATGGACAATAACACAATACTCAGATTACTTATAATTAAAAAAAATGTGTCTACCTTCAATAAAGAATTCTTACTGGTTCTGTCAAACAAAGTTGATTTGTTTAACTGGTTAATTACAAATGTTACCAAATCTCTAACAATGCATCATTTTCTCATTAGCTTTCTTCCTGGAGCTTTAAAAACTGAAGTTAAATGCAGTGCAGTTATCAAAATGATAGAAGTTATATTGAGCTACAAGGTCTAAGGACAACAACTCTGCAATACAGACTGATACTTTCAAATGCATATTATTTGCCCTGCTACAAATCCAGGCTGGTCTATGCTGGTTAGTGCTGGTTTGGTGCTGGTCTAGCTGGTAGACCAGCATAGCCATGCTTTTCGCCAGCAAAAACCTGTTAGAGTCATCACCAGAGCAGCATCCCTTGCTGGGGGACAAGCACCCAAAACCCAACATAAGCTGGTGATCAGCAATGCTGGTCTTTTCAGCAGAATTATGCTCACTATTCTTTCAAGAGCATAAACATAATTGAACAATTCTAGAACTATCACTAAAAGCTTGGGCCACATCTACACTAATTCATTTTCATTTGAAAACATTTCAGTTTTGTTACGTCGTTTACCAAAGTATGCGTTAATGGAGAGCATTTCCAAATGTTTTGATGGAGGAAAACAACGTTTTAGTGTCAATGAGATGGTGTAAACGACCTGAAACGGTCTTCAAACTACATTTTTTGACGTGGACATTTATCTTAGTACAGCAAAAGTGGTGATGGGCTTACGGTGGTGAAAAATTTCCATGCGCAAATTTTATATGGGGTTCAAGTTTGGTGAACTCTGACAAGCAAATTTGTAGCATTGAACAATGGTAATTGCTTGGCTTGGCAGTGACCTTTGTGTTGGCAGTGTTATGTAGCTACACTGAATCTTCACAATGGATGAGCAGATCATTGTAGCGATGAGGTTCTTTGTAACTTGACTCTTCCATTGTATAAAGTGCATAATAAAAAAGGCTGCTTAACAAGTAGTTTTTGAGGGTTTTCAGGGTTTTCAATAAAGCCAATCCCTGTCTATTCCGCTTGCATCTTAGCAAGTACATTTCCGAAGAGCTGCTACATCCATGATTTTATTGAGAGGCACATAGCAAACTAAATATTCAGGCTTTTCTGGGATTCTCTTCCATCCCCTCCCTCCTCTTAAACCAATCTGACAAGCCTTTCAGAGTCAGTGTGAAGAGAATATATTTTCATCCCTGCTTTAAGAGTTGGCTGCATTAACAGACTGAAAGAGTCGAAAGAAGACAATGCGAAAGAGCGTGTTGAGGGGATTCCATTGGAACAACTGTTTTTGTTTAGCATTGGAGGAGCAAGCAAAGGAGCTAGCCAGCAGCACCAGAATATGTGACATCTTCGAAAGCTCCATGAAAAGCTAATAATCTGCAGGTTTATTCAGCAGGGTATTTTCCTACAAGGTGAAGGTCCCAATGGGAAGGGCGACAGAGTTGGAGACATGTAGTGTCCCCACTCACCCAGCACTTTGACCTATTCTGGGAGTTGACAATGGGGGAACCGATGTCTTTTTTAGAACACTGACGCTGAAAATAAATCTCAAATTATTCTTGTTTTTCTTGTGCATTGTCTAATCCTCAACCCAACCTAAAGGGCTTGATTTTTCACACAGCTGGAAGCCATTAGAGCTCTCTGATGATCAGTTCATAAGCAGGGTGGCTGAGCTGCAGAGGCAGAAATGAGCCCGAAAAATAGAAAGAGAGAGAGGGAGAGAGAGGCAGAACGAGGACGCAAAGGAACTGTGGAAGGAGAGATGGTCATTAGACCAGCCAGTATGTTGCTGTCTCTCACAGAAACCCCAAAGGTCACAACTGCCCAGTAAGAGGGTACGAATTGATAGAGTAAATTGTTAAATTACTGTCATAGCCGCAACACACTCAGACAGCAGAAAACACATGAAAATATTAAATTCAGGAATGAAACACAGGAAACATATAGCGTTCAGAGGTGAAACATTCAGATTTCATCATGTTTGATATGAAAGTGGTTACAGTATGTTTTCATCTCATGTTGACTGTACTTGTTGTCAACATGCCAGAATCTTCCATGGTAACTTCCTCATCTTGGTGCTATTCCCAAAAGCAAGTTCAGCAACTAAACCTGGTAAGTTTACTCAGAATGAGTGGTAAGGATGTCAAAAGTACCAGTATTTCGGTTCAAAGTAGATCCTAAAATAAAAAAAGTTGTCACAATACCAGTGTTTATGCAGTACCAGTAGTACTGAACACCGACTCAATACGATACCGGCATGCTGTCTGACAGACACAAGACTACTTTCAAATGCTTACACACGTATTTGAAATATTTGGGGAAAAATGTCTGCACCATTAATCAATTAAAATCTTGATAGGTCCTAGTTTGACTATCAAACCACAAAAGAATGCAATTTAATTAAATATTCTGTCGGCATGTGCTGCGTGCTTTACAGTGAATGTGTGAAGCCGCTAAAATTACTGCATTAAAATTATCAGTTGTGCTGTGCGTGTTGTACAAGGTGACAGGACAGAGCCCTTATTCACTGTGAAGTGTGTAGTGCATGAAGAGTATGTTTATATAATTAAATTGCAGCAATTTCCACGTTGATAATCACTGGCCCATTTCAACAACTGCTTATCCGGAGGATTGAAGCTACCACCAAAAACACACAAACTGAAAAGCTTGATTCAACTTGTGATATAAATAGAGTATGCTAATACTGTATAGTAAAATGTATTATTCACATATATTTAAAATAATTTATATATTTAAAATAATAATCATTATAATAATAATGTTTAAGCAGTTTCTCAAAAGCAAGAGTGCCGTTGAACTAAATAAAAGTTTTATCAATGCTTTAATTTATTCTGTTGAATTTAACTTTAAAACAAAAAATAAAAAAACGTAAGATTTGGGGAAGAAATCACATTTATTTAAATGCTTTTTATTGGTACCTGACCTCTGATTTTATGATATATGTACATAATCCAATATAATTTTATATGAGCAAAAACCGGCACATGCAATTATTATGGCCTCTTCTCCCGTTTCATATTGCCTGTAAACTTTACCAGTGTTGTATCGAATTATGTTCCCCCATCGGAATCTGTTCCACCCTAGCCCCGATGAATTATGGGGTTATGGTAGGTAGGGTAGTGTAGGTTAGGTTTAGGATAGGGTAGGGAAGGGTTATGCTTAGGTTTATGCATGGGGGAACACATTCTGACAGTGGAGAATGTTACCGTCAGATACTGTTCTCCCTACACAGGGGGAAACAGAGTTCAACACAACATCAGCGTTATTACCAGCATATAACAAGTGTTGTGCTCATACTGGTTACATTTCGACATTAAACCAGAGAATAATAAGCATGTTTTTGTTACTTATGAGCATTTTGCTCAATTTGCTCATGCTCTGTGTTGTCTGGGAGAGGCTGGATGTTAAATACAACTTTGATGCTGCTGTTTCTGAATCGCAAATCCAACGATTTGTGCGATGATGTCAGCGTAAATAAAATGGCTTGTTTGATGTACTGTAGCGCTAGGACATGACACCGTTGTTTAGCAAATTCAGCACACTGTAATGCTACTTGCCGTTTTGGAGAGGATATTGATGACAACTGTCGGAGATCCTACGTATAATTGAAAGAGGGTCTATTAAAACAAAACTCCTTCAGCAACTGTGGGAAATGGAACATGATATGATGCTTAGTTTTTAGAAACCCAAATGTTAAACTGGTTACATCAAATGGTATTAAAAATGAAAGAACTGTGGGAAAATAAAAGCACAGTACACGGTAAAATACCAGAACATTTTTCCTTAAAATAAAACAAATAATGTAAACCTATCTAGGCTTTTATTATATTAATAGAATATTAAGTTTAATACCTATTATGAAGTGCAAACAAATAATATAATGGCCAACCTATTCAACAATAATGTGGGCGAGAGAGGTCTAACATAAATGTTGAATTAGGCTTTTACAAGTACTGTAAAATGTTTATAGTTTTAAGTATTTAAAAACTCACTCATTGATTCAGTATGCTTTCCGCCAAACAAACTCTCAGCCCTAAACCGATGCAGCCCTTATCACTATTAATGCTCATTGGCAGTAATTTTAAACTTCAAGTTCTGCGTAACTGCAATATTTCTTCTTAAAGTCTGTTTCAATGGTGACTCATGGATTCTGCATCTGCTGAGAATACCTTTCTGAGTGAATATGCACAAACTTTGAGTTTCAAACTCAGGGTTGAGTGAACTAACCCAAAACTGGTATTCTGGAACCAGTAACCAATGCTTGGTTTAATAAACCTAGAGTTCAGAGTTTGTGTCAGGATATGCTAAACTTGCTTTCTGGAACAGCCTCCTGCTTAACATCTTAGAGAGTTTCTTCTTGCCACTGTTGCCTTTATTTTGCTCACATTTTGTAAGACACTATTCTTTCAAATGCAGCTCTAGAACAATATATTCTTTAAAGTGCTATAATAATTAAAAGAAACAAATTAAGGTGAAATGTGTAATTTTACTGTATTAGCATCACCAAATAAAATTACAAAAATAAACATTGTTTCCTATGTTACGAACCTTAAAAGGTCTAGGGCAGATACCGTAACATTTATATATTGACGTACTGCTGAAGGTGAGATGTGGTGGAAAAATACATGACAGGGTCTTATTGAAGGAAAAGATAAACTGGACTTAATTTACAACAAGCCGAAGCCACTGAATCCAGTCAAAGGAACAACAATAAGGTGTGCTATGTACAAAATAAGTAGGTGAACAAATAAACAATAAATGAGAAAAGAACGAAATGTAACAAAACAATCCCTAATCTAAACCTGATCTATCCAAAGAAAAGGGTAGAAAATAAACCGAAAACTTCGGTGCACACGGCACCCTAGTTAAACTACCTAACAAAACAAAAATACAGGGGTTGGTGCTCACGTCTTACCTGGTGTGTCTAGACAGTCATTTGCTACGGGTGCAGTGTATATCGCGATATACTGACCTGCGTTCTCTTCCCACAATGTCCGTTGTTAAACGATATCTCAAGCAAATGAAAAGGTAGACATACACATCAGAACTAAGCTCACATAACATGTCTAGTACTAAAAGTACAAAGAACAAAACACATAGCACACCACTCAAGTCACAGGCAGAGCCATACACATACTCATTTCGCTACAGAGAGAGCATGAATGAACGCGCCATCCTTTTAAAACCAGCCAGCGGCCTCCAATTAGTTCTCAAGTGCCGCCTTAACGATGACTGACGTTCGACTCAGCCAATTACAGCAACCTGCGAGCAGAAAGAGGGAGCTAGAGACAGAGAGAAGACAATGAGCACAACAACCAACACGTGCAAAGTACACTAACGTGCACAGAACAATGAAAACGAACACAAAACATGCGTGGAACATAACACCTAATACACCCTCCATCTGCCATTGGTTGCTCAAACAGATAAACTCACACTATGTGTTAAGCCAATGGTGCTGTGTCGAGGTGGCCTGGATCGTTCAAACAAACAGATCAATATTTAAAAGCGCCACAGAGAGCACATGCCAATCACAGTGTTTACAATTTTTGGGGAAATCTACCTATGAATGGTTTACTTCTAGTAGTCTCTCAATATTAAGGAATAGGAGAATGTATTTTAACATTAATAGAAAAAATTACACTTTAAATTTAAAACAAATATTTCCAGGCAAGTCACATGAGCAACTTGCCAATTGTGAGAGCTCAAAACTCAAAAGAAATGTCTCTGTTGATCAATTACTCCCACTCGTGATTAATGTTTGCACTTGTAATCTAAAGCCATGGTGAAATCTTCCATAAACTGGAGACAGCAAAGTAAGAATATGTTGTATGATTATAAATGGACATGTATGTGGAAACAGGGTTATGCATAAGCTAATGTTCCATCCGGTTTTCCGTATGTGAACCAATATTTTGTGTGTTTTAATATTTGTAGCAAATGGTGCATGTAGGCACCATCACTTTTGAACTACCTTAGTGTTGTAGGTCTGCATCATGAAGAAAAGAAAAAAAGCAAAGCAAGAGTGTGTGTGAGTGTGTGTATGTGTGTCCAATCCAGGGCCATCTGTCCATTCTGCTGTACCTGAGTCCCAGAGCAAGCTGTGGCTGAGGCCGGGGCCAGATCTGTGTACCGCAGCTATTCATGACTTTCCCAATTCACCTTTTCAGCATGGCAGCTCCACAGAGTACATGCCAATCAAGCTCAATGGTCCCCCTTCGAGCCCCCCATGATGGCAAAATGATCCCCCTCTCCAAAGACCAGACCTAACGTCCTTTAAAGGGTGCTACTATCATCCATATTGGTTCACCTATACGTTATTTTTAATAGCTAATCTAAAGAGCACGGTGGCCAATGGCCAAAATAGGCTATAAATAAAATTTAATGACAGCAGTTAAGATGTACACAATTGTTTTATTTATTTAAATAAACATTAATTTATCTATAAATTTATCGATAAACTGTCTTTGACATTGACATTGATGTTAGTAGATTTGGAACTGACCACTTTTGTCAATTGGCCACTGGGACACAGTTACGCCAATAATGCCAAATGGACAAAAATCGGGCAATTAATTGGCCTGGCTAATACTGTATATCAATCTATAACTGAATTTGTGGCTTGTTTGAATTGTATTGCAGTATAGAGTGACACAGGGAGTTGTGCTGATTCATGAAAAGCATGTCGTCACTCACAAATCAGCCCTTTCATTTGGACCAGTGCCAAGCCTTGCTCTCAGCCCAGTCCACAGCTGTCTGACAGCCAAGCTGCTTTTCCTCACTGCAGAACAGAGCATGTTTCACTAGGCACATTGTATATTGTAAAGTTTGATGATATTTTTAATTCTGTATCATCTCATGAATAAAACAGAGATGGATGTGAAGATGTTGGTGCTTGGCCAATCCCTTAGTTTTTGCACACTAGGTGGTGCTAGTAATACATACTTCAGTTATTACACCCTAATAATATGCAAAATACAAAAACACATAGCGAGTGACAGATTCATTGTGTCTGTCTGGTTAGACATTTCGATAACGAACAAGAACTCCCGCACACCTACATCTCTGTCTAGCACGTTTCTAAATCCTGATCAGGAGCTGTTCAAATTTCAGAAGAAAGTCCAGATGCTCAAACTGACAGATCCAACAGCAAACACTGAAGAAAAAAAAAAGATGTTTCTGCTTTAGAAGGGTTTTGTCTCCTTTTTCAAAAGGGAGGACACCAGCTGTCCCAGCATATGTTAGATTATGTAATGCAAACATATTGTAGATACAACAAAATAAAAAATACAAATGTATTTGCATTTGCTCACAGAAATACTAGTGCTTGCAAGTCTGGAAAAATATAGGTCCCACTTTATATAAGGTGTCTTTAACTACTATATACTAACATTAAAATCCATACAATACAATGTACTTAATGTGTAACTTTGTGTTGTTGTACAAAATTCTTACAAGATTCACATTTTCTGTCACTGAGGTTGAGGAACAGGTAGATTTAGGGTAGAGTAAAGGGTTTATATTAGGGTTAGTGTTAAGGGTAATGGTTGGGTTTCACCTAATATAAAGTGGATCCAATATATGTTTAACTTTTAGGTAAATTCACCATCCCCTGGAGTTGCGAGTTTGAATCCAAAGTGTGCTGAGTGAATCCAACCAGGTCTCCTAAGCAACCAAATTGGCCCGGTTGCTAGGGAGGGTAGAGTCACATGGGGTAACCTTCTTCATGGTCACTATAATGTGGTTCTCGCTCTCGGTGGGGCACGTGGTGAGTTGTGCGTGGATGCCGCGGAGAATAGTGTGAAGCGTCCACACGAGCTATGTCTCCACAAAGTTGAGATACATTTTCAGATTTTTCAGAAACTTTTAATGTTAAGTGCCTTAAAGAGTAGAATGTTTACAAAAACAAAATAGATAGCACACATATGGATAAAATTATCTACAACAAAAAGTTAGAATGGACTCTGTACAGTATGTTGTTGCTGAATTAACTGCAGAAGTTTCATTCTTCTGCATGTTAAAACTTACATTGGTTTAGAACAATCCCTAACCAGAAAGTTTGAGAAATATACCAATTCAGTGCTGCCTTGCAAGCATGATAAAAACAATGCACTCTCATTAATTTTGTTGTTACTTTTGGTATCCTTATGACTGAATAGTACAAAGAGAGAGAGAGAGAGAGAGAGAGAGAGAGAGAGAGAGAGAGAGAGAGAGAGAGAGAGAGAGAGAGAGGGAGAGGGAGGGAGTGAGAGCAAAACAAAACAGGAGGAATTTGTCAGTGGGACCGGAGCTGGCTGAGCGAGAGATCGAGCCCAACAGGAACCAGTCATTCCTGGCCCAGCCCTTTTCCACACAATGGCCTTTAGAATGGAAGGAACCACAGGCCCGGCAGAGATAGCCCACTGTCAGGAACCAGGACGGACAGGGCCCGGCCTCCCCGGGCAGGATGTCGCTGCCATGGTGCCTTTGCGGCCCTGGTATCCACGTTCACACACTCTCCCCCCTCCAGTGGGCCGGGAAGTCAGAAGCCCTTAGGGTAGACAAGCTTACGGTCTGACCTCCACTGTCCTGGTTCAGAGGCCGGACCCACTATCAGGCTTCTGCAGGATCCGGCAAAGGAATCAACAGGCCGCCGCTAAACATCACACTCTTTCCCTTCACTGAGGAACACCCAACAGTCAAATTAACTGATCTGAGATCAGACAAGCATGCTAGTGGACTTAAAAACACAACACATTTTTAATGGCTGATACTAGGACTGATACTATTAAATTTGGCTGACGATTAATTGTGAAACAAATAATTGTGTCTATGATGATTAATTGTCTGTATTAGGGCTGTGACAATTAATTGTCTCATCAAGGGCTTTCATATAAATTAAAAACTTTCGAAAATGAATGTTTTAAAAATCAAAATATTTCTAAATACTTAAAATATGTCTCTCTTTTTGGTCAACTTTAGTTTAGGTCAATTTTACATTTACGCTTGTTTTTTGAACTCGTATATTTTGAAATTGTTTAAATAAAAATTAAATATATATATATATATATATATATATATATATATATATATATATATATATATATATATATTATTATTATTATTATTATATTCATATTACATTTTTAATATACTATGCAATAGTAAAATATTTCTTTCTGATATGAAGAGCAGGGTGGCCACTGGCCAACATAATACAGATTTATATATTAAGATATATCAGGGTTCCCATACACTTGGAACCATGAATTTCATTACTTTTCCAAAATTTCTCCCCTTTTTGCTTGTGATTACTTTATAAGGATTTTTGAAAATCATTTAATAGGGATTGCACTCACAGAGAACAATATGTAGTCAATGAAATTTATTAAAGCTGAGCACAATCAGAAAACATTTATTTAATACAGAAATGTCATGATTTTTTTCATGACTTTTTAAGATTTTATTAATTTCCATGACTTTTCAAAGCCCCAAATCATAATTTTTTAATTGCCTGATATGTTTTACATGACCATGGTAATCCTGACATATAATAAAGATGTTGTACTTGCACATGAGATACACACACAAAATTGCTGACATTAAATGTAAAAATGTACATAATTTTAACAAAAAATTAACTAATTGTTTTTTTTAAACAAATCATGTGCATTCTGAAGACCAGACTGACCAACCAGGCACTCACAGGGTGACAGGAAGTCTTCTAAACACCACTTACATCTGTCTTCTAAACAATACTGTACACAGTCCCTGGAGGAGTCGAGCATGGATTTCACAAATGTCATGCTGTTAATGAAGCCACACTCTACCGATTAAATGGATAAAACACTCCCAGCATCCTCATTAAATATTCACTCGCCTGGAGGAGGAGAAAGGTGAGGACGGACCAAGCTGTGATTCACTTTGTGTCCCAAGTAGACCCCAAGCATCTCTCTGGTCAACACCGCTCTACTTCAGCACACCTTCGACCACCAAGTACCACCAGCAGCCCCCGGCAGTTGCTATGACAACGGGCACTGCAGATATGAGGTGAGCAGCCCCGTCAAACCGCAGAGGCACTCAGAGCAGAACATATTGTGTATGTACTACATGCTAAATAAAGTTACCATCACTACTAGAAAGAGAAAAAATAGAGAGGACAGCATAGACAGAAGAGAAAGAGAGACTCTTTGCTATTAATAAAATACATAGCGAGCTGCTATATATAGTGCTGGATGAATTATGTTCAGCCTTTCCTGAATCAAAATGGTCTTATGTCAGAGTCGTAAAACTAAAACAGTCCTCTGGCATATGTGCACTATTAACATCACTTGTCCATTGCACAGAAAGCCTCTAAGCCACTAAATAAAACCCACATATGGCATAAAGGCTGAGTCTGGAAAGGAGAGAGGGGGCTAAGAGACCACGCTACTCAATTCAGGTTTCACATTCTCCTCTCAGCTGAAGGAAGCAAGCGATATAACACCCTTTGTCAACAGACAAAAGAAATGCAAATAATCAAATGAAAAAAGAAAAAAGGGAAAGAGCTTTACCTCACTTTGTATATTTATTGCAGGTCAAAATTTTGCAATAACAAGGCACATTCTTGTTCCCACTAACTATATATATATATATATATATATATATATATATATATATATATATATATATATATATATATATCAGTCTAATTAATCAATTAACAGACGTGGTAATTTCTGGTTTTGTTTTTTCCAAAATCTACCAACAGCTTTATGATTAAATAACTTTATTTATGCCGAAATGTAGATGTATCAGATAATAATAATTTTATGGATGCATTGATATGGAATGTCTGGGCCGATACCGCTAACCAATAATTCACAGCTCATTGTGGCCAATACCTAAAATAGAAAAAGTAAGAATTTGTAATCCTTTATCCTGGAACTGCTAGCTAATTCATTAAATGCTTCTCATGTGAAAAATACGTGTACTTTAAAAGCTAGCAATTTGGACATGCTGCTATTTAAGGTTTGGCAGATGTAACATGAACCAGAAATGTTCCTATAAAACAAAAGTATGACGATTTCAATTAGAAATAAATGAAACTGCACTTGCATATATTGTATGGTGCCTATTTATATGAGTGTTTCCGGTAGGGATGGGCACGAGTACTCGAGTACTCGGGTACTTGGACGTGGCCGCAATGATCGATCATGAAAATGATGATCGATCGTGATCACGCATGATGTGACTTTTCACTTAATTCGAAATTCAGTGACAATTACCTGACAACTAAACACAAACGTGTCAAACAGGGAGCTTATTTTTTATTTTGAGATTGATTACGTTGTGATTTTGAGGGTCCATTGATTGTCAGAGACGTCTCATAGCAACCAAACTGATATATGATGCTGCAATGCTATCGTTCGATAATCAAAAGAGAGTGTAATTAACTGTGTTTTGAACACCTGTCTCTTTGTCACATACACTCACCTAAAGGATTATTAGGAACACCATAATAATACTGTGTTTGACCACCTTTCGCCTTCAGAACTGCCTTAATTCTACGTGGCATTGATTCAACAAGGTGCTGAAAGCATTCTTTAGAAATGTTGGCCCATATTGATAGGATAGCATCTTGCAGTTGTTGGAGATTTGTGGGATGCACATCCAGGGCACGAAGCTCCCGTTCCACCACATCCCAAAGATGCTCTATTGGGTTGAGATCTGGTGACTGTGGGGGCCATTTTAGAACAGTGAACTCATTGTCATGTTCAAGAAACCAATTTGAAATGATTCGAGCTTTGTGACATGGTGCATTATCCTGCTGGAAGTAGCCATCAGAGGATGGGTACATGGTGGCCATAAAGGGATGGACATGGTCAGAAACAATGCTCAGGTAGGCCGTGGCATTTAAACGATGCCCAATTGGCACTAAGGGGCCTAAAGTGTGCCAAGAAAACATCCCCACACCATTACACCACCACCACCAGCCTGCACAGTGGTAACAAGGCATGATGGATCCATGTTCTCATTCTGTTTACGCCAAATTCTGACTCTACCATCTGAATGTCTCAACAGAAATCGAGACTCATCAGACCAGGCAACATTTTCCAGTCTTCAACTGTCCAATTTTGGTGAGCTCTTGCAAATTGTAGCCTCTTTTTCCTATTTGTAGTGGAGATGAGTGGTACCCGGTGGGGTCTTCTGCTGTTGTAGCCCATCCGCCTCAAGGTTGTGCGTGTTGTGGCTTCACAAATGCTTTGCTGCATACCTCGGTTGTAACGAGTGGTTATTTCAGGCAAAGTTGCTCTTCTATCAGCTTGAATCAGTCGGCCCATTCTCCTCTGACCTCTAGCATCAACAAGGCATTTTCAGCCCACAGGACTGCCGCATACTGGATATTTTTCCCTTTTCACACCATTCTTTGTAAACCCTAGAAATGGTTGTGCATGAAAATCCCAGTAACTGAGCAGATTGTGAAATACTCAGACCGGCCCGTCTGGCACCAACAACCATGCCACGCTCAAAATTGCTTAAATCACCTTTCTTTCCCACTCTGACATTCAGTTTGGAGTTCAGGAGATTGTCTTGACCAGGACCACACCCCTAAATGCATTGAAGCAACTGCCATGTGATTGGTTGATTAGATAATTGCATTAATGAGAAATTGAACAGGTGTTCCTAATAATCCTTTAGGTGAGTGTATTTTAAACGTCCTTGCCCTGTGTGCCGAAATGTTTGCGTGATGTAACACACACCTGCATCTTGATGAAATTAATGAAGATTTCCACACGAGATTCCAAGTTAGAAGTCGACATAAAGTGTCATTCTGTTGGAATTTCCCAAGTTGAAAGGTGGAAATTTCGACTCTACGGGTTGGATGGAATGCTTCTTGAATCATTACAGCACCAACAATACAGAGCATCACGGCTTTCCTCACAGGAGCTAACACATACACACAGACATACACTCGCATGCGCGCGTACACACACATACGCATGCACACACACACATGCACACACACGCATGCACAAACACACACCAGGCACGTGTGGCAGTGAACTTGACTCTTCAGCCAAAGATGTTTGTCAGATGTCATTGCCCCTCGAGTACTCGATTAGTCCGAGTACTTGAGTACCGTAATTTCCGGACTATTGAGCGCACCTGAATATAAGCCGCACCCACTGATTTTTAAATAAAATATTATTTTGAACATAAATAAGCCGCACCTGTCTATAAGCCGCAGGTGCCTACCGGTACATTGAAACAAATGAACTTTACTCAGGCTTTAACGAAACACGGCTTGTAACAAAAATAAATAGGCTTTAACGAAACACGGTGTGGCAGCGGGGGCGTGGTCAAGCGCCCGTCCGGAGAGAAAAGCGGTAAGGCGCTTACACCTGAGCTAAATTATGTCTAACACCGGTGTCTAATTTCAGTAAGCATGGGGAGAGCGGCATAAAAAGGCAGCAGCCACAGAGCTGAGAGAGTGACGTCAGTCTAGTGTTGGCGCATAGAAGAATTGAGAAACTTTATAAAATTGATTGTAAACATTGCTGTGGCCATTAAAAGCCTTACCTGGAACGTCAAGTGCCCTGCTGAAAACTGTCACACTGGTGCCCGTGTGACAGTTTTCCCAAGAAGGACACGTGAAGCAGGGCACTTGAAATTAGACACCGGTGTTAGACATAATTTAGCGCGGTGTAAGCGCCCTTACAGCTTTTCTCTCCGGACGGGCGCTTGACCACGCCCGCTGCCACACATGGCTTGTAATAAAACATTTGCAGTAAACAGTAGCCTACCAAGAAAGTCATTGGTCACTATCTTCCTCGTCCTGTGCACTGAAACCACTGAAGTCATCTCCTTCGGTGTCGGAGTTGAATAGCCTCAGATAGTTGTCTTTTTGCACTGAATCAATTCCTCACGCTGCTGTTTCCAACATCTTATCATCGACTCATTAAGACCAAGCTCCCGTGCAGCAGCCAGATCAATCGCCTTCAACTTGAAAGCAGAATCATATGCGTTTCTCCATGTCTTTGCCATGGTGAGGGTGACAAAATTACTACCGTAATCAGAATGATGGGAAGTTTGAGCGCTTCGATTTAATCTAAACAGTAAACAAAAAAGTTGTTTTGACCTTAACCCGTTCAGCAATTTCATTGGTCTAATGAAAGCTTCACGCCGGCAAAAAACTGAGCACGTCACAGAATGTTTTTTTTTTTTTTTTTTATAAAATTTGAAAGCGGGAAAAATCCATATATTAGCCGCGTCATTGTATAAGCCGCGAGGTTCAAAGCGTGGGAAAAAGTTGCGGCTTATAGTCCGGAAATTACGGTAGATAAAATGGTCAAAATGTCCATCCCTAGTTTCCTTTTATACTGATGACTCTCTAACAAAGAAAGATAAAATTAACTTCAAACAGCCATGATATTAAACCAAAATGAGGCAATAAACAGCATGCAACAAAAATTAAACTACAAAACATACAATACAAACCCTAAACTCTGTATACACAGTGTAATATCAATGATAGCAGCCAGACTGGGTGCAATGGTGTTTTGTGTGTGGAATGGAAGCGCATTCACTAACGCTTATAGCGCGCATCTGTGACATTTCCAATGTATAATTTATGAAACGTGTACACAACAATCATAATGGGAATAGGTACCATCATACAGATTGAAGAGTCACAAGTCACAACGATAAAAAAGTCTCAACTTGTAAAATACAACAAACAGATTCGTTTCACTTACAAAGTAGTGTTTTTATCCATCTCAAGTCACTCTGTGAAACTTTTTTCAAGATCTATGATCTGTGTTAGGTTGTTTTGGGGCTTGTTTTAATCACAATGCTTTGTTGCAAGTATTGATGGGCAATGTATTAAGCGAAAATGATTGCCCCCCAAGTAGCATACATACATGTTTTTGTTTATTGCCTCATGAAACATAAACAGAATATGGGAAATGGCATATCATTACTTGTAGCAGATGATCCCAAATTAAAACCAGACCCAAATCAACGTAACAAGGTGCAGAGATGTTAAAATAATCCACACAGAGCATTATGAGCTTGGCTTTCATTCACACAGGCACGTTGTGTGTGCACACTAGCATTGTCGCTTGCTGCGAGTCCCTGCCTGAATGAAAGACACTGCATGCAGTCAGAGATTCTCAGCCTGCAAGCAAATAAACCATAACAAATTATCTGCGAAAATATCAGCGGTAATTCCATTATCGGCAAGATAATAATATTTAGAATTTCCCAGTTATCGAATTGCCATTGGGGCTACATTGAAAAACCCATACAATTTTTTGGCTCCTAAATGTTTCATGTTCTTTCGTTATTTTTTGTTCTGGAACACAGCTCTAAAAAAAAAAAGTAGACCACTAAAACAGACAAATGTAAATCTTAATCGACAGGAGAGAAAAAAAATAACAACAAAAAAACAAAATATACATCAAACTTGCTTTCATTTACACACACTGTGCTGAAACTTAAGAGATCAAAATGCAGAAAGCAGATCAATTAGTCTGCCAGACAGGGCTGCGACTAATGATTATTTTGATAATCGATTAAATCGAACAATTATTACAACAATTATTCGACTATTCTGCGATTATTGCAACAATTAATTATTAGCTCTTAACCGATTATTCAGCTTGTACCCTGACTTATAAGGTTGTATTAAATGTGCTTATATTGTTAGATATAAAAATAAAGAGGACAAAATCATCTTTTAAAAATACCTCTAAAGGGCATTCACTGAATTAAGGGAAAAAACTTTTTATTAAGCTTTATTTAGTTAAGAAATAAACTGCAAATCATCCTATTGTTATCAAGTATTTTTGTCTTGTCTCTTTTTCAAATGAATGTGCCAGATAATTTAAAATTGTCTAAAAATTCTTAAAACAAGATACACATAAAAAAAACTTAAATATAAGTGTATTTTGTATATATATGTATTTTTCACTTGGTTTTAACTTCTGTGAGTTCAGTAAAGACAAAATATACTTATATCCAAGATCTATTCTCTAAAAGCAAGTGTAAATATCTTAAATGCTGCTTCTCAGGTGAATGCATATTTTTTAAAGGATTTTTAGATATTTTAAAATATTTGTATTTTTAATATTATATTCAACATTCTCAGATAATATATATATATATTCTGCAGTAAAGCTGCTAAATAAAATGTACGTTGTTTTAAAGGAGTTTTAGATATTTATATTGGAAAAAAAACACATTTTATTGCAGTGTATAAAGGGGTGAAGACTACCCTCTCTCACCTTTCTGTTCACTTCAATCCATCTTTAACTCACAAAAAAACAGACTCTCTCTTATTAATAAAGCTGCGTATTCTTATTTTCTTCACGATAAGAAATGCACAGTGACAAATATTATGAATCAATAAGTCACGAGCCATCACGTTATAATCTAGCTGCATTAAGCGTCTGTGCTTGAGGGACGATTGCCCCCACATCAGAGTGTGCCTCAGCCGGGTGCAGTTTCAATCTCTCCCACTTAGATCGAGACACTTCAAGCAACTCATAGAAGAGGCGCTGACCGCACAGAGAAATGCCAGTTTTGGAGTTTGTAGTTATTTACATTATCTGCTTCCGTATTATTTGAACTTTAATAAAGCTATAACGCATTAAATATAATGCATTTAAGATGTAACACCGGGGTGTTTCCTTTAAAGAACTTTGACTCTGCTTATTCCCCAACGAGAGTGCTGCTGTATTATTTTGTATTTTTTGCATTATAATGCCCTCATACTTTGCGATCTACATAAGCTGAAGCTGTGAATGTTTGGAGTGCATCTGGACTGTGAGCAGTGTAATTATTCCTCTCCTCAGTCAGGTGCGAGCTGCAGTGCTGCTATCATCATTAGAGTTTAATCTGATCTCATGTTACGTTAAATGAGATCAAATGATTATTCGACAAAGAAACTTTTTGTCATCAATTTTTTATTGTCGACATTGTCAATAATGTCGACTAATCGTTTCAGCCCTACTGCCAAACATTCCAAAGTCAGCGTTTGAAATGAATGGCATTCAGATGCAGATGCCTTTGAACAAGTAAGATCTGCAAGAATGAGGACAGCGGGAGTTAATCAAACTCAAGAAAAGCCTCCAGCTATCCAGCACAACTGCAAATGTAACATTTCAACCAAAATGTTCAGATCTACAAAAATACTTTGCACTGTTTTGCACCTTCACACTAATAGCAAACAATAAAAGAGGATTTGAATGATGTTATTTTTGATATATAACATTATCGTCTGCATTTTCCATGAATGAGGCAATCTGATAACGCCATTATTCCAAACCCCATCAAAAATAAAGTTGGTGATTATGGGCGAACAATCCCAACCTCATCTACGCAGCAAATCCACATATTAAAACATGATAGTTGTATATGATCTTTTGGAATCTTCTGCAATTTAGACCAACTCCTCCCGTTTCATTCCTCCTTTTCCTCTTTCACTTCTTCCTGCTTCTATATTTTGTGGCATCTGGCACAGAGTCTGCATGTCTGTTTAAAAGTTCTGTGCTTCAATCTCTCTCACAGAAACACACTAAATTTTCTCTCTCTCCCTTCTCTTACAGGGCTCCCTGCTCTTCTCCTCCCTTTGGTTTCCTCTGCTGTGTCTAGACCTGGTCCTGCTCAATGCTGATATAGTCTTGGCCTGCAGCCCTACCTATCAATCCTCAACCAGTGGCATCAAAAGGATAGAGGAAGACCCCACCCTGACAAATGCCTGTGAAAAGTTTATTCCATCCCAGTCCTGTTCTCTTTGTTAACATCTCTCTCCTTAAAATCTCAGGATGGACAGGGGCCTTTAGGTCAGCTGTGGCCCCGGCTGGGATAGTTCACCCAAAATGAAGATTCTGTCATCACTTATTCACCCTCATGTTATTCTAAACCCACGTGACTTATGTTCAACAGGAGAAACAACATGAAGGTGACAGAGTGATGACAGCTTTTATTTTTGAGTAAACTATCCCTTTAAAACTCATCTTGGTGCCATCCAATTCTGTCAGATCAATCAGACAGATGGCAAAAACGCGCTGAGGCATATCCAATAATTGCGCAAACTGTGAGTCTAGCATTGGAATTCTGGTCTATTTTCATTCTGTTTCACTGTTATCGACCTTCTGCATTATCCATAATCCACTCTATGGCTTAACTCCATTTTCATCTCATCATGACTGATAGCAAATTCCCAGAGGCCCTCAGGTTGTGTTGGGAAAAAAAAAAAAATCACTTTTGTTTTCATGGCTCTGTATACCACCCCTCCCTCCCCCTGCGATCAACACCCACCTCCGCCTCTCCCCTTCCTCCCCCCTCCCATAATGTGGATAAATAATTGAAAACAAGTGCAGGGATTTGCCAGATTGTAAGCTTCCTTTCATATGTTAATTATTCACAAACAGTTGTTTTGAATAAAGGCATTCTCCTCTCTCTCCTCCTCTTTGGGGTCCAAATCCTGCGTGAAGAGAAATATGGTGCCAATCACAGATAAATCCAACTCTCTGTTTATAGCAATAATCCATCTTGTGCACACACACACATACACACAAATAGATGCCTCAAGCACTCAACTGATGCAGGGGGCCTTTTAAGAGAGTCGTACTTGGTGCAGAGTGATGGGGAGCACCAGACTGGAGCCAAAAGTGAGATCTGAATAAGCATGCTGTGTGCGTGCACGCTCTTTAATGAGCAGAAGACTTTTCCGTTTACGCTGTCATTAAAAGCTATAGCTAGAGGCTGTGCATGACAAGTCATCTCTTTGGCAATAAGTGCTTTGGGAGGCTGCGTCCAAAAGGACTTCCTTGTCAGCGATGAGTGCGATCTTCATCACTTCATATCCAGGATCTCTACAGATGCTATCGTCCAAAATATTTTTTGCAAAAATGCAAACCATTTCTAGCCCGAATTGCTCAGCATGGTTAGCCAACTGTACTCAAATGTGCTGGTGGAACACATGGCGATTCACGATTAGTCACTTGCTCAGTCCGTCCATTTCGTCCAAATCTGATTCTGCAGCCTCATATTGGGAAAAAGAAACCATAACCAGCAAGCACGGATCGATCAGAACTGCATGTTTCTGCAATGAGAACCATTTTATTTAGTTTTATTATAAACTATTATTTATATTGTCAAGCCGGTTCTCGCCTCCTCTTTTCCAATGAACAGTTTTACACTGACTATTTGATAATACATATTTGGCTGGACAATCAAAACGCTTTAAAGCCATTTGTCCCAGTTTCAATGTTGGAGTAGTTAATGCGTTTTGGCTTTGTAGCATACAGATTCTAGCTGCAATTATGTCTTCAGGGGAATGAGATATTTGGAATTATGTGTCTCGGGTGAATGAAACCACGACAAGCTCGAAATCCCTCAACTGAGACAGCATACTACACCGTCCGTCACTGCAACATAATCTTGCCATCCGAGATGGCTTTTACTGCACACATCACTTACCATATCCGACGCACAAACCCCCTTCATTCAACTGTAGCGACATCTCCCATATGGTGCAGGGAGGAGGTGGGGTGGAGAGAGAGACAAAAAGAAAGACAGAAAAAAACATTTAAAATCCCAAAACATAGAATGTTTTTTGTTTCACCATTATGTTTGAACGCAGTGCTGCTATTAATTATTATGTGGACAATTTAATACTGCCAAATAGGAAATAGCAGATTAAGATCATATCTTTGCATCGCTGCCAAAGTGTGCGCCATTCCTGAGCCCCAATTCTCAGAGGAGGGGAATGGCTCATTACAGACGCATCTCCTTTCATGTGCCGAATGAGACGGCTTTATCTGTCTCTCTCTCTCGCTTTCTCTGTTTGCAAGGTATGTATGGAGGTGCAGACAGGGCTGCGCTTTGGGGGATGAGCCATTCTTGTTTCATTTATGCACCCTGAACAGCCTGCGAGCCAGCAATTTGTCCAGTCACCAGGGGAACAATAAAGCCAGACCGAAATAATTTTTAACAGTTATGGAAAAAGTGAAGAGAAGAAGAAAAACAGTCACATCTTTACCCCTGAAAAGTTATTACATTTTGTGAATGGTATGGAATAATGACAAGCATATGTGGAGCGGTAGTCAAGGCTAAGCTAATTGTGCTAGCAGGACTGGGAACCCTTGACACATAATGGAGACTAGTTACAAAAGTATAGCTTACAAAACCAGATGTTGATAAAGACACATAAAGACAGATGGGAGAGCAATTACTGGCACGCACAACTGTCCTGATACAACTTAAAACGTTTCTGACCTTATAAGGCAAGCTGGATTTATAAGCACTGCCATATTTTTGCTCCATGAGACCCCTTCCCATTCGGGGACTGGTCTCAATCCTGCCATAGCCATAGCTGTGCTGTTCACCACAATGTGCAGCTATTTAAAACTATGGCGCTGAAGTGTATTTTGGAAGGAAATAAATCAAAAAGAGACCACAGTGCCATGAAATACCACATGGTGCCATTCCAATCTTTATGTATCCCTTAATAAAGTTGGATACATTGGTCAGCAACATTTCAAAGAGCCAATGGTTCTGCAAAACTGAAAAATGCCAAAAAGCACCACTTTATCTGGAATTATTAAAGAATGGTCCCATTACAAACCTTTAAACATCTTTCAGTCATTATTGCCAATTTTAGTTATCTACTGTTATGTTCAATGGCCGATGCCAGCACCAGTATCTACAGACCAGGGTGGCCAATGACAAAACATATGCTAAAATATAGATATTAGAGGTTGACAATTTATTGTTTTTGCTGATCAATTAAATGAAAACACAAAATTAAATGAAAATTATTTACAAAACATTTACAAAAAATGAAAATGGAATAGTTTATACATTGATGAGGCTGTCGGTACATTGATGTGGGAGGCAACATATCTGTCATTTGCAAAATAGCCAAATATCCAATGATTAAAAATATATTGTTATATCACTAGTTAATTTTATTATCCACCCATGTCCATATTTTTAAATTGCTGGATCTTTAAATAAAGGCAGCAGAGAGAACCTCAGGTCCTTAACAGCTATGCCATGTTCATAAAGGTTAATGATACACAAATACTCTGCACAAATCAAAGTGGCATGGATCACTGGCCGCCTCTCTCAACCACCCCAACTCACACGCTACAGTACTGATCCATAATGATCCACCCTTGCACACCACAAAACACAGAAACAAGTCACGTAATAACCATGAATGCTGCTTCAACTAGCCGTAACCTTACATAGGACCAAGAGAAGATGTGCTCTGATGACCTATTGTAGACTTCTGTATTTAATTTTGGAGGGGGTTGAGAATGTAACTCATAGACTAGAATGAAAAGCAGAGACATGTTGAAGGTCTGTGGCAACTGAGGCAAGTGCCCATCTGTGAGTTCAGTCTCTGGTCATATGTGTGCAGTTGAGCCGTTCTGCTAATGGCGGAAGTCCTTAGTGACCAAGAATGGCTCCTGGCAGTGTGAATTCCTACTCAGCTGATTAAAAAATATGCTCACATTCATATGGAATAAACAGGATCTGAGACAAGGTTCATTCTTACTTTATGTATTCTATGAGGTCTGTATACAAGTATGGATTCTTATCAATGGTACCTCATTTGTCAGGAAATGATCACTGGTGTAACTCGCTTTCCTGCCGTAATTCAGCATTAGTAGTCAACCGATAAATCACTTAGTCCGATAAATCACTTTCTGATATTCTGACTTTTTCAATATTGGCATTGGCCGATACATTTTACCCTTTGAAAGATTTTTTTCTTGAGGGCGCCAAAAATCGCCTGCTTGCCTGTGAAGCAACTGAGACATGTAAACGACCAGTCACGGTTCATTTTGTCGTTATATGCTTTTAACAGTTAAAGGATGGGCAAGGAGGAGGCAGGAACTGGCAACGTAAAGTTCCTGCCCAACGTAAATGGTAAACTCAACATAAAAACAAAAATATACAACACACAAACATGCAGCGCAGCCATGCATGTCTCTCTGTCCCAAACCGGTGTCTCCGGCTGCCCTTTATCCCACTCTCCTGCTGATCAGCTGATTCAGCACCAGCTGTGCTCCATCACAGCCCAGCCATGCCCTCCTCGTCACACTCCTCCCCCGCCACTGGTCTGACTAACTCACCCCATCCAAGATGGAATCAATCTGGGATCCGGAATGCGGTGACCTGCGTAGTGGGGGCCAGAGCCATATAAAGGAGAGTTGCGACAACGGAAGTTCTAAATGCTTGATCGTCACGTGATTAACGTAGACTTCAGATAGTTCCAGGAAGTGCTTTTGCGGTCATTCCAAACTGTTAGAGTAGAGTGACAGAACTGCGATTTCTGGTAATTAGTAGTCAATAAATGCATTTATTTTATATATTTATGTAACACACCGACATATGTATGTAGCATGAGTATGTTGTTACAGCGATGTTGTTTTTTAAAGATCAAATCAGCTAATATTTGAGGATTAGTGTTCAGCTACCGTTATTTGCCTCAACTTATTTCAGGCTAGGGTTTCTGTTGCCTTTTTATGTTACCTCATGTTCATTGTTTTCACTAATCTCATGGTAACTAATGTCATATTTATGACTTTTCAGATAGTACAGAGACAGGCTGGTGACAGGTGATTTCCAGCTCGCACCGCACAATGGGTCAATGAACTATTAACTATTAGCAGCAGTTACGTAAATGTAAAATTTAGTGAAATGAAGCTTATTGTTTACAATTCTTACAATTCTATATATAGTAATATAATTATTTATGTATTATAAATATTATATATCTAATGTATAATTCTTACAATACTTATTCATATACACAATATATTCAGCTTTAAAACAACTTAAGCATACTCGTATGTAAACTGCCGTTCAAAAGTAATGAGGCTGAAAATTCAGCTTGGCATCACAGGAGTAAATTACATTTTAAAATACATTAAAATAGAAAACAGTTATTTTAAATTGTAATAATATATTACTGATATTACTTTTTTGTATTTTTATTCAAATAAATGCAATAACTATTTACAGCAATTCATGAATACATTTCTAATAAATTAAATAGCATGCCAAGCATTTTGTATGTGTCCTTTCTTTCATGTTGTCGTTGCATAGTCTTCACCATGGTTTGCTGTGCTGCATGGGGATGCTCCAATCAGCTCAGAGAAAGGTGTGTGAATGTATGGCTTCCCCACTGACATGGAGAGGAGAAAAAAATTGTTGGCTCAAGTCAGCAGGAGCAATCTAAATATAAATAAAAATTACAACAACAAAAAAATGTGTGAGGTATTTGCAAAGATTTTACAATTAATAGGGTGTTCGTTACTAACTTTATCCAGCTCCAATCCTTGCCTAATCTGTTAGTTATCCGATAACATCCCTTATCTCCTAATTTAATGAGTAATACTCAACTATAAGGTTTTAATTTACAAGTTATTTTTATTTAGATGTACTGATAATATACAGAATAAGATAATATTATTCTTTAAACGTCTCACCTTTTAAAAGTGCGTCGCAAACTGTTTGTTCTGATGCATCTCTACGGTGTTTGCTGCTACTTCCGGGAACTATTGAGAGGCTCCACGAGCCGCCATTGCTGTAAAAAAAAACGTTCCATTGGAGTCAATGGAGTTGTCGCAACTCTCTCTATATATGGCTCTGGTGGGGGCAATTGCAACTTCATTCAGTCTGAGGCTGCATTTCCACTGACGTGGAAGAAAATGTGTGCACACTCACATTCCACTGGAAGGAATTGAAAGCGCTCGCTCACATTGTGCCAGGGAAACATACGATAAGCAAGCCAAACTGCTAGCGTTTTTAGCAACACGCATGTCTAGATGTAGAACACAGGCTAAATATCGGAAATTACTCATAAGCTTATCGTCTATATCATGGAGTTTTTTTATCGCAATAAATACTGATATCGTTTTATCGCCCAGCCCTAATAGTATACATCGTGATACTGGCGGCTGCCACTTTAACTGCAGTTCTCTTATGAGAGGTTCTCTCGTATTGCGTAAGCTAGCTTACGCTACGGGAAAGATTCATCTTTTCTGAGATATTGAAGCCAAAAAATTATCCTTAATTTTTGTATCCATTGTCAGCGCAGTCGCGGCAGCTGCAGACCTTGAGCGAGCTAGCTAGCGAGCTCATAGGTTGCTCTGCGGCAACTGCTGCAGCCTATAGGCGAGCTTGGGCGAACTCGCATCCAATGAGAGGCGTCCGGCGCTCACTGCATCAAAGCCCGCCAAAATGGGCGTGACTAGAGTGCATATAAGCGTAGTTCAGTAGGCTGGAACCCTGATTTTCATCTCTTCAGCGAAGCTCTCCGCATCGCTGACCTGGAAGCCGCGTCGCCGTTTGAGGGGCATCTAGCAAGCGTGGACAGCGCTAGAAGAAGCCGGCCGTCTCAGCCACCTTCAGCCATCCTGCGAGCTACGCCATCCGGCGGCGTATCCTTTTATTCAGCAAGCTAGTTCTCACGAACTATTCACAAAAAGTACTGGCGTCTTTTTCAAGATGCCTCGCTCCACTTGCGCCTCATGTCGCGCCCTTCTCAGCACAGGAGACCGCCACATCATCTGCGCTCTCTGCCTGGGACTGGGGCACGCAGAGCTCGCCCTCACTGAGGCGGATCGCGATTTCTGCGAGGAGCTACCGATGTCGACCCTGCGGGCTCGACTCGAAGCGATCAAAGCAGAAACCGCCCGCGCCTACCTACCCTCAGCAGCGCAGGAAGAAGCGCCCGCTCACAAAGGCTGCGGAAACTGTGGTTGAAGCGACTGCCTCGCCGGAGCCTCTCCCTCGAGCATCGCTTTCACCCTCCCGCCCCCGGGACGCGCGCAGTTGCCGCCCGGCGGCCGCACTGCTGCCATCTCGGATGACGAGCGGAGGATAAGGGCCGCTGTTCCATCATGGCTCGGACAGCGGAGTGGACAGGCTCCCAAGCCTCCTCCTCAGCCCAGGAATCCAGCAGGACCCGCGCCGGGTCGAAGGGAGTTAACACGCCTCCTCACACAGGCCGTCGACCGCCTCGGGCTCAGTGGTCACCGCCCCTGAGCAGGCACCCAACAGACTTCGGCGGCTGCTTTCTTCAAAGCCATCGCCGCTCTACACCCGCGGCCGGGCGCTCCCTTCCTGCGGAATTACATCACGGAGCTTGCAAAGTCGTGGAGCAGCTCCTTTTTCAGCCAGGACCCGTTCACCGTCTCCACCTCTCTCGCGTCGGTGGGCGGCGCCACTGAGAGAGGCTACTCCTCCATCCCCGGTCGAGGACTCGGTAGCAGCACACCTTTGTCCGCCCTCCAGCGAGATGGCGTTCCAAGCCTGTGCTCCCGTCTAAGGCCTGCAGAGCGACTTCCGCCTATGTTGGCGGCGCCTATTCCGCCGCCCGGCCAAGCCGCATCTGCTCTGCACTCAATGGCCGTTTTACAGATCCTACAAGCAGACCTTCTTCGGAGTGGGATGAGAAAGGCAGGCACCCAGAGGCTGTTACTGATCTCTGGCGCGACAGACCTGCGCCCTTGCGCTACCAAAGCTGCAGCCCAAGCTCTAGGGAAGTGCATGGCCTCGCTGACTGTGACCGAGAGACACTTATGGCTAACACTAGCCGACATGGGAGAAGCAGAGGCTCCACGTTCCTCAACGCACGCTCTCTCCAACCGGTCTCTTCGGCTCCGCGGTGAGTGGCATTGTTGACCGCTTCTCAGAAGTCCAGAAAGCCACCCAAGCCATGAACCTCTTCCTGCGGCGTCGCGCTAAGCTCCTCTGCAGGCGCTCACGTGATCAGCCTCCTGCACGAGCCTCTTCACAGCGCCCAGTTCAACAATCTCAGACTTCTCAGCGTCGACAGGGCGGCCGCCCTCGTCAGCGCTCAGACAGCCGCCGCGAGACCGCCGCCCCAGCGGGCCTCGATCTAAGGTAGCGCTGAAACCCGAGCAGCGAAGTCTTCCTAACTGTGTTGAACAAGCGGCGGCTCAGTCCGCCGCGGCGGACCACTGTCAAAGCTTTACCCCTGTCAGTCCCCTTCTCTCAGGCTACTACAGTGGTGAATTTAGCAGCCAACAAGCCGGTGACACTGCCGGCTTGCCTGCACTCAAGCGCCGTTTTCACGGCGACCCAAATAAATCTTGTAAAGAGCAAACATGTCTTATGTGTAGAAAAAGTGCCCACAACCCAGTGTTAGCCCCTACACACAAGCATAACACATCCGTGCCCCTATCAGAGCACGCTCTCATAAAGCGATTCTACGAACGGCTCGGCGTCAGAGTCAATGAAAGCGCCCACAAATGCGTCGTAGCGCCCATTCTCTGCCCGCTCTGTCACACGACCAGCCCTATGTGTAGAAAATGTGCCCACAATCCAGTGTTCACTTCTGCACACAAGCACTGCATGTCTCGTGTCCCCACCAGAGCACGCTCACATAAAGCGATTACTGAACCGCTCGGCGCTAGAGTCAATAAATGCGCCCACAAATGCGTCGCGTGCGCCCATTCTCTGCCGGCTCTGTTACCACGGCCAGCAACCATTCCTCTGTGTGTAAGTCCGTGCCCATGACTATGCTTGCGCATCACGTAACAGATGTGACTCTTTCCCCATTCATTCCAATCGGAAGTCACTCACAAAACAGCCTGTTCATGCTGTCTGCGAGCAATCATGCATGAACACACTAACGCAGCTCACACATTTTGTTCAAGCTCTGTGTGCGACAATCAGAGCGAATTGGCCATTCACCCTCTAGCGTTACGCTTCAAAGCGTGGGAAGCTATTCAGGGATATCCAAGTGGGTGTTAAGCACAATACAACAGGGCTATTTGCTACAGTTCGATCGCCGCCCCCTCGCTTCAGAGCTGGCTCGAAACCACTGTGAACACGGAAGCAGCGTGCATGCTTCGTTCAGAAATAACAAGCCTTCTGTGCAAAGGGCCATAGAAAAAGTGCCACCCTCTCTGAGCGAGTCGGGGCTTTACAGCCGTTATTTTCTTGTTCCCAAGAAAGGCGGCGACCTCAGACCCATATTAGATCTCAGGGTTTTGAACAAGGTGCTTGCAAAAGACCGTTCAAAATGCTTACAATCAGGAAACTCCTCGGCGCATATGCGCCAGGGGACTGGTTTATTTCTCTCGATCTGAAAGATGCATACTTTCAGATTCAGATAAATCCCGTCACAGGCCATTCTTGAGATTCAGCCTGACGGCCAGGTTTATCAATACACCGTCCTTCCGTTCGGCCTGTCCTTAGCACCCCGTACTTTCACGAAGTGCATGGATCGCGGCGCTCGCACCCCTCGCGGAGTCAGGGTTTGCGAATTCTGAACTATTTGGACGACTGGCTGATTATGGCTCAGTCACATATGGAGCTTCTGTCTCACAGAGCAGTTCTCCTCAGCCATCTGAACAGTTTGGGTCTTGCAGTCAATTGGACCAAGAGCTCACTACAGCCCAGTCAGACCATTTCCTTCCTGGGAATAGAACTAGACTCCGTGGCAATGGCGGCTCGCTTATCTACACAGCTGCGCGCCGTGTTCAGCGACTAGCCGCATCTTTTCAGATGAACAGCCTCACGCCTCTGAAGAAATTCCAGAGAGTGCTAGGTTACATGGCCTCAGCCGCAGCAGTACTTCAGCTGGGTTTACTGCACATCGCCGCTTCAGCATTGGCTAAACACCGCAGCGTCTCGCCGGGCTTGGGCCACAGGCCGCCAGCCCATCAAGGTGACTCAGACCTGCATATCAGCTCTGCAGCCCTGGACAGTGGCGAATGGTATCAGCGGGGAGTGACAATGGGAGCTGTATCTCGCCGAAAAGTCATCTCGACAGGCAGCGTCCAACATGGGTTGGGGCGCGGTCTCGCGAGGGCTCTCCGATTTTGGCCTATGGTCAGTTCAGGAAAAGCTCCTTCACATAAATTGTCTGGAAATGATAGCGGTCGAGTACGCGCTGCGTCGCTTTCTCCCGGTCATTCAGGGTCACCGCGTCCTGGTCCGTTCGGACAACAGATCTGTGGTATCCTACCTAAACCGTCAGGGCGGTGTCAGATCCAGGAACCTCTTCCATCTGACAAAGCGCATACTGAGTTGGTCCCAGTGCCACCTTCGCTGAGGGCGACGCGCGTGCCAGGCCACCTGAGCGGCGGCCCGGACAGACTGTCCAGAGACAATATTCCCCAGGGGAATGGTCCCTGCACGCTCAAACAGTCCAGGCGTTATGGCACCTATTCGGCAGAGCAGAGATAGACCTCTTTGCGTCCAAAGAGAACTCTCACTGCCCAATATTTTTCTCGAGCGAGGGCAGCTGGCCCAGGACTGGCCCAGGCGCCCGCTTTACGCCTTCCCTCCGTCTCGCTATTGCCACAGGTAATGCAGAGGATCAGGGAAGCAGCGTCACTCGGTGCTCCTCATAGCCCCACGTTGGGAGAATCAGACATGGTTCCCGGAGCTTACGCAGCTGTCACTGACAGCGCCGTGGCCCATCCCAGTGAGAGTAGATCTCCTCTCTCAAGCTCGCGGCACAATCTGGCATCCCCACCCAGAGCTGGGGCTGCATGCGTGGGTGATCAGCGACTACCCGTCGCTCTGCCAGAAGGAGTAATAAACACCATCATACACGCTACAGCCCCTTCCACGAGAAGACTCTATGCGTCAAAATGGTCTGTGTTCTCAAAATGGTGCACCGACAGAGACCTGGACTCACGGACATGTGGGGTGTCAGTCAGCTGCTCGTATTTCTACAAGAGCTGCTGGATAAGGGCAGATCCCCATCCACGCTCAAAGTGTATGTGGCGGCCGTTGCGGCGTTCGCTGAACCCCTGCACGGCCAGTCATGGGGTAAAAGCGAGCTGGTCATCCGCTTCCTCAGGGAGCTAGAAGGATGAACCCCAGCGCCCCCATCGGTTCCTATCTGGGATCTTTCTATAGTTCTCGAAACTATGAAAGCCCCCTTTCGATCCACTTCAATCCGTGGATTTGAAATACCTTTCACTCAAAACCGTTTTCTGACTGCCCTGTCATCAGTCAAGCGTGTGGGAGACCTTCACGCACTGTCTGTCAGCGCTGCGTGTCTTAAGTTTGGACCAAGTGACTCCAAGGTCATTTTAAAGCCTAGACACGGCTATGTTCCCAAGGTGATCGGTACTCCTTTCAGAGCACAGGTCATTTCCCTATCGGGCTGCCAGCACCGGATAGCGAATGCGGCGCCAATCTCCTTTGCCCGGTCAGAGCACTGAGATTGTATACTGCGCGCTCCGCTGCTTTCAGATGCTCCGAGCAGCTTTTCGTTTCGTTCGGAGGGCGCACAAAGGTCTCGCCGCCTCGAAACAGACACTATCTAGATGGATAGTGGGCGCTATTGCTGCTGCATACGGCGTCAAAAGACCTGCCATGCCCGTTGGGCATTAGGGCTCACTCCACTAGAGGCATGGCATCCTCGTGGGCATGGTCCAGCGGAATTTCCATTCACGACATATGTGTGGCAGCGGGATGGACTTCCCCTCCACCTTTGTCAGATTTTACAATATGGAAGTGCCCGCTCTGCAGTCAAAACTACTAGCGGTTTAATACGCTACAGCTCCCCTGGTGAGCTGCACTGATGGGACACATTCCACACAGACCGGCACCGCCGCTCTGTCGTTCCCGTCCTACTATGTGCTTATGTATTACACAATCAATGACCCGCATTCTTGCCCGGCCAAATATTATTTCCCCCACTCATAAGGGCTCCCCGGGTCCCCCTTAATTCCCTGGGGCTCATACAGTGGATGCTTGGCACGCACGGCGTTGACAATGGGTTCCGTAGCGTAAGCTAGCTTACGCAATACGAGAGAACCTCTCGTAAGAGAACGTATCGGTTACCTAACGTAACCTCGGTTCTCTCTAGATGAGGGAACGAGTATTGCGTAGCCGGCCGTGCTTCGCGCCACGGCGACTTTTCGCTTCAGTCAATGAAAACCAGGGTTCCAGGCTCACGAACTACGCTTATATGCACTCTAGTCACGCCCATTTTGGCGGGCTTTGATGCAGTGAGCGCGCGGACGCCTCTCATTGGATGCGAGTTCAGCCCAAGCTCGTCTATAGGCTGCAGCAGTTGCCGCAGAGCAACCTATGAGCTCGCTAGCTAGCTCGCTCAAGGTCTGCAGCTGCCGCACTGCATTGACAATGGATACAAAAATTAAGGATAATTTTTTGGCTTCAATATCTCAGAAAAGATGAATCTTTCCCGTAGCGTAAGCTAGCTTACGCAATACTCGTTCCCTCATCTAGAGAGAACCGAGGTTACGTTAGGTAACCGATATGTTTTCACCAATATTACATCCAGCAGGTGTCTGCAAGAGCCCAATTAAATTCCTTCTGCTGGACTGTATGCAGGTTTGCCTTTCGCTTTCTCTATCTAGGTGTCTTTCCAAGACTTCACCATTACCTCCCGAGGACCCAAAAGATGGCAAACATTTTAGGTGTTAGAAGGAACAACTGTGGTGCTAAACACCTTTGAGCAGCAGAAATGTGCTCTCCAGGTGCCGCAACTGTGCCGTCTTTTGGGCTGTCCGACTAAACCTCCCACTACACCGCAAAACAGCACAAATGCGCTGTCCAAGCGCCATAACAATGACATCTTTTGGGCCATGTGACAAACTCCCACGACACTGAAAAGCAGCGCAAATGTGCTGTCCAGGTGCCATAATGTCATGTTCTCCCGTTCGGACGCAGTGTGAGCCTACGCAATTTGGCCACAGGTTGTCAGCCGGTGGTCAACCCTGCCTCCTGCGAAACTGGGGGAGATACAAGGGGAGGCGTGGTGAGGGGGATTTCATGTCATTCACTCCGTGGGCTCTCCCATCCAAAACGCAGTATGAGTTCTCCCGTTCGAGTGCAGTGGTGGTACAGTAATCTTAAGAGCCTTTTAACATTTCCTGTTAGCCTTCACATTGGCATTTTTTCGCTCTTGGTTAAAATTAACCCAACACATAATAATTAGAGCTTGATATAACCTCCAAAATATGTTTTTTTCTTTTCTTACAGTTGTGTATAATGTAATGCCATGCGTGCCCCACTTGATACTACCACAGCAATGCCCCACTTGATACTGCCACAGCAGTGCCCCATTTGGTACTGCCGCAGCAGTACCCACCTACACTCGATAATGCCACAGCAATACCCCTTTCATGTTTTGATACTGGCGCAGTAGTGCCCCACATGACAAACGTAATAAAGTTATGTATTCTTAACTAACCATTTGATTTCCTTAGAGCTGTGTATAAATGTAACTGACATGTTTTCATAACTAACATTTTGCTTCCCTTACAGGAGTTTTTTTTATTTTACCTATATTTTTCCAGGAAGCCCCATTAAGATCAAAAATCTCTTTTACAAGAGAGACCTGACCAAGTGGTCTTTAACATATTAAAATGCAACCTATAAACATCAACATGAACTGCTATTTAAACACATGCCTCCTTTACCATATTCTTTATGATGCCCTTAAATTCACCATTGGATATAAATACGTTTAATTTGAGATCTTTCTGTAGATTATTCCATTTCCAAGGAGCATAGTAGGAAAATGCATTTTTCCCCAGATATGTCACAACCCATGCATGGTACATTAAAAAGCAACCACTTGGAAGAGCGTGGTTGGTAATTATCAATGCTGAGGCAGAGAAGGGTACAGAGGTAGGCTGGAGGTTTACCTAGTAAAGCTTTATAGATAAAAATATACCAATACTGTTGTCTGCGATTGATCAATGATGTCCAACTCACTAAATCATAAAGAATACAACGGTGAGTAAGAGACTTTGCATTTGAAATGAAATGTTGAGATGCATGGTAATATATTTACGTATTCCTAACTAATCATTTGCTTCCCCTACAGGGGTTTTTAAATGTAATAATGTCATCTGTGCCCTACTTGATACTGCCGCAACAGTGCCCTGCTCATGCCAAATGTAATAAAGTTATGTATTCCTAACTAACCTTTTGCTTCCCTTGCAGGTGTGTATAAATGTAATGGTTATGTTTTCTTAACTAACATTTTGCTTCCTTACAGGTGTGAACACAGAGTTATTTCTATTTTCTCCACAGGCCCTTTTAATTTTTAAGTTCCATACTTTTATAGAAGTGCATCTACAGCAATGGAAACACTTCAGCGCTCCTACACTATGCCCCCAAATACTCAATCCACTGCCGCAGCAGTACTTTAAACTCTGCTATCGCAGGAGCACCCTGCACTGACATTTCTCCCTAAAACTCAAACTTAACGTCAGAATCAGCACGATCGGTGATTGTTGTAAAATGCTACTGTTGCTAAATTGCGTGAAGCGTTTAATAATAAAAAGAGCGCAAGAGATACCGTTCCCAAGGCGGCGCGCGCTCCGATACAGACCACAACGAGACAAGCAAAGTATAGGCTACTTTGGGTTTCATGTGCGCGTCTAAACGATCAAATATACACAAAAATATGTCAAAACGACCGGCTTGGAGATTCACTTAAACACAGTTTATGTCTTAAATGGACGTAGTTATGGAAATAGTTGGGAGAAAACATGGCGCATCAGGAGTCTATTAGACTCTGTCTTAAAGGGGAAGCTGTCTAATAATGACGATTGAATGCTGACGATTGAGCCATTACTGCGAATCAAACAACAAAAGGCAAAGAGAAAATCACTTACAGCTCTTGAATGAATAACTTCTGCATTAATAAGCATTAATCTATCTATGATAAACTATGCAGTGTTATTTTACAATTGATTACTTTATTAGATTTCTTTTTAGATCACACCTGAACAGTAATGTTAGTAGACCTTCCTGAAATTAAATCACTGTGCCTATATAACGTTTATCTTTGTTTAATATATATATATATATATATATATATATATATATATATATATATAACAAAAAGAACCGTTAAGAATACCGCTGAAGTACCGGATCGATAAGCAGTATCGGTAAGAGTAGTAATACCATTAAAGCCTTAACGATACCCATCCCTAGTTATGCCTGTGCTTCTCTTGGATGCTCTGAATATTGGATTACGTGTCTGGATTGCCCCTTAATTAAAGCTGCATTTGGATCTCAACCTTCGTGTCTTGGAGCAGTTCGTAACACCTGCTTTGTTTATTTAATATATTTGTTATACATTATTTATACAATATGTTTTTACATTATACATTTTTAATTTAAGTGTACAAGTGCAGATTGGTCAAGTGTTCAATAAATGTATTTGTTGAGAAATTTTGTCTATCTTAAGTAATTATTTGTGTTTCAAATAAAAGGTTCAAATAAGAGGTTAAAAACAAGCACATATCGGCCAAATATCGGCCAAAATAAATCGACAGCATTAATCGGCCATCGGCCGACCCGGATTTCAAAAGATCGGCATCGGCCTGAAAAAAAAAACAATATCGGTCAACCTCTAACGCTTACCCTTTATCACTCAAAGATTATATGGGCAGATGAACTCGTAAAATGGAGTTACTAAACGAAAGTTCAGAAGGAGCTGGCTCATCTAATCTGCCAATCAACCTGCAGGCTGCTGAGTAAATAAACCGCTGCTTACCTCACTCTTGTAACAGTGTTTCCGGCATCCCTCCACCACCCCATCTCCTTCCTCAATCTTCTAATAGTTACTGCCCATAGATTCCTAAATATAAAGTAGTCCCATGGGGGGGGTAAATTTAGAACTCGAGTTGAGCCTCTTCCTCGAGCCCCTCCTTTGCGGACAGCAAGCCACATACGTTTACCATTTATCACTCAAAAATTACATGGGCATGCAAACTCATGAATTCTCAATTCGTTTTGCAGCTACAAACACTTTTAATGTGCCAGGGGTGCACCCTCCATTCATCTGTAACAAAAGCTTGCAGCGGACGTTTAACAAAATGACTCTTTTATGCAAAGCCGCATAGAAAATGAAAGGTTCATGCACCCCATCCTACGCTATTCTTTACCTGCTCCCCCATGTCTTCCTCCTCTCAAACACTTTAGCCCTGCCTTGTGAATCACCTCTTATAGACATAATTGACACTGAACATTTATCTCGAAGGCACCTGCTGATCATTCAGCTACAACACAATCTTCTAGTGTGCTACACCATTATTGTCTCACTACAGTGTCTGTGACACTAACTGCCAACAAAGAAAGCCCAAACTACAGCCTCAACACAATTTAAACTAATCCAGAGACAAGAATAAAAGACACACACACACATGCTTAGTCACACAAAATAGTCTATATACTCTATTGAATACCAGGTGTTATTTTCTCTAGCTCTGTAAGAACCTATAGACTCTAAAATGAATGGATGCCATATGGCATTGTGTGCTTTGGAAAATCACTGTGTTACACAATTGTACACTACCTTATTTTTCATTTATTCAGACGGTGTGTGAGATGAGTACAATTTCATTAATCCATCTTGTTCTCACCATCTTTCTGCTTGCTTGCTCGCTCCTCTTCCTGGGAGTTCTAATTGACTGAGCGTGTCAATATGTGTAGTGTATACACAGGGGTCTACTGTCTCTGACTATTGATCCATAGCTCTTGAAGGAGTTAATTACACTCCTCATTACTAGGCCACAAGACTGCACTCCAGTGGGTGCCCTTTTCATAAATACATATCAGAATCCATAAATCACAATTAATGGACTGAACAGATATGGTTGACAGATTCACATTCTGATGAAATGTAACCATCCTTAGTGCATATGTGTGCCATGTAAAATGTTAAAGCAGTTATAGATGTAAATACAGATAGGCATTATGACAGCATAGGTACAGTGCAATGGTAGAGATTTTGCTATACTGTTTATACCATATAGTTGAAATATTATTGTGACTTTCAATGGACAGGACAGCTCTTCGTTTTCACTTTTGCAAAGCTGCAATGTTGGAGCATAATTATAGAATTCAAAATTTGTGTGGTCACAAGTGTTCTTATCTCAAATCTAGCTATTTTAAACTGGCTCCAAATTTGGCTCATCCAATCAGAATAGAAAGTCAGAACATTTTGTTTTCTATTGTTTTATTTAGCTGTTTTTGTACTGACACCAGACTTATCATCATTTAATTGTTATGAATCATATCTTTTAGTTTGCATCCATCAAGTAACAAATAAAAAGTGAATTTAACAGCGTTTCCTGCATCGCTTTCTAGCACAGCTACTGAATTCACAGCAAAATAAATTACCTTGTAAATTAATTTATTCGTAACCTTTCAGTCTATGTTTAATGCAAATGGATAAAAAAGACGTGTACTGCAAAATATTGGCAAGAATTATTTCTATTAAGGGGCTGCACTCAAAAACATTGCAATCATTCTAGTCAGATCCATGAGCAAATCATTCTTTTAAAACCAATTATTTTAACAAATAGTTTAAAAGATGCACTCTTGTGAGCACAACTACACAACCGTAAGGGGTCCAGACATCCACAGTGCGGCGGTGTGGGTATTCTCGTTGCCAAAGCGCTAAATCAAAGTGTAGCTTTTTGACAGGGAATGTCTCGGGTTACTTAACTGTAACCCCTGTTCCCTGATAAAAGCGGAACAAGATGCTGCGATGATTTAGTGCTTTGGGAACAACTTTAGGTGTGACCAGCTGTGAATATGTGTGCAACACATCAATGAAATTGACCAGAATTTATAGCCTCTTCTGGTTACATCATTGGATGCACCTGTAGCAGGGCTATATATAGATGCGTCACAGGTGCATCGTCAGGTATTTTGTCTGAAGAGCAGTCCTGGGGCTTCCCAGTGCGACACTGAAGCGCAGCAGCTCGTTCCTCTTTTATCAGGGAACAGGGGTTAGAGTTAAGTAACCCGAGACATTCCCTGTAAAAAAGCTACACTTTCATTTAGCGCTTTGGCAACGAGAATACCCACACCGCCACACTGTGGATGTCTGGACCCCTTACGGTTGTGTAGTTGTGCTCACAAGAGAGAGAGGTCTCAGACATGAGCTTGTGATGTTGACTTAATCTTATGAATGTATGCGGAGAGGACCAGCCTGCCGCATCACAAACATGCTGCAAAGGGACACCTCTAGCCTTTAGAGGAGGCGACCCCTCTGGTAGAGTGAGCCCTGATACCTACTGGCGAAGCGCGCCTCGTAGGCCAGGGCAATAGCGTCCCTCACCCAATTGGTGGCGGCCGCCCCACTGTTGCGGCCCCCATGGCAAACGAATAGCTGCCCTGACTTACACCACTAGCTAGTGCGGTGGACATAAGTCTGAAGGGCACGGACTGGACAAAGTCCGTGAAGTCTTTCCTGCTCTGGCGTTGTAAACGGCAGGGAGCAGAAGGCTTTGAGATTGACCGGATGTACAGTCAAGAAAAGAACCTTAGGCAGGTAGTCAGGATGAGGGTGCATAATTGCTTTAGCCATTCCTGGGGCAAAATCTAAGCAGGTTGGCAAGACAGACAGAGCCTGTAGATCCCCAATTCTTTTTAGAGAAGTTATTGCTATAAGAAAAACCATCTTGAGAGTCAGAAGTTTATCAGACGCTGACTCTAGAGGTTCAAAGGGGGTCTCAACCAGACCCTCAAGGACTATTGCTAAGTCCCATGAAGGGATCCTGGTCCTAGCAGGAGGTCTCAGTCGCATGGCTCCAAGAACAAAGCGAGCGAGCAGAGGATGTCTCCCCAACGGCACCCCGTCAATCAAGGCATGGCAAGCCGATAGAGCGGCCACGTAAACCCTGAGAGTGGCGGGGCACATGCCTGCTGACAATTTTTCCTGCAGAAAGTCCAGAACTGAAGCAATCTGGCAGTTAACTGAATTTGCATTATGTGCACTGCACCATCTTTCAAAGACACCCCATTTTTTGTATAACTTCTTCTTGTAGAGGGATTCCTAGCATTTAGAATGGTCTGAATAACTTCAGGTGAAAGCCCAGTGTCCCTCAGTTGGTCCCCTTCAGGGGTCAAACATGAAGGTTCCACAGCTCGGGATTAAATATTGTCCCCTGCACCTGAGACAGAAGGTCCCTCCTGTCCGGAATCGCCCAAGGCTAGCCGTCGAAGAGAGACATTATCTCCGAGAACCATACCCTGTTTGGCCAGCGTGGCGCTATCAGTAAGAGGCAAGATCCTTGCTGGCAAACTCTGGTCAAGACTCCCAGGAGCAAAGAACAGGGGGAAAGTAAGGAGCTGGGGTCTGAACCACATAGAAAGGGTACGAAGCGAGCGGCGCGTAACCCTTATTAGCCTTAGGGGACTGGCCCTTGGATGAAATCCCCTGGCTTTGAGCCACAACTGAAACAGATGCTATGAGACCTAGTTTTCGTTGATACTGACAAACAGTGCAACCTTGGACTAGCCTGACTTTGCTCAGGGTGTTCTGAATGGACACGATTCGAGCCAGAGACAATTGTGCCAACATCGTGATCGAATTCCATACAATGCCCAGAGTGGGAGAGAGAACGCTCTTTTTGACGTTTAGTCTCAGACCCAGAGAAACCAGATGAGCTAAGACGATATTCCTATGGTGAATCGACTGTGCTAGTATCAGCCAGTCGTCTATGTAATTCAGAATGCGGATTCCCTGGAGTCGCAAAGGAGCCAGTGCTGCATCCATGCATTTCGTGAATACGCGGGGTGATAGAGCTAGGCCGAATGGAAGAACCCGATATTGGAAGGCTTCGCCCGTGAAAGCGAACCTCAGGAACTTCCTGTGTTGCGGCAGAATTTATATATGAAAGTATGCGTCCATGAGATTGATCGTGACCAACCAATCGTGATGTTGGATTTGGGACATGACCGTCTTGATAGATAGCATCTTCAACTTGAATGCCCCGACCGAGCAATTCAAGCCTCGAAGATCTAAGATCGGACACAACCCCCCACCCTTCTTGGGAACCAGGAAGTATCTGCTGTAATAACCTGACTCTTTCTCTGAAAGGGGAACATGTTCTATGGCCCCTTTGGCCAAGAGATTTCAGTTTTTTCCACAGTAGAAATGCTTGCTCCAGTTTCACGGTCGTGGAAACCATGCCGTTGAAACGCAGAGGACTGCGAACAAATTAAATTCTGTAGCCTTTTTCTACTGTTCTTAGGACCCACATAGAAATACCTGGCAGAGGTTTCCATGCTGCCAGGTTCTCTGAGATGGGTATTCATTTTGACACTTCCTGTTGAGGGGATGTCAAGTGTTCCGTGTCCTGGACTAAGGCAGGAAAAAACGGTACACCCAATGTTTTGCTGGAAGCCTCTAACTCCCGAAACACCAGAGGTGGCGGGAATGGAGAGGTTTCGTGGGGGTATCGGGAGGGTCAAAGTGGATGATACACGCACCCCGTCCCAAGGGGGCTACCCCCACAAGGCTGGGCGCAAGACCGTGAGGGATTTTTCCTCTTAGAAATTACTGCCCTGAGGTCTTGCTTTGGGGGCTGCTAATGGTGACAAGCCAGTCCCCAGTCTCTACGAGGGGGAGCATGACTAGCCACGCTTTGTCCTTCTAGAAGGACCGGGGCGGGGCTGGGTGGCCAACGGCCCCTCCCCCCTAGTGAAGCGAGGAAGGAATTGCCCGAAGGCTTCCTAGTGACTTTTCACATCCTGGAAACTGGTGATAACTACATTCATAGCGTCACCAAATAAGCCAGAAGGCGAAACCGGGGCATCAAGAAGGAAAACTTTGTCCTTGTCTCTGATGCCCGACAGGTTGAGCCATAAGTATCTCTATGTGCTGACTAAAGCCGACATAGACCAGCCAATGGTGTGGGCTGTCTGCTTGGTTGCGCAGAGAGACAGATCTGTGGCTCGACGAAGCTCAGAGAAAGCCTCTTCGTCGACCGTGGTGCCTGCACTCAGGTCCTTCAACAGATCAGACTGGTATGCCTGTAACACTGCCATAGTGTGCAGGGCAGCACCAGCCTGACCTGCTGCCTGATAAGCCTTCCCCACAAGCGAACCACATGGGTTGTCAAGCCACAGGTGGGAGTGGAGTTGTGGTAGGTCCTACCTGATGAGGCAGGAGGTGTGAAAACACAGCGACCGGGAGCAGAGAGACTGCCCAATGGATACATGGGTCCGCCGTCAGGGGGACCGTACCACGTTGGACTGTGCCATGCCGAACCGGTCCCAAATCAGCTGGACCACCTGGGGGTGGAGCCTCCTCACTCCGCTGGGCGAAACCTGTTGCAACAGCACGTCCGCTGCCGGGGATATGAGTGAAGTGTTGACTCCAAAGGAGGGGATGGTGGGCGAGTTGTGACATATTACGAGAGCACACGCTACCTTGGCGATTTATGTACGCTACTGTCACGGTGCTGTCTGAATTGATCAAGACGTGCTTGCCCCGGATCAGTCAGAGAAACCTCAGCAGGGCAAGGAATACAGCCAGCAACTCTAGGCAGTTGATGTGCCAATGCAGCTGGGGCCCTGTCCAGGAGCCAGCGGCTGTGTGCCTGTTGCACACCGAGCCTCAAACCAGTTTACTAGCATCTGTGGTGATCACGACACGTCTGAACACGTACTGTAGGGGGACTCCAGAGGCTCTATGGAGTCCTTAAGGCACTGGCGTTCTCGCCGAGCATCGAGGTGGAGTGAATACCGCTGAAATGAGGCGGATGGTCCTGGTCAACCAATGCGACGGGTTGGACAGCGAAAGCCATGCGTCCAGACTCTGCATGAGGTACACTAGAGGGTTGATTGTTTTCGACGTACCGGATGGGGCATTGCGGCAGGGGGGGGGAGCAAATAATAGCGCGTCGGGAGGCAAAAGCGTGTGGACGAGTGAAGTGGTCGGTTCCGGGCAGTAAAAAGTAAAAGGTGCCCTCCACAACCTCGTCAGCTTATCACGCACTTCCGGGAACAAAGGTTGGGAGCGGCGCCCTGATCCAAGATACAAATTGTCAAGCCGTGAAGGCTGTGGGGAGGATGGAGGGTTCCAGCCCACGCTCACAGCAGTCCGGTCAAGCATGTCGGCCATTTTAAAAATACCTCTAAATAACATTCACTAAATTAAAGGGGGAAAATACTTTTTATTATGTTTAATTAAGTAAAGAAATACACTACAAAAATTGTTTTATCAAATTGCTATTGTAATCAAAAGTTTTTTCCATTTAAATTTGTCTAAAAATCCTTAAAACAAGATACATTTTCTTGAGAAGCAACATATAAGATATTTAGACTTGCTTTATGACAATGTATCTTAAATATAAGTGTATTTTTTACTTGGTTATACTTCGGCAAGTGCAGTAAAGACAAAATATACTTATTCATGATCTATTCTCTAAAAGCAAGTCTAAATATAGTATATGCTGCTTCTCAGGTGAATGCATCTTTTTTAAAGGATTTTTAGATATATTAAAATATATGTATTTTTAATATTATATTCAACATTCTCAGATAACAATGTTTTCTTCTGCAGTATGGTTCCTAAAGTAAATGTACATTGTTTTAAATTAGTTTTAGATATTTTTATTGGAAATCAAGCCAAAACAAATCCAAAAAAAAATTTGTTGCAGTGTATAATGGGGCGAATACTACCCTCTCTCACCTTTGTTCACTTCAATCCATCTTTAACTCACACAAAAAAAAATGTCTCTCTTATTAATAAGCAAAGGTCAAGGAAGGCTCCAGGACCAGATGGCATCTCACCAGCTTGCCTTCGTTCCTGTGCTAACCAACTGGCCCCATCTTCACTCAGATCTTCAATAGATCACTGGAGCAGTGTGAAGTCCCATGCTGCTTCAAACGCTCAGTTATTATCCCTGTCCCTAAGAAACCTAAAATCACAGGACTTAATGACTACAGACCTGTCGCCCTGACATCTGTGGTCATGAAGTCATTTGAGAGACTGGTGTTGGCCCACCTGAAGGACATCACTGGACCCTTTCTGGACCCCCTTCAATTTGCTTATCGAGCAAACAAGTCTGTGGATGATGCAGTCAACATGGGTTTGCATCATATCCTGCAACATCTGGACAGACCGGGGACATACGTAAGGATCCTTTTTGTGGACTTAAGCTCGGCTTTCAACACAATCATACCAGATATACTCCGGACTAAGTTAAACCAACTCCCTGTTCCCACCTCTACCTGTCAGTGGATTACCAGCTTTCTGAGGCAGCTTGTGAGGCAGGGAAAATTCACTTCCACCACCTGTACCATCAGCACTGGTGCCCCCCAGGGATGTGTGCTCTCCCCACTACTCTTCTCCCTGTACACCAATGACTGCACCACCTGAAGTTTGCAGACGACACCACTGTCATCGGCCTCATCCGAGATGATGATGAGTCTGCATATAGAAAGGACGTTGAACGGCTGGCTTTCAAAACAACCTGGAGCTGAACACGCTCAAAACAGTGGAGATGATTGTGGACTTTAGGAGGAACACCCCAACATTGTCCCCCCTCACCATTCTAAACAGCACTGTGGTAGCAGTGGCGTTATTCAGGTTCCTGGGCACTACCATCTCACAGGACCTGAAGTGGGAGATACACATCGACTCCATTGTGAAAAAGGCCCAGCAAAGGTTGTACTTCCTTCGCCAGCTGAGGAAGTTCAACCTGCCACCAGTGCCTGCTGAAACAGTTCTACTCAGCAGTCACTGAGTCTGTCCTCTGCACTTCAATAACTGTCTGGTTTGGTGCAGCTACGAAATCAGACATCAGAAGACTACAAAGGACAGTTCGGTCTGCTGAGAGGATTATTGGTTGCCCCCTGCCCCCCCCTTCAAGAACTATACACTTCCAGAGTGAGGAAAAAGGCTGGTAATATCACTCTGGACCCCACTTACCCTGCCTACTACCTTTTTGAACTGTTGCCTTCTGGCCGGTGCTTCAGAGCTCTGAACACCAGAACCATCAGACACAGGAACAGTTTTTTCCCTCAGGCCATCCATCTAATGAACAATTAAATTGCCCCATTGAGCAATAATTATGTGCAATACACAGTTTAATTTTAATTTATATTATCCAACATATCCACTTCTGCCATTACTTACATTGCTCTGTACATAATATACAGTTTTTTGTTCTTTATATAACAGATTGTATTAGATTTGCACTACGTGTGTGTGTATGTGGGTATGTATGAAGGTGAGTGTATGTACGTATATGTATAATTATTTATTTTGTGTTCTTTTTTGTTTTTAATTACCTATGTCTTGCTGCTGTTTTTGGTATTGTTTGTATTGTTGTTGACTGGAAGCTCCTGTCACCTAGACAAATTCCTTGTATGTGTAAGCATACTTGGCAATAAAGCTGATTCTGATTCTGAATAAAGCTACATATTGTCAATTTTCTTCACAATAAGAAATGCACAGTGAAATATATTATGAGCCATCGTGTTATAATCTAGCAGCAGCAAGTGCACGCACGAGGGAAGAGCATCCCTGCGACAGAGTGCGCATCAGCCAGGCGCAGTGTCAATCTCTCCCCCTTAGATCGGGACATTCGCGCAACTCATAGAAGAGGTGTTGACCACGCAAATAAATTCCAGTTTTGGAGTTTGTAGTTTTTTACATGATCTGCTTCCTTATTATTTGAACTTTAATAAAGTGAAAACACATTCAAACTGCATATAAGATGTAACACTTGGGTGTTTCCTTTAAAGAGCTCCAACTCCACTTATTCCACAACTAGAGTGCTTCTGTATTTACTTATTTGGTATTTTTGTATAATTTCCTTGTACTTTGTGATCTACATAAGCTGAAGCTGTTTGGAAAGTTTGGAGTGCATCTGGACTGTGAGCTGTGTAATTGTTCCTCTCCTTAGTCAGGCGCGAGCTGCAGTGCTGCTCTCATCATTAGAGTTTCATGTGATCTCATGTTACGTTAAATGAGATCAAATTACTTTTCGACAATTTTATTGTCGATGTTGTCGATAACGTTTCAGCCCTAATTCCAAGTAAAAATAACTAATTGTATATACATAATTACACTGTAATATAAAATTACATTTACTTTGATATAGGATTTTTGTCAAACCACCATCCATAACTGCAAGTAAACTAAATGAAAGGGAGATAAACATCATTCAAAATTACTTTTCTGTCTCTTTTGCAGTTCATCACTGACCATTGCACAAGCACAAAAACACTAGTTTTATGGAGGAGTTTTATAGACTTCTTGCAAGGGCCGAGTCCATTCCTCAGCAATTGTTACCTCATAAAGAGAAGTAAATCCTAATGAAGCCATTACACAGTCCATATTCCCCATCAATTATGCCTTTACACTGATATGCCAATACTCAGTGTTGGTCATATGCCATTCTCGCCTTCTCCTTGGCAAAAGCAATGCCTGAATCCACAGACAAAACCCAATTACAGATAACAGTGTGATAATCTTTGTTCCTAGGGAGCAGAGAGTCGGCCTGGAGAGAGATAGCGTTGCCGCGAGGCTGAAATTCAGACCAGATACAGCCTATGACAGACCGCTTTTTCTTCTTCTTCACTTCTTCCTGCTAAAGTCTTGCTCCCTTCCTCTTTCCACACACACACACACACACACACACACACGTGCACACACATCCTCACACCTTCACCACCCTAAATCTTTTACCCTTATACTGCTAATCTTTAAATGTAAATTCTGTGATGAGAAAAAAGAGGCGCAAGATAACAGGTTACATCTTCACTCCTGTGCCGCTATCGTCTTATGCATCACTGAAAAGCACCTATTCAATAAGATTATCTTCTGGCAGAGTGCACGGCGACACACCACGAAATACACTTTGTATTCATTAAACACACATCCCTGGCTTATCTGAAATATAAAGGGGCTTGTCAGGATGGCACATTGTGTGTGTGTGTCTAAGGGGAAGGCAACGTGCATTAGGGCGATTACAATATCAGCCTTGTCCAGATGGAGGCAGGAAAATAAACAGAGGGAGAAAGAGAGAGAGAGAGAGAGCAGAGTGAGAAAGAGACACAAGAATGAGAGGTAGTTAAGTGTGTGTGACTCTGTATGTGTGGCTGGTGGATATGTGTGAAAAGGAGTGTGTGTTGGAGTAAGACGGAGAGAGAAAAATAAGTTAATTGGTAACTGAATCTTAAATTAACAGAGAAAGAAAGTGAAAGAGAAAGACAGAGAGAAAGAGGTAGACAGATATTGCGCAAGGCTGCATGGCGGACTGGACACCTGTCAGCTGGAGCTGTGGTTTGTTTAGGTAACCCTGGACCACATTGCCTGCTCATTGCCAGATAGACCATTTAACCACCAGCAAATTTAGATCCATGCTTACTAAATTTATAGAAATACTCTGTCTCATACTGAATATGAGGTTTCATATTCATATTTCAGTGCTTTGAATGAGGGCATGGCAGGCACAAAGTAATTTCCCTAGCAGGAGAATATTCAACAAATATTGTGATAATGATCTAAAACTTATATAAAGTAATGTAATAAACTTCATGGTTTACAGTAGTAAAAAATATGTCTTGGGTAAAGAAATGACAAAGTAAATTCTTACACATCCCCTTTCACATTATATTGCCTCTTGTATTCAGCCCCACAACAAAATAAAAACCACTCATCCTCTCCTCTCACATTATACTTTCATGATTTATGAAATTCAATAACCACAAGATTCTCAGTCGTCTCAATCATTCATGGCCAGCCCTCCGCAGAGTATCACGTCGAGTTAAATATATAGCCCTCGCGAATAAGGGGCTTTCTACACCCTGACAACTAATGTTGCTTATTTACGGCCCAAGATCAAGTGTGTCAGCAAGTCCAACAGTTGCCCTTAATGAATATAAAGAGCCTTATACATGATATAGCTGTTAAGATAGATGCAAGTAAAATAACACTAATGTATTTTGGGAATGTGCCCCTTAAGAGTTGGAACATTAAGAGCGCGTATAATACACTTGGCTGATGTCATTATTACTTGATTTTCTTCCCTTTTGTTATTGTAGTTTTTATTCACTCAGAAAAATTATATGACGGCTTGAACTGTTTTGTGCACACAAGCAAATGGTTGCTCACTGCAGAATTTACAAAAAGAGTTCCTGTATCCTTGTGTACAAAGGGTGTGTTTTTGATTTAAAACGCATAAAGAAAAATATTGGGTATTTGTGCAAGTGTCTGGTGAGAATATCTGTCAGTTTATGTATGGGGTTAATGACATCACTAATGAAATGAGTTACACACTGTCACGATAAAACACTTGGCTTTCAGCCACGAGCGTCTGCAGTTCATCATTTAAAATACACAATAAGCACTTCACTACAAATGTTTTTACGGTGCTCTGCATATCAGGTAAATGAGAAACACATTTACCATTAAAAGAACATTTGTCTTTGATGAATGTGACACAAACAGATTAATATTTTCCCTTACATGGATGTTAGAATGTCATGGTTAATTTGTAGTAATGACCTAAAGTGAGCATTGAAATGTATAGATAATTCTTAAAACTGACAGAATATTGTTATTAAAATGAAAGCAGAGAGCAATATGAGTACATTTCCAACATGGGAAATTAATAAAGGGAAAATGTAGAACACATTCTCTGATATACTCGAAAATAATGGTTGTATATTTCCATGTCTCTCTCTCTCTCTCTGGTGGGGGCAGCCGAGTCATCTCTTCATTATGCTGTGGCAGTGTCTGGTTTCATGCGTTTGACCCGTGTGAGGCCAGTGGGAGAGGAGGATAGGGGAACAGGTGTGAGGCAGGCAGGCTGGTGGCTGTGCAGATGGCCTCAGCCAGAGGATGCTGCCGCCTGCTAATGTTGGTTTCACACATACACAAACAAACACAGTGCTTATCGCTCACCGAACCCTCACCTCCAGTCACCATGCACCGTGTTTGCCTTTAATCAAGGTACACTCACTGCCTGCACTGTCCCTTGGTCTCCAATTCAAATCTCATGTTGACAGAAGCAGTGAGCAAATACTTTAATGAGGTGATGACCAGATCACACTGGAGCACGGCCGGCCAGTGGGTTTGTGGGGCCCTAGGTGAAATCATGAAAATGGGTCCCCGGTGTGAAAATTGTCATAACTTTTAAACACCCATAGAACAACTGCAAACATGATGAGCATATTTTTTTTTTAGATAGAAAGCACTAAAAAAGAAGAACTATCCTGTATTGCTCGGTAGATAACAAATAACATGCCCAATAGCTTTTTTTTTTCCAAAAATGATGTTAGGTTAACATGCATGCGTAAGGAAATATGTGTATTTTAGGTGCTGCGAGAAGTCACCATTTTATCACCTTATTTTGATCGCCTTTAAATCTTTTTCTAGAAGTACAAATAAACTAGTGTCTCAGTTAATATGAGGTCATGGAAACTGCAAGTAAAAATAATTACTGGGTAACATTTTACAACAAGGTTTGCATTAGGTATCATTAACAATGTATATTACAATTTTCCAGCATTTATTAAACTTGGCTAATGTCAATTTATAATGATTTGTGTCATGAATAAATTATGCAGATTAGTGTTTACAGTTTAGCTTTATTTCTTGTCGATTTTAGATATAATAATGTTATTTTATTTATTGAAACTTTCAGTTATTTGTGTTTTTGTGATTATTCAGAGCTCATTTTATACATAATATGATGTGACAGAAACTATTGGACTGTGGAAAATTTCTAAGTAAAAGTAATAGATGTTTCTTGATCTTGTGACTGGTTCATAAACTTTGCACAATGTTCTCAAGCCATGAGAATTAGCATATTTCGACAGAGAACAGCAGTTCTCCAAAATCCCATTTTGTTTTTGCCTGAAAAACACACACTGACAGCCACTGAGAGCAAAGAGCTACAGAGCAATAAAAAAATCGACCCTTTACTATCGGCCTCAACCCTCCGAAAACTCTCACTTAAACTGAAGACCCAACTCTTCTGTTACGAGGTAATTTAAGCATCGAGAAAAAACATCAACATGTCTTTGATAAGATGCGTTTCACAATTGTGCCAGGTGCAACTTGTCACAATTGTCGAAAGCAACTTCTCATTTCATGCTGATGTAACTATTGTCAGTGCAGCTTCTCAAATCACTGTGATGGCACAACCGTCAATGAATCTTCTCAATCAATTGTGATGCCACAAATGTTAAACACTTTCTCAATCCATGGTGTTGTCACAAGCAAAACTGTCAAACGCTTCTTAATCCGATGTGACATCAGAATTGCAAAATCTTCTCCATCCACAGTGGAGTCACAATTGCATTGCCTCACACCTGGTTTACCTTAAATCTGTTCCATTAAAACAAAAATAAAACTTGTTAGAAAGCTCACAAACTGGCCAACAACAATTCCCATGCCCATTAGAACAATTTCTGTCTGTTATTGTGTATTTATAGACTGAGGTGACATTAAATAACAGCTGACATGCAGACAGTGTTAATATTTGACTTTTAAAACGATTCGGTTGAATTTTATGACGAATACCATTTACAGTACAAACAAGAAAAATGTCCATTCATGCAAAATATTGTTCATTGTAAATAAATCAAAAGATGAATTATGTAGAGGCTGAGAGGCTGAACTGTTGTATTGGACTGTCAAGACTATTGATTTATAATAGAGAATTTACTTGACACATGATAGTAAATCCAGAATAATCCGTACTAATTTATAATATGTAAAGTGCACTTATTTTTCTTTAGTCAGAGGAAAATAATACATCAAAAAATCATAAAAAGAAAGGTTTTGAAATTATATAATCAGAGTACGTTAATGCGCATTCAAATCTTACATGGTGTCAAAGTTATTTATGTATTGCTTACAAATTAGGGAGATAAATGGTGAAAGCATGGACAAAATTTTGTTAAGCGGTAGATCAGTAAAGCATTTCAGCAATAAGTGAGCAATTTACTGACTAAGACTAAATGTAATAAACAGCATATAGTAACGTTTTAGAAATATTTTTATAAACAAAAAATGCTTTACATTTTGAATAGGCAAAACGTTATAGTAGACGTAGGCTATGCGTCTTTGTCAGTTGCCTAAATGTGTAATAAAACATCCTTATATTACTGAACATGTTAAAAATGTACGGACAACTAAAAGCATCTAACATTAGCAGAAAACAGGTAAAGATATTAACTGAGCGACTTACACTGAAAAGAGGTAGAAATTCCCACCATGCGTAACGGCGTTGTGAGAGAAAAAAATATTTCCTATCCTCGACTCCTGTCGAATCGATATAGTAGTGCTGGTTCTCAGTCCTATACGATTACTTCCAAGAAGCAGAATTCAAATGCGACCATCAAACTCCAGTGCACAGCTCTAAAAAGGCTCAAGTCTGCTGAACGGCAGAGAGCTTTAGGCTCGGATGAAGCTCAACCTGACAAGAGGATGCCGTGCGCGTCTCGCGCTCAACTCATTTAGCGCGGTGTTTTCTTTAAATTTCAAAGTAAATAAATACGAAAGACACTGAAATGCCCAATCCCGGTGTGTTGAGACAGTCAGAAACGTTTAGTGACACTACAATTAGCAATAAAACGGTTTCCTTCTAAGAGCCTCTAGCGTCCGGCTGCTACGAGAAGCTGTGGTACTTTACCTCTAGTCGGCGAGCTTCGGCGGGAAACCCAGGTGGAGAGTGGGTGGGGCTTTCTCTAGCGGTGGGCGGAGACTAAGATAACAGGCATCTGGACAGGTTTGTGGAATAAACTCTAAAAATTAAAGAAATGAGATTGTGAAAGAAGACGGGGACGGTTTGTCGTTGCGCTTTAGTGCTTTGCGCTCTCTCTCTCTCTCTCTCTCTCTCTCTCTCTCTGTCTCTCTCAGCCTGCAGCAACTCAAGGCAAACACTTCCACGACCATCTGGACTTCATCTCGGCCAGCAGAGCCATGAAAAGCAGAAGCATCGTTTACAGACCCATGATAACAGCCTCTATCACACAGACGCCGTTCATGAAGTTAATGCGTCGCAGACTCCCTCTCTCAAATCTCACTTTTAACCCCAACTCGACCCATAAATTGTATGCTTAAAGTGAGATAATATACAGGTTTGCATCAAGATTATGCAATCATTCTGGCAACCAACATTAACTTGGCCACATTCCAAATATGATGTCAAATACTGGACTTGGTTTAACAATGTTTTCCTTTTGTTTCGGGGGTTCAAATGAGGATTTATCTGTGTAATTGCGACCGTTGAGCGTATTTCTACATATTTATTTTCTCATTTGAGTGCTAGCCAATTATGGTTTCTCCAAAACCATGAAGAAAACCTATCTCAGACTCTCTCTCTCTCTCTCTCTCTCTCTCTCTCCATAGTTCTTGATGTGCAGGTCCGACTCTTTGTTCCTCTCAGACAAAGACTCCTCTCAAACTCTGTGAGACTCCTCTCAATTTGGGATCCTACAAGCTGCTGGCTGAATGGAACACGCTCCTGTCAGATCAACACAAGCAGGCACAACCCTCTGTTATCACAAGGACTCAATGCGATCTCTTTTGTGCCCAGCGTGCGTTAGAGAAAAGCTTCTTGTGGCAATCACAGGGCAACATCTTGACACCGGAGGCAAAAGGATGGTGGTTTAGGAAACCTGCAGGGGCACGAGCGGGTGTCGTGTCCACTGATAACAGCACAAGAGACCAGGAAACACACAGTGCTGTTTTTGCCGCTGAGGTTCCTGAAAGTCGGCCCCCCTGGACGACAGGCTGCACACACACAGGATACCTCGCCTCTGCTGAGGGAAAAACATGCTGGGTCTGATACACACACACACGGCCACACAGACTTCCTGCATTTCCCCACCTACCAGTCAGCCACCTGTGGCATGCATGCAAACACACACACAATTAAGCCACTGTGTAGGGGCTCTAAAACAACAGCAAAACACAGCCACTAATGGGGTGTGTTGACAAAAATTGTAACTCATATAAAGAAGTCCTTCATTAGACCAATTACAGTTGCACTGCATTGTCTTTATATCTGCATATCACAAGTCTTTAACATTTAAAGGGATAGTTCACCTAAAAATGAAAATTATGTCATAATTTACTCCCCCTTATGCTGTACCCATATGACTTTCTTTTTTCAGTAGAACACAAAAAGGAGATTTTAGACAACATTTTTAGCATCAGTCACCATTCACTTTCCTATTAAAAGATCATGTAGAGGTGGGTAGTAACGTACTACATTTACTCTGTTACATTTACTTGAGTTACTTTTTGGGGGGAAATTTACTTTTAGAGTAGGTTTAAATGTGGGTACTTTTTACTCTCACTCAAGTAAATTTCTAATGGAAAAAAGGTACTTTTACTTCATTATAATGGGCAATGATAGTGCAGGCTTTTCTGTGTCATGGTGATGGTCATTTTCAGGGTGGTTCTGTAAATATGGGCTCTTATGACATCAGTTTTAAAGCTGATAACAACTAAAAGCTATGAAATATTGAAAGAAGGCATTAATAAAACATGATCTTGCTTGGGACACTGTTCACGTTTTCACTCTAATAATTACTAGAAAGATTTCCAAACCTCTCTTCTTATTGACAAATTCATTCAGATCTGACAAGAGCCCTTAAAGGGATAGTTCAGCAAAAAATATTTTATAATTTGCTCACCCTTATGCCATTCCAGATGTGTATGACTTCTTTTCTTCTGCAGAGCACAAATTATGATTTTTTGAAGAATTTCTCAGCTCTGTATGTTCATACAATGCAAGTGAATGGGTGCCAACATTTTAAAGTTAAGCATATAAGTAATCCATAAAAATCAAGTGGTTAAATTCATATCTTCAGAAGCAATATGATAGGTATGGATGAGAAAAAGATCACTTTCACATTCTTCTTATTGTGTTTTTGGTGATTCACATTATTCTCTGCATATCATCCCCTGCTGGGCTGGGAGAAGAACTTCTAGCAAAAAAAACTACTTTAATATTGATCTGTTTTTAACCCACACCTATTATATCACTTCTGAAGATATGGATTTAACTACTTGAGTTGTATGGATTACTATTATGGTGCCTGCATTTGCTTTTTGGAGCATGAACATTTTTGGCACCCATTCACTTGCATTGTATGGACCTACAGAGCTGAAATATTCTTCTAAAAATCTTAATTTGTGTTCTGCAGAAGCAAGGAAGTCATACATATCTGGGATGGCATGTAAATGATGAGAGAATTTTCATTTTTGGGTGAACTACCCCTTTAAAGAGATATAATTTAAGTGTCACTAAACGTTTCTGATTGTCTCAACACACCGGGATTGACATAATTTAATAATCCGTCATCATTTCGCTACCCTCATGTTGTTCCAAACCCATATGACCTTCTGTATTCTGTGGAACCCAAAAGGTGTTAGACAGAATGTTAGAGACTGACAGTCTCAGTCACCATTCACTTTCAAAATATACAGAAAAAAAAAGCACATTCACTGAAAGTAAATGGTGACCAAGACTAACATTCTGTCTAAAGTCTTATTGTGTTGTATGTAAGAAAGAAATTCATACGGGTTTGGAACAATATGATGGTGAATGATGACAGAATTTCCATTAATAATAATAATAACAATAATAATTATAATTCTGTAATATGTGTTAAATGTGTATTATGTAATGGAATATATGGGTGTTAACATCCATTATGTCATGTGTGAAAGTAGTGAGTTACTCACTACTTGAGTACTCTTTTAATTGGATACTTTCTTACTCTTTCTCAAGTTATTATTTTTTTTAGCACTTTTACTTCTACTTTAGTAATTCTTTTTTTCTTTTTTCTTAAGTAAATGTACTTTTACTTGAGTACAGTTTATGACTACTCTACCCACCTATGAAAATTATGCACTCAAGGTGAATGGTGACCGAGGTTAACATTTGGCATAAAAAGTCATACAGGTTTGAAACAACATGAGTGTGAATAAATTATTAATTAATAAACAATCCCTCTAACAATTTCAAGAAATAAAAGGATACTTGCAGTTTTATGAATTCCTGGGTTCTGATAAGAACATTTTGAATAAAAATTCATATTTCCTGTAAAACTTTTTCTTTATTATTTTGTTGGTTTCAAGGTATCTTTAAGAAATGTATGAGTCTTAGTCAAAAAAGAAAAGGATAAAAGGGGAGTAAACTCAAGGAAACATTTGCTCTTTTAAACCTTCAAACTCCAAAATGCCAGATGAAGTGTACTCCTGATGTAGCATAAAAACTTCCTTCAGAGTCGCCAATAGCAACCGAAATAACGTTAATAGCAACTGAAAGTGCACACTTTGTTGTTTTTTGCTTTTGCTCATTTAGAGTTATGTTCTGTATGGTACAATGTATTGAGATTAAATGATGGAATTTGCCAAAATATGGTAAAACCGATGCACATTTTACCCCTCCAACAACACTAAAAAAAGAAACGCATTTGGCCCAAAATGTCATCAGCTCTACTAGCCTATCATAAGATATTTTTCCCTGATCCACAGTGGTGCAGGATCTGTATGGCGAGCCCATGGTTCACTTTGTATATTAATTAATTCAAATGCCGTCTGGCAGCTCCCTCTTTCTGAGAGTGAGGGGGAAAAGCTAAGTGGGAAGAAATTGACAAGTGCTTCTACCTCTGCAATAATGTAATTAGGGGGCCCTTCTCCAGAGCTTCGTCTAATTCTCCAAACAAGTTCGCCACATATAACTGGGCGATTTTACACACCTTCCTTTTTTCCACCCTAACACAAATGCACAAATCACACTGCTCTTGCTATTACATTTACTGCTTGTTTTTTTAATTCCCTCAGACAATTTTCAGATAAATCAAGCAACAGACCTCTCTTTGTGTAAATGAAAATATGAAGGAAAGCAAGACAGTACAGTCTTGCCAATGGGTATATTGTAAGGCAGATCAGTCCAAAGTGGCAGATAAATATGTCTCTCAATGCTGGAGTTTGAGGACCCAGGGTTATCCTCTGAGTGCTGGGCTCTATCCCTTTTGAAGTGTGCACATGTGAAAAATACATCTCAGTGCCTTCCACCAGCCCAGCTCCCATTGGCAATAAAAGTTGACAGACAATACATATGAAGTGTAATTTTGCCCTGTCTGTCAGCCATAGATATACAGTATAAACACACATATATACTCACACACAACCTTACACAGTCTTTTTGAACCATGCTTCTTGAAATATGTCCTAGTCGTTGTGCCATGAGAATAAAAGACAGTGTATTGATTCGCCCAGACCTGTCTTGTTTCAACAACTGCAAGTACTCTCAGTTAAATGGATTTCCCACACATCGTGAAAAGCCTACCGTCCATGAAGCCAGAAAGAAAAAGCATTCAAATTCTAGCATACAGTACATATGAGGACACTCAATGCACACACATAAAAAAAAAAATATTAAAGCTATAGTCTACTGTTGGAACAGAAGTGTTTGTTTGCATCAGGAGAAGACGTCGACATAAAAACTGAATCATTGAAAAGGAATATCAGCGAATAATCTGACATTTTTTTAACAAGGGATCATTTCAAGCTTGTGTTTACAGTCTTAGCTTACCTTCACATTAACTAAATGCAAATTGTTATGGAATTCTCAATGGAAATGCGATGAAACATCGTCCACAAGCCGTTTTACATTACATCCATAATCTCATGTATTTCAAAGTGAAACAGGTTATTCAGTGAGGAAAATTTGAAGGGCGGAATTTGATTTTATCCATCTGTTTGATTGGATTACGACAAGTGGGTATTATAACAGTATGGAACCAGGTGACTGCAGGGGAGTGGCTGAAGTTTGGAGATTGTCGAAGAGATTGGTTGCATCAGCCAAAATATTTCTGAGATATTACAGAGCAAGATATTACATATAATTAAAAAATATATATTATTATAATTTCTTTAAAAAACATTCACAGATACATACAAAACAAGAGCAGGAATGTTAATTCAGTAAATAGGGTATATTTTGATTTCAAAGTGACTTAACAGTGTCCAAACCAGGAACACGTTTACATTCACAATCTTACGCCGATTATGCTTAATAAGCTGACAACATATGTAGTCATGTAAACACCTTGTATTGTCAGATTTAAAATAAATAGGCTGATTTTGGTAGTTTTCAGCATTTTGATGTAAACACGCTCAGTGTGACATAATCCTAGCAAAATACATTTCAGGTTAAATATCGAGCTATATGGAGCAGAAGTGGGCGGGGCTACCCTGCGTGACATCACAGGATTGAAAAGCAAGTAACCAACAGAATGTTCTGGTGTTACTCGCTCCTGAATATTATAGCTTGCCACTTTATTGCATCACAAATGGTTAGGACACGGTGTTAGAAGCATACAATTTGTCTAGTCCTAATTGAGTGTAATTATGACAGCAGATTTCTGACCATTCTGACACAATTCTGACATGGCTACAAGACAGAACTAGCCCTGGATGACTCTAATCGGATGCTAATTATTCACAATAGCTGTCAGGACATCATGAGCTCTGCAAACGATTAATGTGCTAAGCACATCAGACTCTCAAACTGATTGTCCTGGAGAACCACAATAGTACTTTAACTTAAACTGGGTTCTAAAACAAATACAGAAAAAGAGAGAGAAAAAAAGAGATGTTGGTGGGGAGACGAGCGCAGGATATGGCTTAGGAATAAAAGAAAAGAAAAGAAAAGAAAAGAAAAGAAAAGAAAAGAAAAGAAAAGAGAGAGAAGTGAGACAGCAGAGGAGCGAGCAACACTGCCAAAGGTAGGGCTGATTGGCAGCATCACTTCTCACCATTCATCACGCTGGAACTCCAGACTTCCCAAATCCTTCAGCAGATGGAGTGGCCACTGGGTTTAAACACCTGATATGAAGCCATCCGTCATGCTGTAATGCAGTTGGGTCTGCAGCTGGGCCCCCGATAAGGTTCGGCACGGCTCTGGTGGGCTTGGAAAGTAGCCTGAGTGCACCCGTGATGGACTAGAGCCAGGCAGGCTGCATCGCACCATGCTCTCCCCTGATAGCATTCACAGCCCTACACTGGACCATGGAACGGGTGGAAGAGAGAGAGAGAGAGAGAGAGAGAGAGAGAGAGAGATAGAGAGATTGGAAGAGAGAGAGAGAGAGACAGAGACAGACAGACAGACTTCATGCGTGGTGGAGAGGGGGAACGTTTAAAGCAAAGCTGAGGATAGACTCTTACTTACACAGCTTACTGTGTTGAATACCAATGACTCCGGAACCTCATGAGCTAAGCTCTCCACACAAATATACAGTGGGTACGGAAAGTATTCAGACCCCCTTAAATTTTTCACTCTTTGTTATATTGCAGCCATTTGCTAAAATCATTTAAGTTCATTTTTTTCCTCATTATTGTACACACAGCATATTGACAGAAAAACACAGAATTGTTGTCATTTTTGCACATTTATTAAAAAAGAAAAACTGAAATATCACATGGTCCTAAGTATTCAGGCACTTTGTTCAGTATTTAGTAGAAGCACCCTTTTGATCTAATACAGTCTTTTTGGGAAAGATGCAACAAGTTTTTCACATCTGAATTTGGGTATCCTCTGCCATTTCTCCTTGCAGATCCTCTCCAGTTCTGTCAGGTTGGATGGTAAACATTGGTGGACAGCCATTTTCAGGTCTCTCCAGAGATGCTCAATTGGGTTTAAGTCAGGGCTCTGGCTGGGCCATTCAAGAACAGTCACGGAGTTGTTGTGAAGCCACTCCTTCGTTATTTTAGCGGTGTGCTTAGGGTCATTGTCTTGTTGGAAGGTGAACCTTCGGCCCAGTCTGAGGTCCAGAGCACTCTGGAGAAGGTTTTCGTCCAGGATATCCCTGTACTTGGCCGCATTCATCTTTCCCTCGATTGCGACCAGTCGTCCTGTCCCTGCAGCTGAAAAACACCCCCACAGCATGATGCTGCCACCACCATGCTTCACTGTTGAGACTGTTTGGGACAGGTGATGAGCAGTGCCTGGTTTTCTCCACACATACCGCTTAGAATTAAGGCCAAAAAGTTCTATCTTGGTCTCATCAGACCAGAGAATCTTATTTATCACCATCTTGGAGTCCTTCAGGTGTTTTTTAGCAAACTCCATGCGGGCTTTCATGTGTCTTGCACTGAGGAGATGCTTCCCCGACTGGTGGATGGCTGCAGTGATGGTTGACTTACTACAACTTTCTCCCATCTCCCGACTGCATCTCTGGAGCTCAACCACAGTGATCTTTGGGTTCTTCTTTACCTCTCTCACCAAGGCTCTTCTCCCCCGATAGCTCAGTTTGGCTGGACGGCCAGCTCTAGGAAGGGTTCTGGTCGTCCCAAACATCTTCCATTTAAGGATTGTGGAGGCCACTGTGCTCTTATGAACCTTAATTGCAGCAGAAATATTTTTGTAACTTTTTGCCTTGCCACAATTCTGTCTCTGAGCTCTTCAGGCAGTTCCTTTGACCTCATGATTCTCATTTGCTCTGACATGCACTGTGAGTTGTAAGGTCTTATATAGACAGGTGTGTGGCTTTCCTAATCAAGTCCAATCAGTATAATCAAACACAGCTGGACTCAATTGAAGGTGTAGAACCATCTCAAGGATGATCAGAAGAAATGGACAGCACCTGAGTTAAATATATGAGTGTCACAGCAAAGGGTCTGAATACTTAGGACCATGTGATATTTCAGTTTTTCTTTTTTAATAAATGTGCAAAAATGTCAACAATTCTGTGTTTTTCTGTCAATATGGGGTGCTGTGTGTACAATAATGAGGAAAAAAATGAACTTAAATGATTTTAGCAAATGGCTGCAATATAACAAAGAGTGAAAAATTTAAGGGGGTCTGAATAATTTCCGTACCCACTGTATGTCAGCACAGGAGTAACTAAAAACAGTGACACTACTATCAAAACAAGATTTTTTTTAATAGCATAGCAGTAGTTCTGTTTTCAAAATAGTGTCGCTTTTTTTCCCAACAAGTAGCTTTGTGACATGACAAAACGCTAGTACATCTCCATTTTTAACATCATATTGAATAACTTGCACAGCTTAATGCTGCCTTCATATGCTATCTGAATTATTGTAACTTACTTCTTGGAAATTGCAATCATGCTTTTACTGATTTTTACTGAATGAGTAATGATCAGTGACTATTTGATGCACATTTTACACTAAGCAATAACTCAATTACGCATTCAGAAATGGGAAGTGGGATAATCACTAGCACATTTAGGCAGCAATACAGCAGATTTTGCATCTTTGCTTTTTTTTTTTGTATTTATTGTAAATGTATTGATTCAAGTTTAATGATGTCACGCTAATAAAGATTGATTTATAAAAAAAAAAGAATTTAATAAATCAAGATTGATTTATTAAAAACAATTTAAGTCAGAAATATTTCTGAACACATTCTGAATTATATACTTAATCTGAAGATTATATATGTTTAAGTATGTCCTCTTAAATAGCTTCATTGTCTTTTTCTCTCTTTCATTTGCCCACACACACAGAAAATTCTCACGTAAACAGAGGATTGCTCATTAGCTACATGCTCTGTCAAAGCCTCGAGTCTGAGGACAACTTTGTCAACAAAAATAATTAGTGGGAATGATCTGTTAATCCGTTATAATGAGCACAGTCAAGTCACCACACTAAAAGTGGCAATGAGAGGTCATCATGGCATCACTCAGGTAACCAGCGTAACAAAGAGCATGTTTAGATGCAAGGGCGTAGCAGCCACAGGGGACGTGGGGGGGACGTTCCCCACACTATTTAAAAAGGTGATTTTTGTCCCCCACACTTTTCAAACATAAACCCATACGGAGTACAAATGGTAGATTTGTATACAGTATTCTTTGCGTTTTGTTACTTTGGGCTCATTGAGCGACCATCCAGCCAATCACAGGTGAAATTCATGAGCCGAAACAACCCTTACGTAATAGGCTGTCAGTCAGACAGTCTAATCAATGCAACTCAGTTAATTTCTTCAAAGTTTCTTTCAACAATGCGCATTTATCCATGTTTTTCATTGATGTTGATCTTATTTAATAATCTAGAACTGAGGAACACACAAATGAGAGATATTTAAAAGGCATATCGTTCTTTATTGGCAGCATTATGTGAAATGCACTGCAGAAAAAAAAATAAAGGACAATTCTTCTTTAAGCACACATTGTAAGTGCAGTTTATTTCAGCGCATCAGTCTTCATTAAGTTATGCTTTTTACATTATGTTTGTGAGGTAATAGTTTGATCGGTTGTTTTTGCTAATTTAAGCAAATAACTAGATCTATATTAGCTATTTTAATATCAGCTCCTAATTTTGGTGTGCAGTTGACAAACTATAGGAAAAAAGACAGACCTGCTGTGTTCTTCGAACACTTTTTTACATGCTTTTACAGCATTTTACTGAAGTGAATATATATGTAGACTCACTTTTTTATACTTACATGAAAATATACAGACATTATTGAAATTCATTATAATTATTATAAGACTATTGTTGTTGTTTTTTGATAAAAGTCATACTCAGCAGCTCACAAACTGTAGGGAAATTATAGATTTGATTTGTTCTAATAACGCTTAAAACCTCTACTAAAGTCTCTTTATAAGTCTGTAGACATACACATTTTAAAGGATTCAAATTTTCTTTTGATTGTTGATTCAGTGACAAACTAATTTCACACAAGACACTCATTTGTCACCACCTTATCACTAGAAATGGTCACTGAATCATTAAATGGATCTGATCGAATTTTGGTGAATGTAGCCAAAACATCACTTGGATATGTTTAAATCCCAAAATGCACAAGCACAGAGTAAAAACAAGGTAACGCTTTAGATTACAGCCCACAATTTACAGTGTAAGTACACCGAATTTACAGTGTACCTTTTTGTATTAATAGTGTAACTACACAGTACATACTTGTAGGTATAAGGGAACAATATGCAAAGTTTGAGGATTAAAGCACCACTTCAATTCACAGCCGGCAAATGTTGCACTTACCCTGTAACTACATGGAAAAAGGGGGTAACAAGTTGGACTTATACTGTAACAACACAGAACAATGGTATATGTACACAGTAACTACAGAATTTTTTTGCAATAGTTCTAATTTTGCTTGCCTTGATTTCCCTAGTTGCCTTGGCTAGTTTTAAGTTGCTAGTTGCTAGCATGACTCACAGCTGAGATGGACTGTAGGCAATACACTTTCATAAGTCATTATTCTAATTGATTAAATAATTTATTCTAGACCAGCTTGTGCTCAGTCTTTTATTGCCATGTGTGAAATAGAATAAAGTGCTCCAAATGATGCCCTTTATTTTTGCAGATAATTTAGCTACATTTTGCAATTATCTTGCAATACCTGAATCTTTAAAATGTTAAAGGTAATATATATATATATATATATATATATATATATATATATATATATATATATATATATATATATTTATGCAATATCTTACAACGTGTGTGGTTTAAACAAATCTGATCGGCACACATAGATTTTTGCCCATTACTAAGATTTTTGCGTTGCATGTATTTTACTTTATCGACCTTCACAACAAGTGGGTGTTGTGTGTATTACAATTTATTTATTTTTTTCAAAGGACTGTTTATGTTTTGACAACAAAAGCAGAGAATAAGTTTATAGATTTTAAGAATCGATTTTTGATAGTTGAGGGGCAGTGGTGGCTCAGTGGTTGAGGCTCAGGGTTACTGACCAGAAGGTTGGGGGTTCAAGCCCCAGCACCACCAAGATGCCACTGTTGGGCCCTTGAGCAAGGCCCTTAACCCTATCTGCTCCAGGGGTGCCGTATCATGGCTGACCCTGCACTCTGACCCCAGCTTAGCTGGGATATGTGAAAACTAATACATTTCACTGTATATATGCAAAAAAAAAACTGTGTGTATAATGTGTGACCAAAATAAAGGATTCTATTCTATTAAAAAAAAAAAAAAAAAAAAAAGAAATATTCAGAATATTGAAAATAAATTAATATTCTTCATTTTCTAACTTTGATCCCCCCAATATTAAATATTTGGTAACATGTTTAGGTATCAGCCCACCAAACAGATAACCACATATTGATATACCCATATCAACTAAACAAGCTATTTTTGAAAACCATAATTGTTCAGAAAAAATAACTTATGTGATAACCGTGATAACACAGCATGGATATGGATGTCTGAATGTTCGTAAAGACACAATTTTAGTGATGAATTGCTCAGAGAAAAATTGCTATCTGTTGTTTTTCATCATTGAGTAATCACAAACATTTTATCTGAGAGCTTTGTTTATTTCTGTGACCTTGGTGAGGCCTTAGTGGATATCTAATAGAGACAGCGGTTGCTGTAGCTATGGTAACTGTGACTACCATTGTGGATGATTCTAAATTTTGTTCAATATGAATGGTAATATTTTGACCCAGTTAAACTTGGCATCACTTCAAGTGTGCTGAGAGCAACAATGTCTACAAATGGAATGAGTGTTTTAAGTTCAATTAGTAAAGTACAGTTAATTTAAAACTCCAATTAATAGAATGTGTGTGCTTTATTCACTGCAACCTTTTCTGCTAAATGTAAATTACTTAGAATAATAGATTATTTGATCAGCTTTGGTCTGCTTTCCAGAACACAATATCATTAGCCTTTTAATCAACAAATCAACAAATGATGTATACATGCTCATTTAAGCCCATTTCATCAAAGTTCCAACTGATGTTGTTCAATATTGTATTAATTACAATTAGGTATGTGAATCAATTACATTTTTACAGTTTTCTGTAATTATCCATGGTTAATCATGGTATATTGTACATTAAAACATTAAAATATAATCATAAATACAGTATATTTTTAGTATATGATTATCAGTATATGATTAGTCAACATTCATTTGAAAAATGGAAATATGTGAATGTTTTGTGCAGATAGAGTTAATTAGACAAATTTTTACAGGTATAAATCAATGGACATGCTGTAATTAAAAGTTGGGCAAAATATTTTTCATTGGCATTTTCCTGTGGACTTTTAAAATAATAAGATCAAATGGGCAGTTTCAATTAATTTCAAGCTTTATTGGCAAGATAAACTTCAGTGAACATTGCCAATGCATTATTAGACACTATAGATACAGAAATAAAACAAATTAAATAATGTAGTTTAAATCTGCTGAAGTTTAAACGTTCATAACTATTATTTTCTCAGGTTGCCGTTCAGTCTCTATCGCACACATGCTGGGTCACAGGTGACATGACAGTGAATGAGCATTTTCAGGTGATGCAAAGAGATACAGCAGCTTACCCATATCTTTCCCACACTTGTCTCACCACTTTTGGGTGAAGTCTCCATTCTCCGTAGTAAATCCACTCCCGTGTTTATAATGCATATAATGAACAAGTGTGCACTGAATACGTTTCTGTGCTAGGATGAGCAGTGGAGTCGAGTATGTACCTCCTGGAGATTTATATACAGTAGGCCTATACCAATTTTAGCCATAAGAAGTGGGGGAAAACATTAGTGAAGTTTCAGCAAGTGAAAAAATGGATAGACCTACTGCATTAATTCAGAGGTAATATAGCAGAGATAGGCCACTTCTATTAAAAGGAATGTGAGAAATTGGAACGCCCAATGGTAGCTAACCGTCAACGAATGTAGAAAGAAAGTCCCGCCTTACAGGTAAAAGTAACCACCTTTTAGATACAGACATAGCCTTTCAATCAACTTGACAATGCACATGCTCATTAGATATTCAAGCCAAGAAAATAGCATTTTTTTTAGTATAATCTTTGGAAAAGAAGCACAATTTATGATACCAGTGTTGTAAGATTTGAATGCTGTTATGAAATGTCCTTTGATAGTAATCTTGACCAGCCGTTTAGGAGATTTTTTTCCCATTCGGGTAGACAGGACTTGCTTGGACTAAACACTGGCCTCCCGAGAGCATTCCAAAGATGGCCAACAGTGGACTGACTTGCTAAAAAGACTTATTGATTAATTGTGTTAATATTTTTAACACGTTAAGTATTAATTGCAGAAATTAATGCGTCTAATTTCCCAGGCTAAGTACAATGGAGGGAAATTGGGTTTTGTGTGTGATTGTACAGAGACCCTGTTTTTAGTACCATTTCCACCCCCACCCCCACCCCCATTCTAATGTAAGCTAATTTTGCTCTCAGAAATGGGGACACTTCCCACAGCTGAATGTTTCTCCCTGTCCTTGTCCCTCCATTAACTGATGTCAGGCTTTAACTATGTAGAAAAGAGCTTTTTTGTTACGGATCATTGCTTAACCTTTACAAATGCTTCATCTCCACCACATCACAGTCCTTCATCTTCTGTCGGCTTGTCTAGATGCAGAAATGGCTCAACCTTCCCCCCACTTGTATGCAATTCATTTGAAAGCAGCTAAAAGTGGGCAGACAGACTATTGGTCTGAAGGTTAAATGTGTACTATAGGACTGTTGATAGTTTGACCTCTGTTAGTTCCTGTTGCGAAAATGTTTGGAGGAGACAGTATGAGTCAGAGAAAGTGGGTGCTGTTTACAGACTGATGGTCAACAAAACAACTACAAATAGCCCTGTAGTCTAAAATAGGTCTATATGCTATTGAAGTGAATAAACCTGCCTCACAGTGGCCCCAGAAGTTCACTTTAAGGCAGATGTAAAATAAAGCCTCTAAAAAAAACTCTTCCAAATTATGCTAACTAGACCATTTCTGAGAGCTAATTTCACTTTTCTTAAGTCACTTGTTTGCATTTCTTTTAGCCAACTGGTTCATTTTTAGTGGATGTATGGAATCAGTTCCCCTCAAGTACACACAGGTGTCCTATCAAAGTAACCACAGGCATACTGTAGTTCATCTCGTTTACTATGGACTTGTTCCACCAAGTCTGACAGCTAGAAAGAGTTAAAATAATTTTGGTCTTAATTTTGAACTGTATATTTATTATTATATCATTTTAAACCAACAAATGTCTTTTTGTGTAATGTGCTTGACCAATTATTATTATTATTTTTTTAATAATGCAATGGCATTCATACATTTTCAGTGTGGCTTAAATGTCCATTTTCTTTTTGGGGCTATTGTATGTAAATGAGAGCAACGAGAGAGATGTGTCCATGTGTTAATACTTTAATTTTAGTAGAATCATGATATATTGTGAATATACTCTGATTTAAATTGGATTTTCAAATTAACCATTTTAGATGGGTTGTTTCATGGGCATAATTTAGTGGAAAAATATCTTTCTGCAGTATGACTTAGCAATGCTACTGGCAGTGCAGTGCAGAAAGGTTGCCTGAGTGTATGATGGTGTTGCAATTAAGGCATGGCTGATTTGTCTGATCATGCCTGTGAGCAGAGAGACTGGAGCTGTCAAAGACAGGCTGAGCAATTTCTGGAGGTGCAGCCACCTATGAAAGGAAATGTCATCAGAATCAGTGAAAAGCCATTACATTAGAAGAGTGGAAAATGCTTTGAAGGTAATAATGCACTCAGTAATTAAACGAATATGAATGCCAAGTGTCCGTGCCACTTTTGAGAGAGTCCTTTTCTTGAAGAGATAATTCTCTTATTGTCCAATCAATTGGGGGAGGGCGGAATTGAGTGAAAAATGAACTCTTCCCATCATCAAGTGTGTCTTGTCATCCGAGGCTTTTCCCAATACAGATCTGGGCATTTGTACAGTATACAGCCACATGTGGAGTAATCTTGCGTAATCAGACTTTAGCCAATGTTAGTTAGTTATTTGTAATCCAAGTCATGTATTAATTGAGTCAGTTAACTTTTTTGGTAGGAAAAGTTTAAAAGTAAACATCAGAAATATGTACATTATAGACTTTGTGATCAGAATTTCGGTCTGTCTTAAAGTAATAAGCACAGTTTCAAAGACATAACTCAGAAACCAAAGCGGAATATACAGGTCTGCTAGTGAATATCTTATTTACTTCTAAGTGCCTCAAGCAAAAGTCTGAATATCTTTAAAAAATGTGATGCCATGAACCTGGCAAATTAGTTCTTCCTCAAAAGGGCTCATTGTATCAACTCAGCACCTTGCAAACATAACGTTATTTCCAGGTGGACTGATTAAATTTGTGTTAATCAAGCAAATTAGAGGTGTGTTTCCCAAAAGCATTGCCAGCCAACTATGTTAGTAAGTTCCATCGTTACCAACATAGTTCAACGATTTGATGTTTCCTAAATATTCGCAAACTGCATCACAAATTTGTGTGGTTGAAACTACAGCTCTTTACCTGTGGTTAAAAGTAAAGTTTGCTGTGTGAACATAATTCAACTTTGCTGAGGCTTCTACATCTTTCATGCCATATATATCTTTCATTCTATCAAGATTTTGACCATGTTTACATTCACTTCAGAAAACAGCTTATTCCAGTGTTTTGCAGAAAACAGTGTTCTGAAATGTCACGTAAATGCAATGCAGCCGTTTGTCACGTAAATGTCACGTAAATGCAAAACAGCCAAGGCTGTTAAGAGAAAGTGCTACAGTATATTCTTATTAATATAAGAGCTATATTAATGCATAAGTGAAGTTCTTAAATGTTTTTGAAGAGCGTGAATGTACATATGTGCTCAAGTGTGTCGTGGGAACCCTGAAGTCTGATGTAAAGGGAAACCCCACTATTGCAGCTCAATTTACCTGTTGCGTTACATAGTTGACACAGCTTTCATGTCTTCAACAGCTTTTGCACATTAAATACCTTTCTGGAGTATGTGTAAATTATCTATTATAATTTCACATCTGCAGAAGTTATTATTCCACCCCCTGCATTACATCATTAAGGACAGCTCTATATTGTTGAACCAGTGTGGTTCAAACGATGGATGTGCAACATAGATTACTGTGGTTTGGGAAACAGTCTTGGCAAGCTAGTTCATTTCTCCAACGAAGTATCGAACTATTTGTTTCCCTTTCCTTGTTTTCCCTTTTCTTGTGTTTTCTGTTTGTATTTTGTTAACCCTCCTGTTTGTTTGTGATTTGTTCTGGGCATGGTGCTCCACCCGGCTCCTCATGATTGTATCAGCCAACTCACCTGTTCATCATCTTCTCATCAGCCTGCAAGTACTTAAACCCCAATTCTCCAGTCACTCTTAACCAGATCGTTCAGTCAGCCAGTGTGATACTAACGTTTGGGCCTTCTAGTGATTTCTGCTCATCTCTACCTACCTAGAGTTGAGTGTGTAACACCCAGTCTCTCCTATATTCCAGGACCATGACTCAGCCTGCCTGCCTGCAGCTCTGCTCAGCCACTCATCTACCTTCGCTTTCGTCAGCCAGTATTACACTGCCTGTGTCTACAAACATCTTGTAATAAACCCGTTGAAACAACTTCTTTCATGTCTGTGTTCTGCTTTTGGGTTCAGAACTGTCATTCATCATAACAGGTGCAGTGAGTTACGTAGTTGTATGGGAAATGCACCCTTAATTGGAACCGGTTATTTCAGCCAGTGTTTTTTTTCTCTTCACAATTCGCATCAGACATCAGTGAACATCAGCATTGCTACAGCTGCACAGTATGAATGAATTGAGAAGGAGGCATTCTGACTCTATCTGATAGCTTTTATTCTCTGGTCTGGTAAATCAAGCCATTTTATGCAGTGACAGATTTGCAGAGGGGAGATAAGGAAAGAGCTTCTACAAAGAGCTCAATTTATGAATGTGGTCAATATCCGAGGCGTGCAAAAGATAGTCACATCTTCATGCCTCTACAGCTGGATGTTATCAGAGTCTGACTAGGACAAAAAAAAAAAAAAAAAAAGGGGGAGCAGAAAGCAAAGAGAAAGATTGTATTAATGTGAACAGTATAACAGTTGGACAATGCTGGTTTCTCCTCAGAATGGCAACTCAACAGCTCCTAGGTTTTAGTTTCTACCAGTACATCTTTTTTTTTTTTCATTCAAAATGCCCTGTCAAATCATAAGTATTGAAGTTAAATGATAAATTTGAAGGATGCTGAACAGAGGGCGTTTTTAATTTCGGGAACAATAAACATACTTCAAAGCCTTTTAGCACAAAACTAACAGTCTACATAAAAAATGGTCTGGAACAAATATTGAACAGACCCTGTTCAATCATTATTCTGGTTACTTATGAAAACAGAAATAAGACATTTTCCATTTTCATTATTGTTGTGAACACAATTTAAGTTTTGTCTAGCTTTATTTGAGGTTCATCATGCAGTTATATTGGAGGTTATAGAAAATCCTCAGAGGAAAATATTATTGTTGAATGTTGATCTTTTACAGAGACTGATTTCAGAAGTGATTGGAAAACATAGTTATTTTTGCATTATTTAACATGAAATGGCATTCACAACCAATTTGTATGCCGTAATATGGTGTATTTCCACTCTCTTTGAGTGTATTAAATAGGAAAATTAAAAAACATTTATTTTATCCATCAGAAATTAATTGGACCATGAAAACCGTGTGTTCCATACTAGAATTGTCTAGCACAGTTGGGTGAGCATGCTATCAACAGTATATTACAAGTTCTTTCAAAGGCAGATGGATTCTTTGGAATAACATGCACCAATGAAGAGTACACTATACGACCAGAAAGGTGTCTCAAGAAAGTAAATTGTATAAATGATTTAAAGTTGAATTTAAGTATCATCTTCGTCTAAAATTCCTTTGGAGAAATAAAAATAGACACAAATACTGACTTGCAGTGAGACCATAGGGCTATAAACTTAATCTGGATAGCATAGCTCAAATAATTTGAAGAGAAATGAGAATTCCAATTGAAATCTCTGATGTTTGTGTGCAGATTTAGGTCTTAATAAACATCACAGAATGTACTGTGTGAGACCTTGTTGAGATCTCTTCTGAAACTCTAGAGACACATATGAGATTACTGTACATTTGCATACTACATGCTACTCATACCATTTCTGCCATAGACACATATGGCAAAAGTAGTAAGAGTATGCCATTCCGAACTCAGCCTTAAGTCGGTCACACACTGGACAAGACCCATTGTGGAGCCACTGAACAAAAGATTACTGTGCAATGTAAACTCTGCCTTCCAAAATGTAATATCCTGACCACTGCAAATTATTCCACACCAAATCTAAAGAAGCATTAAAGGTGCATGTTTTCTCAAATTTACATTGCATTTCTAATCAACTCTGGATGACCACATATTTATTATTATTTAAAGTATCACACTGTGTGTTATATAAACAAATTGCTATGTATTTAGAAGATTTTTGCTCAAATACAAGTGAAACGTCCTTATATATTCACAATGTAATCACACATAAATGTCAAACCGACTGAATTGGTGTGTTTTAGTTTCACAAATATATTTTGTTGTTTTTAAATATGTACTATCGCTTTTGTGATAACTTTTGAGACTGTTTTCATGACAATGATTCACAAATTTAATTGGTCTGCTCTATTTGCAAACATAAGCCTCATTCACACATGCAACCAGGTAAATTGCAGGAAAATCATTGAATTGCCTTTACTGGTAAATGTACCAAATGTGCTGTTCACACATACAGTGCATCTGGAAATTATTCACAGCACTTTTTCCACATTTTGTTATATTACAGCCTTATTCCAAAATGGATTAAATTTATTATTTTCCTTAAAATTCTACAAACAATACCCCATAATGACAATGTGAAAGAAGTTTGTTTGAAATCTTTCAAATTTATAAAAAAGCCTTTGCCATGACACTCAAAATTGAGCTCAGGTGCATCCTGTTTCCACTGATCATCCTTGAGATGTTTCTACAACTTGATTGTAGTCCACCTGTGGTATATTCAGTTGATTGGACATGATTTGGAAAGGCACACACCTGTATATAAGATCCCACAGTTAACAGTGCATGTCAGAGCACTAACCAAGCCATGAAGTCCAAGGAATTGTCTGTAGACCTCCGAGACAGGATTGTATTTAGGCACAGATCTGGGGTAGAGTACAGAAATATTTCTGCAGCATTGAAGGTCCCAATGAGCACAGTGGCCTCCATCATCCGTAAATAAAATAAGTTTGGAACCACCAGGACTCTTCCTAGAGCTGGCCGCCTGGCCAAACTGAGTGATCGGGGGAGAAGGGCCTTAGTCATGGAGGTGACCAAGAACCTGATGGTCACTCTGACTGAGCTCCAGCGTTTCTCTGTGGAGAGAGGAGAACCTTCCAGAAGAACAACCATCTATGCAACACTCCACCAATCAGGCCTATATGGTAAAGTGGCCAGACGGAAGCCACTCCTCAGAAAAAGGCACATGTCAGCCCATCTGGAGTTTGCCAAAAGGCACCTGAAGGACTCTCAGACCATGAGAAACCAAATTCTCTGTTCTGATGAAACAAATATTGAACTCTTTGGCCTGAATAGCAAGCATCATGTCTGGAGGAAACCAGGCACCGCTTATCACCTGGCCAATACCATCCCTACAGTGAAGCATGGTGGTGGCAGCATCCTGCTGTGGGGATTTTTTTCAACGGCAGGAACTGGGAGACTAGTCAGGATTGAGGGAAAGATGAATGCAGCAATGTACAGAGACATACTTGATGAAAACCTGCTCCAGAGCGCTCTGGACCTCAGACTGGGGCGAAGGTTCATCTTCCAACAGGACAACAACCCTAAGCACACAACCAAGATAACAAAGGAGTGGCCCAGCCAGAGCCCAGTATTGAACCCGAATTAACATCTCTGGAGAGATCTGAAAATGGCTGTGCACCGACGCTCCCCATCCAACCTGAAGGAGCTTGAGTGGTCCTGCAAAGAAGAATGGAAGAAACTGCCCAAAAAAAGGTGTGCCAAGTTTATAGCATCATATACAAAAAGACTTGAGACTGTAATTGGTGCCAAAGGTGCTTCAACAAAGTATTGAGCAAAGGCTGTGAATACTCATGTACATGTGTTTTCTTTCTTGTTTTTTTTTATTTTTAATAAATTTGCAAAGATTTAAAACAAACTTCTTTCACGATGTCATTATGGGGTATTGTTTGTAGAATTTTTAGGAAAATAATGAATTTAATCAATTTTGGAATAAGGCTGCAACATAACAAAATGTGGAAAAAGTGAAGCGCTGTGAATACTTTCCGGACGCACTGTACCATCAAAAGGGAAATTTACTGGTAATGATACAACTTTACAATAAGGAAAATTGGCAGAACAAAATTTACTAGTATTTTCAATAGGGCCGTGTTCACACACGACCTCTAAACTGGTAATTGTAGGTAATTTTCTGGAAAAGACTGTATGTGTGAACGTGACTGTTGATGGTATTTGTAATGCCGAAATTCCTGGAGAAATAATTTTCTCTGCCTTATTTGACGAAACATGCATATCATATTTTTTTTTTTTGTCTTTTGTGACTCTGTAAGTGCCTATTATATTTAACTCAGTAACAGAAGAATATCAAATAAACAAAAATAGCAACTCTCATATTTTGATAACATTTTTCTTAAATGCATTTAAGCAACATTGTGTCAATATTATATACTGTAGATAATCCTACTCAAATGCTTTTGACATCAAGAAAGTTAGGCCAGAGGTAATCCAAAAGTAATCAGAATAGATTACTGTGGCAGCGGGGGCGTGGTCAAGCGCCCGTCCGGGAGAGAAAAGCGGTAAGGGCGCTCACACCTGAGCTAAATGATGACTAACACCTGTGTCTAATTTCAGTAACATGAGGAGAGCGGCATAAAAAGGGCAGCAGTGACAGAGCAGAGGAGAGAGAACCCGAGCAAGAAAAAAGGAAAAAACCTACAATAGTGTTGTTAAAAAGAAAAATAAACAAAAGCTTACCCCTTAAGCTGACACCTGTTTCCGTCCCTTCAATCATAGCATACGTTACATTGGTGCCGAAACCCGGGACATTTTTTTTTGTTGTTATGGAGCAAGGTCGTCCCATAGAGTCCTCCCAGCTGGCGGAAATCCTCCAGTCCCTCGCTACTCTCCATCAAGGCCACCAACAATCCCTGCTTGAGCTCCGGCAGGATCAAGATCGGCGGTTCTTCGAGGTCATGCGGGCTCAGGCAGAGGACCGACTCGCTATCCGGAGCCTCCTCAGCCAGGAGGCTGCGTCAGCCCCAGCCGCGACCCCGGACACCCACGCTGCGCTGCCCCCGCCCATGCTACAGAAGATGGGGGTGGCAGATGATCCTGAGGCCTTCCTCGACCTGTTTGAGAGAACGGCTGAAATCTGGGGCTGGCCGCCCGAACAGTGGGCAGCCCGTCTGATTCCTCTCCTGTCCGGGAAGCACAGCTCAGCGGCACAACAACTACCAGCGACGAACCTCCTGGCTTACTCCGACCTGAAGAGGGCCATTCTGCAGCGGGTTGGTCGGAGCCTGGAAGAGAATCGCCAGCTCTTCCGAAGCATGAAGCTGGAGAAGTCCGACCGCCCGTTTGCGTTTGTTCAACGGCTCCGGGACGCTTGTCGGCGGTGGCTGCTCGCGGGGGACCGCGACGTCGAGGGAGTTATCGATCAGGTGGTACTGGAGCAATTTACGCAAAGACTGCCCAGGAGAACGGCGGAATGGGTCCAGTGCCACCGCCCGGCATCGCTGGAGGCAGCTGTTCAGCTCGCGGAGGACCACCTGGCGGCGATGCCGAGGGCAGATGAGCCCTCTCTCTCTCTCTCTCTCCTTCCCCTGTGTCTTCCCCTGTTTCCCCCCCCCTGTTCCCTCTCGCTCTGCTCTCTCCCCAGGGCCCGTTCCTGCCCCCCGCAGGCGTGGAGGATACATCAGACCAACTTCCCGGCTGTGGGAGAACCCGCCTAACCCTTCCCCGTCCTTCAGCCGCTCTCCTCCTCAGGTGGTGGCGCCCGCCAGCACGGGTGCGGCCGTGGCGCCTGGGCCGGTCTGTTGGAGATGCGGAGACCCGGACCACTTCCGGGATCAGTGTCCGCTGATGGAGGTGGGGACGGTGGTGCGGGTCTCCGATGTCCCGCAGGCTGCCCCCGGTCGGGCTGGAGCGTACCGGGTCCCGGTAAGGATCCAGGGGGGTACATACCAAGCATTGATGGATACCGGCTGTAATCAGACCACCATCCACCAACGCTTGGTTCAACCCGGGGCTTTGGGCACAGCTAAACGGGTGAGGGAGAGGTGTGTGCATGGGGATATTCACAAGTACCCCATGGTGACTTTAACAATCAAATTCCGGGGAGAAAAACATAGTGTGGAGGCAGCGGTTAGTTCCCGTCTCACCCATCCGCTAATCTTGGGTACTGATTGGCCGAATTTTAGAAATGTGTTAGAGGGAGTTTGTGCGGATGGGTCCTGCATGAAAGTGAGGAGGTGTGTGATGTGCGATGCTCTGGCAGGGAGGCGGAGCCGGGGCCGCCCTCGGCTGCTCCGAGTGACGAGGGAAGGGGCGAGGGGTCACCCTCCTCTCAGGGAGTTCCCTGAGGAGGACTTCCCCTTGGAGCAGTCGCGGGATGAAACCCTTAAGCACGCCTTTGACCAAGTGAGAGTAATCGATGGTCAACAACTCCGGCCGGTGTCGCCATTACATATCCGTATTTTTCGCTTATTAAAGATCGGTTGTATAGAGTGACGCAGGACGCTCAAACAAAGGAGGAGGTGACACAATTGTTGATCCCACGGAGCCGCCGGAAATGGTTTTCCAGGCGGCTCACTATAATCCTATGGCCGGTCACCTAGGGGAACGGAAAACACTTTTCCGCCTAATAGCCCGCTTCTATTGGCCGGGCATTGGCGGCGACGTCCGCAGGTGGTGTGCGGCGTGCCGCGAATGTCAGCTGGTAAACCCACCGGCCACCCCAAAAGCGCCTTTGCGCCCCTTCCATTGATCGAGGTTCCCTTCGAGAGAATTGGTATGGACCTCGCCGGGCCATTAGAACGGACGTCACGCGGACATCGCTTTGTGTTAGTCCTGGTGGATTACGCAACGCGATATCCGGAAGCAGTGCCTCTGAGCAACATCTCAGCACGCAGTGTTGCCGGGCACTCTTCAAGATAATCTCCGGGTGGGGGTTCCGAAAGAAATCCTCACCGATCAAGGCACTACGTTTATGTCACGAACACTTCGCGAACTTTACGAATTGTTGGGCATTAAGTCGATTCGCACTAGCGTGTACCATCCGCAGACGGATGGGCTGGTGGAACGATTTAATAAAACATTAAAAAATATGATTCAGTAAATTCGTGCACGAAGACGCTAGGAATTGGGATAAATGGCTGGACCCCTGTTATTCGCGGTACGAGAGGTTCCGCAAGCCTCCACGGGATTTTCCCCATTTGAGCTGCTATACGGACGACGCCCACGCTGGGTCCTCGACGTCATCCGTGAAACTTGGGAGGAGGGGCCTTCCAATGCCAAAAATGAAATTCAATACGTTCTTGATCTTAGAGCAAAACTCCACACACTGGGGCAGTTAACACAGGAGAATTTGCTCCAGGCTCAAGAACGCCAACGCCGGCTGTATGACAGGGGTGCTCAGCTACGGGAATTTGCACCGGAGATAAAGTACTTGTATTACTCCCAACATCGAAGCTCAAAATTACTCGCCAAGTGGCAAGGACCCTTTGAGGTCACACGACGAGTAGGGGACCTCGATTATGAAGTTAAACGTACCGATAGAGGGGGCGCGCGTCAAATATATCACCTCAACCTCCTGAAATTGTGGAGGGAAGAGGCGGCCTCTGTGACGTTGGCAACGGTAGTTCCGAGAGGGCGGAGCTCGGACCGGAGGTAAACAAAGCCTGCGATCCTAACACCCCGGTTCCTTGTGGAGACCACCTCTCACCACGCCAACTCGCAGAGGTTTCCGAACTACAAAAGGAATTTGCAGACGTGTTCTCTCCTCTACCGGGCCGTACAGACATCATACAACACCACATCGAGACCGAGCCGGGTGTAGTGGTACGTTGCCGCTCTTATCGCTTGCCCGAACATAAAAAGAAAATAGTTCGGAAGAATTGGACGCGATGCTGGACATGGGAGTAATAGAAGAGTCTCACAGCGATTGGTCCAGCCCGGTCGTCCTTGTTCCCAAGAACGACGGGTCTGTACGCTTCTGTGTAGATTATAGAAAAGTCAATGCGGTGTCTAAATTTGACGCGTACCCAATGCCCCGTGTTGATGAACTGCTCGATCGGTTAGGTTCTGCTCGGTTTTATTCGACCTTGGATCTAACGAAGGGCTATTGGCAGATACCCTTGACACCAATATCCCGTGAAAAACGGCCTTCACCACGCCGTTCGGATTACACCAATTCGTGACGCTTCCTTTCGGTTTGTTCGGGCACCAGCCACGCTTCAGCGACTCATGGATCGGATCCTCAGACCGCATACTGCGTACGCCGCTGCTTATCTAGATGATATCATCATTTATAGCAATGATTGGCAGCGGCACTTACAACATCTGAGGGCCGTCCTGAGATCGCTGCGGCGGGCGGGCTCACGGCAAACCCGAAAAGTCGCGCGGTTGGGCGTGTGGAGGTACGGTATCTGGGGTTCCACTTGGGTCATGGCCAGGTGCGACCCCAAATTGACAAGACCGCGGCGATTGCGACTTGCCCTAGACCCAAGACCAAAAAGGGGGTGAGGCAGTTCCTGGGGCTGGCTGGCTATTACAGACGGTTTGTACCTAATTATTCGGATGTCACCAGCCCGCTGACTGACCTTACTAAAAGGGGGCTCCAGATCCGGTCCAGTGGTCAGAGCAGTGCCAACAGGCGTTTACAGAGATTAAAGCTGCACTTTGTGGGGGGCCGCTTTTGCATTCACCTGACTTCTCTCTCCCTTTTGTTTTGCAGACGGACGCTTCAGACAGAGGGCTGGGGGCCGTACTCTCGCAGGTGGTGGAGGGAGAGGAACGTCCGGTGCTGTACATTAGCCGGAAGCTCTCCTTGAGGGAGACTAAGTACAGCACCGTAGAGAAGGAGTGTTTGGCCATCAAGTGGGCGGTCCTCACCCTCCGATACTACCTGCTGGGGCGGGCCTTCACCCTCTGCTCGGATCATGCCCCACTGCAGTGGCTCCACCGCATGAAAGATACTAACGCCCGGATCACCCGTTGGTATCTCGCTCTCCAGCCTTTTAAGTTCAAGGTGGTCCACAGACCGGGGTGCAGATGGCTGCCGCCGACTTCCTCTCCAGAAATGGGGGAGTGGTAGGCAGGCGGATGACGCCCGGCCTGAGTCGGGCGGTGGGGGTATGTGGCAGCGGGGCGTGGTCAAGCGCCCGTCCGGGAGAGAAAAGCGGTAAGGGCGCTCACACCTAAGCTAAATGATGACTAACACCTGTGTCTAATTTCAGTAACATGAGGAGAGCGGCATAAAAAGGGCAGCAGTGACAGAGCAGAGGAGAGAGAACCCGAGCAAGAAAAAAGGAAAAAACCTACAATAGTGTTGTTAAAAAGAAAAATAAACAAAAGCTTACCCCTTAAGCTGACACCTGTTTCCGTCCCTTCAATCATAGCATACGTTACAATTACATTACTGTCAATTTAATCACATAATTTGTATTCATTACCCGATTACAATTCAGGAGTAATCTACCCAGCACTGGATACAGAACAGATAGATTTTTATTTCCTATGGGCCCATACTGTATTTTTGAATACAGCAGATACAACTCACACTACACAACAAATACATGCAAGAAGTGTGTTTTGTACAATAACATAACAGGAGCCATGCATGTAAACTTTGCTTCAAAACCCAAAACGTCATGGTTACTGTTGTAACCTCCGTTCCCTGATGGAGGGAATGAGATGTTGTGTCGAATGGTGTGCCGTTTACAGTGGTAGGTCTAATGTCGTGGCAAGGGGGACACAACGTCTCGTTCCCTCCATCAGGATGTAGGGAATGTAGGGACACAAGGGGTCCCATTTAAAAACGCCATGCACTAGACCGTGTTACGTGAACTGCTGACACAGGTGCAAGCAAGCTACTGTGTGCTAGAAACAACTGTATCAGCACACGTAACCCTCCCCAACGCCCCCAAAAAGTGTAATATACAGTTCTTAGGTTCCCAGCACCCCTGAGGGGGGAACAAGTGACATAAATATCATGGGAGCAAGCCGGCCAGCCGCGGCCTTTTCTCTCTCTATATTTCTTGTCATAGAGCAGAAAGCACTATATCTTAATGATATAAAACTTTTCGGGGAAGGCATTCTTTTCTGTTCCTATTTCTTCCAAAATCTTTTGGTTCGTGGGGATTTACCCTGCAAAACCGAGCCTGTTGCTCTCCCCAAATCGCCTTCATCGCCTTAAACCTTAGGAAGAAGGCGCGGCACGGGGGGGGGGTAGCTGAAGTGGCTTTCTCTCGTAAGGAAGAATGCCATGATCACAACGTTGCAATGGCTATGTTCTTGCAATGAGAACATAAACATTCATAAATGCTGACTCTGTGTGATCGCAGCCCAGACACGCGAGGCAGCACTTATGACCATCAGAAGTGGAGAGAAAACAGCCACATCCAGGAACTACACAGAGGTGGAAAGACATCTTCAAAAGACGTGTCCTGAAAAGGACGTTCAACGCCTGCTGTGTATTGCTCTTTTATGAATGAAAATACTCCTCTTTTAGAGGTATACACTCTTTACAGAAGCCCTGTTGAAGCGCACAGGGGCATGGACTGCACAGCATGCAGAGAGGGAAAAAGCTGCTGAAAACGCACTGTTGATCCAACAGCAATGCTCTGATAAAGGTGAGTGGAGCAGTAGTGAAACTCAGCTTGCAGCTCCACCACTGCTCGGCTCCGAAAAAAAAAATCCACTTCCCCTTATACCCGCATGTCCGGGGTGGGGACATGCAAATTCTGTCTGCCAATTTCTCATTGGCCTTTTCTCAAATCTCAAACGCGAGGCTCTCAAGAAAGACCCATTTTGTCACTACATTCGACACAATGTCGAGTGAGTGACAGAAGGGGAACCAACAATAAAGCAGGTGCAGTTTTCATTCCTACACAAAAATACCTCAAGATTTCCATAATGTCTCTGTTTTTACTGTCTGTCTCCTCTGAAGTGACACCAGGACTATACTTTTGCAGGAAAAGAAGTCTTCAGACACTGAGTTTGTATCAGCTGGTGAATTTGTCATAATTACTTGATTGTAGGGGACGTCTAGGAAAGGTCTAATCAATCTGATTTAATTTAGTACAGTCAGACAGTTGAAATGAGCAGAATGGAAGTAATAAGCACATTTAAATCTGCATATTTAAGCCTGACTAACAACAGCAAATCAATGCACTTACCCATTTACTATTCTCCACAAAAAAAAAGAAAATCGGAAAAAAGTAAAATTGGAATTTTATTTTCAAGACACATCACAGAAAATATCATAAATACAAAATGGTGTTGTTTTTTTATTTTATTCATTTTGAAAGATTTACAAATGTATTGCTGTTATCTGCAGTTGTGTCCTACAGAACTGAACTGCCCTGTTTTCAAGGAAAAAGGTAGGTCAGGTAAATTGATGGGATGGTTCACCCAAAAATTTTAATTGTGTCATCATTTCCTCATGCTGTTCCAAAACTGTATGAATTTCCTTCTACTTTGGAACACAAACAAAGATGTAAGGCAGAAAATTAGTGACTGACAGCCTTAGTCTCCATTCACTGTAATTGCTTCTTTTTTTCATACAATGACTGTGAATGGTGACTGAGGTAATTCTGCCTCACATCTCCTTTTCTGTTGCACGGAAGAATTAGTCTATGGTTTTGAACGGTGAGTAAATGATGACAGAATATTTTTTTTGGGGTGAAATATCCCTTTAAGTTTGTAATGGAGCTAAGGAGGGGTGCAGACAACATGAAATACTAGAAGAGACAGAAGATCATTAGGTTTCCCCCAGGCCAAACACAGGCACTCATGGAGAAAGGAAATGCTCACTAGCTCCTGAAAGGAGAGACAAGGTGACTGGTACAAAAGATCCAGTGTGTGACAGCCACTCAAACCAGCATCTACCTCACTGTCATGGGTTTCAGCAAAAGGTGACATTGAGAGTGTTTAAGGGGCAGTGGAGTTCATACACCATTCTGTCTGCACATCTGACAACACACGATGGAAGACTCTACAGCTTCAGCATTTTCATGTCTTACCACCTGGTCAGCAATGTTTTTAATGCAAAACAGGTTGACACTAACCAAAGCATAGCATACAATATCTGACTGCAGTATTATAACAATGGATACGGAGACACTGTTATCAGTCATGTTTGAAAGGTAAAGTGTGTCATTTCTGCGTCACTAACATCAGCAAACGGAATTGCAACAATAATGATAATGATGAACACTCCCCCTGTTTTACTGTATACAAATGGATAGTCACGCATACCCACGCCACTGGTTGAGCCAATGTTGCCGTGTTGCGCTGGTTAATATGTCAATGCACCACAGTTCCACAGTGTTTACACTTTTCTGTAAACCAATCTACTAGTTGCTTACATATTGCTGTCTCTGCATAAGTTGGGATGGGAGAAATAATTTAATCAAAAAGACTCACAAAGCAAAAAATTAAAAAAATTACCTCGAAAGTGAAATTATAAAGCCACTATGTACCAATAACATGTTCAGCAAGCACTGAAGGGAATGTTCCCCCAAAATGAACATTTTCTTATAATTTACCCTCGTGCCATCCCAGTGGTGTATGACTTTCTTTTTCTGCTGAACACAAACAATGAATTTTAGAAGACTAGCTCAGCTCTGTTAGTCTTTACAATGCAACTGAATGGTGACCAGACATTTCAAGCTCCAGAAATCACATAAAGGCAACATAGAAGTAATCCATAAGACTCCAGTGGTTAAATCCATGCCACCTGAATTGATATGAGAGGCATGGGTGAGAAACAGATCAATATTTAAGTATAAAATATTTTTTACCATTAATCTCCACTTTCACTGTCACTTTGTGATGTTTTCATGTTTTCATTCATTTCATATTTTTATATTAATAATTTTACATTAAAAACAATACAATGGCAGTGGCTAGTGCCTCACTTTCCAGCTTAAAAAAGAGCCAAAAGTATCATTAAAGTAGTCCATGCGATTTCTGCACGAGTCCTGTGACAAATGCTCTTTCACAGTTGCGTGAACGTGCATTGTTTTAAGTGCTAAACATTTTATAAGCATGTTTTTTTTTTTTTTTAAGTTGGGCATTTGACAATCTTAGGCAGACTCATTGTAATAATGTACACTGCAAGTTTCAAGTTAGGGTGATGTGTTTCTGAACATCAGCAACCTGTCAGTATTAGTTACTTTTCCTAAGGCTGGCATATGGCTATTGTCTTGTCTTATCCATTTACGCAGTAGCCAGCATTTATATTTACCAAGATAAATGAGGTGTACATTGATAATGAAAATAAAAAAAAAAGATCTGTCATAATTCAGATTTGCTCTTATTTGAAAGCATGACGGTTTACTTATGAAGCGTTAATTTCCCCCCCTGATATTTCTGTCTCAGTTTCACACAAGAGCCCTGTTCCAGCTGCAGTCAACAATCTCATCGAAGCCAAAACCCATGTGTTATTATTGTGAAAAAGTAAGCAATCTGTAACAATCTCCAAATGACATGCTCACTTATTTCTCTCATGTGGCTATAAAGGATACAATTTGATTACTTACATTTCCATAGTTGATAATACATTTCTCCTACCAAAACCATAAAAAATCCAATAAACTAAAGAGCTTGTTTCCTCCACCACGGGAGCTCTCATTGGCTGTCTGTTTGCAGTCATGTGTGGCCTCCTCCCTTCCCAAACCAGCGTAAGATGAATATGAGGTGATTACCCCCAAAGTCCTGCTGGGGAGGCCCTTCTCTATGTGCTGCTTATTAAACACAAGTACCATGTAACCTCCCTGCACTAAATCAAGAACGTGTTATTGGTCCCTGGTGAGAATGCTGTGGTCAAAGGGTGCTGGAGATGGGTTCTGCTGTGCTGATCTCATCATGGGGAGACACCAGCTGACAGCTGTCACAACCCTGACACACACACACACACACACACACACACACACACACACACACACACACACACACACACACACACACACACACACACACACACACACACACTCACTCACATTGCTGCAGCTATCCTCATGAGGACTCTCCATACACATTATGATTGTTATACTGTACGAATTATAGATCACCTAACCCTCCAAAAACTTTCTGCATTTTTTTTTATTTAAAAAAAAAAACATTGTTTAGTATGATTTTTAAGTGATTTGAATTATGGGGACACTAGAAATGTCCTCATTAAAAACATTTATAGCATAATACTCTTGTAATTACCAGTCTGTTACCTACAAAATGTCCTTGTAAACCACCCAAACCAGCCCATGCACACACTCACACAAGCCTGTCAGCTTAAGGTGCACACAACATGGCAAATATAGCCCAATCAATACTCATTGGAAGTAAGAGGATGGATAGAATAGTAAAGAGGGAAAACTAGGTGGAAGACTCTCTCTCTCTCTCTCATTTTCATAGTCAACTGAGGGATTTTAAGATTGTATATGGTGGATAAATAAATACATATATAAATATAGAAATCAAATCAAACATTGCCCTCTTTTTTTCTTCGAGATAAATTGTTTCATATATTAGAATTTTCCCCTTAATAGCCAAATGAATAAATTGACAAACTATTGATTTGAGTTTAAATTATTGAATTACATTTAAAGTGGCATAGCAATGCAGTAAATCGGTTGGGACATTGGTCAATTATACAGTTTAGCGGTCATTACAAAAACTAATATTTGACCACAGAATGCCATGACCAATCAAGTATTCCACAGTGCCATGTAAAAATTAAAGATCATTTTTAGAGAATTATACATTTATACTATATGTACACAGAATTTTTTAACAAAAGTTATAATTCAACTAAGGCAAAATTCACGTTACATGCTGTTTTTTTTTTTATTATTCAAGAGATTAAGATTCAGATCATACCAGTCCTTTGTCCTATTGCATTCTCATTTTGGTAAATGTTTTATGGATGATGGTTAAGCGATAGTGGAGATGAATGTTTTTTTTAATGTGCTGCTATAGTCATTTGAAAGAAATGACAGAGCACTAGACTCTTTATAACTTTACTGTTCACACTCATTTAATTAATATTTAGTTCTCTGTCTGCACTGTCCTAGCCCTCCAGGCCATTGCTTGTTGTAATAATTGGCTAGGCTTGTAGCATCTGAAGGACATGCATTAATATTTGAGAGCATTTCAACCCATTAGGCTGTTTGTGGGAGAGAGGAGAACATGTTTTTAACTCTGCTGAGAGACAGTGTGGTAAGAGGTTATCATCTGCTAAGTAAATAAATGAGCGCACAGAGTGTTTCATTCTTGTGATTCCTGGAAGCAGTCTAAAATGTGGCGAGCAGGATCTAGATTTAACGAGAGAGTGATGCTCTTTATTAGACAGCAGCACATTGTTATTATCATTTCCTAAATTAATTATTCAAAATGAAGGATTGCTCCAGAAATTCTCAGTGCCTCGTGTGTTTGCGCATTCATGTGAATGTGTGTTTCTGAGGTCCTAAGCTTTATCTTGGCATCTAAGCGTACGCATCTGCAGTCAAGGCTTCACATCTGGTTCTCACATTTTCCCCTTGCGTTGCTGAGAGGGAGCAAACGAGAATGAGAGAGAGAGTAAAAGAGAGAGAAAAGGAGGCAGGGTAGGAGACAGCCACAGAAGCAACGAGAAAGCAATCATTCCACTTGAAGAGATTATTCTTTTTTCTGTTTCTGCACCACCCCATCACTTTCTTTCTCCTTGGCTGTGTCCAAATTTGAAGGCAGCTGCCTTATTGTCCACTACACTTTTCCACTATTGGACCAAGCAGTTACCTTTGCTGAACCATACCTTTCCGCACTGATCTTGGCTTGTTGACACGGTTACGGTTTCTTTTTCCACTATGGTGCTGCAAAATCAGGATTTGTATGGACTGATTGAGCAAGTGACCAGTCCTGAGTTGCCACAACAGTAAAGCCATTCTACAAATGGTTCTCTGTCCTGAGTACGGTTTCTTAACCATGCTGAGAAATCCGGGCCAAGAACAGTTTGTAATTCAGGAAACCTTCCAAGGCACCATATCATATCTAATGACAGAACAAATTCAAGTGAGCATTTAAGATAAAAAATTTAATATTTAGTAACTACAATGCTTACTTCTTGCTAGAAAGAAGAGAGTCATGAGTTTAAAAAAAAATTATTACATCTATAAATTAAGCTAATCCTTTTAACTGCCATTTGTGTTTATGTTTATATGTAGTTTTTTGGATTACATGCAGTGAAGGATACATCTATGCTGCCTTTAAAAGATGACCAGATAAGGGAAGTATATTGTTGCCTTCCTTCCTATAGCAAAATCGCACACAAACTGGCTTTAGAATATATAGTCATAATATTTTTTATTTTATTTGGAGAGGTATATATATATATATATATATATATATATATATATATATATATATATATATTTCCTTTTAGCACATTATTGACATTGTTTTTTTCCCATCTCTGGAGCTTGCGCCAATCCTGGGCTTTCCTCATTCGCTCTCACAGTTGAAAAAGTCAAGCTTGACCACTGCTTTCTACCTATATACTTCCTGTGAAGGCAACATTTTTCAGCTGTCGGACACAGCCCATAGGTGCGTCCCATTTCACACACTTCTGCACAATCGTATGCCATTTTCTATACCCGCTTATCCTATGTAGGGTCAAAGGCTGGAAAATACCCTGAACAGACAGACACATTCACAAGCTCATTGAATATGGCCAATGTAGTTTTTCCAATTCACCTGAATGGGAGAAACAGGAGCACCAGGAAACCAATCCAAACACTACACAGAAATGCCCAGGGTCGTCCAGGACTTGAAACCATGATCTTCTTGCTGTGAGGTGACCTCCTGCAATTATTGTGTTCACACTTGAAAATCCAACAAGACATATTACACAGTACCAGCATAATGTTTTGATTGCAGTTTCCATACACAGAAAAAGGGGCTAAACACCCACCCAACAGTTTCCATGCTAAAGCTAGTGGCAAAACATAATGTGCATTTGAAATGGGGAAAACCGAAAATACTTCTGTGTAGTAAACAAAAATGCAAGTACACATTGAGACAAATGCTGTGTCTGAATATCCATACATCCATACTCTATATAGTATGCCAAAAAGAGTATGCCAATGGAGTAGCATGTCTGAAGTTGTTTCTTGTGCTTAAATACTGCTTGTTTAACAAAACCAAAATTTATTATTTCAGTGGCAGTTGTTATTGCGTCACATTTTCAGGTCACGGAACAATGCCCATGTTTGCAGATGATGTATGTCTGAAATCTATTCAAACTACTCACATGCATGTCTAAGGAACATGCTGTTTTACTGGCAGAAAATTGTGTCCTTCATCAAATACAGTTCATTCTGCGACAGTATGCAGTTTTGGACGTAGGGACAGTCTTAAACATGATTTGAGACACAGTTCTTGTCTTTTCTTTCTTTAGATCCCTCCTTCTCTCACCTGGAATCAAAATCTGTCTGTTCTGTCATTACTTTGGCAGATCCCCATCAGCTCTGATTTATCAGTTAAGAAGTCAAGCATCTTTATATGGGTTGGATGTTTAGCCAGGAAAAGCATCCAGCTCCTCTTCCACCCTTTACCCTCACAGCAGATGTTTTGAACCCCTCTCTGCACTGTTCGATCCATCCTGAATTCCACACTCCCTTCCAAGCTGTGCTGACCCTGGTGACCCTGTAATTGGTGGAATAATTTGCCCTGGTTTACATAAACACTCCCTGAAAGGCCGATTCTGTGGAGCTCTCTTGGAGGCGTCACAGATACACACTGTGGATGAGTGAACAAGGCCTCCAGTCACATCCTCATACTCAGACTGACGCAAAAACAACTGTATCCATCAGCACACAAGGCATAATGGTCTTCAAGCAACATTAAAGACAAAGAAACAAAGCCTGTTCTTAAGGGAGAATTTTTTTATGAAACAGGGTGATTTTTGGATAGATTGAGCTACTTGGGACAAAATAGGCTTTCAAGAGAGTTGTCAACTTAGTCAACTTATTATGCCGGCACTAAAGCGCCACAAGCTAACGTCAGTTCTTAAAGACTGTGTTAAATGTTTTTAAAAGCACAGTTTTCTTTCCTATGTTGATATCTTTTTCTATTAAAAGAGAAAGTTGGGGTGGGACATATCAGAGGGCTATTTTAGCATATGATGCTAGCAAATAGAGCCTCGAATTATACAGAGATGGACTACAATCACAAAACTTTAATTTGGATTTCTTTATGCAAGTGCTTCTTTCTCCACGTGTATGTACTGAACAACTTTCTTTGTAACCCAGAGATGATACTTGTGTGGTTCAGAATGTCAGACGACATCATCTTTCAATGTCAAGAATGAACAATCCTAAAGTGTGCTCCACTGTCCTGTCTACAATTACTATGAAAACCGCACAGTTGAGCCACTGTTTGCATGTGTGTTAGCCGGTTGGGTCTCTTGAACATGTGTTAACGTTTGAATCAATTTGATTCCATATTAGTTTTGACAAATTTTAGCAAATGGACGTAAGCATTTGTGAAGCACACAGGCATGGCGATGAAGGGATAGAATGGATTCCATATGGAGAAATGGGTCCTCGCCAGTACCTTGTTTGCTCTTTCCCTAATTACAGCAGTTACATGCGAGAAAAAAGCCCTCTTCTGGCAGCCTGGCTGAAGTGTTAGAAACATGGAAATGATTAGACTTTGGAAAAATAGAGGTAACACTTTAATATAAGGTTCCATTTGTTAACAATATTAAATGCATTAGCTATCATGAGTAAAAAATTAACACAATATTTGTTACTAATTAAGCATTTATTAATCTTTGTTAATGTTAGTTAATAAAAATAAAATTGTTAATTGTTTGTTAATGTTAGTTCATAGTGTATTAACTAATCTTAACTAATACAACTTTTTTATTTTATAATAGAACATGAATTAATATGAATAAATGCTTAATAAGTATTGTTCATTGTTAGTTCATGTTAACAAATGTTATTTACTAATGTTAGTAACTAGGTAATTCACCTTATAAGCTGTGCACTCATCCATCACTTTAAATACAGTAGTATGTATTAAGTGTTTTTTTGAACGAATATGCTGGTGAGAAAAGCATCTTAAACCAGTCTAATTTGTTTTGCTGGTCTTAGCCTGCGTTAAATGGGTTTTGGTCACTTGTCATACTTTTAGGCTTGGAGCTCAGCTAAACCAGCTAAAAACCATCTTGGCAAAGCTGAGAGACCAGCTAGACCATCTTAAACCAGCTAAGACAAACAAACTATCTTAAGCTGGTTAAAGCAGTTTTATAAGCAGGGGATACAGTATATATAGTTTAATCTTTTTTGCTGGTCTTAACTGGCTTTAAAGGGGTTTTGGTCACGTGTCACACTTTTAGGCTGGGAGAACAGCTAAACTAGCTAAAAACCATCTTGGCCAGGCAAAGAGACTAGCTAGACCATCTTAAACCAGCTAAGACTATCAAACTACCTTAAGATGGCTTAAACTGTTTTTTTAAGCAGGGCATACAGTATATATTGTTTAATCTACTTTGCTGATCTTAGCAGGTTTTAAAGGGGTTTTAAACTTTTAGGCTGGGAGATCAGCTAAACCAGCAAAAAAAAAAAAAAAACATCTTGGCCAAGCAGAGAGACCAGCTAGACCATCTTAAACTGGCTAAAACCAGCAAACTATATTAGGCTGGTTTAAGCTTTTATTAAGCAGGGTATACAGTATATACTGTATTGTTTCAGTTTCAAATTATGTGTGCGTTGCAAATTTTTTTATACTGGGTCATTGTCAAAAGGTTATCTGAAGAAAATATATATTTAATAAAAAATCTATTTAAAAATGTTGTGTCAAGTTAGTAGAAATGTAATCTTTGTGCCCAATTTGGTTTCAAAACGTTTTGAAATGTTTTATTGCATTTTCTGCCCCCAAAAATAAGATGACCAGAACAAAATGTGCCTTTTCATAAAAATGTTAAAATATCTTACAAAACTTCAAACACAGTTTTAAGGGTCTAGAGGGGTCCCCTTTTTCACATGACAACAAAATTGTCAAACTACATGCTGGTTACACCAAATTACTATAATCTAGTGGACAAATATTTTCAAGAATTTCAGCATTTAAGGAGAGTTTTTTTTTCTTTTACTGTCTTCAGACGGTTGGTTATACCACATACATTTTTTTTACAATAAGCCAAAGAAAAAATATCAAAAATGACTTTGAACTCAGTAATTGAAAACAAGTTTATAGAAGAGGTGTATTCAAGTATTTGTCTTGTGTGAATAGCATTTTTAATTTACTGTTGAATAACTTAATAGATCCAGAAAAAACTGCGTAACTTTGACCATACTACAATGCCAAAGCCATGTATAAATGTACAATTCAAGTAAAATCGTATGTGCCAAAATGTGTGTGTATGTGTAGCCTACATGTAGCTGTGTTTTCCATTTTATTTAGCCCTTTTTCCCTTGTCAGGATTAAATATGGTTGGCAAGATGACTCTCTCTCCTCTATTACCTTTTCCTTGATTACCCTTTTCTTTTTGTCGTTAGAAGGCCCAACCAGCCAGTTCATCAAATATTAAAGAACAGCAGTGTCTATTAATGCTGCCAGGGCAATTGAAATATGTGTGATGGATTTTTTACTGCTCTAGTTCAATGTGTTTCTCAGTGGCCACCTGGGATCCCCCTCCAGCTGTTTAATCCATAGCTCCATCACAAGCATGTGAGTAAGGGGCCGACCTCCACCAAATGTCTTAATTTCTCCCTGTTCCTTCCTCACCCCACCTCCCCCCTGGGATAATGGCTAACGAGCCCCTTTCGGTAATAACGTTGAAAGGCTCAGTCAGTACAGAAACTCTCGCAGGAAGGTCAGGGCCAATGTTACCGCGTTAGTAGAAAGCGTGATTGATAGAGGAACATCTCGCAAGAGAGCATCATGTCATTCGCTTTCCAATCACGTGTGCCCAGTAAAATCACATATGAATATTCTGTTCTATTAGTGGCTCGGGCTAATGAGATGAGAGGTTTTATGAGCACTATAATGTCTCAAGGAGCATTTTATTTGATTGCGCTCTGACGCAAGAGGATGTGCCAAACAGTGGTGTAGTCCTACCAAAAAAAGTAGTTTACTATCGCCCAGTCCTTGTTTGTCTGACGTGGGACAATGATGACTGCATAATCTGTGTATAGAGAGAGGTGAAACTGCAACTCTGTACATATCATAGATAGGTCATTCCAACAATTCGGTGAAATTCCGGCTTTGACATTTTTTAAAAATAAAACATACTTTTTAATTTCTTCATGTTTCATCATTACAGGGACATATTAAAGATTGTATAAGTCCTACTGGTCAAGCTAAATTACTAAAAAATTCAGATGTCCATCCAGTTAAACGGCGCATAAGGGTGGAAAATAACAGGGTTGACATTCAGTGGATAAATGAGCCACTACATGGTCTGTGATTGATATCTAGGAAGCATATTTGTGAACTAATATTTATGATTTTTTTTCTGTTAACATATACTGTAGGCTGAAATTTTTAATTATGTTAATTTCCCATATATCTTCCCATAACAGGGTGGACAGGTTATGCTTGACCACATATGATTAACACCAAAGAAATAAAGGAAAACATAAATAAAACAATAGAGTTATAAAATTCAAATAACTCAAAGTCATTTTGCAGAATGGGTGATGTCCACCTCCAGTGTGTCTGTTGTAATTTTCTAACAAACTGTATATCTTCAGTGAAATATCATAGTATCATGACATAACAGGGTGTGCAATAAATCAAGGGACACACAAAAAACCTCTACTATCAGTGTAAAAATTACACATTTACCACAAATGAATACATGTTAGTGAGATAATGTAACAATAAACTATGTGGGGAAACATTTCAATCCAACGTTTTAGCATTTATTTTTGTCAAAGATGTTTGACGTGCAGATTTTGTGACATGAGAAAATGACACAAAATAAATTACAAATAAAATGTAACTTTTAAGCCCACAGAAGTGTGAAACTTTATAAAATGTCTTTATTCTTTTTAACAAGCCTATCAAAATGGTTATTGGGTGAAAATAAACAATATAAATACCACACAAACTTGTAACAGGGACTTAAAATATCACTGAATTGTAGGAATGACCCATATTTACAGACTTTCCTGTGGAAAAACAGTGTGGACGGACGCATAACATGTTCAGTGTTAATGTCCCCTATTAAACTTTAAATGAAATGCTTTAACACAATGACCAGGAAGAAGAGAGAAATGGAGAGAAAAGGCTTAACATGAAAATAGTGTATTTCTCCTTGGATTAGTGTCGCTGTTTTGGCAGTAAATAGCGTTTATAATAAGGTAAATGAAAGAAAATCACGTTACGTTTTTTAACTACACCTGTAATACTGTACTTTTATTTTGAATTAATGCAATAATGCAGTTTTTCTTACCTCTCACTCTAACAAAACAAGCCATGACATATGCAATGAAATGTAATGGCATGTAATGAATAGATGCATTTACTTGTGTTTTAAAATCCCAAAGGTGGGAACAATTAATGTGCATTCGAATGTTATATAATTTTAACTAAATGTTCTTGCTTCTGAAAGAAAACACATGCTGATTGTCACTGATCTTTTCCCCAGCCGTTTCTGTGTCAAGTGTAGCATCCGTGTAAAGCAACATCCAATATCTCATACAATTCATGTGAAAGGTGTGTGTTTCAGGTCAATTTCTCTCGATTTGTGAAACATTCTCAGCAGTTTGGGTGTGTGACACTAAAATATGGGACAAGTCATCACATATGGATTTCAAATGGAACGCAATGTTTCCCCTTAATTATTTTCCTTATTTTACAGGAAGTTTGGCATATTTTGTTAATTAATTTTAGCTGATAGTGCTTCGGCGTGAGGGTGACGCTCTCTCTCTCCACTCACTGTCATAAATCCCCTCAGTCGATGATGGTGGCGACAATGGTTGTCAGGGCAGGGAATGGAAGAATTCAAGTGATAATGCACCTAATACAACACAGAATATCCAGTTTCACAAAACAGCATCTAATATAGTAAATGGGAAATTAGCGACAGTAGTTTATGGACTATTGATGCAGGAAAACAAGTGGGTATACCGTATATGCAGGTTATTTGCAAATATTGATCCTTAGAAGTCATTATATGCAAATAGCCCTGGGAAAAAGTAAGCATATAGCGTATACGTGCTTGTGGCCCTGACTACACCACTGGCAATGAATGAATGAATCATAGGTCAAGGGGATTTATAAATACATCTTATTTGTACGGTGACCAGATTCCTGCTTGTGGAAAACAGGACAGCCTCCTCCCAGCAAAAATGAAAATGACATATCCATATCTAGGTGCAGATCAATGAGAAGTAGAGGGTGCATCCACATCTGTAACTGTTGTCACCTGTACATTTTGCTGGCAGAAGAAGTGCGCTTATCTTTCAAGAGTTTATCGTAAAATGCAGAGCAGTCCAAAATTAAGACGTAAGAAAAGCATTGTTTTCATGACAGTTACAATGAGTCGAGATTTAACCGGTGTCCGTGCTGCGTTCATTGAAGAGAACACGTGCTCCACAGATGCAGATGTCCCAAGCAGGCATAAAACAAACTCCACAAACATCCGAAGTTGATGGTCTTGCTCTCCAGCTCACGAAAAATGTCTGTCCATCTCTCCGACACTGCCGTCTTGTTCATGTTCCACATTCAGATCATACAATTTCTTGATCAATTTGAAAACTATGGCCGTGCACAACAGAATGATAAGCAAAATGTCCTTCACTTGCGGGCACATTGTCAGATGCGGAACTTTGCTTCACAAAAAAATTGCAAACACTTGGTGTAGCATTCTTTCTTTTAGCAGCATCCACATGCTTTTCTGTATGAACATGCTGCTCAATGTTGGTACGGCCTCCATGGGCGATGGAAATGTGAGCTCCACAAATATCACACCTCACTTTAGTAGGCTCTGTCTGTGATCCTCATTAAATGTAATTTTTCCAACCGCAATTTCATCTGTGTGCTCTTTCAAACTGACACTACTTACACAGTTTACTAACTGGATGTCTATTGATAGGGGATTGTGATTGGATAATTTAATCCAAATATGTACTTCAAATAACACAGTGTGATTTTATTGGTTTTTTACAAGCAGTATCCTTGGCTACCTTTGATTAAAATACTCAAGTGACTGAGGAAGCCGAATAGGCGATAGAGACATTTTAGGAGAGGGGGAAAACAACATAAGAGGCTTGGTAGATGATGACAGAAATGTCTGTTAAAAGGAAATGAAATGTGAAAGATGTGTATTAATTGGTCTGACTAAATTTAGGTGTGTAAATGGGTGATTTCTACACCAAAATTTTAGAAAAGATAAATTTTTTACCTGCAATAATCATGCAACTTAATTATCAAATATACAAAATGTATATAATTTATTATGTTCACTTGGCTCAAAAATCTGAAGGTGCAATCTTGAATGCACATGACGCTTGTATGAATCATGTTCGATGGGTCAGTTATACATTCCATAAATATCCGCTGATGATTCACTCAGCAAGGTATGGCATGATCATCTGTTCTCCTCTTCATACTTCCTGTTGTGTTTTTATTTTATAACTTACAAATGCATACATGTTTGTTGCTGATGCGCTGACTGCAGACATCTCGAGTAACAGTAAGCATGTGAAAATGACATTACTGCAGTCATGCAGCATGCAAACGATTAAACGTGCAGGCAGAAAACATTTCTTCATTGAAACTTTACTACAGCATCAATGTAGCGCTCACTGCAGGATTCTGGCTTGGGCTTTATTGATGATAAAACCATTCCTCGCTCCGGGTGCGCTTAGGATTGAACGAGCACAATTGATCATTAGACTAAGTGACAGAGCAGCCCAGCCTTCAAGGAAACTGAGATGGAGTCATAGTTTCAGACTGCAACATGCCAATAAATTTTGCTTCACACATGTTATGGTGGCCCATTTTTCAAAGCGGTGATTCTCAATTGGTTGTGCTTCAAGACTCAGATGTAACAAAAATGCACAAAAGTAAACCAAAATATACTCAAACTTAAAAATAATATGTATAAATTTATAATTTTATTTAGCTGCCCCAGCTACGACCCTGGACACCAGCACCCGTTTGACCCCACCCGTGTTACAGAAGATGGGGGCGGCGGACGATCCAGAAGCGTTCCTCGACCTCTTCAAGCACACCACCGAGATCTGGGGCTGGCTGCGCGGCTAATGGGTGGCCCGACTCATTCTGTTGATTCCCCGCTGTTGTCCATGGAAGCCCAGCTCACGGATTAACAACTGTCGGTAACGAGTCTCCTGGCTTATGTCGAGCTCAAGAGGGCCATCTTGCAACAAGTTGGTCGGAGTCTGTAAGAGAATCAAAAACTCTTCTGGAGCCTGAAGCTAAAGAAGGCTGACCGCCCGTTTGTCTTCGCCCAACGTCTCCGGGACGCCTGCCAGAGATGGCTGCTGACGGAGGACCGTGATGTCGAGGGGATCATCAACCAGGTGGTACTGGAACAGCTTATATATGACTGCCAAGAGGGATAGCAGAGTGGGTCCAGTGCCACCGCCCAGTGTCGCTGGAGGAAGCCGTCCGGCTTGCAGAAAACCATATGGCAGTGATCCCGAGGGCGGAAGAGCCCACTCTCTCTCTCTCTCTCTCTCTTCCCCCCTGTGTTTTCCCCTGTCTCATCCCCCTCCACTCTTTCCTCTTGTTCTGCTCTCTCCCCAGGGCCAGTTCCTGCCCCACGCAGACAAGGAGGATTTCCTCCACCGAGACCAGTTCCCCGGGTATGGGAGGCAACACCTTTCCCTGCCCCGGTGCCCTGGCACCCTCCCCCTCAGGTGGGGGTGCCCGCCGATGCAAGTGTGGGCGTATTGCCTGGGCCAGCATGCTGGAGGTGTGGAGACCCGGGCTGTTTCTGGTATCAGTGCCCTCTGATGGAGCTGGGGAAGGTGGTACGAGTCTCCGACATCCCGACTGGGCCGGAGCATACTGGATACCGGTAAGTGTAAGGGGTTAAGGGAAACGAGGAGACGAGAACCGGCTTGACAATATAAATAATAGTTTAATGAAGAAATAATTGAAAAACACACTAACATAAACACACAGAGCAGCTGCCTGTCATTCTCTCTCTCTCTGGAACTGTTGTCACCAGCCGCCTTTATCCCTCGGCCACCCCCATCAGGCTGATTGGGGACCGGGCATGCATTGTTCCAGCCCGGCCCTGCCCTCCTCTGCTCTACAGCCTATTTTTGTATTCTCCTAAATATGCAAGATTATAGAGTTAGTTGCATTTTTATTATTTGTAGTTAGCATTTTTTTACCCAGCTGTCCACGACCCTATCAGATCAAACCTGTGACCCAGTTTTGAGTCGCGGCCAACCAGTTGAGACACTGATTCAAAGGATATATGATGTGGTAAAATACAACACCCTCTCTGACCACTGTCCACGGCAGAACGTAGAAGGTCACTGCAATGAGGTGGCCAGCTGTGTGTAGCATCAAGTTAATTATGTGTGTGTGCGCGTGCTAACAGTATTCCTCTTTACTGTACACTGCAGATGCGTGCACTTAATCACACAGGGTATTAATTCTGCTCCTCCATCCTCTTGTCCCACCAACCTGCCTCCCATCGCCTAGTCGCAAGTTGGCCCACGCTTCCTCCTAGGGCCACTCGCCTCTATCTGCAAAGGAGGGCAGACACATGCAGCAAGCAGCAAGCAGCAAGCAGCAAGAAGCAAGCAGCAAGCAGCTCTCTAATCACAGGTGTGTAGATGGGAACATCACTCCTCTCCTTCAACTCGCACTTTTACCCAACAATTAAGACCCCATTTTAAATGTCATTAATCAGCAGGTTGCAAGGCAAGATCCAATTCATATTTGTCAGATGCACTGGGCAGAAATTAACAAGGGAGAAATTAGGCTACATGAAAGGTGCCCCACATGGCAGAGATGTCTATGACAGTGTATTTTAATACAACGAGCTTACAGTATTGGAAGAACTGACGCCAAGACTGTGTTAGTTGTCTCTCTCCCAAGAGAACACAATGGAAGCAAGCAGAAACCTTCATGAATAACAGGAGAATAAAACGGATCAAGATGTTTTCAGTACTAAGACAATGTCCAAAATCAGTCAAAATAGAGAGGGAAAACAGCTGTGCATTAGAGCAGATTTGAAACTCTACTGAAGTAGATAATGCTCTCTCTGTGAATTTTCCTGCAAAAAGTAACACAAACCAGATTTCTAAAAGAAAAACAGCTTTTGAGGGGGTAAGGGGTGCTTTACTAGCGATCAATTGAGATATATGTGTTTGTTTTTTGTCTCTAAGTCACTCTGGGAGACAGCATCAGCAATGCACGTTGCATATGGTGTCAATGATGTACTTAAATGATGCAACTTATAAGATGAGCTTTGCACTGGGAGAGGGATGAAATATAATACAGTGTTGAGAAAGGATCCCATTACAAATAAACAGGCAGCATGACTCAGGCCCCACACTGGTGAGTGCTGGTTTTCTTGGAAAAACAAATAAATAATCCAAAAGTTTCTCCCATTCTTGGCAAGTGCACAGATAGCAGAGTGTGGTTTTTATTAGTGTCACTGAAGAACAACATAAAAAGTTTCTCTTCCTCTAAACCATGAGCCTGGAAAAAAGATACATGGTGAAAAAGAAGATGTGCATTTACATTCAGACATAACAAACCAATGTTTTGCGTTACTATTTTATTTTACTGTCATTATTTAGTTTGAATCCATCCATTTAATCATTTAAAGCTGCTACATTTTTACTGTACTATGTGACATATGTCATTAGAGAATTAGGAAACATGCTAAGTTGAAATTCTGGCTTCTCCGATAACAGTGTCAGCATATTCTACTTTGAAGCTTCCATTCCGAGCCTGAATTTATGTTTATGTTTTTGCCTGTGTGATCCTGACCACTGCCCACTCACAATAGTATTTGGACACCGCTGGGTAGCCAGATTTGAACAAGTTTGTAGGCAAACAACACTGCGTGCTGCAGCCATGGAAGAGATAACAGATATAACAGATTCAGAGATAACAGATTCCACCTGACATAAAAAGCCTCACCATCCATCTAAAACCACCATGAACAGAGGCATAGTAAAACCAGGAAAAATATTGGAGATGCCTTTGGAAGATGGATACAGCTTAAAGCCCAGAAATCCTTTAAAACGGATGCTGATTTGGCTAATTGAGCGTCACCTAAAATTAGCTATCGAATTTATCTCAGCTACAAGTAGGGATGGACATTTTGAGTAAATTCAACATTTGAGTACTCGCATTCATACTCAGTGTTTCATGTGCAGCCTGGTTTCAATGCAGCGAGACATAGCCAGTGAAGTGACTAATGCGGCGGAGTGGACATGGAACGGCTGTTTACTACCTCGGCAACAACTATCGTAAGAGAAAAATACAACAGAAACCACAAGCTTGACTCAAAATTTACTCAATTTACCGAATACTTATTTGTTTAACTCTATTTGTTTAATTTGTTAATACTGACCTCCATATTGAGTAACGTTACTCATGCCCATACCTAGCTACATGCTACATGCTACAGTTTTTATCTATCTAATTTAATGTAAAACTTACATCTGTTTTAGAAGAATTTATTGTATTTTGTGACTGAATCAATGAATGTGCTGAAATGTCACTAGCGTTAGATTGTTAGGTAGACATTTTAGTTCAATGTTGTACAATTGTATGTGCACATTGGTTGATTATGGCATATTCTTTTTAGCTATGAGGGTTCAAGCACCTCCACCTCTAGCAAGAAAGCATCACTTGATGGCCCGGCACTGTACAAAATTGGATATCTATCAAGTGGAACACTTTCAGGTCAGTCAGTATCTGCATCGATATTCATTTACAACCCCCATTGTGAAGGGCATATCCTAATATGAATACATAAGTATGTAGCTGAAGCAACTTGCGTGTCCTCATTCTGGCAACCCACATGAGCTCCACTATTTTGAATTTGGACTGCAGTACCCATTTCAAATGCTGTTGTCAATCTTATACATAGCACCTTTTCATTCAAAACTTAGCTTATTTAGCTATATTAATTAATATGTGCAGGCTTTTAAATGCACCTTATCCTCAATTAACAGATTTGATTTACCCAAGAGTTTCCTTTGAGTAATTCAAGGCTATTAGAATATTTCTTTAACTTCACATGCTGTTAAATGCACTGTGATATTTGGCCTTCACTGGCTTAGACACTTAGTTTGACAGAACTTTGTCACTCTTGCTTTTGTGCAGGCGGTCTTAAATGATTTCACTCCAAAGCTTCAAACTTCATATTTTCTCCTTTATGAAGACAATTATCCACTCTGAAAGAGCCTTTAATACACATCAGCCTTGAAAGAAAAAAAAAGTGATAAGAAAAAAGAAACTATATGAATATAGCAGAAACATTCACGGCTTCCTCATTAAAAACAGAGCTTGTTCTTATTTGCTTAGTATTATTAGACTTTAATAATAGAAAGTAAATTACAGTGATCCTTTTGAGGATGGACAGGTTAATGGTATTATGAAGAGTGGGAGAACAAAATAGAAAAGTGGATGGGAAAATAGATGAAAGGTCATCAGTAGCACATGTAGACTCTGGAAAAACAAATGGAGACAGCAAATGGACACCACTGACTATCTCACAAATATTATACACACATACACTCAAAAATATTCCTTCCTTTTTGCTGTCTAATAGCTTTTATGTTTTAATTATCCATACATTAGGTAATCACAGTCATTAATTAAACCATCTTAATGTTAAAGTCATAAATGTAGCCCTAAATGTTATGTTAAAGTCAAAATAATGTAGCAGCATTCACTTTCATAGTGTAACATATTTTGAAGTGAAACATAATATTCAATAAGACAAAATGTAGGGCACAATTAGATTTTATCAATCAGAAATTGATTGGATTGTAAAGAGTGGTCTCTATTGCAGGTGATTGGAGTTGTTGGAAAAATAAGAGCACTTGATGAGGAAAGATTATGAAGTTAAATATGCTTTTTTTTCTTTGGAAACTGTGCCATGAGAAATTGTTCACAATATGTCCAGGAACGTATTGATAAAGTAAATAGGGTTGATTTTGATATTTATGTTGACTTTACAGGTAATGGAAGCATAAGCGTATGCTGTAAAAGCAAATAGTATACCTAACTATAAAAATCATAATGACTTTACTTGATTTTAACCAAAATGTTGTGTTTACTATAGATTTTCAACATTTGTTAAAATATTAGATAAATAGCTGGCAGAACTAACGTCCTGGTTACTTCTGTAACCTCCGTTCCCTGATGGAGGGAACGAGACATTGTGTCGATGTAGTGACACTAGGGGTCACACTTGAGAGCCCGAGACACCTCTGATCTTTGAGAAAAGCCAATGGGAATTGGCGAGTGGTATTTGCATACCCCTCCCCCGGATATACGGGTATAAAAGGAGGGGACGTGTATAGGTTTTTTGCTGAGGAGTCGAGAAAAATGTCCCGGCCATTTCAACGGGTAGTTCAGCGTAGGGGTCCCCTACAAAAGCGCCACAACTAGCTGTACTGGGTTATGTCTGATAACACTGTATTCAACACAAACTGGGCTACAATAATATGTGAGCAACATGTGTGTACAGGTTTGTATTTTTGAGAAAATAACATTTATGCATGTTTTCTTTATTTTATTAAAATGTTAAGTCATTGAAATAAGGCCATATAACAAATACTCAGCATTTGTCCACAAGACCTTTGAGAACTGGATCTTGTAGCCTAGAATTTTTGCTGCAAAATGATGTGAAAACCATTCTGATCACTCATTCATACAAAACAATATAGTAATTTAACTTTTGCAAGACACTTTTAGTGTTACTATCATGAATATGGATGTATTTCACACTGGAGGAGACAAAGACCCCTCCCCTGGACCCATCAATGAGGAATGTGACAGAAAGACTTAATTATCAAAATAAAGTTTTAAGTTAAAAGAAGTAATATGACTTTACATTTTCTTTACATAAATGGATGGATGGATGGACTACCATTTAAAAGAAGTCTCTTTTGCTCACCAAGACTGCATTTATTTGATCCAAAATACAGAAAAAAAAATTGATATTGTGAACTCTTTTTACAATTTAAAAGAACAGTTTTCTATTTGAATATATTGTAAAATGCTATTTGTGATCAAAGCTGAATTTTCAGCATCATTACTGCAGTCTTCAGTGTCACATGATCCTTCAGAAATCATTAAAATATGCTGATTTTCTAATATGGGCATATATAAAGTGCATTTTACTCATTTAACCTGAACACATATTTGCAAGTACAAGCTTTGTTGATGATATTAGGCAGCATAAACACTAGATAAAATATAATCTAAACATTCATAAAATTGTGTCCTCGGCTGGATCAAGTCTCTCTTCAAAATACAAACGTTCAACAGAGTCCTGCTCTTCTTCTGAGGAAAATGTTAACTCTTCGTCACTATCCAGGAGATTCCTCACATGTATATCTTGTGATTTTTCAAACACGCAGAAAAGTGAATGAACTAGATGTTTTCATTGCACAGTCGGGGACGTTTACCATTTGCATTGATTGTCTCAGCACATTACCATATGAATAGCGCCCTCTGCCCGTGGATGTGATCATATTAGGGATAATTTGCTGAGCCATTTCATACAGATTACATTGCAGGAGAATATTTGTTTTAAATTTGAATTGTTGTATTTAAAAGTAGACATTTTAAGCTTTCTTTAGACATATGTTTCATGTTATGTGATACGTATTCGCAGAGTTTCAGTTAATTTTTGTGACGTGTTTCAGAAATATGCTTGTGAACATAGAGACTGCTGTAAGCTCACCCTTTTATTTTCTTAATTTTACAAAAGCACAAGGTTTTGTTGTTATTGTGAGGATACACAAATAAAAGTAGACCCTTTATAGTCTCTAATGATGTCTTACACTTATCTGTATGCCCCAAAATGACGGAGTATTTTATGTTGTTTCTGCTTTAATGATGAAAAAATCCAGCAGGATGCGCCGGTGCAGCCGTCAACCCCAGAGGGTTAATTCATTTGAGCATTAGGGTTTATAGTGTTTATAAGCCCCACAGCTGTCTCTCGTTGTTCGCTCACTTCTGTTTTTTCACCCTCCTCCACCCCATCATCACCAGTTTAGGTCCCATCCTGGGCGGGTTTAAACTCTGATCCCCTGCTGACATTGCCTGAACCATACCAACCATACCTGGCTTACGCCAAATTATAGAAGAATCTCTACATTTGTATTAATACCAAAATACTAAGTCTTTTCTGATAGAAAAACATTTGGTCTAAATAAAATGTTGAAATGCTTGTGTATGTTAATGTTTTCAATTGTGCCTGATGTTTTTTGCATATGTAACTACTTTATGTAAGCTTGTTTGCATGACCAGAATGTGTCTCATGTGTGTTAGTGTTTTATTGCACTCACACCCATCAAGCTGTACATATAGAGTATACAGTCCTTTGAAGGCACTCGTTTGAGCTTTGCGTTTATTTGCAGGTCAGACCCAATTCTAAAGGCAGACTCAGATTGCAGCAGAGTTTTCATCTGAATGAAGGGCACTTGTAGATTCCAGTGGCTTTGTTAGCCCTACAGAGCAAGAGACAGAAAGAATGGAAAAGAATAACGAGGATCTTGCCTCATTGATGCGCTTTACCCAACATCCTGCAGAGTGTACAGACCTCAAACAGCTGCCAGACAATGCATTCGCATTACAGTAAAATACACGTCACATTCATATAAGTCTTCGTGGCTACAAAAGCAAAACTGTTTTGACAAAAGCACTCCACACCAGGCGATGGAGGAACATAAGGTGAGTTCAACAAGAGAATGAGTGCTGCCCTCCAAACATCCAGTTATAACAAGTGCGCAACAAGGAAATAGAATGAATTAAAAAGGTTAAAGAAAACACTGTAAATAATAAATAACATGTTTATTCATAGAACATATGAATTACAGTATTTATATGAAGTAATTTGGACCAGTGGTTCTCAACTTTTGCAGAACTCTTTTGCATCAGGATTCAGATTTTACATTGAAGATCAAGTGGCGACTTGCACAAACAAAACTATTCCTTAAAAAATTATAAAAATAATATCATGAACTACTTTGACCCAACAATATGCTAAATTATTGAGTGTTTGGTTTCAAAATTTTGAATTTCTATTGCTTTGTGCTCTTTGCAGCCAATAATTCACTGCACAAAACACATAATAGTTCTTGTTTGGCATTTTTTTTTTTTTTTTGGCATAGTTTTATTAATGTTTTTCAAGGATGAGGGCATGGTCACACAACTTGACCATGTTGGCTTCTGTCTAAATACGCTAGCTTATACCAAGTGACAAATACATTTGTACCGAAATAGAGTTTAATTGGACTCACAGCCTTCAACAACAAAAAATATTTCATTTTATATAGGGTTAAACACAAATAACTGCTTCCTGGTAATACTGGAAGTTACACAGATTTATGTCTTGCACAGATAAAGCTATGATTATTGGCTCTAGATTTTCAATGTCTTTCAGCGGCTGAAAGAATAGCAGCAGTACGATGAAAATAGAAGGGAAAGCAGAGTGTTTTTCTGCCTCTTTAGTAGTGAAGGTACAAACGCTTCAAGTCAAAACGCAATGACTTGACAGCACGTCGATGTCTTTTTTTTTTTTTTTTAGACAGGCCATAATTTTCAACTCAAAATTGCACACTTCCACAAGAAACATGAGGGCACTCTTCTCATTGGCTGATACCTTCTAAGGTAATACATTACATGTGCGGATGGACTAAAGTGTAAACTGCCTTTTCGAATGGCAGCCACTTAGCCAGAAAGCTGGGGAATAATAAGCAGCCTTGATGAAAGAAGTGGCATGCAAAACATTTGCTCTGCTAAACCATTTAAACATCTTGTCAAATGTAAGGAAGTTAACAGAAAGGAAAAGGAAGACTTTCATGATAGTAAAGAAGGTTAACATTCTCAAATAATTTAAAAGGAACATTCCAGGTTAAATCATTATGCATACTAACTGATACATCTGTGGCATGCTCTCATTTACCACTGAAAATAATTATGACACATCCCTATAAGTTTGAAAAAATTGTTTACAGTAATGTACTTACAATGGAAGTTTATGGAACTATCATACATGTTACATACAAATGTTATAATTAATCAATTCCTCAGGATGTTTTAGCATAAAGGACCATTCACACCAAACACATTGTTGCATCCATTTGTGCTATTTTTATGTACACATGAGCTAGACAGATGTCATGGCATGGTCCTGTCACCTTGTCGGGTTGGGTTTCTGTCTGACCGGACCGTGGCATTATCGTCCTGTCTCATGTCTTGTGTACCTTTTTTGTGTGAGTGCACGGGTCTGGCTGTTTGTGACTTCCGTGTACGAGTTACAGCCATTACTATTATGTTACTCTCCGGTGATTTCACAGTTCTGTCACCTTCTCATGTTGGGTTTTGTTTGAAGAGGACTGTGATTTGTGTTGGCACACGGGTCCGGTTGTTGGTTACAGCCGTGCGTCCTCTGGTGATGTCATGGTACTGTCACCTTGTCAGGTTGAGTTCAAATTATGTCACGGTCTGACAAGGACCATGACATCATCGTTCCCTGTTTGTTTTGGTGAAAGCATGTTTACGTTATGCCCTCATTTGTTTCAGGTGCCGCTGGCATGTGGAATTAGAGTTTCCATGGGAACACTGATTGTTTCCATGGGAATGCTGATCATGAGAAATTTCAGCTGCAAGTGGCACCTGCCTCTTGTTTGTTTCCTACTTATTTAAATCCCCTCGTATGTCATGTCCGGCACTGGATAGTTCAATGGGGGTTTAATGTTTATATAGTTCAATGTTGAATGTAGTCTAGCTTATGCTAATGTGTGTGCTGTCAAGCAACTAACCTTGCTCTCTGTGTCTTGTTGGTGCTGTCTCATGTATCTGTTGGTTCCCTGTCTCTGCCCGCGTGTTGGGAGTGTGGTTACCTTCCAGCTTACGGTACGCCTGTCCTTGCAGCCCACGAATCGCCAGTGGAGCATTCCTTGTAGCTGCAGCCGGTGCTGGGATTGCCAGTTTTCGCCAGCACAAGTTTAAGTCGACATTTATTGTTGTAAATAAATCCTTTGAACTGTTCCTCTGCTATTGGGTCTTTGACTCACGCTTTCTGACACATCATTGATTGTTACACCACATCTCGCTGTTTATCAGAATCTTGCACAGGAGCGCCACATTTTTAGACAAGTAAAAAGAACCTTTAAACTTAAAAAAAAAATGTGTCTCGAAATGCCTGCTTTCTGTTCTAATCAATGTGTCTTGCTTTTTTATCACAAGAACACATTTGATCAGAAAGATTTTACACAACAGTACAAATCAAATTTTAAACATTAGTGCATATAATCATAACAAATTATAAACATAAGAAACCATAAGTGCTTCATATTTCTACTTGAGTTCGGAATTGCATACAACCCATACTACTCAGACTACTTCTGCCATAAATGGCACAAATAGTAATATATTAGTATGCAATTCAAATTCACCAAGAAGCAACTTCTTTTGAGACTTGGGTTTTGAATACCAGGTATGTGTCTGAAAGTATCATGTGTGGCGTAATTTAGTGGCTAAGTGTAGCGGAACTTAGCAAAGTGACTGAAATCGCTAACAGCATGTTTAATGTACATAAAATGCAGCAATATTGTGGGAAAACACGTAATTATTGACATTACAGCTTAAGGAAACACAGTTAAGCCCATGAATAATTCTTAACCAGTGTGCATCTCCACTTAAGGCAGGCAAAGGTATGCAAAGTGAACAGTCTAAGCAGCAGTGTCTTCATTCAGAGGAAGTATACCTGCAGCTTTGTGCAAAAGGATGTCAAACACTTAGATACCATGGAAACGTTAAGGTAATAAATATAGAAATCTGGGAAGACCATGATGGCACATTCCTCTCTAAAACATTATGTCTACCCACACTGCCACAAAGCATAGTTTACTGATTCACACTCCAAGTACATGTATATACACACACCAACCGCTGAGCATACAGACCTTCACAGAGGGAAATCCACAGGAATGAGAGAGAGAGAGAGAGAGAGAGAGAGAATGTGAGTGTGACAACAACATGCAATAAATATAGAAATGTACAATTCATCACTGTGTTTTGAAATTATAGCCATAACACTTAAACCTTACACATATTAGCATGAAACTGGTGCATTAGAATCACTTACCAACCTGTGTAAAAATAAAATTCTGTCATCATTTACTCACCCTTATGTCATTGAAACATCAATAACATTAAACCTCATTGGTTTCTATGTCATGACGTCAGTTCACGCAATGCGCAAGAACCAATAAGGTTTGCTGTTCCGTTTGCACCTGGTATTACAATGTGTCTCGAGTGATTCGATCTCATGTGGTAAGGTGAGCCACATCACTGTTTACACCTGGTTGCTTAAATGCGTCTCCTGTGACCACTTGTGTTCAGATTTAGAGGGAAGGATCTCTTTTTCATGATGTCATACATCAATCACTATGTCAGTGTGTTAATGCATAATATTAAAGTGCAACAAAGTCAGAAAAGACAAAGCGTGAAAAAGATGCCACAATGTTCCTCCCAGTCGAAATTTTATCTAAGCACAAACACAACATCAAGCAGAATTATCTGCTATTTTAGTGTTTTACCTGTATTAAAAGAGCTTCAGGTTTTTGTGATTCTTATCTTTGTTGATATCAGACACATTAAAGAAGATCCGTGAAGTTCTTATGATTGTGCATGTATCCGCATCTTCAAATTTTATGATCAGATGGTGTAGCGCGGAGGAGGGCCAGGCCGGAATGACGCACACCCGGACTCCAGCTGTCCTCAGCTGACAGCTTCACTGAATTCTACCTGCTCAACACCTGTTTCATGTACAACAGTAAAGAGAAGACTCAGAGGTGCAGGCCTTATGGGAAGAATTGCAAAGAAAAAGCTAGTTTTGAAACAGAAAAAAAAATAAATAAAGGTTAGAATGGGCAAAGAAACACAAACATTGGACAACAGATAATTGGAAAAGACTGTTATGGATCTTAACCCCATTGAGCTTTTGTGGGATCAGCTAGACTTTAAGGTGCTTGAGAAGTGCCCAGCAAGACATCAACATCTATAGCAAGTGTAAGTGCTACAGGAAGCGTAGGGTGAAATGTCACCTAAGTATCTGGACAAACTGACAGCCAGAATGCCAAGGATCTGCAAAGCTGTCATTGCTGTATGTGGAGGATTTTTTGATGAGAAATATTTGAAGTAGTTTGAGATTTTTTTTTAAATTGTAATAGTCATTTTTCACATTATTAATGTCCTGACTATACTTTGTGATCAGTTGAATGCCACTTTGGTGAATAAAATACCAATTTCTTTCCATAAGAGCAAAATCTGTACATTATTCAAAATTTTTGGCTGCCAGTGTAGATCAAACAACAAACTTAAATAATAATAGTAATAATATTATTTTTCAAAATGTGCTTTAACAAAAAATATTTTAGCAATATAGCAGCCTAGATTCAACTGCAATCCAGCCTCATGGGTGTGTGAGATAGAAAGAGAGAGAGAATGAATGAAGAGAGAAAAGAAAAAAAGAGAGTAAATAATACTCAATGCCTTCCAGTAAAACCTCTCCGATCGGGACACACATGCTTGGCCAGGCACCAACTCTCGTAGCTATTTAAAGCAGTTTCTCCATGTTTTTAGAGAGATAGCAACAGCCACTGACACAGATGTTGAAACGGGGATTTTCTTTCTCCCTCACTCTCAGTGCACCTGTGCACATTTTGTGCCAAATTCGCGTTGTGTCTAAATGGGAGGTCCAAACATACCACCCGCTTAAAGCATGAAAGCAAATATCACATTATTATTTATCATGAGCAGACTCTGGGGTGGGCGTTTTGGCTACGGCCCAGTATCTGAATGATGAGCGGGGTCAGGTGAACACTCAGGCTGGATTTATGTATGTAGAGTATTCACAAACACTAAGAGCCGTTAAACAAGCTGTCAGTATGGCTCAATATCACCACATTTACTTATCAGAGAACATTAAGCAGTGGAAGAGACCATGTTACCAGCCCATAGCATTACTAAGGATTACATTTAAAACAATCCATCCATCCATCCATCGTCAACCGCTTATCCTGTGTACAGGGTCGCGGGGGGCTGGAGCCTATCCCAGCTACATTTAAAACAATGATTAAAATAATTATTTTTTATTTTTAGTGGTGCTTGCTAAGGTATGGATCACTATTTTTATTACTTAAAAAATTGAAAACAATTTTTCTTGCTTATTATTTATTATTTATATTATTTCTAACCCTTAGTTAGGGATTTGAACAAACCGCTAACCCTAATTTTTAAATTTAGGCATGAAACTTGATCACACAGGAAAACGATCACTTTTATATATTCATGTACTCAGAAATCGACCCCATTCTGTTGAATAACTGACTGGGTTAGGTCAGTGGTTAATAAAATATGCATTCCTGTTGACTGTGTTAAATCATTAAATACAACTTGCTTTTGGCGCCACTCTTTGGACATTTTTCCCGGAAACTGGAGCTCACACGTGTCCATACCAGCATACTCTCATGACATTTACATGAGCATTGCAAAGTTTTTGCAAAAGTGAAATGACGTGCTTCATAACACGATTGGCTTCACTTTTCAAGTTACATTTTCACAAGGGGGTGCCAGAACCAAGCAAAATGAGGTTGTAATCAGACAAGGTTTTTATGGTCAATTTTAGATGGAGGTTTTAATAAAATGAACCTCCCTAATCTAAAACTTTACCTTTACCTTAACCAATAGTGTCCAAAAAGAGAAATTTCAGTTTAACAAAACAGACAACCTTACCCTTAACAACACCTAACCTTAACCGATAGTGTTTTAAAATGCAGAAGCAAAATGAAAAGCCCTTTTCTGCAGCAACCACGTCACTCTGTTCACTTCTATGTCTGTTTTGTGTCACGTGTCAGCTTGAGTTCTTGTCTAATTTTGAACCATGGTCCTCCGAGTCCAAAGTCCAACACTCTTTGAGGTGAGCTACCGTGCAAGCTAATCATATTGGAATAAGTGTATATATATATATATATATCTATATATATGTAGGTGGGTCTGCAATACAAGCGTATGTAATACCTAGTCCTCGTCCCCAGCGTAGAGCCCCCCACAGGATGTGGATAACCCCTGCCTCATGGCCTGGCATTTGGACCCTCCACTTTGAAGGTGTATGTGGCCACTATAGCGGCACACTATGGCACAGTGGACGGAAAGTGCTTGAGGAAGCATGACCTGAGGAAGCTGAATCCTCCTAGGCCACACTTAGTCCCCTCATGGAATCTCTCCATGGTCCTCCTGGGCCTTCGGAGAGCCCCATTTGAGCCACTAGATTCAGTCGAGCTGAAAGCCATCTCCATTAAGACAGCCCTCCTGATTATCCTAACCTCCATCAAGAGGGTTGGGGAACTGCAAGAGTTTTCTCTCAGCCACACATGCCTGGAGTTCGATTCAGTAGATTCTCACATGATCCATGTGACCGGCCCTTTGGGAATACGAGCACACTCTACGAGGAGTCTGGCATCCTCATGGGAACTGGCCAGGGGCATCTCTCTAGCAGATATCTGCAGGTCAGTGGGCTGGTCAACAACCAATACCTTCAAGACTTTTTGGTCTCTGGGTTGAGCCAGTTTCTTCCCTGCATTTTCAGGTACGAACAGGTAAGGTTACGGGACAGCTGGCCAGGTATACCGCTTGCGCGCAGTGCCTTTCCCCTCTGTGAGGCAAAGACGTGCGCTTCTTTCCCATGCGATTTCAAGAACCCGTGAATCCTGTATGCTTTCCTCCCTAACCCTGTGGCTGTGAATTTGGTTCACAGCCATACCCACTATGGGTACTAATATGGCCTGTACTGGGATGGGTGCTCCACAGGTCACGACTACTCCGGTAACCCCCTGTGATGTATTTTCTGTGGTACAGTCTCCCTGTCGGTAGACCCGTGTCTCCCTTGGGCAGAGCTTTCTCAGCCCCGGTTGCTGTGTTTGTAGAGCTCCTCCCCTTCATGGCAGGACCTACCAATGCGCCTCCTTCATGTGCGGCGGATGAGCCCACTTGTCGAATTGCCACATGTTGTCTCCTCTTCGGGCAGGATGTGGTCTTCGAGGGGTCTTTTCCCCCTGAAAGAATAGGAAAGAAAAAGAACACCTTCCCCGATGCGTATAATAGCGTTAAATGGCCATAGCCGAATCTAATACTCTGTGGAGAGAAAATATATAGAGAAAAGGCCGTGGCTGGCGCGGACTTCTCCCATGCTAGTTACATTGCTTCTCCCCCTCAGAGATGTGGGGAACTACATGACGTCTTGTTGGGCATTGGGGGAGGTTATGTGCAGACTAATGCACCTGCTATTACGCATGCAGCAGCTTGCTTGCTCCTTCATCGGCAGTTCACATAACATGTTTCAGCTGTTGTGTCCTTTTTCAAAAGGGAACCCTAGTGTCACTACATCAATACAACGTAAAGTGAGAGACAGAAGGGGAATGTCTCGGTTACTATTGTAATCTCCGTTCCCTGATGAAGTGAACGAGACATTGTGTCCCTCTTGCTACAATGCTGTAATATCCGCTGAAATGGCCGGGACCTTTTCTCGGCTCCTCAGCACAAAACCTGAATGAGTGGCCACATTCCAGCTTTATACCCGTATGTCCGGGGGAGTGGCATGCAAATTCCACTCGCCAATTCTCATTGGCCTTTTCTCAAAGATTGGAGGTGTTTGGAGCTCCCAAGAGCGATCCCTAGTGTCACTACATCGACACAATGTCTCATTCCCTCCATCAGGGAACGGAGGTTACAACAGGATCCGAGATGTTTTACATAACAGTTTAGTGTAAAAGAAAAAAAAACTCAACCAATCAGAGGTGGAAAGTAACGAATTAAAACTACTCTCGTTACAGTACTTGAGTAAAATTGTATAAATCTTTCTACTTTTCTAAGTATAAAATAAATAACAGTACTTTTACCTGAGGTGATTAAAAATGTATTCAACTTCGCTACAGATATTTTTCACGACAGTTACAAAGTACGAAAAGATACATAATGTTTCAGAATTTTTGGGAAGAGGAAAGTTATAAGTGTTACATCTGTTTATAAACTAAAATGCACTGTGTGCTCCGTGACAGAAGCCCGCAGGGCACAGCATCATGAGCACAGCAGCAGCTTGCATAAACTGCCGACGGTGTCCTCTCTTCTCTAGCTTCTTCAAGACTTTCTGCCCTGTCACTATACAATAACTGTAAAACTGTTGTTGTCTGCATATTTAATTTTATTCTGGAAAGGAGCCGTTCATTCAGGTACGAGGGAACCGTCTGAACATGTTTAATCACTGATCAAACTTCACTTGTTTTTAAGGTATGCAATGTTTTAACTGTGTCAAACATTAACACAATGTAGTTTGACATACAGTATATGTGCGAATATCTTTTTTAATTGCTACTATATGTCTAAAACAAACTTTTAAATACCTTAGAAAGATACAATGCCAATAGTGCTGGACATTAATGGGGGACCGAAATTGGCAGAACTAACACCAAAATTCAAAATAGGGGGCAAAAAATGCCCACGCATCTAGTTCCCGTGTTTTAATAGTAATATCTGATATAGTTACAATTACATACATTGCAATCTTCTTTTGACTTTTCACTGAACATTATATTTTTGTTCATCGCACCATCACATGCACAGATGGTTCTTTCAATTCGCATCAGTTTGGTATTGTACTCCCACTTTAAATTCCGTAACCATTCACCCCTCTTGTTCAAAATAAACTGTCCTAGTGGGTAACACTTTCGCTCACAGTGCTGTACTGTACTTCCCGGCCTTGTGCTGCTGTTTATCTGTCTGAGAAGCCTCACCCGCTAGAGACCAAAAATGTGCAAGGAATGGATGTGATATAAAGATGAGAAAATCACAAAACACAATGTAAACAAAGGGTACAATTAACTTAATAATAATAGGCCTATTGCAATATATTAAATAACCATAATGTTAATTAAGATTTTATTATTACAACTTTAAAACAATAATACATATTCAGAACAACCACTTTTAGTGTTTGAATTAATCATTTCTCTCACTAAACACTGTGTGAAATGTTTATTTTTTCCTTATTTTATTCAGTTGGCTTCTAGGAGTTGATAACTGTTTGCTTAATAATCTTATTCCATATCTGGATAATTGCTGCAATATCATAGAGGATAAATTTGCTCATCAATGAATTTGCATTATATTAGTTTTGTACAGTATGTAACTTAATAGCCAAAATACTTGGATATACGTGAATGAAAATTAACCTGAAATAGGAATGTGTTTCAGTCACAATGCACATTAGTTACTTTAGAGATATTTCAAATGTTACAAATTTCTATTTGTGACAATGTTCTTATGTTCTAAGGAGGAGGCGGGAACCAGCTGAACAGTCAATGCAAAACTTTAAAAACATACTGAACTCAAACATAACATAAACTGCAAAACAAACAAAGACGCACACACACAGCTTCGTACGTCTCACTCTCGCTCTATCACTGATGTCTATGGCATCCCCCTATCTCTCTCCTGCGGATTAGTGAACTCAATGCCAGGTGTGCATCATCACGGCCCGGCCACGCCCCCTCCTCGTCACACTCCTCCACCGCTAGATTCAGGCCAGGGAGACTTCCAGCCTGACTTTCTCTTCCTATTTCCTCTTGCATCCTTCCTCCAGCCGGCCTTCCACCCCGCCTGGGTAACTGAGAGAGATGAAGGTACGGAGAGGGAAGAGAGGAAGAGAGAGTAGGAGAGACAGAACGATAGAGAGGACAGCGGCTCCTCTGTCTCCTGGTGCCTTCTGCCGAACTGATCCAATACCACCGCACCATATCACCTCGGCGACCCTCCAACAGCGGCGAGGGCTATCCGACAGCGCATCCCTCCTCCCTCCTGGGCTTCGGCACCAATGCAACAAGGTTCTTAAGATGGGCAAGGAGGAGACAGTAACCAACTGAACAGTCAACTTAAAATTGTAATAACAAACTGAACAAACATAAAATAAATGGCAAACCAAACAATGACGCACTCACAGCTTTGTGCATCTCTCTTTCTCTAACTGGCGTCTAAGCCCCCCCTTATCTCTCTCCCGCTGATTATTCAACACAGCGCCAGGCCTGCATCATCATGGCCCAGCCACGCCCCCCCTCCTCATCACATTATTTAAATAAATGATGTGTTCTTAAAATGTTCTGTTTGTTCAAGAATCATCTTGCAGGTCTTTGGCATTTAGAAGCTGCTAGTTTAGGACATGTGAGGAGTCTGTTTCTCAAATAAGAGACTGTGATTGACTTGTCTTTTTGTTGTGTATCTGGCTGTCCACTTCCTTCTCTATCCTGGTGTAGAGTATGAACGGAAAATCATGAACTCATTAATTCTGAATGCAATGCACACATTTTTACAAACGGTCCTAAAACCCCCACACACTGTGACTCACCATCTAAATCACCAGGTAAAGCCAGCGAGTCTGGGAGTTAGAATGCTTTCTTGACGTTTTTACAACTCAAAGAGCCTCTCCAGAGACACTCGTGATATCGCCATCTACACACTGAAAATCTATACACACACGTTCCTACCATGTAAAACCCAGAAATGGCTTATTTCAAGGAAATATGTTTTATTCCCGTATGCTTGGGTATTTCTGCTGTTATATCAAACTAGTTAAGATTGTTTAGTTGTGTAGTTAAACTCTGAGGGCTTATATAAAGAATCTAAGAGTATATATTCACTTTTAAGTGTACCAAATACAAGTTTCTTGGTATCAAATTAAACCTTACGACTCGCCCTAGCTGAATATATATATATATAAGGTTACATTAAAATGTATTCTGCTATGTTTTACCATCTTTTGAGTGATTCAAACCACATCCAGGACCCTGTTGTAAATTAGGCAAATGACCAGCCTTGACAAGACAAAGGGAACCTTCTCGCGCCAGAACTGAGGAGCCTCATTGGGTCATTCCTCCCAAAGGAGGCGTGACCTCCCTACCTTAAAAGTCAGGATCTGGTGTGGAATCGCTCTCTTCCTCTCTTCTCTTAACTCTCTTGTCCTCTTTCTCTTGTCCTTTGTCCTTACATCTCTCTCTTACTTTCTCTTCTGAACCTCTTCAAGTTTTCTTCAACTTCTCTTCAAACTCTCGTCAGACATGTCTTTTTTTTATTTGCCGTTTATCTCAGTCTTTTTCTTGTCTTCGGACAAAGCTCAACACTCTACGTTTTTGGAGCAGTCCGATATCCTCCGGGTGAAAGGACTCTCTCTCAGTTTCAACCATTACGCCTAAGATGCTTTGAACTTCCTTACGAGCTGATATTATCAAAGTAAGTTAACGTGCTTTGATTAAGTAGGCTTATACTAAGAATAAACCTTCTGGAGTTTTGATCAAGAGTATCGAGCAAAGTGGTTTGCTGGACGAACTGATAGGTTGCGGTACGGGTTAATTCCATTAATGTGTTCTGAAAATTAATACAGCCTGTCTGCATGATGTATATTCCTAAATAATTATATTTCGTTGTGTTTAATTATCTATATATATCTGAAGCAGACTTTTGGGCTATATAACCCCTGTGTTGGGGCAATTTAGAATGTATTGTTACCTGGTTCAAACCGTATGATTAATCATTGATTACAATCATTAATATTAATTGTACCTTCCCCAAACCTGAACCAAGAAACCCTACACTGGTTAGATATTCTTTTTTCAAAACAGTAATGCATGGAATAGCCTTCATCTCTCTAAAACAATAGACTTTAGGAGAAAACAGAGTATCAGTAGAAATATGTTTCCTTTTGCCTAATTTTAAAACCAGAATTTGACTTGCAAGTGTAAAGCAACTTGTAAGAATGTAATACCTCAACAAATGGGGAAAAACCCACTGATTGTGATTTCCGCATGGTAGCGCAACCATTTTCAATTGTTCTAATAATAAGAACATTTTCTTGAGTACCAAATTAGCACTAAAGAATGTTTTTGTAATGAATAGCTGACACGGTATATGTTTGCCATCACGGGTAAAGAAAAAAATGGAATAAAAATGGATTTATGTTCTAAAAATGGAAGCGTATATACTATATATAATATAATTTTCATAAAGTAACTTGTAATTACTTGAGTAGTTTTAGTACTTATTTACTCCTACTTGAGTCATAATATTTCTCAATACTTCTAATTGTTCACAAGTGAATTATTTCTTCAGTAGACTTACTTTTACTTAAGAAAATTATTTACTCTTTCCATCACTGCAACCAATTATATGAAATATAATAATTTTGCAATGCTGATTTTGACAATATGTTTACATCTAAATCATATTTGTATAGATTTATGGGATAGTCTGTTCATTCAGGAATTCAGCACACACAGTTTCATATATGTTCTCACATACACAAAAACAAGCACACAGGCACCAGATGGATGACAGAGCAATAAAGCAGAAGGGAAAAATATATTTTGTTCTCCTTGCAGTGTATCTGCAAATCTATTAACAATGTCCTTACTCTCCTTCTTTTCTTCCCTCTCTCTCACTGCGCAGATGTTACAGACACATTACATTACACCTACACGTCATTACACTTAATGGCTCGTTCAGATGAAAGCGGAGTATGGAACTCATCTGTGACAAAACCCTAGAGTTGTATGTCTCTGTTTTTCTAAACGTCTTCTTCTCTGGTCCCCAGACTCCCACTGAACTCCCCGATTGGGCCGGTGAGTGGGGCCCGGGGCCAAACATATCCCAGTGTCCCTTCACTCCTCTTCATCCAAGTTTGAGATCCCAAGAACTAAAATACAAGCAGATAATCCAAAAGCAACATAATCATCTGTTTCTTTATCCTCTCTTGTTCTTCTTTATCCTCTATGTTTTATTATGTCTCTATTGCAAATCTTTTTTTTTATTTTTATTTTTTTTATAATGCTGACTGGTAGGCACTTTCATTATATTCATTGTGATATTAAAGGCATAGTGATTAATAAAAGCCCCAAAATGAAAATTCTTTAATCATTTACTTACCATCTTATTGCTCCTAACACATATGACTTTCTATTTTCTGAAATCTTCAAGAAAGAAGTTTCCACACTATGAAAGCATATAGTGACCAGGGGCTGAGACAAGCTCCAAATTGGTAATAAACATCATAAAAGTACCATCAATTCAGTCAATATTAAAGGAATAGTTCACCCAAAAAAAAAATTTGTTGATAATATACTCACCATCAGGCCATACAAGATGGATCTGAGTTTGTTTCTTCATCGAAACAGTTTAAGATTTTTAGGTTCCCTATCTGTCACTCACTCAATGCTGTGTCGATGAGACACATTCAGATTTCTTCTTTGGAGCCGAGCGGACACATTCACTGAGCTGAATTCTTCCTGCCGTTCCATTCATCTCTCATCTGCCGAAAGTTGCTGGTTCTACGGCGCATTACAGGAGTTCTCCCCCTCACACACTACGGTTGTGTCGAGCAACAGTGCTTGACAGTGCTGTTCTTCAGCAGTGCAGCAGATCCCTTCCTTATATATATATATATCCTATATATATATCAATAAATTATTTAATATTTCTCTAAAAGAGTGGCACAAACGAAAGCGTCTTTTTCAAGATGCCCTTTCGTTTGTGTGTAATTCCTGGTTGCGGTTGATTTCTCTCCACTTCTGACTGCCACGATGCTACCCATGCGGAGTCAGCATTTGTGGATGGTTCGTGCTCTCATTGCGATGACATGACCATGGCTACGTTGCGGTCGCTGCTAGCCTTCGTAAGAGGGAAGCCACCCCAGCGGTTCACCGACTCGGTCCTTCTACCTATGAGTATGAGGAGGGGTCGGTTAGCACTGGGGGGACATGGGGACATCAATGGGACCCTCCCAGCTGGGTATTCCCCCTCAGACCTCCCATTCCCCGTCACACTCGTATGCTCTGACCGAGCACTGGAGTGAGGTTGCCGGGCCGTCTTACGCCGGCTTACGTTCAGGGCTCGTGACGAAGATGAGTTGTCGATCGTGGCATCGGAGAGCGGGCTCGTCATGTCTATCACCGAGGACTCGGCTGGAATCCCACCCCCGGGTGCGGTAGCTCAGTTGCAGGCTGACGCGGAGCTGGCGGCAGGCTTGCCCAGGAGGATGGAACCCTCCTTCCCACTCCTTGTTTTCATTCGACTTTTGTTTTTCGCATGCCCGATGGGCTGCGGTCCCCACATTTTCCATAAAAGGGAAGTTTCCTTATTCCTTGGGCTCTATTTCCGGTCTCCCCAGCCACCGGCTCTCTTTGGCAGGTGCGGCTCCCCGTAGCCGGACCCCCCCGCTTCCGCGCGCCAAGCCGTGGCACAAACCCGCCCCTGATGTGATGGTTTCGAGGATGAAGATCTTCCTCCCCCATCCCAGGCTGTTCGCCAGGCGCCCGCCCAGGTTCAACGCTGTACGCTTCACTGAGCTGAGATGAGGAAGGGATTTTACAGCCCCATACATCATCGTACCCAAAATAGGCGGAAAAGCCTGCAAATTCTGAACCAGGCCTTGCACAGATTCCCGTTCAAGATGCTCATGCAGAGACGCATTTTAGTGAGCGTCCAGCATCAGGATTGGTTTGCGGCGGTAGACCTGAAGGACGTGTACTTTCATGTCTCGATTCTTCCTCTACACAGACCCTTTCTCTGGTTTGACTTGTTGTGTGCACACAGGGACCTGGTACTCAGGCACCTCAGCCATTTGGAGCTTTGGGTCAACTGGGAAAAAAGCAAGCTCACCCCGATTCAGAGCATCTCTTTTCTCAGTATGGAGTTAGACTCAGTCTCGATGACAGTGCGCCTCACCAATGAGCACGCACAGTTGGTGCTGCACTGTCTGCATGCATTCAGACAGAAAACACTGGTCCCACTGAAATCCTTTCAGAGGCTCCTGGGGCAATTGGCATCCTCAGCAATGGTCATGCCTCTTGGGTTGATGCATGTGAGACCACTCCAGCACTGGCTACAGACCCGAGTCGAGAGACAAGCATGGTGCCACGGCACATACCGCATTCTCGTCACGCAGGCTTTTCGCTGTCTGTTCAGCCCCTGGTCAGAACTAGCATTCCAACGGGCAGGAGTTCCCCTTGGCCAGATCTCCAGGCATGTCGTGGTTGTGACAGATGCCTCCCAGTGTGGCTGGGGCGCCGTGTGCAATGGGCACTCAGTTGCTGGCCCTTGGACCGACCCACGACTGTCTTGGCACATAAACTGCCTCGAGTTGCTGGCGGTACTATTTGCCCTGAGGAGGCTATTGCCGTTGATCCAAGACAAACATGTGTTGGTCTGGAAGGACAACACAGCGACGATCGCGTTACAACTCGTCGAATGTCACAACTCCACCCTCAGCTGGACCATCTGAGGGTGGAGTCTCCACTCTCCCCTGAGCGTAAACTGTCGCGAAAGCGCGTCCGCTGTGCTGTTGAGGTGGCCTGGGATGTGAGTGGCCCGCAGTGACTTGAGGCGCTGCTGACTCCAAAGGAGGAGACAACGGATGAGTTGTGACATTCGACGAGAGCATAAACGCTATTGTCGCTGTGTTGTCCTTCCAGACCAACACATGTTTGCCCTGGATCAACGGCAATAGCCTCCTCAGGGCAAGTAGTACTGCCAGCAACTTGAGGCAGTTGATGTGCCAAGACAGTCGCGGGTCAGTCCAAGGGCCAGCAACTGAGTGCCCATTGCACACGGCGCCCCTTATATGGCCCCCAGCTGAACAATGACACAATGTTGAGTATGTAACAGATAGGTTACTGATGTAACCTCCATTCCCTGATGGAGGAAACGAGACGTTGTGTCCCTTTTGCCACAACACTGAACCAACTGCTGAAATGGCCGGGTCTTTGGCTCGGCTCCGCAGTGTGAAACCTGAATGTGGGTTTTCTGCGTCACTCCTTTATACCCGTATGTCCGGGGAGTGGCATGCAAATTCCACACGCCAATTCCCATTGGCCTTTTCTCAAAAGATCAGAGATGTCTGGGCTCCCAATGGTGACCCCTAGTGAAAACTCATCGACACAAAATCTTGTTCCCTCCATCAGGGATCGGAGGTTACATCAGTAACTGAGATTATTTCATTTCAGGCCTCCTCCTTTAAACAATGCAAGTGAATGTACTACATTTTTTAATTGTCCAAAATGCATATTAGGGTGCATCAAAATAATCCAAAATAATTCCTTTAATTGTGTTCTATAGTCCATGTCTTCTGAAGACATATGATAGCTTTGTGTGAGAATCATCCAAAACCATGGCTTAAATCTCATTCACACCAGCACATATTTAAACTTGGTATGTCAACACGCATCATGTTAGGTTTGATGTCAATGATGCCAAATGATGGAGCATCTAATAATAATTAGAGAAATACAAGTGAAGCCTTTTTGGTGGTTTGAAAGCCTTTCATGAACTTGTCATGAACCGTTTGAACCTCCTTTATATACAACTTTACTTTGCCCATAAACCACAGTGTATTTGAGACACTTCGCTCTGTTAGTGCAAAGCAATTGGCCTCCACACTTGCTGGTAAGTTTCTGAAATGTTGGATGGGAGGGGAAGAGTCATTTATATTCATGAGTAAAGTGATAACTGACTGGTCAGAGAAAATACCCAACCTCTTAACCTAACCCTAACAAATCAGGCACAGCTTTCCTCTTTAATATGAATGATTCTTCCATTGCCATCCTACATTTCGAAAATCCACCACAATTATAGGATTATCCACGAACAAAGCCATCAAATGAACACAACATCACATTCCATAGATCAGAGAGATCCCCACGAGCCATTAGAGAGTCATAAAAATGAATCCATGGCACCTAAATTGCTGAAGGAGACCTTCTCTTAATTATAACTATAATCTTTAATCCAGTATGATTCATCTCATTCTACTAAGAATGGTACCCGTTCAACTGGATCTTATACCCCGACAAGCAGGTTTCTCATAACATGTAATGTATTATCCATGTTGTAAAACCAATGAATTAACCAGCATGATTTGTAACCAGGGATTTTCATGTTTTTTACTTACACGTATAATATTCCTGAAAGAATGCTTGTTTACATAGAGAATGTTGATGACAATTAATGTCATGTCTCTTGTACTGTTGCCAAGATATAAATGTATATGATTAAACATGCACTATTTTTGAGCGGGAGATTGTAAGAATCCTCCACAAATGATCATAAATCAACTTTAGGAAATGGATAGACTAGTCGACCGGGTGACTCTGAAAAGCCACTTCTGATGTGCTCCGGACACCTTTAGGGTGTGGCCAATTTCAGTTCAAAACTTTCCTACCCAAGGAAGAACTCTCTCTTCTGCTGAATTTCTCTATTTTCAATGCTCTTTTTGAACAGCCGCTTGGACTCTCCTCTTCGGCTATCTTGCTGCTTCCAGATCCTCTGTACCATGTAGAGACCAAGGAAAACTTGAGACACACACAGTCCAGAAGAAGCCTCTCACTCTCTGCTCTACGGTTCACACACCCAACAGGAGTCGCGAGTCGTTCTTGCAGAAGGCCAAGCTTCATCCAGACAATAACTATCTGCGACGGAATTAACTTTCGACAAGAGCCAAAGAACCAAGCAACACAAAGTACACAAAGCAAAGAAACACAATGACACGCAAGAACATCTCCAGACTTTTGCTCAAAGTGCTGGTGTATTAGTTAAATACTTTGGGTAATCCGATTGCGAATCGATTTAGACTCAAAGGAGGATAAATGGTTCTTAAGGCATTGTCAACGACTCATTCTCAACGAGTTCATTTTCACTGTAAATGAATGATCATTCTGTCACTACTCACCTGCCTATTTCATGTTTTATGTGTTAGATTAATTTATGTTTAGAATAGCAATACATTTTTAAATGATCTCATCCTGGTTTTTAAAAGATTTCACTTCAAAGCTGTACCTAAATATGTTTAATATTATTTTCAATTAGTTATGAGAATAATATTACTCCAATAAGTGACTTCATCATAATTCCCTTATTAAAGCCAATTCCTTAAAATAGAAATTGTGAGCGGATACAACGAGACATTGTATTATGATTTTAATGGTGGAGAATTTTATTCAGACAAATAATCTAGTTATTTGTAATTTATCTAATTTATAATGGTTGTCGAACATGACTAATTCCATTATAAATTTCCTTACATATTAGTATAGAATTAATTCCTAGCTCACACATACTGTTCCTACATATAATGGTGGAGAATTACGCCATTTTAATCCATACCGTGTACATTTATACAACCAAATTTCCTACACCCGCTACATTTCCTACAGACTTTTTTTTTTTAATCACGTGGAAGTGACATCTCGACTTCAGGTTGACAGTGTTGACTACATTAGTTAAAGCCAACTAGTCTATGCAACCCCTAGTCACTGTGTACTTATGTTGTAAGAAAAAGAGTAGCGGTGACATTCTGATAAATATCTCATTTTGTGTTTCACAGAATAAAAAAAAATACAGGTCTGTAAATGACTTGAGGGTGATTAAATAATTACATAATTTTCCATTTTGGGGGAACTATTCCTTTAATGTTTTAATATATCAGAAGAAGTATGTTTGCATGAGTTCTGTCGATTTACAATGCAAGCAGAACTGTAGAGAGAATGAATGTTTATTAATTTCTTCTGTCTTTGTATCCAAACTTTCCGACTCCCTCCAACAGCACAGGTGTCTGTAATGACAGTGTTATGGAGCTTGAAAAGAGCTCAAGGTCTGAATGCATTACAGTAATTTTTTCTATGTGGTGAACAAAGAATTAAGATTAGATGGAGACGAGTGGGGAGACAATCCCACCCCAGACTGCTAAGGCACTAAGGCTATCATCATAGTATTAACAGGGCGAGAAGGTGCATCGTATCTGGCGAGAAGGTGCTGATCAAAGACAAATTTCACACCCTGTCTCAGCTTCCTCTAATTACGCCATCTGTGGCGCGTTCCTCCTTGCAATGCCGGGTACATATCTGTCAAATGCTGCGTATTAACGGGAATGCACTGGAGACTAATCACCCCCAAACCTGGTGCTCATGGAGTGCTGCTCCACCATCTCATTACACTCCTCGTCAATGCAGACAACCCATAACACTGCCACACAGCTGAGAGATCAGCACCAGCAATGCAGTTCCACACTAGATACTACCAAAATGTATTTTATTTGCATATATAGCAGTTGCTTTCAAGTGAAATCACAGTATATTTAACAATGAATATCATTTAGAGTAACCGATTTTCATGACCAATAAAATAGACTAGCATAACAGAAACGAAACTAAAATGACTTAACAGACTACTTAATATGAATTGGCTAAATCATGCTAAACAAACAAAAACAAAAAACATGGTTTGCTGTATAGGCAAAAGATACAGTAGATGTAAACAAAATGTCTTTCATTCATTCTCACATTCCTGTCATTCATCTCACAGCGCATATATTGATGAGGATTCCAGTATTTTCCACCTACAGTGTATCATTCCATTATCATGAATATATATATATATATATATATATATATATATATATATATATATATATATATGTGTATATATGTAATGTAATGTAACTACAGCCCCCCAAAAAAAAACACGGATCACTATTGCTTATATCTTAAAAATGCATTAAGGCATTTGCATTATTTTTTTGTACTTCTATGACTTTTTGTAAACAACAAAATTATGTAACTATGACATCATCGTGAGCAACAACTGTTACAAATAAATAAGTAAATCGTTTGGCCCCCCAAAAATGGGGCCACATGCAAAAGAGAAGTACCTAAGTTCGCTGCCATTGAAAACTTAGCTAAATGCTTTACTTAGTTGTTGCTCATGATGTTGTCACAGTGATGTCAAGTACTCCAAAAATCCAAGGCGTTGTGCAAGGCGTTTGCAGGATTTTAAGATATGAGCCATCAAACTTTTTTTTGGCCACCTTGTAGTGTATGTTATATATGTTAATGTTAGGTATGCTAATGCAGTTAATCTAAACACTTCTGCTTTAAAGGAATATTTGGGGTTCAGTCAGGGCTGGACAGGTAATCTTGTATACCAGGCATTTTTTCGGTGGGCCAACGCACTTTGGGGCCAATCGGGGCGGACTGGCCATTGGGAGAACCGAGGAGGGCGGTAGTTCCGGTAGTATGAGCCGCGATAAGCTAAAATGAACCGGCGCCTTATGCGGAACAGACCACAAAACGGCACCGCAATATGCAGAAAAGGACAGCGTACACTGACAGAATTTGTGGCATAACGTTGATTACCACAAAAAATGTGTTCGACTTGTCCCTTCTTTAAAAAAAATAAAATAAGCGTTAGAGTGAGACACATACAACACATACAAGCCAATTTTTGGAACTTTAAAGGCAGAAGTGTGCAGCTTATAATTTTATAAGCACACTTACATTAATTATTTTGAACTGTAAAGTTGTTTACATAAAATGTAATTTTTAAAGTAGTTTTAGGGTTTTTAGGTTATGTCATTAGGTTGTCATGGCAATGAAGTTGAGAAATTGGATATAACTTTTCACAGAAAAGTTTAGTAAGTGATTTTATCACATTAAAATAATTTAAAAATGTATATTGTTTATGTCTTGTAGCTATACTTTTTAAACAGAATTTTAACATTTATGAAATTTCTCTTCTCTAAAATCATATCTGTTTATTAATGTTAAAATAAAACATGGTAGTTAAAAATCAAATAGCATGAGAGTCAGGCCTGGTGTTTTATCAATAAAAATGCAGCATTCTGTGACTAATGTTTCAGAGAGATTTATTAGAATACACTGACATTATTGTACAGTGTGACCTTTACATCTCGTATTATATTTGTTTGCAACAAAGACCCTTACACATCATTGTTTTAAAAAGCCCATGCCTGCATGCATTCACAATCATTTCAAAATGTTTATGAACATTAATGGCGCTAGCGGTTTTTATCCTTTCAATGTGATACATTTTTATTCTTTCTTTTTTTAATTTAGTAATAACGGTCATAACCAAGCCTCTTCATCATGCCATCATGAAAACAAGAAAATAATTGGGTGGCTGCTTAAAAGATGTAATTATTATCGTTACTAAGCAACTTAGAAAAAATCTATCTTCTTACAATGACAAAAGTCCCTGCATTGTAACCTTAAACACTCCTTGAAGAACCAGGCAACAAAATAAATGTATATGCATTTAATTTAACTTCAAAGTGGTGCTTTCAGTCTTTGTTGAATACAGAATAGAGTTTGTATAACAAATTGCTTTGAATGTACGTGTAGTTTTCTTCCATTTAATGAATTTCTACAGATAATTGATAATGGCACATGAATAAATTATGTAAACATGAGACTACAAATGCTTGTTCTATTTCGGAGGATGACACTACATTAGGTAGCATCTGCTTTGCATTTTAGTCAGTACACTTAATAGTACCCTAGCAGTCTGTCAAACCAGTCAGCAAAGAAAATAAACACAGTGCATTCCGAGTAAGAGCCCTCTTCCAGAGCAAGGTCTGGTTAACCACAGCCTTGGCAGGGAAGAGTAGTGGGTGATGGAGCCGAGGAGCTTCCCCTGGCATTGAGAGCACATCTAAGGCAGTAGGGCAGGGCTGGTGCCAGATGTTGGGGGAAGGGTATTTTTATTTTTTTTATCTGTGGCGCCAGCACAGTATGCCACTGTAGCGGAAAGACACAAATCATTAATCCCGGGCTCCTGGGAGCCACTGATGGTGATCTGTGCTGTGATGGGGAAACAGATCCAGCTCCCCATTTCCCTCCAGACTTCACCTCGCTTAAGCCCCCTGGTCACACAGCTCATGAAGTTGTCTCGACTGCTCTAGTCATTTTGCAGGCAATTATTGAATGCATTAGGTTAGCCAGGCAGAGGGTTGTGCTGCAGCACTGACCGCTAGAGTTGCCGGGTCGATAAAATCCATGTGGCAATGGATGAGCGACTGGACTTATAGCTAGAAGAAAAAGGACATAACATGATTAAGGTGGCCAGCAGGGTGGGGCACGAGAATATGTAAGCAGCATAATTGAGCAGAGGTTCTTAATTAAACAAGGGGCAAGTGTATGATGGAGGAACATGTCCACAAGCATAATGCAAGGCTTGGGAATGACAGCTGCAGTTAAATGCAGAAGTAAATACCCTAAATTATTGTTCAGTGTGTGTCGGAATGCTCCCAAAATTGCGACAATTGACAATTGATAACTAATGCAATTGTTTGGTCTTTGACCTGCATACAAAAAGTTAATGACAATAGTTTATGCTGTTTGGTCTAGACTTTATTTGAACAAAGTAATATTAGTGAATGGAGATATATTCGTACAACATTTTTATTATGTGATTTTTAAAGGTGTTACATGTAATATTTTTACTATACTAAATAATAAAATGACCATAATATGTCATTAGTGAATTAGGAAACATGCTAATTTAAAATACTGGCTTCTCAAACGTTAACCTCTCTCATCAACAAGGCATTTCTGTCTGCAGAACTGCTGCTCACTGAGATCACATTTTGTTCCCTATTCTGATGGTGATGGTAATGAAAATTACCTGAAGCTCCTGACCTGTATCTGCATTATTTTATGCATTGCAAAACTGCCACACAATTGGTTGATTAGATTTTCACATGAATAATTAGGTGTACATGTGTTCCTAATAAAGTGTTCAGTGAGTGTATAATCAAACTCTATGTGTGTACAGATCAATATTAAGCACTACTAATGCAAAGTTTACACTACACGATTTTAGGCCCGATTTTCACTTGCCAATAGTTTTGTGGAGATCGCCAACAAAAGCCTAAAATAAGCTTGCTCCCTTGAGCGACGAACGCAATGTATAAATTACCAAAGATGCGATTTGAGAGAAGTGCCGACGCATCGCAGATGTCAGCGAGATATCTAGGATGTTTAATATCTGGACCTGTCTGAGATTCCAAATCGTTCAATGTGAAATATGTTTTTACTGAATACAACAGCAGCGTTGACCAACAGCCAATGAGAGAGCTAGAAATGGGGCACGGGAAGTTTCAGCGGGAGGAGTCCTGATGTACCTGCAACAGAACATCAACTAGCATGGCTGCGGTATCAAGAAAGTCTCATTGGACCGAATAAATGGAGTAAAGATTTGTGGAACATTGGCAGGAGCACCAGTGATGTGAAGCATTTGATGTTTCCACTGAACTGTACCACAACCGGGTGGAGAAAGAGAAGAGTTGGAAAAATATGTAGATTTTTCAGTAGGAGGTACTTTTTCATATTGTAACCAATAAAATATAAGATGTCTTTAGGCAATTAAAAACGTACACATCATATTCTGAAATGCATAACATGCATTTGTTTTCGAATCTCGTATCACTTTGTAATGTGTTTACCCCTGTTGCCGATTCCTCGTGTAACTTGAAAAGTCTTTTCGACTTCCATGGCAAGACAGGCAGTTGTGTAATATGAATGGTACCACAATCCGATGTCTTTGAAAGTCATGTAGTGTGTAGGAGGCATAAGAGGAGTGACAACCATATTTAGCTGCAGTCTATAAGTGACCTATGAATAGCCTGCACTCGAAATAAAGGAAATCAATCAGGCTGCACAGAAACTTTATTATTTATGAATTTTGGAGAAACTATTTTAATTGGTTGTGCATAGAGCAATAAGGTCAACAGACAAAAATATTTATCAAAGAAAGCTTTGCACCTGACAAGAGAACACCAAAGAGACTATTTATTGTTAGCAATTCACAGCAGTGCCCTTGTGAATCCAGACAGTTTGTGAAGCCTTCAATAACTTCAAAAGCTAGTCTATCAGATTAATTTATTAGTTTTTGTTCTTTTATTTTATTTCTTGGTACAGAATGTTTCAAAAGTTGCCACTTTTATTCTCAAATGGAGGATCTAACATGTAAATTGATGGAAACCTAAAGCAATGCCTTTCCCTTATTCAATAAATAAATAAATAAATAAATAAAACACATTGGGCCTCATCATTACAGTCAGGTCAGGTTTCTTTGCCCACTCTGTTTCAAAAGTGGCTTTTCTTTGCAATTCTTCCCATAAGCCCTGCACCCCTGAGTCTTCTCTTTACTGTTGTACATGAAACTGGGGTTGAGCGAGTAGAATTCAATGAAGCTGTCAGCTGAGGGCATGTGAGGTGTCTATTTCTCATACTAGAGACTCAGATGTACTTATCCTCTTGTTTAATTGAACATCTGGTCTTCCACATCTCTTCCTGTCCTTGTTAGAGCCAGTTGTCCTTTATCTTTGAAGACTATATTCCACTTTGGTGAATAAAAGTAAAAAACAATTCCATAAGAGCAAAATCTGTACATTATTCCAGACTTTTGGCCACCTGTGTGTGTGTGTGTGTGTGTGTATTCACTCTTCACACAAGTCTTACTCAGACCGCAGGTCATCCGGTCAGAGAGATAAAAAGAGAGATAACATCAAATAGACTGCATTTGACATTGTATCAGATTATACATGAAATACATTAACTCCTCTTCCGCATTTAACATTGTATCGGATTATACATGAAATACATTAACTCCTCTTCCTCTCACCCCTTGATCAGGTCGGGCTGTTCCTCTGAACACAGTGAAGGTCAAAGGTTTCACACTGAGCCAAACCAAGGGAAGAAAGGAGGCAGAAGGAGGGTGGTAGAGGAGGAAGAGAGCATCTGCTTGTGATTAGGGTGCAAATGCAAACCTGCTGATGAGTGTGAGGCGTGCCGTGCATCTCCTGGAGATATCCCAGATGGCCTGTGCTACCCTCTCCTATCTACAGCCTGCCGGCAGTGCCAGCTCACAGGGCACAGACTGCAGCCTTGGCATGCCACTGATGCCCGGGACAAAAGAGGAACTTTTTAGAGGTCAATGTCAATGTGGTGCATTCCGAGTTGCTTCTTTACTGAGTTAGCAAATCTGCCGCTCTTTCCTCACAGGACTTATTTTGTTCTGGAACAGTTGGTAATAGCAAATGTTCAAAAAACAGAAACAGAACTTTCAAATTAAAGGGTTTGACTGATTTTGTATAAATTGAAGCATTTAGTAAAATCATTTTAATTGTTTTTACTTGATGGTAAAATGTGAAATTTCTGTGCCACTTGTGTCACCAAATTGGACAAACAGTTTTATCTGTCCATCCAAGAATGCATGACACAATGTTTAATTGAATATTTGAAGCAAGGACAACAAATACGTCAGGTTAAATGCACCACCTGTGACTTTTGGAGCGTGCATGTGCACAACGTCAACTGCAATTGTGGTCCGATTAACACATACAGTATGCATTCTGGATGAAACCAAGCTACAATGGCATTATCCAGGTCTGTTAGTCTGATTTTGTAAAAATTGGACTGGTGCAATATCAGTCAGACTAAAGTGTTTGTTACATTTTGAAAAGTTGAGTTGTTTCACTCGGACCGAAATCAAACATTTAAAGTGTATGTAAATGTATTTACACTTTCAAGTTTGGGGTGGAAGTATTTGTTTGGCTGACCAACGAAAAAAGTATTCAGAAAACCTGATTCAAGAATGTTCAGTAAAAAGACATCTCACTTGAAACAAATCCAAGATCTTCTTCCAGCTCTAGATTATTCTACATCATTAACCATTTTGCCCCAACACCTACTTCAACAGAATGCCATACTGATACTTTAACTTGGTTTTGGCAAGTAATTCTCCAACTTCAGTGTTGTGATGGGGGTGTAGCCGAGCGACATCTGTGGAGAGATAGGCTGAGAAAAACGAAGCGGTGAGGCTTGACACCTGTAGAAAAACACCTCTAACAGCAGTTTTGTGTTTGCAGTGAGAGTGGAGAAGGATAAATAGGGCAATCCAGTCTGCTGGGTGGGGGAGAGAGAGAGAGATGCACAAAGTTGTGTGTGCACGCTGTCATAAAAAGTACTGAAAAGTGTGATAATAAAACTTACATTGAACTGTTCACCTAGCCCCTGCTTCCACCTTAAAAGAGACTTAAAGAACCGTGTCACAGTGGTGCCGAAACCAGGAATGGAGGAAGGATACGCTGCCATGATGTCCTCGCCACTGGAAGAGATCTTCAAGTCCCTGGCCAGCATCCACCAAGCAAAACACCAGGCCCTCATGGAGCTGCTGAAGGAGGAGAAGCATTTCGAGGTGCTCCTCCAGGCCCTAGCAGATGACTGGCAGGTGTTGCTGCCCACAAGAGGGGGCTTCAGCCGCAACACCAGCAGCAGGACCCCATGTGATGCTCGCTAAGATGACACCAGCCCTGAAGTGGCAGCACTCACAGTGGGCGGTCTATCTTTCGCCGCTTAGGTCTTGGGAAGCCCAACTTGCGGCACAAAAACTCCCGGTTGCCAACCTCCTGGAGGATTTCGATTTGAAGAAAGCCATCCTGCAATGGGTCAGCTGCAGCCCGGAACAGCACCGGCAGCGTTTCTGCACATTGATGCTGAGCGAGGTTGGTCGCTGACAATGTTATCAACATCATGGTGCTGGAGCAGTTCATCTCCCAGCTGCCGAAGGGGATGGTGGAGTGGGACCAGTGCCATTGTCCGGCATCATTGGAGGAGGTGATCCAATTGGCTGAGGACCATATAGCACCATATCCTTTTTCTCTCTCTCTCTCTCTCTCTCCCTCTTTTTCCCTTTCCTCCCCCTCCCCTTACCTTCATCTTGTTCCTACTCCCTGGAAACAGGGAATTCCTTCCCTAAATCTGGTTCAACAGTCTCATGGGCCGTTCATCTTGCTGTCTTCCCCTAACCCTCTCCGCTCTCCCCCACAGGCTGGTGAATCCACTGTCATGATGTGAGTGTGATATCTGGGCTAGTCTGTTGGAGTAGCGGGGTTCCTGGTCATGTCCAGGACCGATGCTCCACGTTGTGGTGGAGACATTGGCCCGGGTCCCTGACGCACCCCCAATCAAGCAGGAGCATACTGGATAACTGTGAGTTTAAAGGGGGGCACATACCAAGCCTTGGTGTATTCAGGTTGTAATCAAACCTCTATTCACCAAAGCTTGTTTCAATCCAAGGCTTTGGATACACGTAGGAGGGTGAAGGCGAGGTGTGTGCATGGGGTTGTTCAAAATTACCCTGTAGTGATGGTCATAATTCAATTTCGGGGACAAAAGCTGTGTTGAGACGGCAGTTAGTCCCTACTCACCCATCCACTAATTTTGGGTATGAACTGGTCGGATTTTACAACTTTATTGATGGGAATTTGTGTGGATGGTTATGTAACAAATTGTATAGTTGTGTGGAGGGCGATTCGCTGGCTGGGGAGGCTGTGCCAGGGCAATCTACATCCACACAAACCTCCACACACTGGGAAAATTAACACAGGAAAATTTGCTCCAGGCTCAAGAGTGTCAAAGCCGGCTGTACAATAGGGGTACCTGGCTACAGGAATTTACAGTGGAAGATAAATTCCTTGTATTACTCCCCACACTGAGCTCTAAATTACTCGCCAAGGGGTAAGGAACCTTAGAGGTCACACGGCAAGTTGGGGAAGTTGATTTTTAGGTTAAACACACAGATAGAAGAGGAGCATGTCAGATTTACCACCTCAATCCCCTAATACCATGGAGAGAGGTGGTATCTGTGACTTTGGCAATGATGGTTCTGGAGAGGGAGGAGAACATAAAGCCACCAAAAGAGTCACCCGGTCACTTGCAGAGACCACCTCTCACCGTCACAAGTTACGGAGGTTGCCAGGTTGCAGAGAGAATTCTCTCACGTGTTCTCACCTCTCCCCGGTCATATGAACCTCATAGAGCACCATATCAAAATGACACCCGGGGTAGTGGTACATAGTTTCCTACCCATTATCTGAACACAAAAAAAATTTGGTTTGGGTGGGTGGTTGGTTGGGTTGAAGTACGGTATCTGGGCTTCCACTTCGGTCATGGAGAAGTGCGGTTCAAAATTTATATAACCACAGCAATTGCAGCCTGCCTTAGACCTAAGACTAATAGGAGGTGAGAGAGTTGCTGGGGCTGGCTGGCTATTATTGTAGCCAGCCAGCCCTAAGACCAAAAGGAGGTGAGAGAGTTGCTGGGGCTGGCTGGCTATTATTGTAGGTTTGTGCCTAACTATTCCGACCGTCACCACCCCGCTGAGTGATCTTACTAAAAAGGGGCACCAGAACCGGTCCAGTGGATGGAGTTAAGTCAGCAGGCGTTCACACAGGTGAAAGCTGCACTTTGCGGCAGGCCATAATTGCACTCTCCTGACTTCTCTCTCCCTTTTATCTTGCAGTCGGACGCATCGGACAGGGGGTTGGGAATGGTACTGTCGCAAATGGTGGAGGCAGAACAGCGTCCTGTGCTGTATATTAGTCATAAGCTCATAAGTACATCACCATCGAGAAGGAGTGTTGTGACGTGCTTTCACACTCTGTTCTGACCACGCCATCCTCCAGAGGCTCCATCACATGAAGGATACCAATACACAGATCACTTGTTGGTATCTAGCATTCCAGCCTTTTAAGTTCGAGGTGATCCACAGGCCTGGGGTGCTGATGGCTGTTGCATATTTCCTCTCCAGAAGTGTGTGTGTGGGGGGGGGGGGCCTAAGTGACAGGTTGGATGCTCCCGGGCCTGAGTCGGGTGATGGGGATATGTGCTGATGGGTGGCCGAGCGACGTCTGTGGAGAGAGAGTCAAAGAGAGACCGTAAGCATTGACACCTGTAGGAAATAACCTCTAACAGCTGTTTTGTGTTTGCTGTGAGAGTGGAGAGGGATAAAAAGGGCAATCCAGACCGCCGGGATGGGGTGAGAGAGACGCACAAAGCTGTGTGTGTGCATGCTGTCATAAAAAGTACTGAAAGGTGTGATAGTAAAACTTACGTTGGACTGTTCACCTGGCCCCCGTTTCCTCCTTCAAAGAGAGTTAAAGATCCTTGTCACATTCATTTTAACAGAAGTCACAAAGTCGAAATATATAAAGTTAGTAGAAAATGTGAGGCTCCTAAATGAAATGATATTGACTTTAGAGTGTATACCTTATAAAACACTTGCATAGGGTGAAGAACAGAATACATTGAAATGGGTATTTATTTATTGAAACTAAAGCAGAGAAGTCTTCAAACTAAGTATTTTTTGGGAAGTCAGACATAAACACCGTACAATACTGCATCCTGGCACGGTGCTGACATTGGACCCTCTACTGAGGGAATAAAAAAGATCTATTAGACACATCTCTGCTGTGAACACTTGATCCAACCCTACTAAAGCACTACCTGTATTCTTTTTTCTTCTTTAAAAACGATTCTTTCACCACTCTTTCTCACCTTCCTCTCCACTTGTGCTTCTCTGAGCAATTTCAAACTTTTTTGCAGCAATTCTCATAATATTGCCTCCTTAGGATGAATTGCATTTGCTGTATTCCTTATTTGTAAGTCACTTTGGTTAAAAGTGTCTGCTAATTGAATAAATATGTAAATTAATAAGGATGAGGGGATTATGGTGTTTGTTGGTGCTCAAAGTGTTCACACAGTTTCTAAACTCTGGGGTCTCTCAGCTTTGTCTAAGTGATTATCTGTCCAAATAGTGTCTTGAAGCATTGCTCTGTTGACCCCATTTTTACCAATTTGTAGGGCCTTCATCTGAATGCAAAAAAATGATGAGGAAGAAAGATAGGGGGAGAGAGTACCTAATTCCTGTCAGATCTCCTTTTGCCCAAGATACCTCAAGCGCACCTGTTGAGCTGCCACCATCTGCCATTAAAAGTGTAAGGAAGCCCCATACTGGGATTTTTCCCTAACCAGAGAAAGACTTAACCAATTTAACCTTGTGCTTTAAATAGTTTTAAATAATTGTTTAAAATTCTTTCATCAGTTAGATGTCTTTTCAAACATGTATGAATTTCATTCTTCTTTTGAACACGAAAGGAATTTTTGTAGCAGTACCGTATGACCAAGTTGCTCTTTTCCATACAGTGAAAGTGAATGGTGACCACAGAAGTAAACTTCAGTCTGTCATTCCTCACTCATAGCTTCAAAAGACTTGAAATATAATGCACAAATATAATGGGCTATGCTAATGGTGCTTTTTTGGTGCTTGACAGCCCCTGGTCAACATCCATATTCATTGTGTAGATGGGAGCAGCTTGGACATTCTGCCAAACTTCTGTGTTACACAGAAGACATTTACTCACTAAATGTTGCTAGAATTGTCATTTTGGAGTGAACGACCACTTTAATACATAGTGAAGAGAGAGAGAGAACAGAGAGACAAAGAAGATGAAAAAAGCTTTCATCTCCTAAACTAACAGTGATCAAAGGGGTTAAATTGTCCAGTTCACAACATGCCATATAATGAGTCCATTAACACATAAATGTTACGCCTACTCATATATTTTGACGTATATGAGGGATCACTCTGAATCAGTCATCTGCTCAGAACTCATTCATGGCTAGCATCTAAGTAACAAAACAAAGTTGACTAAAAGATCAATTTAACCTCCATGAAAACAAACTGTCAAATGTAATTTTTCAGTCTCCTCAGGTTTCCAGACCACACAGAGGCAATTCCAGCAGGGGCCTGGTGTGTGACTTTAATTACATGGACTCTTTCCACTTTTAATGCCTTTATTTTATTACTTTGATGTGATTTATTTTACAGAGCTTTGACGTAATTCAGATAAAACTCTTTCTTATCAGTGAGTCACCCCACGACTGCATCCGAATTCAATTATCTCTCATCAGCTCGTGCTGTGAGGGAGCGCTAACACTATCACTAAGCTATCACTAACTTTAACCTTTTTTTCCATTTTTGTTTTTGACTTGAAGTTCACTTTCATAATAATCCAATTGGTTTAAAGTATGTTAATGATGAATAACAATACAGTAAATTATGTACAAACTACATAAGCATGACAAACTACAGTACTTACTTTCCCTGATTAACAATCATGCTCAACACCATTGGTGCTCATGGGTGTTATGACTGAAATTCTATTTTTTTCTCCATGAAAACTGTTCTTTAAAAACTTTTTCAAAATTTTTCAGTTGTAGTAGCTTTCAGTATCAATGCAAGTTACACAACTATGATATTCTTCTACTCTTAGTGCTAGCCAACCAATTAGAATAAGCTTTAGGTCTCACACAGTGGTATGTCACACATTTGTCAGTAGCAAGAACAAATATGGTCTATGGTCGATTTTTTTGTTTGACAAACTCTTGATTCGATTTGATTCCAATTTTGATACAATTTTGTTTGAATCTGATTCATTTTGGTTATTTGATATATTTCAGCTTTAATGTCCATTTTGAATTACAGTTCTCTCTCAGCTAATGCTGTAAATTATTTAAAGGTATCCTTCTGACTTGGTACATTACAAAAATATTCATTTGAATTGCTATTTATTTAATGAACACCTCCAACATGGAAGTAAACTTTAAAGTAAAATAAATGTCTTGGTACTTTAAGAACAGATACTGGGATTGTCCAAATTATTTGCAATTATTTGGAAAATATCTATATTTTTACCCAGCCCTAGGAAAAATAAAAATAGCTAATTTAAAGGTGCACTCATAATTATTTCCTCATTAAAAAAGTTTAAGTTCTAAAGACATGAATTGTAATTTTGCAATATATGTAGGAACTCATGACCACTCACATTAAAATGAAGACTCCAGTCATATTAGTTACCTTATAACAGCTGTTTTATTCTACATGGAGAGGGTCCACACATGGGGGCTACCATGTTAGAATTACATGACTAACCGAATACTACTATAATACTGTCTCAGTAACCGTCCTGTTATTTGAGACTTTCACTCATTGATTAAAGTATTAATGTCTGACTGTGAATACAAAATTTGTACAATGACATCTGAAACTAAAAACAAAAGTTACGGAATGCACCTTTAAACTATGTTCTCCTATCCCAGTTTTTTGTACAAAGGCAATTTTTTGTAAGCCATTCGTAGGTTGCTTTGCACTAAGAGTGTAACCACTGTGACTCTGTGGTGCTTTCAAAACATTGCTCTTTTTGAGTGAGTGGTCCGAAGTGAAAAATGATGCAAATAAGACAAGAAATATTCAAAAATGTACTAGGTTTGATTGAAGGGAGGCCATTTTGTTAATTGACCTAAAGACAAAATATGCAGAAATTCATCTACTGATGATTAATAATTAATTAACCTGATTTTTTTTCCCCAATACATTATTACAAGATTACATTATGGATTATGTAAAACAAGTTGTAATGTTGTTACAGCTTGCTGAAGCTTGGTGAAGCTGTAACACAGCAGCATATGTCAAAACTACACAACATTAGCCATTTTGGAGCATATTTCTCCCCTGTGACTGGATGGCAGAGCACCTCGGTAAATAAAACATCATCAGAAATGACTTTTTGACAGTTATTGTAGACAATGTATCTTCTGGACTGCTCATGCCATGCCAGTATACAGTGCTTTGAATGGAAATACAAGCATATGTACGTACATACAAGGGGCTCCACACAGTATTGTTTGCAACACATTTTACACATTTATTCACTTACGATGCACTCAAGTGAAACACGCCACCACCATGTTGCATAAACATCAATATTGCCAGAAATTCTTATGTCCTGTTGTTTTCTTTTCTCTTCTTAATTTTCCAATCTCAGTCCACAATTTATGTTAGCTGTTTACAAAGGTCATCTGTCTGCGAGTCTCTGCTGTCCAACCTGTTTTCGCAGCATCTTTCCTCCCACCTGGAGCTGCGTGCCCCTCTCCACACTTCAGTGCCTAATTATATCCAAGACTTGTAAATGTATTCATATTCATGGAGGCACAGATGCTAAATTAACTGTGGCAGGGACACATCTCACTGTGCCGGCTTCACAATCTGCTTCTTCTAGTTACAGAGGGAGAGATGCTGAGGGAGGGATGGAGGACAAGGGAGAGAGAAAACAAAGAGGAAGAGGAGGAGGAAAGAGAGAAGAGTAGGGGACAGGGGTTGTGGCAAGGCTTGTTATTGAAACCGAGTAGCAGCGTGCGTTGGGGGAGAGCATGGTCCCTGCAGGAGCCCGAGAGAGGTCTACGTCGCACAGTGTCTGATGAGCGACAACTCAAAAAGTCGCTCTGTAACTTCCCCATGCTGCCTGAGCCTATGGCACCAGAGCGAATTTACTTCTACTCTCTCTATTTTGCTCTCCTGCTAAAGCCAGGCAGATGGAGGGAGGTGCAGCAGTGCAGAGCGAACAGATGGCCGCTCCAAACTTGATATATGAAATTAATAACGTTTCTCAAACAGAATGGAGACACAGGAATACATTGCCTGAATTTTAATAACTGATTATTTTTTTTCTCCTATGCATTTGCAAGTCAATGAGAGGAGATAAACATGCAATATGTCACATTTTGAGGAAATTTGTATTCAAGTTTAAAATAGGGAATATACATTAAAAGTAATGACGTTTTAATATTGCTTGACAGTGCTGGGTTTTAAGGGATTATATACAATCTGGATTACATGATTAGATTACAAATATCAAGTACTTGTTGTCAGGGGAGGAAAGAGTACTGAAAAATCATACTCAAGTAGAAGTACTTTTACAGCCCAAAAAATGTAGTATGAGTAGAGTAAAAGTAGCTGTCCTAAAAACTACTCAAGTAAGAGTAAATTAGTTGCTCATTTAAAAGTATTTATGAGTAGTGAGTATTGAGTACCGATTTGCAAAACCTATGCCACATTATAATGAACACTGTATACCAACTTTTAAAATACATCACTTGTCTATGATAAACACTACATGAATCTGATTCCAAAAAATAATAGTAAGACGTGATAAATTAAAAGATTAAAAATGTATTTTCGATACACTGATCACCATTTTAAATCATAATGTATGAAACAACTACATTAAAATCAGTTTATGTGTAGGGTCTAAATTTCCCTTAATGCCGACAGAGCGTTATTGTTGTGTATAAAACATGTTCAAATAATGCAAGGATTGCAAAAAAATGCTAAATAAATGGGATCACTTGGCACGTCATATCCTGCACAATAGAGGAGGTAGAGCAGGCATGGGATAAGTTGTTTGGTACAGGGGCTACATCACGCTTAAAAAGGAATACTTCACCCAAAAATTAAAACTCTCATCATTTACTCACCCTCATGCCATCCTGGATGTGTGACTTTCTTTCATCTGCAGTTGTAATTCACTGAGCTGAATTACTCTGCTAGCCATTCATCTCTCGCTCTCATTCGCTCTCGTTGGTTTCTATGGCGCATTAAGACAGTTCTACCCCTCTCGCACTGGTGTTGTGCAGAGAAACACCCCTGGGTGCTTCAGCAGTGAAAAGAGTACATTTTCTAAAAAAAAAATAATATATTTTCTCTAAAAGAGAATATTCCTAGTAAAAGAGTGCCACTTACGACACCATCTTTTTCAAGATGCCTTTTCATGTGTGTGTTATTCCTGGTTGCGGTCATATCTCTCTGCTTCTGATGGCCACAATCGCTGTCTCATTTGCTTGGGTGCTACCCATGTGGAGACATTCGTGGATGGTTCATGCCCTCATTGCGAGAGTATGACAATGGCTACTTTGCGGTTGCGGCTTTCCTTCGTCAGAGGGAAAGCCACCCCAGGAGCTCCTTGGCTTGGTCCTTCTACCTAAGGGTATGAGGCGGAGTCGGTTAGCACTGAGGGTGATCTGGGGACTTCAATGGGAGCCTCTCCATCAGGAAACCCACCATGGACCTCCCATTCCCCAGCACACTTGTATGCCCCGATCGGTTCTGGTATGAGACCGTCTCAGGGAGGGTTTGTGGTCTCATTCGGGGTTCACGAAGAGGGTGAGCTATCGATTGCAGCATCAGAGAGCGGACTCGTCATGTCTGATACGGAAGACACGGCTGGTCTCCAACCCTCCGGTGCGGTAGCCCTGTTGCATGCTGATGCAGAGCTGGAGGCCATGCTCACCCGGGCAGCCACGTGTGTCGGGCTGGAGTGGAAATCTCTGCTCCCCCTGAACCCTCACGGCTCGATGATTTCTTTGCTTTCTTCTCTGAGGTACATGAGGAGCTTACGTGGTTGTGGCGGCTACTATTACTGCCCGAACCCGATTCCCGAACTCCTCCGTTCTCACTACCCTCGACAGTGGAGTGGCAAGGGGGTACTCTGCGATTCCTCAGGTGGATCAGGCGGTCGTGGTGAAGGTTGGAGGGACGGCTGTCCCTAAATATTTGGGGAAGCATGACTTGATCGTCAGGTTCCTGAGAGGCGCGAGGAGGTTAAACCCCCCCAGACCATGCCTCGTTCCCTCGTGGGACCTCTCCTACAGACAAGTAGCGAGAAAAACACACATGAAAAAAATCATATAATTTCTCATATTTTGATCCATTAAGTATGTTTTCTTACGTTTTCTCATAAAATTTACAAGAATTTGGTCAGAAGTAATCCATAAACAATCAGATTATATTACTGTGACAGGGCGGAGCCGGGTCGTGATTTTACACTTAAAAGGGTAATTAAGCCTCTGAGAGGGATAAAGGCCCTTTAGAGGGATAAAGGCCGACTGCGGATGTTGGTGTGACAGAGAAAGATCGTTTATGGGCAGCTGTCCAGCATGTGTGTGTCTGGGTCTTTTTGTTCAGTTTTATATTAAAACTATTATTTATATTGTCAAGCCGGTTCTCGCCTCCTCCTTTCCATTGAACTCCTTACAGTTACTTTAAAAAATATAATCCAAAGATTGGATCGTTCAGTCTCCTGTTGTGTTCGAAAAAACAAATAAAAGCATACAGGTCTAAAACAAAATGTACATTTTGGGTGACCTATTTCTTTAAACATTTATCCAGCAGACATTGTGAGGTCATATTCATTTGAGTACATGTCAACACCAACAAACACCTACACATTTAACTTGCCTCAGTTTTTAGAGAGCAAAAATAAGCGAGAATCATTCTGTTGAGATTCAGAGATAAGCAATCAAGTGGCACTCAGTGTGCCGTGCCAAACGTTTTCAACATATTCAAACCACTGTGTCACGTTAAACCTTCTTGACACTCATCCAAGAATCCAGGGATGTTCTCAATTACTCAATATCTACATCTGCTCTGGAAAGTCAGAGAGACTCTCGGCAGATGAAAGTGAGGAGATGCCATAATTGAGAGCAGGCCGTGCACTGAATGGGCTTCACCAGATGTAATGCACTGGAGCAGAATTAGGTTAAAATTCAGAGTGTTCATTTTTAACCAGTCTCCGGTGGCCTCTGAGCTTGTCGCAAGTGCTCATGACTACATTATAAAATCCACTTCACACACTTCTAACCCATGTCAGTACTGGGAAAACAGCCTTGGTATGTACCCTCAATATCTTCCAGAACAAGGTGTAATATAGGGGAGTTCCTCCTAAAGGGCACAGTGGGAACCAGTAGGATAACACAACATTCCTGATTCCACTCAAGTGTCATGTATGCCGATGGTGAATAGGCCTGGAGCTGTTTTCTTCCCTCCTATCCTTTTCAAATGCCACCAAGCCTAAACACAAACAAGGTTGGCCAGAGCTGTGGCAGCAGGCACAGTCATAACCAGGGGAGGATGGGGTCAGTGGATATTCATTGCTTTGAAAAGATCTCTGTAGATGTGTACAGGGCCATCATTTTGTGAAATATTGGAATATAATAGACTTTACTCAACCTGGTCTCATAGAAACACGCTACTAAATCTTTCCTTGTGAAATTAACACTAGAGGTGTAAAACAACAATGACATTTATTACCTTTCACACAAGAAAATAAGAATATTATCAGTTCATAAACATCTAATTATCACCCTGCTATCTTATGACATAAAAAAAACTGAGCATGACTTGTAAGACTATACATTTTAACATTTGCATTATATGGCCAACTACATTTATATACAGTACTTGTTCAAATGTGATCAAGTCACATGCTACCTCAACTGAAAGTGCACTGCACTTGTTATGCAAAGGACCAAGGTATAAATGACGTATATACTCCAGCAATTGTTTTTCATGTAAAATACGCTTATTATGACACTATCGAATCAGATCGTTTAGGGTTATGTTAAGGTGGTGGGTAGGTGTTGTTGATTTGAAACTATTTAGAGCTTTTATCTTAAAACCATTATCAGTTGGGGAGAAAAATAGAAATTCTTCTAGTGCTACACAGCAGACATTTCACCTCGGCATTGCTGCTATTTGTGTAAGGATCCACATACTAACATTTTGCAAAAATGTTGTGTCAGTCAATTAATTTGCATGATATCAGGCTCTGTTTTTAACACTGCAGACACTTTAAAACCCCTTAGTTAAAATAAGATATCTGTCCCATTTTGCTTCTGTAGTCTGATATATTTCATAAGCTCCCAAGTGTTTTATTTAGAAGTTAGCTGGCTGTGAACATGAGTGCTTATGTTTTTTTTTTTAAATTTCAAATAGTGCAAATGGCCAGGGCACTTCTCTTAAAGTTTGCAAATTCCTCAAGTGCAACTGTACAGAATTCAGTACTTAAGGTGTCTGGATTGAGGGCAATCAAAAAAGTTCTCTAATTTCTTCTGATTTTCTAATTTCAACATTTCGTTTGATGCAGAATGAAATGCTGCAACATAATTTACACGGGCTTTCACTGTGTTGCAGAATAAACAACATGCACAAAATATGTCTTCTGATTTAGCTTACAGAACTAAAGTAAAGCAAGAGTTATTTTATTTTTGACAAAAAAAAAAAATTCCTGGCATGAAAAATAAAAGGTGATGAAAAACATTCCGGTCTTAAGCCCTGAAGCTCACCCCTAGCAAATTCCTGATAATTAGTGCCAATATCCATGTATCATGAATATATATTAAGAAATATACATTATATTAATATACATGATACAGTATATTGACAAATATATCAGTAATATATCTGTTTTTCAGCTTTCCATGCATGATATAGAATTTGATTTTGGGAAAACTCAAGCAAAAAAAGAAAAAGAAAAACACATTGCATTTTTTTTGTGCCTTCAATAATTCATGCGAAATGTTGCACTTCAAAAAAATTTAGAAAATGTAACGCACACCCTATGAATTTTATAGCAGAAAAGCATTAAACTTTCAATAATATGACCAATATGTCAGCTGAAAATGTTTTTTATGTATGTCTAAGTCTATTTATGTGGACTGTTGGAAATACAAGGTGTTGGAGAGATGGATACTTTAGTATGGAAATCAAGGACACGTCTTATTTAAAAGTCAATACAATTGCATGTAGTGTTCATCCAAATACATAATGTTGTTTTTCCAGCAAATCCCCAATTAGTATATTATATACATGGGAAAATTAACTCATAACATGCTCATTTCTGCAAAACCATCTTAAGAGATTTACTGCTAATCATCTGAAAAAACAAAACTATATGAAAATGTACAAAAATGTATCACGTTTCCCTTATGTAGAATATTTATGGTGAATGGGAGCCCTTCACTCATTTTCAGATTGCAGGTAGTGCTTCACTCTCATTTTCCCCAAACCATTACTTCCCACATGCCATTATTAGTCATGGGCAATGCAGCAGCAGCAAGGTATGTCTCAATCCACAGGGCATAAGTTCCTCCCAAAACAGAAGGTAAAGTTGGCTCTCCGCTACACACACAGAGAGTGTTACTTACTGGGTATCGTGGTGGTCATACTGTGTCCCGTATGGCAGTGTATTAACGAACAGCATGCAAACACCTTCTGCTGAAACATCTGCGAAAGGCAAATTTTTAGGCTGCCTTCCAAATCTGAAAAAAAAGAAAAGAAAATGTTTTTGATCTGCTGCTTTCTACTCTTGAAGGTGTGTGAAATATCTCTCTTGCTGATGCAGTTGTTCTGTCTTTCTCTTTGGCTCTACTTCTCGTCCTCTCCATTCTTTTAAACTGTTATTCATCTATTGTATGCAATACAACTTGTGTAGCAGTGCTCAAGGACAGGAACAAGAAAATATTCAGAGATGTTCATCAATAAGGTGTTTTCTGCTTTGTAATTCCGTGGACAGAAACACACACACACACACACACACACACACACACACACACACACACACAAAAACACAAAGTCCTCAAACCACAGAGTCCTGAGTAAAACAGGGTACAACAACTCTGTCTGACGGCCTTGCATTTTTGCTTGGAATTGCTGCAGCGCTATTTGAAAATGTCCAGATTTAAAGGCACCAAAACCATTGCAAAAACTTTTTGTTTGAAGATGCAACCCTAATATTGGTTATTAATAATGGATGTTTTCATATCCTAGTGTCAAACTTTACTTCCAGATCTAGAAAAACATATGCTCTCAGACAAAAGGCTGGTAGAACTATTTTTTTCAAAACGCAACTTTTGGCATCAATGCACAAACAGTATCAAAATTGTATCAATACACATACTGTTAGGAATCAGACGAGGAGTGGGGATCTAGATGCGGCTTCTTTAATGAATGAAACAAAATGTGAACAGGGTAACTCAGAATAAAACAATACAGTGAACAAACAAAACATCCACAATGGGAAACCATCCACGACGGGCTCAGGCAGGAACACAGACCAGAATATCCAAGACATTAACATATGAACATACAACGACCAGTGAAGACCGACCAATCAACCAGGGTTTAAATACAGAGGGATAATGATGATCAAATTAACCACAGGTGAGAACAATGAAGTGCATAGGCAGTGATGAGGGCAGGGAATTATGGGAAGTGTAGTTTATGACAAGTGAAACAAGGGGCAGACAACAGGGGATCGTGATACATAAAAACTATACCTCATGCAATTCATTTCTCACAATATCATGGACGTTCTGCTTGTTAAAAGATGTCCATGCTTTTTCAAATTACATCAATTATACTGCATATTTATTACTCATTTTTCTACATATTTAATGTTGCTTAGTTCAAATTGAAGATTACCTCAACATATTATCACTCCTAATTTTCCAATACAGGAAAAATAGATTACAGGTGTAGAAATAAAGAAAATATTCATGTTCACAAAGGATTTTTCAGGTTTAATAGTAACCGCACCATCCACATTATGCTCAATAACAAATTCCTTTGATGCTAGAAGTACCAGTGGGCATAATTTAGGAGTGAAAAATTATGAAAATCCTTTTTTGAGAAGCATAATAACTCTGAAAATCAAAAGATAATTTACTGCATCCAAGATGTATTTACCTTCCACAACGGGCCTAGTAACATAGTCTGACTGGGTGTCAATGAGTCAGTGCTCTGCGAAGACACCACACAGAGACTCTGCACGCTTGTTTACCATCAGTTCCCATAATGCTGTCCTGATGCCTGCTGGCATAGTGTCAAAAAAAGAAGAAATAGAGTGTGCGAGATGGAGAAAGATAAAGAAAAAACAAGAGGCCTGTAGCGCTACAAGTTTATTGCAGTTGAATGCAAAAGCCACAGCCGAGTTAAAGACCCTGAAATAAGAGGAGAGTTACGTGGCTTTTAGTCGATGTACAGTATGTCATTTATATAAATACCCCTCCCCTAAAGGTGTAGTCACTCTAGACATTGCATGCCATTGATTTACATTAACAGAGTGGAAAAGAAAGCTCAGCTCATGTGAAGAAATTTCATATTTTGCTGTGCTTCCAAGTTCAAGTTTGATGAACTCTGACCTGCAAATTCCTTTAGTGAATATACACTTGACCAATAAAGGAATTCAGTGTCATATATTGATCTTTTTTCCCAATACAAAGGATAGGCTACTCTAACAGTGTAGTAATATTGCATGCTCAAAGTCTGGTGAGACTTTTTATACCACATGCATAAAAAAATCACAGTTTATGGCTGTGACTGAATGAAGACTTTTTTTTTTTAAAGAGCATGAGCTCTTTGATATATTACCTTAAACTTCTTGTTTCAATAGGAAAAACATCAACAGAGAGAAAAAGAAAACTGTGCTCGTCCATCCATTGCTTGGAGTCTTTAAGTGAAATTACTTGGAAAAAAAATGTGAGACAGGCTGGACAATCCCCATTGATTACATATGCAGATGCGACATCTGTGAACTTGACATTATACAGTGGGTCTATCTGAAGAATTTTTCTGGAAGCACATTTTCACAGACGTGAGCAATGTACGACCTTACAACCCATTTAAACCTCTCTTAACAGAACTCCAAGAGATCACATCTGACCTCCCATGGCCCGGCATTCCCAATGCCCTGATTTTTTTACAGCAGACTATTTGCTCTGCTCATGGACCTATTACATGAAGATGTTTTTTATACAAAATGTCCATGACCTTTTTGTATACTGTGTACACAAGTCCATGACATCGTGGAACATTGCTGGCCAAAGAGGCGCCTGTTGTAAAAATACACAATGTAGCACGGCTGGAACCCTGCTCCCTCTCAAGCCATAACGTCATGCATTCCTTCTATTTTGACTCATTTTTCCAGCGTTTCGTGTTTGCCCCCGAACAAGTCTTATAAAAGACATCCAATGTCGGCCAATTATTTTTTTACTTTGATGGTCATAAATCAAACTGACTAATAAAATGAAGACAGCCAAGTATAATTTCATGTGTGACTCCAACTGGATTAAAATGAAACCAGATGGGCTGGTATATGGCCACTAAACTTATCTGCACAGTAAATATCTGTGTTTTCTTTTTGCACAAATTACTGCAGGGCTTCATAGTGCACTCTAAATCAAAGCCTGAGGTTGAGCGAAGAGAGGCTCACTCGTTCAATGCACAAAGGCAAGAATGTTCTGGGCTAATCTCTGGGTAGCGCTATAGCTGATCCCCAGTGCTTTGGGCTAATGCTATTAGAGTTCTCAATATTCAAGTTGATTTTTATATAACTCTTTCTTTCTGAGAGACTGTCTGGGTTTGTTATAGTGGATGTACACTATATTATTATTACTGCCTTAATACAGCACTACAAAACTGCATTTGTATTCACAACTGGTTGCATTGTATTTACAGGTAGCATGGCTTGAGATCCAGTCTGATAATCCTGCTGAAAACAAGCTTAAAGGCCCTGTGAATTTAGATGACCACAATTTTTTTTAAATAGCTAACAGGCTTTAGTGTAGTCGATTGCAGATGGTATTAGGGGGAGGGACAGTCTCAATCTAGATAGCATTGGATGGGACAAAAATCTATGTAGAGTATCATGACTCATCAGTATTTTTGGTCTATTTTCCTAGAAAGGGTCCCTGTTAAAGAGCACTAGAGCTAAGTGCAGCACTATACCTCAAGTCATACACACAAAGTCAATGGGCGTGGCCATGAAGTTTAGGTATTTTCGTGCAAGTCTAGGCGCAAGTGGGTTTCACCGAAATTGCGCATACAAAGTGATAATGGGCTGGGTCAACTGGAATTTAATTCGGTGGTCCCTCTCCAGCACCGTATGCATCCTATTATTTAGTCCATTCCCTGTCAAGCACCAGCAATGTAAACAAAGACAGCATATTCATAAGAAGTGTGTAGTGTAAATTGACTGTATTCAATGAATTATATAGAAATATGGTCTTACGTTAATTTGTGCATTAGCTGCTTAGGAATATGCCTGACATTCAATTAATATGTCAGAGACACACTGCTATAGGCATGGAAAAATGTGCCTCTCATCAGGATTTGGATTTATGCTAGATGTTAGAGATTGCAAGTAGCCTACATATAATAATTTTCATCTGCTGACACACAAATCATGACTAGTATTGACAGTGAGTTTATCAGAATGCACTATATGTCAATTTTGATTTAGAAATATATAAGTAATTGAAACAAAAAAATTAAACCAAAAATATTTCTATATCAAAATTCTACTTAAAAAAAATGAATGAATGAATGAATATATATATATATATATATATATATATATATATATATATATATATATATATATATATATATTGCAGTGACTTTAAAATCACTCTACAACAACTGGTGGAAAAATACCAATACAAATGACATAAAAAATATAATTGTAAATATTGTAAACCATGATAGTTTAACACAAATCTTATACATATTTGTTTTATAAAACGGCTACAACAGTAATTGTCAGGGACACAATTCGATGTTCCACTGTATTTTCAGAGTTTGGACATGAACTTTATTACCACCTGTTGATGGAACCTCCAAACTGCAAATGCAGGAACTGAGTTTGGACTTTGAGCCTGGAACATACGTGCTGTTGAAACGTCTAAGCTCAATTACCTATTTCTCAGGAAAATAGTAAATTGCACTTTGCACAGCTTCATTGACATACAATACACTCACAGTTTGCTCACATACACCCACAGACAGCCCAAACACTCCAACACATGGCCTCTTGTGCTTTGTGATGGCAAGAAAATTGCACTTAGAATTAGCCCTCTCAAGAAAATTAGATAAGATGTAACGTAGAGTCAAAGCGCATATCGCTGTGTCTATGAAAATAGAGCCACTGTTCGGTAAATTCTACACACAATGTACTTTTAACCAGTCAAGGGGGTGTGCCGGTCTTAAACGGGTTTAGCTGTTCTCACTGGTCTCCCAGGCTGGCAATGCTGGTGATAAGCTGGTTTAAAGGTCAGCCAGCTGTTCTTCAAGTCTGACCAGCTGACAAGTGGCCCAAACCCCTCAAAAACCAGCAGAACACCTTAGACTGGTTTAAGCTCATAATAAATATAAAACAGGGGTGCAAAAGGAATAAGGGATGGAAGAAGAGAGGTGGATAATAACTTTTCCACCTTGAGTTGTTCTCCAGGGATACCGCCAACATGGCAGTCCCAAGCCTGATTTTCTCATTACGATGCAAGATGGACTCACTGAAACAAAGAGAGAGTTTTGTGGCTTTCCAGAGCTCACACAATTTATGGTGGATGGCCATAATATTTTTGTTCCCCACTACTCCAAACTACAGCCTTAGAAAAAGGCTAGAATAACAGTACTATCTGGATTTATTAAAAGCTGGGAAAAACATAGCCGCTTCACATATGGTCTTCAAGACTGCCGAAGTTAGGAAGGATTTCCAAGCATAACATAGCTTCTCCATCTTACAGTCTCGGACTACTTCATCAGCTGATGATTAAAAAGAGTTGAGGGGTGAAGGATCTGCTCTTTGTGAAAAAATATTTAGTAAAATAGGAAAGAGGTCTGAACTCTGAGGCTTAACACTCCCATCTAGGAAAGCCAGCCAATTAGATTGGCAATGCCTCTTTTTCATTGCACTGTTCTCTGAGGAAAAGGAAATAAATCAGAGGGTTTGAGATATGAAATATATACGTTTTGCAATGTCATGTTGTTTTACCATCATAATTCACCACACTGTTATTTCACCTAGGCAATATTTTTTTTATTTTATTTTTTAGATTAATTCGTTAATACACTGCATACGTTAATTTAGATCATAGAATGCGCTTTCATTCCCCGTCTGTCGCTCTCTTCGACGTTGTGTCGGAGAAGCAACACTAGGGGTCTCTCTTGAGCACCGAATATACCTCTGATCTATGAAAAAAGGCCAATGAGAAGTTGGCATACCCCAGCCCCGGGCATATGGGTACAAAGGCGAGGCAAATACTAGAGTTCATTCAGAAAATTTCTTCGTAGCCGATGGTTGTGCATGCTGTTCGCATGAAATCACACCAGTTCCAGTATTCCTCTGACACTCTGCATGCTGTTGGATTGAGGGCGCATTACAGCGGCGATTTCTCATTCTTGCACGGCAGTGCAAATTGCCCCTGGGCGCTTCGACAGTGCAGAAACCCAAACTCCAAGAGAGTTAAACGAGTGATTTTCTCTAAAAGAGCAATACACAGCGCCGTTGAACGTCCTTTTCAGGACGCGTCTTTTTAAAGACGTGTTTCCGCCTCTGTGTACTTTCTGGATGCGGTTGATTTCTCCCCACCTCTGACGGTCATAAAAACTGCCTGGCGTACCTGGGTTGCGATTACACGCAGGCAGCATTTTTATGAATGTCTATATTTTCAGGGCGAGAAAATAGCCATGACAGCATTGCGGTCACAGGCTTTCTTTTGTCATGAGAGAAAGCCACTTCAGCCGCCCCCCGCGCCTCGCCTCTTTCCCATGGGATTAGGGCAGGCGCCGCGGCTGATGAAGGCGATTTGGGGACAATGACGGGCTGTGTTCACCGGGTAAATCCCTGCGAACCACCCGCCTCCCCGACACGCTTGCTGGCTTCCGTCCGAGCTCGGGATGAGCGATTTCTCTCCAATGGGATATGTTCTCAGTGCGAGAACATAGCTGAGGCAGCATTGCAGTCGCGGCTTCTTTTGTCATGAGAGAAAGCCACTTCAGCCACCCCCCGCGCCTCGCCTCTTTCCTACGGGATTGAGGCAGGCGCCTCGGGCAATGGAGGCAATTTGGGGAAAATGACGGGCTGTGTTCGCCGGTAAATCCCCGCGAACCACCCGCCTCCCCGGCACGCTTGCTTGCTCCCATCTGAGCTCGGGATGAGTGCGGCCCGCTTTGCGGCCGGCCTGCCAGTCCCTTGAGCTCCTGGAATTGGATGACGATAATCACCGCTGCATCGGAGAGCGTTACAGCAGCGTCTGATGTTGATGACTTGTCTGCGCGCCCAGTCTCAGCCTGATGCAGAGGTCCGCTATGCTTTCCTGGGTACCGCGAATGTGAGGCTGGACTGGAAAATCACGTCCCCTCCCCCTCACGGCTACTTGATTGGTTCCACGGGCACCCCCCGGTTCCTTTCTTCCCAGACGTGCATGATGCGCCACGCGCTCATCCGCTCTCGCTACCCTCCACGGCAGAGCGCGGACATGCCGCTTCCGCCCTGCACGCCATGGCCATCCAGCAAGTCCACCAGGCCAAGGCGCTTAAAGAATTGCACGTGGGTAGCTCTGAACCCGACGTGCTGCAGGAACTGCGCTCAGCGACCGACCTCGCCCTTAGAGCCACGAAGGTCACAGCGCAGTCACTCGGGCAGGCGATGGACACGCTCATGGTCCAGAAACGACAAATATGGACGGACCTGGTCGAGATAAGTGAGACCGACAAGGTAGTCACTTTCTCGATGCCCAGTCTCCTGGTTCGGCCTCTTCGGTGACACCGTCAAGGACTTTACCCAGCAGTTCTCCACGGTGAAGAAACAGACGGAGGCGATTTCTCAGATCCTGCCCCGCCGCAAGCCTGCCGCCTTGGGCCATGCCCCGTCTGCTCGCTGAGGGCGTCCCCCTACGATGAAACAACAAGCTGCTCCGCGTCAACCTGGACACAGCTCTCAGCCCATGCGTCGAGCGCTCCACAGGAAGTAGACGCCCCCCATCTCACGGACCCCCTCGAGGACCCAGAAGGCTCCCAGGCGCACCTGAAACGGACCCAGAGCCCAAGATGTTAGCTCCGGAGATTGTAAGGTGGAGGGCTGGGAAGAGAATCTTCTTTTGAATTTATTTCATTTGCCTCTCCCCTTAACCGGGGCAGCGATACACAAATTCTCAATATAAGAGCTATTTCCTTTTTGTCTCTGGGTCATCTGGCCGGCAAATTCCATTCTCACGGCACTCTGCCACCAGATCTCAACAGTCCTGGCATGCTGAATGCGGTCCCAGACCCGCCTTCAGCCCCACGACTGTCCCCCGGCCGGCCGGTTCTGACGAGTCCAGAGGATGCCATTACAATACCTCTCCGACACAACGTCGAAGAGAGCGACAAAAGGGGAATATCTAGGTTACGAATGTAACCTCCGTTCCCTGATGGAGGGAACGAGACGTTGTGTCTTCCCGGCCATATCGCTGAGCCGAACCGCTGTAGTGGCCAGAACCATTTCCAGCTCCTGAATCCTGAATGAACTCTAGTATTTGCCTCACCTTTGTACCCGTATGTCCGGGGGCAGGGTATGCAAATACTGACTGCCAACTTCTCATTGGCCTTTTTTCATAGATCAGAGGTATATTCGGTGCTCAAGAGAGACCCCTAGTGTCGCTTCTCCGACACAATGTCTCGTTCCCTCCATCAGGGAACGGAGGTTACATTTGTAACCTAGACATTACTTACTTACTTCAACGAATGGCAGCACTATATATAATCAACAATGAATATTGTGATGAAAAAAAAATAATACTTTTATACTCTACCAGTGGTTCTCAACTGGTGGGTCACAATCCACAAATGGGTTGCAGGTCTGTTCTGAAGGTCGTGAAGAGTAGGAAAAAACAATCCTAAATACAAATAAAAAGGCAACTAAGCTACTACTGTGCTATAGCAATAAGGATAGCAATATAAACAGGGCTATCAACTTTTAAAAGGGTGGTGAAAACAAAGGTTGTGCATCCAAACTCTACAGTTTTTTGACATAAATACAATTTCAGATCACAACATTGGCAGATGCCAACATGGGACATCCCCTCATCATCGTAAACCATGAACTAAACTATAGTAAAAAAAGAAAACGATTACAATTAGAATTCTATTCTATTTAATGAATGACGTAATGGCTGCTGACAGCATTAGAAACCAACATTGTTAATTTTCCTTTTTCAGCCAATGTCATGATAAATATTTGTCATGTTGTTTTTGCCTATGCAGTTCATGATAATATTAATACATTTCAACACATGTTTGATTTTAAAGCCATTTTTTGTACAATCCATTTTTGTATTGTGTTGGATCACCTTTCGAGTGCTCAAAGTAAAATCTGGGTTCTAGAGCAAAACCTGTTTCCTGGTTTGTGCTTTCTAGGAAGTATAAGGTTAAGAGTTTAGTTTGCCCAGAGGCACCAGACAGAGAGCAGACCATGAATAAACAGGCAATAGAAGATGTTAGCCAGGACCAAAGAATGATCTGGAAAAGGTAACAAGTTGCATAAAGTTAAGAGTTTAGTTTGCCCAGAGGCACCAGACAGAGGGCAGACCGTGAGTAAACAGGCAAGATAAGATGTTAGCCAGAACCAAGGAAGGATATGGAAAAGGTAACAAGTTACATATTGTGTCATATAACACAGTCTGTAAAAATATGCCTATGAAAATCTATGTGCTTTGGTAATCATCATAGGTCCTATGTATTGCAATCAGCACTGCAGAGGGCAGCTTCCATAAACATTTTCATCACTATTGATACGATATTGATTAAATGGGAAACCTTATAGGGATTGTTAACCAACTTTGGTGGATGGTTAAAATAGAACATATTCCCGTAGAGAATGTAATGCCTGAACCATAATTTTGCCTAATTCAATGCCATGTACTCTTATCTAAAGCAGTCTATTAGTCATCTCTCAAACAGTTACCACAATCTCATGGGAGCCCCTAACGTCCTCAGTTTTCAAATTATTCCCTGCCTGTTCCAGATGCATACAAAGAATGTGAAACATTAAGGAAATCCCTGAGCAGCCAGGACATTCTTATCGCACAGGCTCTGTTTGGACTCGGTGGAGACCCTGTCCTGACTTAATCTTGCTTATAGGATGTCTGACTGGGTGAAAGGTCTCTGAAACAACAAATGGATGCGGTTGAAACAGGCTCAAAGCCAGAGCAAGAAATACTCACCAACAATGCATGTCATACATTATTTGGGTTGAAACTGTCAGTGAACAGCAGGCATCACCTTGCAGACAAGTAATTTATCTTCTGCATTTTCATAGAAGGGGCCTGGCTGGGGGGGGTCTCAGTTTCAGTGAGTGAAAAAAAAGACAGTGTGTAACAGAAAGCAGACCGCTGGTCGGCAACAAATTAGATCTGGAAGCTCCAGTCTCTTTGTCACAGTGCGGTGACACAGTCCAGTCCCTGTTGGTGGGGCCTGCACTCATGTGAGGACAGTGATAGGGCAGGAATGCTCGATGGGGCGGTGTCTTGACACACAGGCACTGGTAAAAGTGTTTCTATCACTGTCTGGGGTCAGGGCTATGTATGGGACTCCCACTTCATTTTACACTTCGGGCTGACCCCCATGTAAAATGCCAGAACAGCATGAGCGAAGCCATTTGATTTTCTGTATACATTTAAAACTAAAAGCAAATATTTTGTTTTTGCAGCAATAAACCTTTTCAACTGTGATAATACCACAAATGGATGCTCTTGGAAAGCCAGGGATCTAGTAGTCTTGCACAACCAGACTTTGGACTTGCGGTATAAAGTCTGGTCCACTTTGAAACTTATTCTGGCCAAGAACCTTGTTCAGATTAATCATACAATGAATTTGGTGACAGGAGGTCGAAATTCTATTGCTAAATTCCATCTGTGTTGACCGAAATTCTAACCACTGCCCCCAAAGGCCAAAATGTTGTTGATCAGTTTCTGAATTAAATATCCACAGGGTGGCTCCAAAAAAGGGTTGTAGTTTTAGTTATAACTGATGTAATACAGACACAACAGGAGTGCATATTTTATTAACCCAACTCCCCAACCCTACACCTAACAGTTAGTGGAGTAAAAATATTTATTTTTATTGAAAATTCAACCTCCAATTTCGCTCACCATTGTTTATGCACTGAAACCTTTAATGAGTGGACTCAATTGTTTGAGGAAACTTGTTCCCTCAATTGAATTGAGTAGTGGTGTCTCCAAAACTGTAATTAAGTTCACTTGACCTGGTGTTCATGTAGAATGAACTTATTTGCTATTATGTTATTTCAACTTAATATTTTTAATTGACTGGACTCAAATTTAGGTCATGCCATTATTCATGCTTAAATAATGAAGATTAAAACTTATTCTACGACAGTCATTAATTAAACGTATTTCTCCACAGCAGTGGTTCCCCCTGGGTGTATGCAAGGTGACAGAGGGGGTACGCTAACAAAATTCTGAGATTTGTCATTCATTTAATTCCACCTCACTCTAAATAACATTCAAATCGAGTTCAAGTATTTCTCACAGGGAAAAAATAAACGTGTGCCCCCTCTAGTGTACAAAGAGCAAAATGGTAGTGTCACAAAGGTCAACTACATGTCATCCAATCAAATTACTCCATCTTTTGCGGTCAAAACTGCATCCACTCAAGTGTCATGCATAAGTGCGCATTTTGCCGCATATAATTTATTGCCAGCACACAGCTAGTGTAATGGTTGCAGGAGGAGGCAGACGAGGAGTGAGGATCTAAACGCGGGATTTATTAAACAACAGTGAAAACAAACAAGACAGGAACAAAGGAAACGTCCACAATGGGAAAATGAAACCAAAACATGAAAACATACAAGGGTACACGAAATGAGTGAGCAGGGCAAGACATGGGCATCCAGGCATCTACAAACAAGTAACGATCGACAAGGACTGGAGAACAAACAGGGTTTAAATACACAGGGAGAGTGATGATCAAACGACAAACAGGTGAGAACAATGAATGAATACTGGCAGTGATGAGGGCAGGGAACTCCGGGAAATGTAGTTTATGACAGGTGACAGGTGAAACACAGGGCAGACAACAGGGGATCGTGACATAACCCCCCCTCAAAGGAGCGGCTTCCAGACGCTCCTAAGAAAACAAAAAAAAAAAAGAAAAGAAAAAAATTGTCCAAGAAGTGGGGGAGGCAGGCAGACCAAGGAGGACACAAGGGGCAAACAGACAGTCCAAGGGGGCACAGAGGGCAAGAAGGCAGTCCAAGGGGGCACAGGGGGCAGACAGGAAGTCCAAGGGGGCACAGAGGGCAAGAAGGCAGTCCACGGGGAGCACAAGATGGGGACTGGGTCAGGTGGCCTGGGAGCTGGCCACAGGACAGGGACAGGTTCAGGAGGCCTGGGAGGCGGCCACAGGGCAAGGACGAGGTATGGAGGCCTGGGAATCGGCCACAGGACAGGTTTGGGAGGTATGGGAGTCGGCCTCAGGACCACAGCCATGGGGAGCTCTGAGGGTAGAGCCGAGGTAGGTGGAGCCGTGGACTGCTCAGGAGGCGACGTCGTAGAAGGCTCAGGAGGCGTTGTAGAAGGCTCAGGAGGCGGAGCGGAGGGAGATGGAGCCGCGGAAGGCTCGGGAGGCGGCGCCGAGGGAGGTGGTGCCGTAGGAGGCTCTAGAGGCGTAGACCTGGAAGGCTCTGGAGGCGAGCCGAGGGAGATGGCGCCGTAGGAGGCTCTAGAGGCATAGACCTGGAAGGCTCTGGAGGCGGAGCCGAGGGAGGTAGCGCTGTAGGAGGCTCGAGAGGCGGAGCCCTGGGAAGCTCAAGAGACTTGAGAGGCGGAGCCCTGGAAGGCTCGAGAGGCGGAGCCCTGGAAGACTTGAGAGACTTGAGAGGCAGAGTCCTGGGAGGCTCGGGAGACTCGAGAGGCTGAGCCCTGGGAGGCTCGGGAGGCGGAGCCCTGGGAGGCTCGAGAGGAGGAGCCCTAGGAGGCTCGAGAGGCGGAGCCCTGGGAGGCTCGAGAGACTTGAGAGGTGGAGCCCTGGAAGGCTTGGGAGGAGGAGCCCTGGAAGACTCGAGAGGCAGAGCCCTGGGAAGCTCGAGAGACTTGAGAGGCGGAGCCCTGGAAGACTCGGGAGGAGGAGCCCTGGAAGACTCGAGAGACTCGAGAGACTTGAGATGCGGAGCCCTGGGAGGCTCGAGAGGAGGAGCCATGGGAGGCTCGGGAGGCGGAGCCCTGGAAGGCTCGAGATGCACTGGCTCTTGGACAGTCATGGCTACAGGTGCTGGCTCTGGGACGGTCGAGGCTACTGGCACTGGCTCACTGACGTTCGAGGCTACAGGCACTGGCTTACTGACTTTCGAGGCTACAGGCACTGGCTCACTGACGTTCGAGGTTACAGGCACTGGCTCACCAATGTTCGGGGCTGCAGACATTGGCTGGTTGGCCGTGGTAGGCGGAGGCTGGAGAGCAGAGGCCTTTCTTCTACTCCTCCTCCTCCTCTGGGCGGACGAAGTGTGGGAGGAGAGGCAGGATCCTCCTCCACTACACCCACAGTGAATGGCGAGCCACATGCCAGCAGCGTTTCCTCCACAAAATCGCGGAGCATCCAGCCGTGCGTTGCCGGTGGCAACCGCTCCTTGAGCGAACCGGCCAGGCCGGCCCAGAAGAACACCACCAGGGAGGAGTCAGGGAAGTCGGTGGCACTCGCCAGGTCCAGGAAGTCTCTAATATGATCCTCCACATTCGGCTTCCTTGCCTCAAATCCAAGAGGCGGCAGCTTGCCTGAAGAATCGCTAGATCCATTGTTGGTCGATCGTTCTGTAATGGTTACAGGAGGAGGCAGACGAGGAGTGAGGATCTAAACGCGGGATTTATTAAACAACAGTGAAAACAAACAAGACAGGAACAAAGGAAACGTCCACAATGGGAAAATGAAACCAAAACATGAAAACATACAAGGGCACACGAAATGAGTGAGCAGGGCAAGACATGGGCATCCAGGCATCTACAAACAAGTAACGATCAACAAGGACTGGAGAACAAACAGGGTTTAAATACACAGGGAGAGTGATGATCAAATGACAAACAGGTGAGAACAATGAATGACTGCTGGCAGTGATGAGGGCAGGGAACTCTGGGAAATGTAGTTTATGACAGGTGACAGGTGAAACACAGGGCAGACAACAGGGGATCGTGACAGCTAGTTGAAGAAGCAAAGTAATATGCTGCGTTCCTTTTGTCTCGGAAGTCAGAGCTCGGGACTCGGATTGACGTCAAATCTGTAAAAAAAACAAGAAATCTGAGTTGGATGTGTTCCATTTACACACAACATGACAAGTCAGAAATAAAGATGGAAGCCTCCTTATTGTTGCATAATCTCTTTTGGACAAGCTCTTTTTTGCACAAGCTGGATGGCTGAGGAAGGCTAAATACATACAAATTGTGCCGATGTGATTTAATGTTCTGAGTAATCACATTTTTCCCACCGTACCCGATATTAAAATCAGTGCTACACACTTTGCAAAAGGCGATATGGCTTCGAGATATGAAATTAAATTCTTCTGTCCAGCTGTTGTTAAATTGATATGTATATTTTTTTTTCCCCCCGGAGCACCACCTAAGTCTTCGGGGTGTTCGCTGTCCTTTTCTGCACATCGTGGTGCCCTTTTGTGGTCCGTTTTGCATAACACGGCAGCTCATTTTAGCTTATCGCAGCCCATTCGCCCATTTCGCAGCCCCAAAAATGCGTCGGCCCACCGGGAATTGCCCGGTATGCCAGATTACAATCCAGCCTTGCCTCCCATTTACCAGTGATGCTTGATTCAACTTCCCTCGTCTACTACCTGTGCAGATATCAACAGCGCAACTGGGTTGTAGGTTGCTAGGTTGAGGTCACAAATAGGTTGAAATTTGTATGATGTGTCGATTTTGTGAGTAGGATGCGTTTCATCCAAGATATGGCAACTGGACAACCTTGGAATAATATATTGATGTGATTATTCATATAACGAGGTTTGAGCCATTATATTTATGGGAGTTTCCCAGGAGAAATAGGTTGACAGGTATGATGCAACAACATTCGCAGGTCCTGACAGCTATTCTAAACTTTTTAAAAACTTTTTTAATGTGTTTTCCGTTACAATTTCCATCTCACATTTCTGCTTAGTTTTTAACGTTTGGCAGTGTTGCGGTAGCAACAATGACCATAGGTCATGTAGCAGCGACCATTGCTGTTGTTAGCAGCAGCGATCTAGCCAATTTTAGCTGTACCAGTTTATAAAAAACACATTAGGAAGTAATTCACGCATAACAGGATCGTAGCAACATGCCTATAGGCAACAGTAATACAGTATTGTGTATACAACTTACTAAATTGGACACAAAAAAGACAAATTCCAAAAAAAAAAACGTTTAAACCAACAGCATGCTTACGGTCGATGATCTTTGCAGCCACCTTGCATTCTGAACTCGGGGTCCTCTGAGTTCATCCGAGTTTCCGAGTAGGAATTCCGACATCGGGGGGTGTTACATTTGTCAGTTCCAGTCTCAGAACTCGGAAAATAACTCTGAGACAAATGGAACGCACAAATAGTTAGTGAGATTAAAATTGAAAAGTGGCTACAAAGAACATGGCCTGCAACCACAGCTGCAACCACAGAAAGAACCTCTACTCACAGCAGCGCTGTTGATGCATAGTCCTCTGACAGTGCATCAGTATCAAGCGTGAGTGCACCCACTGCTCCTAGACCAGTTCACACTGATACCGACAGCAATGTATACGAAGTTAAAACACTACCTCATTTTCACCAGCAATTTGCAGAAAAACCATCAAAGAGGCACAGATATAATGAGAAATATATTTCTTTGAGCTTTACATACATTGGCAGTGAAGAAAGTCCCCAGCCACAGTGTGTTAAATGTGCAAAAGTACTCTCTCATAACTGCATGAAACAAGCATTTTTACGCAGACATTTAGAAACAAAGTATACTACTGTGAAAAATGAACCTTCAGAGTTTTTTAAAAGACATTTAAAACAACTCAGAATTATTAAGGCCCTTATTACAGCATCAGAAAACCTAAATATGAAAAGTGTGGAAGCATCCTACATGGTGAGTTACAGAGTTGCTAAGACGGGCAAACCCCATACTATTGTGGAGGTCTTAATTCTTCCTGCTGCGACTGATATAGCTGATGTAATGCTTGGGGAGAAATCCAAAAAAACAATACAGAGAATGCCATCGCCAGACAACACTGTTTCATATCGCAACACTGATATGGCAGAAGACGTTTTAAAACAACTATTGCTTCACATAGAATCCAGCGAATTCTACACTTTACAGATTGATGAATCAACTGATGTAGCTGACTTAGCTCAATTGATGGTAAATGTTTGATACATTCACGAAGGTTCAATTAAAGAAGACATACTTTTTTGCAGACCGTTGGAAGGTAGGGCAACTGGGTAGGACATTTTTAATGTCTTAGATAGCTTTGTAACATCACATAGACTTTTGTGGAAAAAATGTGTGGGCATCTGTACGGATGGAGTGCAAGCCATGACAAGGAAGCATAGTAGAGTGGTAACACATGTGCAAGCAGTTGAGCCCTGTACAGCTTGGGTACACCTGCAGCATCCACAGAGGGGTGCTGGCCAGCAAGGGAATGCCTGACCATCTGTAGGAAGTTTTGGACAATGCTGTGAGAATTGTTATCTTTGTTAAAGCAATGCCCTTGAATGTGCAATGAAATGGATAGCGACAACGTCACGCTGTTACTCCATACTGATATGCGACGGTTGCCCGTGGAATAGGTAATAACATGACTGTTTGAATTGAGGGACGGACTTAAAGTTTTTTTATCGACCATCCTTTTGAATTGAGTCAACTCTTGCACGATGAAGAGTGACTCACAATACTGGCCTATCTGGGTGACGTTTTTTTCCATCTGAATGAGCTGAACCTCAGATTACAAGGAATTTCCCCAACCATATTCAACATTCAGGACAAAATTGAGGCCATGAGGCCATGAGGAAGTTGACTCTCTGGTCTAACAGCATTAACGAGAAAAAAGGCCTTTTCGTTACTGCATGATTTTTATTAATAAATGAGCTCAGCCTTACTGACAAGGTCAAGTGTGGGATAATAAAACACCTTTCTGAGCTGGCCACGCAATTGCGCAGATAATTCCCCTGACGGACAATGCAAACAACTGGATTCGAAATTAATTCTCTGCCACCCCCACAGCACACTTGCCCATTTCTGAGAAAGAGAGTCACACTGAAATCTGTACAGGTGGCTCTTTGAAATTGGACTTCACACAAAAGTCACTGCCAGATTTGGATAGCCATGCGTGCAGAGTATGCTGCCTTGGCATATCACACTGAAAAGACATTAATGCACTTCGCGACAACGTACCTCTGTGAATGTGGGTTCTGAGCACTTACTAGCATGAAGAACAAATATAGACGCAGACTGTGTATAGAGAATGATTTAAGACTCTAACTCTCTGATACACCTAAAGAGTTATGCAAGTCATCCCATTTTATTAATATGTGTCATTTATTCAAAATATATATGATTGGTTGTATACAAATTCTCTATTTGATAAAAGTGTTTTTACAAAGTTAAATTAGTTCAATGTGTGTGTGTGTGTGGGGGGGTGGGGGGGGGGGTATAATGCATACAGAAATGCATATTGTACATGCCTGTACAAGGCTTAATTACCATCCTCACAACCCAGAGATTGCGTTGATAATGGGCAATCTGAATAGAGCTTGCAATTATTGCTTTGCGTTTTTGTGTGCAATATGGATCAGATAGTCAGTGAATGGACCGTGGGCTTTCTATGGATTAGACTAGGAATATTCAGATACCACATTGCATTACATACAGGACTAGCTTTGGTCTGTTATGGGGCTTTTCCACTGCACGGTACAACTCGACTCAACTTGACTCTGCTTGCTTTTTTGGGGTTTTCCACTGTGGATAGTACCTGGCACCTTTTTTAGTACCACCTAGGGTTGAGGTTCCATGCGAGCCGAGCCATTACTAAATGTGATGTCAAAATCCTGCAGATCACTGATTAGTCAGGGAGACACGTCAATTCCAGCGTCACTGAATTTCCGACACGCGACATCAACGCACTAGTTTTAAAGTTAGCAACAGCGATAATAATATCATTTGTTCACGTGACTTTCGAATTGTGAAAACAGAAATGGCTACGAGGAGCAGACAGTCCACTCATTAGTGATGAGCGAAACAAAAAAGTATCTCAGGAAGTGTCTCAGCTGTTGGCCGCACACGGCTACCACCGGAACTACCAACAGTGTAGGGAAAAGTAAAACATTTTTTTAAGTGACTACAGAACCACCAAGGAAAAGTGGAAGTGGTTCGACCAAATGGACGCTATCTAAACTGGTGAGCAATGGGAGGGAGAGTGTCCTGGACATGGTATGTTTTCTTATTGTAATTCTATACTTTGCTTGAAAGCTTCATTTTACTTAGTTTTCCAGCTACTGGAAGCTTGCTTCTAAAACAACCAGGCCAATTTAACTGTTACACTTGGGTAAAATCACCATGCAACAACTGCTTTATGCAGCACAATGAGCTAGTAGTTAACAGCTAGCGGTTGTGTTATTGTTTTAGTCAGTATGTGTCGTGTTTAAGATGATGCCACGGCAGTAGAGGCGGTGCAATTATGAGGATCAGCCTATAATCCCCCCCACGTTGAGATGGCATTAAACTGCAGTGGAAATGCAAGCTCAGAAATGTAAAGCGAATAGAGTTGAGGTGAGTTGAATCATAACGTGCAGTGGAAACGCCAATAGATTGTAAAGTGTCACTTAAACAGTACCTGCTAGTGTCACCCAGCTCTTTGTGTTTAGAGAGGGTTATTTGGTCTTTCTCCTTTTGTGACTTTCAAGAGACTGCCTAAACCTCCCACAGTTCAAACAGATTTGCACAATTTTGGCCAGTTCAGTCACCATCGAGAGCACTCTGAACAAGCCTCTCTTTAATTTTTTGAAGGGTTTAATTTACACTTCACCTAGGGCAAGTACCATGGGAGAACACAATGAGTCACTGTTGATCTTGGAGCTGTTCTGGTGCTTTCTATTGGCTGAAGGGCAGGGGACTGAGGACCTAGGGTCTGCAGACTCCACTTTTCTAGCCTCTAGGAATCTCTCTCTCTCCAAGCAGTCTGGATTTAGTGAATTGCTGTACCAGCTTTCATATCTGTGGAATATATGTCATGAAAATCTAAATATAGAGTTCTAAAACTATCAAAAAAATTATTTTGAATGTTATTCATCAAAAACAAAGTCCCTTTCAAGACAAGTCAGTCCATTCTGTGTACAGTACAGCTTGTCATAAATTACTTGAATAATCCCTTACAACTACATTGCCTATAAAACTTTATGAACTCTAAGCCAGATTAAGGCCAGAATCCTGACAGGCCAAATACTGAAACTTTGAGTGTGTAGTAAAGTTTAAGTTCCAAAAACAGAAACAACGTTTTTCTATTTACAAATCTGCATGGCTGCACACTATAACGATTGAACCCGTTCCCCACATAAACTCAGTCTTTGTGATGCTACGGCACTCCTTCCCTCCTGAGGGGTTTTTGATTAGTGTAAGATTTAATCACCTGGTACAGGACAAGCTCACTTCTCTTTTTACAGGGCAATGAATGGAAAGTAGATTTGCTGCCAGTGGTGGCACACATGGGGCAGTCGGATGTAGTTAACTCAGAAGCGCTGGGGAAGTTGTATTGGTGCACATTTAATGCGATAATGAAAGGACAGGCTTGTGCACTTAACTCTGCATTAAGTGCATTGTTAACTAAAAGCAGCCATATCCTCAAGCTTGCTGAGAGGAAACATACTCCAAAGACTCACTGGGACTTGCTCACATTGTTTTCAGACATACAGTATAAAGTTATTTAATATGCACAAAGTGTATATTACCTTAACAAATTGTGCTTTTTTTTTGCAGCATTTTTAAAACATTTACAAGCCATTATACATATAGTCTAATATATCATAAAGTAATTAATGATTCTAAGACATATAGTAACCAGTTATATCTTTACATGAATAATTGTCACCATAGTTATAGTCAGGCCCATACGAAAGCTGCAGAATTGAAACACCCCTCATTCAGTTTTACACATTCTCTGGCACTTTATTTTTTATTAAATACTTGAATATACTTGACAAGTGTAGTAATCTCAGGCACTCTAAGGAACCTGATGATCAGGTCCTCATGCCCCCGTCTCATGGCCCACGACCAAGAACCCTAGGAAGGCTTCTAAGCGCCCCTGAGACCGGTGACCCAGAGGTAAGGATACTTGTGCCACATTTGGAGGTGGTAGACAGACCACTCCATTGCCTGATGGAGGGCCGGAGGGAGAATCCTTCAATTAATTCAAAATTATCTTTATTCAACTTTATTTTAAAAGGTATAAAACTCAAATGGAGTGTAAAGCACACCTGTAGAGACATAGATAATTTTCAGCAAGTTATATAGCACGCATGTCTCTCCCCTTCACTTTGTGCACTCCGAACAGAGAATACTAATGAGCTACAGCCAATTAATGTTTAAACATTAAAAATAGGTCAAACACTGCAACACATCATCAAATCATTATGATGAATACTGTTGTTTCAACTCATGAATTTGACCAATGAAATCATCAATATTGGTTAATTGGTTATTAACAGCATTCCTGTGGGAAGAGAAAAGAAAAATGTGTCTGACCCCATCAGCCGTCAGTGTGCTTCTGAGTAGTGATGGGTTATTCATGAATGATTAGTTCATTTTGAACAAATCTTTTGTGACTCAGAAGAACGAGTATTCTCAGAGAATGATTCGTTCATTTTGTGTTGGCCGCTCATGTGCATTGCGCAACCTCCATTATTTTTTTAAGTGAAAACTGCATAGGCGCTGTATAGGAAACAGAAATTATTAGTTCACCTTTCAACTCTTTTGGTCCAAGTCGTATGTTATTTTGTCATGTGATGCACATAAGGCTGTCATGTGACAAAAGAATGAATAACACGGACAAGAAGATTCCAGAGGTGAACTAATCGTTTCTGTTTCTCAGAATTTTTCCTTGTTGCATTATCAATTTTTCCTTATTAGGACTATAATCAAAGTATGCATAAGTAGACGTGTTGGGGGGATTTGGCTTTTGAAAATGTCACATAATTGTCATATAATTAACCATGTACACTTCTGAGCAAAGTTTACATTATATTAAATGTTTAAACTCACAGCCGTGTTTGGCAATAAAACAACACAAAACAATATTAATAATTAGAATAACTCAATAAGTTTTGATGAAGTTTACCAAAAAATTAAATACAACGAACATTGAACATTAACATAATTAGGACAAAATATTTACTCAGCTAAAGAAACACAGCAAAACTTAATTATCACCAAATGCAGAATGAGACGTTTTTGACTGCAAGTGCTTTTCATGTGGAGTTCAATCCGGGGCTTGATGATGGCATTGACAGCCTGACATGAATCAAGAACTTCATGATTGCTGAAACAATATTTTGTTTATTAATATTGTGGAGGATAAGAATTTGTGTTTTAATGTCCATTGCAATGAATACGCAACCTATTTGTGGACTAGTTCTTTCAGTTAATCAAACTCCCGCTTATACTATGGTTACTTGAATTAGTGCTATTTTAGTGCATTACTGTGGAAGGCTTTGTTTGGAAAATGATAATAAAGCATTATATTGTATTGTTGTCTTTCCTAAGAAGGAAAAAATTGCATTTTGACAGGAAAAGAAGTATGAGTCAAATGTCAACGGTTTCAAAACAGTTAACTATGAAAAACTATGCGATTAAAATATTTTATTTACATTTTAAATGACAGCACTATTTATAACACAAAAGTTGGTGTTAATTGTGTTTTAATGGATCATACCTCATAAAGGTATAACCATAATACATATTAGTGCTAGGTAAAAATATAGATATTACGACTACTTGCGATCTTCATGAACAATCCCAGTATTGCTTCTGAAAATCCCAAGATTTATCTTTTTATTTTATTTTACTGATCTTTTATTCATTTACTTCAGTTTTGGTTGTGTTGAATATTATATCTGTTAAATAAATAGCAACTGAATGGCATAGTTTGGGTCCTGTAGTAAATGTTTTAATTAATATTTTCTTAATGTACCAAGATAGATGGATCCCTGTATAATTTAACAGCTTTAGCTGAGAGACAATTTCTTTACATTTGTGGCAGCACGGAGGGCGGGGCCGGGTTGTGATCCTACACACCCGGTCCCGTATTAGGCTAATTAAGCCTCCGTGAGGGATAAAGGTCGACTGCAGAGGATCGTGCGGGAGAGAGGGATAGTTTATGGGCATTCGAGGTACTGCAAGATCCGTGCGAGCTGAACGCAGGCCTGGCCTTTCTTACCAACACCTGTGAACTCCCCCTCAACACTTTTTGTGTCCTCTCCCCGCTCATCACCCTGCAGTCAACCTTTATCCCTCGGAGGCTTAATTAGCCTAATACGGGACCGGGTGTGTAGGATCACGACCCGGCCCCGCCCTCCGCGCTGCCACAACATTATAACTGAAAAATACCCAATGAATCAGAATCTAATCAAGTCATATCCAAATGTAAATCAAATTGAAAAGATTGTGAATCAGATTCAAATCAAGTTAGGATACCCTAATTATAACATCTTAGAACTGTGATTACAATTATGTACAAGAACATAAAACTGATATATCAGGCATTATTAATGTATTACAGTTTGGGCTGTCAATCAATTCGATTTTTTAAAATCGAATTAATTACATGACAAAATAATTCTATATAATACAAATAAACAATTATTTTACATTTAAATAATTATAAATATATACAGGGCTGTTGAGTAATGAAATACATGTAACAGGATTACGTATTTAAATACAAAAAAAGAGTAATTGTATTCCACTACAGTTTCTATTTAAATGGTTGGTAATCAGAATACATTCCAAAAGTATTTTTATTACTAAAGAGATTACTTTGCATTTTATTGTCATTTGTTTTTGTGAACTGGTTTGATTGGAGTGATGGAGGAGTCAGGAGACAACGAGGCAGGTTCAAGTTCAGACCTTTTTATTGATTGTGCTTTCTCACACACAGAATCGACGTGACCATCGATCACAATTAAACCTCCCACAAAGGTGTATATATATAAATTTATAGAGCACGATTGAGATGCCCTCTCCCGCCAGTCGTGCTTTCTGGCAATTCTCTCTCCCTCTCTCGACACTTGGCGTTCCTTAAATGTCTCTCTCCGTATCACTATAATAAGACACAGGTGTTAGAGGTAATTACAAACCAGGTGACAAGCCTTACCACTCTCTCTCTCTCCCGCAGACCGACACACGACCACGCCCCCCATGCCACATGCCCCCACCGCTGACTCAGGCCGGGGAAACATCCGGCCTGCCAACTCCCCCCCCATTTCTGGAGAGAAAGTCAGCCACAACCATCTGCACCACCGGCCTGTGGACCACCTTGAATTTAAAGGGCTGGAGAGCCAGATACCAACGGATGATCCGCACGTTAGTATCCTTCATGCGGTGGAGCCACTGCAGAGAGGCATGATCGGAACACAGGGTGAAGGCCCGCCCCAGCAGGTAGTAGCGGAGCGTCAGAACCGCCCACTTAATCGCAAGTCACTCCTTCTCGATGGTGCTATATTTTTTCTCCCTGAAGGAGAACTTGCGACTAATAAAAACCATCACAACCCTGATTTCATATTATAAATAGAATAATTCAATTAATTAAATGCATTACATTATTGTAGTGTAATAAAAGTGCCTTTAGAAGGCAATTCACTCACTGGTCACTTTATTAGGAACACCGGTACATCAACTTATTCATGCAATTCTCTAATCAGCAATTCACAAGCAGTGTAATGTATAAAATCATACAGATACGGGTAAGGAGCTTCAGTTAATGTTCACATCAACCATCAGAATGGGGGAAAAATGTGATCTCAGTGATTTCGACCATGGCATGACTGTTGGTGCCAGGCGGGCTGGTTTGAGTATTTCTGTAACTCCTGATCTCCTGGGATTTTTACGCACAACAGTCTCTTGAGTGTAAAGGGAATGGTGCGAAAAACAAAAAACATCCAGCAAGCAGCAGTTCTCTGGGCAAAAATAGGGATCAGAGATCACGCACATTCAGAAGTGGTTTTCATTTTGCCCTATCTGACCAGATTTCTTTAAACTTTTAACTCTACTGTGCACTGTAGAGGGGGAAATGCCCAAAATCCTTCTAATTTGTCTTTGTGGATTTTTGTTCTCAAAGTGCTGGATTATTTGCTGAAGCATCTCTTGGCAAATTGACAAGTTGAATGATTCTTGCTCTTGAAGAACTAGGCTATTTTTGGAGGCTCGTTATACAGTATACAGTATACTATGACACAATTTCCTCACCTGCTTAACGTCTCCTGTTTCACATTGCCTTGTTATTTCAACTCGTCAAATTTGTATTAGTCTTAAATGGCCTCTGTCTCAACTTTTTTGGAGCACGTTGCAATCAACAATTTCAATTTGAAATTACTGTACATTTGAAAAAACAAACAAACAATGAAATTCAAAAGGTAAAAACATCATATGCGTAGTTGTAGTGCTTTCAGTATAGCAAAGGGTGAATATAATTTAAAAATCGCTCCTTTTTGTTGTCATTAGCATTTTTCATACTATCCCAACCGTTTGGATTTGGGGTTGTAAGAACGCGTCAATTGACATATGCGTCAGACGAACACTTTTGGATCGTCTTACCTTGATTGCTTTTTGTCATAATCACAGCGTTTTTTTAAAAGTTGTTAAAGTTAAACATAGTTTGAATATGTGAAAAACACATCTCGAGACCCCTGCATTCAGATTAGTGCTCCGTCCAGCTGTGTTTGAATATAAGAACATGTCCTCATCTTGTGCTGTCACTGGTGTCATACAAGCCTGAGTGTGATTAGTTTTTGTGCGGTACCTATACAGCTGGAGTTTCGCTTACTGCCCCTGCTGAAAATAGGTGGTACTTTAAGCTTGAATTATTTCGATGGTAGAAATATTTCTAATTATGGTCTGGGGACATGATTAATTGCATAAAAATATATATTTTTTAAATGTATATAGAACTCTATAGACACTGAATTAACATGTTAAATCAACAGCCCTAATTACAATACAGTTTCAAGCCATTCTAATAATAGTGGCACAGTAAATTGTCACTAAACACATTCAGGTGTGCTTGTAAACACATGGGCACAAGTTGAATCCACAACACAAGTTACATCCAGACTACATAATTTAAACTCAAAGTGCACAATGTCTGCATCCCTAATCTCTAATCAGTATGTGAAGGGGGTGTAGGTCAGTATTAAAGGAGGCATTATCAAGTATCTTTGTGTGAACAGTGTGTCTTAGCAGAGCCAGGCTGATGTCATTGCTCTTGTGTTGTCTCAACGTGGCTCTGTGGAGAGCACTTTGTCTGCAGAGACCCAGTCAGTGAGAGTGGTGTGTCTGCAGCACCTCTGTATCAGCTAATCAGCACCAGCCAAAATAAACTCTGTACAATGTCATGAGAGCGTGTCCCCACCCCACTCAACCTCTTGTTCTTTGTGTCTGTCTCTCTCAAACATCTACTTCCTTGCCTCTATCTCTGCTCTCTCTCTGAAAACAGATATAGCTCTTTTTCAAAACCTAGTGTGCTGCGTTGCTGTACCAATGCCTACTGTACATAGGCAGATGCCTTGTAAGGGGCAGTTCAGACTGAATGTGCTTGTGTGCTAAAAAGTTAAACAACGCAATGTCTGGAACAGAATACAGGTGTCTTGAGATGCATTTTTAAAAGTTGAAGTTCCTGACACGGCAACTCAAAAACATGGCTCTATTTATTTATTTTCCATATCCACACTAAAACTTTTTAGTGAAAAAGTTTTGTTTTCAGCTTCCTAAAACCATTGTTTTTAAGTATTAGTTTATAGAGAGCGTTTTCGAAAGTGTCTGTTTTTGAAAATGGCTTTCTAGTGTGGATGAGAGGCCTAAATATAGGAAAATCAATATATTTTTAAACAAATATTGGTGTGAAAGTCCTAAGAGATTGCCTTTACCACCAGGGTCTTAACATTTCGCAAAAAGAAGATATTTTAGAAGGCAGCATAATTATGTAGCTTGCCGTTTAGAACAGCCTCTATGTCAGAAGAATGCCAGATGATAATTAAAGCTCCTATATTATTTATATTGTTTGATTTCTATGACATATTTTCTTTGCATGAAAATAGACACATTCATATGTACTATCAACCACCCCCCAAACACTCACACACAAACTACTTCTGTCATCTTGTCTGGTCTCTGTCACTCACACATTAGACAATGGTAGCACCCTTAAGCACGGTGACATGTCTGTCTCCTCCCACCCCTGATGTACCCTTGGCCCCTTTCCTCCCAGTCTGCAGGGCTCCACACTGCCCCATTGTACTGATGGGCATGTGGCATTCCTAATTAAGGTACTGGCACAGCTAGACTTCTGCATGTCATCACCTAAACACCACAGGCTATTTACAGTCTATGCATGCCATCATCAAAAACACTAGATGTGGATAGCTGGTGGTCTGACAAGCATGATGAATCCTCACATTAATGGGTCGGGGGCTCGGCACATCCAAAATGTTTTTTCTCTTTCTGTAATTAACGTGTTCTAAAAATCAAACAGCGAGTGGGCTCTAAGCCCACTCTCCAACACGCTGATGCAGAATGATCAGACACAAAAAGCTAGAGAATGCTGATCCTAAAGAATGTTGGACTGTGTTTACTCACATACACACACAGTTACAAACAGTATATTTGCTTTGATATTCCAACTGACCATGTCCGTGAATGTCCCCAAAGAGAGGTTTTGTTAGATGGAGCTCACTTTGGGTAACATAGTCCCAAACCATAGCCAATATGTACACACAATCACAGACTGCTGCTCTCTGTTTGTGATCTGTTTACACTGGCATGTGTGAAGGGTGAGGGTTTGGATGCTTGTATCTCCAGATGAGAAGAACTATCACACTGGCCTTTCAAACTGGTTGTGGACAGATACCCGATTGTCCGTCGTGGCCCAGAGTTCACATAGCAGAAGTGCTGATATGATAACAAACTCTTTGAGAGGCAGAGGGGCTGGGCGGAGGTTAACCCTCTCCACCTCCCACTCAAACTGAGGAGAGATGGGACATCACACAGTGCTCACTTCACTTTCAATCAGAACTACGCTCAATCACCCTCAATCACAGCTGGGAGTAGAGAGACAAACGCATTGGATAGCACCCTGACTGTGTATGCACACGCACACACACACACACACACACACACACACACACACATGTTGGTGTGGCTATCCTTATGAGGACTCTCCATAGACATCATGATTTTTATACTGTACGAACTATAGATTATATCCCTTAACCCTCAACCTAACCCTCACACTAAACTTTCTGCATTTTTAAATAAAATAAAAAAATCCTAATTTAGTATATATCTTTTTTTTTAATGATTTTAATTATGGGGACACTAGAAATGTCCTCATTAACCACATTTATAGCATAATACCCTTGTAATTACCACCCCGCCCCACCACACACACACACACACACACACACACACACACACACACACACACACACACACACACCATGTTTTCAAACCATGTTTTCTGTATATTTTTACCATTGCCTTGACTCAGACCCTGATTTTAAATCTTCAATTATGAAAATCCATCACAAAATATAATTATTTAATTTGTTTCATTATGTCTTATATGTAATCATTACATTTTTAAAAGCAACAATAATCTTAACAATCATTATGAGTGCAGTCATCATAAATAGGTTATCCAACCATCCTGTATCAAATAGAATTACCCATATAATACACAGTCATTCCATATTTTACCTTATTACAGTAAATTCATACATGACATATTTTGTTCTAAAATTTAGAATCTCACACTAAAACATCTGGAAATATTTCAGCATTTTTTGTATATTAATATTACACCTCTGTTCTGTATTTGGCTAGAAGAAAGTTGGCAACCTGATACCCAGAACTTCCATTTCCACTACAATCGTTTCCACCAAAAAATGTTACCGAAAACATTATTTTACATATTGTGAAAATGACATTATAGTCGAAATGTACATTAAGTTTAAGAAGGTAGAATTCTCCTGTGATGCATGTATATGTATTGCTGGTTTAGCAGACAAACTAAATTAACTTGTTAGAGTGTAAAAAGTATGTTTTAAGAGTGCTTCCAAAAAAATTACCCACACACATGATCTCCATTGTCATACACAGACAGTCTAGAATCGTCCGAAGTGACTCTGTTTAGATGGTGAGAATGAGGAGGAACAGGCCATAACATGGTGAGGAAACAGGGCCAGCAATGAGAAATACATTAGATGGATTGCTCTAGTTAGCAATCTAAACATGGAAAATGATTAATGAATTACAGGTTCAAGGAAATGTGGGGCTTAACCAATGTAATTTTATCATTGTGAAAATATTTAGCTGTTATTTTTCAATCTCAAACAAGTGCTCTCATAGTAATACTATAAATGCAGGTTGAGTCGGAAAATTTGTAGAGCAGTTTGACCATTAGTGCTGCTATAAAATGTGAAAACTTAATGGAAGAAATATGAAATGCATGCTTGATGACCATTTCAGTTCTCTGACTTTTTAAAATACCAAAAAATCTGTGCTTATAAGGATTTGTAATTGGGTATAGAAACAAAGGTTAAAGGTTAAAGGAGTTCTTAAGATTTGAGGGCACTTTAAACATGACGAAAACAGCCTGAAGTACTAATCGAGATGAGTTGAGGATAAACCCAATGAAGCGATGGCCAGAATAAACTGTGCATAATAATCCACTCATAACTCATGTATGCATGTGTGTGTTTTATTATATTTGGAGCATATATGGTGCTATTCCTCTAAAGAGAAATATTATGGTTTTACAGTAGCACAAGGACTATGTGAACAGCTTTTAAAGGAATATTCCAGGTTCAATGCAAATTAAGCTCAATTGACAGCATTTGTGGCATAATGTTGATGACCACAAAAATTTTGACAAGTCCATCCTTTTCATTTAAACAAAGCAAAAATCTAAGTTACAGTGAGGCACTTACAATGAAAGTGAATGGGCCCAATGGGGAGGGATTAAAGTCAGAAATGTGAAGCTTTAATTTTGAAAAAGCACTTACATGAATTCTCCATTCAAAACTCATGCATTATTTGAGCTGTAAAGTTGTTTAATACATAATTTTTTATGGTCAATTGGTTTGTTGACATTACATTGTCATGGCAACGAAGTTGTACAATTGGCTATAAATTTACTCAGAAAAGGTTATTAAGCAATTTTATCACACTAAAATCATATTAACACGCATATTGTTTATGTTGTGAATTATCCAATTATCCGGAAGTGAGGAAATGTGTATAAAGGGTGGAGTTGTAGGAGAAGAAAAAAAAAAGAGAAGAAAGGAGAAGGTTACCTGGGATGAGAGAGACTCTACCTAGTCAGTGAGACATACACTGTTTGGGCCAGGGTGGATCGCTAGAGTGAGTATGAGTTGCCGGGGCGATTGATTGAATGTTGCGCGCTGCACCTCTGGACACCGGCTGCAGAGCGAAGCAAGTCTTTTGTGCTGATGAGTGCGAGTGAGCTCTTCTGGTGAATTACTGTTTTACTGCACTTAAACCTCATATGTTCAAAAACGTTCCTCCCTGCCATTATTGGCCAGTACTCATCTTGTCTGTTGCCCGAATTATGTAAATCGTTTTGCTTGTTTATTTATTTAGTATCTCTTTAATTTGCTGATTTAAATTCTGTGTGGGGCCCACCACCGTTACAATGTCTTGTGGCTATACTTTTGATACAGTGAGTATTTTAATTTATACAGATTGGCCCCATTCACTTCTTTTGTAAGAACCTCACTGTAACTTTTATAGTCTTGTTTTTTTTTTATGAAAAAGAGTGGCACTTTTTAATGCTTTTGGTGGTTGTCAGAGCTTTCTATTGTTAAGGTTTTGTGAGTCATTGCTAGCACATTTCTTAGCAGTTGCTAGGGTGTTCTGGGTGCTTGGCCCAAGTCCTTTATGATAATCTGATCTTTACAAACTGTATGTTTTGTGTACCTCGTTCAAGTAAGTCTGTGGGATTGTTTTTTCCCATTTAAGTTTGACTGTTTGCCAGGCAAAAATCTTAAGTCTGATCACTTAAGAAAATAATGGCACACTTCTCATCATCAAATCATTAAATTTGAGGTATTATTCATGTCTATAGCCTAAACGGTGCAAGGTGAGTTACAGGCTAAAAAAAAATCATACTTCAGGTTAGTGGTTTTAAAAGAACTAGATAATAAAACCTACAGTATTTAGCACATTTGAAAAAAGCCATCACAAAAGACCCCCAGTAAGTTTTACCTATATTACAATTTGTACTTTGACAGAGAGTCAGTCACAGTTCTTGGAGAACACAGAAAACGTCTAGGTTATGGATGTAACCTCCGTTCCCTGATGGAGGGAACGAAACGTTGTGTCAAAGAGGTGACACTAAGGGTCTCTCTTGAGCGCTGAATAAACCTCTGATCTATGAAAAAAGGCCAATGAGAAGTTGGCAGACAGAATTTGCATGTCCCTCCCCTGGACATATGGGTATAAAGCGTCTGTTTCATTCAGGATTTTTCTGAGGAGCCGGAAATGGTCCTGCCACAACAGTGGCTCGGCTCAGCGACGTCATCAGGAAACGGAGGTTACATCCGTAACCTAGACGTTCCCCGTCTGTCGCTCACTTCGACGTCCTGACCTGTGGAGCACCTATTCCAGTACAGGGTTGATCTGAGTACCCAGCAGTGGATTGGGTCGGCGACTTCCTCCGCTGAATTGCGGACCCAGAGGGCAAGGGAGGAGTCATCCAGGGAGCCGAGTGATTGGGATCGCCTAGGAGAAAAAGAGCACGGTTTTACCTCAACCGAGGGAAAGGGCGTTAGGTGCAAACGATCCACCCGGTCAGTCCATCAGCGTGTCCACCAAAGCAGACAAAGAGCTGCTCAGAAGCTCTGCATGCGGTCTAAATAGGTACGCAAAGCCCGTACTGGATACAGCAACGAAGGGGCTGGGTCTGCCTCCTCCCGGGGCAGCGCTTGCAGGTTGACTTCCTGGTCTTTGAAGGGCATGGTAGGAACCTTGGGCACGTAGCCCGGCCGCAGACTTAGGATCATATGAGTGTCTGCTGGACCGAGATCCAGGCAAGTGTCGCTGACAGAAAACGCTTGCAGGTCCCCGACCCTCTTGATGGAGGCGAGCGCGATCAGAAGGGCCATCTTTAGGGAGAGGGTCCTGAGTCCAACTGATGCTAGCGGCTCGAAGGGGGGTCTCTGAAGGCCCGAAATACCGCTGAGAGATCCCAGGATGAGAACAGGCTTGGCCAGCAGGGATTTAACCTCCGGGCACCCCTTAGGAACCTGATAATCAAGTCATGCTTACCCAAAGACTTGCCATCTACTGCGTTGTGGTGGGCTGTGATAGCAGCTACATACACCTTCAAGGTGGACGGGGACAGCCTCCCCTCCAACCTCTCCTGCAGAAATGAGAGCACTGACCTGACTGCGCACCTTTCTGGGTCTTCGGCCCGAGAAGAACACCAATTCGCGAACAAGCGCCACTTTAGGGCGTAAAGTTTCCTGGTAGAAGGGGCTCTGGCTTGGTTGATCATGTCTGTGACGGCAGGTGGTAGATCAGCTAGATCTTCCACATCCCGTCCGGGGGCCAGATGTGGAGGTTCCAGAGGTCTGGGTGCGGATGCCAGAGCATGCCCCGTCCCTAAGAAAGAAGTTCTTTCCTCAGGGGAATTTTCCAGAGTACGAGGTCCGAGAACCAAGCCCGGGAGGGCCAATAGGGAGCCACTAGAGTTACTTGTTCCTCATCCTCCCTGACCTTGCACAGCACCTGTGCAAGAAGGCTCACTGAGGGAAATGCGTACTTGCGCAGCCCTGTGGGCCAGCTGTGTGCCAGTGCGTCTGCCCCGAGGGGAGCCTCTGTTCTGGCATACCAGAGCGGGCAGTGGGAGGTCTCTTGGGAGGCGAACAGGTTTACCTGAGCCTTGCCGAACCATTCCCAAATTAGCTGGACCGACTGGGGGTGAAGCCTCCACTTTCTACTGTGCAAGCATTGTCGTGATAGCGCGTCCACTACCACATTGAGGTTGCCGGGGATGTGAGTGTCACACAGCGACTTGAGTCTTGAGCTGGCTCCAAAGGAGGAGACGACGGGCGAGTTGTGACATGTGGCGGGAATGTACACCGCCTTGGCGATTTATGTACGCTACCGCGGTGGTGCTGTCTGATCTGATCAAGACGTGTTTGCCCTGAACCAGCGGAAGAAACCTCCGCAGGGCAAAGAATACAGTCAAGAACTCTAGGCAGTTGATGTGCCCTTTGCACACGGTGCCCCAACCCAATTTGGAGGCGTCAGTCGTGACCAGGGCGCGTAGGTACACGCCCAGGTTGAGGCGGAGCTGCACGTTTTTTGGCCCATGGCGGCAGGTTTGCGGCGGGGCAAGATATGTGAAATGGCCTCCGTCTGCTTTTTCACCACAGAGAACTGCTGGGCAAGGTCCTCGACGGTGTCGCCGAAGAGGCCAAACTGGGACACGCGTCGAGGAAGCGTGTCTTGTCCGTCTCGCGCATCTCGACCAAGTTCAGCCACAGATGATGTTCCTGAACCACAAGTGTGGCCATCGTTGCCCCAGTGACTGCACTGTGGCCTTCGTGGCCCTGAGGGCGAGGTCGGTCGCTAAGCGCAGTTCCTGCAGCCTTTATAACCATATGTCCGGGGGCGGGACATGCAAATTCTGTCTGCCAACTTCTCATTGGCCTTTTTTCATAGATCAGAGGTATATTCGGCGCTCAAGAGAGACCCCTAGTATTGCTTCTTCGACACAACGTCGAAGTGAGTGACAGACGGGGATTGGGGTGCTTTTTTCCCCCCAAAAATATTGAAGCTGACATAAATAGACATTTACAGAGGAAAAAAGGAAAACATTTAAAAGTCTGCTCCAGCCTTGACTTGTACAGGTCATTGAACACACACGCATGCACGCACATAAACACTTACCAATAGAGTACTTAAGTTAGATGACATATGGCTTTAACCTGTTTGATTGGGGTTGAGGTGAGGTCAAATATTCCTGTAAGAATTCAAGCGCAGTGGTGTCGGCATGTGGGAGACCTTAATATTTTGGTTGAAATTCTGTAATAAAAACAACCTCCATAAAAATACATCACTCTTGTTCAGATTTGTCATCAGCTTGCTCAACCTGTTCATGGTTTTAACACTGGATATAGTTCAATTAGATACACGAGAACAGATGTATTCAACCACGCAAGCTTGAAATATGTCAGAACATGTGTGAAGTCACTTTGAGTCATAATGTTTCAGGGTTCTGAGACAAAGCAAACACCAAGAGCATATTGGGAAAGAATTAAGGACCGATTTTATTCCTATGCATACGCCTTAAACTTAAAAATTGATTGTTCCAGTAATTGTATGGAGACAAGGCAACCTGACAACAGACCTAGGTTTTGAAACCTGAACTGCAGCCATGAAAACCAGGGAGTCACTGGGTATCTGTGTGAAATATAGCACACCGGTTCTAGTTGTCACATGGGAAGTTGCTTCAGTGGCTGAGTTACTATAATAATTACTCTAGAGTTCAATTACTCAAATGTGACTGCTTCTCTAGACGTGGTTTTGAATATTCCATCCAATCACCCTTTGTTAAATTACAATATATTTTATAAATTCTGTCTACCAAACTAAAGTTTCAATAATATCATATTTTTTTATTGTGGAAATATTCAGACAAGTACTTTATAAGAAAAGCATGTGAGTCAATGATGTGACTAAATACAGTATATTATATATATATATATATATATATAAAACAATGAGTAGGCTTTCGCACATCACAAGCCAAGCAACTATTTAGCCCTTTTCTGTAAATTGCACCTGCAAAATTCTAAAACTTTATTTCAAGGTTTCATTTATATTTTGAATAGATTTTTGAACCCCATGTGGGTTTATGATTTCTCTCTTAATTGTTTAATGTAGTTTTGAGTGTGACCATGTTTTAAGGACTAATAGTGGTGTTTTCCTTATTGTGTCACGTGTAGTTCTGATAGTCAGTTACCAGTATTGTTAAGAGAGAATATAATTTATGACAGTCCAGTGTGAAATAATAAGATTAATAAAGTGCAGTGCTGATATATATTGATCGTGAGAGATCAAGAGTTCAAAAGTCAGACTGATTGGGGGAAGAAGCTATCATGGAGTCGGCTGGTGCGGGTCCTGATGCTGCGATACCGCCTGCCTGATGGTAGCAGTGAGAGCAGCCCATGGCTCGGGTGGCTGGAGTCTCTGATGATCCTCCAAGATTTTTTCACACATCGCCTTGTACATATGTCCTGGAGGGAGGGAAGCTCACCTCCGATGGTGTGTCTGGCAGTTCAGATCACCCTTTGCAGGGCTTTGCGGTTGAGGGTGGTGCTGTTGCCGTACCAGTGATGAAGCCAGTCAGGATGCTCTCTACAATGCTGGTGTAGAACCATGTGAGGATGTGGTGGTTCAGTAACATTTGTATTTGTGTCATATTGGACTTGCAGTATATTGACACCTTGTGGCTTGCATGGGTAGAGTCACGTAGGGTAACCTCCTCGTTGTCACGATTAGGGGTTCTCGCTCTCAATGTGGCACGTAGTAAGTTGTGCATGGATCGCGGAGAGTAGCAAGAGCCTCCACATGCTGGGAGTATCCACGGTGTCATGCACAATGAGCCAGACAACTGAGACTTCACCTCCACCACCCGGATTGAGGTGAGTAAACGCATCACCATGAGGACCTACTAAGTAGTGGGAATTGGGCATTACAAAGTGGGAGAAAACTCAGACATTTAATCAATGAGTGAAAGTGTCCGATAATAGGACGGTGAGTGAGTGGTATTCGGCTGGTCATGTGATCTAAATTGGCAGCCCCCATGTGCGGACCCTCTCCATGTAGAATAAAACAGCTTTTATAAGGTTACTGATATGACTGGAGCCTTCATTGTAATGTGAGCGGTCATGATTTCCTACATATGTTGTAAAATTACAATTCATGTCTTTAGGAGTTAAACTTTTTTTCAAAAGGAAAGAATTTCCGAGTCACCTTTAAAAGCCTGTAATAGCCTGTTTAATTGGCGGTTTCATTGTGACAACTTTCACACAACCAAATTGTGTGAAAATATTACATGACAAGGACCTGCTATGTATCTTAGGTCCTGGGCTATAATGGACAACATGTTCAAAAGCTTTTTTTTTGCCAAGACTATGAGGAATGTGACCACAGAAACTGACTTTCAAATATAAACCCAGTCAGAAAAATATTCACTGGATTAAAACCGGCTCAACTACAACTATATTTTAGATCAAATTAGATCTTTAAAGCAGTAAAAACATCCTTCTTGTGGCCTAGAGAGACGCTCAGCATGGCCTCCTCAGAACAAGCTGAACAGATGACAGTTATTCCTCTCAGCGTTGTGCTCATTCCACAAAATCGAGCCAGATGTCTCCAGGCTGAGAAGCAGGTGGGCAAGGGCTGCTGCGCCACCCCGTGCTGGCACTGCTTCAAACCTGCTGGGAATAACCTTTAATTTGCATGCTTTTTCCAGGCATGTGGGCAAGAGGTGCCATCTGCCCGGGCCACGCAAGGACCCACTGTGTGTGTGTCAGTGTGTTTATGCATGGGGTGGAAGGATGAGCATTGAAGCGGCCCAGACCGCAGCACAAGGCAATACTGGTGGCCTGACAGCTCTGCCCAGCCAAACCCTCCTTCTGGGCCCATATGGCTCATCCATGCAAATACACACTCATCACTCACACACAGTGACACACAGTAGCAGTGTGCAAACAGTGGTTGCCCATATGTAAGAGAGAAGGCGGGGCCCCTCAACTCATTACCAAATCAGGGGCATTCACCTTTTCCTTCGATATAGCATACCAGCGCTATTACCCTTGCCATTTGATAGCCTAATATAGTTTTGATGGAAGATCGACTATCTGTACAGATATACGAATATAGTTTTGAACTTGGCAGACTTGTCTCATATTAACAAATGGAGATAAAACAAGTTAATTACAATGTTTTACATTTAAGCTACCCAAATTAGTTTGATTCAATTAAGCTTTTGATAAAGGAATGCAATAAAGCATCTTACCTTTTACAATGTTCAAAATTTACATTTCTGAGGCAAAGCGTGCACACACCCAGAGAATCCACAGTCACTTCCATGACAGCGGCAACACACGGTGCATGTGACAGGGCATCCAGGACATCACCAATTACAGGACAACATCAGTTGCCTCTAACAAAGATGCCTCCCTTCCAGATGCGCTGAACAACTTCTACACTAGGTTTGAAGCACAGAACAACGTGGTGGCGAGGAAGACCAACCCTCCTCCCAACGATCAGGTTCTCTGTCTAACCACGGCTGATGTGAGGAAAACTCTACGTAGAGTCAACCCACGGAAGGCTGCTGGACCAGACAAAATTACTGACAGAGTGCTCAGAGAATGTGCAGACCAACTGGCAGATGCTCTTACCGAAATCTTCAACATCTCTCTGAGCAGCGCCGTCATTCCAACGCGCTTGAAGGCCACCACCATCGTCCCCATGCCAAAGAAGTCTTCAGTGTCCTGTCTCAATGACTACCGTCCCGTCGCACTCACACCCATCATCATGAAGTGCTTCGAGAGGCTCGTCATGAGGCACATTAAGACCCAGCTGCCCCCCTCACTAGACCCACTGCAGTTTGTGTATTGTCCAAACCGTTCAACAGACGACACCATCGCCACCACCCTCCATCTGGCCATCACCCACCTAGATAAAAAGGACTCATAAGTTCGAATTCTGTTCATAGACTTCAGCTCATCATTCAACACAATAATTCCTCAGCACCTGATTGGAAAGCTGAACCTGCTGGGCCTGGACACCTCCCTCTGCAACTGGATCCTGGACTTTCTGAATGGGAGACCTCAGTTAGTCCGGATCGGTAACAGAATCTCCACCACCACACTTAGCACTGGGGCCCCCATGTCTGTGTGTTCAGTCCACTGTTGTTCACTCTGCTGACTCACGACTGTGCAGCAATGCACAGCTCAAACCACATCATTAATTTCACCGATGACATGACCATGGTGGGTCTCATCAGCAAGAACGACGAGTCCGCATACAGAGAGGAGGTGCAGCGGCTAACGGACTGGTGTAGAGCCAACAACCTGTCTCTGAATGTGGACAAAACAAAAGAGATGGTTGTTTCACAGAGTGACCGCTCTCCGCTGAACATTCGATGGCTCCTCTGTAGAGATTGCCAAAAGCACCAAATTCCTTGGCGTTCACCTGGCAGAGAACCTCACCTGGTCCCTCAACACCAGCTCTATTACCAAGAAAGCCCAGCAGCGTCTCTACTTTCTTTGAAGTCTGAGGAAAGCACATCTCCCACCTCCCATCCTCACTACATTCTATAGAGGGACTATTGAGAACATCCTGAGCAGCTGCTTCACTGCCTGGTTTGGGACTTGCAACGTTACGGACGCAAAGCCCTGCAGAGGATAGTGAGGACAGCTGAGAAGATCATCGGGGTCTCTCTTCCCTCCATCAAAGACATTTACAAAAAACACTGCATCCGCAAAGCAACCAGCATTTTGGATGACCCCACACACTCCTCACACAAACTCTTCACCCTCCTGCCGTCTGGCAAAAGGTACTGAAGCATTCGGGCCCTCACGGCCAGACTGTGTAAACAGCTTCTTCCCCCAAGCCATCAGACTCCTCAATACTCATAGACTGGACTGACACACATACACACAAATACACGTGTCCTGAGTTGCACTTGAATTATTGTCACTTTATACCTGGCTGCTACCTTAATAACTGCTATGTGCATAGAACACTATCTAATAGTATGTTATGTTTACATTTGGCATTTTTGTGCCTATTGTCCTGTTAATTTTTAGTAATTTATTGTACTGTCCTGTACTTTTTGCACACGTTTTAAATTTATTTAGTCTGTGTAGTCTCGTGTGGTTCTGTATTTGTCCTATGTTGTTTTATGTAGCACCATGGTCCTGGAGGAATGTTGTCTTGTTTCACTGTGTACTGTCCTAACTGTATATTGTTGAATGACAATAAAAACCACTTGACTTGACTTGACTATTTTTTCCAACCCTTTAAAACAATGTTTGTGTTGGGAAACAGCTGTATCATTGCAAGCTTAAACTCTTTCTTTGAAATTTTCCTCCAGGTCTGTGAGACACTGATCTGGTTGATTTCTTCAAAGTGCAGCATTTTGGGTCGTGCACATTTTGGAGCGAAATGACCACTGATGCACCAGGATGCAGCAAGGCCTTGTGCAATGCTTTTGATGTTCTCAAACTGATCCCTTAGCTGTGATAATGTGTTGCAAGTATTGTCCAGTAAACTGCTTTTTTCTGTAGTGTTTGTGAAACTGCATTGACAGACTCTAAAACTTTCTCCTGAATCACAGTCATATTTTTGAACTCAAACATTTACATTGATTTGACAAGGACAGTCACTTCTGTACATTCTTCTGCTTTTTTGGATGGTAGAGTGCTTTCGGTCAGTGCCTTCAGAATGTCAGCATAATGAAAACGTAGTGTGTGAGAGCTTCGTGCCTGGACACCCATCGTGTGGGACAAAGTCTTTTCAGTGTTGGCTCAGAAAGCTGATTTTTCAACATTTTCCCACCTTTTGATGCTTTGGCTGAAGAATACATAAAGTCTCTGGACCACGTCATAGTACCCTTTGATCACTGTGATATGTTGACAAGCATCATTCATCACCAAATTTTAATTATGCGCTGCACAATGAACGAATACAGCAGTGGTCTCTATGTCAAGGATCCGTCTCTGCACCCCAGAATTAATGCCACTCATGGCACTAGCCCCTTCATATCCTTGGTCTCTGCATTTGTTAATTACAGTCCCTTACTATAAATCAGCTCAAGGATTTTTGTTTTGAGACCCTCTGTACTTTGATCGGTTTGATATTCAGGAATCTCAGAAAACTCTCATTGACATTAATTGCCGACTGGATTATCATTTTCGTCTTTGTGAACAGTCAATTATCTGAAAATGTGACTCAGTTGATCAATTTATATCCTGGGTAGTGTCTATGTATATTAATTATGAATAAAATTATGCCTCCTTTTATCTCTGCCAATTGTTTGGCTTAAATAATTGAAGTGGCTTTTTTTATCCAGTATCACTCGCAAAACTGGATCATGCTGTGCCGTAACTCCGTTAACGACAACAAATTCGCATTGTTTGGGTCACCTAATTTTTTATTATGCCCTCTGAATGCTAGATTACATGAGGCTAATATTAGAGTGACATTGGTGATTCTTGTGAGTCCAAAGATCTACTTGAGTCTTGTAATCGCTGTCAAGTTCTAGAACAATGGCAAGGTCATTTTTCCACATATCATTTTATGCACAGGCTTCTAGATGAGCGTGTGAAGATTTGTGTTTCTTTATTTTGCCGTAAGGCCCTGCAATGCATTTATTTCCACAGTTCAGGACGGATGGTAGGACGGACACCTCCTGTCTGCAAAAAGCCAACACGGCTCATATTTGGAGAGTAACACCAGCATTTCTGAGAAACCTTAGCCATCTTAGAACGTTTGAAATAAAACTCTTTTGAAAAGCATCTGCCATTTTTGTCACAAGGATAGGGTCCCTCTGGTTTATGTAAAACGGCTTGTAAAACCAATAAAATCACATCGTGTTATTTAAAGTATATGATTGGATTAAACTGTCCAATCACAATCCCCTATCAATAGATGTTCAGTTAGTGAACTGATCGAAGAGTCAGTTTGAAAGAGCACACAGATAAAATTGTGGCTGGAAAAATGTCAAGGAAACGTGCATGTACATTTCATGCAGATCTTCAAAAAGAGTTTACATTTCTAAAAAAGGAGTTGCAGACAGAGCCTTGTAAAGTGAGTTGTGAGATTTCTGGAGCTTTCTTTTCCATCACCCATGGAGGCCGCATCGACATCGCGCAGCATGTTCATACAGAAAACCATGTGGTGTTAGCAATTGTTTTTGTGAAGCAAAGGTGCACACAAGTGAAGGACATTTTGCTTGTCATTCTGTTGTGCATGGCCATAGTTTTTGGTCAGCTGATCAATTTTCTTCTGCCTGCAACAAATCACAAGCTGTTAGATGCAATGTACTCTCTTTTGTGCAGCTGGACTCTCAGAAATTAATGCAGCATGGCAACATACATTTCCTCTCTCTTGGTCCAGCTCTTGAAAGAATACTACACATTTTCAATGGTCTGCATGCATAATTTCTTTCTCTAGAACGATCCTTGCACTAAACTTTAGATTGGCTTTGCACGTGTACTGGAGATTGTAGAGCAAGACCATATATCAGCCACGAAAGTGCTTTGCACATTCATGACCTGAGAAAATTATTTCAGGCTAGGCTGGAGGAATCATTCATACCCTCTGACATTTAAAAGCAGTTGGATGCACTGGTTGAAGCTGATGACATGGCGAGTGGATTAATTTTTTTTGTGCAGTAAAAAACTTTTATTCAGCATCGGTGGATTACTTCCAAAATTGGAGATGCACATTGGAGAACACAGGAAAAACTTGAGTGGGCCCTACTGAGAGACAACCCAGAGTGGAAAGACATTCACAGCAGCCTTGAACACTTCTACACCAGAATCCCCGCTCTCAGTTTGATTGACAAACCCAAGCTCTTTGAGTGAGCTTGCACAAACAACATTGTCACTAGTTGCATCACTGAGTGGAACATGAACAAGACGGCCCTGTCTGAGAGATGGATGGACGTTTTTCATGAGCTCGAGAGCAAGATCATCAACTTTGGAGTCTTTGCCAAGGTCGTGGAGATTGTTTTATACCTGCCTGGGACATCTGCATCTGTGGAGCATGTGTTCTCGTTTATGAATGCAGTATGGACATTGGATAAATCTCGACTCAGTGTAACAGTCATAAGACAATGCTTTTCGTATGTTTTAATTTTGGACTGGACTGCGCTGTATTTCACAAACTCTTGAAAGACAAGCGCACAGCGAAATGTACAAGGTGACAACAGTTAGAGATGCAGATGCACCCTATAATTTGCATAGATCTGCGCTTGGGTATGATTATGCCAATTTAATTTTTGCTGGGAGAGGGCTGTCCCGTTTTCCACAAGCAGGAATATGGTCACCCTACTTGGAAGGGTTCCCTCTGATAAAGATTAGTTATTAATGCAGGAGGAAAATTTCATATTTTTCGGGGTGCGTCTAAATCAGCTCCCTAGTTCAGTAGTCAGGGCACTGGTCAGGGAGTTTACCATTTCTTGGTCTGTCTCAATGGCAACTTCGTTCCAGTGCACAGAAATGTTTGCTCCCTAAAAATTCCCAGAATCCACTGTAAAAACCAGTGAGCATCTTTGCTCACTATGTTCCCAAACCGGAAATGTCATCAGGTCTTCTGGAGTCTCTCAAGTCATTAGAGGATGGGTGCAAATATGATATCAAAGCCTTGTTTTCTCTTTAAAAGTGAATTATCTTTCAGTCATAATGTTCATGAAAGAAAAAATCTTTTAAATATAAAAAAATATATAATATATAATAAGATATCATTTATCATTCAAAAAACACTTTATGTTTAATATCTATAATGAAAATGCACGATATTGTAATTTATAAAGCGGGACCTAGAAATCCGTGTCACCGGTGTTCAAGTTATAAGTATTCCAATGCTCTGGATCCACAATCTTGCCAGTGCCTGTATTTGTGTTCACAATATACTGTGAGTTGTTTCCTTGCAAAAGCAGTTAATTCAGTATAATGTAGCATCTTCTCCGTTAACATCCATAAAGTTTTTTGTCTCCTCGCCAGTGTACCCCCGCATTACACTGTTTTGCTTACCATGATGGCTCCACCCTGGGATAAGTGCTCTACCATTGCCGACATTATGTGGGCATGTCCAGCAAAACCACAGAGTTTATACAGATGTGGAGTGACCAAATGTGGTGACTGCCAATGAGAGTGAAGACAGTAGAGCTCACTTGATCCATGTCCTGTGAGATACCAGAGGCATTATAAGATTAGACTGGTCACTCTTATACATATGAACAGGAGAAATGGTTACACTGAGTATGGCAGCTATAGGAGCAGATGTCTCGCCTCACAGTTTAAAAAGCCAATTGCCTTTTTGTTAGCAACATTAGTTGGACCAGCCTGTTATCCCAGCCAAACTCCATTCTCAGGTCTCATATATGCCATTTACTGAACATGTGGTGTCTGCTGTCTGTTTAGTCTAGACAGTATTATTCAAACTCAAAACAAACCATGGGCAATAACTGTAATCCCACAACCATAACAGTAACTTTCATTTTTACAATGCAAGTTAAGTTAATCAAAAAAAATTGTTGAACAAAAGCAATACATGACTTTATGAATTGTGTAATTAAATCAACTGATAATATCTAGGGCAGAAAATACTGAAACGATACAATCAGCACATGAAATAGAAAATAGAGGGAACTGTATCAGCAGATTTAATGGCCTTGCTTTGTGATCTTTCGATTTTACGTATCCTACTGATGGCAAGCTCTATCATCAGTGGTTTGGTTATTGTCATTTAACAGACGCTTTATCTACAGTGACTTACAGCACAATAACAGCTGTCGTTATTGTTAGAACATTAGCATTTGATGATATGTGATGAAATGCAGATTTAGAGTGTAAACAGTACTCTTTTCAGGCCTAGTTGGCATGTTGTTTTGTAGTGGAACATACTGCCAAGCAGAGTTTGGGCAGAGTGCCACTGCTCCAGGTGGGGAGGCAGCTAATCACTAAGGTGATTCCATAACAAACCCTCCCTAATTCCTGCCTCCAAATGTACATTTTACTCATTCAAAATAGTTTGTTTTACACATGTGATCTGCTTCTGGTAAACAAGCCAAATATGCAAGCAATACTGTCTTCATTAAATATGACATACTGAATAACTTCACAGCCATTATGTCTCAAATAATATTAAAGGGTTAGTTCACTCAAAAATGAAAATTCTCCCATCATGTACTCTACCTCATGCTATCCCAGATGAGTATGACTTTATTTCTTCTTAAGAACACAAACAAAGATTTTTAGGAGAATATCTCAGCTCTGTAGGTCCATTCTATGCAAGTCAATGGTGATCAGATTTGAAGCACCAAAAGGATTTACACCTACGTCAGACGTCTCGGATGTGTTGCGTCATAAACATAAAATGTTTAGGTCACAGTGTCAAGTTAAATTTAGTTTAATTCTCAATCTTTAAACACATCTTGAGATCCCTTAGATCGCATTTGTGCTCCTTCGAGTGTTTTGAACGCAAGAACGTAACGCATGTTTGTGGTGTTCTGCCTGCAGAAGTGTTTTCTTCACTACCTCACTAAAAATTTTCTTGTAGAGAGATTTAATTGTGATGTCGATATATTCTGTAAATTTTGTGGTCTGCAGGCGGAAAAATTTTCATTTATTTTGGAGTTGTCCCTACTCGACTTGTTTTTGATCTGATTTCTGCAAGATTGTTAGAGATCATATCATTCCCAGCTTTCAACTGCAAATGTTTTATTCGGTTTTCTTTTAGCTATGACATGTCTCTTCATAAGGAATATTATTTGATTAATGTTCTGCTTTTGTTGGCAAAGTTTAGTATTCATAAATGTAAGTATGGTGGTTATGAACCATTAGTTTTAATGTTTAATTCAGGTTCAGCAATACCTAATAACAATTTCCAATTTGAGTAACAAGAAAGCTCTAAAGTGTATTGAAATATGTATTCAATTTCATATTTTTTATTTATTTATTTTCCTTTTTGTTGTTGTTTATTTTAATATACTTGGCTCTAGATGTAAAAGTTTTATAAGCATTAATAAAAACATTTAAAAAATGTCTGACGTAGATGTAAATTGACGGGTCCTTAAACAAGCCCTCATAATTAATCTCCAACTGATTGACAAATTCACTTGTGAAATGGATTGTTGTGAACTGTATGCCAATGATTGACTTATGATCAATAATATGATAGTAAACAATACATTGCATTCTAAAGACGCTTTTTGTATTGTCTTATCAATCATTATCTCTTCTGCCACAAGAATGTAATACATTTTAATTATCTGAATATTATTTATTTTTATATATAAATAATTTTTAAATATTTAAAGGTAACTATGTATAATTATATATTGATATAAATATGTATACTGTTTATACATTGAATTATTGTTATATGAGGGGCTTTCTCAGCCAATATTTGCATATGAGATTAATCGCGATTAATTAATCGGGACACCATGTAATTCATGAGATTAAAAAAATGTTATCGATTGACAGCCCAAATATATTTTGGAACAAATATTATTGTAACATTAATCTACTTGTTACATATTATTATATTGTTAAAGTGGTTATGTTTAGAGGGTAGGGTTAAGGGATTTTAAATATCTATTAAAGAGTAAAAATGTATATTTGTCATGGATTTGTCAATATTTTACATTTCTAAAGCTGTAACAATACATAAAAAAATTACATATTAGAATCTTTCAAACATCCAAATTGTAAGTTTTAGTGTCTATTCAAACATACAAACATGTACATTTAAATGTAACAAATACTAACATACAAATGGCTATGTGTATTAATGAGATCAGGCTGGTAATCCATACAACTCCAGAGGTTTAATCAATGTCTTCTGAAGCGATCCAATTGGTTTTGGGTCCTTTTTCACTGTACATCTTGACAGCTCGATACATTTCCTATAGCACCATCTAGCACTCCGTGCATGCATCAAACACTAGGAAGTGTAATCGAGCTTGAATTCATGATTGTGCCCAGAGATGCAATGAAAAGATGTACATGTATGAACTTTAAAAACGAAGTAAATTGCAGTTTGCGAGCTGAATCCTAGGGCATGCTGAGTGACTTCAGCCAGGTCTCCCAAGCAACCAAATTGGCCTGGTGGCTAGGGAGGGTAGAGTCACATGGGGTAACCTCCTCATGGTCGCTATAATGTGAGTTGCTCTCGGTGGGGCGCGTAGTGAGTTGTGCGTGGATGCCACGGTGGATGGCGTGAAGCCTCCACAAGCGCTATGTCTCCACGGTAATGCGCTCAACAAGCCACGTGATAAGATGCGCGGGTTGACGTCTCGGACACAAAGGCAACTGAGATTTGTCCTCCACCACCCGGATTGAGGCGGATCACTATGCCACCAAGAGGACTTGGAGTGCATTGGGAATTGGGCATTCCTAATTGGGGAGAAAAATGGGAGAATTTAAGCTTATTTTATAAGCATATTTAAGTAAATCTAATTTAAATTAGTTTAAGTCTTTGTCAGGAAGGCTGTCAAACTGGTCAGGACACTCTAACAAATAGAGCCCTGTTGTGATAGTGCCACAGAGCCACAGCATTTACTCTTGTTAGGAAATTAACCTATTGTATGGCTTACTTATAATATTTTTACAGTATATTACTGTAAGCTAGTGTAACCGGCCCTGGTTGCCCCCTAAACCTCAATCCCATCCGGGTCATGGCACCATTGTCACCGGCCCTGGTTGCCCTGCACCGAACGGGACTCGAACCATCGTCTCCGGCATGGGAGGCGGGTGCGCTAACAAGGAGGCTAAAGGCTACAGCCTCTAGCATCAGTCGCCAGTGCACCTATTCAGGTCAAGAGAGTGAGGTTTCGACACTGCACAGCTATCTACCAGCTGGCTCCTGTTACACTAGGATAGGAGAAAGTATTTAAACACTGGAAAAATGTCAATAAAAATTAAGAAAACAATGGAAAAACACCACATTTTATATCAAAAATGTAAAACTTTTATATAATATTGATATCAGAATTACAAAACCAATGCAAATGTACAATGTTATTATTTTAATGAATATATATTTTCAATAATATAACCACATTAAATCAATTCATCATGTCATTCATTCCATTGTATCACTCAACAAACAATGTAATTCAATGTATAACATGCCACAAAAAAAATAAAACTGATTTGACATAGATTTTTTTTTTTTTTTACAAACAGCAGTGTCTAGTTAAAATCTTCCCCATTTTCTTCCTTTATTTTCTCCTCAGAGACCATGAATGTAAAAAGAAGAGAGCGAGAAAAAATAAAAGAAGAGCAGAGACAGGGACCTGCTGTGCAGTGCATCACAGTGCCTCATCATTGGGCTAATTATGATGAGTATTCTCCCTGCAGGCACGTGGCTGTGGAAATGTACAGGCTTTGTTCTCCCACATCCTGATGGAGCTGATGGGGCATGGCGCAGTGTAGATGAGCAGCCCCCCAAATGTGTGCCGCCACCAGGCTCCCCACACGCAGGGAGAGATGCTCTCATGCACACATGCACACACATATTAACACTCAGTAGAACATTGCACACAATAAAAACCAGAACACAAGACATGTGAACATCGATGAAATTACTCTGAGTAAAACCTAGTCAATATGAAAATTGCTGATTCTGTAAAGCGACCTTGGGTTTTAGAAAGGCACTATATAAATAAAATGTATTATTATTATTAAAACCAAAGGGTGCATATTCAATACCAATAGGTGTCCTTTCTATAGCTAACATGGTAGCACTACTAATTCACAGTCATGTAATTTCAAACATGATATGGAACAATATTAGGGTAAATGGTGGCAGAATATGAGAGTAAATGTGGCTGAATTTACATTTTGTTTAACGGTTAGAAAATAAAAGCTATATTAAAAACTCAGAGACCTTAACGATAAAAATACAATTATTTAATCTGATATAATGCAGTCTGAGTTCTGAAAAATATGAATCAGGAATTACAGCACAGGTGGGCATTGATGCTCAAGATAATACCAACCCCCGCCCACCCCGCTCACAAACACGATAATGTAATTATTTTACTAAAGTCTGGTAATGTGTTTTAAAAGTCTCTATCAGAAATCTAAAGGTGCTGGAGCAAAGTACACCCTGAAGTCTGAACTCTGCAAGATGTTGTCTCTGTGTTTGGGGCCAAATAAATTTTGTACTGTTTTGTCCCATTGAAAATAACATTTCCATATAATTTACCATATTGTGCTTAGCCAAAAGTGAAGTGACCGGGCTAATCTCTTCTTTAGTTAACAATCTGAATATTGTGTAGGACAAACATCAACTGATGTCAATGACAAATTGTTGGCCTATCAAAGGGCCATATGCTTAAACTCAACTCCAGGTGTAAAAGTGGCCCAAGCTTAAGAGCTTACTTATTTCACCCAATCCTGCAGATCACGGGAAGCCTTTGTCCTGGGGCCGTATTGAGTCAATGGCTTCCACATAATGATGGAACCAAAGGCACATTCAAGTGCAACACAGTGAAGTTAAGTTTCTCTTTCAGATCTCAATGGGAAAAGATTCCTGGCTGGCTCGTAATAGACTTCGGCTGCCATTTAGGCAGGCATGCTCACAATGTGAGAGAGAGAGGATTAGGGTACTTCTAAATGAGATAGACAGCTCTTTGAGTGGCCAGTGTGTGCGTGTGTGTTTAGGGGCCCAAGGCACTCTGTAAGTCTTTGTGGCAGCTGCCCTCGTGTAGACTGTGGTGCTTCCAGCTCCTCCTTGCCACTCGGCTCCATATGCCAGGTCCCATCATTCTAGATGCACTGCTAGGCGATTGTTTACAGCTCCCTTCAAAGCCCCCTGAATAAATGCCTATTTTCTCTTGGTCGTCCCCTGCTGCTGAGACCATCAATGCTCTGGAAGTGGCCAGCGAAGGCGTAATTTAATATACGCAAACACACAATAGTGCTGATATTCAACTTTTTTTGATTTCCTAATTTTTCTTCAGGTATGTATTTAAGCAGTGATTTGATCCACTTGGTGCATGTTTTAGAAGCATGTACAAAGCCAATTAAATTAAATTCAGTTAAAATGGTTTTTAAAAGCTTCCAACAATGGGGTTTTTAACAAATCAGCTTTACTGGTTGTCAGGCATACTGGTTTAATGTTTTGGTACTCACTTATTTTTTGCATTATCTTTTGAGGCCTTTTTTCTGCTGTACCTTCTTACTTTGTGGATTTACCTTTTGACTTGGTGTATTACCTTTTTTATTGGAATGACTTTTTGACGTTGTGGATTTATATTTTTTTTGCCTGAAGATCTTTGCTTTTTACATTATTAAAACAACGTCTCCAATACTGCTGTGTCTGCCTCATCTTCTGGGTCCTGCCGACCACTAGTGGCTCAGTTTGCAAAGTGACTGTTTCCCACACCGGAGACCGGATCCTGACAGAAACACAGAGCCAAGATGAACCCAGAAGCAGTCAGTCCCCTGGAGCTTTTTGCCATGCTGTCCCAACACGAGGGGACTGTCCAACGTCACGAGGCCGCTCTGGCTCAGCAAGAGGCCTTGATGGTTAAACATTCTCAACTCCTATCGGAGATGCTGACTTCCATAAAGCAGATATCTGATCGACTTCCCCCGGCAACCGGTCCCACCCCAGTACCTAATATTCAAGTGCCCGTAGCAGTTAACCCCCTGGCTGAACCTCGTCTTCCGCCTCCCCAACGGTTTTCAGGTGATCTGGGTGCTTGTAAGGGTTTCCTTACCCAGTGCTCTCTCTCCTTCGAGCTGCAACCCTCATCATTTCCCACCGACCATTTCCAAGATCGCATACATCATCACCCTGCTGTCGGAAAAGACCCTGGCCTGGGCCACTGCTGTGTGGGATGCCCAAAGTCCCTGCTGTGCCAGCTACTCTGCCTTGAGGAATTCAAGCAAGTATTCCAAGGTCCTACCAGAGGTCCTGACTCAGCCAAACAGCTCCTGACTCTCCACCAAGGTCAGCGCAGTGTGACGGACAATGCCATCCAGTTCCGCACGATAGCAGCAGTGAGCTGTTGGAACGACGATGCGCTCACGGTGTGCTTTCTGAAGGGTCTCTCTGACTATCTCGAGTCCCTGATCAAGTTGGCCTCACGTATAGACCAGCGCCTGAGAGAAAGAGAACTCAACCGAAGACCTCTCGCCCTAGCTCCTATCGGCCCCAGCTCCGAGTCCCCACCTTTATCCCCGCTGGCTCCACCGGAATCCATGCAGATTGGACGCATCTCCCAGGCTGAAAGAGACCGCAATGCTGTCTATATTGCGGCAAACCGGGCCATTTCCGCTCCGTGTGTCCCGGGCTCCAGGGAAACGCACTGTCCCGTGCAGGCCTGGGGGGACTGTAATGGGAAACATAACCTTCTCCCATCCATCCAACTCCCATCTGCTCATCCCAGTCACCCTTTCCTGGGACAACCACAAGCTGCCTCTTCAAGCCTTGGTAGACTCTGGAGCCGCAGGAAACTTCATGGACAGAATCTGAGCAAAGGAGTATGGCGTTCCCTCTGAACCTCTCACAGACCCCATGAGGGTTACTACGTTGGATGGAAGCCCTCTGGGATCTGGACTTGTTACTCGCGTCACTGCTCCCTTGCGACTTTCAGTTTCCCCAAGTTCTCCTCCTTCTAGTCTCTAGAATCCATCGACTTGTCAGGAGTTCCCGAGTGTTACCATGACCTCAAGCTGGTATTTAGCAAACAGAGAGCCACCCCATAGACCGTACAATTGCCCCATCGACATGTTTCCAGGCTCCTGCCCCCATTTTTTCCCTATCTCCTCCCGAACGAGCTGCAATGGATACCTACATCAAGGACGCATTGGCAGCAGGCCTCATTCGTCCATCCACGTCGCCCGCGGGAGCAGGTTTTTTCTTTGTGGCCAAAAAAGGCGGTGGATTACGTCCATGCATGGACTACCGGGGACTCAATGCCATAACCGTCCACAACCGCTACCCCCTACCCCTTATGGCCACAGCGTTTGAGCTGCTCCAGGAAGCAGCCGTCTTCACTAAGCTTGACCTGCGGAACGCATACCATCTTGTGCGGATCAGACACGGTGACGAGTGGAAGACCACTTTCAACATGCCTACTGGTCACTACGAATACTTAGTGATGCCCTTCGGCCTGACCAACACCTCGGCTGTGTTCCAAGCACTCATAAACGATGTACTTAGGGATATGCTTAACATCTTCGTGTTTGTTTTTTGTTTGTTTGTTTATCTTTTCAAGCTCCCTTCAAGAACACACTAAACATGTCAGACAAGTACTTAAACGCCTCCTAGACAGCCATTTGTATGTTAAGCCGGACAAATGCGAATTCCATTCCTCCCGAGTACAATTCCTGGGATTTGTAATGGAAACCGGTCGAATCCAAATGGACTCCAGGAAGGTAGAGGCGGTAGAGGATTGGCCCACCCCAAAGTCCGTTAAGGAAGTCCAACGTTTTACGGGCTTCACAAACTTTTATCGCAAGTTCATCAAGAACTTCAGCTCGGTGGCAGCTCCTCTCTCAGCTTTAACCAAGGGTGGCAACGCAAGGTTTCTGTGGGGAAAAGAAGCTGAGACGGCCTTCCAAGGACTCAAGCAGCGCATCCTCTCTGCTCCCATCCTGACACTACCTATAGTGGGTGAACCTTTTGTGGTGGAGGTTGACGTCTCAGAGGTTGGTGTTGGAGCTGTCCTGTCTCAGAGGGGTGAAGACAAGAAGCTCCACCCTTGCGCTTTCTTCTCACACCGGCTTACACCGGCCAAGAGGAACTACGATGTGGGGGATCGTGAACTCCTAGCGGTTAAGATGGCATTGGAGGAATGGAGACACTGGCTCGAGGGGGCTTCTAAACCGTTTCAAGTGCTTACGGACCACAAAAATCTGGAGTATATCCAGCAGGCTAAGCGGTTGAACTCCAGACAAGCTCGATGGTCTCTTTTTTTCAATTGATTTCAGTTTATCCTCACCTATCGGCCCGGGTCGAAGAATATGAAACCGGACGCCTTGCCCCGAGTCTACGCTCCTGCGGTTCGAGAAGATACTGACATGCCTGTCCTTCCTACCGCTAAGATCGTAGCCCCAATCTCGTGGCAAGTTGAGGACACGTGAGACGAGCTCAAGCTACAGAACCGGGTCCTAAAGGAGGTCCTGCCAATCGGTTGTTTGTCCCCAAGGCAGTGTGGTCCCAGGTCCTTCTGTGGGGACACTCCTCTAGCCTCACTTGTCACCCGGGCATAGGTCGCACCTTGGAGTTCATTCAGCGAAAGTTCTGGTGGCCCAGCATTAAAGAAGATGTTGGCACCTTCGTCAAGGCCTGTCCTGTGTGCTGCCAGGGCAAATCTTCTCATCTCCACACTCAAGGACTCCTTCAACCTTTATCTATTCCCCACCGACCCTGGTCCCATATCTCATTGGACTTTATCACAGGCCTTCCTCCGTCCCATGGTAATATTACTATCCTAGTCATCATCGACAGATTTTCTAAGGCAGCCAGGTTCGTCCCTTTGACTAAGTTACCTTCTGCAAAGGAAACAGCTGAGCTTGTAATTAATCACGTGTTCCGAGTCTTCGGCTTCCCTCAGGATATGGTTTCCGACAGAGGCCCCCAGTTCGCCTCGAGGTTTTGGATGGCCTTCCACATGGTCGTCCTTCATCGTTTGGGTCGAGTACGCGCACAAGACCTTGTGCTCCTCCTCCACTGGTATGTCCCCACACGAGAGTCAGTTTGGCTATGCCCCCCCATTGTTCCCTGACCAGGAGGCAGAAGTCGGAGTGCCTTCAGCCCTGAAGTTCATCAGACGCTGTTGGCTTACGTGAAGGAAGGCCTGTCGCAATCTTCTACGTTTCTCACAACGGTACCAACTTCAAACCAACAGACGTCGCCGTCCCGGCCCCACCCTGTCCCCCGGCCAGAGAGTCTGGCTCTCCACAAAAAACGTACCTCTACAGGTGGAGTCTCGCAAGCTGTCCCAGAAGTACATTGGTCCCTTTAAGGTTGCCAGGAGAGTTAACCCTGTTACATATCGCCTACACTTACCCAGATCCCTTAAGATTAATCCCACGTTTCACATCTCCTTATTAAAACCTGTTGTTTTTTCTCCCCTTGTCCCGGCAGGCAGACCTCCCCCTCTGCCCTGTGTCATCGGAGGCCAGTCAGCTTATACCGTCCACCGGATACTAGACTCTCGCCGGGTGCAGCGGTACTGGCAGTATCTGGTGGTCTGGGAAGGCTACGGTCCCGAGGAGCACTACTGGGTTCCTGCCAAGGACATACTGGACCCTGACCTCATTCGACAGTTCAGGGCCCTCCACCCCGAGAAAGCTGGTAGGAACGTCAGGAGCCGTTCCTAGAGGGGGGATTCTGTCAGCATTCGGTCAGGGTTTTTCTGGTTTTGGCCACTAGATGCCTTTTGTCTGATCCAGTTATTATTTGCACCTGTGCCTCGTTTCCCTTGTATGTATTTAAACCCTTAGTTTTCCTTAGTTCTTTGCTCTGTGTTTGAATGTTAGCACCCAGCCTCAGTGAAGCTGTGAATGTTTGTGGCTCCAGTTGGATTCTCTTGTGGTACTCTGTTTTGGTACTCATTTATTTTTTGGATTATCTTTTGAGGCCTTTTTTCTGCTGTACCTTCTTACCTTGTGGATTTACCTTTTGACTTGGTGTATTAAGTTTTTTACTGGAATGACTTTTTGACATTGTGGATTAATATTTTTTTGCCTGAAGATCTTTACTTTTTACATTATTAAAACAACGTCTCCAGTACTGCTGTGTCTGCCTCATCTTCTGGGTTCTGCCGACCACTTGTGGCTCCGTTTGCTAAGTGACTGTTTCCCACAGTGGAGACCTGGGTTCGAGACCAGGTCCTGACAATCAGGAATTAATGAAGAGCTAACATTAACTACAACATGACTCATATAAATTCATGCTGTAATAACAGCCACCTTAATTAAGTGTCAGTACATGTTTGATAGTTAAGGCATTAATTAACATTAGGAAATAAACTAAATCAAACAGCCTTTATAAGAAAGAATGTGAAGTACTTCAACCTTGAATTAAACATTAATATTTAATATTGTCATAATTTAAATATTTTATCATTTTAATCTGCAGTTTTGCCACAAACGTCATTGAATGTTGCAGTATAATTTTTTTAATAGACAAAAAAAAACATTATCCTCCATCCTCATACTCATGCTACCACTCAATTCACGCGTCATCCAGATGACAGAAATATGAAAGATTGTCTTTATGTTGCAGCAGCCAGAGTGCTGACGAGAACCAAGAAATATGATCATATTAGCCCCATTTTATCATCGTTACATTGGCTACCTGTTAAATTTCGAATTAATTAAAAAATTCTATTAACTATGTACAAAGCTTTGAATGGTCTTGCTCCGCAGTATTTAAGTGACCTTCTACCACGCTATATTCCATCAAGTTCATTACGATCACAAAATTCTGGCCTGTTAATAGATCCTAGAATATCAAAATCCATAATAGGAGATAGATCCTTTTCATATTTGTCAATGGAATTGACAATGGAATACCCTTCCTAACACTGTTCGAGATGTGGACACACTCCCTCAGTTTTAGTCTAGACTAAAGACTCATCTATTTAGCCAGGCATACACCTTATTTATCCTTCAACTCACAGTTAGGCTGCTTTAGTTAGGTCTGCCAGTACCAGAAACAGTGATCATTATCTATAACTCTGCAATAAATTGAATGGCATCTATGCTAATATTATTTTATTTGTTTCCCTGTCTCAACCTTGGGACTCCTATCCTGAGGTCACCAGAACCGGCTGGATCCAGCTCCATTCCTGCTTTGTGTTGGAATCCACTGCTACATGTCGCTGTGTGATGATGACTTATAGCAGCCGGTGCCAACCAAAAATCACTTCAGTCTATTATGATGGACTTCAGAGGATGAACTGATGCCAACTCCAATAAGACATGGAATACTTAATTTGGCATTGTCTGAACCTTGGACTTAGGATAGACCTCACCAAAATTATTGTTATTGTAATTATTATAATAAAATATTATAAATTATAATTATTGCCATGTTGAACTGCGATGCACCTCACTGATTTCTGCCTGCATCACCCCGGTCTAATGATGGACTACACTCTTGAAACTGAATACATAAACTGTCATTAATTGCCAACAAAACCCTTCATCAGCCAATTAACAAGGACAATTGCATCTATGTGAACTTCTGCATAAATCCAGGATGGACTTCAAAGACATGATTCATGAATCTTACAGTTTATACAAAATCTTTGTTTAAACACTGTCCCTTAACACTTAATTAGTTTAATAATGTTATACCATTACTTGCACTATACATAAGTAATATTGGCATTATATTCATGATGTTAGCCAGAGGGGAACTGGCCCCCACAGTGAGTCTGGTTTCTCCCAAGGTTATTTTTCTCCATTAATCAACATTTTATGTAGTTTTGTGTTCCTTGCCACAGTCGCCTTCGGCTTGCTCACTGGGGTTATAAATACAATTATTATTTAATTACTTATTTATAAAAACAATTCACAATCTTATTTATCCAACTACAAAATGATGACTCTAAGACAATATAGATATTACAGTTTTATCTTCTGTTAATGCTTGATCTTCTGTAAAGCTGCTTTGAAACGGTGTGTGTTGTGAAAAGTGCTATACATATCAAAATGACTTTACTTGCTGGATCAATATTTGTTTTTGTTATATATATTTCTCAATATTTTTGTGGTTACTTTGTGTGTTTCATCATTACTCGAAATCCAAATAAAAAATGATGACAATGATTGAATAAATTATTGTGTGAACTTCATTCATTTCAAGTGCAGACAGTTTGCTATATTTCTGCCCAGAACTACAATATGTAGAGAGTTTGTCAGTTATAAGCAGCGCTATCCGGGTGTTGGCTGGCTGCTTGCCACTATTTCTTATGGTAATGCTAACATTTTTTATCTAAAATTATTGGTTGTTTTGTTGGACTGAATTAAGGATTGTAGTCAGAGTGTTTATAAAATATTTTTTACAACGTTATTTGGAGTATTTGAATTCATTTTGTCATTTTAATTGAACGTTTTAGGCTAAGTTCCCAAGTTAGCATTTCCGATTTGACATCAGGAGATATAGAGAGAGGCAAAACACACCTTGTAAATCATTTATAAGTGTCTTGTATGCCTTAAAGGTGCTATATGTAAGGTTGATAATAAGGGTTTGAAATGGGTACTGCAGTCCAAGTTAAAAAATTTGGAGAGTTGTCTGCCCCGCCCCAGACTCGAAGCTCATGCGGGTTGCCAGAATGTTGACATGCAAATTAGCCAACTCAGCATCTGTTTTAAAGGATTTCTGGGATTTAAGCTGCATCTCCAATATTTATTTTATCCTTGTTTTACTACACAATATCACCACAGTATCACCTTAGTGCATGTGTATCATTACTAACTCATTATTAACTACCCATGAATCCATTACTTGTTAATGCTTCATCATGTCATGACTTTACTTGGTGGGGCACATAATTATCAACTCATTGTTAACTACTCATGAACTGTCATGAACTGAGGACTTGTTAATGCATCATCATGACTTTACTTGGTGGGGCACATCATTATAAATTTACTATCAACTACACGAGTACTACACAAGACTATCATCCTAGTTAAATCACATATTATTTAGCACAATTTATTTTGTCATGATGTAAAAGCTGAAATGAGGACATCGCCTGTGTATTGATGATGAGAGAACGGAGTGGTAGGACTGACAGTGGTTGGGTGAGTATGAAGGGAAAGGAATGGAGTATCACACAGAAAGTGTTGCGATCAATTAAAATAATAATAAGTTCACTCAAAATTAAAAAAAAATATTATATATGCCATTCCAGATGTGTGTGACTCTTTTTTAGAAGAATATCTCAGTTCTATAGGTCCATAAAATGGTGAATTTGACAAAAATTGTTAAGCTCCAAAAAGCACATAAATGCAGCATAAAAGTAATCCATATGACTTCAGTGGTTTATTCTGTCTTCTTTTTTTTCCTCCTCGTGGTTGTGTAGTGATTCGCCTCAATTCGGGTGGCAGAGGACAAATCCCAGCTGCCTCCGCTTCTGAGACTGTCAACCAGCGCATCTTATCATGTGGCTTGTTGAGCACATTGCCACGGAGACAAAAGTATGTGTGGAGGCTTCACGCCATCCACCACGGCATCCATGCCCAACTCACCACGTGCCCCACCGAGAACGAACCACATTATAGTGACCACAAGGAGGTTACCCAATGTATCTCTAACCTCCCTAGCAACTGGGCCAATTTGGTTGCTTAGGAGACCTGGTTGGAGTCACTCAGCACGCCCTGGGATTTGAACTAGCAAACTCCAGGGGTGGTAGCCAGCGTCTTTACCACTGAGTTATTTATTTATTTATTTTCAGATTTTGTTATGTTGCACCCTAATGCTAAAATATTTTAAATTATTTAATTCACATCAATGTACACCCCATACCCACTAATGACATAGCAAAAAAAATATTTTTGATAACTTTTAACATATTTAAAAAGAGAAAGAAAATTGTGGCCTCCATAATTCTTAAATGGAAGAACTTTGGAACAACCAGAACTCTTCCTAGAGCTGGCCGCTTGGCCAAACTGAGCAATTGGCGAAGATAGGCCTTGGTAAGAGAGGTGACCATGAACCTGATGGTCACTCTTTTTGAGCTCCAGAGATCATGTGTGGAGATGGGAGAAACTTGCAGAAGGACAGCCATCACTGCAACACTCCACCGATCTGGGCTTTATGGCTGAGTGTCCTGACGGAAGCCTCTCTTCAGTGCAAGACACATAAAAAATCACCGAAAGGTCTCTCAGACTGTGAGAAAACAAGATTCTTGGGCCTGGTGAAAAAAAATTTTTACTGTTTGGACTCAATTCCAAGCATCATGTCTTTAGGAAACCAGGCACCGCTCATCACCTGCACAATACCATCCCAACAGTGAAGCATGGTGGTGGAAGCATCATGCTGTGGGGTATTTTTCAGCGGCAGGAAATGGGGGACTGGTCAGGGTTTAAGAAAAGCTGAACTAAGCAAAATTCAGAGATATCCTTAATGAAAACCTGGTCCAGAGCACTCAGGACCTCAGACTGAGCCGAAGGTTCACCTTCTAACAGTACAATGACCTTAAGCACACAGCCAAGAAAATGCAAGAATGGCTTAGGGACAACTCTGTGAATGTCCTTGAGTGGCCCAGCCAGACCCCAGACTTTAACCCAATCAAACATCTCTGGAGAGACCTGAAAATGTCTGTTCACCGATGGTCTCCATCCAACCTGATAGAGCTTGAGAGGATCTGCAGAGAAGGATGGCAGAAAATCCCCAGATCCAGGTTTGCAAAGCTAGTTGCATCATTCCCAAAAAGACATGAGGCTGTAATCGCTGCTAAATGTGCTTCAACTAAGTACTGATTTAAAGGTCTGAATACATATACACACACAGTAAATACATTGTATACTGTATATGTGACCTTATGAAACTTTGACCAAATCGAGGCTTAAAGGTTCTTGACTACGCCACCTGGTGCCTCTCACACCAAGATATACTTTCCTGCTAAATACCTAATCTAAGGCAAGCAGGTTCATAGAAATACACCCAAGATAGACTAGACAGAGACGTGCTTCCAAAAAATAACAATACTTTATTAATCAAATATATAATTAAAAGAGCCACACAGTCATGATAGCGGCACGGTAGGTGCAAACAAAAAGACCAAGACTGGTATTGGCTGCTACCAGAGACAATATAATTGACCATACACATCAAGGCAATACTGACTCACTGTCAAGGTAGGCTATCGGTCCGGGATAAACGTGAAGTTCACCTCTGAACTCTGGTGCCTACAAATCAAATACATATACACACCCAGCACACACACACATAGGCACCGCCACTACAAGCAAGTGATTCAATCAATACTGTGAAGTGCGGTTTACCACTACAATATGCGGTGCAGTGCGCAAAGACAGACCCAGGAACCTCTCCTGTGAGCAGCTACCCTAGTACTCTAGAGGAGAGAGACATGGACGAAAAGGTTGTTATCTCTAGCAGGGTGGATAGAAGATACAACTGGGCAAAATCTAAACAGGACTATGTAAAATACTGGAACAGCCAATACCACTTCAGTCAGACGAGGCACTAGGCGAAGGCCACGGCAACATAACCAAACAAAAGAAAATATAAAAGAAAGGCAAAACTATTGATATTGATAGTTAAGTGTATTTACACTTAACAATAGGCAAGGCAAAGCAGCAGGAGCAATCTGCCCACAGACACAAATTCATTAAAATGAGTGCTTGATATACACATGCACAGATAAGTCACATAGGATAATAAACATTTCATAACAAGCATTCTATTTCTTTACCTCAATGTGACATAAAATGACACAGTGGAGAAACAGCCCTTGCACCGGTCTTCACAATCCTACATAACAGTTGTTACCCACAGCATATTCATTAAATACATTTCTATTAAGAGTTAACGATTAACACAGTCATACACTACGTCAGGACACACAATCAGACTCATTTTACATGTGTTCAAGGCTATTGGTCCGAACACACTGGTTCTACCCGTAACACAATAAACATTTACCTTTTAGATGTTGCGTCGTAATCGCAATACAGCTACCCGGCGGGTGCCTTGCCCAAGACCTATGTGCAAATGTGCTCATTAAAATGCATATCATGTTCCATCAATGACACCCACATCATGACTCAAAATAAAATGCACAAAAATACCTTCGGTAGTACACAGCGCGACTACCCGGAAGCGTCTGGCAATCGATCGGACACCTATTTTCCAATAGCCTAGTATTAGATAAACAATACTAAATGCTCAGCTTGCTACATCATATAAACATTTACACATACCTTGGTTGCACAAGGGAACCACGTATCGAAACAGTACAAGATTGTCGACTTTATCTGGACACCAGGGAATCTCTCTTAGCCCGTTGTAAAAACGGTTTTATAGAAACTGGCCTAGCTGCAAATGAATTGTTAGCCACTCAGCGGCTAGCTGAGCACAGTGACGTCAGGGGGCTACCGTAGCTGCAGAGGGACAAACTTCACCCAGACAGTGTCTACTCTGCCGGTTACACTCATATAATATTTTTTATCTATATATCACCAACGTTCTCCACGGGTGACGAGGATGAAAATATTCTTCCCCCGCCCCAGGCTGTTCCAGGAGCGGTCACAAGGAGCCAGGTAAGTGCTTCGATGTCTCCCCGATGTACGTCCGACACTGTAGTCCCCATGGTCCCACTTGCACAGAGCTTGGGGGCATGGCTCACACTCCCCAACCTGTCATGCTGGTTGATCAGGACCGTCCGACTCGGCTATGCGATTCAGTTCGCCAAGCGCCCGCCCAGGTTCAACGGCGTCCGCTCCACCGCAGAGGGACAAACTTCACCCAGACAGTGTCTACTCTGCCGGTTACACTCATATAATATTTTTTTTAGGAACACTAAAAAAGTGCCCAACGTGGTCTTCTGCTGTTGTAGCCCATCCGCCTCAAGGTTCGATTGGTTGTGCTTTCTAAGATGCTATTCTGATCTCTACAATAGTACAGAGTGGTTGTCTGAGTTACCATAGCCGTTCTGTCAGCTCGAACCAGTCTGGCGATTCTCTGTTGACCTCTCTCATCAACAAGGTGTTTCTGTCTGCCGAACTGCCGCTCAATGGATGTTTTTTGTTTTTGAGAAGGTTGTGTGTGAAAATCACAGGAGATCAGCAGTTACAGAAATACTCAAACCAGCCCGTCTGGCACCAACAATCATGCCACGGTCAAAATCACTAAGTTCCCTATCTGTCACTCACTCAACGTTGTGTAGATGAGTTGATACTAGGGGTCGCTGCTGCGGAGCCCAGACATCTCTGATATTGAGAAAAGGCCAATGGAAACTGGCGTGTGGAATTTGCATGCCACTCCCCCGGACATACGGGTATAAAATGAGTGGTGCTGCAAACACACATCAGATATCTTCTTCGGAGCCAAGCAAGCAAGTCACAGAGCTGAATTCCTCTGCTGCCTCCATTCATCCCTCCACACTGTTGGATCTACGGCGCTTTCCAGCGGTCCTCCCCCTCACACACTACAGTTGTGCTGAGCAAACACCCCTGGACACTTCAGCAGCAGAAAAGCAAGAAGTTCACGGAGTGAATAACTTAGTTTAAATATATTTATATATACCTGTCTATAAATACATATATATAAAAAACACACAAAAGAGTTATATTTCCTCTAAAAGAGTTGTGCAAATGGAAAGCGTCTTTTTCGTTTGTGTTTATTTCCTGGTTGCTGTCAATGTCTCTCCCCGTCTGATGGCCACGATCGCTGCCTTTCGTGCTGGTTCATGTCCTCACTGTGAGGACATGACCATGGCTACGATGAAGTCGTGGCTCATCCTCGTAAGAGCGCAAGCCACCCCAGTGGCTCCCCGACTCGGTCCTTCTACCTACGGGTATATGGGGAACTCAGTGGGAGCCTCTCTGCGACCCCAACCGCCTCATGGCCGGCCGCCAAGAATCCCAAGAAGGATTCAAAGCGCCCCTGAGACGGGCAGGAAACTGCACTATGGGAGCTGGTAAGCAGACCACTCCCTCCCCCGCCGGGTCAGGTGTAGAATCCTTGTTTCTTTAAAAATGTTGTTTCGCCACACGCCCAACAGGCTGCGGTACCCACATTTTCAAAAAAAAGAGCAGTTTCCTCAGCCTCTGGGCCCTATCTCTGGTCTCCATGGCCGTCGTTATCATGACGTTGCGTCTTATCACCAACGTTCTCCACGGGTGACGAGGATGAAAATATTCTTCCCCCGTCCCAGGCTGTTCCAGGAGCGGTCACAAGGAGCCAGGTAAGTGCTTCGATGTCTCCCCGATGTACGTCCGACACTGTAGTCCCCATGGTCCCACTTGCACAGAGCTTGGGGGCGTGGCTCACACTCCCCAACCTGTCATGCTGGTTGATCAGGACCGTCCGACTCGGCTATGCGATTCAGTTCGCCAAGCGCCCGCCCAGGTTCAACGGCGTCCTGCTCCACCGCAGTGAGAGGCGAGAACGCTGCTGCCTTGCATGCGGAGATCGCCTTCCTTCTATTGGCGAGACCGGAGAAGAAGGACGCAATAGAGCCTGTCCTTCCAGCCGAGATGAAGGGGTTTTACAGCCCCTACTTAATCGTACCCAAAAAGGCAATTGCGGCAAATCCTCGACCTGCGAGTTCTGAACCGGGCTCTGCACAGACTCCCGTTCAAGATGCCTTGGCACACAGCTGGCCCCTGGGGCTGCGCAAGTATGTGTTTCCCTCAGTGAGCCTACTTGCACAGATGTTGTGCAAAGTCATGGAGGACTGGTAGCAGATCCTCTTAGTGGCCCCTTATTGGCCCTCCCTGATTTGGTTCTCGGACCTCATGCTCCTTGTGACAGCCCCCCCCTGGCGAATTAGGAAGGACCTTCTTTCTCAGGGACGGGGCACCATCTGGCACCCACTACCGAACCTCTGGAATCTCCTTGTCTGGCCCTTGGATGGGATGCGGAAGACCTAAGTGGCCTACCACCCACGGTGGTAGACACAATCACTCAGGCGAGGGCCCCCTCAACAAGGCGGCTTTACGGCCTGAAGTGGCGTCTGTTTGCTCAGTGGTGCTCTTCCCGAGGTGAAGACCCACAGAGATGCGCAGTTGGATCAGTGCTTTCCTTTCTGCAGGAAAACTTTGAGGGACGGCTGTCTCCTCCACCTTGAAAGTGTATGTAGCTGCCATATCTGCAAATTACGATGCAGTGGACAGTAAGTATTTAGGGGAGCACCATTTGATTCTCAGGCGCGAGGAGGTTAAACCCCCACAGGGCACGCCTCATTCCCTCGTGGGACCTCTCCGTGGGCCTTCTCTGTCAGCGAACTGTGCTTAGATTTCAGTCCGGCTTACTCTCACGTCATCCTGGACCCCGACTGGGCTACGTGCCCAAGGTTCCCACGACCCCTTTTAGGGATCAGGTGGTGAACCTGCAAGCGCTGCCCCAGGAGGAGGCAGACCCAGCCTTGACGTTGCTGTGTCCGGTGCGCGCTCTTCGCATCTACTTGGATCGCACACAGAGCATTAGAAGCTCAGAGCAGCTCTTTGTCTGCTTCGGTGGACAACGGAAGGGAAGCGCTGTCTTCAAACAGAGGATCGCCCACTGGGTCGTCGATGCCATAACTTTGGCATACCGCGCCCAGTACGTGCCGCCCCCTGCTGGGCTACGAGCCCATTCTACCAGGGGTGTTGCGGCTTCTTGGGCGTTGTCCCAATGCACCTCTCTAGCAGACATATGTAGAGCCGCGGGCTGGGCAACACCTAACACCTTTGCAAGGTTCTATAACCTCAGGATTGAGCCAGTGTCATCCTGTATGTTATATGGTGACACAAACAAGTAAGTTCGGGTCAGCTGGCCGGGTTTATCGCTTGTGCATAGCGCATTTCCCCTCCCTTGAGGCGAAGACGTGCGCTCTTTCCCCAGTTGCGTTTGCAAGAAGTGTGAACCCTGGACGTTCTTCTCCTAGCGGCCGTCAAGTCTTCAGGGAGAGTCTCGCTGCTGCCCCAGTACGGGCGTCACCCAAGCCCCAGTACTGAGGTAAGTGCTCCACATGTGCTGGACCATATATTTGGCCCCCAGCCGAACGATTTAGTTCCTTTTTTTGGGGAGAACAATAGAGAGAAGGCCACGGCTGGGCCAGCCAGTCCTTATACTCCTGAGCAGTTAGCCGTTACCCTAGGTGCAGGGGACCGCGTCATGCCTGCCAGTGTGTTGGGGTAGTTATGCAATGGCTTGCTGTGCTGGCTACGAGGCACACAGAGATCTGCCCATCTCGCACCGCCAGTCTGAGTAACTCTGTTCAGCTCTTGTGTTGTTTTCCATTGGGACCCCTAGTGTCAACTCATCGACACAACGTCGAGTGAGTGACAGATAGGGAACGTTTCGATTACTGACGTAACCTCCGTTCCTTGATGGAGGGAATGAGACGTCGTGTCCCTCTGGCCACAACACTGAAACAACTGCTGAAATAGCCGGATCTTTGGCACGGCTCCTCAGTGCGGTGATGTGTGTTTGCAGCATCACTCCTTTTATACCCGTATGTCCGGGGGAGTGGCATGCAAATTCCACACGCCAATTTCCATTGGTCTTTTCTCAAGATCACAGATGTCTGGGCTCCACAGGAGCGACCCCTAGTGTCAACTAATTGACACAACATCTCGTTCCCTCCATCAGGGAACAGAGATTACGTTAGTAACCGAGACGATATTTTTCCTTAAGAAAAAGAGAATATACAGAGCTTTAATCTAGATAAAGTATGCCACTTTGAAGAAGCTAAAATATAAGTGGGGATTTGATTTGATTAATATTTGGTTTGGTCGTTTCATAATTCCCATATTTCTCTTTGTGTTATTTTGTAGTTTTCATGACTTGATACAATTATTCTAAAATGTGGAAAATATAACTAATAAATAATGAGTGACTGGTAGCGTATGACTACACCTTTGTCATATTTGTAAATAAGGTCTAAAAGTTACCCCGTGTAGGACCGTCCCCCTTTTAAAAAAAAATATTTGTTTGGAAGGATTACACTGATTTGTCCATGCTCAAACAGAAGGAACAGGAATTGGCAGAACTGATTTCTTTCTCCCTGCAGATCCCAAGGTTTCTTAAGTGTCTTTGTGTCTGCAAACCTCTTATGAATACCCATAATCCAGTTTTATTGAGAGAGGCAATTCTGCTTCTCAAAGTAACAACATTATCTGAGATAAATATAATATCAATGGTGCAAGGAAATTTGTGGGCCCCATTCATTTGGAATTGCTTTGCTGTTTCAATTGGGTAAACATAGATTGAATTTTCCTTTCACTTTCTCCTTTCCATTTCTATTTTAACACTTCTCTGACTGCTGATGACTTTCCAAATTTTTTTACTGACAATGCAGTGAGCATCAACAGCCAGTTCTCCACACCTAATACCCACAACTACTCTCTTCTGACATCCCATTCTCTGTTTTCTCTATCTCTCCTCTCTCTGAGACTGAGGTCTCCAAAGTTCTTCTTTCTCACCATCCCACCACCTGTCCACTTGACCCACATCTAATGCAAGCTGCCTCTCCATCGATCATACCCACGCTCACACACATTATCAATGCATCTCATACAAATGGAAACTTTCCCAATATATTCAAGCAGGCTTGAGTAACCCCACTGCATAAAAAACCAACACAAAACACCACAGTAGTCGACAACTACAGACCAGTTTCTCCTACCCTTCCTATCTAAAACTCTTGAGAGGATCATATTAAACCATAGCCTTTTCACTCACAGAAAAACCTGCTCGACAGATATCAGTCTGGCTTCAAAAAAGGACACTTAACAGAGTCTGCCCTACTTGTCAGTAGCTAAAACCCTGCGACTGGCGAGAACTAACTCCAAATCATCCATCCTCATCCTCCTTGACTTATCTGCTGCCTTTGACACAGTGAAACACAAGATTCTCCTGTCCACCCTCTCTGACCTGGGCATCACAGGAACTGCGCTTGGATGGTTTGAGTCATATCTCACTGGCAGATCATTCAAGGTCTCCTGGAGAGGAGAAGTGTCGAAGACACACCAAATGACCACTGTGTTTCCTCAAGGATCAGTGCTTGGACCCTTTTTCTTCTTGGTGTACACAACATCACTTGGACCGGTTAATGAGGCACATGGCTTTTCCTACCACTGCTACACAGATGATATACAGCTCTACCTGTGATTCTGGCCTGTTGACTGTACTGTCTCAGCTCGTATCTCTGCCTGCCTCTCTGACATTTTTGCCTGGATGAAGGAACGACACCTAAAGCTCAACCTTGCCAAGACAGAACTCCTAGTGATCCCAGCCAACCCCTCTGTTGACCACAACCTCACTATTCATCTTGGTTCAACTACACTAACACCAACCAGAACAGCCTGGAACCTGGGAGTGGTGGTAGATGACCAGCTTAATTTACTGCAAACATCTCAGTAACTGCACTGTCTTGCAGGTTCATGCTTTACAACATCAATAAAATCAGACCTTTCCTGTCTGAATATGCTTCACAGCTCCTGGTAAAAGCTCTAGTCATTTCAAGACTGGCCTTCCAGCTAACACAATTAAGCCACTGTAGATGGTCCAGAATCCAGCGCATCTGGACTTCAAGGGCTCATGTCACCCCACTCTTGATTTCACTCCACTGGCTACCTGTAGCTGCCCACATCAAATTCAAGGCTTTGACTCTGGCTTTCAGGACAACCACTGGAAATGCACCCTCTTACTTCAATTAATTTCTTCAGGTCTATGTTTCAACTCGCTCTCTGTGTTCTGTGAATGAGTGATGCCTGGTGGTCCCATCACAAAGAGGCTCAAAATCGATTTCACGATTGTCCACTTTCTCTGCTCTTCTGTGATGGAATGAACTTTCAACCTCCTCATGATCTGCTTTTACCTTCTCGACATTCAAGAAAACACATCTGTTCCGTGAGCACTTAACCAACCCACACTAATTGCACATACTACTGCACTTAATGTAAAAAAAATAAAAAAATCTCTTTCTTCTGTGCTAGCATCTTTACTAATCCAACCACTGTGTGAACTTGGCAGTCCTATACTGCAGATGTTGTTAAACTTTCTATGACAAGTCGCTTGCTATGTGTCTCATTTGTAAGTCGCTTTGGATGAAATCATCTGCTAAATGTAAATGTAAACAAAGGGGCCTGGAGATGTTTAAATGGAAATAAATGCAACATAACAGAAACAAATACACTAAACTTTGCATGTGAAGCAGGTGCTTTGTTGATATAAAATGCAGAGATGGGGAAGGAATGAGGATAGAAGTGGCTCCAGAGGGGCTTTCATCTTATCTGCACTGGAGATCTTTCATTTGATACTGTGATGATGAGACTCTGTGTTTGTGACAGATAGATCTATCTAACTGCTTACAATCAAACACTCGTCTTCGTAAATCAATGGCTGAATGTATGTGTCTCTAAGTTGGGTCATGTTCATGTGTTGTCAAAAACAAACACAGAATTGGACGTAAACTAAAACAAGCATTTACAGAATCATGTGATAAATTGTACAACATTGAATTACAAATATTACAATTTTAAGCAACCATAAATATGATGCATTTATGCCTCAAAATAACATACAGACTTGTTCATTAAACTTGTATAAGTGTGTAATTTTTGAGCCACTATGGTCACCTATAAGGACATTTCAAACAGGTTTCAGAACACTTTCACACATTTTTTTTTCATGTGTTCATAATAATAATTAAAGCAAATTGTACAATTGTTTTTGTTGTTTAAATTTTAAAAGTGTTCTAGTCGAACCAACAAGTAAACACACATAGTCTAAACAATTTCAACTCAAACAGTGTTTTCAGAAGACATTCACTTTTCTTGAAAAGATCACACACACACACACACACACACACACACACACACACACACACACACACACACACACACACACACACACACACACACACACACACACACATATATAAAATGAATAACTTTCGTTAATCAAGGTCTGTTTTAAGGAAACAGTCAAACATGGAAAACAAATACTAAAATATTAATAACAATTAAACCCTTTTATACCCTTCACAGCAAAAGAATGTAAAAATCTATTTTAGCATAAAAAGGAGGGTATTTGCAAAGTCATTTAAAAATAACAAAATGAAAAGTACCATCTAAGGAACACTTTGTAATAATTTTCTTCAATGCTTTATATATAATATAATATAATATAATAATATTTGCTAATTACTAGTCATTATGATCGTGTAAGTGTTATCACTGTCTCATGCTTTTGTAAGATACAGTTCTGTAGATTTTACAGTAAGTACAGTGAGGAAGGAATTCAGAAGTGTGTGTTTGTGTGTGTTTGGGAAAGCTGAATATCTTTTCACTGTAAAGTTTTGATGGCTAGAGAGGGAGAGGTTTGACCTCATGACCTGCCAGTGGGTGACTCAGGGGGCAAATATGCAGAGATCCAAGTCGGTACCAGTGCGTGTAAAGGCCTGTGATCTGTCTCTCCCACACAAAGCCTATCTCCAGGGAGAAGAGAAAGGATAATTTTGGTCGGGTACCTCCATATTCCCAGAAGACCCACGAGGTGTGAGTCCCACCCATAGCACTCTAACCACAAGCTTCTTTTTTAATGGCTTGCAGGTGGCGAGGCAGAAGTTTTACTCACACTTCTGGACCTTGAACAGAGTTTAAACTCTGAATGATTTAATGGCTGGTCTGTCAGCTCTCTCTCTCTTAGAGCCCATTTTAAAGACCCCATCAAATGGCTAAACATGCAGTCTTCGTTCCTGTGTTATTATATTTCTTATTGATGCAGGACGTTTGGACATTAAATATTAAAGGGTTCATTCCTTTATTTTAAATAGCCAATAGGCTTTTGTTTATGCCACAGCCATGAACCCTGATTTGGTACTTGTTTTTCAGTTGCATTCTTGGACAAAAACCATGTAGTGGAAAATGTTTAAACAGGTAGAATTTGGTACTACACCTTTTAGAGTAGCGCACTCTTTACTGTTTACTTCTCCGTTAAGCGCTCAGTCTATGTAGTGATCACAAGCTGTGCACACCGCACGTCTACAGGCACAGGAGCTGTTATTATTGTTTTTTTAATAACGCTGTTGAAAGTGGATTGTTTGCCAACTGAAATTTTGTGTGAGACTGATGATGAACTGCAAATAAATGTCACCTATGGAATGCCAGCCACATTGTGAGTTGTGAGCATGTTACGGTGTATATCTGAAAAAAGTTATTTTTGTCAACTTTTAAGAGTACACTAGAACAGTGGTTCTCAGCCAGGGGGCCGGGACCGACCAGGGGGCCTCATCCAACTTCCAAGAGGCCCTCAAGATGAATGCTAAAAAATGCTAAAATCAATAAAAACAAATCTGAATTTAGCTTCAGATGTTGTCTTTTTTGCAAATGTTGGCAGTGAGTGACCTTGAAGTCAAAAAGGTTGAACCACTGCACTAGTATCCACCTTATTTTGCAAAGCAGAAGTAAGCAAGCAAGCAGCTGCATTTCAGGCAAGTGTGACAAAGTTCAGTTGTCTTGGACAGCAATGTAAATAACAATAGAAGCCAGGATAATAATACCAGAATTTGGTGATATGGGCTTACAAACTCCACAAAACCAAAGAAGGTACAGCAGAAAAATAGCCTAATGTCTAAAGCTCTCAGTAAAGTAACGCATAGTCACGTAATATGATGTTTAGTATTGATGATGTTTAAACCTTGTTTGCTCATATAACTGTCAGCTGTAATAAATTATATCCCCATTGAAATACAATTCATAACAAAAGTTGATTTGATAAAAAGTATCATTGCCCTGTGTAAATAACAATATATAGGAACTATCTCTAAAATAAATAAGGGGTGATAAATAAATACTAATACAACAGGCTGGAAAAATATATGTTCATTCATTTTAATATCCTATATATATTTTTGGAATGTGTTGAAACATGACACTGTGACGCACCCTGAATACTGCACCACTATAACAGTTTCATGCTGAAAAGCCGCTTAAAAGTAAGTTTTTTCTGTCATAAATGTAAATGTCAACATTATAATGTATGTCGAAAGGATTTTAGCCTGTCGTGCAAAACATATTAATTAAAAATATTAAGTTTCTCCCCAATTTGAAATGCCCAGTTCCCAATGCGATCTAAGTCCTTGTGGTGGTGTAGTGACTCGCCTCAATCCAGGTGGCAGAGGACGAATCTCTGTTGCCTCTGCATCTTAGACTGTCAATCTGCACATCTAATGATAATTGTATTACATACAAAGCGTCTGTGGAGGCTTCACGCTATTCTCCGTGGCATCCATGCACAACTCACCACGTGCCCCACGAGAGCGAGAACATTATAGCGACCACACGGAGGTTACCCCATGTGACTGTACCCTCCCTAGCAACCGGGCCAATTTGGCTGTTTAGGAGACCTGGCTGGAGTCACTCAGCACACCCTGGAATCGAACTTGTGACTCTAGGGGTGGTAGTCAGCGCCTTTACTCACTAAGCTACCCAGGCCCCAAGTTCAACTTAAGCTAAATGGTGCAAAGCTCAAATATTTAGTTGTGCGTAAATTTAGTGCCCATTTACGCCACAACGTGGCTTAGCTGTAACTTACGTATAGCTGGAGCAACCGGCCCCTGGGCACCAATCTTCCCAATCACTAACCAGCTAATGAGGATGATCTGAAAAACAACACTTACACATGGAGCCACATACCAAAAAATCAGGAAATTTATGAAATATACACAAATATAAACAAAGTCCTATTGACAGAATCTGTGGCATGCCACTGATTACCCAAGAAAATAATTTCCCTTCAATTTTTTTCTTCCATTTTTTTTATTTTTATTTGAAAGCAACCAACAAATGTTTACAGAAATGCATTTAAATTTGAAATCTATGGGGCAAGTGTTCAATCTAAAACTTTTAATTTAATTTGGTTAATTCTGCGTTACTGAAAATACATTTTAGATACAAACTGGATACGGTTTGCATTACATGACCCATATTAATAATATTACATCCCCTCTCAGCCATAAACAAATCAGCACAGATCATAATAATTGTGATAATAAGCATAACAGAGCTGATTATCACTTGGTTTCTCCATATATCATTGCTGCTAATTTAAATCTAAATGTAGCGCTTTGAATGGGCCCATGAGGAGACATGTGTGCCAATGTTGGGACTTGATAGCGCCATCATTATTGGTCCGGTTTGGTCGTGAGAGTGTGATTAGGGGGCCACAGGTGTGCCATTCTCATTCCCATCATTAAGTAATGGCTTGGCACTGATAGGTGCTCGCTTTGGCCACACAATGGTTGACGCAGCTGTCAAAACATGTTAATTGTGCAGCTTTTCCATCTCTACTCTTCAGCTTGCACCATAAAACACACTGTAATTAATCAACTGGACAACCAGCTCTGTCTCCCTCTGGATGACCACGCCAAGATACACACCTGAGGGACATGTTGTCCACTGGGAGTGGAGAAGGTGCATCAACAGTTGTCTCTTTTCTTATGATCTGTGTTCCTCAGAACAGATAATGAGAGAAAAAGCAAGACAGACATGGAGGAAAGGAGAAGCAGGCTTGAAGCTGTATTGTTATATCAACATATATATATATATATATATATATATATATATATATATATATATATATATATCTCCTCTTTGTTTTAAAAACAGTCTGATCTCACAATGTAATCGGAAACTGTAGGTTTTCATTTGCTTACCGAAATTTTAAACACTGCCCCCAGTATGGGCATGTGTGAGCTCTTTTTTTTATCATCTAAGTCTCATTTGCAGTTACTAAGGTTAGGACAAGTGCAAATAATGCAGACTGCTTTTTTGTTGGTAGGATGAGATACCTGTGAAAACTGCAGCATCACCCATGCCAACAAGGGTTGATTTGGGTCAGGCAGCTTGCAGACACAAAAACACAATCATCAGATGTCAGATGCTCTATATCTCACTAAACTTGTCTGTGATGTTTTATGCCTTAATAAGTCTTATCATTGAGACTGATTGCCACCTGCTGTTTTATGACTCCACCAAACATACTGGACTTGTGAATAAACATATATGGATCTTTCTTCAAATTGTGGGCACTTGTGGCTGTGTGGACTTTTAAAAAGTAACACCCTTAAAACACTTTTCATACACTCTCGTTAGACAATTTAATTTGTCAAAATAGTCCAACTGTGTATACTGTATATGCATCAAGTCAGTAATTTTTGTTTATATAGCACCTTTCACAACACAAACATTTACAGAAAATCAGGCATTAACAGAAGATTATACCGTAATATCTATAAAGTCTTCATTGTGTAGTTTCATTAGATACAATTATTAAGCGTGTATAAAAATAAGTAATTCAATTAAAATTGCATTTAGAAACCCAGTGAGCAAGCCGAAGGTGACTGTGGCAAGAAACACAAAAGAAAAATAACCTTGGGGGAAACCAGACTCACTGTGGGGGCCAGTTCAACCGGCCAGTAATTTTGGTGATGTCTATCCTAAATCCAAGGTTTAGTCAATGGCATATGAAGTATCCTATGTCTTATGGTTGGAGTTGGCATCAGATCAGTTGAGATTCATCATAATAGACCGGCTGCATTTCGCCATCATCATTTAGAGACGCATAGCAGTGGAGTCCGATACCAAGCAAGAATGGAGCTGGATCCAGCCGTTTCTGGTGACCTTGGGATAGGAGTCCCGAGTGTGCAACATGGAAACAAATAGAATAATATTAGTGTAGATGTCACTCAATTTTTTGCAGAGTTATAGATCATGATCAATGTTTCTGGTTACGGCAGACCCAAAGCAGCCTAATTGTGTGGTGAAGAATTAATTTTGTGCATGCCTGGCTAAATAGATGAGTCTTTAGTCTAAACTTAAACTCAGTGAGTGTGTCTGCATCCCGAACATAGCTAGGGAGACTATTCCATAGTTTATGAGCCAAACAGGAAAAGGATCTACCTACTTTTGTGGATTTTGATATTATAGGAACTATTAAGAGGCCAGAGTTTTGCAATCATAATGAACGTGATGGAATATCACATGGTAGAATGTCACTTAAGTACTGTGTAGACCATTCAAATCTCTGTATTTAGTTGACAGAATTGTAAAATTTATACGAAATTTAACAGGTGGCCAATGTAACGATGATAAAATGACTAATATGATCATATTTCTTGGTTCTTGTCAGCACTCTGGCTGCTGCATTTTTAACCAATTGAAGTTTATTTATTGATCTTGCTGGACATCCTCCCAGTAATGCATAACAATAATCTAGTCTTGAGGTCATGAACGCATAAATTAGTTTTTCAGCATCAGCAACAGAGAGCATGTGTCGTAACTTAGCAATATTTCTGAGGTGGAAGAATGCTGTTCTACAAACATTGGAAATTTTATTTTCAAACGACATGATTGGTATCAAATATAACACGTAAGTTCTTCGTTGTTGAAGATGATGTAACAGTACATCCATCGAGAGTAAAATTATATTTTATGCTGCTTATTTTTAGAGGTTTTTGGTCCAATAACTAGTATCTCTGTTTTGAGTATTGAATTTCTGGCCATCCAATCTTTCAATTTCATCGATAAACTCTGGTAATTTGGAAATTTTGTCGGGTTTCGAAGAAATATAAAGTTTGGTATTATCGACATAACAGTGGAAACTTATTCCATGATTCCTGATAATTTCTCCCAGGGGAAGCATATACAAGGAGAAAAGTAGTATACTAGTACTTTAGTTTAGTAATTAAATACATTTATATGTTGGCATTTTGTCTACAAAGCTAATTTCAATCATTTAAGCTTACGCCGGTAGTGTATTTGTGTGTGTGTGTGTTTACAAATACAAATCTGTTATACACAGATGCAAGGGAAGCTGTGAATTGCACATAATGTTTGGTTGACATAAATCAACCCCTGGGACATAAAATAGTTGAAAAACATACATTTGTGAGTGAAAGAAATTATTTTGAGTCAGCAAATTGAAAATAAGACTATAATGCAGTGTTGTGGGATGCACAGGACAAACTGAATAAAGTCTTAATGTTCGACTTTTGGTTCAGACCTGTCAACTGCACATGGGATCTTATGAATGGTCTCTCTTGTATCCATTCTCCCACAATCTGTCCTACTATAATATCACAATGCACTAAACATCTAGAATGACCATTAAGAAGCAAAAGAAAAGAAATCAGAGGATGAAAGGCATCCCTTCATAATGTCAGCCTGTCTTTGAGAGAATAACTCTCTCATTGACCCCCACTGACCTGCAGGTCTTGCCAGGGTCCCTCACTGCTCTGGTTGTAGGGAGGGACCATGGCATCTGTGTGCAAGAGTGCCGGTTGGTCTCTCTTGCCCTTAGGGGACAGCCGCGGATCTCAGAGAGAGTAGAGCGGTGGTGGACGTGTTTAGCGCCTTTAATTGCATACTCATTGCACTTGTTATGGGGCAGTGCCCTTGCTTTCAAACTGAGGGCAGTTCTCATGGCCCTGGCTCCTTTCCCCCATCCCCTGGGGCCCAATGCAGACCTCACTGTTCAATGCAGACAGGAGACCCTCACCCAGGTGAAATAAGACGGCCAGCTTTAGGGAAAAAAGGAAAAGGGAACGGATGGGTAATCGTGAATATTGTGGTGCTGGTTGATGCAGTGGTAAATGTGTGCACATTGAAATCATTATAATGCCTAATAATACACTTTATAATCATATATAATCGTGTCAACTGTTAAAAAAAATTACAAGAATTAAAATAATACATTAGTTTTCTAATAGTTTTCTAATAGTAATGCATTATAATGGATTGTAATGTATTGTATTTAATGCACTTTATATACTCTATATCTATCTATCTATCTATCTATCTATCTATCTATCTATCTATCTATCTATCTATCTATCTATCTATCTATCTATCTATCTATCTATCTATCTATCTATCTATCTATCCATCCATCCATCCATCCATCCATCCATCCATCCATCCATTATGATAAGGATTATGGTATTTTATTATCTATTACTCTTTTTTAATAACCATGTATATATATTATATTGTACTATAATTAAAAATTAATAATTAATATTATGCATTAAGACTACCTTTGCTCTCTTACATCAGATATAGGTAACACTTTACATTAACATTCCATACAAATGCATTATACATCATTTATGCGCAGTTATAACAACATTAATAAAAAGGGAATCTTTCATGCAATACCTGCCAAATTACCAAATGTAACTAACATGATGTAAATGCTTAATAAAGTTACTTGTTCATACTTATTTTAATAAAAATCATGAAATGTCATAAGTTTAGAAATTAAAAGGTGTTGTGTCTATATTCATAATTGTAATGTATATGACTCTGACACTTTCCTGGCAATGTTAATGTAAAAAGAATGGTGCTAATCCGAGCGGTGTCTTACACAGTACTCTGCAGGTCTTCATGCTCGCACACAGCATTGTTTGACAATTCTAATTTCTTTTGTTCATGAATCTATAATTCCCATTCGGTCACTCACTGGACGTTGTGTCAAATGAAGTGACAAAAGGGGTCTTCCTTGGGAGCCTCACACACCTCTTATCTTGAGAAAAGGCCAATGAGAAATTGGCAGGCAGAATTTGGATGTCCAACCCCCGGACATACGGTTATAAAGGGAAGCGGGCGTGCATCTGTCAGTCAGATTTATTCTTTGGAGTCGAGCGGTTGTGCAACAGCAAGCTGAGTTCACCACTGTTCCATTCACCTCTACTGGTAAGAAGCACTGTTGTTGGATCACATTTCCAGCTGGCGTTCTCTCTGTGGACGCTGTGCAGTCCATGCCCATGGGTGCTTCGACAGCGCTTTCACTGCCTAAAAGAGTGTTTTACCCTCCTAAAAGAGCTTGTTTCTCTAGAGTTTGAGTTTTCACTCATAAAAGAGCAATACACAGACAGGCGTTGAACGTCGTTTTCAGTACGCGTCTTTTTCAAGATGCACTTCCGCCTCTGTGTAGTTCCTGGATGCGGTCGATATCTCTCCAAGACCGACGGCCACAGATGCTGCCTCATGTGCCTGGGTAGCGATCACACTGAGGTGGCGTTTGTTGATGGTTCATGCACTCACTGCGAGAACATGACCATGGCAGTGTTGCCGAAGTTCCCGAGCCGAAGTTCCGCAAAGATGCGCAGTTCGGTCAGTGCTTTCATTCCTGCGGGAGAGGCTGGAGAGGAGGCTGTCCCCCTCAACCTTGAAGGTATATGTAGCTGCTATTGCAGCCCACCACAACGCAGTAGACGGCAAGTCCTTGGGTAAGCATGACTTATTGTCGTATATGATTATCAGGTTCCTTGTAGGCTCCCGGAAACTGAACCCTCCCCGGCCAAGCATGTTCCCCTCCTGGGATATCTCAGTGGTCCTCTCGCTTTCAGAGACCCCCCTTCGAGCTGCTTGACTCAGATTATCCCTGTCCCTGAAGACAGCCCTCCTGAAAGTGTTAGCCTCCATCAAGAAGGTTGGGGACCTGCAAGCGTTCTCTGTCAGCGACACCTGCCTGGAGTTCGGTCCGGCATATACTCATGTTATCCTGAGGCCGCAACTGGGCTACATGTCCAAGGTTCCTACGACCCCCTTCAGGGATCAGGTCGTGAACCTGCAAGCGCTGCCCCGGGAAGAGGCAGACCCAGCCCTTTTGTTGCTGTGTCCGGTACATGCTTTGTGTATCAATTTGGACTGTAGACAGAGCTTTAGATGTTCTGAGCAGCTCTTTGTCTGCTTTGGCGGACGGTGGAAAGGGAACACGTCTCCAAACAGAGGTTAGCTCAATGTGTCGTTGACGCCATCTCACTGGCTTACCAGACCCAGGCCATGCACACTCGACGAGAAGTGTGGCATCCTCATGGGCACTGGCCAACGCCACATCCCTTGCAGACATCTGCAGAGCAGTGGGCTGGGCAACACCCAATACCTTTGTGAGATTTTACAATCTCAGTGTTGAATCGGTCTCATCCCATGTTTTGTCAGGTCCAAGCTGGTAGAACTTGGTAATGCAGAACAGCCGACCGAGTGTTTCGCTTGCACACAGCGCCCTTCATCAAGTTGATCCAGTGCGCCTCCTCTCCCAGGTTAGCCACTAAGCGTAGTTTCCTGGATGTTCTTCCTCCCTAGCATACTGGCCTGCAAATTCTTTGGAGCAATTTGCGTCCAGACCCACTACGAGCCACAGGTGCTCTGTACTGGGGTAGGGCTCCACAGGCTTAATTCCCTCTTCAGGCATCTCCCTGTGATGTATTTTTCGCGGTACGTTCCACCTGATGGCAGACCCGCTAATCCCTTGGGCAGTCCCACTGCCCCCTGTCACCGTGCTTCTAGAGCTCCTCCCTCATCAGGCAATACCTACCACCATGCCGCTCCCACGTATGGCTTCAGAACCCTCGTGGCGTATTGGTCACATGTTACCTCCCCCTAGTCTGGGAGGATGTGGCCTCTGCAGGTTTTTTCCCCCTGAAAGAATAGGACTGGGAAAGACCGCCTTCCCCAACACCTTTCATAGCGCTATGATAGCCCAAGCCGCTTCACACTCTATGCGAGAGACATATAGAGAGAAAAGGCCATGGCCGAAGCACCTGTTCCCCCCTCAGGGGTGCTGGGAACCTAAGGTCTGTATATGACATCTATTTTGGGGGCGTTGGGGAGGGTTACATGCAGCCGATACAGTTGCCTCTAGCACGCAGCAGCCTGCTTGCACCTGTCTCAGCAGTTCATGTAACACGGGCTAATGTGTGGCACTTTTGAATGGGACCCCTTGTGTCACTTCATTCGACACAATGTTGAGTGATTGACAGAAGGAGAATGTCACGGTTACCCTGAGGGAGGGAACGAGATGTTGTGTCCCTAGACCTACCTCTGTAAACGGCCGTACCTTTTTCTCGGCTCCTCAGTGCAAAAACCTGACTGACAGATGCACGCCGCTTCCCTTTATACCCGTATGTCCGGGGTCGGGACATGCAAATTCTGTCTGCCAATTTCTCATTGGCCTATTCTCAAGTTCAGAGGTACGTGAGGCTCCCAAGGAAGACCCCTTGTGTCACTTCATTCGACACAACATCTCGTTCCCTCCCTCAGGGAATGGAGGTTACAACAGTTTTATTGGCTATTTATGAACTAACTCGAATCGTACCTTATAAAGCTTTAAGATGAATATATCAACCTTGTAACCTCAGATAGGTTACCTTAATGCAAAATGGAAACCTATGTTGTTTATTCAGGAGGTAACCATGAAACATTATTTACCTATGAAAATGTACCATATATATTAATAAGTTACCAACATTATTAAGCTGAAAGTGTAGCTTAATGTAAGGTGAGCAGCGCTTAACCATTTATTAATGAGTTACAAATTGTAATAAATGAAAATGTGTAGTTTTATGTAAAGTGAATACCTGTGAACCGTTTATTAATGAGTTAAAAACATTGGTAAATGTAAAGGTGTAGTTTAATGTAAAGTGAACAATGGTGAACCATTTATTAATGAGTTACAAATGTTAGTAAATGAACATTTTTAGTTTAATGTAAAGTGAACACCTGTGAACCATTTACTAATGAGTTACAAACGTTAGTAAATAAAATGTGTGTGTACCTTAATGTAAAGTGACCAACTGTGAGCCATTTATTAATGAACTTCTAACAATAGTAACCTCAATAGAAAACTTATTTTAAAGTGCCCAATAAAGAAACCTTTATTAAACTAGTTTCCAACTCATGCAGTCCATTTATTAATGAGTAACTTTTAATACTTCAAGATTACATAATATATCATACATATATAATATACCTATACATATATTATATACATATACATATACATATTCCATTCATAAATGAACATACATGCTATAATATAGTCTGATGACCATTAAGCCATTCTGAACTTTACATAAAGCAAAATTGTATTGTTGTTATACTAGATGTAACTATAATTATATGTAAGATACTGAATTGTTTTGTAGTGTAACTGCTTGATCAGTGGAGTATATATAGATTCCTTAGTAATCTTTTGAGCTTAAATATAACTGATGCTCGTTTTATAAAGGTATTTCTAATTTGTACAGTGTGCAAAAATTGTGTCTTCTGATAGACAGAATTTTTTTTTATCTCCCCACAGCCTTTGCACCTTTTGCTCTGGAATATTTTCTGTATGATTTAATTCTGCAATACTCTGGCTGCTGCTTATCTAGCAGAGACATAGATTTGTGTGTGTGTGTGCTTCTGTGTGTTAGTGTGCATGTGTAGTTCCTGGTCTGAACAGGAACTGGCAGTGCGCCACACTCTGACGGCCAGTCGGACCAGGTGCACAGAGCCCAGGTGTGCTTCTATGAATAACACAATGAGCTAGTGCAAACATAAAGAGAGGGAGAGGGAAAATAAAAAATGCAAATAGACAAAGCGTAGTGTCATAGCTCACCTGTTGAACACCTGCATTGTGCTACCCAAAGCACACAGATACATATTTCAAAAACAGATTCTAAACTGCTTAATATTTATTCATCTCTGTTTACCCTGCATTTCCCAGCTATGGATGAATGCTGCAGCACGATGACTCTTGTTTTAAAGGGATACGTCACCCTAAAATGATGTCATAATTTACTCACTCTTATGTTGTTCCAAACCCATATGACTTTCTTTCTACTGTGGAACCCAAATTTAGATTTTAGCCAGAATGTAAACCTGAGTCAACATTTACTATCATTGCATCTTTTTCCATACAATAAAAGTAAAGGGTGACTGAGGCTTACATTCTGCCTAACATTTTCTTTTGAATTGAACATGGAAGAAAGTCATACTGGTTTGTAACAACATCAGGGTGAGTAAATGGTGACTTAATGTTTATTTTTGGTTGAACTATCCCTTAAAACACTCATCATTCACATGTATTTTTTACTATGTCCTTTATCTTACACATTCCATCTCCTCTCTGATATTGAAAGCACATCTGGGATTAGGGTTCCAATCAGGGTGTGTGATAGCCCCAAAAATCCTTTAAGTCTGGCATTACCACACGCCTCACAAAGCACAGAGGTGTTCTAATCCACACCGCTGCCAATCCTGCTAATGCATGCACATCAGTTTCACACACACTGTGCCTTTGCTGCCATATTACTCTCCGTTCTGTTTAAGGCTGCAACATTCTGTATGAAAATACAACAAAGACAACCTTCAACTGGCACTAATATGCAAATGTAATATTCCTTCAATCTTCACTCTGCATGTTGACATCCAGTGAAATACTGTATTCTTATGGATATAAGAGGCCACAGATCCTCAAATGAACTATGACTATGACTGAATTGCCTAAATACAGTGGCTCCAAACAGTATTTGCACACTTAACCCACACTTAATAAATCATAATTTTAATAGCATATGATGAAAACAAATCTGCAAACAAATGATGATCTTTTCTCAGAACTAACATCACTTTTCTGAGCCATTTTTGCAATTCGTTTTAACCAGCTGGTCTCAAGGTCATTTTAGTGGATGTACAGTATATAGTCAGTTTATTTCTTTCAAGTTCTCAGATGTATTTTTAAACACACATTTTTATTTTATTTTAAAATACTAGTATTAACCTAATTTATTAGGCATTAGATTGGTTTGAGCATCCCGACTAGCCCAACACAGCTCAACTGATGGCATGAGTTCAGGCCAAAACTAATTTTAGCTAACTAAACTAACTTTGACTAATGCAAGGCTGGGGGAGTGTTCAGGACATCTCCTGTTTAAAAACAATCACTATTTTTCCAATTCCATTTGGCAACATTAGTGGAAATATTTGTATTTTTATATTCTTAATATGTTTGGTCTTAATTTTGAGCCCTAAAATGACCAAATACTTTTGGCGCACCTGTATACAGTAAGTGCTCTGGCATATATGATATGGTTATTGTTGAAATATACCCTGATAGATTGTATTTGCTTCTTGAGTGAGGGATATGGAAGGCTTTGTAACATGCATCAGACTGCTGAAAAATCTCGAATTGAAATTGTATAATCATCCCTAATTGTGTATATGATGCACAGACCCTCTGAAATGCAAATACGCCTCAGGCGCCTTGAAAGCATTACACTGAATAATTCTTGGGGGGAAAAGAACACGCACATGTGGGAGAAGAAAGGGAAAATAACGAGAGAAAGGAGGGGAAATTAGAGATGGGATAAGAATATTGCAAGAGAGAGAGCGAGAGAGAGAGAGAGAGAGAGAGAGAAAAATACAGAAGATATTTGTTCCCTGTGTGGGATTATCAGGCGGGTGTGATGTGGATAACGCTTTTGTGTTGCTCGTGCCCATAATGACTGTGGTATACTGTTACTGACACATATTGGGGCTTGTGTTATAAGGGCTGCCTGGCCCACCTGTCACATAGGAAAATAAAAGGAAGGGTAAAGGAGGTAAGGAAGAGAGGGAGAAGATGAGGGTAATAGTAATTGGGAGGAAAAACTATACAGGGAAAAATAGAGAAAGAGTAAATGAGCCTCTCCTGAGAGTGACCCTCCTCTCATCTCTCGCCTGTCTGTCAGTGCTGCAGGTGTCTGCACAGTCAGTGAAAAAGAGAGCGCGCTCCACTGGAGCATGCAGCAATAACAGAGAATGGTCGGACTACTGAAAACTAACACACACACACACACACACACACACACACACACACACACACACACACACACACACACACACACACACACACACACATTGTTTTGGACAGTCTTTTATCTTAATTTCCTTACACGTGTTTTCTTATTCTCTACAGTAACAACCAAAAAGATGTTGTATTATTGCTGTATTTCATTTTAAGGAATAGTTCACCCAAAAGAAATAAATTCTGTTATAATGTATTCACCGTCACATCGTTCCAAACTCGTAATTTCTGTCTTCTGTGGAACACAAAGGATATATTTTAAAGGGATAGTTCACCCCAAAATGACAATTCTCTCATAATTAACTCACCATCTGATTATTTTTACGCTGCCTTTTATGTGGTTTTTGGACCTTAAAAATTCTGGTTCCCATTCACTTGCATTGTAAGGGCCTACAGAGCTTACATTTTCTTCCAAAATTTTAGTTTGTGTTCAGCAGAAGAAAGTCAGTCAGACACATCTGGGATGATCATATATGGAGATATAACATAAAATCTCATTGGTTCTTGTGTCGTGACATCATGATTTTCAGTCACGAAATGTGCAAGAACCATGGCTGTTTGATGATAATAACATAAATGTGCCATATTTTGTTGATTTGCTTATCTTAGCTGGTCTCTTTGCTGGTTTTAAAGGGGTTGACACTTGTCAGCTGTCTGGGGACCAGCTGGTTGACCATCTTAACCAGTTGAACACCTGCAAACACCATCAAACCATCTTAGTCTAGCATAAGCTGGTAGAAAAGTTGAATGAGGTAGAAAAGATGCTTTAAAACAACTAAACAAGACATCTGAAGTGTGCAAATTTTGGTTGTATCAATGTCACTATCAAAACCTTCCATTATTTGTTTGAGCATCCCAACCAGCCAGATACAGCACATTGGCCCAACCAATGGCATGGGTTTGAGGTGTGACTCTCTGTTTTGTTGACCAATGGCAGATGGAAGGAGTGTTCATGAAACTTGTTTGATCTGGAGCTTCGTCTGGTGATGCTAGTGGTACAACATTTCAGCGTTAACAACAATAATCGGCTCCTCACAATGAACAAAATGGGAATCCATTAATGGAAACACTAAACAGAAATGCAACAAACAAAAAATGGTGCTACCGGCTAATTATTTTGAACGTTGATTGCACAGTGCACAATAATTTTTGCTAAAGCTTAAACAGATCAGTCTGCAGCTTTACCCAAAGGTTTTGAAAAAGCAGCACTCATAGTCTATAGCCGAGCAGCGCAGACACTTACATAAATCATCAAGAGTACAGCATTGCACAAGTCTGAGCAGCCAATTTCAGAAACTTAACTCTTAAAACTTAAAATTGGAATGATAAAAAAATAACAAACAGAAATGCTGTTAAATCAAAACACCAGAGGCAGTAGACAATAGACTGGTTGCAGGCCTGGCTATGCTGAACACTTCCATTTCACACCACTTCTGGCACATGATTATGATTCATCACAAAACCAACAGCATTTTTTGTCTGAGGGAGGGGTGTGCTTGTACTTGTGTGGGAAGCCCTCTCAGCTAGTTGGAGGTGGACCTGAGACAAAGTAATTACTACAGCTGACATACTTCACATGACTAATGAGACAATCTTAGGCCACTGCAACCAGTCCATTTGTCACCCAAAGCCACGGCGCCACAGAACGCAAACTCCTGGCAGCGCTGTTGAGGTCACGCTAAACATCACCTCAGTAGCACTTGATTAATTCCCATGTAAAGGCATGGAAATAAAATTCAATTGATCATTTCCAATTAGCTAAGTTCTCTAGGCCGACGAGGCAGCCAAGGTTGGAGGACCTTTTGTAGAGCACATTAATTACAGAACACTGTAAGGAGTTCTTAAAGCTGTACTATTTAAGATTTTTTGGTTAAAAATTAACAAATTATCATTATTGATTAAGTACATAAACAATCAGTGTTTAAAACAATGTCCTTACCTTAGCCTGATTCATTTTGGTAAGCCTATAAAAATAATTCTTATTTTGGGGCTGTGCCAACAAAAAATCATGGAAATGTATGTGATTGTGTCTGAAATTTGAGTCCACTTTAGAAATTGTTTCTTGCATTTTTCTAATTTAATTATTTATTTTTCATTACAAATTATGTTATCAGCATAACAGTTCGAGCAAAAAACCTGATGATTTTGACATAATGATCCTGCATGTGAATTTTCGAAGAGCATCATGTGAAAGTGCTTTAATGACAAAACCTGTCCTTCTGTACAAAATGAGTTAACACAGTTAATGTCACAAATTAGCTTTTTTGATTACTGATCACGAAATTGTGTGCAATCTTAAATATATCTTAAATTATGTCATATGGGGTAATCGCCAGCACGCAAGCAACAGTGCTAGGAGCAGGTTATCTTATTTATTTGTTAAGTTTTTCGCACATGCATTCCAATCTACATCTTGATATAATCCTTCATCATGATCACGCAGCGTGTTTTCCTCAGCTGAATGACTAAACACTATTAAAGTGTGACAAGACTCGCCCTGCGTGCAAGCCATTCACGCATCACAAGCCAATCAACTATTTAGCCCTTTTCTGTGAAGCGCTCCTGCAATATCCTAAAACTTTATTTCCAGGTTTAATTTATTTTTTGAATAGACATTTTGAACCCCAGGATGTGGGTTTATGTTTTCTCTTTTAATAGTTCAATGTAGCCTAATTTTGAGTGTGACTGGTTTTAGGAGGGTATACCTGATGCTGGGTTGGAAATCTCAAGGATTCATAGTGGTGTTTTCCTTATTACATCACTTGTTGTTCTGAAAGCAAAAAGAAACAAATGAAACACAGAATTTAGGATGTCAACCGCACAGACTGACAGAAGCAAAGCGGGCGCGTTTACGCGTACAATTAACCGAAAGTGAAGCGCTGCCGGCTTGTGATGCGTGAATGGCTTGCACGCGCCTGTTGGGCATACTGCAGATTCATCAAAGTTTTACTTTTTGTTTAGCCTCGCATTCAGCTCATGAAATCACGCTGCATGATTGAGATGTAGATTGGAATGCAGGTGCAGAATTTATATAATAAAATAGTCTACTCGTCTCTAGCCCTTGCTGGTGTGCCAGTGAAGTTGTTTACTTGTTATAATGCTTGAATTGGATACAGAATATTGTCTGGTAAGGTCATGCTTTTATGAATCGAACATTACCAGTTTCTTTAACGATCATGATCTGTTGTCAGTGGAAGTTACTGTACATGTTTACCAATACCTATGACTTATGAAATTGACTTCTTGTACATACTATTTTCATGTTTAATAAAGTATATTTTATCCCCATTATTGCTAGTTTTATGTTTTTAGTTTACATTGTTATTTGGTTTACAGATTCACTTGCTTTATCAACTGCCATGTACATTTTACATTTTTTTAGTTTTAGTCAGTTTTAGATTTTTGACAAAAATGTCCTTTAAAAATAGTTAATATTTCGTCATGTTATATTCATTAATTTTAGTCAACGAAAACAATATCTTGTATGCCTCCTACACAGTACACAACTTTTAAAGACTGTCTGTATTGTCAAGGAATTCGTAGAGTTTTGAAATTACACGATGAAATGGTGAGAGGTGTGAACACATTACAAAACATTTCACTATTGACAATCCCCGACGACTCTGCCTAGACTTCAAATTACGTTTCACAAAAGAGTACATGCAAGAATTGCAGATAGGAAAACAAATGCATGATCATATGTTATGCATTTCAGAATATGATGTGTATGTTTTTAATCATATATTTTATTGGTTACAATATGAAAAAGTACCTCCTACTGAAAAATCTACATATTTGCTTACCTGACTGTCCAAGAGAATTGGCAATTTCTCTCCAACCGTTCTCTTTCTCCACCCAGTTGTGGTACAGTTCAGTGGAAACATCAAATAGGCACTGGTGCTCCTGCCAATGTTCCACAAATTTTGACCAGTTTATTTATTTATTAGTATAACAGGGACAATGCAGAAACATTGCTACAATTTCAAGCAACCGATGCTCCACATACAGGCTTCTAGCCAAAGGCTAATTTGCAGCCCCAGTCCCTGGTTAGGCTAATGAGACTTTCTTGATACTGCAGCCATGCTAGTTGATGTTCTGTTGCAGGAATCATATGATTAATCATGTAAAAACAATGAAGTCTTACATTGAATTTGAATCAGCAGTATCACAAGTTTCACCTCTTAAGTTGATACTACATTACAAACATCAATAGTCGATTAAACACTCCAAAAATCATAATAAAATATACTTGTAACTGGTGGTGATTCAGGAGAGTCCCCAGGGGCCGGTTGCACCAGCTATCCATATGTTACAATTAAGACTAGTTGTGGAGTAAATGGGCACTAATTCACAATTTATGCACTACTAAATATTTGAGCGTTGCACCATTAAACTTAGGTAGAATGTAACTCTATGTATAAACTGAATATTTATGGAAGCCTCCAACCAGAAGTAATGGATGGAATAAAAATTCAGAATCACTTAATGAGCTCATGTTTTCATTGACAGGCTTCAATCCTTTTGACATAAATTATAATGTCGGAATTTACATTTATGAGAGAGAAAACTTACTTTTAAGCGGCTCTTCAGCATGAAACCATTCTAGCGGTGCAGTATTCAGGGTGCGTCGCCTAGTGTCATGTTTCAACACATTCAAAATATATAAATAGGATATTAAAATGAATACATATATAATTTTCCAGCCTGTTGTATTAGTATTTATTTATCACCCCTTTCTCAAATCAACTTTTATTACCAATTGTATTTCAATGGGGATATAATTGATTACAGCTGACAGTTATATGAGCAAACAAGGTTTGATCATCAACCATAACAAGATCAAACTGAAATTCACGGCTTTGTGAACAAATATGTAGGTTTTATTCAATCAATACAGGTAAACGTCATATTATGCGACTACGCGTTACTTTACGGAGAGTTTACGACCTACTAGATAAGTCTTGCCTTAAGAACAGGTGGTGCAACCAAATTAAGCACTGAAATAGTTACAAACTTACTAGTAATTACTAAGCCCTTAGTGTGAACTCTAGGTAAAAGCGCTTTGAGTGTAGTGTCAGAAACGTGTACAATTCATTCATTCAAAATATGTAAATAAGATGTTGTTTATCTTCAACAAAGCAAGTAATATTTCATTTTTTTATGTTTAATTGGACAACATAATAATATCAATGTGAAAATAGCATGTTAAGACTCCAGCTCTGAATTTTTCACAGTCATGATCTCAAGGCGATGTCCAGGTAACCTCAAATCACAAGATTCCTTCCGCCAGAGCAGTAATGTCAAAACACGACGGACGTAAAATGTTCTTCTGCAAATTGCTTGTAATTTTCAATTTCAACCACAGATGTCGCTAGAGAGCACACAGTTACGTAGTGCAGCTTTAAGATCTTATAATGGGCAGGGTGTCAGAAATGTTGCAGGAAATGTACCATTGATCCATGAAATCAAAGGTGAGGAAAGTAAACTATGGAAGTGCTAGAGGTGGAAAGGTTGAATAAACTCAGATATAAGAGAACGTCTTCAAGAATAGGATGTGGAACGATACATAAATGTCATAAAAAAGCAAATACAACTTGGTCGCTATATTCAAAATATCGTAGATCCATTTGTTAGATTTGTATGAGGAACAGAAAGAAATTGAAGTCTTTATTAAAAAAATAAATATTAGTTGTAACTCAAATCTTTTTTGCGCTTACACATATTCAAATTTGGTGCATCAAGACGTGTCTTGCCAGGTTTGATGCCATGTTTGACGCCAATGAAGTGACACTCCATTGGTTCTCGTGTGTCTCGTAAATCATTAATTCTTAACCTTTTTGACTCCAAGACACCCCTTTGTTCATGTCAACAATCAAAATATAATTTTAAGATGTATGCATTTTAATTTTGTAAAAGAAATCAAACTGAATTGAGTAATCTTTTTTTTATTTATTTTTATTTAAACATTACACAATTAAATTTGATTGAAATTTTTTATGAAACTGAAATCGCAAAAATAGGCAAAAATGAATATTGAATATTTGAAGATTTCTCATTTAGGTAAAATATTTAATCTGGAAAATAATCTGGATTTTTGCCTGCTGTAACAATAACAAAGATGCTTGTTTTTTTTTTTTTTTTACTTTTTATTAACAGAAACTAAATATATATTTAAAATAAAGAAGAATAATTAATAAGTAATAGATTAAAAGAACTAATCACAATTAATTTCAGAATTACAGAGGTTTCAAGAGCTGCCTGTTCGCAACAAAAACAGCAGTTCTTGAGGCGATGAAATAAATTGAGTAATATAATTTTACATGTTGTATAAACATTTTGTGGTATTTTAATTAAGTTAGATTCATAATATATTTAAACTTATTTTTAATAATATAAAAGTAATTTTCCCTTGTAAGTTTGTTAGAGGTTGAGAAGCAGTCTTGTAAATAATCACGATGTACCAAGTTTAACATGCGCATTTGTGACTAAGATTTGACAGAGAGCAGGATTATATAAATATATATATAACACTTAAATTAAGTTTTTCACATGAAGCTATTGCAAAAGTCATATGGAATACTTTTAATGTTTGTTTGTTTTTTAGAATTTGACATCCCCTGGTAACTGTATACTAAAGAGCAGTGTGGACATTCAGCAAAATATCTCCTTTTGTGTTCCACGGAACCAAGAAAGTAATGCATGTTTGCAACAACATGAGGGTGAAAAAATTATGACAGAAATTCTTTAATGTATGGGCCTATAGGTCGCAAGGCATTTTTTTTTATTTTCACAATCATTGGCAGAGGTTTCCGCCAGTAACCAGTGTTTAAAATGATTGGGGTCAGAGGTGGGGTCTGAAGAATTCTACCAAAATTACTGAAGTCTTCGTGCATCATTTGTCAGTTTAAGTGCAGACGATGGGTGGTTGAGGCTGCTGCACCTGCATGCTCACTCAAAACATACACAAAGCAGACAGTAAACAATCTAGCCAACAGTCTAAACGTAATTATACATGTAGTCTCTCAAAATGAAAAATGTACAGAGGTCTGGGCCTTGGAGACCTCATAGCTGGTTATGGCCATGGTTGCCACCACCATTCTCCAAGAACACTCATTAAGCTGATAAATGTTTAATATTCAAGATAAAACCTTGATGCCAGGTGATATCACTAGCGTATTCATAAATGTATGCAGCAGCCACTGTAGCTATAGAGAAAATTACCCATGCAGTGCCATTTTCCCAAGTTACTTTCAGCTTCCACTGTTTGCCCACTACTGGCCACCTGTTGCTGCTAATGAGTGTAGTGGGGTGTGAATGTGAACAGCTACCAGCTGCAACAAGTCAAGTCAATTTTATTTGTATAGCGCCTTTCACAACACACATCGTTTCAAAGCAGCTTTACAGAATATCAGCATTAACAGACGATAAAACTGTAATGTCTATAAAGTCGATTAATCATCATTGTGTAATTTAGATAAAAGCCTCTAATGTTAGCCTCTGGCTAACATTATGAATGTAATGTAAATATTAATTATGTATAGGTAAAATCATGGTTTAAAATTATTAAACTAAGTGTTAAGGGTCAGTGATTAAACATCGATTGTGTTTGAACTGTAAGATTAATGACCAAAGTCTTTGAAGTGACTTGGGTTCATGAACTAACACAGTCATACTGGAAATAATTGACATCGGTAGCACTGGGCATGGTTAGGCCGGGGTCTTACAGTTTAGCTGCCATTGACTTAATGGCTGAGGCAGAGGGGCACACACACTGTTAACCTGAGAATGTGGCCTCTCAGGTTTTCTATAGCCAGGGCAACCTTGGCAACAGGTGAGCTATAACTACTAACTTACACAAACTTTGCCCGCACACGCCCACATACACAAAACTGAGCTCGGGAGGTTAACCAGGCACAATCACACCTGTGCGCAAGGGATGATTGGGGTATGAACTTATACCTTAATAAATTATTCCTAGCGTACACCACAAGACTGAAACTTGTGTCATATATGTCATAATAAAATCATATATGTGCAGATGGGGACAACCTTTTGTCTTGTGTGCTCAATAGTTCACGAAAAACAAAAATACTGTTGTCATATACTCACCCTCATATTGTTCCAAACTCATATGACTTTCTTCAGTGGCTTTTAGAGCTTAAAAATTCCTAACATTCTGACTAACATTTTTTGAGTCCCACATAAAAAAAGAAAAGTCAATTGGTTTTGGAGCAATATGATGGTGACTAAACGATGACAGAATGTTTATTTGTGTGCACACCATAAGGCACTGAAACTGTTTATACTGTAAGCTTGACATTTTAAAATGATTTAAAAAATTAACACAATAAGCTTTTATCAGCATCAGTGTGTTTTGACAATAGTTAGAGTTTTATCTCAAGTATGAAAGAAACAGAGAAGAAGAACAAGCATAACAGTCAACAAGAAACATGAGATTCTTTGTTTTACTTTAGTTCGATCTCACTATGAAAGAACTTGGAAAGCTCATGAGTTTAAATCAAAGACAGACTACAAAAATGTTTTGTTCAATAGTGCATCAATCCTTCAATTAATCATAACAGTGAGACGTCCCAGGAAAATAAGGGTTGAGCAGCGAAGCAATTGTCCTGAGTTAGAGACATATACCTCATGCAGGGAAAGATAAAACAAGTCTCATGGACTGGAATGAAATAAGTCTTTGCTGTGTGATGGTATGAGATCCAATACGCTATACAAAGAGAATGTAAATTAACCTTGAATGTCATCAGCCTCAGTCTTTCATTTTCCACACTACAACTCTCGCTCTTGACACACACACACACACACACACACACACACACACACACACACACACACACACACACACACACAGGGAAGCACTGACTGTCAAGGCAGGGCTGTATTTTTGTCTTCTTTTTAAATAATATTTAAAAAAAGCACCTCACACTGATTGATCATTTCAATATGTCTCTGGAGATCATACACCCACATAAAAGCAGCGAGTACATCAAGGTCTGGTGGTAATATTCAGTGTCTTTCATGGTTGCTCTTTTGGCTTTCAGTAACCAAAGTTTACGGTATTTGATATGCTAATGAGTAGAGCTATGACAGTGAGAAAGAAGAATCTCAGCATTGCACACACCAACATGATCAGAGATTGACTATTACCTCGAATCTCCAGCATTGAGAAGCCTAGATCTATAAGAAAATGATTATGGTATGGAATGCACACCTACTCGACTGTGTAGATTGGAAACATAATAAAAGAAAATGTAAATGTTCCCTCAAAAATCTCAGGGGGAAAAAATATACAAATTAAAAATATACTAAAATAATGTATTACCTTGTTATAATAAAACAACATAAAGCAGATAAGTCCATCCAATTTGAATAGCATAAATCCATCTGCACCATTATACAAATGTAAAATGGAAATGTCTAAATCTAAAAGATCCCAAAGAAGGAAAAATATTAGCTGTTTAAATCTGAAAACTGTGGGGCAGGTGGAGCTTTATTAAAATGTAAAAAAATAAATAATGGAAAAACAATGTTTTTTTTTAACTCTCTTTATGCTTCTATGCACGTTAAGACTCATTTTTCTTTACACAGTCTAAGCTTTGGTGGTTATGAGGCATAGAAGAAATCAAGCAAAGGAATGATACAGTATGTAATACTATGAAACTGTGGGCGGACATATGTGTGCCCATGAGTTCAGCATCCCAGAATCAACTGCGCTGAGTGAGTGACAAATATTCTTTAGTCCATGTCCGAGTCCAAGTTCAGTTCGGTGCTCAAGTTGAGGTAAAAGAATGCATAGACACCCAGGAGGAAGACCAGAACAGCCACTACAACCAATATGATGTCCTGCAATCACAGAGCAAGAAAAACACTTGTTTACCTTTTCTGATAGGGATAATTGTAAATCACCATCAATAAGAAACAATGGGGAGGACTATCATCAAATTAATTCACAATTACATTTAAAAAAATCAGAATGACGCATTTAAATTGTAGCTAGATTGAGCTGCTTGGTTTTAAACAATGACTTCAGTATTGTCAAATTATTTGATTATAAAAATGCATATTTAAAGTCAAAATAAAATGCTGACAACAAACCATTTTACTTCCATAATCTGAGCTATTTTAAAGTAAAACAGGATATTCAACATAAACAAGGAGAAAGCATTGTTTGAGTGGGTGTTACATATCAGAATATAAAATGTGCATTAACAAGGTAAATAAGGCCCATATAGCATTTTACAGACCTACTGCACTAATTTACAATGTTGTTCCCTAAACATTTGAGGATGAAACACTCTCCTTTTCATTTCAAGCAAGACTGATCATAGCCAAACACAGATATGCAATGCACACCAAGAATATTCAGCACAAGAATATCAGTTTTGGGTTGTTTCTCTTCACCCTTGCTGTGACACAAATAGGGTTTGACAGACACAGCGGGCTGAGAGAAAGTTAATCTCCCAGAAATGTCTTTGTTCTAATTAAGAGTTGTTGGGAGTTTAATGCCCGAGCTAAATTGATGATGGCTAAAGAAGTGGTGTTCATCCATGAATTAGATTTAAAACAGTCATTTATTACCTTTTGTGCTAAATTACAATCCTCATCAACCCCGGTTTCATTAGGACCACTCATGTATTTAACAAAGCAATTGTTCTTCATCTTGATAACTCATTATCAAACTTTCTAATCTAAACTTGCATGCTTGAGGAACTTTTTAGCCTCAACGTAACATGCATTTTTCTGGGCATGAATTACAATTTGAGAAAATGAAAAGTATATACTTTATATTGAATGTTCTGAGGGTTTAAAAAATAATACTATTTTATGCCTGGTTTTGTTAATATAACTTGATAAATTTAATCTGGAATGATACAAGGGATGATCTGTGATAAAATAGAGCTTAAATCTTTTAAGCAAAACTACAAATTTGTTCATGGTCTTTGTTGTTGCAGTTGTGTTGTTGCAGTTTAATCATTAAACTATGGCATCATGTATCCTCGTCTCAAAGTGTTTTCTTCTAAAAGAAAAGAAGTCTCTATATTGTATACAGAGCATCCGGAAAGTATTCACAGCTCTTCACTTTTTCTACATTTTATTATGTTACAGCCTTATTCCAAAATTTATTAAATGCATTATTTTCCTCAAAATTCTACAAACAATACCCCATAATGACATCGTGAAAGAAGTTTGTTTGAAATCTTTGCAAATTTATAAAAAAAATAAAATAAAATAAAATAAAATAAAAAAACACATGTACATGAGTATTCACAACCTTTGCTCAATACTTTGTTGAAGCACCTTTATGGGCTGAAATATGTGCCACCAGAAACTGAATTTGAACCATTTATATTTGAATTTGAATGGCTAAACTTGAATAATTGCATTGAAAAACTGAATTTGAATCACATCATTTGAAATTGTATTGTTTAATTAAAATTGAATTTATTCAAAAACTGAATCTGAATTGTATCATTTGAAATTGAATTTATTCGTTTGGAACTGAAGTCCAATAAAATTTGATCCTCACTGAAAATTAAACTCTCTATATATCTTCACATTCACTTCTCACAATTCAGATTCAGTTCTCAAATTCAATTTCAAGTTACTGAGACAGACATCCGGGTAGTTGGAGGATGAAGGAAGAGCAATCGAGCGCAGATCGATAGATAGCGCTCATTGGCGACAGGACTCCTCTTGGGCCAATCAGCACCAATGTTTTGGAGCACAGTACGTTACCCGCCATGAAACTATGGAATTACGATTGTGTCAATAATAATGAATGTAACTTTATAAAACTGAACGTAACTTTTTCAGAAACTATCAAAAATATTCCATTACAAAAGAAGAAAAACACAATTGAAAATGAAAAAAAAATGAACTCAGTCGCATCGAATTTAACAGGCTCTTCAAATATGCTTCATTTTTTGTTAATGTTTTTCAAAGATTCGCTTTGCAAATCGTGGATTCTGAATACATTGCCACAGATTTCGCTTACGCTTCGCAGTTTTTCGCTTGCTGTTTTGAGACAAACCTCTCGTGGGGGTGGGCTTAACAGTGATCTACTCTGATTGGATAGTGAGCTTTTGATGGACAGGTGCTCTCTGACCCGGATGTACAGACGTCACTCAGTGGCGCGCATATTAGAAAGCTCTGCGGTGATTTGTAGTTATGCAATACGTCGTGCTTTGTTGTATTACTTACTAACAATATGTAAATAATATTTGACCTATAATTATATAATTTAATATTATATGAGACCTTCGATCGCCTAATAATCGTCTTCGATCAGTCTGTAAAGATGAGCTCTCAGGAGAGACACGGAGCGGCATCATCTTCCTCCTCTTGTCCTTCAAGGCAGCTTGAAGTAAGTTCGTGTTATTGAAGTAACCAATAACATCGATAAAACTTTTATTCATGTAACGCTACAGTGTGCAACAGTTCTGGCTTTATTTTGCAAATTTATTGTTGTATTGTAAATGCATGCTAAATAAAATGTTGCTGTTTTGTCATTGTCATGACTGCAAAACTGAAACCTGGCCATATCTTGGTCCACTGTTTGACTCTGCCCCGACTGCTGAACGGACTGCTGCTGACCCTGCCTTGTGCTGGTATTCCCGAGCGACTGGTTAAGAATTTCAAGGTTGTTATGTACAGATGCAGCATCTGCACCAAGATTTCTGCCTTGCTGTAGAATGAAGACCAGTTTGATATCTGCACTGTCTACATTGACACGTCCTTGAATATAATAACTGTGCAAAAGAGCAAACAATCAAACTACATAACATCATGACATGACATCAGTGCATTGCAAACTTGTGAATGACAATAAAAAAATTATTAAAAAATATATAAAATTATGATATTTTATATGTGTTTATCAAAACATTGTGAATAAATATAATAAAATATATGCAATATTCCACCACTGTGTTGAAATTTAGAGTGTTTTCTGTAAAATTAGAAAATTGTATCGATGTTATTGGTTACTTCAGTAACACGAACTTCAAACTGCCTTGAAGGACAAGAGGAGGAGGAGTGGAGCATTTGTTTAATAAGCAAGGTCTTTTATTCAGATATTCAGAATTTCTTTCTGAATACCAAATACCAGTAACCCCAAAAGAATTTGCTACAGTAATGGGTGCTATTCCCTCTGGTTTATGTATGCATTTTAAAAACCGTAATTACTTCACACCAGTATCTACTGCATCCTTTCCTAAACCTTGTGATACTTCTGTTGGTCAAATCTGTTTTTCAGAGTCGAAAGCTAAAAACTATAAGATCTTTATTTCTTAAGGATTTGATTTCTGTTCCACCTGTTATTTCCTTTTGGAATAATTTGTTTGGTAACCTTAATTGGAAAAAATCTGGTCTTTACAGCAGAAATTCATTCTCACAAATAAAGTGAAAGAAATTTCCTTTAAGTTGATACACAGGTTCTATCCTGTTAAGAAATTTATACAAAGATTTAAATCTGACATTGAGCTAACATGCTCTTTTTGTTTGAATTCTGATGAAACAGTGGTTCATTTATTTTGGTCGTGTCATTACACTCAGAAGCTCTGGAATGATATTGATGTTTTTATCAAGTGTAAGATTTTGCCAGGCTTCTCAATACATATGAGAAACATTATATTTGGGTATTTTGATTCAGACCCCACAAACGAAAATGTCTGTTTTGTTATTAATTTAATTATTTTCTTAAGCAAATTCTATATTCACAAATGCAAATTTTTAAACTGTAAACCTATCTTCTCTGTCTTCTTAAAAGAAATAGAAAATTATCTAAATTTGATTTCAGTATCTACTAATAAGAAAGCCATAAGGACTGTTAGAATCTGCATTGCATTTGATCTCTTCATGTGAACATTTTTGTGTGATGTAATGCACTACCTCTTCTTTTATTGTTATATACATTATTATTATTATCTTTTTTTTTAATTATTATTATTTTTTCTATTTATTTTTGTCTTCTTTATTGTTTTGGTTGATATTATGTGATGTACGTATGCTTTCTCTTTTGTATGTTCCTGTTCTTTGCATTAAAAAAATATGTATATATATTATTTTATTTATTTTTTTAAATAAATAAGAGGAAGATGATGCCGCTCCATGTCTCTCCTGAAAGCTCATCTTTACAGACTGATCGAAGACGATTATTAGACGATCGAAGGTCTCATATAATATTAAATTATATAATTATAGGTCAAATATTATTTACATATTGTTAGTAAGTAATACAACAAAGCACGACGTATTGCATAACTACAAATCACCGCGAGAGCTTTCCAATATGCGCGCCACTGAGTGACGTCTGTACATCCGGTCAGAGAGCACCTGTCCATCAAAAGCTCACTATCCAATCAGAGTAGATCACTGTTAAGCCCACCCCCACGAGAGGTTTGTCTCAAAACAGCAAACTAAAAACTGCGAAGCGTAAGCTTAAATCTGTGGCAATTTATTCAGAATCCACGATTTGCGAAAACGAATCTTTGAAAAACATTAACAAAAAATGAAGCATATTTGAAGAGCCTGTTAAATTCGATGCGACTGAGTTCATTTTTTTTTCATTTTAATTGTGTTTTTCTTCTTTTGTAATGGAATATTTTTGATAGTTTCTGAAAAAGTTACGCTCAGTTTTATAAAGTTACATTCATTATTATTGACACAATCGTAATTCCATAGTTTCATGGCGGTAACGTACTGTGCTCCAAAACATTGGTGCTGATTGGCCCAAGAGGAGTCCTGTGCGCCAATGAACGCTATCTATCGATCTGCGCTCGATTGCTCTTCCTTCATCCTCCAACTACCCGGATGTCTGTCTCAGTAACATGAAATTGAATTTGAGAACTGAATCTGAATTGTGAGAAGTGAATGTGAAGATATATAGAGAGTTTAATTTTCAGTGAGGATCAAATTTTATTGGACTTCAGTTCCAAACGAATAAATTCAATTTCAAATGATACAATTCAGATTCAGTTTTTGAATAAATTCAATTTTAATTAAACAATACAATTTCAAATGATGTGATTCAAATTCAGTTTTTCAATGCAATTATTCAAGTTTAGCCATTCAAATTCAAATATAATGGTTCAAATTCAGTTTCTGGTGGCACATATTTCAGCCCATACACCTTTGGCACAAATTACAGTCTCAAGTCTTTTTGTGTATGATGCTACAAGCTTGGCACACCAATTTTTGGGCAGATTCTCTAATTCTTCTTCTTCTTAAGCTCCATCAGCTTGGATGGGAGCATCGGTGCACAGCTTTTTTTCAGATCTCTCTTGGGCTCTTGCTGGGCCACTCAAGGACATTCACAGAGTTGTCCCGTAGCCACTCCTTTGTTATCTTGGCTGTGTGCTTAGGGTCGTTGTCCTGTTGGAAGATGAACCTTCACCCCAGTCTGAAGTCCAGAGCGCTCTGGAGCAGGTTTTCATCAAGGATGTATCTGTACATTGCTGCATTCATCTTTCCCTCGATCCTGACTAGTCTCCCAGTTCCTGCCGCTGAAAAGCATCCCCACAGCATGATGCTGCCACCACCATGCTTCACTGTAGGGATGGTATTGGCCAGGTGATGAGGTTTCCTCCAGACATGACGTTTTCCATTCAGTCCAAAGAGATCAGTATTTGTTTCATCAGACCAGAGAATTTTGTTTCTCATGGTCTGAGAGTCCTTCAGGTGCCTTTTGGCAAACACCAGGCGGGCTGTCATGTGCATTTTTCTGAGGAGTGGCTTCCGTCTGGCCACTCTACCATACAGGCCTGATTGGTGGAGTGCCGCAGAGATGATTGTTCTTCTGGAAGGTTCTCCTCTCTCCACAGAGAAACGCTGGAGCTCTGTCAGAGTGATCATCGGGTTCTTGGTCACCTCCCTGACTAAGGCCCTTCTCCCCCGATCGCTCAGTTTGGCCAGGCGGCCAGCTCTAGGAAGAGTCCTAGTGGTTCCAATCTTCTTCCATTTACGGATGATGGAGGCCACTGTGCTCATTGGGACGTTCAATGCTGCAGAAATTTTTCTGTACCCTTCCCCAGATCTGTGCCTCGATACAATCCTGTCTCGGAGGTCTACAGACAATTCCTTGGACTGCATGGCTTGGTTTGTGCTCTGACATGCACTGTTAACTGTGAGAACTTATATAGACAGGTGTGGGCTTTTCCAAATCATGTCCAATAACTGAATTTACCACAGGTGAACTCCAATCAAGTTGTAGAAACATCTCAAGGATGATCACTGGAAACAGGATGCACCTGAGCTCAATTTTGAGTGTCATGGCAAAGGATGTGAATACTTATGTACATGTGATTTTTTTATTTTTAGTAAATTTGCAAAGATTTCAAACAAACTTCTTTCACATTGTCATTATGGGATATTGTTTGTAGAATTTTGAGGAAAATAACGAATTTAATCAATTTTGGAATAAGGCTGTAACATAAAAAAAATGTGAAAAAGTGAAGCGTTGTGAATACTTTCCGGATGCCAGAAACAGGCAGACAGACAGAGAGAAAGACAGGAAAAAAGAGAAAATAACACATTCATCCATTCTCCCTCCTATGTTCATTTCACACACAAACACATGAACACAAACACAGAGCAGCATGCAAATCCAGGCAGATAAGCCACCCAGCAAACAGAAGTCTAATAATAATTCTAGCAGATAAATTGTAAGGGGCTATTAACAGCCGCCACGACAGCCATGACTATCTGTGTACAAGCTGCAGCGGCAGTCATCAGTGTGTATGTCCTCATTAGCACTCGCTGCCCGCTGCATTTATCTTGTTCCAGCCAGACTCCAAACAGCTTAAGCCTCCCTTAATTGGAAAACTTTTAAAATACATGCACTTTAGTTTCATATATTACCAGAGGCTCACATTTCATTTCTTTATTCGACTGCTTTGTGTCAAAGCCTAAGTGTCATCGCATCCGAGGGATGTATTTGAATTGAAACGTTTGTTTCTTGTGAAATGTTTTGGTGAAAATGTTGAAGATACCCTAGATACCCTTGCTGAAAAAAAAGTTTAAACTAGCATAAGGTTTGATTGTTTAGCTGATGTTTTTTTAGTTTTTTTTAAGGTTTCCTGTTTTAGGTGCATACCCAAGGACAAGGAGGGTCAAGTTTTTGGTATCATTTTAAAGAAAGCATTTTAATGATAGAGATTATGATAAATTCTGAGACTCTCAGCCTGAGAAACTGCTGAAAAATCTGTAAAAAAAAAAAAGACTTACATTTTTATTATTATTATTATTATTATTATTATTATTATTTCGGATTTGACATTATATACAGTGGCAAGAAAAAGTATATAAACCCTTTGGAATTAGCTGGATTTCTGCATGAATTGGTCCTTACATGAATCTAATCTTCATTAAAATCACAAGTATAGGCAAAGCACAATGTGCTTAAGCTAACAACACACAAACAAATGTAATCTTTCATGTCTTTATTGAACGCATCCCATTAAACATTCACAGTGCTGTGGAAGAAGTCACTGAACCCTATAGGCTAAAGACGACAAAAAAAGCTAATTAGAGTCAGGAGTTGTTCAAACCTGGCATCCAATTAATTAAACGAGATTCTAGGTGTGGGTTAGAGCTACTTTGACTTATAAAAAGCACTCAAACATTTTGAGTTTTATATCTGCTGATCTCGGTCCATGAGTCTCCTATAAAGAAAACATTAAACAGGCATGGTGTCGATGGCAGCCCACCACGAAGCCGCTGCTTTGAAACAAAAACATCGCTGCATGCCGACTCGGTTACTAACGTAACGTCGGTTCCCTGAGAGGAGGGAACGAGTATTGCGTAAGTAGCTTACGCTATGGGAAAACTCAGTTTCTCGAGAAATATTGAAGTCTTTATGTAAAACGCATTGCAGCTGCACAGCAGACAGCAATGAGCGAGGCAGCTCGGTCATTGGCTGTGCTGCAGCAACTTGCTCGAACCAATGACGGGGCGACTCTGAACGCGCGACCAATGAGCGAAGGTGAGGCCCAGCCTGCCGCCGCACAAATATCTTCAATGGGTATCCCACTCGACCACGCCCACGAGGAGGCCATGCTCCTCGTAGAGTGAGCTCTGACGCCTAAGGGGCATTGAAGGCCCTTGGCTTCATAATCCAGCGCTATAGCATCCACTATCCAGCGCGATACTCTTTGCTTTGAAACTGCGAGACTTTTAGTGCGGCCGCCAAAGCATACGAATAATTGTTCCATCTGTCTGAGAATAAATTAGCGTCGCTTTCGTCTGCTGGGGACGATAGCGCTGCCAGAGATATCACCTGTACTCTGAAGGGTGTGGAGAGCACTTTAGGAATATACCCGTGCTTTGGCCTAAGGACAACTCTGCAGTCATTAGGTCCAAATTCCAGGCAAGCAGCGCTTGATGACAGCGCGTGCAGGTCGCCCACTCTCTTGACTGAGGCGAGCGCCAGCAAGAGCGCAGTTTTGAACGAGAGCTGTTTAAGGTGCAGGGTTCGGAGAGGTTCGAACGGGGCACTCTTGAGTGCGTCCAGGACCGTGGCCAGGTCCCAGATCGGCACCGAGGGGGGGCGAGGAGGGTTCATCCTCCTAGCGCCTCTTAGGAAACGAATGATTAGGTCGCTTTTCCCTAATGAACGTCCTTTATCAGGATTGTGTGACGCCGCTATGGCAGCCACACAGACTTTGAGTACACTTGGTATCTCACACGATTTGGGGTTCAAGCTCTTGGTATCACACCAGTCACTGAACACTTTCCACTTTTGGGCATATAAGCGCCTCGTAGAGGGCGCTCGCGCCTCAGTGATTGTTCTCAAAACTCCACTGGGGAGGTTCTCGGGAACCCGTTGAGGGGCCATGCATGGAGGGCCCACAGATCGGGGCGGGGATGAAGAATCATCCCATTGGCCTGCCTGAGGAGGTCTAGCCTCAACGGAATCGGCCATGGGGCAGATTGCATCATCTGCATCAGTTCTGGAAACCACGTCTGGTTTTTCCAGAGTGGGGCTACCAGGAACACTGCACATTTCACTTCCCTGATCCGACTGATGACCTGAGGTAGCATCGCGATCGGGGGAAAAGCATACAAGGGGCGGCTCGGCCAGACTTGGGCGAGCGCGTCCGTGCTCTCTGAGAAGAAAAGGGGGCAGTGCGCATTTTCCCTGGAGGCGAAGAGGTCAACCTCTGCCTCGCCAAAGGTTTGCCATAACCACTGAACCGTCAGGGGGTGGAGAGACCATTCTCCTGGGAGAACCTTGTCTCTGGACAGCATGTCCGCTCCCTAGTTCAGGGCGCCTGGCACATGCGCTGCTCTCAGCGAGCGCAGGTGGTGCTGTGACCATAAGATGAGCTCCCTGGCCATAGAGTGCAGGGAGCTCAACCTGAGTCCACCCTGGCGATTTATATACGAAACTACCGTCATGTTGTCCGTTCGGACCAGGACGTGTTCGTTTTTCAGGTACAGAAGCAGGGCTCTGAGAGCCAAGGCGACCGCTTTCATTTCCAGACAGTTTATATGTAGGCGCTTTTCCGGGTTTGACCAAAAGCCGGAGACAGGCCTGCCCTCGTAAAGGGCCCCCCATCCTATTTTGGAGGCATCTGTCGTGATCATTTTTCTCCGCGTATTCACGCCCAGACTCACGCCGGTTTGATACCAGTTGACGGCTTTCCAGGGCGTCAGGGCTTTTATACAGCCGTGATTCGCTCTGATCAAAAAGTGGCCCGAGCGCCACGCATGAGTGGGGACACGGCTCTTGAGCCAGCGCTGGAGAGGACGCATGTGCAACAATCCTAGCTGGAGTACAGCTGATGCCGAGGCCATGAGACCGAGCATTCTTTGAAATCGTATGACGGGGGCGCACCGCGCCCGTTCTGAATGATGTTGCAAGGCGTCGAATAGAGAGTGCGCGCTCTGATGAGAGGCGCACTGTCATCTGCACTGAGTCTAGCACTATTCCCAGAAAAGAGATATTCTGGCTGGGGGATAGCATGCTCTTTGCAAAATTGATTCTCAGACCCAGGCATTCTAGATGGCTGATAATCCAAGATCTGTGCGTCGTTAACTGACCCTCTGATTGTGCTATGATTAGCCAATCGTCGAGGTAATTCAGTATTCGCACTCCCCGCTGTCTCAGGGGAGAAAGTGCCGCGTCCATACATTTCGTGAATGTACGGGGGCCAATGATAGGCCGAATGGTAGTACTGTGTACTGGTATGACTGTCCCTCGAAAGCGAATCTCAGAAAAGGCCTGTGATGAGGCGCTATCGGAATGTGAAAGTAAGCGTCTTTCAAATCCACTGATAGAAACCAATCCCCGGGGCGAACTTGCGCGAGGATATGTTTGGTTGTTAACATTCTGAACGAGCGAATCATTAAAGCTTTGTTCAGATGTCTGAGATCTAGGATGGGGCGGAGGCCACCGTCCTTTTTCGGGACGAGAAAATAGCGGCTGTAAAAACCCGCCTCGCTCATAGAGGGAGGAACAGTTTCTATAGCGCCCTTCTCTATCAGTTTGAGCACCTCGGTGCGTAGAACATGTGACACATCTTTCCTCACTTTCGTCTCGACCACCGCTGAAAAGCGGGGTGGTCTGCGAGCGAATTGAAGTGAGTAACCGCATGTCGGGGATTTTTTCCCAGGCTTTTGCTCGCACAGATATGGGCTGAATGCTGGCTGGGGGCATGTCGCAGTGACGTATGGGCCCCACCGGCAAATTGCCTTGTGCTAACACAAGAGTTTACAGCTCTCAGAGGCGCAGGTGCGCGCTGAGCAGCCGTGTTGAGTGCCGAGTGCAGGGGTGCGTGTGAGAGTACAGGCACGCGCACTATCTCCGAAATGCTTGCAGCATGAGTCGGAGAAATGCTTGAAACTGTATGGACAGAGTATTCGGGTGGGGGTGCATACATCGTAATAGGCACGCGCACCACATTCATAAAGCTTCCCGCTCTTAGCGGGGAGTCTCTTGGCTCGCGCATCACATCTGTGATGTTTGCGGCATGAGACAGAGAACTGTTTGAAACTGTATGGGCAGCGCTTATGGGTGGGGGTGCATATACTGTAGTAGGCACGCGCGCCACTTTCATAAAGTCTTCCGCTCACGGCGGGGGTTTTTTGGCTATGCATACAGTGTTTGTGTGTAGGGGTGCATGCATGGCAGCAGGCACGCACGCTACTTTTATAGTATTTCCCGCTTTTACTGGGGAAGTGTTTATAACTGTGGGAACAGTGCTTGTGTATGACAATAGGCACACGATCTACATTTATGGAGCATCCAGCTGAGCTGGGGAAGTATTCGGCACTGTTTGGACAGTATTGATATGTGGGAATATGCACTTTAGTGTGGACACGTGATCCCTTAGTGACACAGGCAGAAAATGTGCTAACACTGAGCTTACAGCTCTCAGAGGCGCGGGCGCGCGCTGAGCAGCTGTGTTGAGTGCCGAGTGCAGGGGTGCATGTGAAATCACAGGCACGCGCGCTATCTCCGTAATGCTCGCAGCATGAGCTGGAGAAATGTTTGAAAACTATATAGACAGTGTTTACGGGTGGGGGTGCATACATTGTAATAGGCACGCGCGCCACTTTCATAAAGCCTCCCGCTCGCGGCGGGGTTTTTGGCTATGCATACAGTGTTTGTGTGTAGGGGTGCATGCATGGCAGCAGGCACGCACGCTACTTTTATAGTATTTCCCGCTTTTACTGGGGAAGTGTTTATAACTGTGGGAACAGTGCTTGTGTATGACAATAGGCACACGATCTACATTTATGGAGCATCCAGCTGAGCTGGGGAAGTATTCGGCACTGTTTGGACAGTATTGATATGTGGGAATATGCACTTTAGTGTGGACACGTGATCCCTTAGTGACACAGGCAGAAAATGTGCTAACACTGAGCTTACAGCTCTCAGAGGCGCGGGCGCGCGCTGAGCAGCTGTGTTGAGTGCCGAGTGCAGGGGTGCATGTGAAATCACAGGCACGCGCGCTATCTCCGTAATGCTCGCAGCATGAGCTGGAGAAATGTTTGAAAACGATATAGACAGTGTTTACGGGTGGGGGTGCATACATTGTAATAGGCACGCGCGCCACTTTCATAAAGCCTCCCGCTCGCGGCGGGGTTTTTGGCCATGCATACAGTGTTTGTGTGTAGGGGTGCATGCATCACAGCAGGCACGCTCGCTACCTTTATAGTATTTCCCGCTTTTACTGGGGAAGTGTGTATAACTGTGGGAACAGTGCTTGTGTGTAGTGGTGCATACATGACAATAGGCACACGATCTACATTTATGGGGCGTCCAGCTCGAGCTGGGGAAGTATTTGGCACTGTTTGGACAGTATTGATATGTGGGAATGCGCACTTTAGTGTGGACACGTGACCCCTTAGTGACACAGGCAGAAAATGTGATTTCTGTGTGTTGCCGTTAAAACGGCGTTTGATTGCAAGTGAGCGAGTTCTGTGACTGGCCCATTGACTGCTGTACAGACATTTCCAGCCGCCTGTAAGGGGACTGGGTAATGTTTTACAGGTTTTGGAGACGGGAGGCGCCGCCCTGGCTCGCTGCTGCTGCTGAGGCGGTCTCTGGCGGCTCTGTGACGAGCTGGAGCGCTTGGGCAGGAAGTGACGAATAGCCTGCGAATCCTTCCGAGCTTCAGTGAAGCGTTCAGTGAACTCTCTTACCGTTTTAGACAGGATGCGGACGATCTCTGAGTCCATGCTGGTGCCCGTGCTCGTGTCCGCTAATGTCAACGGCGCGGGGTCGAAGGCCGAGCCCGGCCAGTCGTCGGATGCAGCGTCAATGGAAAGGCTGTCATCCTTTTCACCGTTGTCCCCTGATGCGCCGAACGAGACGAGACCCACCGCTCTGTTGGAGGGGTGCTGGTCCGCCTGCGTTGAAATGGACTGGCGGTGGGGAGTTCTCGGGTAGTGGTGAAGCACACGGGGACTGGCCCGGCGTGACGTCACTGAAGTCCGCGTGCTCTGGCGGCCTCCGTGAGCAGCGCTTTTTCTTGCGCGGCTCGAACAGAGGGGACGGCAGCACGGTGGTAGCAGGCTCGTTCGCGGCGAAGGCGGCAAAGCGAGCACGCAGCTCGGTGAGGCCCAGGGAGTCACATTCGGGGCATCCGCCTCGAGTGAGAGCAGCTTCTGCGTGGTCAGGTCCCAGGCAGTGAGTGCAAATGATGTGACGATCCCCGTCAGGAAGAGGGCCTCTGCACGAGGCGCAGGCTGAAGGCATTTGCAACAACGCCTTGAAAAATTACTCTTTTACGCAATCAAAAAGCGTCGCAGAGGCGAGCGCTTGCAGTAAAAGGATATAGCGATGCGCGCCGGATGGCATAGCAGAAGGCTTCGAAGGCGGCTGAAGGCGCCGGCGTCCTCTTAGCGGTCCTGCTGTAGGCTTTTTGACGGCGGGCGAAAGACTCCAACAATCCGGAGGATCCAGCGAAGAGAAGGTCTTTGCTGAAGGAGATTAAATCTAAAGAACTCTCATGACGGGGCGCCTAATATAAAGCCTTAGCCATGCTAATCTTGGCTGGCTCTGAGCGGGCGGGCGATTCAGAGTCGCCCCGTCATTGGTTCGAGCAAGTTGCCGCAGCACAGCCAATGACCGAGCTGCCTCGCTCATTGCTGTCTGCTGTGCAGCTGCAATGCGTTTTACATAAAGACTTCAATATTTCTCGAGAAACTGAGTTTTCCCATAGCGTAAGCTATGCAATAGGAGAGACCTCTCGATAGGGAACTGAAGTTTGCCAAAGACCACCTTGACACTCCACAACGCTACTGGGAAATGTTTTGTAGACTGATGAAACTAAGGTTGAATTGTTTGGTAAGAGACATCGAAGTACAGTGCATTCAGAAATATAATTTTTTTTCTTTCGAATAAATTTGCAAATGATCAAAAATCTGGTTTTGCTTTGTCATTATGGGTTATAGAATGTAGATTAATGTGAAAAAAATTATAATTTATAGCATTTTAACATAAGGCAGCAACATAACAAAATGTGAAAAAAAATGAAGGGGTCTGAAAATTTTCGGAATGCACTGTAAATCCACTACAGAATGTCTTAAAAAAAAAAAAAAAAAAAAAAACACCTTTTGGAGTGCCCTGTCAAAGCCCAAATCTTAACCCAATAGAGATGCTGTGGAATAAACCTCAAGAGAGCCGTTCACATCAGATATGCTAAGAATATGGCTGAGCTGAAGCAGTTCTATAAGGAAGAATGGTGCAAAATCCCTTCTGAACATTGTGCAGGTCTAATCTTCAGCTACCGGAAATGCTTGGTTGAGGTTATTGCTGCCAAAGGAGGATCAACCAGTTATTAAATCCTATGGTTCACTTTTTCCACAGCACTGAGGGCTTATAATTGTTTGTGTGTTGTTAGCTTAAGGACATTGTGCTTTGTCTATACTTGTGACTTTGATGAAGATGAGATCACATTTTATGACCAATTAAAGAAGAAAACTAACTAATTCCAAAGGGTTCACATCCTTTTTATTGCTACTGTACCTCAGGATGTAAATAAGGTGGCTCAGAAAAACTGCTTTGGTTTTGTTCCCAATCACCCATAATGAAGTACATTTTGTGTTGATACTACAAAGCAATCAAAAGTTATAGCATTACAAATATAATTTATCATAGTGTTCAAAAAACTCTCAGTGTCCAAAAGCCTATCCAAACAAATAAAACATAATAATTGTACATAAGAACACACTACACATGAAAACACAACAATGACTTGAGGTTTGCATATCATGCAAACATGATTTTAGTAATGAGATTTCACAGAATGAGTTTCATTCTGTGCCATTTGAGTCATCATTGAGTCTGTGTCATGTACTTAGCACCATTTCCTGGTGGCCATATGTAATTAGAGTATGGATCACATAATTCTCTGCCCAATTATGGTGGTAAAAGCAATCTGAACCAAATCCGACTGGCTTAGCGTTCCATGACGCTACAGCATTTCCGATGACGTCATCTGATCCAGTAAAGCTAATGTGTTTGTATCTTTGTATGCTATGTGCTTATTGTGCTTCGTGTGGGTTATCTAATGATCTAAACTACGCATCAGATAACTTTGTGTGTGGGCTCGTTTTAAAGATAATCACCTCCTCTAAGTAATTATATGTGATAATCTGTGTTCTGTTTATTTTTTCGTAAAGTTTTAAGTGAAAATGTGGCTTATGAGCAACACTGTTCACATGAATCACGTATGTCAAAGATATACACTTAACTATTACGTGATACATTTTTGTCTGCGAGTAAAACAAATAGGCTGGTTGTATTCAGCTCTTTGAGAGTTTTCCAACAACACATGACACATGGATATTTGATGAGTTTTATGTTTTTACCGTTTACAATAACATGTACTGTGCAAATGTTTAATACATTATCAAAATGGAACACTTATGATTTGTCAGCAAATTTCAAAGCACTTGTTCAGTTTTGGTCATAATGTCTACATGCATTGTAAAGTAGAGCTTCTAAGCTTTAAAAAAATTCCTATTTTTGTGTTTGTCAAAACTGTAATTTTTTTAGGGTTAAGCTGGTCTAACTTGTCTTCCAGTCTGGCCAAGCTAGTGTTAAGTTGGCCTAGCTGGCTTTCCCATCCTGTCCAGTTGAATCATTGACAAAAAGGAGAATTTTTGGTGCATCTTTTTAAAACAATGCCAGTTGATGACACACTTTAAAGCTTAAAAAAGCACCCAAAAGTATCATAATAGTGACTTGTGTGTCATATTTAAAGTCCTCTGAAGACATATGAGAAACGAATCGAAATTTAAGTCCTTTTTTATTGAAAATATTGACGTCCGTTCAAGTATGGCTGCACAATTAATTGAATAAATAATCAAGATTACAATTACTGCTACCACAATTAACTACACTGTAAAAAAATTCCGTAATTTTAATGGTAAAAGACTGTAAAAATGCTACAGTAAAAAAACGTAAATTGGTTAATGAGAAGTTACTGTAAAATATATGTAATTTTTTTTATATATATATTTAAAAAGACAATACATGTAGTTATACGGTAAAATTTGGTAAAATTACATTTTTGTTTAGATGTCAAAAGTATGATTTTTCCATATAATTGACAATTAAAATGTATATTATGTTTAACAAGAGAGTACATGTACTTTTTATGGTAAATTATTGTTAAAATGATGGTAAAAAACACTAATCGGGCTTTCCCAGAATTCTCTTATATTTTATGTGTAAAATGTTTATTTTCTGTGTATAATTGATTTACAATTTTAATTATGCTTCTAAAAGGGCCAATGTGAAGTTGGCTGGTTAGACGGTTTATGTTCAAAACATTTGTTTCCGCTAGTTTTGGATGTTTAGTTGACATAAACAATACAGCATGCAGTTGATCCACCCAAAATAAGTATTTTAATGCAAATTAAATTATTAAAAATAAATTGTGATTACAGTATCAAAGGAAATAATTGTTAATTATTATTTATCAAAGGAAATAATTGTTAATTATTATTTTTGCAATAATCGTGAAGCCCTAGCTGAGACAAGCATGTTTACAGTGGCCTGCTTGTCATAAGGGTTCGTAAAAACATGAGGGTGTGTAAATAAGGGACAGAATTTAATTTTTTGGATAAGCTATTACTTTAAGCTGGTTTACGATGCTTGTTTTAGCAGGAACAGCCAAAGACATAAATTGCAGTAAAAATTTGCTGTTTGTAAAAATGTCTTCCCAATAAATCCATAAATATGTGGTCACACTGATCTGGTCTCACTTTTATTTATTATGAAAAAGGCATAGTAAGTCCAGAGAAGGATGTATGAAAATGTAATTCTCAGATGATTGTGTGTGTGTGTGAGCAAAGAGAGGGGACCTTGTTGTCTTGAGAAAGCTAATAATTCAGCGGCCTACGCTTCATTCTCCCACATTCTAATGGAACATCCTGGAAAATTCCCAACAGCATCAACGAGCAAGTTCCTATTCAACTGGCGACAGGCCACTGTCTCTCTCTCACACACATGGACATCACCTTGTGTCCTTGTACGAATACCCACGGTCTTCTAGTTTGACAGAATACTCTGGTATTTTCTCATTCAACCCTGCACTCATAACTCACAGAACCTGGTCAGGTGTGAATTGGCACACCAACATCACTGTCCAACATAAACAGCTGAAGAGATATTTTTCCTGCATGTTAAGTGGTTGTGTAGTTATCTCTGCCTGACCCAGGTGTGCTGTTATACCTAACCCCTTTGCTAGCAGCTGGCTGGTGTCCTGTGGTATCTTTTTGGAGAGAAAAAAGTGTGTTCACTCTGTCAACACTCATAAAACAGAGAGGTGTGAATGGGACTCATAAACAAAGTTCACAAACATTGAGAGATATAGATGTGTGGCTACATACGCACACATATAACGTGAAGTACTTTTATAAAAAGCAAAGTGCCTTTTCTGGTAATAAATATTGTGCTGACAGATTTGTTTCAATCTAGGAGTCCAAATCCACCAAAACATGCTCTCAGTGTTTAGTAATGTAAATATTTGTCATATATCCTAATAAAAAGTTCTTTGCATGATACAGTGGTTGTATCAGATGGTAGTACCATAGTACTTTGATATAAACAATTGTACTAAAGGTTTAACACATTTATGTACCATGGTACTGTATTTGTTTGGCTCTCCATCAAATAATCATGGTATAACATGAAATAGAGTGCAACAGTCTGTTTCCAGAAGTATAAATCACATTCATTTACTTTAAAGAGAAACCGATATTTAACGATAATGAAACTTTGTGCACCTTAGACCCGTAGTGACGGATTAATTGACAGCTGCTGTCAGACTCTAAAATGGAGAGTGACTGGAGTGACGCAACTAGCTTTGCCACGGAGCGGTCTTTTGAAATCGACGACTTTTCTCCCCCACCTTCACCTGAAGTGGAGGAGGGTGAATTGTCTGTGGACACAGGGCCGGAGCCATATCAATTCGAGCCGCTGGCTCAAACTGCGGTTTTGAAGCATGCTAGCGAAGCAGCCGCGCAAGGGAGAATGGGGCCAGCCCAGTGTCTAGCTCGTACCAAGGGCGTGGTGAGCTGGAACCTGCTTACGTCAGCTCTCACCGCTTACGTCACGAACTACCGCAAACAGCCAATAGGAAAATTCAACTGCAGTAGCCACCGTTCAACCTGAAGATGGCAGCACTCAGACGTTTTTACACCATATATTGTAGAATTAAAAAACTTTATACACAAATGTCAAAAAAATGACTTGAATCAATAACCAGTACTAATAAAGCCCCATTCTTACAGATCATTAACTAAAAAAAGTTGGTTTAGGGTTTAGTTACCCTTTAATAATATAAATCCAATCAAGCAATGGTCATTATTATAGATTTTATCTTAATGTGGATTCTTGATTCCAATTATTCCTTTACTTTTAAAATGTACAAATTCATTCGGGACCCACTGTCATACAGAGTCTTGCACGAAAACTTTTCATCTTTATACCTCTCAGTTTTTCATGTACTTGTACGTCTATATAGTGCATGTGACACAAGGTTAGTCATCGGCAAAGTATACACAGTGTCTGCATGCAGCTTAGTTTTTCAAGACACAAGGACAGTTTGCGTCTTAGTGTGTCATTGGTATGTGCCTGCCGTTTACTGTCCTCACAAAGCAGTCATAGTGTGAATTTAACGCATCTGCAGGGGGTCGCTATCAAAAGAGCAGGGGAGGATTATGACCAGCAAGGGCCCCAGGACAATTAGTTTTTAGGGCCTCCCAGTTTAAAGTTGAGATCTACATAATCAATTTTCATTGATTAAAGTCTATTTTAATACCCGTAATGTTATTTACAGTCAGATTAATTCAAACACACAGCACAGATGTGGTAAAGAAACCGTTCAACGGAAACACGTTCGATGAACTGCCACTGTTCTTCAAGACACAGTACCATTTTAACATTTGTTATGCATAATGCAAACTCAATGTAAATACTGCAAAATGCATATATTTAAATGGACCATCATAAATTATGAAATATTTTAACTTAATCAAACACTTTAAATATTGATACATTTAACAAATACAGTAGGCTACTACTGTATCTATGCAATGTTTGGTGAAATTCTGCAAAGAGTTCAGGCAGTTCTGGCTTTTCAGCTCTTTCAACTCTTATGAATGATGAATTATGGGGTGTGTTCCATTCAGAAGTGATCATCCCTACACCCTATTTCCTTCAAAGTCTTTACCCTCCATTGTGAGAGCTTTGAAGGGATTAAAAGTGTGGGGCTCAAAACTAGGTGTCATTTGGTCATTTTTGGGGAAATTCTGTTTGGAATGACCCTACAGCTTGGCTACCATTATTATTCTTCCATCGAAAAGCCCTGCTAAGGCATTATTTAAGCCTCAAAAAATCCCCAACATTTGAGGGCAAAAATCTCCTAGACTACATAACATTGACAGAATAATTAAATGAGCCACGAGTCTGTTTTGGAATGTTCATAATATCAAATTTCAGCTGTCAAAACATACACATAAGCTCTTTAATATACTTTAATATGTTACTTACTTAATTACTTACTTTTAAACCTTTTTAAAATGTTCTAACTTCAAGCATTTAAAACTATTCTAAACTTTCAGACAATATTTTGCCAGACTAACATTATCGAGTGTCTCAACAAATTTTAAATCTCTAGTTTAATCAATGCATTTGAACCACAAAGTAAATATCATTATTAGATTTTTTTTCCCAAACACATAAGCCAAGTTCTTTTCTTTTGTTATGTAGGGCAAACATGCTGTTATAGCAATAAAGAGTATAATAAAAGTTTTTGTTCGACAGCCCTTTTATACAAACAATAAAGCTTAACCATATAAAGCCTAACATATATAACATAAAATAATAGTCAGAAAATGATATTGTTAAAACCTATTTTTCTATAAAATAATGACATTTTGACTTGCATTTAATACATACTCATTTTGAAATATCAGTAACAAGATAAACATTATTGTTAAATTTACTTTATCAAAATCAGCAAAGATTTCATATAAAAAAGATGAGTACATCAAAATATGCAAGTAGCTATTTTGGAAATTATTCTTTTTACTTCTACTTCTACTTCCAGAAGAGCATGGAAACTTTCAATAGGTGGTGTTATAAGATTAAAGACTGGCTCAAAATGTTTTATTAGAAACAGGAAGGCAAAGGGGTCCTATAAGAGGGCTAGGGACCCAAAAGTCACAGGGCCCTTTTGAGGGGCCCTTGTATAAGCTGCAGGGCCCACATATTTAAGCATTTACAAACATTTATTTTCAAAGTTGATGGGTCGCCAGACCTTGCAGCCCAGGGTCTCCCGAGGACCCTGGTAGTCTTGGACCGTAATTCATCTATACAAAAAAGTATACTTTGAAAAGGCTTAAGTGGTCGACCAAAATATACCCTAACCTTTCTACCAACACATTCAAAAAGCCTACCGTGGTACATATTTGGAAGTGTGTAGAACTTTAGATAAAAATCTGTGGGAATTATTTATTCAAGCAATGGAATGTACTGAAGAGTGAAATAGTTAAAGTTGGCCGACAGGCTGTCAATATTCAGCTCCAGGGGTGGCAAGTTGGCACAAATTTTTCCAGGCCACCTGCCCCACACAGCTGAGGCCGCCAGCACTTCCACTTCATGCCAGGTGATGCCATCCGTTCAGCTACACACCAGGGAGCCAAGAAATGCCCACAGCAGGTGGCCAGATGGCAGGCAACATCCCAGCAAACCAACTGGCCACCACGTGGAGAACAGCAGACTGCATAGGCTGCCAACCAACCCGGGCCTGCTGCGCTGGCCCCAAGACAGCCTAAACCTCAGCCGCAACCTGCTCTCTGGGGCCTCTACCCAACACAACACTCACAGTTGGGACCAAAGCAGAGAGCAGCGCAAAACAATGTAAAAACAGAAGGTTGTGTGCAAAGTCTTCTCAAAGCTACTCACAAGATAACGTAAAAAATTCTGGAAAAAAGCAAGACAATTCTGGAATCAGGGCTAAATGAATGTCAACTGATTTACAGTATAAAACTAAGGCTGTGAGAAATATTGTGTGGAAATTTGCAACGCTGATTAATTCACAACAGGATCACTTGAGCGAACAGTACAGAGATTTCATGTTTACGCTGTTATAAAACCATTTTCCCCATTTTCTATTAGGAAATAACAGTAAAGTTTTGCCTCTAGATACAATTATTTATTATTAGTAATATGAATATATAAAAAATATTAAATGTACACTTAAAATGCATGTTTACGTGTTCAGTAATAAAGTGTTTCATGTAACAGTAAAATTTGTCCTCTAGATACAATAATTTAATCTTAATATATTCAAATTTTTAAATATATATTGAGAATTTATGTTTGTTTTCAGGATTAACATTTATATATACAGATTTATAACTATTTTATTCCATTTTCTTTTAGAAAATAACAGTAAAATTTGGCCTCTATATAAAATAATTTATTCTGAATTATTAATATATATATATATATATATATATATATATATATATATATATATATATATATATATATATATATTCAAATTTTTAAAGATATTCAGGATTTACATTTATTTATTCATACCAGGAAAATATTCTGATTCACAACTATAAATACACACACACATATGTGAATATATATATACACATATATTAGGGCTGTAAATCGCTAAAAATGTTTAATCGAATTAATTACATGGTGTCCCGATTAATTAATCACGATTAATCGCATATACAAATATTTGCTGAGAAAGCCCCTCATATAACAATAATTCAATATATAATGATGAAATAATTATACATAGTTATCTTTAAATATTAAAAAATTATATTCAGATAATGAAAATGCATTACGTGGGTGTTGCTCACCCACTCACCCAACCCACTACCTTTTTGAACTGTTGCCTTCTGGCCGACACTTCAGAGCTCTGAGCACCAGAACCGTCAGACACAGGAACAGTTTTTTCCCTCAGGCTATCCACCTCATGAAGAGTTAAAATTGCCCCATTGAGAAATAATTATGTGCAATACACAGTTAAGTCTATTTATATTATCCAAAATATCCACTTCTGCCATTACATACATTGCACTGTACATAATATACTGTATTTTTGTTCTTTATATAATGGATTTGTATTAGATTTGCACTACATGTCTATGTGGGTATGTATGAAGGTGTGTGTCTAAGTGTATGTACGTATATGTATAATTATTTATTTTTATTCTTTTCTTCTTTTTTTTTTTTACAAAAATGTATTAATTATCTATGTCTTGCTGCTGTTTTTGTATTGTTGTACACTGGAAGCTCCTGTCACCAAGGCAAATTCCTTGTATGTGTAAGCATACTTGGCAATAAAGCTCATTCTGATTGTTGTAGAAGAGTTAATCATTGATAAGACAATACAAAAAACGGCTTTAGTATACAATGTATTATTTACTACCATATTATTGTTCATAAGTCAATCATTGGCATACAGTTCACAGCAATCCATTTCACGAGTGAATTTAACAATCAGTTGGAGGTTTATTATGAGGGCTTGTTTAAGGACCTGTCAATTTCAACAAGCATCAGACATGCTTGTGTAGCGTCTCGGGTGTGTTGCACCATACATTTTTAGGTCACTGTGTCAAGTTAAATATGGTTTAATACTTAGAACACATCTTGAGATCCCATAGTTCGAATTTGAGCTCCATCAAATGTTTTGAATGCAAGAACGTAACAAATGTCTGTTTTTGTTTTCTTCACTTTATAAACTGTGCGTTGCCACACTGAAATTTCAATTACTGCCCTCTGGAGTAAACAGGTGGTACTTCAAGCTTGCATTTCTCAGGAATCTTCCTTATTACAATCCGGGGGCATTGCGATTAATTGCGTAACATTTTTTAACGAGTTATTTTTAATAAAATTAATTAAACTGAATTAACGCCTCAATTCATTAAATCAACAGCCCTAATATATATTTATATATTATACTGTATGTTTCTACTCAAGGTCTGTAGGTTTTGCACAGCAAGAATATAATTTAGAAGGAACATTGGTTGTGTATGTGTTTCAGTGGTTTGAGTGAGAGGTGGTCATGGATGGAGAGCCACCTGCCAAGCATGCAAGGCCAGAGAAAATGGCCTGTGGAAAAACAAGTGGTAAAAGTCTGAGTCAGTTCCACAGAAAAAAGCAAAGTTAATGAGACATACCACAGAGAAGTTGACAGCAAAGTGCCCAGAACAAAACTCAAGTGTGGAGCTCAGGGGTCTATTACTCACACCTCAAACCAGAACAAACAAATCATGGTCCATATTCCTCAAAAATTGCCAGGCCAATGACCAAATCTTCATCAGAATGCAATAAACTAAATTGCTGACAAAATAAGGTGACATTGCTTTAAGAAAAATAAAAATAATATTTTAACCTATGAGCTCATAGTCTTCACATATACCTGTGGAAAGAAATGTATTCGGTCCCAAATTTCCCAAATTAGCATTTAAAGTAATTTAAAGGATGAAAAGACGTTTAAAACATGAGCATGGAATTTATGTGCCGGTAAATAATTTTCTCTATACAATAACAATTTAGTTGATAAGACTAGCTGATCTTCAGCCTTAACATTTGATTTCTTCATACCAAACTAAACCAAATGCAAGCACAAAGTTTTAAGAAAGTTGTATTCAGCTATGTGCAACTATCCCCAGTGTTTCTAAATTGTCCATTCGACTGTGAAAATATTGCAGCTCATAAATTATGCATTTGTTAGATCATGGTTGTTGTCAGGTGAAGGTTCAGTGAGAGTATTGCTGCTAGTTGTAGTGAGCACATTATACTGAGTTTTGGAATTTCTGAAAAGAGAAAAATAACATACAGCACAAAACATTATCATGCCAAAAACCCAAAGACACAACCAAACAATAACCTCATGGCCACTCTATATACACTCACCTAAAGGATTATTAGGAACACCTGTTCAATTTCTCATTAATGCAATTATCTAATCAACCAATCACATGGCAGTTGCTTCAATGCATTTAGGGGTGTGGTCCTGGTCAAGACAATCTTCTGAACTCCAAACTGAATGTCAGAGTGGGAAAGAAAGGTGATTTAAGCAATTTTGAGCGTGGCATGGTTGTTGGTGCCAGACGGGCCGGTCTGAGTATTTCACAATCTGCTCAGTTACTGGGATTTTCATGCACAACCATTTCTAGGGTTTACAAAGAATGGTGTGAAAAGGGAAAAACATCCAGTATGCGGCAGCCCTGTGGGCGAAAATGCCTTGTTGATGCTAGAAGTCAGAGGAGAATGGGCCGACTGATTCAAGCTGATAGAAGAGCAACTTTGCCTGAAATAACCACTCGTTACAACCGAGGTATGCAGCAAAGCATTTGTGAAGCCACAACATGCACAACCCTGAGGCGGATGGGCTACAACAGCAGAAGACCCCACCGGGTACCACTCATCTCCACTACAAATAGGAAAAAGAGGCTACAATTTGCAAGAGCACACCAAAATTGGACAGTTGAAGACTGGAAAAATGTTGCCTGGTCTGATGAGTCTCGATTTCTGTTGAGACATTCAGATGGTAGAGTCAGAATCTAGCGTAAACAGAATGAGAACATGGATCAATCATGCCTTGTTACCACTGTGCAGGCTGGTGGTGGTGGTGTAATGGTGTGGGGGATGTTTTCTTGGCACACTTTAGGCCCCTTAGTGCCAATTGGGCATCGTTTAAATGCCACGGCCTACCTGAGCATCATTTCTGACCATGTCCATCCCTTTATGGCCACCATGTACCCATCCTCTGATGGCTACTTCCAGCAGGATAATGCACCATGTCACAAAGCTCGAATCATTTCAAATTGGTTTCTTTAACATGACAATGAGTTCACTTTACTAAAATGGCCCCCACAGTCACCAGATCTCAACCCAATAGAGCATCTTTGGGATGTGGTGGAACAGGAGCTTCGTGCCCTGGATGTGCATCCCACAAATCTCCATCAACTGCAAGATACTATACTATCAATATGGGCCAACATTTCTAAAGAATGCTTTCAGAACCTTATTGAATCAAGGCCACATAGAATTAAGGCAGTTCTGAAGGCGAAAGGGGGTCAAACACAGTATTAGTATGGTGTTCCTAATAATCCTTTAGGTGAGTGTATATTCTTTCGAATTTCAACCATGATCTTCAAAGACCTGATAACAATGATCAGAATCTTTACAGAAAATGTTCTAAACCCATAAAACATCTTTCATTCACTGCTAAATATTCAAGATGTTTAAAATATGGCACAATACGGAAGAAAAGTTGGTCGCAACTTCCGTTTCATGCCAATTTTATGTACGATTATTTAAAGTACAACAAGCCAGACGATTTGACATATCATTCATGTCGATAGCACAAACAATATGGGCAGGGTTGGGAGGATTATTTTATATCGTAACATATTCCGTTAGATTACTCGAGGTCAGTAACATAATCGAAATACTTTGAATTACATAAGAACAGATTTGTTTCACTTTTCACTATAAACAAGATAATAACAAGTAAAACCTTTGCCAGTACATTAAGATGAAATACATTTGTATAAAAAATGTCTTATCCTCCATATTAAGGATGTACTGATATGGAATTTCTGGGTTTCTGATACCGATAATTCACAGCTCATTGTGGCCGATACCAATAAATGATATTTAAAAAAAAAAAAAATGTCATTCATTAAAAGCTTCTCATTTGAAAAATATGGTATGTGTCATTAAAAAGCTTGGCTCAGTGGGTCGCTCTGTCACCTCACAGCAAGAAGGTCCCCAGTTCGAGTCCCAGCTCACCCAGGGCCTTTCTGTTTGGAGTTTGCATGTTCTCCCTGTGTTCGCGTGGTTTCCTCCAGGTGCTTGGTTTCCCCCACAGTCCAAAAACCATGCAAATTAAGTGAATTGGAACTTCTAAATTGTCCGTAGGTGATAGTGAGAGTGTCAATGTGTATGTCTGTGTGTGAGCTCTGTGATGAACTGGCCACCTGTCCAGGGTGTTTCCCAGCCTTCGGCTTGAGACAGCAGGCATAGGCTCCAGCAATACATATGACCGTACATAGGACAAGCAGCTTTAGAAGATGGGTGGATGGATTTTAAAGCTTGGAATTTGGACTTGCTGCTTAATGTTTGGTAGATGTAACATGAACCAGAAATGTGCCTATAAAACAAACAAATGCTGATTTGAATGAGATATAAATAACAAAACACTTGCATAAATTGTATGGTGCCCATTTATGAGTGTTTATGGTAATCCAGATTAGATTTACTAACAGAGAGAGAATAATGAGGCAATAAACAGCATGTAATGGATATCATACAACAAAACACACAATACAAACCCTAAACTCTGTATAAATATTGTGTAATATTAAGGATAACAGTCAGACTGCGTGTGCAACGGTGTTTTGTGTGTGGACTGGAAGCGCATTCACTGACGTTTATGGCACTCATCTGTGACATTTCCACTGTATAATTTATGAAACATGTACACAACAATTAGAATGGGAATAGTTACATCATACAGATCGAATTGTCATTAGTCATAATGATAGAAATATCTCAACTCATAAAATGCATTAATAATGCATCGCTTTGTGTTAGTTCTGGTGGACTATGCAATGCGATATCCAGAAGCATTGCCTCTACACAACATCTCAGCACATAGTGTTGCAGAGGCACTCTTCAAAATTATCTCCCGAGAGGGGATTCCTCACTGATCAAGGCACAACATACATGTCACGTACACCAAACGAACTGTACGAGTTATTAGGCATTAAATCAATTCGCACCAGTTTTTATCACCCGCAAACTGACTGGTTGGTTGAACTATTTAATAAGACCCTGAAAAACATGATAAGTAAGTTAGTACATGAAGATTATAAACATTAGGATAAGTGACTCGAACCCCAGTTTACAATACGAGAGGTCCCGCATCCTCCACAGGGTTTTCCCCATTTCCCCGACAGCCCCACGGCATGCTTGACGTCATATGGGAAGCTTGGGAGGAAGGACCTTCGAATAGCAAAAACCAAATTCAATAAGTTCTTGACCTTAGAGCAAAACTTCACACTCCACACTTTGGGGCAGGTAACACAGGAGAACATCAATGTCGACTGTACAACAGGGGCACTCGAATACACAAATTCACACAGGGAGATAAAGTGCTTGCATTGCTGCCTACTTCTAGCTCCAAATTACTCGCCAAGTGACAAGGACCCTTTGAGGAAACACGACGAGTCAGGGATCTCGATTATGAGGTTAGGTGGATGAATAATAATAATAATACATTTTATTTATAGGTGCCTTTCAAGACTCTCAAGGACACCTTACAAGCATAATCAAGTTTAGAATAAGAGAACATAAAAGATAAAAAAAACTAAAATCACATATAAAAATTAGCAGTATCATAGGAATATATACCTTCATAAATAAGAGTTATTTGTAGTAAGCAAATTTAAAAAGGTGGGTTTTGAGGAGGGACCTGAAAGTGGATAGATGATTACAATTAAGGATATCTGGTGGTAAAGAGTTCCAGAGTCGTGGAATAGCACTGCTAAAGGATCTGGACAACATAGAAGTCAGACGATCCAAAGGTATCACAAGAAAGAGAGAGGAACAGTATCTAAGAATGCGGGTAGGAGAATATACATGAAGAAGATCGAGAAGATAGGAAGGTGCTAGTCTATGTCAATAATAGAATCTTGTAATCAATACAAAGTTTAACCGGGAGCCAGTGAAGTTGTTAAAGCATAGGGGTTATATGGACAGAGTTAGAAGTCTGTGAAATAATCCATGCAGTCGGGTTTTATACCAGCTGTAATTTATGCTGAAGTTTTTGTGGTAGACCAAATAGAAGGTAATTACAATAATCCAAGCGGGACGTGACCAGAGCATGTACGAGGGTGGCAGTGCTGTGAATTGAGAGGGAGGGGCGAAGACGATTTATGTTGCGCAAGTGGAAATAAGCAGACCGGGTAATATTATTTACATGTGCTTCAAAAGAAAGAGTGCTATCCAGACTCTTAACTTTCAAACAGGGAAGTACAGTGGAATTGTCAATGTTCAGAGCAAAACTTTTTGATTTGGCAAGCTTAGACTTAGTACCTGCAAGAATTACTTTTTAGTTTGAGAGAGTTATAAGAAAACCATGATTGTATTTCAAGTAAACATTTATGAAGGGTAGACGGTAGGAGAGAAGAATTTAGTTTGGTGGACAGATAGAGATGGGTGTCATCTGCATAGCAGTGAAAGTGGATTCCAAATTTCCTAAAAATATAGCAGAAAGGTAGATATTATATATATATATATATATATATATATATAATAAATAAAAGGGCCCAAGACAGATTCCTGTGGAACCCCAGTAGTAAGTGGTGAACGAAAATGTTTCAATTTAACGAACTGAGTGCAACCAGAGAGATAAGATTTAAACCAAGCAAGTGCCACAAATACCAATGGATGCTAATCTCTCTAAAATGATGTTGTGTGAGATAGTGTCAAAGGCTGCGTAATAGTAATTTTCAAGTATTTGTGGGTCTGAACCAGTTTTCTTCAGTATAGGACTGATCACAGCAGTTTTAAAAGATGATGGGACACACCCAGAAATAAGAGATGAGTGAATCATTTTAGTTATAATGGGGAGCAGGGAAGGTAAACAAGCTTTAACAAAATATGTGGGGAGAGGATCTAGCTGAGAAGTAGATGATTTAGAATTACAAATAATATTGTATATTTCGATATCTGTCAGGATTTCAAAACTCATAAGACTAATTTGGGGAGGTTCATGAAAGATTGGGTAAAATGAACTACAAGCTACATTACACATGTCATTCAATTGCTGGTGAATGCTAGAGATTTTATCCTTAAAGGTTAGAAATGTGTTACAATAAGCTGTAGCATGTGAGCTGGAAGAGTATCAGGGGACCGAAGAAAGCTATTTACAGTAGAGAAGAGATTTCAAGTATTGCCCTCAGTAGACCCAATTAGATTAGAATAATGGTCAGATTTTGCCTTAAGAAGAGATTACTTATATAATAACATATGGTCATCATACATGCATGGATATAAAGACCAATTTTTATATGAAGACCTTCTAAGCGACGACCAAAATCTTTAGTAGACGGGCACATCAAATCTACCACCTCAACCTCCTTAAACCATGGAGGGAGGCAGTGCCTGCAGCATTGGCGATGGTAGTTCCAGATAGGGCAAAGCTCGGTCTGGAGGTAACTCCCAAACCAAATTAATTCACACGGTCCCTTGCGGAGACCACCTCTCACTGTCACAGCTTACAAACATTGCCCGGTTGCAAGCGGAATTTGTGGATGTGTTTTAATCCCTTCCCGGTTGCACAAACCTTATAGAGCACCATATTGAGACCACCCCGGGGGTGGTGGTTCGTAGCCACCCCTATCGTCTTCCTAAACACATTAAATTTTTGTTCAGGAAGATTTAGAGGCAATGCTTGAAATGGCCGTAATATCAAAATCAAATCACTTTAGGTCCAAAGGTCGAATCCAAAATTTGCAATGCAAATGTTTCAAAAGGTGGCAGTGCTGTTGGTCGATCGAGAGAAACTCCCCCCATGCAGCAACAAGGCGAAATTGATAACGGAGAAACTAGTTCAGTTTATTGTTTTGACGCTTAATTGATCATCTCGAGCCTCGATACACTTTGCCCAGTTGTCATTATATAATGGAAAAGGTAATCCCTCATATGCACAATGAAGTTTGAGAAAGACATTTCCTCTCCAAACTATTGGAGAATGTAGGTGCGGTTAGTGTCACAGCAGACATCTGGAGCTCAGACGTAAATTTACATTTATGCATTTGGCAGACGCTTTTATCACTTATTACCGAGGCAATCCCCCCCAGAGCAACCTGGAGTTAAGTGCCTTGCTCAAGGACACAATGATGTTGGCCGTGGGGATCGAACCTGTGACCTTATGATTAACAGTTATGTGGTTTAGCCCACTATGCCACCGCGCAATGGATACACTCTGATTTTACCTTGAAAAAAGCTGTGTTGCATGCCGAGAGTTTCATGGCTCGCACACAGGGGATGCTATTACGGCAGCCATTGAGGAGATGGTGTGTGAATGGAAGATTAATAAAATCAAAGTCCATGTAGTTTCAAGGGACAATGCAAAAAACATGAAGAAGGCCATGGATCAACTTGGCGTGGCGAGTTTATGATGCTTCGCGCACACACTGCAGCTAATTGTACACAAGGGACTGTTGTTGCAGCACAGTCTAAGTGACGCATTCGCCAATTCGAGAAAAATTGTAGGTCACATTAAACACTCACCCCTTGCCTATTCACGGTTAGAAGACATCAAAGTAGAGCTAAATATGCAGCCTAAGCGTCTGCAACAGGACATCCAAACTAGATGGAACAGCACCCAGTACATGATTGAAAGCCTCATTGCGCAAAAACGGACACTATCTGCATATACAGCCACACTGACAGCAAACCAGCGGGGGCTGTTGGAGAAGGCTTCCACGGTTCTGGCCCCTTTTGAGGAGATGACAAGGGAGGTGAGTGCCTCCTCCGCATCTGTAGCTGATGTCATCCCCATTGTGTGTGTCCCCAAAGTAAGGTTTAAACGTTTTTTTAATGTTATGTTATTTATTTGGAATATTATTCATATTTATTTATGTCTTACAGTGCCGTTTTGTTATTACTACTGTGATTTGCACATAGCTGCACTGTAAGGGATATATTTGTATTTATTTGTTTATTTACAATGCTGAATGCTGCTATTTAAATTGTTTTAACTTTAAACCTGTTGGTAACTTTAAGTACTGCAGTACCTGTTTTTTGTGTGTTTTTGTAGTGTTTGAATAAAGGGTGGAAATTAGGAAATAACACTTACTACCAAGGAATATAAATTGTGTTACATAGTGTAATTGATTAGTTTAGTGACCCCTTCTAGAGATGCCACTAGGTGGCAACAAATTAAAGTTTAATGTGCTATGAGCGAGTCATTCAATCAATTGAAATGTTCACGACTGAAATCTGCCAAGAGACTTTATAGTGTTTAAGCATTATACGAACAAAGCAGATCTATAATTTCCATTCAGTTTGTGAATGGCCGAGCATGACTTTACATCCAAAAAGACAACAATAATGGTATAATAATAATAATAATAATAATAATAATAATAATGAGTATCAATAACGTCCTTACCTTCTACATTATTAAAATTTGCATGTCAAATCTACTGACTTCAGTAGAATGTTTAAGCATTATAAAAACAAAGCAGATGTTCTGTATTTTCCTACAGTATTTAAACTGCTGAACATGACTTTTATCAGAAAAGACAACAATAATAGCATAATAACAATAATTTTGAGTTTCAATTATGTCCCTTCGTCATTATAAAGGGCATTTCACATGAGTTGAGTTGAGTCGTGGCGTCAAAGCTCCGCTAAACATCAGTGTCAAGCGGTGCTTTGTCCTCCACATTAGGGTGCCTACACACCGACTAAAGTTTATGCTGCGTCAGAGAATGCATTGATTTCAAAGGAGATGGTATGTCAGAAGGACGAAGAGGGAAATTATGAGACGTTCAACATCTCTTCATAAATTTCAAACATTTTAAAATATTGAATATAGCTTTGTACTCTTAAAGACATAATTTGTGAGGCAAAAAGAATGAGAAAACACTTGGTGTGAAGTTGGAGCCGAGATTGTGCTGACGCATCACTTCATAGATTTCAATTTATTCTGCAACACTGACACAAGTCATGTGATATCCCCTCAACGTGCAGAAACATCAGTCACTTTTACACATTATTGCTCTTCCGCCCTTTTCTCTCCATGATGAACAAGGTAGACTCACATGCCGATGCTGAAGTAAATGAACAACATGCCCCTCTCATTCAGTCGAGTTTGTTTATGAATGAGAATTTTCCCGACTACCGCTTACTTTGCATGTGCCGCTGATGCAAGGCTCACGATTGGTCGTAGCTGTAACAAAACAAGAGATCTGCCTCGGTTGCACCACGATTGCCAAACTCACAATTGGCTGCTGTAATCAATCATGAGAGTTTAAGCACCAACAGTGAAAAAACTATACAAATTTGTGTATTTGACTCCTATTCAGAGTCAGATCGTTTTTTGTCCTTGTAACGGAAACCTTGCTAGCAACACACTCAAATTGGTTATATTAATATTTTCCAGGACAAATCAATATTTTTCCAGGACATTTAGGTAGTTTTCTAATTTTCCATGACTTTTCCATAACTGGTAAACTGCATTGCAAAATTCCATGTTTTCCAGGACACGTGGAAAGCCTGAAAATGTAATTCAAATGGAAATGGAAATCATACAAAGACGGTGAAAAAGGGAGCTTTTACTGGAGACTCAAACTCTTGATTATTATGCTAGAGTGACAACTGAGAGAAAGAGAAAAAATATAGAGAAAGAAACAGAGATGGAGAGGGACAAAGAGAGCTACTCTGAGAGTCAACCAGCACTTCTCTGCCTCATGAATATGGAGACTGCTTGAGTTGCTCTCAGGTTGGAGAGGTGTGATGAATAATGTGTGTGGTTTGGCAGATGGGGGAGAGAGGGATCAGTTGGGATCAAGGGGAAGGTAATGAGAATGAAAGACAGCCATCTCACCCTGATTCCCGGAGCGCTCCTCTTCGCCTCCGCTTTCAGTCGAGTGGCTCGCAATGCTGGCTTGGTTTTCTTGTAATCCTGCTTTCCTGACAGAGAATGGAGCACACAGGTTATTTCTGCCATGACTTATTCAGTTAAATTTGCATTTTGACTTAGCTGAAAGCTTTTTTATTTAGTAATTTAATGATGTTCTAATAAAAGTAATAAAATTTGTTTGCAACTGTCTTGATCAGTGTTCTATTAGGAATCATTAAACTAATGGAATTGCTGAAATATTATTAGTTGGCATTAATGTATTTGCCTGTTTTAACCACTTAATTTTAGTCTGTTAACCTTCCGTAGTACTTTATACAAGATTAATTTGCATTTATTTAATTTATACATGGCATTTTAGTTTTAAGGCTTATCTAAAATATACAAAGATTGATTATCACAAACTTTCAATCCCACTAACACTCACTTGGCACTTTATAAGGAACATTTTGGTCCTAATAATATTCCCTGTGTGGTCTTCTGCTGTTGTAGCCCATCAGCTTCAACCTCTTTATCAACAAGGTGTTTCCAAACTGCTGCTCACTGGATGTTTTTTTTTTTTTTTTTTGGCACCACACTGAGTAGGGACTCAAGAGACTGTGGTGCCTGAAAATCCCAGGAGATCGGCAGTTACAGAAATACTCAAACCAGCCCGTCTGGCACCAACAATCATGCTGTCACATGATTGGCTGATTAGATAATCACATGATTATGTGCACAGTTATTCCTAATAAAGTGAGTGAGTGTATAAAATCTATGTTAAGGATAGCATACTTCTCATACCATTACTGCACTATTCAGTATGTATATTGTGAACAGTATGGTATACACTGATGACCTACTACATTTGCCAAAATGTGCTTGGAATAATTTACTCAACTTGACCTTCCATTTCCAAGTGTGACAAATGATCCAGACATTTTATCAACCACATTTTTTAATAATTCTCAATATTTTACTTTTGATCGATTAACAATCTTTTTTTTTTTTTTTTTTTAAACAAAATTGGATTAAAAATCACAAATAAACATATTCTGCAAAATATTGAAGTCATGTGACAACGTAACATCTTACTGTCTGAAACATTTATAGTTGCATAATGTGTAATGTTTCACGTCCTATTTTTTCAAAATATTAAGTAGTAAACAATATAGTGTATACTGCATTATATGCAGTAACCAGTGTGTTAGTATTCCATTCTGAACACATTAGTATGGTTAGTCTGAACCCTAGTATTTCACCTGAGTGGCTGTTATGAGCGAGCTTGTCTCAAAACACCAAACCCACCGGGCAAACCAGCCACCTGGAGTGCATGTGTGCAAGGTATGTGTGAGGAGCACAGTCTTTCTAATTAAAAACAAACAGACGAAGGATGAAAAGGGGTAAAGAGAGAGTGGATAAAGGAGGGGGCTGTCCTTAGTGGCTACAGCAGACCCGGGTCAGATTCAAGGTCTTTGCAAGAGCTGTTGACACACAGGGGGCATTTCAAGTACAACTCCTGCCTCATTAAGACTTATTTACATGGAGCAGGAGAAATTGTGTCCTTATCCATTTTTACCCGCAGGCTGCAGGACTGAGTACTCTCAGATGCTGAAGCTAGACTCTGACCACTCCCCAGGGACACAAAGGTCTCTCCTGCCTTATGGTGCACCTTCTGTGGGCACGAAGCGGGACAGCAAGAGGCCATTATGAGAGGTAAACATCCTGCTATTCTGTTCAAGTGCCGAATGATGAGAGTTGAAGCTGGGTTGCTACAGACTGTGTTGTTAAATAATGAACACAGTGCTTGTTGGCAGGACTTTTGGAGTTCTCAGTTGGTCTCTGTTTAACAAAGAAGTATTATCAAAAATGGTTCTCAACTGTATGACGTGACCCAAAAATGCCAATAAATATTTCACACAATTAATTTGATAATTTGATGTGTACAACTGGCACTGTCAGTACTTGGATCCGTACATTTTAGCCAAAAGGACTGATTTGTCTCATGGTAAAACGTTTTTGCTTCCAGTACAAGGAGTTCCAGGTTCTAATCCGCACTAATAAAAAAAAAAATATTTAAATAAATGAAGAGTGCATCTGTATGTCAGTGGATGTATATTATCAATGATAACACATCGGTTTCCATTTTGCTTGGCAACTTAACTGGAAAGGAGCACGAGCTGCGTTGCGAGAAGAGCCCATTTTTGAATGCATGAGACATTGCCGCCCTCTTTCACTAAACTCCACTGATAACAACCACAATGAGCACTCATCATAACATAAAAAATAAACTCCAGCACTGGATCGTCACTTATTATAACACACAAAAATGAACTCGAAACTCGTGAGCAAGAACTGGAGATGTTTCTTCTGCATTAGACTCATACCTGATGAAAGGTATTTAAAAAAGTGGTGGGGATAAAACTGCCAAAGGCAAAAATTGGTAGGGACATGTCCCACCCATAAATTATGTTTATGGATAGGGTTGCAGACAGCAAGGGCGGAAAAAAACAAGCTAAATGCAAATGGTAGCTTAGAAAGGTTGCTTAAAGTCCCCTTAACAACAAAAAACATTAACTAGCCAGGGATTTTCAATCTTTTTGATTCAAAGGACCCCCAAATATGACGATCCCCTTGCGAGGGACCCCCCTTCCTAAGATTTAAAGGCAGCTATATATTTTCATATATAAAAACGTATCGGTTACCTAACGTAACCTCGGTTCTCTCTAGATGAGGGAACGAGTATTGCGTAAGCTAGCTTACGCTACAGGAAAGATTCATCTTTTCTGAGATATTGAAGCCAAAAAATTATCCTTAATTTTTGTATCCATTGTCAACGCAGTGCGGCAGCTGCAGACCTTGAGCGGGCTAGCTAGCGAGCTCATAGGTTGCTCTGTGGCAACTGCTGCAGCCTATAGACGAGCTTGGGCTGAACTCGCATCCAATGAGAGGCGTCCGGCGCTCACTGCATCAAAGCCCACCAAAATGGGCGTGACTAGAGTGCATATAAGCGTAGTTCGTAGGCTGGAACCCTGGTTTTCATTGACTGAAGCGAAAAGTCGCCAGTGGCGCTGAAGCACGGCCGGCTACGCAATACTCGTTCCCTCATCTAGAGAGAACCGAGGTTACGTTAGGTAACAGATACGTTCTCTTCACGAGAGGTTCTCTCGTATGCGTAAGCTAGCTTACGCCTACGGGAACCCATTGTCAACGCCGTGCGCGCCAAGCATCCACTGTATGAGCCCCAGGGAATTAAGGGGGACCCGGGAGCCCTTATGAGTGGGGAAATAATATTTGGCCGGCAAGAATGCGGGTCATTGATTGTGTAATACATAAGCACATAGTAGGACGGGAACGACAGAGCGGCGGTGCCGGTCTGTGTGGAATGTGTCCCATCAGTGCAGCTCACCAGGGGAGCTGTAGCGTATTAAACCGCTAGTAGTTTTGCCTGCAGAGCGGGCACTTCCATATTGTAAAATCTGACAAAGGTGGAGGGGAAGTCCATCCCGCTGCCACACATATGTCGTGAATGGAAATTCCGCTGGACCATGCCCACAAGGATGCCATGCCTCTAGTGGAGTGAGCCCTAATGCCCAACGGGCATGGCAGGTCTTTTGACGCCGTATGCAGCAGCAATAGCGTCCACTATCCATCTAGATAGTGTCTGTTTCGAGGCGGCGAGACCTTTGGTGCGCCCTCGAACGAAACGAAAAACTGCTCGAGCGTCTGAAAGCAGCGGAGCGCGCAGTATACAATCTCAGTGCTCTGACCGGGCAAAGGAGATTGGCGTCGCGTCGCTATCCGGTGCTGGCAGCGCCGATAGGGAAATGACCTGTGCTCTGAAAGGAGTACCGATCACCTTGGGAACATAGCCGTGTCTAGGCTTTAAAATGACCTTGGAGTCACTTGGTCCAAACTCAAGACACGCAGCGCTGACAGACAGCGCGTGAAGGTCTCCCACACGTTTGACTGATGACAGGGCAGTCAGAAAAACGGTTTTGAGTGAAAGGTATTTCAAATCCACGGATTGAAGTGGTTCGAAAGGGGGCTTTCATAGTTTCGAGAACTATAGAAAGATCCCAGATAGGAACCGATGGGAGCGCTGGGGTTCATCCTTCTAGCTCCCCTGAGGAAGCGGATGACCAGCTCGCTTTTACCCCATGACTGGCCGTGCAGGGGTTCAGCGAACGCCGCAACGGCCGCCACATACACTTTGAGCGTGGATGGGGATCTGCCCTTATCCAGCAGCTCTTGTAGAAATACGAGCAGCGACTGACACCCCACATGTCCGCGGGTCCAGGTCTCTGTCGGTGCACCATTTTGAGAACACAGACCATTTTGACGCATAGAGTCTTCTCGTGGAAGGGGCTCTAGCGTGTATGATGGTGTTTATTACTCCTTCTGGCAGAGCGACGGGTAGTCGCTGATCACCCACGCATGCAGCCCCAGCCTCTGGGTGGGGATGCCAGATTGTGCCGCGAGCTTGAGAGAGGAGATCTGCTCTCACTGGGATGGGCCACGGCGCTGTCAGTGACAGCTGCGTAAGCTCCGGGAACCATGTCTGATTCTCCCAACGCGGGCTATGAGGAGCACCGAGTGACGCTGCTTCCTGATCCTCTGCATTACCTGTGGCAATAGCGAGACGGGAGGGAAGGCATAAAGCCGGGCGCCTGGGCCAGTCCTGGGCCAGCTGCCCTCGCTGAGAAAAATATTGGGCAGTGAGAGTTCTCTTTGGACGCAAAGAGGTCTATCTCTGCTCTGCCGAATAGGTGCCATAACGCCTGGACTGTTTGAGCTGCAGGGACCATTCCCCTGGGGAATATTGTCTCTGGACTGTCTGTCCGGGCCGCCGCTCAGGTGGCCTGGCACGCGCGTCGCCCTCAGCGAGCGCAGGTGGCACTGGGACCAACTCAGTATGCGCTTTGTCAGATGGAAGAGGTTCCTGGATCTGACACCGCCCTGACGGTTTAGGTAGGATACCACAGATCTGTTGTCCGAACGGACCAGGACGCGGTGACCCTGAATGACCGGAGAAAGCGCACGAGCCGCACTCGACCGCTATCATTTCCAGACAATTTATGTGAAGGAGCTTTTCCTGAACTGACCATAGGCCGAAAACCGAGAGCTCTCGCGAGACCGCTCCCAACCTGTGTTGGACGCTGCCTGTCGAGATGACTTTTCGGCGAGATACAGCTCCCATTGTCACTCCCCGCTGATACCATTCAGCCACTGTCCAGGGCTGCAGAGCTGATATGCAGGTCTGAGTCACCTTGATGGGCTGGCGCCTGTGGCCCAAGCCCAGCGAGACGCCGGTGTTTAGCCAATGCTGAAGTGGGCGATGTGCAGAAAACCCAGCTGAAGTACTGCTGCGGCTGAGGCCATGTAACCTAGCACTCTCTGGAGTTTCTTCAGAGGCGTGAGGCTGTTCATCTGAAAAGATGCGGCTAGTCGCTGAACACGGCGTGCGCCGCTGTGTAGATAAGCGAGCCGCCATTGCCACGGAGTCTAGTTCTATTCCCAGGAAGGAAATGGTCTGACTGGGCTGTAGTGAGCTCTTGGTCCAATTGACTGCAAGACCCAAACTGTTCAGATGGCTGAGGAGAACTGCTCTGTGAGACAGAAGCTCCATATGTGACTGAGCCATAATCAGCCAATCGTCCAAATAGTTCAGAATTCGCAAACCCTGACTCACGAGGGGTGCGAAGCGCGCGATCCATGCACTTTGTGAAAGTACGGGTGCTAAGGACAGGCCGAACGGAAGGACGGTGTATTGATAAACCTGGCCGCCGGCGTAATCTCAAGAATGGCCTGTGACGGGATTTATCTGAATCTGAAAGTATGCATCTTTCAGATCGAGAGAAATAAACCAGTCCCCTGGCACATTGCGCGAGGAGTTTCCTGATTGTAAGCATTTTGAACGGTCTTTTGCAAGCACCTTGTTCAAAACCCTGAGATCTAATATGGGTCTGAGGTCACCGCCTTTCTTGGGAACAAGAAAATAACGGCTGTAAAGCCCCGACTCAGCTCAGAGAGGGTGCCACTTTTTCTATGGCCCTTTTGCACAGAAGGCTTGCTATTTCTGAACGAAGCATGCACGCTGCTTCCGTGTTCACAGTGGTTTCGAGCCAGCTCTGAAGCGAGGGGCGGCGATCGAACTGTAGCAAATAGCCCTGTTGTATTGTGCTTAACACCCACTTGGATATCCCTGGAATAGCATCCCACGCTTTGAAGCGTAACGCTAGAGGGTGAATGGCCAATTCGCTCTGATTGTCGCACACAGAGCTGAACAAAATGTGTGAGCTGCGTTTAGTGTGTTCATGCATGATTGCTCGCAGACAGCATGAACAGGCTGTTTTGTGAGTGACTTCCGATTGGAATGAATGGGGAAAGAGTCACATCTGTTACGCGTGATGCGTCAAGCACGGACTTACACACAGAGGAATGGTTGCTGGCCGTGTAACAGAGCGGGCAGAGAATGGGCGCCACGACGCATTTGTGGGCGTATTTATTGACTCTAGCGCCGAGCGGTTCATAACCGCTTTATGTGAGCGTGCTCTGGTGGGGACACGAGACATGCAGTGCTTGTGTGCAGAAGTGAACACTGGATTGTGGGCACATTTTCTACACATAGGGCTGGTCGTGTGACAGAGCCGGCAGAGAATGGGCGCACAGACGCATTTGTGGGCGCTTTCATTGACTCTGACGCTCGAGCTGTTCGTGAATCGCTTTATGAGAGCTGCGTCTGATAGGGGCACGGGATGTGTTATGCTTGTGTGTAGGGGCTGAACACTGGGTTGTGGGCACTTTTTCTACACATAAGACATGTTTGCTCTTTACAAGATTTATTTGGGTCGCCGTGAAAACGGCGCTTGAGTGCAGGCAAGCCGGCAGTGTCACCGGCTTGTTGGCTGCTAAATTCACCACTGTAGTAGCCTGAGAGAAGGGGACTGACAGGGGCAAAGCTTTGACGGTGGTCCGCCGCGGCGGACTGAGCCGCCGCTTGTTCAACACAGTTAGGAAGACTTCGCTGCTCGGGTTTCAGCGCTACCTTAGATCGAGGCCCGCGGGGCGGCGGTCTCGCGGCGGCTGTCTGAGCGCTGACGAGGGCGGCCGCCCTGTCGACGCTGAGAAGTCTGGAGATTGTTGAACTGGGCGCTGTGAAGAGGCTCGTGCAGGAGGCTGATCACGTGAGCTGCCTGCAGAGGAGCTTAGCGACGCCGCAGGAAGAGGTTCATGGCTTGGGTGGCTTTCTGGACTTCTGAGAAGCGGTCAACAATGCCACTCACCGCGGAGCCGAAGAGACCGGTCGGAGAGAGCGGTGCGTTGAGGAACGTGGAGCTTCTGCTTCTCCCATGTCGGCTAGTGTTAGCCATAAGTGTCTCTCGGTCACAGTCAGCGAGGCCATGCACTTCCCTAGAGCTTGGGCTGCAGCTTTGGTAGCGCAAGGGCGCAGGTCTGTCGCGCCAGAGATCAGTAACAGCCTCTGGGTGCCTGCCTTTCTCATCCCACTCCGAAGAAGGTCTGCTTGTAGGATCTGTAAAACGGCCATTGAGTGCAGAGCAGATGCGCTTGGCCGGGCGGCGGAATAGGCGCGCCAACATAGGCGGAAGTCGCTCTGCAGGCCTTAGACGGGAGCACAGGCTTGGAACGCCATCTCACGGAGGGCGGACAAAGGTGTGCTGCTACCGAAGTCCTCGACCGGGGATGGAGGAGTAGCCTCTTCAGTGGCGCCGCCCACCGACGCCAGAGAGGTGGAGACGTGTGAACGGGTCCTGGCTGAAAAGGAGCGCTCCACCGACTTTGCAAGCTCCGTATGTAATTCCGGCAGGAAGGGAGCGCCCGGCCGCGGGTGTAGAGCGGCGATGGCTTTGAAGAAAGCAGCCGCCGAGTCTGTTGGGTGCCTGCTCAGGGGCGGTGACCACTGAGCCCGAGGCGGTCGACGGCCTGTGTGAGGAGGCGTTAACTCCCCTTCGACCGGGCGCGGTCCTGCTGGATTCCTGGGCCGAGGAGGAGGCTTGGGAGCCTGTCCACTCCTCGCTGTCCGAAGCCATGATGGAACAGCGGCCCTTATCCTCCGCTCGTCATCCAAGATGGCAGCAGTGCGGCCGCCGGGCGGCAACTGCGCTCCCGGGGCGGGAGGGTGAAAGCGATGCTCGAGGGAGAGGCTCGGCGAGGCAGTCGCTTCAACCACAGTTTCCGCAGCCTTTGTGAGCGGGCGCTTCTTCCTGCGCTGCTGAGGGTAGGCGGCGCTGGCGGTTTCTGCTTTGATCGCTCGAAGTCGAGCCCGCAGGGTCGACATCGGTAGCTCCTCGCAGAATCGCGATCCGCCTCAGTGAGGGCGAGCTCTGCGTGCCCCAGTCCCAGGCAGAGAGCGCAGATGATGTGGCGGTCTCCTGTGCTGAGAAGGGCTGACATGAGGCGCAAGTGGAGCGAGGCATCTTGAAAAGACGCCAGTACTTTTTGTGAATAGTTCGTGAGAACTAGCTTGCTGAATAAAAGGATACGCCGTCGGATGGCGTAGCTCGCAGGATGGCTGAAGGTGGCTGAGACGGCCGGCTTCTTCTAGCGCTGTCCACGCTTGCTAGATGCCCCTCGAACGGCGACGCTGGCTTCCAGGTCAGCGATGCGGAGAGCTTCGCTGAAGAGATGAAAATCAGGGTTCCAGCCTACTGAACTACGCTTATATGCACTCTAGTCACGCCCATTTTGGCGGGCTTTGATGCAGTGAGCGCTGGACGCCTCTCATTGGATGCGAGTTCGCCTCAAGCTCGTCTATAGGCTGCAGCAGTTGCCACAGAGCAACCTATGAGCTCGCTAGCTAGCCCGCTCAAGGTCTGCAGCTGCCGCGACTGCGCTGATAATGGATACAAAAATTAAGGATAATTTTTGGCTTCAATATCTCAGAAAAGATGAATCTTTCCCGTAGCGTAAGCTAGCTTACGCATATACTGAGAGAACCTCTCTGTGGCAGGGTGGAGGGCGGGCCGGGTCGTGATCCTGCGCGCCCGGTCCCGTATTAGGCTAATTATCTGTCCCTGAGGTTTAAAGGCCGACAGCAGAGGGCTGTGCAGAGAGAGAGATCGTTAGCGGACATGTCCGCCATGTGTGTTTGTTTATGTGTACTGTTAAGTTTTTCATTAAAATATTATTTATGTTGAAAAGCCGGTTCTCGCCTCCTCCTTGCCCCATCCTTGAGCTGTTTTACACTGGTGCCGAAAGCCCGGAGGGAGGAGGGATACGCCGCAGTAGAGTTCTCGCCACTACCGGCCCACTCTAACGGAGCAGCCGCGCCATCTGCCGGGGACGAGGAGCCCAGCCGCCTGAGCGAGGACGATGGCCGCCGACCGCGAGGGGAGGAGGGGCTCTTAGCCGACCGCCTGGAGCGAGAGAACCGCTGCCAGGGGCGGAGGAGTCGCCTACCGCCGCTGAAACGCGGGCGGGTTGGAGACCGCCGATCACGAAGCGGGAGGGGCTCACTGCCGACCGCCTGAGCGGGAGAACCGCTGCCAGGGGCGGGGAGACCCTTCTAGTCCCCGGAACGCCGGGCGGGTGTTCCGTCCGCCAGGGGCTGGAGGACTGCCGCGATCCGCCCGAGAGGCGCCGCTGTCGTCCGACAAAGGGTGGAGGAGTGGCCGAGGAACAAGCTGCGGCGATCGGAGAACTGGCGAGTAAGAGTTTTTTTTTTTTTTTCTCATCTCTCTCTCTCTCTCTCTCTCACTGTCGCCTGCGCTGGCCTTTACCTCTCTTAAAATTTATAGTTTTGGGGGTACTACACTCTTACAGGAAGTACCCCCCATTTTAATTAGTTCTGTTTCCTCCCTTGTCCCTCCCTCGCCCAGGTAGATGGGGATGACCTGCCGGCAGACAGCTGAAGGCGCCCTTCCCCAGGGAAAGAGGGGGATGTACGTCAGGCCGGGGCTCCCCAGCCTGAGAGAACGGGGAGGAATGTGGCAGGGTGGAGGGCGGGCCGGGTCGTGATCCTGCGCGCCCGGTCCCGTGATTAGGCTAATTATCTGTCCCTGAGGTTTAAAGGCCGACAGCAGAGGGCTGTGCAGAGAGAGAGATCGTTAGCGGACATGTCCGCCATGTGTGTTTGTTTATGTGTACTGTTAAGTTTTTCATTAAAATATTATTTATGTTGAAAAGCCGGTTCTCGCCTCCTCCTTGCCCCATCCTTGAGCTGTTTTACACTCTCGTAAGAGAACCATATATAATGTGTGAGAAAAATATTAAGCATAATATTCCAAAGACATTCAAATTTCAATTGTAAACTTTTAATAAATGACAACATTCAAGATAATTAAAACAAAATAAAATTTTTATTAAACAATTATAGTATGATTTGATTAATTTAATTTCTTTCAAAAACTATAGCTGTTAATAGTAGTAATAATAATAATAAATCTATTCATTTCAAACCAGTTTTTAGAAAGCAGAATGAATGAAGTTCAAATTAAAAACTCTCATCATTCGGCACTTGATATGCAGTTCATAGTTACAGGTGAAACTCGAAAAATTAGAATATCATGCAAAAGTTCATTAATTTCAGTAATTCAACTTAAAAGGTGAAACTAATATATTATATAGACTCATTACAAGCAAAGTAAGATATTTCAAGCCTTTATTTGATATAATTTTGATGATTATGGCTTACAGCTTATGAAACCCCAAATTCAGAATCTCAGAAAATTAGAATATTACATGAAATCAATAAAAAAAAGGATTTTAAATACAGAAATATCGGCCCTCTGAAAAGTATAATCATGCATATGTACTCAGTACTTGGTTTGGGCCCCTTTTGCATTAATTACTGCCTCAATGCGGCGTGGCATGGATGTTATCAGCCTGTGGCACTGCTGAGGTGTTATGGAAGACCAAGATGCTTCAATAGCGGCCTTCAGCTCTTCTGCATTGTTTGGTCTCATGCCTCTCATCTTTCTCTTGGCAATGCCCCATAGATTCTCTATGGGGTTCAGGTCAGGCGAGTTTGCTGGCCAATCAAGCACAGTAATACCATGGTCATTGAACCAGGTTTTGGTACTTTTGGCAGTGTGGGCAGGTGCCAAGTCCTGCTGGAAAATGAAGTCAGCATCTCCATAAAGCTTGTCTGCTGAAGGAAGCATGAAGTGCTCTAAAATGTCCCGGTAGACGGCTGCATTGACTCTGGACTTAATAAAGCACAGTGGACCAACACCAGCCGATGATATGGCTCCCCAAACCAACACAGACTGTGGAAACTTCACACTGGACTTCAAGCATCTTGGATTGTGTGCCTCTCCATTCTTCCTCCAGACTCTGGGACCTTGGTTTCCAAATGAGATGCAAAATTTGCTCTCATCAGAAAAGAGGACTTTGGACCACTGAGCAACAGACCAGTTCTTTTTTTCTTTAGCCCAGGTAAGACGTTTGACATTTGAAGCCCATGTCCAGGACCCGTCTGTGTGTGGTGGCTCTTGATGCAGTAACTCCAGCCTCAGTCCACTCCTTGTGAAGCTCCCCACACATTTGAATGGCCTTTTCCTGACAATCCTCTCCAGGCTACGGTCATCCCTGCTGCTTGTGCACCTTTTTCTTCCACACTTTTCCCTTCCACTTAACTTTCTATTAATGTGCTTTGATACAGCACTTTGAGAACATCCAACTTCTTTTGCAATTACCTTTTGAGGCTTTCCCTCCTTGTGGAGGGTGTCAATGATGGTTTTCTGCACAACTGTCAGGTCAGCAGTCTATCCCATGATTGTGAATTCAACTGAACCAGACTGAGAGACCATTTAAAGGCTCAGGAACCCTTTGCAGGTGTTTAGCTGATTAGAGTGTGACACTCTGAGCCTACAATACTGAACCTTTTCACAATATTCTAATTTTCTGAGATTCTGAATTTGGGGTTTTCATAAGCTGTAAGCCATAATCATCAAAATGATATCAAATAAAGGCTTGAAATATCTTACTTTGCTTGTAATGAGTCTATATAATATATTAGTTTCACCTTTTAAGTTGAATTACTGAAATTAATGAACTTTTGCACGATATTCTAATTTTTCGAGTTTCACCTGTATACTAATAAATGTATTGATTTTAAACTCGATTTTGCTACAGTATACAGGACTTGATGTCCACCAAATCTGGTGATAAAAACAAAATGTGTTGATAACCACTGAACTAAAAAGGAAAATAAAATGTTGCTTCTTACTACCACATTCTTCTTACTAACACCTTTTTTTTTCTTTACTCTCAAATACATAAAGAAAATTATAAAAAATTAGACAAAGGCATCTGCCAACACAACCTACATTAGTATATATATATATATATATATATATACACATATATAAAAAACTGTTTTCCAGGGGATGAACAGACATCCACAACATAATCTCAATGTCTGTCTATCTGCCTTTTTCTCTCATTCTCTCACTACAGCGTTTTACACATGCACCTGCAGAGATTTTACAAAGTGTGGAAAGCAAACCTAATTTTGTTCCAAACCAACTGGGACATATTAAGTATGTCTTATTTTTCTTGAAAATTCCTGTTGTGGTGTAAATAACCACAACATACAGACTCAACCATCTGTTCCAAATGAATAGTTAATTGTAATCATAACATAGTTCGAAATAAATTGTTTATAGCGATACTTTATGGCCCTGCCAATACGCAGCATCACGCGCCATCACGTTCAATGAGGCGTTTCTCTCTGCGTGAGTACTCACTGATGATGACTCTCCAGCCTTCTTGGCTTTGTTGTCTCACTATGATTGCGCTCAAATTGGCAAGCAATACAGAGCCGGGCTATGAATGCACCTTCACTCATTAATCACCATTCAACTGCATCGCCGCAGAGTGAAACCTCCCCCGCTTATTTACCAACAGTGGAGAGGAGCTTCTCTAATATAACGTGTCACTGTTTCCTGTGGACTCGAGCAGTATAACTCCCTCCATACACACAGTGCTGTCAGACCCTAAGAAGAAAGTGACAAGAATCATGGGGCCGGGGGTGACTTTCAAAAGCTGGCACAGCTGACTTCACTTCAAAAACATAACTCTTCATCCACAAGAAGATTCCCCTTCCATTTACTTCAGCCCAGCCTTTTTCTACTGTGATCTAGCTAATACAGAAATTGCAGGAGAAAACAAGCTAATTTGGATGTGGCAGAAAGCTTTCTACAATTATTTATTTTATTACTATTCCAACTATTCCAATAATCCAACTGGCCAATATTCAAAGCAACTTTAAAAATGAAACAACACTGCTTTACACCATGTTGGAAATATCGTACTGTGATTATCCATCACTATTTTACTTAAAGGCTAGGTCATTTTCTTAATTGTTCAGATGCTAGGGATGTGCACACATCCCTGAGTTTTCACATACTTTGAAATGACAGCAATGATAAATCATGAAAATGCATTATTTGCATGCTTGGTTTTATTAACTTCAAAACATTTCATAATGATCCAGTGACAAAGTCCAGTAACAACAAACAACAAATGTGCTGAAATGGCACCTAATTTTAATTTTGTGATTTGTTATGGTGGCATTTTGGTGGTACATTGCGGTCTGATTGGTTAGATGAGGGGCGTCAGGGGGCATCCTGCGTCATGACTCTACATGGTGCCATTCTGTCTGGGGCAGCAACAGCACTGAACACGTTATGGAGAGCATTAGAGGATGTACACACAGGACATGCTTTTGCATTACAAAAAACCTAGAGAGAGTGCAACAGAATGGAACCGAATGCATTGTCTTAAAGGAATAGTTCACTCAAAAATGAAAATCCTCATTGTTTACACACCCTCGTATTGTTCTAAACCTGCATGACTTTCCTTCTTATGTGGAAAACAAGAAATGTTTTATTGAATAAAACAGCCCATCTTCTTAGAGCTAAACTGTGTACTCATCAAGACATCAAGATTTTCAATGAAAAATGACTATGAAATAGTAATAGAAAATGTTCTAGTATGGTACGGATTCGGAAGACAAGGAATATGAAACAGGAGAGGAATAGACTAATTTTATGATAAGTTTGGGTCCTTTTTAAAACTTTAAAGTGAGGCACTATCCACTGCCATCATTTTGAAAACATGGGCTCTCCGACTCTCCATTCACTCCCTTTCAAATGCATCGGTAACACTTTACATTAAGGTTCCATTCGTTAACATTAGTTAATGCATTAGGTATCATGAACTAACAATGAACAATATATTTTTTACAGCATGCATTAATCTTTGTTAATGTTAGTTAATAAGTAATAAAAGTTCATAGTGCATGAAATAATGTTAAAATATACAACTTTTGATAAAATAAATTTCCTACTATATGTTAAAATTAACATTAACTAAGATTAATAAATGCAGTAAAAGTATTGTTCATTGTTAGTTCATGTAAACTAAAGTTAACAAATAGAACCTTATTGTAAAGTGTTACCAACGCATCTGAATGTGGGAGACAAGAAACGTAAGTTCATACAAAGAAATATAATTTTCCACAGTGGAAGAAAGTTTAGAGTTTGGTGAACGTGTGAATCCATATGATGAGAGGACGCGTGACAATTAAATTATCTTTATGTCACACTGACCTCTTGGCTTAATACAAAGAATACATATTTCAAATCTGCATATTTTATTGATGCAGTTAAGACAATTTACACTCACTGAGCACTTTATTAGGAACACAAGGCTCCTCATAAAGTGCATGATGTGGTCTTCTGCCCATCCGCATCAAGGGTTGAAGTGTTGTGCATTTAGAGAAGCTATTCTGCTCACTACAGTTGTACAGAGTGGTTGAGTTACCATAGCCTTTCTGTCTGTAGCCTCCGTAGCTCAAACCAGTCTGGCCATTCTCCGTTGACCTCTCTTATCAACAAGGCAGTTCTGTCTGCAGAACTGCCACTCACTGGTTGTTTTTGGCACCATTCTGAGTAAACTCTAGAAACTGTTGTGTGTGAAAATCCCAGGAGTTACAAAATCACTGAGATAAAAATTTTCCCCCATTCTGATTGTTGATGTGAACATTATCTGAAGCTCCTGACCCGTATCTGCATGATTTTAAGCATTGCACTGCTGCCTCACAGTTGGCGGATTTGATAAGCGCATGAATAATTAGGTGTACAGGTGTACCTAATAAAGTGCCCAGTGAGCGTATTTGAACATTTGTAATACAGTATTATGTATTATTTGTGATAAAATTATTTAATTAGGCGTGGCATTCCGAAAACAATTCCCATGTTAAAAGCCTAGTGTGACTGCCCCTTAAGAAAGAAATGTATACAGGTTTGAAACAACATGAGGTTGTTTAAATTATGACATAATTTTCCATTTTGGGTGAACTATTCCTTGTAGATGCATTTTTACACTTCATCTTAAAAATACAATGTACATATCGAAAGATGCTGTAAAAACAATGGGATGCAATTCAACTATGTGGCATGGGGAGGGGGGGCGTGGTCATGTGCCTGATTGCCAGAAAAGGGTGCTGGTGCTGGTGCTGGTGTTGCAACCTCCCCGGAACCCACGCCACCCGTGGCACTAATGAAGATGGGGCCGGACGACGACCCGGAGGCCTTCCTGGACCTCTTTGAAAAGACGGAGAGGTATGGAAGTGGCCTCCCGACCAGTGGGCAGCCCGTCTATGGCCCTTACAATCCAAGGAGGCGCAGCTTGTGGCAAAACAACTTCCTGCCGCCAGCCTCCTTAATTACCAACACCTAAAGAAGGCCATCCGGCAACAGGTTGGTCATAGTCCCGAACAGATCAGTCAGCTCTTTTGGTCCTTGGCAGAGGACTACATGGCAGCATTTCTGGGGAGGATGCAGCGCCAGCCACCTCTCTGGCAATCAGGCACATGAACACGCCCCCCCCCCAAGTTCGAATCCAGGACATGCTGAGTGACTCCAGCCAGGTCTCGTAAGCAACCAAATTGGCCCGGTTGCTAGGGAGGGTAGAGTAACATGGCGTAACCTCCTCGTGGTTGCTATAATGTGGTTCGCTCTCGGTGGGGCTCGTGGTGAGTTTTGCGTGGATGCTGTGGAGTATAGCACGAAGCCTCCACTCGCGCTATACCTCCGCGGTAACGTGCTCAACAAGCCACGTGATAAGATTTGCGGATTGACGTCTCAGACACGCAGGCAACTGAGATTCATCGTCCACAAACGGATTGAGTCACTACGCCACCATGAAGACCTAGAGCGCAATGGGATTTCCAAATTGGGGAGAAAAAGTGTAAAAAAAAAAAAAAAAACTGATTAACTTGGTGTGAGTGATATTGGTGCGCAATGTTTTTAAAAATATTTTAATGCATTTAGTTTAGCCTTTACTGTATGCGCACAATATAATTCCTGCACTTACCGATATACACAAGCTAGGTGTGGACAGAGGTCAAAATCAAGAAGTTTGTAAACAAAAACACAACGTTTTTGTCTTTAAAAAGAACGAGGGCATATCAGCAGCAATGATTGGCTGACTCAAACACACGAGAACGATTTGGAACTCACAATCACATCACATCAAAAGCCTTGAACCACAACAGAGATTTTAAAACCATACAAAGATACACAGATCCACTGAGTGCATATTCACACACAATGATCCTCACAAACAGGGAGAGTTAATAGGCAAGGATGTGTCTATTAGAGTATTTGCTCATGCGAATAATTGTTGGACAAAGGCAGAGCGGATGGTGTGAATGATCTTGACTCAAGGGGGATGGCCATACAGACCTGATGAACCTTTTTGGTGTATGGCAGTTCTCTGCAGTCCATTATGGGGCTTAATAACAGTATTTGAAGTCACTGTGTCTACACCAGCCCTACAAGGTACTTGACATCACAAAAGCTTTCCTCCTTAAGAAAAAAGATAGCAAGACCTGTCAGGATAAAAGTACCTTCCCATTACGATCAAAAATTATGATGTGTATTCTCCCTTTGTGCTGCTTTACACTATTTTGGGAGTGCTTTTTTTTTTTTAAACAGCGATTCTCAGAAATAAGCTGATATAGACTGCTTTTCAAAGCAAACTGTGGGAGGGCTCGGGGTACTCAATTGTTCACAACCTGCTTTTATATCTTTGAATTGATGAGATGGAAAAGAAAGAGAACAAAATGGTATATGTATGAGATTCACAGGCTCCAGCGGGAGTTGTTATGTTGCTGGCATAGTCATGCGACACTGGCACGCTAAGGCAAGGTGATGGAGCAACACAAGTTAAGTAGTCCTGCTAAGGGGTGCAATATGCACTCATATTAAAGCATGCTTATGAGATACATTCTTTCAGTGGGAAGATGATCTTGGTAATAGGTCATTTATTGCAATCACAAAACTACTGTTAGTTAACCTCTTAGAAAGTTGGTAAGAATCCCATCCTCATAAAGTAATGAGTATGATGAACTTTCAAAAGTAAAATGTAGGGTACAATGATACTGAAAGCATTACATACTGTATATTTTGAGATGAAAGACTTGCTTATAATTTTTTTAGGATATTTTGTAAAAAGAAAATTTAAAATTTTGGGACCAGAAAAATTAAATAAAAAACTTTACCGTAAATGGGATACATTTTGCTGCATTGTACCCTACATTCACTTTCTGCATGCATGTTAACCAAAATCTATTTCTGTGTGCTGAACTGGATTTGCAATTTGATCTAAACATTTAGATTAAATTTATGGACTTGGAGGGCGCTTTTATCCAAAGTGACTTACAGTGCATTCAAGGTATACATTTTGGGCTACAGGAGCATTTATTCAGGATACAGGTCACTTATACAGCTTTGCTAATTATTTACAGCACTGTTTTCTCTTGTGCAGCCCCTAGCAACCATGCTGACTTGCTCTTTGGAAACAACCCCATGTTCCTCTCGTCACCACAGCTGGCATGCTAACAGGTAGTACACATGACTGACAGGCAGAAAAGCGCCTTGGTTAAGAAACTGTGAGTTTGAGGAAGCCAAACTAGCAATTGAGGTTGAATTGGGGACATTTTTGCCATTGAACTTGATTGACAAAATATTAAAAGTAAGACAACATGTGAGGGTAACTGAGTGTCCATCCTGTCAGAGACCAAAACTAGAATATTCTTATCTAGCAAAAAAAATAAAAAAAAGGCTCTAAGAGACTAGAATTTTAGGCTATCAATTCACATCAATTCCCAGATGCTGGTTTTCATGGGTTACATTCATAAGTAATTTAATAACTTGTGCATGAAATGGAGAAAAAGCAACATTTCAAACTCGCTGTAATAAACACCGTAACAAACATCCATATTTATAGATAAAGCTAAGGGAAAGCACAGAGAATCTCACCGATCTGTTTACGGTACTGATCGACCGGCTGCTTGACAGAACTTGCATCCTTTTTTCCCATCTTTCACCTGACAAACACACAGAATGAAAAATATGTGTGTATGAGAGAAGAGCAAGAGCAGTTAACAGTGAACAGCTTACAGGAATAGTTTCACGAAAATAAAGATTCTGTTATAATTTTGATACCCTCATATCGTTATAATCCTACAGTGGGTACGGAAAGTATTCAGACCCCCTTCAATTTTTCACTCTTCGTTATATTGCAGTCATTTGCTAAAATCATTTAAGTTCATTTTTTTTTCCTCATTATTGTACACACAGCACCCCATATTGACAGAAAAACACAGAATTGTTGACATTTTTGCACATTTATTAAAAAAGAAAAACTGAAATATCACATGGTCCTAAGTATTCAGACCCTTTGTTCAGTATTTAGTAGAAGCACCCTTTTGATCTAATACAGCCATGAGTCTTTTTGGGAAAGATGCAACAAGTTTTTCACATCTGGATTTGGGTATCCTCTGCCATTCCTCCTTGCAGATCCTCTCCAGTTCTGTCAGGTTGGATGGTAAACGTTGGTGGACAGCCATTTTCAGGTCTCTCCAGAGATGCTCAATTGGGTTTAAGTCAGGGCTCTGGCTGGGCCATTCAAGATCTGTCACGGAGTTGTTGTGAAGCCACTCCTTCGTTATTTTAGGGTCATTGTCTTGTTGGAAGGTGAACCTTCGGCCCAGTCTGAGGTCCAGAGCACTCTGGAGAAGGTTTTCGTCCAGGATATCCCTGTACTTGGCCGCATTCATCTTTCCCTCGATTGCAACCAGTCGTCCTGTCCCTGCAGCTGAAAAACACCCCCACAGCATGATGCTGCCACCACCATGCTTCACTGTTGAGACTGTATTGGACAGGTGATGAGCAGTGCCTGGTTTTCTCCACACATACCGCTTAGAATTAAGGCCAAAAAGTTCTATCTTGGTCTCATCAGACCAGAGAAATTATTTATCACCATCTTGGAGTCCTTCAGGTGTTTTTTAGCAAACTCCATGCAGGCTTTCATGTGTCTTGCACTGAGGAAAGGCTTCCGTCGGGCCACTCTGCCATAAAGCCCCGACTGGTGGATGGCTGCAGTGATGGTTGACTTACTACAACTTTCTCCCGTCTCCCGACTGCATCTCTGGAGCTCAGCCACAGTGATCTTTGGGTTCTTCTTTACCTCTCACACCAAGGCTCTTCTCCCCCGATAGCTCAGTTTGGCCGGACGACCAGCTCTAGGAAGGGTTCTGGTCATCCCAAACGTCTTCCATTGAAGGATTATGGAGGCCACTGTGCTCTTATGAACCTTAAGGGCAGCAGAATTTTTTTTGTAACCTTGGCCAGATCTGTGCCTTGCCACAATTCTGTCTCTGAGCTCTTCAGGCAGTTCCTTTGACCTCATGATTCTCATTTGCTCTGACATGCACTGTGAGCTGTAAGGTCTTATATAGACAGGTGTGTGGCTTTCCTAATCAAGTCCAATCAGTATAATCAAACACAGCTGGACTCAATTGAAGGTGTAGAACCATCTCAAGGATGATCAGAAGAAATGGACAGCACCTGAGTTAAATATATGAGTGTCACAGCAAAGGGTCTGAATACTTAGGACCATGTGATATTTCAGTTTTTCTTTTTTAATAAATGTGCAAAAATGTCAACAATTCTGTGTTTTTCTGTCAATATGGGGTGCTGTGTGTACAATAATGAGGAAAAAAAATGAACTTAAATGATTTTAGCAAATGGCTGCAATATAACAAAGAGTGAAAAATTGAAGGGGGTCTGAATACTTTCCGTACCCACTGTACATGCAGTTATTTTCTCTGTGGAGAAAAAAAAGGAAACATTTTGAAGAGTTTTCACACAGCTCGTTAAGAAACAATGACAGTATATCATGACCATGTCTGTCAAGATCCAAATAAAACCAACACCATTAAAGTACCATAGTCCATATGACTTGTGTACTACACTTAAAATCTAGATCCAAACAATAGATTTGTGTTATCAAATACTTAAAAAAATATTTAAAATGTAAAACAATACTGTAGTCCACAAGCATAAATTTGCTAAGGATATGTCTCTAAAGGGAAAATACTAAATCAATGAAGGGCTGTAAATTCTTGTGTAAAGTGCTGGGTTTATTAATTCAGATCACTTCTTAAATGTAATCTGGTAATGATTACAAATGAAATGACTAGGATTTTAGTCAGTAATGTAATCTATTGGATTACATTTCAAAGTAATCTAATTTGATTGCTTTTGGATTACGTCAAACCTAATTCTTGTTTATTTGATGTCACATGTATTTCAGTAGGATAAGATGGTACCATTCTGACAAAATGTTGCTTAAATGCATAAAAGATGCATAAAATGTCACAAAACCGCATTCATGTACATTTTTGAAAACAAGTACAAAAGCAATTAGCCAAACTAAAAACTAACTTTACTGCACTAATGCAATCAGTTCTGCCTTTACGTGTGGATTACCGCTCCATCTTCAGTATGGCCAGCTGGCTGATGACTCGTATCTGGTCTGTGTATGCAATTCCACAACCACCCCTCCTTAGAAAAACACTCTAATACTTACCAAATATTTATCAGCAGTTGGCTGATTTAGAATGAAAATGTAATTTAAAATAAAAAGAATTAGATTGCTTGGTTAATTTGTAATCCATAAAAAGTAACTAATCTGATTATTACAATTATTTTAAAATGTAATTTAATCTATTTACAAGTACTTGACTTTTGGAATTTGATTATGTAATCTTATTCCATGTAATCTGTAACTACCTAGCACTGCTTGTGCATGAATGGGCATACTAACAATGTTGACTTGACAGCTAGACATTGCTTGTCTATAAATCACCAGTGACGTCTGACTACACTGTCAGAATTCAGCATTCCTTCTCAAATTGCCATGGGTCTTTGTGCAAGAGGGACAGTATCTTGAAACTAGAAAGAGGAATTTTATGTGAGGCACATCCCCAGAGATGGCAAGGGACTTCAAGAAATTAAATCATGTGAAGGTCAATTTGAATGTCTCCCCACGACAGCAAGCCTCCAACACTGCTCCATGCTGAATTTCTCTGGTCAAGAGTACAAGTTTTAAGTTATTCAATGTATTAAATGTGCACTCAGTAATTTTTCCCCCATTAAATTTTTTCTCTTAAAGAAATTGTAATTTTGAAACATATAAAATCATGACCACTCACATGAGATGAAGATACCAGTCATATCAGTAACCTGATAAAAGCTGTTTTATTCTACATGGAGAGGGTCCCCCACATGGGGGCTGCCATGTTAGAATCACATGACCAGTCAAATACTGCTCGCCTAATCTCAGTAGCCACCCTGTTATTGGACACTTTAAATCTTTGATTAAATTAATCTTATCTAAATACTGACGGTTCTGTAATTACTTTTTCCCAAGAATTGTACTTTTTAAGTAGTATAAAAAAATTATATTTTACTTTACATTTTAAGTGCAGTAACTGTACTTTTACAGCACTATTTTCCCACCGTCTGTGTTTGCTACTTCCCTGTCCTGATTTTGTTTTTTTCTATCAACATGATTGGCTAGGGAGAGTCTCGTGACTCCCGTCAAATTAAATCACACTTAAAAACTTGAACGGCAGCTGCAGATCTGGCGCCAACTGTGGAGGATGCCTCAAGCCCAGTTTACAACCGAACATCTCGGCCGCACCTGGAAGGGCTTTTCGCAGTGAAAAAGGCCAATTGCTTGATCGTGTCATGTGAGTTTTACGTGCTCAAACCAGATATCAGCATAAATCCTGCCTCTAATTTGAAGAAACATTGAGGTAAATTTCATATTTCTTTTTACTAGATTCTGTGTGTCTATAATGTAGCTTGTAATTTAACCATCTATCAATATTAGATTATTGGGTTGATTTGAGAGATTAATGCAATGTTATCAATAGGTCTGGGCAATAAAATGATCTAGATGTTTATCGAAAAAAAAGAGAGATGTCCATGATCAAACTTTTGAGTAGTTTTCTATATTTAGCATATGTTTTATAATCTAGGACAGGGGTGTTCATTACATCAATAGCGATAGCAAGAGCACCACTGGTTGGATGATCTAGATGAAATATAAAAGATTGACCTTTTATTTCCTGACATCTGTAGCTGTGTGCTGTTTTATTGATAGGCGGCTAATGTTTGAGCGCTATCACGCCTAAATGTTCAAATACACTTTATAATTCTGCCAATAACCGTCTTGATGAGGATTTAATGAAAACGCAGTCGTTTATGTCTAAAGTGAATTTAAACAGTGGGACAAAACGCATCTATGACTTACTTTCTTCAGAACACAAATTACGATTTTTAGAAGAATATTTCAGCTCTGTAGGTCTGGTGAAGGGGTGCCAAAATTCTGATGCTCCAAAAAGCACATAAAAGCAGCATAAATGTAATACATTCAACTTATTTAGTTTTTTTTTTTGCATTTATTGCATTATTTGAAAAAGTTTTATGCACAACAATAACGCTCTGTCAGCATTAAGGGAAATTTAGACCCTACACATACACTGATTTTAATGTAATTGTTTCATACATTAAAATTGAAAATGGTGATCAGTGTATTGAAAATAACTTTTAAAATTTAAATTTCTGTTATAACATCTCCCTTTAATTTTTTGGAATCAGATTCATGTAGTGTTTATCATAGATAAGTGATGCATTTTAAAATTTGGCATACAGCGTTCATTATAATGGGGCATAGGTTTTGCAACTCGGTACTCATTACTTGAGTACTTTTAAATGAGCTACTTTTTTACTCTAACAGGAGTAGTTTTTAGGACAGCTACTTTTACTCTACTCACACTACAAGGCTCATACTAAAGCAGCTGGGGCCATCTTAACGCTATCAGATGTTCTTTCCCAATTCCTATTCTTTCAGGGGGGAAAGACCCTGCGGAAACCACACCTCCCCAGGCTGGGGGAGGTAAAGAGTGGTGGAATACATCACATGCTATTCTAAGTCGCATGTGGAGAATGGCGCGGTGGTAGAGCCTATCTCATTGGGAGGGAGGAGCTGCTACAAACACGCGCGACCAGGGGGCAGTGAGGACTGACTAAGGGTGACGCGAATCCGCTAGCAAGGGTACCATATCGCGGAAAATACACACAGGGGGACAAGTCCACACGGGGGCCCGACCTGTGGAGCACCTTTTCCAGTGCAGAGTAATTTGAGTACTTGCATTGGGTTTGGTTGGGGAATTCCTCCATTGAATTCGCGGACCAGAAGGCTAGGGAGGAGTCATCCAGGGAGTTAGTGGGATCTCCTGGGATAAGAGCGCACAATATTACCTCAGCGGGTAAAGGGCGCTAGGTGCAAGCAGTACACCTGGTCAGTTGTTACCGCATTACTGAGTTCTACCGGCTCGGACCTGAGAAAACATGGGATGAAACCGACTCAACCCTGAGATCATAAAATCTCGTAAAAGGTATTGGGTGTTGCCCACTCCCACTGCTCAGCATATGTCTGCTAAGGAGGTGCCTTTGACCAGTGCCCACGAGGATGCCACACTTCTTGTCGAGTGTGCTCGAACCCGCAAGGAGGCGGGCACGGCCTGGGTGTGGTAGGCGAATGCTATGGCATCAACCACCCAGTGGGAAAGCCTCTGTTTGGAGACAGCGTTCCCTTTCCGCTGTCCGCCAAAGCAGACAAAGAGCTGCTCAGAACATCTAAAGCTCTGTGTGTGGTGCAAATAGATACGCAAAGCAAGTACCGGACACAGCAACAAAGGGGCTGAGTCTGCCTCCTCTAGGGGCAGCGCTTGCAGGTTCACTACCTGGTCTCTGAAGGGAGTTGTTGGAACCTTGGGCACGTAGCCCGGTCGCGGTCTTAGGATGACATGAGTGTCTGCCGGACCGAAATCCAGGCAGGTATCACTGACAGAGAATGCTTGCAGGTCCCCGACCCTCTTGATGGAGGCGAGCGCGATCAGGAGGGCCGTCTTCAGGAAGAGTTCCTTGAGTTCAACTGATTCTAGCGGCTCGAAGGGGGGGTCTCTGAAGGCCCGTGAGGACCACTGAGAGATCCCAGGCTTGGCTGGGAAGGGTTCAACCTCCGGTCGCCTCTAAGGAACCTGATAACCAAGTCGTGCTTACCCAAAGACTTGCCATCTACTGCGTTGTGGTGGGCCACAATAGCGGCAACATACACATTTAAGGTGGAGGGGGACAGCCTCCGCTCCAACCTCTCCTGCAGAAATGAGAGCACTGAACCGACTGCGCACCTCTATGTGTCTTCAGACCAGCAAGAACACCAATTCACGAACAAGTGCCACATCAGGGTGTAAAGTTGCCTGGTAGAGGGAGATCTGGCTTGGTTGATCATGTCTACACGACAGCAGGTGGTAGGACAGCTAGATCTTCCGCATCCCATCCAGGGGCCAGACGTGGAGGTTCCAGAGGTGTGGGCATGGATGCCAGAGGGTGCCCTGTCCCTGAGAAAGAAGGTCCTTCCTCAGGGGAATTCGCCAGGGAGGGGCTGTAGCGAGAAACACGAGATCCGAGAACCAAGTGCGAGAGGGCCAGTAGGGGGCCACCAGAATGACTTGTTCCTCGTCCTCCCTGACCTTGCATAGCAGCTGTGCAAGAAGGCTCACTGGGGGAAATGCGTACTTGTGCAGCCCCTGGGCCAGCTGTGTGCCAGCATGTCTGTCCCGAGGGGAGCTTCCATTCGGGGGTACCAGAGCGGGCAGTGGAAGGTCTCTCAGGAGGCGAACAGGTCTACCTGTGCCTTGCCGAACCCAAATCAGCTGGACCGACTGGGGGTGGAGCCTCCATTCTCCGCTGGGCGTACGCTGTCGCAATAGCACGTCCGCTGCCACGTTGAGGCTGCCTGGGATGTGAATGGCACACAGCTGGGTCCAAAGGAGGAGACGGCAGGCGAGTTGTGACATGTGACGGGAGAGTACGCCACCTTGGCGATTTATGTGCGCTACCGTTGTGGTGCCCCGAACTAGTGGGAGAAATCTCCGAAGGGCAAGAAGTACAGCCAACAACTCTAGGCAATTGATGTGCCAGTGCTGCGGGCCCTTTCCACGGCCCGTGGATGCGTGCCCGTTCCACACGGCGCCCCAACCCTGCTTTGAGACGTCTGTGGTGACCAGGGGCGAGCTTGCCCTTTTCCCAGATGACCTGAAGCCCTAAGTGGCTGAGGTGCCTGATAACCTGGTCCCTGTGGATGCAGAGTAACTCTCGGGAGTGGGCCAGAATGAGCCAGTCAGCGAGGTAGTTGAGTATGTGGACACCTGCTTCCAGAAGCGGGGCAAAGGCTGCCTCTGCGACCTTCGTAAAGACACGAGGGGACAGGGACATGCCGAAGGGGAGGACCTTGTACTGACACGCGAACCGTAGAAAGGGTCGATGATGAGGCAAGATTGAGACGTGGAAGTACGTGTCCTTCAGGTCTACTGCTGCGAACCAATCTAGATGCCGGACGCAAGTTAAGATGTGTCTTTGCATGAGCATTTCGAACGGGAGTTTGTGCAAGGCCGGTTGAAAACTCGCAAGTCCAAGATCGGTCGGAAGCCGCCGCCTTTTTTGGGTACGATGAAGTAAGGGCTGTAGAAACCCTTCTTCAACTCAGCTGGAGGGACAGGCTCTATTGCGTCTTTGAGTAAGAGAATCACGATTTCCGCACGCAGGGACTTGGCGTCTTCTTTTCCTCAAAGTCTTCATATAGATAATGATTTACATACTTGATTGAAACTTTCTATATGAATTCACATTGCAGAGAATTAAAAAAATTATCCAGTTGCCATATGCATGATTTGAAGCTGTCTGATCATTCAATGCACTTTTAAAGTGATTGTAACACTGCATGATTGTCCATTTACAGTAAAGGGCATACATTCCATCTCATTTTACACTACTCTGACTTTTCCCAATAGTGATCTCAGATTGATTTCCATAGCAACTGAGGTGAAAAAAACTGAAGGGAAATCTGATGTATGATATAATGGTTAGTTTGAAGGGAAATGGAAATTTGAAATTGGTAATAGATTAAGTGCATTAAGGCATTAGCAATACTTATAGCCTCATAAGCTGTTTTTTATCATCAGCTGGTCAGGGAGCCCTTTATCAAGATTCTATGCTCCTCACAATACTATTTGAAATCAATACTATTTCTTCTGTTAAAGACTGGGGGAAAAAAAGGATGCATGAGCCAAAGGGCACGTTTATGTTTCTGATAATGTTTAAACCTCTCTGACCTATTCTCTCCCTGAGAAATTGAGTGCCAGACCTTCGACCCGATCTGTTTTGGCTCATAAGCCGTAGAGATCTCCTGAGGAAAGGTGTGCAGAGCCCAGTAACACTGATTAGCATGGAAAACAGCGAAGAGCCGCAGGAAGTGCCGAGGTGCATGTAAACAGAATTAAAAAGCTGCTTTCATCCTTACTTGCAGCATGAATGTGAGCTGAAATCTCTCCTAAGGTTGCCTTTGCTAAATGAGTTCAAGGGTTGCCTCAGCATCCCAGTTTTAATGTCTTTAATCTTTACTTTAAGTTGATGTAATTACAAGGTTTCCACTTGCAACAACAAAGTAGGAGAAAAGGTTTGAATTACTTTCCCAAATAGACTGGAGGAAGAGAACCATTACTGTGTTTACACAACATGTTTTGAGTCAAGCCCAGGGGCATGACCTACAGTGACCAAATGCTTACTTTGTAATGAGTGTGACCACTGAAGGAAGTTGACATGGGCTGCTAAGTGGCGAACATGCCCATCTTCTAGAAATCTCTATTCTGTTCTGCCCATATACTCTCTGGTGTTGTAATCGGTGAGGATTCAATCAGAGGCCAGGAAGTAACAGGGTCACAGAGTGTGCTATTTGGTCAACTCTGTCCAAGCAACATCCCTCACCTCACAAGACAGCACTTAGCCTAGCTGTGCACAAAAGATAAATAATTACATGAAAGCTATTTTACACAACATTTTGTAAAGTTAATACGAAATACAGATGGTATATTCTAATACTTGTAAATCTTCAAAGATAACGGTCTCCAAATTGCAGACAACATAGAAAGTTGAATGAGCTGTGGTCGATCCACAAATAGATGGAGGCAGCGTGTGCTGTGTGTGCCAGCACTTTGATACTCAAATTGAGACCAGAATCTTTTTTTCAGAAGGCAAACTATAAAGGTTTCAGTTTGAATGAGATTTAAGATTAAAATAAGCAACTCGGGCATTCTCAGGAAAAAAGCACTAAGCGTTTTAGTAATCAAGTGTTCAAAACAAACTGCGAAGGTTATCGTGATTTCAGCCAGGAGCAACCTCGTTATAAAAAATAAATAAATAATCTGAATAACTATGGGAGATGTGAGTTCAACCGTGAAATGAATGTAGAAATAAGAGACCTGTTAATTTCACAGATGAAAATCTCATTATGTGGGATAAGATATATGTGTGTGTGTGTGTGTGTGTGTGTGTGTATATATGTATATGTGTATGTGTGTGTATATATATATATATATATGCCTCTTGGGTTTACTGGCACAAATACTATGCTTTATCAATTAGTATAAGCACAATGCATAAGTGATCTACTATGTCTATTCCTTATTTAAAATGAAAAAGGGGCAACAGTTGAAAATGAAGGGTGAAAACAGACTTTAGTAGCGAATTTAACCTCGACATGTGATGCTCTCCCTTCCCTCGTTTTTATATAAATGCCACGTAATGCAATTGCATCAGATCTAAACTGGTTTCCCATTTCATCCTGCCAACAAATCATGCAGTTCCTGGACTCTGAACTGACGCACAAACATTCCAATCAATACACAGTGAGCGAAGCAACTGACCAATCGCAGACTACGCTGAAGGCGGGCCCTAAATAAAAAACGATTGTTTATATTCTTTATGGAAATGTAGCGTGACATATGGCTAAAATAAAGCTTTTTTTTTGTTTCCCCGCTAAATACCAGATATATAAATACAAGGTAAAATTCTTAGTTGAGCAAAACAAAAGAGTAATGCCCGAGAGCACAGACTTACTAATTTAAAGAGCGGAACAATCTTTTCCGTAGTTCCTGGTTCAGTCTCGTCGATGTGAAATGGATGTTCGATCCAACCAATCAGTAGACACACACCCCCCCTTCTGTAAATCCTAAAACGTCATCAAGAGGGCGAGTCCACAAACTAAACCTTCAAATCTACTCTATCACACTCTGAAGGAAAACACTGAAAAAATGAAATATATTCAATCAAAAATAAAATTTAAAGAGGCAGAAAGAGGGTTATTTACAAAAGTTTATATTTATTTATTTAATAAGATTTTAAATTAATATTATAACTTAACATAATATTTAGATCAGTATATTTTTTAAATGTAATATCATTTCATATTTTATAAATATATTTATAATTTTTTATAATTTGTTCTTCTTTGAGATAAATTTGTGTCAGTGTGGTGTGTGTGTGTGTGTGTGTGTGTGTGTGTGTGTGTGTGTGTGTGTGCGTGCGTGCGTGCGTTCGTGCGTGTTTGTATGTGCGTGCGTGGGTGTAAACATCCTTAAAAAAAGATATCAGTTTTATTTTGTGTTGTAGGCCTAAATCAGTTCTTTCTATTTCAAAATGAAATTCAGTTGTTTGATCTGTTTACAGAAAAAAAAAAGTACAATTGCATGGGATTCACATTAGCAGTCAGAAGTATTTATAAAATTATTAAATGAATGGGAGGCATTAGTTTAAAATGAGAGTTCTATGAAGAAAACTTGACTGCAATCTGTTATGAAAAATTTATAATTTTTCTTAGAATATACTGAATAGATTTATTGGAAGCATACAAAGTCAAATTTTGTATTGGTTTTTTTTATTATTTTATCAAAGACTCAGAAAGCATTGATTTATTTCATCATTATTTCTTAATTGTGCCAATGAAAATTTATCAGACAGATAAATAATTATGTCATATATTGCCACAGGACATCATCTAAACAGGAGTTATTTCTGTTATGTTCTGTGTTGCTGAAAGTTGGCTCCTGAGGCCTGTGTGATATTTTGCCTGATGGTGAAGGTATTTTAAACTTATCTCTGGAAAACATGGAATATCAATTTCTCTCTGAAGGTAAACACAGTTATGTGCCTACCTATTTATTTATTTATTTAGCAGTTTTAGTTTACAAATAGTTAGTGATGCTTATGTTATTATATAGGTAAAGCTGTAAAGTATTTTGGTCTTCATAAAAAATTTAGCAAAAGAAGTAAGCATATACAGTATGTATACAATTCTATGTAATAATGTATGGCTTTAACATTAGTTTAGAAGTAACAACAGCTTTGAATTGGAGAATTATCTGACTTGAAATAGCATTGTGTTTTTCCAGTAGAAGTTCCACTTATACTTACTTTGTGTTACCCAAGAATAATTAATAAGAAAAAGATTTGTATAAGCTAATTATTTTAGTGTCAATGATCAATAAATCAATAATCAAATCAATACATTTCATCAATTGTACAAATAACCTGGATCATGAAAGGGGACTGCAGATGTAAATTAGCCTGTGGCTAACTCTGGTACAATGCATCAAATTGTAATATTTATGTTTGAAATTGTTCATGATCCCTAATAAATAAAAAAATAAAAAAGTCTGTTTGCTGGTCCATTCAAATGAAAAAATATTCCTATGTCTTATATTTAGCTCAGTTATGATTTTCTTCCTTGAGATACAGATACACAGTGAGTACACATTGGTCAATGGTCAAGGTAATCTATATTTCTGTCACTGAGTTTACATCCACGCAATTCACATGTATGTTGATTGAGCTTTTATAAGGCTGACACAATATTTAAAAATGTGCTCTAAGTTGTCTGCATGTAACACATGAATGCTTCACGTACAGCATCTCGGAAGAAGTTAACAATCCCATGTGTTTGTGCGGCACAAGTTTTACACAATGCTTTGAAATTCTCAATGTGAAATTTCACAATAAAAGAGAAAGAGAGGGAGACAGAAAAAGAGAGACAGCAAGAGACAGCAAGAGACCAACTTGTTTTGTTTTCTGTTGGTATTTAAAGCTAATTTCCCTTTCTTTTGTTTGTGTTGAATTTTGCCTGCATAATTGCATCTTGTCTTATTGCTGCCTGGGGCAGTGTGGGTTATTGAGAGGCTTGCCACTGCTTGTAACTTATTGAAGTTTAAAATGATTTTCTGCTCTCCTATGGGAAGCTGATTTGAGAGCAGCACAGCAGTAACTAATAGATTTAATCTGCTTGTAATGAGCCTGTATAACACATTATTTACTCAGTAGAGAAAACTGATACAGAGAAATTTAACACCACTTTGATAGGGTGACACTAGTGACATTTGCAGATGACACTGTAATGACCTGTGCTGGCCATTGGAAATCATTATATAATTTTTTTGTCCCTATTGTGAAGAGAGTGGGGCAGAAATATTTGTGTCCACGTGTGCTGTACTGATTCAATAGCTAAAAGGGTTCAGTCAGTTATCTGAAACATATATAAATATTGTTTCATCTACAATATCTAACATGAAGCTTTTTGCACGCAGTAGTACAAGGACTCTGGGCAAATGTCTATTTCAAATATTAAATAAAGCTTTCCAACTTCTTTGAGAGAAAATACTTTGGAATACTTGCTTAGCATTTGTTTTGCATAATGAATTTTCTAATTTGCATGCAGCACCCAGTCTATTGTGATTCATTCAGCGAGGTTAAGCTTTAATACAGTACATTCTTTGGAATGGAAAAATTTGCTTGAATCTTTGGGTGTTAGTGGTATATAAACTTGTCTTGTTTTCCCAGGTAAGCCGATTGCATTTAAAAAGACATATTACAGTATGTCACATATGACTGTAATTAGTCCAAGAAAAGTCAAAGAATCCATCCTTAATCATAAGTAGCAAATTAAATCTCATTCACACATGATTCTGCAATACACTACGCACTGAATCATCCTTGTTTGAAATATGGCACCATTTCATTCTCAGAAAATAACCAGATGTGGGAGACAAAGAGCAGGTCCTTGTTAAGGATTGATTAGACATTTCTCAGTAAAGATTTAGCAAAATCAATTTAAACATTTTTATAATGGCACTCTGTATAATTCGAGCTAGGATTTCTGATTCCTCTTTAATTTGAATTTTTAATTTTGAACTATTCTTTATATAATAACAACAATATATGGAATGATGGTCAAAAACTTTATTGCTCTAAATCTTGATTGTTACACAACTAACAACCCCTCTCAAATCTTAGTGAAACATCATCAAGTCAAGTCAAGTGGTTTTTATTGTCGTTCAACCATATACAGTTAGTACAGTACACAGTGAAACGAGACAACGGTCCTCCAGGAACATGGTGCTACATAAAATAACATAGGACACACACAGAACCACATGAGATTACACAGACTAAATAACATACCTATATAAAGTGCATGTGCAAACGTGTGCAAAAAGTATGGGACAGAACAATAAATTACAAAAAATTAACAGGACAATAGGCACAGTGAAAGACAGTGCAGCGCTGACCAGTACACAGTAATGCAGAAAGATGACAGTTTTTAAAAATGCCAACCGTAAACACAATGTACTATGAGATGTTCTATGGACATTGCAGTTATTGAGGTAGCAGCCAATTATAAAGTGACAATAATTAAAGTGCAACTCAGGACACGTGTGTTTGTGTGTCAGTCCAGTCTCTGAGTATTGAGGAGTCTGATGGCTTGGGGGAAGAAGCTGTTACACAGTCTGGCCGTGAGGGCCAGAATGCTTCAGTACCTCTTGCCAGACGGCAGGAGGGTGAAGAGTTTGTGTGAGGGGTGTGTGGGGTCATCCACAATGCTGCATGCTTTGCGGATACAGTGTTTTTTGTATATGTCTTTGATGGAGGGAAGAGAGACCCCGATGATCTTCTAAGCTGTCCTCACTATCCTCTGCAGGGCTTTGCTGTCCAAAATGGTGCAAGTTCCAAACCAGGCAGTGATGCAGCTGCTCAGGATGCTCTCAATAGTCCCACTATAGAATGTAGTGAGGATGGGGGGTGGGAGATGTGTTTTCCTCAGACTTCGAAGAAAGTATAGACACTGCTGGGCTTTCTTGGTAATAGAGCTGGTGTTGAGGGACCAGGTGAGGTTCTCCACCAGATGGACACCAAAGAATTTGGTGCTCTTGACGACCTCCACAGAGGAGCCGTTGATATTCAGCGGAGAGCGGTCACTCTGTGCTCTCCTAAAATCAACAACCATCTCTTTTGTTTTGTCCACATTCAGAGACAGGTTGTTGGCTCTACACCAGTCCATTAGCCGCTGCACCTCCTCTCTGTATGCTGACTCATGTTCTTGCTGATGAGACCCACCACGGTCATGTCACCGGCGAACGTAATGATGTGGTTCGAGCTGTGCATTGCTGCACAGTCATGAGTCAGCAGAGTGAACAGCAATGGACTGAGCACACAGCCCTGGGGGGGTCCCAGTGCTCAGTGTGGTGGTGGTGGAGATGCTGTTCCCGATCCGGACAGACTGAGGTCTCCCAGTCAGGATGTCCAGGATCCAGTTGCAGAGGGAGGTGTCCAGGCCCAGCAGGTTCAGCTTACCAATCAGGTGCTGAGGAATTATTGTGTTGAATGCTGAGCTGAAGTCTATGAACAGCATTCGAATGTATGAGTCCTTTTTATCGAGGTGGGTGAGGGCCAGATGGAGGGTGGTGGCGATGGCGTCGTCTGTTGAACGGTTTGGACAATACGCAAACTGCAGTGGGTCTAGTGAGGGGGGCAGCTGGGTCTTAATGTGCCTCATGACGAGCCTCTCGAAGCACTTCATGATGATGGGTGTGAGTGCGACGGGACGGTAGTCGTTTGGGCAGGACACTGAAGACTTCTTTAGCATGGGGACAATGGTGGTGGCCTTGAAGCACGTTGGAATGATGGCGCTGCTCAGAGAGATGTTGAAGATGTCAGTAAGAACATCTGCCAGTTGGTTTGCACATCCTCTAAGCACTCTGCCAGGAATGTTGTCTGGTCCAGTAGCCTTCCGTGGGTTGACTCTATGTAGTTTTCCTCACATCAGCCGTGGTAAGACAGAGCACCTGGTCGTTGGGAGGAGGGGTGGTTTTCCTCGCCACCACGTAGTTCTGTGCTTCAATATAAGTCGTTCAGCGCATCTGGAAGGGAGGCATCTTTGTCACAGGCAACAGATGTTGTCCTGTAGTTGGTGATGGCCTGGATGCCCTGCCACATGCGCCATGTGTCGCCGCTGTCCTGGAAGTGACGGTGGATTCTCTGGGCGTGTGCGTGCTTTGCCTTGTCGCCTGCTCTGAAGGTGGAGTCTCGGGTCCTCAGCAGCGGACGCACCTCCGCAGTCATCCACAGCTTCTGGTTGGAGCGTGTGGTGATGGTCTTTGAGAAGGTGACATCATCAGTGGACTTGCTGATGTAGTTGGTCACTGATGCTGTGTATTCCTCCAAGTTGGTAGAGTCGCCATATGTTGCAGCCTCCCTGAACATGTGCCAGTCAGTACACTCAAAACAGTCCTGAAGAGCAGAGATGGCTCCTGCTGGACAGGTTTTCACCTGCTTCTGGAGCGGTTTTGTGCATCTGACGAGCGGTATATATGCTGGAATTAGCATAACAGAGATGTGGTCTGAATAGCCGAGGTGGGGGCGGGGCTCAGCCCGGTACGCGCCTGGGATGTTTGCGTAAACAAGATCAAGTGTGTTCGCCCCTCTCGTTGCAGAGTTCACATACTGATGGAATTTAGGGATTCGCATGGTTGAAATCTCCAGCGACAATAAACAGTCCGTCAGGGTGAGTGTTCTGCGGTTCGCTCATAGCCTTATACAGTTCACAGAGCGCTTCCTTAGCGTTAGCACTGGGGGAATGTAAACTCTGGTTATAATAACAGTGGTGAATTCTAGTGGTAAATAAAAAGGTCTGCATCTAATAGTCACAAGCTCCACCAGCGATGAGCAGTAACTACAGTCTAGCTTAGAGTTATTGCACCATTCTGTGTTGATGTAAACACACAAGCCACCACCACAACTCTTACCGCACAGAGCTGCATTTCTGTCAGCACGAAACGAGGCGAGCACGTCTAGCTGAATGGCGGCATCCAGAACTCTGTCGCTGAGCCACGTCTCCATGAAAACAAAGACACACCCATCTCTAAGCTCACACTGTGTAGTCTGCTGGAGTCAGATGTAGTCCAGTTTATTGTCCAGGGAGCAAATATTTGAGAGCAGGATAGACAGGAGAGCCAGCCAGCTAGGGTTTGTTTTTAGACTTGCATGGACCCCCGCCCTCTTGCCTTGCTTTCGCTTCCTCGCACACCGCTTACGATGTCCCCTCCCCCGGGCACCGGCATCAGGCGATGCTGAGGACTGGAGGCCTGGTCTCCACAGCAAGCCGAGTTCGCGTAGCAACTCCTGCAGATCATCTTGCAGCTTGGTTGTTGCATGAATTTTATATTTTAACAGTGTCTGGCAATGGTAGACACAAACACCGGTTGCTCCGATGTCCATGTGCCGTAAAGTCGGGATAAGTGACAAAAATAGCACCATTTTTTATCCGAGTGGCCGCTGCATGCTACTGCGCAGCCATCTTGGATCAGCACTTATGAACTTAAGTGCATATTAAGTAACAGCAGAAACATAATAAAAGCATACATAATATTAGCACACATATTCTGCTTAATTTTTACACATAAAATACACAAAAAGAATAATTTAACAGTACGTTACATTCTCATATTTACATATTGTATTATGGCTTTTACACTTTTGACACGGGTAATTTCCATCAAATCTCATTCAAACCTTTGGCTATGTATCATAGCTGATTTTAGGCTGCGTAAGGGAAACACTGGACAGTTGGTCAAACAAGGACAAAAGAAACATGCACATTTCACACATTTTATCATCACTGGGTCCAGAGCATTATTTGAATTTGCATGTATTACGAATCCTAATTTTAATTTAAAGTGATCCCCCCACACTATCCATTAGTCATGGTAAATCGATAAAAACCCAATGGGAGAATGCTTTGCTAATGACAGACACACAGTTTTGCTTGAGCACTCATCAGGTCTCTCTCTCTCTCTCTCTCTCTCTCTCTCTCTCTCTCTCTCTCTCTGTCTGTCTTCCTCCTGACAGTGGTCCTTAATTTCAATATTAAAAAAAGTGCAAGCAGAGGAGAAAACCCCAAAGTGTTTCAGGCTAAATTACTTGGACATCTCCCACAGTCCTCTGGTATGCAACGTTATAACTGTACATCTTCAGACGTCCTGTGAGATGAGCAAATGTCAGTCAAGCATAACGAATGCTTTTTTCTATTTATTTTTTTATTGCATTACATTCTATGGCTAGGCCCTGTTTACATTCTTGTTCATGTATTTGGCAAACAGTTTCATCCGAATCAACTTACAGTATTTTACAGTATTTTAGTAGTTTGTTTGTTCTCTTGGAACTGAACTAATGACCTAGCTGTTGCAATAATGCTCTTCCAGTCAAGGTACAGAAACACTGAGGCTTCCCTGAGGTGTAAACTGAATCTGTTATTTTTTTCAAACTGTTCTCATGCCAAGTCATAATAATTAGGACAAGATGGCAAAATTGTAAGAATTCATACAAGATGGCTCGTAAAAATGGAGTTAAATAAACAAACCAACAAACAACATTATTAAGATTTTTTCTAAGTGTAACCCCTAACCCATACCTAAATCGAAACCATGATTTTAATTGGAAAATTATTTTTGTGTAGGCCTACCATGGAAGAAAGAAAAAATGTATTTGGATAGAGACAAGGAAAGTGTGTTACAAGTTATAGACATATGTATAACAGTCATTTGAATTGCATAATTAAATATGGAATGAGTAACTAAATTTGTTTACTGACATTTCCTTTCTTAAAGTAATGTGTTGTATAGAAGGCCAGCTAAAATTCTATGTAAAATTTGATGTCCTGTTGGATTGGTCTCTATAGAAACATAAGTCACTCCTTTGCATAAAAGCCAAGTTGTATGATGTCTTATGATTTCGCTATCTCGTACATATCATTACAAGAGAAATTTAAAAGAAATTTAGTAAAAGCAAGAAGAAATAATGACACCACTGTTGGCGATACACTAAGCTACTAATTAACAGAGACGGGCCACTTCTAATAAAATGGATGGGAGAAACATCCGACGGTCAATGGATGTAGAAAGGAAGTCCTGCCTTACAGGTAAAAGAGCCAATCACCTTTTAGATACAGACATCGCCTATCAATTAACTCGAGAATGTGTATGGCATTATCTAGACAAGCCAGGAAAATTGTGTTTTTAACCACAGCATTTGAATTACAGGGACACTATTGTCCTCTGTATTATGGCAGTAAACCTTAATAATTCTGATTCTGCTGGACCTTTCTGCAGCCTTTGAGACAGTCAACCATCAGATCCTTCTCTCCACCCTCTCTACACTGGGCATCAGAGGAACTGTGCTGGACTGGTTGATCTCCTATCTCTCAGGGTCCTTCAAGGTAGCCTGGAGAGGTGAGGTATCCAAGCCACATCAGTTACTTACTGGGGTACCTCAGGGATCAGTGCTTGGGCCAATTCTATTCTCCATATACACAACATCACTGGGACCCATCATTCAGTCACATGGTTTCTCTTACCACTGCTATGCTGACGACACGCAACTCTACTTGTCTTTTCAGCCCAACGAAACCACAGTGACTGCTCAAATCTATGCCTGTTTGGCAGACATCTCGGCCTGAATGAAGGAACACCACCTGCAACTCAACCCAGCCAAGACCGAACTCCTTGTCTTTCCAGCCAACCCTGCTGTTGAACCCAACATCACCGTGCAGCTGGGTTCAACTACAGTATCGCCTTCCAAAACAGTCAGATATCTAGGGGTAACCATCAATAACAAGCTACATTTCACAGACCACATCTCAAAGACTGCAAGATCATGAAGATTTATACTCTACAATATCAGGAAAATAATACCTTTCCTCTATGAACATGCCACACAACTGTTTGTTCAGTCACTTGTCATAACTAGACTGGACTACTGTAACTCTCTCATTGAAGGCCTTCCTGCATGTGCAATTAGACCTCTGCAAATGATCCAGAATGTAGCAGCACATCTGGTCTTTAATGAACCAAAGAGCGCATGTTCCACCACTCTTTGTCTCCCTACACTGGCTGCTGGTTGATGCACGCATTAAATGCAAGGCTCTGATGCTGGCGTACAAAACAGTCACTGGTCTGCTCCAGTATACCTACAATCATTTATGCAGCTCTACACTCCTGCCAGATGCCTGCGGTTGGCTAAGGAACGTCGCCTTGTTGTACCAACACAAAGAGGCAACAAAACACTTTCCCAGACTCTCAGTTTCATCATACCACGTTGGTGGAATGACCTTCCCAACTCCATCCGTGAAGCTGACTCACTCTCTGTCTTAAAAAAATGGCTCTTTTCCAAGAGCACTTAAAAAAAAATCTTGTCGCTGGTGCCACTTCTCATGGGCATGGAGTCCGATCCTTGAGCCGCACACTCGTCCGCAGATGGAGCAGGGGAAACCAGATGCCAGGGGGGTACCAGCCGCCCACTGGTGTCTCTTGATGCGCCTCTCGGATCGTCGATCTTGGCTGGTTTGGTGTATTTGAGAGACTGCAGAGGCACAGGTGACCTGCCAGGCAGATCTGTCGAGTGCCAGTGATTCAAGCTGTGTGAGGGGGATGTTCGCTCGCTTTAGGATGTCCCTGGTGTAGTCCTTAAAGCGCCGCTTTTGCCCTCCAGCAGACCGTTTTGCACCCATTAGTTGACTGTAGAGGACTTGGCGGGGCAGGCGGTGTTCAGGCATGCGTATGGTGTGCCCTATCCAGCGCAGATGTTTTTTGGCCACAGCTGCTTCCATACAGATTGAGTCAGTGTTGCTGAGGATGACTGTATGGGGAATTCGATCTTCCCAGGACAAACTGAGGATCTTCTGTAAGCAGCGGATATGGAAGGCCTCTAGGTTGATGATGTGCCGATGGTATGGGGTCCATGACTCTGCCCCATAAAGCAGAGTAGAGACACATACCGCGTTATAAACAGCGACCTTAGTACTGACCTTCAGGTTACGGTTTTCAAAAACCCTGCTACGTAGGCGTCCAAAAGATGATGAGGCTCTATTTATCCGGCTGTGTATTTCTTTGTCGAGGGAGCAGAATGAGGACAAAATGGAGCCAAGATAGGTGAAGTGGTCCACTGTTTTATGTGGAACACCATTTATATGAAAACTGGGGGGTGTGGGGGCAGGAGTAGTGAGATGAGACATGACCTCGGTTTTTTGAATGTTGACCTGTAGGCCAAAGGATTGGTACAGACTGGATATTGTGTTAAGGGCGTGCTGCATAGAGTCCGGGCTGTGAGCTAAGACGGCACAGTCATCAGCATACTGAAGCTCGCAGATTTGGCGGGTCTTTGTCTTTGTGTGGGCCTGGAGCGTATGTTGAAGAGGCTTCCACCAAGTCGGTATTCCACATGGACTCCGACTTCATGTCCCATGACACGGTGGAAGAGGCAGGTGATGGCAGAGAGAAGGATGTTAAAGAGCACCGGAGCCAAGACACAGCCTTGCTTCACTCCAGCTTTTACCTCGAAGGACTCTGACTGGAGTTCTCCCGTGAGCGCTCTGGCTTGCATCCCGTCATGCAGCTGCTGTAGGATGCAGAGAAACTTGGGTGGCACCCCAAGTTTGGAGAGGTGTTTCCAGAGCAGTTCACGGTTGATGGTATCAAAAGCTTTGCTGAGGTCGATGAAGGCAACGTAAAGGTCTTTGTGGTGTTCTCGGCTCTTCTTCATCAGCTGCCTCAAGACAAAAACCATATCTGTCGTGGATCTAGTCTTCCGGAAGCCACACTGCGTTTCCGGAAGCACAGCTTCCGAGATGTGCTCAACCAGTCTGTTGAGCATGATCTTGACCAGGACTTTCCCTGCGATGGAGAGGAGAGATATCCCGCGGCTGTTGCCACAGGCTGCTCGGTCTCCTTTCTGTTTGTAAATGACCACGATGTTAGCATCCTTCCAGTCCTGTGGGAGGGTCCCATGTTCCCAGATGTTTTGGATCAGGAGGTGCAGGCGACGCGTGAGGATGTATCCTCCGTGTTTGAAAACCTCTGCAGGGATTCCATCGGGTCCAGCGCTTTTGTTGTTCTTCAGCCCCGCAATGGCTTGCCGGAGTTCTGAGTAAAGTGGTGGGGTGTCCAGGAGCATGGTAGGTGGCAGGTCTGGGAGATTATCCAGAATATGTGTGTCGACAGGGTTGATGTGGTTGAGCAGACTCTCAAAATGATTTGCCCAATGGGCAAGAATCTCGTGGCGGTCCTTGAAAAGGATGGCGCCGTCAGCTGATTGGACTGGGGCAATCACCTGCTTCCTGGGGCCATACAATGCTTTTATGGCATTGTAAAAGCCTTGAATGTTATTGCAGTCTGCCATGTTCTGGATTTCTCGCGCCTTTTGCACCCACCAGGTGTCCTCCATAATTCTGAGGGCTCGCTGGGTTGCTGTTCTTGCAGCAAGGAAGGTAGTTTTAAGGGTGGGAGATCCTGGGCAGGACAGGAGAGCTTTGTGGGCCTCATGCTTGATTTTTAAAAGTGACTGTATCTCAGCTGAGTTACAGTCAAACCAGTCCTGATGGTGTTTCCTTAATTGGCCGAGTGCCTCTGAGGTTGCGCTATGAATAGCCTGGCGCAGTGCTGGCCAGTCGGTTGATTTCTCCGGGATCTTGTTGAGGTTTTCAGCAAGCAGCCGTCGGAGGTTGTCTTTGGTGGTGAGGCTATTCAGCGCTGTACAATTGAGTTTCTTGTTTGGAGCTGTCCTCGGGCCACGGGGTTGAATGCTCATGAGTAGTTTGGATCTGACCATGAGGTGGTCAGTCCAGCACTCAGCTCCGCGCATAACACGGGTGGTGAGGACATCTTGACGGTCCTTTTGACGGACAATCACATAGTCAAGCAGATGCCAGTGTTTTGAGCGGGGGTGCTGCCAGGTGGTCTTCAGCCTGTTTTTCATCTGGAAGACGGTGTTAGTAATGACCAGCTGGTGCTCTGCACAGAGGGAGAGGAGTCTGAGCCCGTTGTGGTTCATTTTCCCCACACCATGCTGGCCAATGACTTTATTCCATACCAGGTGCTCCGTGCCCACTCTAGCATTGAAATCTCCCATGAGTATGAGCCTGTCTGTAGCCGGGGTTTTCTGTAAGATGGCATCAAGAGCTCTGTAGAAATCCTCTTTAATGTTGTGCTCGGCATCAAGAGTTGGAGCATATGCACTGATGAGAGTGGCAAAGCGTTCCTTTGCCAGGGGAATGCGCCATGTCATCAGTCTTTCATTGATGCCGATGGGGGATTCCAGAATGCGCTGCAGCAGTTTGGACTTTACAGCAAAGCCAACTCCATGGTTACGACGAGTGCCTTCGGGGACCCCCTTCCAGAAGAAGGTGTACCCAGCACCAACCTCTGCCAGGGAGTCCTCCCCATGTAGTCTGGTCTCGCTGAGAGCTGCTATATCGATATTATATTTTGCGAGCTCCAGGGCCACCAGTGCTGTCCTGCGATGGGGCCTGCCAAGAGTTTCGACCAGGTCCAGCAGTGTGCGAACGTTCCACGAAGCAATGCTTAGCTTATTTTTCACTTTGATTTTTCGACCGCAAGGGGGGATGCTCCGATGGTTGCGGCTTACCGTCCGGAGTGTGGGAAGCAGACAATTTTTGGACCACCTTTTCCAGGTCCTTCCCCATCACAGAGGTGAGCAGTGTGGGGCTGCTCAGTCGCAGTGGAAGCTGCCGAAAAGACGCGCTGCTCCATCCCGCAGTCCTAGCGACCATCACTCCACTGCCGCCTGTGTGCATGGTTTGGCTAGACACTTCCAGCCACATCCTTGGCCTGTGCCCACCACCATTCCACATCGCCACAGGACTTTTGGGGGGGGGGGCAAGAAGCTTGCGCATAGGTGTGGATTAAGGTTAGGGTGTGGTTGCGCAGACCTCACTCCCACCATCTTCACTCCTAACCAGATGACCTCCAGTGGCATGAGGGAACCCATGACGACCTTCGTCTGGCAGGAGTTGCAGGGGGCTGCCGGTGGTCCGGTCAGTTGGACTCCGCCTGTGCATGTCCCCAGGTGCAGGTTTGTCTTCGGGGTTTGCTCCCCTAGCCACTGTACCCTCCCGAGTTAACCCACGTGGCCTGGGGTTGCCCTCTTCCGCCTTGCCAGCAGTTGTGGTGGTTCTCACAGCACCATCTTCCGCCTGCATCGCCGTTGGGGTCTTCGCTATTTACCCATAGCTGGGGCTATTTACCCATAACTGGGACAGAGGTTGATGGGCATCAGGGCGTTTCCACTCACCGATGGGCCTGCATGCCGCGTCTCTGGGGCCCACTGCTGCTCCGAGATCCCGTACAACTTAGCCTGGAACCTCAAGGGACCAGTTACCATGTGTGCCACGGGGAGGCGTGTACGAGATCTTGGCAATGGAGAGGCTATGTACTGGCTGAGGAGGCTTACACACTCGGCTCCACTTTTCACCCCTGAAAACCGAAGGCTATCCGGTGGCAGTAGCTGAAAGCAGAGAGTGACAAGCAGAAGCAGCATGCAGCATGCAGCATGCACTAGCTACAAGCACTACTACTCCAACACTGCTGCACTGACGCATCACATGCCCTGTGCGCACACACACACACACACACACACACACACACACACACACACACACACACACACACACACACACACACACACAGAGTCACTCATATTATACAGTATATATTTTTTAATCTCTCCTCTTATTCCATGCCTGAAGTCTATGGTGGGTTTCTTTGCTTTATCGCTGTTACACAGACACTTCTTCTCGGCAAGTAGAGTGCAGCACTGATAGCCACAAAATTAATTTTGGCTCATGAGATGCACACACTCATAAATGCCTCATTCACTGATAACTGCATATCTTACACTGAATTTGTCCTGCTCTCTGCACTAAGCCCTGCTACTCTGAAGTATTTCTCGTAGATTCCAATAAACTTAATCCAAAACATTAAGTAGCTGGGTTAAAATTGTCATATTCTCTTTTAAATAATATCACAGATCATTTTCTAAGTGTATTTATAATTCATCATTTGAAGGAATGACCGGTAAAACTGCTTTCTTTCTTTATCAGATACTAAGTTTCAAGGCAAATACAACACATATAAATTCAAATAGTAAAATATTTTAATGTACAAAAATGTACAATTTTAGTGATAGAATTTTGTTAGACCTCTGTTTTTATCATTTATTAATAACAATTACAGGACGTGACTAGTCATTAAAGGTGTTGTAAGCGATTTAAGCCATTCTACTTCCACAAAACTGAGCTGTTGAATTAGCAATGCACACTCTTTCCAAAACACCGACATCATGCAGACTATGCCCTCAACAGACAACTGTTGTGAACAACATAGCTTAAAAATGGCAGTAAGCCTTAATCATTTGCTGCAAACAAAATACTATGAGAATGAGCAAAATGATTGACAGGTGAATAGCATCAATAACCGCGATATGCGGACACATTTTTGTTTGCTGTTTACAGTTTACAGCTGTTACAGAGACCAGAGAGATACCTCAGGACATTTAGGAATTTTTTTTGCTTATCTTTCGGTGAAAAATCGCTTACAGCACCTATAAATAACATTTAAATGATTAAAAAAAGACATAAGAAATACCACAAACGCTATTACAATACATTTCACATATTGTAAAACGTCTTGGATACTGTTGTAACCTCCGTTCCCTGATGGAGGGAATGAGACGTTATGTCGAATAGTGACACTAAGGATCTCAATTGGAAGCCTGAGCCACCTTCAGATCTTTGAGAAAAGGCCAATAAGAAGTTGGCGAATTGGTGAATTGAATTTGCATGCCACTCCCCCCAACATATGGGTGTAAAAGGGAGATCGGGATGCGGATTCAGTCAGGTTTTGCACTGAGGAGCCGAGACAAGGTCCCGGACATTACAGCAGTACAGTTCAGCCTTTGGCAAGACACAACGTCTCGTTCTCTCCATCAGGGAACAGAGGTTACCAAGGCGTTACCAAGGCGTTACCAAGACGTTCCCCTTCTGTCACTCACTTCGACGTTCCTATTCCTATTTTTCAGGGGGAAAAGACACCACACCCTGCCCTTCCTGGGGGTATGAAAGTGGCAGATATGTAGATATGTCATATGGGCCCACAGGGGCCACACATAGGAAAGGTGCGGTGGTACGTCCGACCCATCGTGGGGGAGGAGTTTCTACAAATACAGCAACCAGGCAGAGAAGACTGCCAAGGGAGATGTTGGTTTACCGAAACAGAGAAGGGAGACCGTATGCGGAAAATACAGGAGGCCACTAGGGTAGCCGAGACCTGTGGGGCACTTACCTCAGTACAGGACCTGTCAGCACACATACTGGGTCTGACTACGGATTCCTCTGAATTTGTGAGTCAGAAGGATAGGAGGAAGAACATCCATTGTTCACAAGTCGGGAACACGCATGGGAGAAAGAGTGCACGGCTTCACCTTGGAGGGGAAAGGCGCTATGCACAAGCAATACACTCAGCCAGCTGTCCATGTAACGAAACGTACCTGTTCGTACCTGAAAGAACATGGGCGGGCATGGACTGGACCTGGTACATTAGTGCTATGGCGTCCACAATCCAATGGGTAAGCCATTGTTTGGAGACAGCGTTCCCTTTCCATTGTCAGCCGAAGCAGACAAAGAGGTGATCAGAGTGTCTAAAGCTCTGTGTGCGGTCCAAGTAGATGTGCAAAGCACGCACCGGACACAGCAACAGTAAGGCTGGGTCTGCCTCCTCCTGGGGCAGCGCTTGCAGGTTCACCACATGATCCCTTAAAGGGGTCGTGGAAACCTTGGGTGCATAGCCCAGTCGGGGTCTCAGGATCACCTGAGAGTTACCCATACCAAACTCTAGGCACTCTTCACTGACGGAAGTGAGCGTGGTCAGGAGGTTGGACTTCAGCGAGACGGGCTTTAACTGGGCGTGGGTGCCATAGGGTGCCCCGTCCCAGAGAAAGAAGGTCCTTCCTCAGGGGAACTTGCCCGGGAGGAGCTGTTGCGAGTAGCATGAGGTCCGAGAACCAGGTCTGAGTGGGCCAGTATGGAGCCACAAGGGTGACCTGCTCCTCATCCTCCCTGATTTTGCACAGAACCTGTGCAAGTAGGCTCACTGGGGGAATGCATACTTGCGTATCCCATGGGGCCAGTTGTTTGCCAGTGCGTCTGTACCGAGAGCTCCTGTCAGGCCATATCACAGCGGATAGTGGGAGGATTCCAGGGAGGCAAACAGGTCTACCTGTACCTGGCCGAATCAACTCCAAATCAGCTGGACACCCTGAGGGTGGAGTCTCCACTCTCCCCAAGCGTTACCTGCCATGACAGAGCATCTGCTGTGACGTTGAGGTGGCCTGTGATGTGAGTGGTGCGCAGCGACCTGAGACCAACATGTTGTCAGCCCAGACTGACATGCCAAAGCAGGTGAGGTCCTGTCCAGGAGCCAGCAGCTGCGTGCCCATTGCACACGGAGCCCAAGCCGGTCTTGGAGGTGTCCGTTGTAACCACGACGTGCCTGGACACTTGCTGTATGGGGACTCCTGCCTGCAAGAATGCAAGATCGGTCCAAGGGGTGAGAAAACAGCGAGCCAGTGCTGTAGCAGTCTCATATGTGAGGCATACGAAGGCGGAGGGCCGGTCCGTGATGCTTTAACTGCATGCACCCGGTGTGTGGTGGCAGCAGAGGTGGCGACAGTGAACACTGGCGCTGTGATCTGAGGAGAGAGGAAACTGCTCTTTTTTTGACAATGTGGGGGCCGCAGCCCAAGTGGGGTGCGGTAAACAAAAAAAGGAAACAAAGGATTTACCTCCTGGCCCTCCACCGGGATAAGGAGTGTTCTGTTGACCAGCTCAGAGGTTTCCGCATACATTTCTATGGGCTCTACACCGGGGCCGAGAGCTGGTCTCGGGTTTGGGCGGGGGCGCTGGTTGGGTTTGGGTCGCCGCAGCGGGACGCCCTCGGCGAACAGAGGCAAGATGAGCTGAATTGCCTCTTTCTGCTGTTTCACTGCTGAGAACTGCTGAGCGAAGTCATCAATAGTGTCACCGAAGAGGCCAACCTGGAAAATGTAGGTGTTTAGGATGCGTGCTTTGTCCAGGTCCCTTATCTCGACCAGGTTCAGCCACAGGTGTCTTTCCTGGACCACAAGAGTGGACATTATCTGCTTGAGTGCATGCGCAGTGACCTTAGTCACACGGAGGGCAAGGTCAGTGGCCGAATGCAGTTGTTGTAGCACAATTTCAGCTGGCTGTAATACGACTGCTCAGCTTTGAAGAAAAAGTCTGACTGAATCTCCAGTTATACCAGTATGTAGGGGGGAGTTGCATGAAAATTCAACTCGCCAATTTGCCAACTTCTCATTGGTCTTTTGTCAAAGACCTGAAGGAGGATCGAGCTCCCAAGGGTAACCCCTAGTGTCACAATTTGACACAACGTCGAAGTGAGTGACAGTGCATTTTAGCCCTAACGGATGTGCTCGTCCACAGACAATCAGACTAATTTTCAGTTTAGGCATGACATCCATTGTTTCATCAAATATCTCTGCCTCTGGGACTAGAAGCTCAATCTAGGTGTCATTAGAAATCTCCCCTTTGTGATGATATAGAATATTTTATCGCCACTAGTCAATAACACATTTTCCAATGATTTGTTTAGCATACTTTTCCTGCTGGAAAGCATATTTTGTTCTGGACATCTTGGATTATTCACACAAACAAGCTCACAGACAAGTAAATAATTGCTAATTTTTGCCCGCTGTGGTTAACACGATCACTCAGGCTAGAACTACAACTACAAGGCACCACTACACCCTGAAGTGACGTATCTTCATTAAGTGGTGTTCTTCCCATAGCGAAGACCCCCAGAGTTGCACAGTCAGGTCAGAGCTTTCCTCCCTGCAAGAGAGTCTGGATGGGCAGCTGTCCCCCTCCACTCTCAAGATTTATTTATTAGGCAAAAAAGTTAACAATTGTATAATTATAATTGCATATACAAAAAGGTAATAATAATAGAAGAAAAATAAATACAAAATCCAGAAAAAATTAATAAATAACATAAAAAACATAACATTTGTCCTGGTTCACGGCTCATACAAAAATGTCATCATAATATCATAAAAAAGAAGAACATTTCTTATTCATGAGCAATTTTAAAGATTTAACAAAGTACTCCACATCAACTAAGAACTCAGTGAGCCTGGGTAGCTTTTTAAGATACCTCTGCTTGTGCAAATAAAAATTTGCTACAAGGATAAAAATTGGAGAGCTTGAGAGCTTCGACTGGTATATTACTTGTCAATTTAAATGCTATGTGAAAGATGAACGTTTATATTCACATTAATATTTCCACTACATTACCTTTTTTATGAGGATGTTTTCAGCCCTTATTGTGTTATTTTATGTAACATAAATGCAAAATTGATGGTATTCTATTAAAAGTTCAGATTCTAAACTTTCAAATGATACCACATACATTATGTTTGAATTATGTATCTGGTCACTTTAACATTTTAAGTGTAAACTTATTTCACAATATAGCGCACCCCACCCATCAGCGTAAATACTTAGTATTGATAATATTATGTAACGATTGATCATTGAGATATAACATCGGTATTGGAAACATCAATGTTTTAAGATCAATCTGCCCATCCCGATTATTTGTAAAATTGTAAAAGATGAGAGAGGGCTCTTATGAAATAAATATTACATAACAGTATGGTAATTTGTATTTTCTACATCTGGAGATTTGGGGATTGGTCAATGACCTGACCTTGACATCGACTCCTGACTCTCCTGACTGAATTATTTTTTTCTGGAGAAATTCAGAGAAAGTCCTATGCCCTTTGAAATTGACTTATTAAATGAACAGTGTTTAAAGAACATTAGTTTCTGTGTCTAATATGCTTCAGCAACCACTTCATCACTTGAATCTCGCAAGGCACTGCAAACTGGCTTTGCACTGGCCACATACCAGGTGCTCCATATTCTCATTATTCTAAAAGACTTGCTAAACTTCTAAAGACTGTTCTCATTAGGACTGTTAGACACTTTAACGTAGATTGGGTGGTAGTTTTTTGGTATCTCTATATGTGTGGTCAGAGTTGAGACTTTCCACAGTCTGCTCTGGCACTGATGGGTGGCTGTCCTGCAGCTGTGCAGCTCACCTCCTCTGGGAGAGAGTGTTCTGTTTACACAGGTGCAGCTGCTGGCATCCCTCATCAACACACTGAACAGATCAGTCGTACTGTTTATACTGGCAAGTCCAGCTCCAAAGCAAAGTCATTTTCAGGCAGTGGTTTAGACTAACACATTGCTTTACATGTGGCATACTGCAGTTCTCAACTGGTGGGTCGTGACCCAAAATTGGATCCTAGGTCTGTTTGTCACAGACAGCAAGGAAAAACAATGCTAAATGCAAATAATAAACAGCAATTAACTATATATGCATGCATAGTTGGGGTAACAAAATGAACAGTCCACTAAACTTTTGAAAAGAGGATAAATTGCTTACCATTTATTTTGTTGTTGAGGTCAAAGGTCATGCATCCAATCAAACTCTACAGTATTTTGGCACTTGGTAATATGGCTAATACTAATATAAATTTTGGCACAGTGTTTGTCCTATGCAAGGGCATGTCATCACCCTTCAGTTGTTGTTTATGCATTTTAAAAACTGTCAATTTTCCAATTCAGCCTATGTAATGTGGCATATTGTTAAGGGTTTGGTAGGACATTTTTGTTCAATTTTAGTCCAGTTTTGTTTTGGGTCACCATTTGATATCCAATTAAAAATGTTGGTTCTGAAACAAACTAGTTAAATACCATCAGAGTGGTAGTTTATGAAGTATACAGCACATGCAGAAGGGCCCAGAAGCATTTAGGCACACCCGACAGCTGCATTAGTAACATTGAAACATTACCCTAATCATCTGAGACCCTCGACTCTCTGTGGGTGGAAGACTCCAAACACAATGTGAGACCAGAGAAGCCCCTTGACTTGCTAATTTCTATTATGACTTGACCCCTGTGCTAATTGTCCTTGAACTTTATAAACTGTGGTAGCACAAATTAACACCCATAAATTGTTACCATCTGTGTTGCTGAGGTGGGGTATGTCCTTGCTCTTAACTAGCAGGCTGCTTACTGAGCTTCTGGACTGCTGAGATATACACTCAGGTTTCAGATGTCGTAAATCTCTAAATCGCAGGAAAATTCAAGACCATTCAAACTGTGCTGCGGTTAGGGGTAGAGGGGCCCTCGCATTATCAAAATGAATTTCTTCTTTGTTTTACTCTCCCAACAGGCTACGTAGGCAAAATACATTACTCTCGATCCACTCGTATATTTGTTTATATTGATTTGCTGTGTGTGCGTTCACGGTTGTCCCTGCCAACTGTATGGTTGCCAAGACGAGCAAGAGTGAAAGCGGCAGGCCCCGGGCTGCGTCAACAGCTGTGTCACATATGCCGCTGATCGATATAAACAAACACGTTCACCCCCACGCGAGACACGATTGATAGGTATGATTCATCTCGTGCCACCAGAGGGTGGAGGAATTATAAGTACAGATAGATCATTGCCCGTCCCAGGGAAAGAGTGTCGAGGTTAGCGGGGGACACAGGCAAGATCATTTGCCTCCCACGGCAACACGCGTGACTCCACGCACACACCAAAGCAGCGAGAGCAGATTAAAGCTGCATGATTCCGCCAGTTCTTTAATTCCAAAAGTTCCACACTGTCTGACTCGTGATAGATAAATTGGTGCGCAAAGCTCATCAGTACACTGGGGTTACTGTAGAGAGTATTCAACAAAGTCAGTGGGGAGGATTACTCAAGTGTCAGAAGGCTGCTCTGCTGTATTTAGTGGATGCTTAAAGTGCAGTTCATTTGGACTGGTACATCTCAAAGCTCTCTGACACTTGGGCTCTGACAGTGGGGTGGCACACAATGGGAAGAGCCATTTCAGCCATGATAAGGAGTAATGGTTTGAAACAATATTCCCACAGGGCCTCAAATTGAAATCCAAAACTGTGATATTGTTTCATCTCAGTGCAATTTGTAATGTCAAAATGACTTTGGTGCATTCGATCCACTGGGGGCCCAATGACTGTTGAGAGCCATTTGGAGAGGCTCCATAATACACATCATCTGCATATGCACATTCCCACACTGGGTAACAGCGCTATCTTAGTACTGTCTTGGATGGCACAGATCATATACAGTATTTCACTCTTCCATGTGGACAATTGTTCACCTCTCTGTGTGGCCAATACAGCTAGATGCATCTGTGCTCAACTACAGATTTAAAACTATTGCTGTGAATTAAACCCCATAAACTCTTTACAGAACTTTTGCACAAATTTGCACCAGTTTTGTTAATCACTAATAGAAGCTGATTTACTGTTTACTCATTTACGCTCTACCGCATATTTTATTTGTATATAGGGGAGAGAGAGGCTAAAAATCAAATGTGCTAGTTAAGTTATGTTGGTTTCAAACATCAAGTTCTGTCTTAAGACCTCAATATACTTCAGACGAATAATTTAAAACTAAATCTGTTAATAAATGTTTTTGCATTTTGTGGTATGGGGACGTGGTCATGTGTCGGTCTGCGGGAGAGAGAGAGTGGTAAGGCTTGTCACCTGGTTCATAATTAACCCTAACACCTGTCTCTTGTTATAGTGATGCGGAGGGAGAAAATAAAAGGCACGCCGAGTGTCCAAAGACGGAGAGAGAGAGAGTGAGAGTAAACAAGAAAGCACAACAGCTTCGAAATAGAGAGTGCTTTTCCATTTAATTGTAAAGTGTGTGTATTGATGGTTACCATCGATTGTGTTTGTGTGTGTGTGTGTGTGTGTGTGTGTGTGTGTGTGTGTGTGTGTGTGTGTGTGTGTGTGTGTGTGTAAACCTAAAAATTAAAAACCCTGACCTTGGACTTGCTTCGCTGTCTCCTGACACCTACATTACCCCGAATGAAGAGCTTTTTACTCGTTTATTTCAGAGAGTTGTAACAGCTCGTCAGCGCAAACTTCTAACTGGCTGCTAAACTCCGTACTGTCACTGGTCCATGTCATCGGTAGGTGTGATATGAACCTCCACCTACTATTTTGCTTATGTTGTTCAGTCCCTATTCAACATGAGTACACTGGAGTTATTATCAAGCTGGTGCAAATGTACCTAAATCAGCACAATCGTTCGCATTGACAGTGATGGGCATAACCTATTAGCTTAACTAGATTTCTGAGTAACGGGATATTAGCTTTGCTAGTTTTTAATGTATATCATGTAGCTTTCAGTAGCGAAGCTATCTTTTTGACTAGGTAGAAGCATAGCATGGACAAAAGCTACACCACTACCTCCTGCCTTGTACCCTGTATTTACTATTGGCAGTTTTGAATCAGAACTAAAGATGTCCTATCATAAATTAATCACTCATTTGTGTCAGTTCCTTACAATAAATTGGTCACATGTGATAGAAAAGAGGTCTGAAACGGTTTGCGATTCAATCCAAATGACTCAGAAAGCTTGCGCGTGCACTGCTTCCAACACGCTCACGGAATATTTAAAAACACGGAAAATAAAGATAACGCTGGTTGCAGTGAATCTACAATCAATTGAAACCAAACCTGCAAATATGTCCTATTGTTTGCCAATGATGAAGAAGGTCTTTATAAATTTCAACATGTGTGCAGCTTGTAAATGACTTCGGCAGGTAAAGAAATTTAGCAGCCAAAAGGCATTTCCATGGCATTACCATGTTATGTGGACATGTACCAGTACCTGGGAGCACCACGCTAATAAAATGGTATATGAATATGGTAATCATACAGCAAAGTTCCATGATATTTTTTTTAATTACCTTGAAGCACAATGTATAAATACAATATACAGTGTATGTATATGGCAATCATATATCAAATTACCACGGTAGAAACATGGTATTCTTTTAAATACATTGAAGCACCATGCAAATACAGAAAGGTACATAAATACGGTAGTTGTATTTCAAAGTACCATGGTATTACCAACTGATACTATCAGAAATAAAAATGTTATTGCCCAGATGTGCTCACATGCTCAAGGAAATTGGCCTCTTATCAAAAGCTTCAATGACATACAGAAATACAACAGCAAGACACATAATTACAGGATAAGATGAATAGTATAGAGTTTTTAAACAGGAATGTGTAAAGGAAATTATGTTCAAATGGGTATGGTTTTGTAGAGGTTGTAGTATAAATCTAAAAAAAAAAAAAAAAAAAAGTGATTTTACATTGAACACATGGGTGGAGCATGTCTACAGTAAATATGAATTTACATGTTTGTTTGTTTTTTACGTGAACATACGTATTGCACCATTCTGTGTACTTGTATACTGGATTGCATTAAATTGTAATATATTGTACCATGGCTTTGATAAATGCCTATTTATCATTTGTCTATGACGGTATCCTGCTTGCATCTGTGGTTGAAATAAATGAAGTAGCTTAAATTTAGCAAGCTACTTTGGGCATGTAGCTTGTAGTGTTACTTAATACTTTCTCTGAAATGTAGCTTTTAGCTTAGCTTAGCAAATTTTTCTGTTGAGTAGTTGTTAGCATTGTTAGCTATTTTTATTGTATTTTTATAAAAAAATATTGAGTAGCTTGCCCAACACTGCACATAGAGACATTTTACAAGAACATGTCATATGTTTTTTATTATTATTATTATTATTATTACACTTCAAAAGGAATCAAATCTACTCAAGTGCCCATTCACTTATGTGCCATCTGCAGCAAAAGCCATTCACACATCTGCCAAAAGATATGCCTCTATGACCATTCTTTTGTCTGTATTTTGAACAAACTCTTTTATAAACCTAGCTTTGCAGTATTCAATGTCATCATAAATTGCAATAACAGAGTGTAATCAGCACATATTCTGGACATGTATAGTGTGTTAGTGCATTAGCATTATGAGTTCAGAATGTAAAAAAGACAAATGAAACATGTTCTACTGCACAGTATATTACTTCAAATAATAATTGAGTTGTTGTGGAGCGGAGGGGGGTGGGGCCGGGCTAGAATGTTGCACGCCCGGTCCCCAATCGGCCTGATGGGACGCGTAAGGGATAAAGGCAGCCGGTGACGACGGTTCGAGAGAGAGAGAATTACGGGGCATGTCCGTCATGTGTGTGTTTATGTTTGTGTGTTTTGGTTTAAGTTTTCATTAAATTATTATTTATATTGACAAGCCGGTTCTCGCCTCCTCCTTGCTCATCTTAACCCCCTTACATTGGTGCCGAAACCCGGGAGGGAGGAGGGATGCCGGTCGCAGAGTCCTCGACACTGCCATCCACCCAGGGAGCGCCGCTGCCATCTGCCGGGTGACGGAGTATTCGGGCCCAACTGCCCGGATGCGGGGAACGGCCGCCGTCCGTGGGGCGAGTGGGGACTGGATTCCCCGACCTCCTGGATCGATGGAGCCGCTGCCAGGGGCAGAGGAGTGCCCTGCCTTCCCCCAGAAACGCGGAGGGGTCGAGGGAAGACCGCCGTTCGCGAGGGGAGGAGGGAAGTAACTCCCCGATCGCTTGGAGTGGTAGTGCCGGTGCCAGGGGCGGAGGAATGTCCCCAGGTGCCGCCAGAAAAGCGGAGGGGTGTTCTGTCCGCTGGGTGTCGGGGGTTTGACTCCGGTCCGCCGGAGAGTGTGGTGGAGTGTTCGAGGACCATGCAACAGTACATTAGAGAACCGGTGAGTGAGCATCTTCTCTCTCTCCTCTCTCTCTCTTGCCTATTTTTTGTTGTCGTTGTTTTTCCCCTCCTGTCTCCTCCCAGGTCGAGGAAGGCGGGGATGACCTGACGGGGCGCAAAGCACGCCCCTCCCCAAGGAAAGGGGGGGGGGTGTATGTCATGCTGGTGGCACCCCGGCCTGAGGTAACGCCGGGAAGAGTGTGGAGTGGAGGGGGGTGGGGCCTGGCTGGAATGTCGCACGCCCGGTCCCCAATCGTACTTATGTGGCGCGCGAGGGATAAAGGCGGCCGGTGATGACAGTTCAAGAGAGAGAGAATTATGGGCATGCCCGTCATGAGTGTGTTTATGTTTGTGTTTATATTGACAAGCCGGTTCTCGCCTCCTCCTTGCCCATCTTAACCCCCTTACAGTTGTTTAAACAGCATCTTTTCCTGACCTCTTGTGAATTCTACTCAAAGAATGATTAGGGACTGAATGATCAAATTTTTAAGGTTTTACATGTAGCCTCCACATATTTAAATGTAATGTTAAATGCCTCCCACAGCAGTGTGGCTGGTGTCAGAATGTTTGCAAACAGTATTCTGTTACTTTTTTATTTTTGATTTATCCTAAGAACTATAATTCCAATATTACCATCATTTGTAATGGTGCAAGGTGGCTCAGTGGGAAGCAATTTCACCTGCACAGCAAGATGGTCCCCAGTGTGGACCCTGGCTCACTATGGGCCTTTCTGTTTGGAGTTTGCAGTCTGTTTCCTCTGGGTGCTCTGGTTTCCCCTCTCAATCCAAGTATTTGCAGGACAAGTGGATTATAGTCTCTAAATTGCCCGTAGGTGTTATTGAGAGTGTGAATGTGTTTGTTTGTGTTAGCCCTGAGATGTATTGGCCACCTGTCAAGGCTGTTTACCTGCCTTCACCTCAAGATAGCTGGGACAGGCTCCAGCACTCCTGGTGACTCTACATAGGACAAACATCTATAGAAAATGGATGGTTGGATGTTTGGTGTTCGATAAACAAAGGGGGAAAAAACTGGCACATTTTAAGGCAATGGTCAACTATATAAGGGGAACTTTTCAAATTTGCTGCATGTCTGGGCAAGTCATTTCATTCATATTGGGGCATGTTGTCACCTTGATTCACAATACATGTTGCTGTTTTACATGTTTTTACAAATGTATTAATAATAATTTTACAGTTCTTTAGCCCAAGAATGTTTTTTAACTACTGTACATACTGTGTTTGAATGTTACTTTTCCATTTTTGCTGTTTTGCAAACTGTTTTGGGTTTCATGGATGTTTGACTGTTTTAAATGTTGATTATATTAGTTCTGCTTCTTATTAAGACTGTAATTCATTTTTCAATAAAAAAAGGGATTCTTCTCAAATCAGTTTTAATAAACAGCACTTTCCATTTGTGACATACGTATTGCCCCATAGTGTGAGTCCATGCTTGTTAAATTAACTATTTTTGTTTTTACTGAGCAATAATGGTGGAAATGTTGAACAGCTTTTTGATATAGTAATACTATTAGAAGGCTTTAATGTATGTAACTATACAGAAATCTACTTTAAAAAATTAATCTACCCTGAAAATATTAACAGAAATAAATTGTCACAACTAGCCCCCATCTCTGCACTGCGTTGTATAAGTTTGGCAGGACATATCTGGTTTTTAAGTAATAAGATGGCAGCTCCATCAAACCCACTCTCACATCAATATGAGTGTTCATAGACATTTTTTCATCTCCATCAAGTACATGTAAAGACCCCTTCAGCAAAGATTACCACTGCAATTAATTGAGTGCGCCATTTAATCAGGAATGCATTTAGATATATTTGATTAAGGACTGAAATCAGTCCCATTGTGTGGAGTTCTCATTATTCTCTTGAGACTGTAGGGAGACCAGATTCCTGCTGAGAGTTCAGTCTCTGATTCACATGGCCATTTGATGAAGTTGACTTGACAATCAGGATCTGACAATCAGGATCAGGCATCGATGATTTCGTGATAAGGTTATGAGTGAAATATCATACACTGAGTGCGCGCACACACACACACACACACACACACACTCTTGTTGGTGCAGCTATAATTATCAGGGCTCTCAATAGACATACATTTTTTTATACTGTATGAATTATAGTTTCTACCCACCAACCCTACCCCTAAACCTAAATCTCACAAAAAAAACTTCAATAAAACATCTTTTAGTATGTTTTTTAAGCGACTTAAATTGTGGGGACACTAGAATTGTCCTCATAAACCACATTTATAGCATAATACCCTTGTAATTACCAGTTTGATACCTAAAAACCTAAAAAATAAAGTTCTCATAAACCACTTAAACCTACACACACACAAACACACACACAAATGTGCTAACTTTCATGGCATCGGATTCTAATTAGTTAAATTCAAGCATTAAATTATAGTTTTATAAGGTCTAATGCACAATTGCTATATCATCTGTACTTGGCCTGATTAACTTTTTTTTGTTTCTCTTGGTCTCTTTCTATTCCTCCCTCTCTTTCTGTTTCTCACAAATACTATGTCTATAATACCTGGAGAAAACCTTTCTGCTTTCATAATGAAATATTTGTGATTTATATATTGCTTGATCTTGGTCTCCCTCCATCTCCTTTACAGATTTTTAGTTTCTTCTAAAGAACCAGCTCATGGTCTGAGCCAAGAGTAGTGTTTTGGAAAACCTCCAGTTTCGCCAGACTTTCGTGAGAACTGATTTGTTGTTTACATAATATTTGCTCTTGGGTTATTTATGAGTGTGGGCAAGCTTCAAACACAATGGATATATCAAAGGGCATGAAAGCATGAAAATATGCGTTGCAAATGCCAAATACCAACTTCATCATGGACCAACGTTCAATTTTTATTTTTCTATTAGCTGCTGTTCTGCAAGAGGAGGCACGAATGCAGAACAGAAAAAACATGATTTATTTGTTTACTTTACTCTCCAGTCAGTGTCTAATGAAACCACTCCAATTATAGTTTAATGTGACTTAATGCACACATTCTGTCTTCAAATCAGCCTCTGTAATGGCTGTAATATACATATTAGACAGTTTAATTAGATAGCACTTTAGTTATCTTCATGCAGTCCTCCATTAGCAGGTCCTTGGTTTGGTGCTGTGCTAGCTGTACTTTCTTTTTCTCAGATGGAGATATTATTCTAATGCAATTTAAATGCTATATAACCCCAGCCTGTGGGGGAATGCATAATGGAAAATGTATGAACAAAAAGCCACAAGATATATCTGCCTGGTGTTGCCATGGTTAACATTCAAGACGGTGTGCTGCATATTTGGCATAAAATGTGTAATTAGTGATACTTAAAATTTGTATTTGTGCTTCATAGATGCCTTCTCGGTAGAATATATTGTTAGGGTCTCAGTATATCTTAATTCATTACAGAAAGAGCAAAACTTTTTATTTTCATTAGAGGAGGAAGCTAAGTGAAGTTCTCCAGTTCATTCATTACAATGTTATAAACAGGAGAAGGCATATCCTCTACACGGTGGCCTACGTGGTGGTTTTCATCTTTATTTCTGCATTTGTGTGTCTGTGGTCTGTGAGTGCACAGCCAAAATGCTCATGTATTGAGAGAAAATACCTTAAATTTTGAAATAGTAGCAATGTAGTTTATGGATTTGTATTTTTTATTTTTTTCTTGTAGCAATGACAGTAAACTTTACAAAGTATTAGCTTAAAACTTAAAATTAGATTTAGATCAGTTATACAGGATGTGTTACCTGCCATGCAGAGTTATATCACAAATATACGGTATACTGTAAGCTGTATGCTATATACAACAAAATATTCTAAAAATATTTTGGTGTACTTTAATGCTCCTTTCTAAAAATGCCCATAAAAATGTATTAATAATCACTCACATTACCAACACAAAATCTGTATCGTTATAAAGCTTAGAAGCTGGACTTTACTATACATATGGGCAATATGACCAACTCTTAACATGTGCTTTTTAATTTTCTAGCAAGTCATAAGTGCTCCATTTTCATAAATTTGAAAATATGAGTGCTTACTGTATACCAGTGTTCCCCAAACTGGGTTATGCGTACCCCTGTGGGGTACGTGAGGTAACAATGTGGTATGCGAATAACATAACGATTTACCGTTCTTTCATCACAGTCTAAAATAAATTTCAAACCCAGTCCATGTATTTCTCACTGGCAAAAAGTATTTTATGTGTCCTTTAGTGTAGAAACACCAAAATGGTTGTGTCATAAAGGACAGAAAAATGTATTGCGGTAAAAAAATGCATCTACTCATGCGTCGTGCGTCACACAAGTATCTTTTTCGCCAGCCCAGTCCAGTGCTAGGTGATGTAGCTTAGTGATAACAAGTAAAATACTGTTTTACCAGACTCGCACATGTCAGTTGTCCATAATTTTTGTTTAGTTTAGTTGGGGTTTTTTGCAGTTTAAAACGTAATTTGTATTTAAGGTCAGATGCATAGGGAGTTTTGATTCTGATGGTATAAGTTCAAAAGCTTTGATGACATGTGTCAGACATTCACCAGAACCAAATCATTTTCCACATTCACACGCAGTAATTTTCAATCACATTTGCTCGAACGGTAAATACCTGTTTTTACATTGTTGCATGATGTTTTTTCAGCAAATGAGTTCAACCTTGATAACAGTGTCAAATGTGACATAAAAAAGCACCTTTAGCTGACCTGGGCAGATACTTACCCTCAGTGCTCGAATTCGGCCGGCAATGCCATACTTGCAATGATGCGCAATTCCAGGCACAGAAAAGAACGTTATTCTTGCGTACCGTGACGCGATGAGGGGGGAGTTTTCAAGTCATGCCCATATCAATCGGTAAGCCATTATGTATGTGTATGATTGTACAAAACATGTTAAAATATCACATGTTTAATATAAGGTAGTTGTTTTACAAAGATTAAACAGTGTTAGTGTTAAACAGACATATTTTCAAATGACCATGTGTGAATTTTATCTATGCCACTGTAAATGTTTGGGAACCACTGCTGTATATTATTCCTTCAAACATATGGTTAGAACATCATAAAGATCAGAAAGATCTTGAGAAGAATACAAGAAGCACATTGTTTCACTCAGAGACCAAATATATATTGAGTAAAAGCCATAAAAGCTCATAGTTTAAGTTTAAAAACAGATGTAGTTTTTTGTCACGTTTCGCTGGTAACTTCATGAAATATAAGCAGAATATAAAAACAGCAGATGCTCCCGATTAAATTGAGCCTAAATATAATGTGATATCATGCATAGATATTAAAATTGGCCATAATAATGCACCCATGAGGTGTTAAATGGTTTGAGAAGTTATTATGGAAGTATATATAGCAGAGTGACCTGTGTCTTCAAAGTATGGCTAGTCAATTGCAGCTCCCCGATCTTTGTTGTGGCCTCACCTTAGAAGTTAGTTCTTCCATTGGAGAATCATCTGAAATCATCATTTGCATGTGTATTTTCCCACAGCGCTCCATTCCAGTCAGGTCGACATGCCCTAAACACTCGGCTGTCAGCGTACAGCCATAGAAGAACCAAAAGCTGAAATTCACATTGGCCAGCAAATGACTTACACATATTGTGCTGACTCTAGAAAGCGATCACTACTGTGTGCATGTTTTAACAATCATGTACACACCCACGCCAATTGACATTAAAAAACAAGCCCTTTTCAGGTACCAGAAAAAGAAGATCTTTGAGTCATTCAATGGTTGCCAAGGCAGTCTCCCTGTGATACCATTTATTATTCCAGTGTCAGAGACCTAACGATTTCAGGTCAGACACTAATTATGCTGACATTTTAAAATACACTCTGTCCCTTCATATATGACCCAGACAGAGAAGGGCTGAGGCACCGGTGTTGGCATCACTTATTCCAGTGGTGAGTGATGTCAGAGAAAAATGGACTTCCCATGTGCACTGTAGTCAATTGTCAGTTCCAAGAACAACCATTGGGAATTTATAGAACTGATGTTTCTCTATTCAGACTTACAGCAGATTACTGACAAAAAACAACAACTGGAGAATGTGCTAAGCTGTACTCTGATGAACAAATCAGGTCTCTTTCTGACACTGAAGTCTGGACTTGCCCGAAATACACAGAACTGATGTACTACTCAGAATGGAAATGTCTGGATCACTCTATTTGCTTTTGTCATCATGGCTTTATAGCCCATGAAAGTCATGGTTAAAGATATTTAGCCTGCAAAGATTGAAACTTCCAGTCTGTTACTGTAATCAGATTTAAAATAAAATCCTAAACCAGAAGAGTGCAAACAGATTTCATTGAGTTGCAGAAAAAAGTATGTGAGCCCTTGGATTTTCCTGGATTTCTACATAAATTGTCAGATTTTTACTTAGTCATAACTAGACAAACACAGGCCACTTAAATTAATAAGACACAACAATTAAACTTTTTTATAAAAGTTTTATGTAAATGATCACAGTGCAAGTCGAATCCCTAATGACTTTTCCAAAAGCTAACTGGAGCCATGAGTATCCCATTTCTAGGTTGATTCCACCTAAAAATGCACTCTGTGGTTCTGTGGTACATCAAATCAATCCTCTATTTGTTCAAGCATCCCATCCAGCCCAACACAGCAATATCGGCTCGAACAATGGCATGAGTTTGGTGCGGGGCTATGTTTCTTCAACTAATGGAAGACGGAGGACAGTTTTCTGTTTGCAAACAGTGATTAGTTGTGGAATTCTGTTTTGTTAAAAGGAACCCCGATTATAAAGACACAAAGCCCTAAATATGCTACAACTGTTCTCTCCTACAAAAATATATAGTTAGAAATACATAAAATATTTTCGTTATTTAAAAAATCCTCAAAGTGTTTACAGAATTTAAACTACGAAGGCAGCCATTATTTTTGCGCGCGCAATGCATTCTGGGTCGATGACGCATATTGGTTGTGTCGGTTGTGTTCAGAACAGAGAGAGGTGAGCTAATGGCGCTAAGTTTAACTGTAGCTACATCCGAAAAGTGAATATAATGCCACATTGTGCAGCATTTGGTTGTAATTTCCAGTCCAAAGGCAACAGGGGGAGTGATGTAAGCCTCCACTCCTTTCCAAAGGAGAAGAAAATAAGAAAAGAGTGGGAAGTTGCTTGCGGACGAGTACAACTCCCTAAAGACCCACAGCTGTGTTCCCGTCACTTCAGCCCTGATGCGTTTGAGGCATTTAGTCGGCTAAAAGAGCTCACAGGTGCAGCTAGTTACAAGCGAAGACTAAAACCAAATGCCGTGCCTTCAATTTTCCCCCACAAGAAGCATAGCAAGCGTCCACGCATAGCGAGTGAAAGCCGCGCTAACAAACGACAAAGGCAAGTGACTCTGGACACTCTACTGCTAGGATGTAAACAACCCGCTCCTGCAGTCGCGGAAGACGAATCATCGGACACTACGCCGATCATGGAGGTAACCGACAATCCACCAGATGCTGTTAATGAATCCACTGTAACGTTAGGCCTACAGTGTTCTCCTAGTATGGTTGATGCAGCAACGCAGACGGATGTTAACCAGTCGGATGCAGCGGTACAGTGGCCAGCTGATGTGGACTACCCGGTAAAAAAGGACCATAGTTACACAGGTAAACATGAAATTGAGATGGGCAAAAGAAATATACACTAACAATTGGAGAGGGAAAAAATAGTGCAAATCAGAATTATCTGAGATTTAAGATTTTAAATATGTAGTTCAAGGCAATTCATGGCATGGGCAAGCAGTAGCCGCACAGACACCATCTGTTTTGCCCTACTCTCGCTTTCTCAACTCTCTGATAATCTTGAGTGGGCCTATCGTCTTCCGCGTTATTCTCCTGATTTAAGCCTACGGTGCGCTCGGGTTCAAACTGAAAAGGCTGAACGGCAGACGTGTTCATCTCGCTACCTGTCAAAACGTAGCTAGCTAGCAGGTACGTTGGAAAACGAATAACCGAAGCTGCTAGAGCGGCTAGGCTACAACCAGGCAACAACCTATACACGTCACTACCCAGAATGCATTGAGACGTAAATAAATATGGCGGCCTACGAGTGAACGGATTTTCGGCTTTTTTTAATAAAAACAAAAACATTTGGAGTTTTTTTGTATCACCTTTTGTTAGCTGACGCCCAATTTAATCTTATAAGGTCAACATGCTGCACTAATCGGGGTACCCTTTAATTCACTTGTTGACTTTTATTATTGAAATCCAGGTAAATTCAAGGGTTCACATACATTTCCCTATAACTTTAATTAAATATATCTTCAACCATCTCTCTCTTTTTACAGTACACTTTCTGTCTGATTCATACAGCCATAAAAACATGTATCTTTTCTTGCCTATGTGTCCAAATTTAACTCCAAACTGTATTTCTGAAGTTCAGCTCCTGTTTGACATCTGAACATGGCTGAAGAAAGCTGTTTCAATTCTTCTTATTTTTGATATATATATTGAATATTTTTTTCTAGACAGGAGTTCCTGTTTTGGGTATTTCTCAGTACAATGTAATATACGTCTGGTTCAGATCCAGTATGTCATGTTTGTTATTGAAAGCAGAGACGCTTTGATTGAATCCACTTTGTCCGCAAAACCTGGGCGGGATCAAACATATAAGGTGCTCAACATCAGAGAGAGCAAATTGGCCCTGTGCTGGAAGGATTGGTTCAATCAACCTCCAACCGTATAATTAGTAATTAGATTGGGATTAAAGCAAACTCAGAGTGGAAGAGTATGGCCATTTCAAATCAGCATATGAAATGTGATTAAATTAATGGGAAAAATTGAAATATTAATGTTTAGATTTGGAGCTGGTTCCCTGGTCTCGGCCATCAGTCATGTGCTGTTTGAACTGTCCTTAATTACTGACTCGGAGGGAATTAGGGGGGAATGGTAATACTCTGATGCAGTCTCTCTCTCTCTCTGTCAGTCTCTTCTTCTGTCTCAGTGGTGGGCAATTCATATATCTTCATCTCTAGCAGAGGTTCAGTGCTACTGACCAAGTCTGACCAAAAAAAACATATTCTGTCAATAATAGCATTTAAATAAAAGATTTACATAAAATGTATTTAAAAATGCTTAACTTTGTCAAATAAAAAATAAAATTATTTGAAAAGTAAAAACACTTTTGTTTAAACCTATCATTCATCATGTTTACTAATTTTCAAAGTGCATTAATCCATTTACATTTCATTAAATGCTTCATGTTTACTTTAATACCATATCTCCTCTTTCACTATTAAATAGTAGATAAAAGCCAAATATTCATTAGTTAGATATTTGATAGACAATATTACATAAACTGGACCCACTTTGTACTAGGTGTCTTTGACTAATATGTACTGAAGCATTTGATACAATGTACTTTTCTTATTTTGCATACTTACATTTAAAGTACCTGCTTTTAATTTCATCTATAGTTACACTGTAAACCTTATACATAATCCTAAACCTAACCTTAACTCTACCCCTAAAACTACCCGTACCTCAACCTTGGTAGCAGTTTGATTAAATTTTTGTTACACAAATGAAATTCAAATAATAATAATAATAATAATAATAATAATAATAATAATGAATTGACTGAAATATTTTTTAGTGCATCTATGAGACCAAACCTTGTGGCTAAATTTACTCAACAACCCCCTCCCACTGCTCGTTTGGCTCTTTCATTTCCCAAACAGAGAAAGCAGAAGAGAGAAGCCTAGTTTCATCGGGTCTGACATGCGGTCACATTTCAGATATTCCAATGTCATTTTACCTCTACAGAGCCATTTCAAAGTGTTGGCAAGGTCATAATATGCTGCTCTCACAAATCGCTTAAGGCAGTTTAGTACTGAGTCAGGTTGTGTGGGGAAAGAGGTACTAAAGCTCTTTGATTCCAGCAGTGGGGGACCAGGCAAATGTACAATTAGCCCCTATGACCGTTTCACTTTCATATTAAGTTCCTGTCAAATATAAGCACAATTTGAGAGTTTCATCATGAAATATGCCATTGGTGTGCCAAGATAAAAGGATTAATTCTTAACTTTATGACTATCATTAAAATATACAAGGCTTGAATGGAATTAGTACAGGGGTTTCTTGTGTGAAACTTTGCAAAGTTCAAGTGACAACCTTCAATTTCAGAATTTCCAAAAGATATTGCTCGTGAGATGTTAAAATAACATTTTCAGTTTCATTAAGACATGGAAATAAAACCATGAATTTTCCTTTTTCTTATCCTTTAAATATTGTTATAAATTGTATAAACATACGTCATAATTTATGTAATATATGTATTAAATTGTCATAATGTTCTTACCCTCGTGTTCTTCCAAACCCATTTTTGTTCTAATGTGGAACACAAAAGGAATTTTTTTTAAATAAATATTGCAGTTTATTTCTTCAATACAATGGCGCAGTCTGACTCAAACCTGTACCTTTCTGAAGAATTGGAATATGATGGACAAGTCACATGACCTACTTTCATGACACTTTTGGATTGTTTAAAATTTTTAAAGTGAGTCACTATATAATGACATACAGTACTGTGCAAAAGTTAAGCTCTTGTGAAAAATTTTGCTGTCACGAACTCCAGTTCCCGAATCCACCCCACCCCTTCCAGCTCTCACACTCGTTCCCAATCACCCGAGTATTAGTTTCACCTGTACTGTTTGTATTCTCTATTTATACCCTGCCCTTTCACTTTAGCTTTGTTGGTTATTGCTTGTTACTCTCTTTGCTTTGCTAACGCCAGTGTTTCGCTTAGTCTACCTGTTTGTTTGTTCTCGTGCTTTGTTTTTGTATACTGATCTCCTGGCTTTGACTTTGCTCTCGTCTCAACTACGCTCCTCTGGATTTGCCCTCTGTACTATTACCAGTCTGTGATTAAACCTGTTTTCTGCAACTGAATCCATCTCGTCCAGTTTCGTCACAGTTGCTTAATGAGGATGTTTTTCAAAAATAATGACATAAATAGTTTTCATTAATCAATTAACATCACACAAAGTCCAGTAAACAGTCCACCTTTGCCTTTAAAACAGCACCAAGTCTCTTAGGTAAACCTGGACACAGTTTTTCTTGGTTGTTGGCAGAGACGATGTTCCAAGCTTCTTGGAGAATTCACCACTGTTCTTCTATCTATTTACAATCTCAATTGCTTCTGTCTCTTCTTGTAATCACAGACTGACCCAATATTCAGTGGGGGGCTCTGTGGGCTCCCTGTTATTCTATTCTATTCTATTCTATTTTCAAATACATTTTTGGAGTCTAAAATGTACATTTTCTATTGAAACACTGAAGCTGAAAATATAAATAACCATCTTAAGACAAATGTTTTTGTGAAGCATCTTATGTGCCTAAGACTTTTGCACACTGTGTGCATTTTCTATTTTAATTTGTTACTTGTAGTACCTAAGAAACATGCAAATTTATATATATTGAGATATATATATATATATATATATATATATATATATATATATATATATATATATATATACAGTACATACTTATTTTAGTTTTTTCCCCTTAAAATGTATGTCCACATATGTGGACAGTGGGACTGAGTTGTGAAATATTAAATAATACAAAGCAATAGAATTTTTTTTTATTTTTTTTATCAAATTGTTTATTATGTTTCCCGAAGTGGTGGTTATTCATGTTTTTGAAACAAAACTGACATTACATTAGAAATTATCATAAATATTCAAAGTCATGGCCAGCATCATCCAATCACTGTCAACCATGTTAAAATAAATTTATACATGAAAAATTCTGAATCTATGTACTGATTATCATTGTCCCATGTCTGCCAAACATGTTGAGTGGTTCAAACATCATCTGCAGCCTGAAACTGAACTTTGGTCAGATATTTGCAGGCAATGCACTTGGCTGCTTAGGAAAGTTACAGGATGCTCCCTTGCCCCCAATTTAGTAAATGACTTAACCTCCAGTGTGCTGTCTGTCTGCACCGGACTCAGAACAGTTTGAAATGCACCTCATTTTCATCCTTACTCTGTTTACAGCCCCTGAAAGCAACATATTCCAGCTTTTGGATGAACCCATTGATTCTCTATGTTATAATGCTCAGTGAATATAGGATATTTTAATGAAAATTAGCCTATAATCAACGTACGTGGTCAATGTGTTTATTAGCCTTGTGTTTCACAATAAATCGCTCAAATAAAAAAAAATGGCATATCATATGAAACTAGAGACTCTACTCTTTTGACTGAAACAGGTTTTAATGTAAAAACATAATGAGGTTTCTTACCAGATTTCTTAATTTTTGCCGTTTCTCCCAAAGAAAAACTGTTGTTTTTTCACATGATGAAAGTTTAACCCTTTAATGACAGTCAAGAGTTTTCTGAAATAAGATCAGTCAGTACTACAGTATTACTTTAAGCATTCCACACTAAGTTTGTGTGATATTTAGTAAAGACACTATAAAGGAATTTTGAAAATGAAATGGAATGGAAAATAATGACTATTTTTTTATTTGAGCTATTACTGTTTTGGTGGTGAGGAACACTGAGAAAGTCCATGCACAATTTGTTTTAGCTTATACTAGATGTCTGGTTAATTTCTCTTGTGCATGTGCCTTGGTTTAGATTGAGCTCTTATGGTGAATCCCATACAAGAAAACTAGTGTTCCATTTACTTTCATTTACTGAACCTGTGAGTGGTGCTTGTCCATACTGAACTCGCAGCTTTGATGCATAGGTGTTCTAGGTGGTTGCCAGGGCATAGCTATGGGGTTTCTAAGGTGTTCAGAGGGGTTGTTATGTGGTTTCTAGGCTGTCGTGGGTGGTTGCTAGGTGGCTACTTACTGGCTAAAATCAAAAGAGCTCACACACAAGTCTCTATGATATTTTAGGCCACAAGATATGTTAAATTTTTCCTCCAAATGTAAGTCAATTGGATAGATCGCCCGTTTTATTGCACCAAGTGAAAATCGTATGTCTGATTGCTTAGAAAACCAATAGCATGCATGATTTGAGGTATCATCCATGTCCATAGCACAGATGTGCAGGACGAGTTATACGCCTAAGTTAACCATAACCATAATTATGAGGAGTAGTAATAATGATACTTGCCTTATAGCAAACATCATACCATAATAACCATTTATCTACTTCTACTGGGCCAAGCTCTTTAAAAGCATAGCTTTTAAGCATCCTTTATGAAAAGTTCTTCATTTTCCTCAACGTTTTTGTTTGGAAACATTCAGGAAAACACTTTTCAGTTCATGATGACAGAAATCTTTGATGATAAAAAAGGAAATGAGGGTAACGTCAGGGTGAGGGAACATTTCACGATGAAGCCTGCTGATGTGTTATTCATACCTTTAAAGATCTTAAGATCTCATGTGGAGGTGGTGTGTAGGGACAAGTTGAGCGAGATGTGTTTGGCTCATGTTAATAAGGGAGCACGCTGAGGGGAGGAGAAGAAAAAACCCTACTCTAGGGGGGACGTGATCACTCAACCCATTAAAATGAATGATTCAAGTGAGCGGGGCATGCTTGAATAGGAAGTAAATAAATATAGAAACCTGCTTCATGAAATATTAAAGTCAGCACAAACAATGAATGGAATGAAAGGGTTTGGCAATAGTGAAGTCTGCCCGGGGTGGGGGGTTACATTTTCAAAGGCAAAGATGAGCTGTGTGGAGAGCTGTCTCTGAGCCATTACTTAACATGAGAACGAGAGCAATTTTACTATATCATCAGCCAGGGCCTGCTGCACAGCATGAGAGAATAAACATTTATTTTAGATCACAGGTTTTCCCCTTAGAGTGGAGAGGCATGATTATTTTCTTTACAGGTTGTGTTGCCACACTGTGAATAAACAGCATGTGTATAATATTTGATTTGCAGTACATATCTAATGTATGAGAAAGAGGTTTGAAATGTAGATTGTTTAGTGATGAGTTTCCTTAAACCATTTATTTCTTTTTAACAATATGTTCTGTAGAGGGCTGTCAATCGATTAAAATTTGTAAGCAAATTAATTACATAACATGCCGATTAACTCATTGAATTAATCACATATCACATATTTGATTATTTGCTGAGAAAGGCTCCCAAATCAATGTAACTCAAGATAACAATAAATAATATATAATAATTCAAATGCATTGACTAATAAACCATTGATTAGACAACACAAAATGTAGCTTTAGAATTCCCATATCATTGAACAAGCCAACAGTCGACAGCAATTAATTTTGCAACTAACGCGTTCTTGCATTCCTGATGCTTTTGGAGTGTGTAAAATAGCTCAAGGACGGGACGGAAACGAACGTCAACTTAAGGGGTAAGTTTTTAATTCTTAAGTTTTTTTTACAATACAACAGAGACAGTCTTCCTTGGTTCTCTCTCATGCTCCGTCGCTCCTGCCCTTTTATGCCGCTCTCCTCACGTTACTGAAATTAGACACAGGTGTTAGTTATCATTTAGCTCAGGTGTGAGCGCCCTTACCGCTTTTCTCTCCCGGACGGGCGCTTGACCACGCCCCCGCTGCCACAGAGTGCCTCACTAGAATTAAGGGTCCAAGGTGCCGCTATTTTTGAATGCTATGTAAAGTTAAAAGTAATTGAAACTTTGAAAATCATGTGTCGAGATCTCTGCATTCTTTAGTGCTTCGTCCAGCTGTCATGAACGCATCCTGTGTGATCGGCAGTTATTCTACAACAGCATAGCTTTTTAGATTTGTTGAGGCGTGCTGACTGCCCCCTACTGAAACATGAATTTACATATACTTCAATCTTGAATTACTCAGATGGCTGGAAAATAAGTTATTACAGAATTTACGTATGCGTCAGGCTGCATAGTTCTGTCTAACATCTTTTTTATTCCATGGAAAAAGTAAAGTCTTTTAGGTTGCAAACAAATAAATGATGACATTTTGGGTGAACTAATCCTTTAAATGCACTTTTTTATTTTAAGAAATAATTTAATGTGAATGGATGGATCTAGTTTGACTTCTTTAACTTAATCAAACCCTTACCTGATTTGATAAACCATTGAACTAAAACTAAATCAGGAACATTTCATCAGAAAAATTGGTTCTGTGGAACAAAAAAAAAAATCACTTTAAAGCAAGAAAGAATATGACAGATAAAGACAGACAGAGCAAGAGAGAGAACAGCCAATTCACTTGTGAAGACAAAAGAGATGTCAGCTGAGTAGCCGATGTCATCTACAAAATTATATACAAGTGTCTTTTTGGAAATGTTAAAGTGGACTCTCCATAGATTAAGTGGGCAAAGTGTGTAAGATGAAAGGGATTGTGGTTGACAAGAGATAGACAGCGGTAAACTGTCTTACTGACAAAAAGAACAGACAATTCTGTGAATTATGTCCACTTTCATGTCTACCTGGACTTCTGAATGTTGCTCTTACACCTTTAGAGATATCAATGCAGCAACAACTCTCATTCTGTATAGTTTATTCAATAGACTTTTTTTTTTAATGAATTTTTCTTGCTTGACTTTCTTTCCATAGCCATCAGCGCACAGAGAGGGCAATGCAGAAAAAATACAAATAAAAACCAAGAGTAAAACATTTCATGCAATGCATGATAGGTTCTGCTAAAATTTCATGATTGTGGGACCCAGTTTACATTATATCAGCTGACAGAAGAATATCTGTACAATGCTAATAAGGTTGATGATGTTATAAACTACATGATCACATTAACAATATATAACATTTTATAGAATGCTTTAATCCAAAAATGTCTCTTAACAGTGTCAACAGGGCATTCAGTTAACTTTTTCTTTTTGTGTCACAATTAGGGCTATACTGATTCAGATTTAAAGATCTGATTCTGATTCTGATTCAAAAGCTCTCAATTTGATTGAATTCTTAATCCGATATCGATATTGATTCAAATGGGAATATTTCAGTTATAATGTCCCTTTTTGTTACATATGAAAGCAATTCTCTCCCAGCTAATTCTGTTAATTATAGAGAGGATGTTCTATCTAGGTACATTACGAAAATTGTAATTTTACTATTTATATTTTATTAGTTTTTTTTAAATAATTTTGGTCACATTTTAGCTTTTAAAAAATCAACAAATACATGAATAAAAATCAATAAATGTGATTTTTTTATTGCAAATATTTTTTTTACACGTTTTTTGTTTAATTGCATAATTGTTTACTATTTACAGGAATTTAAATTGATTTGTTGAACATGTTCTAAAAAACAGTACTGTCTCTTTAAGAAACCATAATTTCTTTAAAAAAAATTAGAAAATCAGAATATTTTTATTAAATTGTTTCATCAACGACTGACTGTACAGAACAGAAAGGGTATTAAAATAGCCATTATTCAATTCAACATTACATTCAATGACAAATGGGTCATGTGGAGCTCGACTTTACTCTCAACATGCAGTGAAAGGATCTTGCTGCTACTCCACCACTATACTACACAACTACTGGTGACTAAAATGTTAACATTTACCAGCTAGTTTCCAAATATATAAATTTTGTTGCATAACGCGAAATTTGGATGCAAATGTTAGTGATTTCCTCTCATTGTAATAGAGCACAGAGTAAAAGAACGATCTTGGGTTTTAAAAATGTATATCATGATCATTCATTATACCCACCCCAGTCACAAGTGTAGCTATGCTTTGTCAGGTAACCTAAATATGTGCTTCAAGTGTTAATATCAGTATTAACTGATATTAATTCAAAATATTATCTTATATAATATTTGCTACATTTTTTATATACTTTCTACTATCTAAGATTACATGCAGACACAATTTTAAGCGATTTTTAGGTTAATTCTCAGAAAAGTGTAAAGATTAACAACAGTGGCTCAACCAATGGCGTGAGGTTTGGCAGTACTATCTGTTTGCCTGGAAAGATGGTTAAGTGTTTGAAAACTGTTGAAAACATGAATTTGTTTTGTTATTCATTTTGGTTACAGCAGTGTTGCAGAAATCACACACTTTACTTTAATATAACCGAATCAATCTGACTATATTGGGTTACACCAACCAAAGTGAACAGTGATTCTGTTCTTCCTGATGTTTTAAGAAACCATGTGTTGAATTATCTTGAGGAAATGTGAAAAAAAATAGATATTGACTTGGATTAATATTGGATTAATTAGAAAAGAATCCTGAGTATGGGGACTGTCGAAGAACTGTAAAAACAAAACAAAATTTGGTGTCCTTGCTGCTTGAATAGAAGTGTTGACTTCCATGCCAAGGTGAGGAGGATGAACGAGAGACAGAGAGAGAGAATGACAAAGAGAGAGAGACCACTTAAGCCGGGTTCACTCTGTGCATCGGCACCTCTGACCTGTGCTTCTTTTATTGCTGGCAGCTTGTTTGTGCTTCGTCCCCGTGCCGTCCTTGCTCAAAGAATTGACCTGAAGAATTCAAAAGAAACTGTAAGGCCCTGTGTGCACAGCAGAATTGCTGTGGAATTTTACTCATCCTTGTACGCTGCGGATAACTCAGATGACCAGAGTAGAAATTAATTCATAAAGAATTGTCCTTGCTTGACTTAAATAAATAAATAAATTCTCTATAAATATAACTCACCTTTGAGGAGGTGACTGATGCAGTTTTGGGGCTCTTCTCGGGACATATGCTAGGAATAGACGGACTCCCTGTAGAATTGTTTTAAGCTTTTTAGAATATTATTGGGACTGATTATTTTGATATATTTTTTTAATTCATTCATGAAAGTGTACTTTCTAAGAGCTGTCAAAGGGCGATTTTAACACTGCTCCTCCAGAAGAGTGATTTAACCCTCTTGAAAAACTGGAGACCCATAGCAGTTTTGTGTTCTGAATATAAAATTATTTTGAAGTGTCTTGCAAATAGACTGAACAATGTACTTAATGTAATCATACACAAGAATCAATCATACTGTATAAAGGATAGGTCTATTGCTGACCATTTACATCTAGTATGAGACACCATTGATTATGCTTTCTATAATAACATTGCTATGGGCATTCTTAGATCAAGAAAAGGCTTTTGATAGAGTGGACCATGTCTTTCTTTTTTAAACTTTAACAGCCTATGGTTTCTGAGAACATTTTACTTATAAGATAAGACTGCTTTATGTAAAAGCCACATGTAAGGTTAAAATGATTTGTGGTCTGAGCATTCCTATTAAAGTCCAGAGAGGTATCAGGCAGGGTTGACCTCTCTCAGTTCAACTTTACAGCTTGGCCATTGAGCCTCTACTCTGTATGATGAGGAGAGAATTAATAGGACTGTAGGTAAATATATCAACTATACAGCAGCCTATTTCTGAGTATGCTGATGACATTACAGTAGTCATTAAAAGTGATCAAGACATTCAGATTTTAAAAGAGAGCCTAGACTGCTATGGAAAAGCTGCCTCTGCAAAGGTAATTTGGGGAAAAATGTATGCTCTGTGGTGTGGTCTTAATACCATAGGTCCTTTACTACCTGATGGATTACAATGGGGGAATGCTGGTTTTAAAAACCTTGGTGTGTTCTTGGGTACAGATGAATATTAAAAAATAAATAAACTGGGAAGAGCTAGTGGGGAAGATATGTGCCTGGTTCTCTTCCTGACATTGGCTGCTACCCCAACTATCCTGCAGGGGAAAATTACTGATCTGTAATAATCTGATAGCCTCTTCTCTGTGGCATAAAACAATGATCCTTGAGCCTTCAGAAGATCTGATCAAAGATGTTCAGCAGCACTTGGTGGAATTTGTTTGGTTGGGACAGCATTAACTGAGGGCAGCAGTGCTGTATTTGCCTCAGCAGGAAGGAGGCCAGGGGCTGTTGAAAAAAAAAATACAGAATTAAAATCTTCAGACTTCAGGCACTTCAAAGACTGCTTTATGAGGAGAACGTGAGCTGGGCTGAGGTAACATGTGCCCTATTGAGGAGAGGCGGGAAGATGGATTTAGATCAGCACCTACTTCTATTGGACATGGAAAAACTTGATTTGACAGGACTATCGCTTTTTTAAAGATACATTTTTAAATCATGGAAGATTTTCAGTTTTTCCTGAGAAATAAATGGTGCTCGAGGTTTATGGCTGAAAGAAAAGCCTCTGCAGTATAACCCTGCACTTGACCTGGATGTTCTTAAATCAATAGCTCTGAGGAGGACTATGTGGACTTCAGGTGTGACAAAATTGGTCACTTGATCTCTAAGGATGGATGGATAACTGCCGAGGCACTGGCACTAAAGCTTGGCTTCAAATCAGTTTGTGTAGTACAAAGACTGTTGACTAAAATCCTTCATTTTTCCCCTATCAGACTATAAACTTTCTTTAAAGACATATGATGATGAAGAGGAAATCTCTTTTCCACAACTGATAATTTCTACTGTTTTTGAAAATTGGCAAGAAATAGGGGAAGTTTTTTTTTTTAAAACACTTCAACTAGAGGTCAAAAGGCCAATGGGAATTGGCGAGTGGAATTTGCCTGCCACTCCCCCGGACATACAGCTATAAAAGGAGCTGGCTCGCAACCACTCTTTCAGATTTTTTCTTTGGAGCCGAGCGGTTAATTCACAGAGAGCTGAATACCACTGCCGGTACATTCACCTCTGCATGCTTTTGGATTTACAGGGACATTACAGCGGTTTCTCCCCCTCGTTCATGGATTGAGTGCAGAGAACGCCCCTGGGCACTTTGACAGCCTACAAGAGTATATATTATTTCAATCAAAGAGTATATTTTCTCTAAAAGAGTGGTACTGACGGAGTTCGTCTTTTTAAAGGTGCCTTTCCATCTGTGTTTAATTCCTGGTTGTAGTCACTATCTCTCCGCCTCTGATGGTCACGATTGCTGTCTCACCTGCATAGGCTGCACCCACGCTGAGACAGCATTCGTGGATGGATATTGTTCTCACTGCGAGAACATGAGAGTGGCAACATTGCTGTCGTGTCACAGTCCGCTCTGGTACACCCTAACCGAGGCTCCACTTGGCACATACACACTGGCACACAGATGGCCTCAGTGGCTGCACAAGCATGCGTTTCCTCCAGTGAGCCTGCTTGCACAGAACTTGTGCAAGGTCAGGGAGGATGAGGAGCAGTTAATCCTGGTGGCGCCCTACTAGCCCACCCAGACTTTGTTCTTGGAACTCACACCCTTCGTGACAGCCCCTCCCTGGAAAGTTCCCCTGAGGGAGGACATCCTCTCAGGGGATGGGACACCATCTGGCACCCACTACCAGACCTCTGAAATCTCCATGTCTGGCCCTTGGACAGGACACGAAAGACCTAAGCGGCCTACCACCGGCAGTGGTAGACACGCTCACTCAGGCCAGGGCTCCTTCTACAAGGTATTTTTTAAGTGGCATTTGTTCGCTAAGTGGTGTTCTTCCTGACTTGAAGACTCCCAGAGATGCGTAGTCGGGTCAGTGCTTTCCTTCCTGCAGGAGAGGCTGGAATGGCGGCGCACCAAGATGCAGTAGACGTTAAGTCCCTCGGGAAGCACAACCTGATCATCAGGTTCCTTAGAGGCATGAGGAGGCTGAATCCTCCCAGTCCACACCTCATTCCCTCGTGAGATCTCACCATGGTCCTGCCAGGCCTGTTTGAGCCCCTGTTTGAGTGAGGTGAGCTAAAGGCGCTCACATTGAAGACTGTGATCCTGACTGCGCTCACATCCATCAAGAGGGTTGGGGAACTGCAGGCGTTCTCTGTTAGCGACACCTTCCTGGAATTCAGTCCAGGATACTCTCACATGATCCTGAGACCCTGACCGGGCTATGTGCCCAAGATTTCCATGAACCCATTTAGGGATCAGGTGGTGAACCTGCAAGCTCTTCCCCAGGAGGAGTCAGACCCAGCCTTGTCGTTTATGTGTCTGGTGTGTGCATTTCGCATTTACTTGGATCGCACGCAACGCTTTAGACGCACTGAGCAGCTCTTTTTCTGCTTCGGAGGACAGCGGAAAGGGAGGGCTGTCTCAAAACAGAGGATCGGCCACTTGGTCGTTGGTGCCAAAGCTTTGGCATACCAGGCCCAGGAGGAGTGTGGCGGCCTCCTGGGCCCTGTCCAATGGCACCTCTTTAGCAGACATCTAAGGAGCGGCGGGCTGGGCAAAACCCAATACCTTCGCGAGATTCTACAATCTCCGGGTTGAGCCGGTTTCATCCCTTTTTCACTCGGATTTGGTAAAAAAAAGCGCATGTCTTCACCTCCAGGAGGGGAAAAGTGCTGTACAGAAGTGGACACCGCTTCTGTACAGCACTTTTCCCCTCCTGGAGGTGAAGACGTGCTTTTTTTTACCAAATCCGAGTTCATGACACTGTGGACCCTGGATGTCCTTTCTCCTTAGCCCTGTGGCAGGGAATTTGGTGGTGAAATTCGATCCCAGCCCAGTAGATGTGCTAGTAGGCCCTGTACTGTGGTAGGTTATCCACATGTGCTGGTTACCCGTGAGTAACACCGTGTGATATATCTTCTGTAGTACGGTTTCCCCGATGGTAAACCCACGTCTTCCTTGCGCAGAGTTCCCTCTGCCAACGGTCGCTGTATTTGTAGGGCTCCCCTCTGGGTAGGGCCAACCATGAGGACTTCCCCCTTCCGTAACGGAGGTTACAACAGTGGTACAGGGCTGGTACAGGGCCAACTGGTACAGGGCCAAATGATGTTGCATCAATTTTGAAAGGATGAATTAATCATGTATAAAGGTAGAATATGCATATTATTGTCTGTTTGAGAACTTGGAGTCCTTCAAATACAAGTGGGGAGTAAATAACTGCATTTGCAACAAGGTGATTATGATTGCCAATTACAAATGTATGTGTAAATAAGAAAACTATGTAAAGCTAATATTTTTTGTTAATGTATTAGAGAATTTAATCTCTGGATATTATTTGAAATTATTGATAAATAAAGGAGACCTAAAGTCAAGTCTCTATCTCTCTCTCTTTCTCACTCTATTTTTATAATGGGAGCTTAGCTGCAGCCTTCCAGCACTTAATCATACTCTCCCTTATTTCAGTGCTCTTCTGAGCTTGATTTTTAACTTAAGTGGAGTGACCCTTTGACAAAGCATTGATTGCTTGAAGTATGTTTGTTACACAAAATAGACAAGGGTTTTGATCACTTATATGAGTGTTGACAAATTAGTAAATAGTAAGCAAGTAGGCAGTCATTTAGCAAATGCTTTCATCCAAAGCAACTTACAGTATAGTGCAGCTTTGTGAAACCAAATTCATAAACTAATTTACTGTAGTGGAATTCCACCCGAACATGTGAAACCACCTGCTGTGACATCACTTTTCTTATTCAAGCATTTCCATTTGATCCACGCTCTATAGAAATCTATGGCAACATTTTGATAAGTGGCCAGATTCTGCATGCTCTCATTCTCAGGTTGAACTGGTGCCAATTGACTCAACCATTGACAACAACCTAAAGCTGTGCTTCCTGCTGGGTCACGCATGTTCACGCTGAGATGTTTACTCATTTCTATCATCAGCCACAGTGAGAGAGTGAAACACCTGTCATCCCCCTCCACGCCCTAGGTCACATTTGCTTTCCCTTAAGACTGCAGAGTGGCTGGTAGTAGCTCCAGGGAGATCTGTGGTTTTCCTGTGTGACATGTCCCTTTCTCAAGTTTTATTAGAGAATTAGACACAAAGAAGGGACTTAATTTGTTTTATGGTGCTGTGATTTCTAATCTAGACTATACTCATATACTGTAAACATGTGCATCTCTAAAACAAATTTTGCTCTCACTTGCACAACATGGGTGACGATGGTTTATGTTGATATATTCTGCAAATAATACTGTGTGTGTGTGTGTGTGTGTGTGTGTGTGTGTGTGTGTGTGTGTGTGTGTGTGTGTGTGTGTGTGTGTGTGTGTGTGTGTGTGTGTGTGTGGTTTACGAGGTGATATATTTAGGTTACAAACTGGTAATTACAAGGGTATCATGCTATAAATGTGGTTTATGAGGACATTTCTAGTGTCCCCATAATGAAAATCTCTTTAAAAACATACTAAACTAAGTTTTTTTTAATAGTGTGTTTAGCGTGTTAGGTTTAGGGGTAGGGTTAGGTGATAGAATCTATAATTGTTACAATATAAAAATCATTGTTTATGGAGAGTGTGTGTGTTTGTATGTATGTATGTGTATATATATATATATATATATATATATATATATATATATATATATATATATATATATATATATATATATATATATATATATATATATATATATATATATATGTATATATATATATATATACTGTATATATATATATATATATATGATTTGGCACAAATTTTCTGGGGGACTAAATTATCAGCCCAAACATTTAAGTGAAAGGAATAATGAACATTAATTTCAGAATTCTTTATATTTGGTATGTCCCCTTTTGCTTCAATGACAGCATGCACTTGAGCTGGAATGGACTCCACAAGTTTGTCTACAAGCAAAACCTGATGATTCATGTCCTCCTAGCATCCCAGCAGGTAAATTCACCCTATACAGTATATAGGCTGTGGAAAGGATTGTGACTCAACAAAGTTCAATAATGTGTGTGTGTGCATGCATGCGTGTGTTTGTGTTCACACCCCTGTGTCTCTCTCAGAGAAGCATAGATTTTTAATCTCAAGCATTGGTGAAGTACAATAAAGGCATGGGAATGCAGGGAGGCAACTGACTCCACAGGCAGCTAAACAGACAGAAAGAGAAGAACCAGTCTCAGTTCAATCTCCCAGCAAAGAAAATCTGTTGCAAGGGTCGACTGCAATTTCACCATCCAGAACAACACATAATCTCCTGATCTTTGAGCTCCAGACTGACACACACACACACACACACGTTGTGTTTCCATGTTTTATGGGGACTTTCCATAGACATAATGGTTTTTATACTGTACAAACTTTATATTCTATCCCCTAAACCTAACCCTACCCCTAAACCTAACCCTCACAGAAAACTTTCTGCATTTTTACATTTTCAAAAAACATAATTTAGTATGATTTATAAGCTGTTTTCCTCATGGGGACTGACAAAATGTCCCCACAAGGTCAAAAATTTCGGGTTTTACTATCCTTATGGGGACATTTGGTCCCCACAAAGTGATAAATACACGCTCACACACACACACACACACACACACACACAACATCTGTCAACCCACAGAGGCACGACCTGCTCTTAATGTGTTTACTGAAATCAGGGAACAAGGAGGTGGTTTATTTATTTACTGTGCTTTTTCCAATTATTTCTTGGTACTGCATGTGAATAAAAAGACAGATTTTCAAGTGCTCTTAAGGTATTCATAATGTCCTATTTTCTTACACTAAAGTAAAGGTAAGTGGTACTTTAAATTGTTTGTAAGGTCAGTGAAAAAAAGTCAAAAACAAATTTTAAAGCAAAATAGTGGATGCCTATAGTGGAATAGTGCATTATGCGCTTGGCAATACATTGCTGTTGATCAAACATACTGTATAAGATGCCACCTAATAAATATAGTAAAATGTCCAAATTTCTTTTCTCTTTATTATTTGTACTCTGTGGAGACCAATATTCACAGATTGTATTATAGACGCAACCCTTCACAGAAAGCATCATGCACAGGGATAAGATTAAATTCTGTGCTCCACAACATTTCCATTAAATTTACAATTTAAAAGCAATACAAATGTATTTATATGTAGGAGAAAAAAGGACTCTGAGCTATTATCGCAAAGTGTAATGGGAAAAAATCATGAAGTATTGCTATTCTAATGGAGTATGACGTCTCATTTAGGAATCGCGAGCACGAGAGCAGCTATTTTCATCGTAATGATTTTGTTCTTTTTCGAACTCATCAATCTGGGTTATGCAAATTAAGCATTAATTTGGTTAGGAGAAGCCATGTAGGAGAATAGCACTACAATATTATTTAACTTCATGAAGAACGTTTTAAGCACAGTAAGAGGCATATTAAGTCATGCTAGTTTATTCAAATAATTGTATATTTAAAAATGAATATTACGTGTGTCATCATATACTCACCGTGATGTTGCTCCATACCCATTTGACTCTCTTCTCTGGAACCCAAAAAGAGATGTTAGACACAATGACTCATTCACTTGCATTGTAAAGAATAAAAAACATTTCAGTGTATGTAATGAAATTGAATTGCGACTGAGGCTACCATTTTACATAGTATTTTGGGTGAACTATCTGTAACTTTACAATAAACCTTTAAAAAATGTGTTAACATTAGTTAACAACATTAGGTAACATGTACTAACAATGAACAATAGTTTTACAGCATTTATTAATATTCGTTCATGTTAATTTCAACATATATTAACACATTTTTTTAATCAAAAGTTGTATATGTTAATATTAGTCCATGCTGTTACGTTCGTAGGTGAGGCAGACGAGGAGTAGGGATCTACATGCAGGTTCTTTATTGAACAAAATGAAAATAAACAAGACAGGAACAAAGGAAACAACCACGAGGGGAAAAAGGAAACCAAAACATGAGAACATCAAGGGAACATGAACAGGGAGAACAGGGCAAAGTATCTACATCAAGCATCACAAACAACGACCGACAGAGACTGAATAAACAACCAGGGTTTAAATACAGAAAGGAACAAACAAGGGAATGAGGGACACCTGGGGAAATAATCAGGGAAGGAGGAACAATCAGGGGAAAACAAATCATAAAAAGAAACAACAAAGGACTACAAAAACCAAACAGGAAACAGGAACTAAACTAAACTTCAACATAAAAGCACAAAAACAAAAAGACAACAGTGAACATGACAGAATCCCCCCTCAAAGGATCGGATTCCAGACGATCCTAAAACAAAAATGACAAAAAACCCACAAAAAACAAAATGAGCCCGAGAGGAGCCCTGGGAGGCTCAAGAGACTTGAGAGGCGGAGCCCTGGAAGGCTCGAGAGGCGGAGCCCTGGGTGGCTCAAGAGACTTGAGAGGCGGAGCCCTGGGAGGCTCGAGAGGCGGAGCCCTGGAAGGCTTGAGAGACTTGAGAGGCGGAGCCCTGGGAGGCTCGGGAGGCAGAGCCCTGGAAGGCTCGGGAGGCTCGAGAGTCGGAGCCCTGGGAGGCTCGGGAGGCAGAGCCCTGGAAGGCTCGGGAGGCTCGAGAGGAGGAGCCCTGGGAGGCTCGGGAGGCGGAGCCCTGGGAGGCTCGAGTGACTTGAGGGGCGGAACCCTGGGAAGCCCGAGAGGAGCCCTGGGAGGCTCGAGAGACTTGAGAGGCGGAGCCCTAGGAGGCTCGGGAGGCGGAGCCCTAGAAGACTCGGGAGGCTTGAGAGGCGGAGCCCTGGGAGGCTCGAGAGGCGCTGGCTCTTGGACGGTCATGGCTACTGGCGCTGGCTCTTGGACGGTCGAGGTCACGGGCGCTGGCTCAGGGACGGTCGAGGCTACAGGCGCTGGCTCAGGGACGGTCGAGGCTACAGGCACTAGCTCAGGGACGGTCGAGGCAACAGGCGCTGGCTCAGGGATGGTAGGGGCCACAGGCGCTGGCTCGCTGACGGTAGGGGCCGCAGGCGCTGGCTCGCTGACGGTAGGGAACGCAGGCGCTGGCTCGCTCGCTGACGGTAGGGACCGCAGGCGCTGGCGTAGGTGCTGGCTCGCTGACAGTGGCTGCCGTAGGCGCTGGCTCGCTGACCGTGGCTGGCGTGAGCTGGGGAGCGGAAGCCTTTCTCCTCCTCCTCCTCCTCCTCCGGGCGGACGAAGTTGGAAGCGCTGGCTCGTTGCTCAAGGCAGGCATGGGGGTTGGCTTGCTGGTAGGTGGGGCAGGCGAAACAGGATGAGCCAAGGACGACTGGAGGGTCACCACTGTGGGTGGAGAGGCAGGATCCTCTTCAACAACACCCACAGTGAACGGCGAGCCGCATGCCAGAAGCGTCTCTTCCACAAAATCGTGGAGCGTCCAGCCGCGCGTCACCAGTGGCAACCGCTCCTTGAGCGAATCGGTCAGGTTAGCCGAAAGAACACCACCAAGGAGGAGTCAGGGAAGTCGGTGGCACTCACTAGCTCCAGGAAGTCTCTAACATGGTCCTCCACCGGGCGGCTTCCTTGCCTCAAATTCAGGAGGCAGCAGCTTGCCTGAAGAACCGCTAGATCATTTGTAGGGATCTACATGCAGGTTCTTTATTGAATAAAATGAAAATAAACAAGACAGAAACAAAGGAAACAACCACGAGGGGAAAAAGGAAACCAAAACATGAGAACATCAAGGGAACATGAACAGGGAGAACAGGGAGAACAGGGCAAAGCATCTACATCAAGCATCACAAACAATGACCGACAGAGACTGAACAAACAAGGGAACCAGGGACACCTGGGGAAACAATCAGGGAAGGAGGAACAATCAGGGGAAAACCAATCATAAAAAGAAACTACAAAGTACTACAAAAACCAAACAGGAAACAGAAACTAAACTAAACTTCAACATAAAAGCACAAAAACAAAAAGACAACAGTGAACATGACACATGCACTATGAACTAACATGATCTAACAATGATTTTATAAACTACTTATTAAAAAGATTAATAAATGCTTTTTTTTTCCCGTTAGCATTAAATGTTAATGGCTGTTATCTTATGGTACGTTTCCACTGCACGTTATGGTTTGACTCACCTCAACTCTACTCCCTTTACGTTTCTGAGCTTGCATTTCCACTGCAGTTTAGTGCCATCTCAATGTGGGTGGGATTATAGGCTGATCGTCATAGTTGCGCCGCCTCTACTGCCATAACATCTCCTTAAACACAACACAAACTGACCAAAACAATAACACAACTGCTAGCTGTTAGCTCATTGTGCTGCATAAAGCGATGGTGATTTTACACAAGTGTAACAGTTAAATTGGCCTGGTTGTTTTAGAAGCAAGCTTCCAGTAGCTGGACAACTAAATAAAGTGAAGCTTTCAAGCAGAGTATAGAGTTAACGTAACAAAAATACCATCCTCCACCTTGGATCAAGGGCACTTTCCCTCCCATTGCTCGCCGGTTTAGATAGTGTCCATTTGGTCGAACCACTTCCAATTTTCCTTGATGGTTCTGTAGTCACTTTTAATTTTTTTTTACTTTTCCCTACACTGTCACAGAGACACTTACTGAGAGACTTTTTCACTTCGCTCATCACAGTGGACCATCTGCATCTCGTCCAATTCTGATGTGAACGGTTCTGCTTTAGAGTTGAGTGTAAAAGTTTCTCTGCACTGATTCTGGTTAGTAGGAATCTGAAACACAAACTCACTGTTCTCTGAATCTTCACTGTCTGACATGTCAATTTTGTCCTTTCTTTGGTGCTTTTTGGCTTTTTTGGCTTTGTGCCTTTAAATTTACTTTGCTCAAGATTAGATTCAGTGTTTTACAGGGGCAAGCTGTCACAAGGGAGCAAGATATTTTGATGCAGCACTCTGATCTTACCACCTCCTTCAGGAATAACTTCTTGAACTGAACTATCATTGCTCTTTCTCAATACAACAGTTTTCCCAATAGAATAATATTTTACCAGGTCCACCTCGTTCTGAAAGGTTTAGAATGAGCACTTGTCCACCCGGCTGAAAGTCAGCTCTGTAGATTTTTTGGTCATACTCGTTTACATCTGGAGGTCCCTTTATAAGCTGTTTTAGAGGGAATGTCATAGGCATGATGCATTCTTGATTGCCACTTTTCAACATACTCAGCATAGCTCTCCTGTTTCCCTGTTGGCTGCAGGTTGAAAGCAGGTCTATGGTAGACAGGTGGAATGGCCATCAAGTAGGTAAAAAAGGGAAAATCTAGTGTCATCACTGTGGGTACAGTTGTAAGCATAAACCATTTTTCCAGTGAATTTTTCATCTTTTCAGTGTACTGTAGGTGGAGCGTAACATTGAGTTGTGTTAAAGCGTTCTACCTGCCCATTTCTTTGAGGGTGGTAACAGGTGATATGAGAGGCACGAACACCACAACACAACACACCAAAAACATCTTTGCTAACTTACTTTTAGTGGTATAAGCCTGTGCAAAGTGGGTGTAATGATCTATAATGACCAAGATGTACTCAAACCCATGTTTGCAGGTCTCTGGAGGTAAAAAGTCTATGGATACCAACTCAAATGGGCATGTGGTTACAATGAGAATGAGAGGGGCTCTAGTTGCTTTATGTGCATTACACACACATAATATGTATGTCCATTGTGTATCCATTACCTTACACCAGTCGTCTGAGGAATCTCACTTTTCTGTAAAAGATCTCAAATTTTTGTGGGCTGAGCTTCACTCCGTGCTGTTGATATCTCTGTAAGACAACTCTAATGTTTTGACATGGTCTTCAAAACTCGGGCTATGGACGAGGTTATCATCGAGATAGGGTTGGTATACTTCATCCCTAAGGCCTACCTGACACTCCTCCATACTCCTTTGAAATTCACCAGGTGCCGAGCTAAGGCCAAAGTGAATCCTTATCCATTGATATAACCACCAAGGTGTTATGAAGGTGGTCAGTGGTCAGCTTTCCTCATCTTGGAACCCTTAGTCTGCCTTAGTATGCCTTTCCCTGATCCAACACCGAAAACCAAGAACTACCTATAAGGGAGTCAAGCATACTTGTATTCTTGGAATTAGATATCGGTCAGGTAGATTTTCTGTTCAATTCTCTGTGTTGGTAAATGGTCTGCACTTATATAGAGCCTTTTTTAACCTTAGAAGTTACCAAAGCACTTTACACTGTCTCCCATTCACCCATTCACACAAACATTCACACTCATACACAAATGGTGGCAGAGCTGACATGCAAGGCACTAGCCTGCAATTGGGAACAACTTGGGGTTCAGTGTCTTGCCCAAGGACACTTCAGCATGTGGAATCGTGTGGGCCGGGAATCGAACCGCAGTCTTAAAGTCCCATCTTTCTTTCTCATACACACAACAGGTGACCTGGTTTTGGTTATCCACCAGTTTAGCAAGTCCTGTACATACTATTTCACTTCCTGATGCAATGGTTTTGGGACAGACATGTTTGCTTTCTTTACAGGTGTGGTGTCATGGAGTGTAATGTGCAGGCTCTGTAAAGGAATACAGCCTATGGCATTCTCATCAAAAGCGAAAGCATGACACGTCGTCCCTTAACAACTTCCTCACTGTCTCTCTCTGTGCAAACTCATATGATCTAGGTTGACTGGAGGGTCACATTGACTAGGAAATTGTGTCTTTGGGTTATTGTTTCACACACTTTTCTCCAGTTCAGTTGGGTTTTGGTCACTGCAGTTCTTTTCATCATTACTGTTTGGCTTCTCTATTGTCACAGAGAAAGCAGACTTTATTAATTGGAGGTGACCCAGGACTATGTGACAATCCAAAGTGACTTACTTGTTGCATAATTGTTGGTTTTGGCAATGGGCACTGGCACATATAAAGATATGTAAGCAGGTACAGTGACTATTCCTTCTTTGAGGGTGACCCCCTCTGTCAGTTCTAGTTCTTCATTTGGGACTAATAAAAGGCTTTGGTCCTTTATATGTGACCCTACCTTTACTTTGACATAAGTGGTGTTGACTTTTTGAACTGCCAGATGAATTTTCTTTTTCCCTGTGTGTACAGTGCCCACTTAAAGGTTTGTATCTGTGGTCTGGATTAATTTCAGCATTGACTTGGCGGTCTTAAATGTCACAGAGAAAGCTCTACTTACTTTACAGATGGTGTCTTTTCCTGACTTTTGTTCCCTCTTGTCACTAAGAACAGTTTCAATTTCATTGAGTCTGATTATGGGCTGTTCTGCAACATTTGGGTAAATTGAGAATGGTATTTCTGTTAGATTTTCAGCAAGCCCAATCAATGTACCTGACTCTTCACAGTTCATCAAGGGGTTTTCTCCATTCCTAGATGATGAGACTTGCCTGGGCACCAGCATCCCACAGAGCTTCCACAGGAACTTCATCCAGATGACATCTGACCAGACATCTCCTGCCAATGATGTCTATATGTTTGACATGGTTTTGAAGGGGAATATAATTGACAGTATTTTGTGGGACCTGTGGCACAGCTGTCTGCTCTGAGAGACTGAGTGGGGACTCTGACTTATGGGCTACTGAGCATCCCGTTGCAGCAGCCCTCTGCCATTTCCCTGATGCTCTCTGGGTCGTCGGCAGCCTCTGGAGAGGTGTCCCTCTTTTCAGCATCTAAAGCAGTGTCTGCATTGCTCACTGATTCTGTTGGCTGTGACTCTTGTCTTGTGTCTTATTAGTCTCAACAGTCTCACTCACCATTTTGTTCATTTATTAGACCTCTAATCTGAGCTGTTCAATCAGTTGACTGGTACCTAAATCTGCCTCCTTGCATCGGTCTTGACACTTTTTGCTGTTTGGGGTAGAGTTGCGTTTGAATGCAGCAGCTCTTGAGTCCTTATTTGGCTCTTTACAACTTAGAGGAAGTAGCTAAGGCTCACGGGGTAACTCATGGGTCTGCATTACAAAGTCTAGGAGATCTATTCAAGACAGTCTTGTTTAGCTTTTGGTGGCATTCCTGATCTAGATTTGCAGCCTCATTTACCCACTCTATTAGCACTTCATCTTTGACTTTAAGTTTGCTTAGGTAAGGCTTGAGCTGCAAAATCACACCATCATTTAACAATCCAGTCTCTATAGATCAGAGGAATTTTCTTTGAATTAATTCAGGGCTAAACTGCACACATTTGTCTTCCTTGTGCAATTTCCACAATAGTTTTCACTGAGCTCAATTCCTCGAAACAAAAAGTACTGTGCTGATTCTATTAGGTCTTGTGAAATGTTCATTATTCTATACAAGAGGAGGAAGAGTCAACCTTGAAGTGACCTTACAGGATTGTCTTTCAAGTAGGTAAAGTGAGGCTTTGCTATATTTTGAGCATGTCCCTCAAGATACTGCAGAAATGCATCGTTGTCTTCCTCATCCTTTATGCCATCCAGTGTTTTCTCCGGCGGCCTTATGAGGGCACATCTGGTTTTGCTCTCAAACCCTCTTGTAGGCTCACTGCATTTCAGGCATTGACAGACATATATGAGGTCTGGGCCATTCAGCATCAATAGCACTTGACTTGCTTTGTCCCGTAACTCTTCCATGCTTGATATGTTCACTTTATATCTAGGTTTGTCTCTGGAGCTCACTCACTATGTATAACTTGAATCTCCATGCTTTGCCTTGCCAAAATATGTTGTGCTTCCCAGCATGAAGACATTTACTCACACTCATACATATTGTTTTATTTTCTGCTAATAGCAGTTTTAAGCAATGCTCTAAATTTCAGAATGTGAACTGTTCACGCAGAGTCTCACATTTTAAGTTCACAAATACAAATGACAAATGTCCCACATACAACAAACAATAAATTCAAAACACTCAAATAATAGTTAAATTACAGTGTTCTTGCAATATTAAATGTATCAAAATATGTTAGAATACATAGCATCTCACATAAACTCTATTCTCTCAAATGAACCCAATTTTATTCCCATTAATTGTGTGAAAGCTCAGCTACTCCCGCTCAAACACTGAGACTGATGAATCCACGCTATTGATTCACATGCAAGAGCTCAAATACACAGATTATGATACATTGAGATGCTACATGCATTTAACACCACAATGATTCAGTAGTTTGTAAGTTAATGTAATCTTGTGTTTATGAAGTCCTGATTACCCCCAAAAATGTGTTAAGATGAAAGATCAGTAGGCCTACTATGACTATTGCAGGAATTATTTAGGACAGCAAGCCAGCAACAATTCTATTTGGTAAATTGGCTTGGCAGATACTTCTGAATTGTTCTTCCCTCCAAAATCTGTATAGAGGGAGTGCTTTACAGTGTGTTTGAAGGTGCATACATGTAAAATGGCTGGTCGAGGGGGCTGCACCGCAATTCGAATGGGAGACCACCACTCATTGTAGAAGTGGATGGGCTCATGGCATGTGAACGGAGAAGGTGAAAACAAGAGTTGGCTCTTGCAGAATTCAAAAGGGAGGGCTCACACTGCAATTTGAATGGGAAATTGCTCTATAGAGAGAGAGAGAGCTCATGGGATTCAAATGGTAAGCCCAGCAAGCAATCGAACGTGGAAAATGAGAACGACTGTTGGCTCACGCTGCATTCAAAAGCGAGGGCTCACACTGCGATTTGAATGGGAGACTGCTTTATATAGAGAGAGAGCTCACGGCATTCTAACAGGAAATCCCAGCAAGCAATAAAATGGGGGAATGTGAGAACAAGTGTTGGTCATGCTGCATTCGAAAGGGAGGGCCCACTCTGTGATTCGAACGGGAGATTGCTTTATAGAGAGAGAGCGCTTGTAGCACTCGAACGGGTAAGCCCAGAATGCATTTGAACGGGGAAGGTGAGAACGAGAGTTGGTTGTTCTGCATTCGAAAAGGAGGGCTCACACTGCGATTTGAATGGGAGATAGAAGGTTTAGACAAATTATTTTTATACAGCTATAGGGGGCTGTACCATTGATATATTGCATCTAATCAGCCAGCTTATGGAGGTAGTCTCATGTAAGGGCCCGATCCAGGTGGAAGGTTTAGATTAAAGGGCCTGTGTAAGATAATAAGTAGTTGTACCATAGGTATACTCTCAGATCAACTTGCTTACAGCGTTAGCCTCATTCAATGGTCTACCCAGAGACAGGGAAATTGCTTAAAATGAATAGGAGGAGATGGTGGCCGCAGCTGTAATTCTCGTTACAGCTTCTTTGAAGCGAAGACAAAGGGCTATAGAGGAAGCATGGTAAAACACTGCTGCGGCAGTAATGTAAATTGGGCCTTGTGCGGGAGCAGAGATAAGGCAGTGCTGTGGCTGTGGAGTAGAGGAGATGGAACAGTAAAAAGGGATGGATGTGCTCTTGCGGGAACTGAGTTTAAACTACTGCTGCAGCAGTGGATTGAGTATTTGGGGGCATAGTGAATGAGCTCAAGTGGGAGCACTGCTGTGTTTCCATTACTGTAGTTGCACTTCTATAAAAGTATGGAACTTAGACATTGAAAGCACCTGTGAAGAAATAGAAATAACTCTGTGTACGCACCTGTAAGGGAAGCAAAAGGTTAGTTAGGAAAAACATGACAATTCCGTCTGTACATGCCTGTAGGGGAAGCAAATGGTTAGTTAGGAATATGTAACTTTATTCACACCAGTAAGGGAAGAATGAGCAAAAGAAATGCCAAGGCTAACGGGAAATGCTAAAGGCTCTTAAGACTACTGCACCACCACTGCACTTGAACGTGAGAGCTCATACTGTGTTTCGGACGGGAGAGCTCAAGGAGTGAATGACGTGAAATCTCACACTACATTCGAATGGGAGCACGCACACTGCGATTCGAATGGGAGAGCCTGCATTGCGATCGAACAGGAGGGCCCACACTGCGATTAGAACGGGAGAGCCTGTGACCAATGCACTGAGGCTCACACTGCATTCGAACAGGAGAGCCCACACTGCAATTCGACAGGAAAGCCTGCATAGCATTCGAATGGGAGGGCCCAGACTGCAATTCAAACAGGAGAACCTGTGGCTAATTTGCATAGGTTTTCACTGTGTCTGAACGCGAGAGCCCACACTTTGTTCAAATGGCGGGTGGAGCAGAGTAAAAACCTTGCCAAATTGCGGTTTGCGATGGGTATTTATTAATGAGCTATGCCCCCAGACTTTTAATAAGAGGAAACATAAGAAGATACAGGAAACATGGTTGCGGTGTTGTGGGAGATTTTGTGGCACGGCCTGAAAGATTCCACAGTTGCAACACCTGGACAGAACATTTGCGCTGCTTTGCAGTGTGGTGTAAGTTTGTTGCATGATCCGAAAGACACTGCAGTTGCGTCAACTGTACAACATATTTGTGTTGCTTAGGGATGTTTTGAGCCAAAGGCAGGAGCACCACAGTTGTGCTTTCTTAACAACTAAAATGTTTACCATCTTTGGCTCCTCTGTGAAGTCTTAGAAAGATATCTAGATAGAGAAAGTGAGAGGTAAACCTGCATACAATCCAATGACAGGAATCTAAATGGGCTCTTGCAAAGACCCGCTGGAAGTAATGTTGGTGAATCCCCAGCGGAAGGCACAATTTCAGGTGTTGCTGTAGAAAAGACAAAATAGTAATATTTAGGTTAAACTTATACTAGGAAGACATTTCACATCACTGTGAAATAAGAAATAATCTGTGAAAAGTTAGCTCAATGGTTACTGGAGAGTGGGCTGCACTTGCTCTGTTAGAGGGAAAAAAAAATTCTAGAGAGAGAGAAGAGAAAATAAATATTATTACTATTTAGAAAAAATGTGACCAGAAGCAAAATTATCTATGAAAAGAGAGTTGCAGCTTTGCAGCACATTCGGAAATACAGTAGAAAAGTGCTGGGGAATACAATACATGTTAATAAACAATATGAAAAAACAACATAAAATGATCTGAGAAATAAGAGCTTTGGCTCTGTACTGCATGCAGATATGCAGGAGAAATGGACTTGCAATCATCATTGATGGATTCACTTGCGGCCATTCGTGGAATGGTCAGAGTGAGTACTGCATGGCAGCGAGCTTGCGTTAAAATGTATGCGTTGGTTTGAAAAGAAGATGTCATTAGATTATCGGTCAATTGGAAGGAGTTCTCTTTTGCATTATGCTCCTGTGTTCAGAATGGAAAATCATGCTCCGAAGGGCACTTTGGAGGTAGAAACAATTGTGATATTCATGTTAGAAGATGACATACAATCGCTGGATAGAGCAGGCCCTAAACAAGCTGTGAGGTAATGAGGCTGTCAGGAATCACCTGTGAGGCAGAACCTGATTAAAACGCTGGGGTTGAAAAGGTGGATGGATTGAATAGTTAATCTTTGATTCTCTCGCTTTCAAATAAAAATTAATCTCTAAATGGCACAAAGCTGGAATGGTGCCCGTACACGGAGGCTGCTCACACTGCTTTTCAAGGGGAAGGTTTAGATAAGGGAACGTATGAGTAGTCGTAGAGAGCTATTTCACATCGTTAAAGAGCTGGAGCAGCCAGTTTGCGGATGCAACTTCTGCGAATGGAGCATAAAAGAAAAAACAGGGTAAAAAATATAACACTTAACATAGTAGCCACCAGTACCACTAAAAACTTGTTGAATAACAAGATTGTTTGGATGGAAGAGCTGGCGAATGCTTTGCAGCGAAGTTGCATCCGATGATCTGACTGCCTGGGTCTGTTTGTGTGCAATGGGTGTTGCCACTTGCCTGACATGTCAAGAGAGCTGTCACAGGAAGCAGGTAAGCTTCAGCTTATGTACTCCTGCATGCTTGCTGTGATTTGTCAGATTAAAATTAACATGCTCCTCCCAAACCTCTTTTTTATGTTCAGAACATTAGTGCAATGTTTTAAAAAAAAAATCACCATCTTACTTGTAAAATCTAAGGAATATAGCAGTTTTAGGCAACCCTCTAAATTTCAGCATGCAAACCTTTCATGCAGAGTCTCAATTTTGGGAGTTCACATGAGACTTCACGTGAGCATGCTGCATGACTGAGCTTGGTGCGGTTGTCATCTACTGGTGAATAATGGAATTTCAGCAAAGATATAAATATCTATTTATGAACAAATACTCCTTATTTAATAATATTGAACATTTTAAACACCATTTTATCCTTTAAATTATTAAAGTGCAATAGCAAACTCACTTATTGTGCTACACAAGCTCTCCACCTCCACCGTCCTTTTCAGCACTCCTCTCCCTCCAGTCTGCCTGACAGGTACTCTCTTTTTTAGTGATTCATCATCCATAGGATGGGCTTCATCCCTCATTGAAGTGTCAGATTACGGATGGTTGGGCAGTGTGAAAGAGAGCCCAGGCAGGTGAATGGACAGCAGGGTCACTGCTCCCGGTGCCGAAGACTGATTGCTGTGCATCATTAAAGCTGGGAAGAAGGAGATGGACTCTTACACTAAATCACGAATACACTCACTCTCACTGCTACACACACACACCGTCAAATCTTCTTATACACACTCACACATGGGTACGAATGCATTTCAGCATGAATATATTCTCTGGTGATGATGATCACAACCACTAGACCATCACAGCATATCTTTGTGAGGATGTGGCAGCACTTTCATCTATCACATGAGTCACATGACTGAACAACTGAGAAATGACAGATATGGATGAAAATATTCGATTTTCCATTTAGTCTCTCTCTTCTGTGCCTCTAATAAAGGTGTTGAAAATTGAGCAAAGATCCATGTGAATCACAAGATCAGTGTAAGCAAAACTATATCACCCTTTTCTGATCCAAGTGGAGGTATAACCAAGGGGTCAAGGTGTGGCTGGTTACTACGGTCCAGTTTAGGGTTGACACAAATACCAGACACTTGAGCTTCACGGGGATGGCCTGCACATGAAAACAGGGTGCTTGAGCATTTTGAGTGCTTCAATACGGGAAGGGGGCCACCCCTCAAATGCTACCACTTAAATAACAGACAATGGGAGACCCTTACAGGATGTTCCAGCTAATATAGGCCAGTTGGCAACCCTAGTCCAGATAGCCCCTTCTGGTAGATGCCGTTAAATACACCATTCTGCTCCCAAAAAGCATTTCACTCCATTGACAACCATATACATGTAGCCATGTATTCTGACACACACACACACATATATATGTAGATTTGCGCTATATATGTGTGTATGTATGAAGGTGTGTGTTTGTGTGTATTTACGTATGTATATATATATATATATATATATATATATATATATATATATATATATATATATATATATATATATATATATATATATATATATTTTTTTTTTTATTTATTTTTTTTTTTTATTATTATCTATGTATTGCTGCTGTTTTTGTATAGTTTTTTTGTATTGTTGTGCACTGGAAGCCAGGTATGATAGACCTCCTTGAGTACCACATAAGATCAGATAGAAACTTGAAGTTGTCATCCATTAAATAAGAGAACATCTACAAAACTCCAATTGCATATTATGAAATGCCATACTCTGCCAAGATGCAAGTTCAGTCCTAAAGGTAGGAGGACTTCGATTATCTGCAAACTGTCTAAAACCAGATGTATGCTTTCTTGAGGCCCTTTATTTATTTTTTTGTAATCTCTGGTACAGATGGCATACATGTGAAAGCCACGAACCTACCATGTCAGGGAAAAACAGAGAGCTCCCATGCTGAGAGAAGTGCTTGAAGGACTTTTGATTTTTTTGTTTTTTTCCTTTGGTAACAATTATTCCTAGCCACAACAGAACAAACAGCAACAGTAGTGCCTTCATATTTGAAACATTTCTATCACGTCTTGATTTTCTCATGTTTGGACCGCTGCATCAAAAACATCTTTGGTAATTACACAGCCTGCCCGGATGAAAGGCCATTTAGTGGCAGAAGTGAGAGAGAACTAGAGTGTCTCTGTGTTGTTGGATTAGATCTCATGGACTGAGTGCAGCTTTAGAGGTGTGAAATTAGCCTTCCGCTGGTGAAGTGCTTGCCGCGGGACAGATTCCATCTCATCTCTCCAAGCATCCTGCTGGGTCCACCAAAATTAACTTTACAACACACTTAGGGTAATCAGACACCAAAGAAATGGAAAAATAGAAATAATTACCATGGGTGATTTCCATTACTGTCATAAGGAGCTATCTGCTCTGTTTCTAATCAAAAGTTAATCTGGTAGGAGATAATCAGTGCAATGTGACAAAGAGATTTGTCACTGAAGATGCCTTTTGCCTTCCGCTGATGGGTGCTTTTCACTGTGACCCTTTGAAATTTGTGCTGTGTAAATCAAGAGAGGTCAGGAGGGGAGGCAAGATTAAACTTGCTACAAACTCTTGTTTTTTTGCTTTTATTATAAGCATCATGTGCCTCCTCAGATTTTTGAGTTGAGTGGATTTTGAATGCATTGTAGGGACATTTTTGTTTGTGTCCATCCTTAACATTTAGGGAAGACATTTTTATTTCAGTGATTTTGGTCTGTCCAATTAAGTGTTTCAGCATCTTTCGCAGATCATTTACATTACACTGAAAGTACTGTCATCATCTTACCACCCTCAATTTACTTTAAACGTCTTTGACTTTTTCTTGTTTGAAATCAAAAGGAATTATTATAAAAAGCAAAGAGCTATAAGCCAAACTTTTTCATATAGGCCTATATATAAATAATATATAAATAATTTTTATTATAAATGTATTATATATATATATATATATATATATATATATATATATATATATATATATATATACAGGTGAAACTCGAAAAATTAGAATATCGTGCAAAAGTTCATTAATTTCAGTAATTCAACTTAAAAGGTGAAACTAATATATTATATAGACTCATTACAAGCAAAGTAAGATATTTCAAGCCTTTATTTGATATAATTTTGATGATTATGGCTTACAGCTTATGAAAACCCCAAATTCAGAATCTCAGAAAATTAGAATATTACATGAAATCAATAAAAAAAAGGATTTTAAATACAGAAATGTCGGCCCTCTGAAAAGTCTAATCATGCATATGTACTCAGTACTTGGTTTGGGCCCCTTTTGCATTAATTACTGCCTCAATGCGGCGTGGCATGGATGCTATCAGCCTGTGGCACTGCTGAGGTGTTATGGAAGACCAAGATGCTTCAATAGCGGCCTTCAGCTCTTTATGCTATATATATATAATACATTTATAATAAAAAAATTTTTTACTTTATATATATAATCTCAAAGTCGTGTTTTAGAATTTTAATTCCCCAGTCACTCGACGTTGTGTCATTGTAGTGACACTAGGGGTCTCTCTTAAGAGCCTCGGTTTCCTATTATCTTTGAGAAAAGGCCAATGAGAATTGACGAACAGAATTTGCATGCCCCTCCCCCGGACATATGGGTATAAAAGGAGGGAAGTCTGCATCTGTTCAGACAGATTTTTTCTTCGGAGACGAGCGGTTGGTTGTGTTTCAGCAAGCTGAGTAAATGTAATTTATTTAAGCTGCTGTTCCTCTCACCTCTAAAGAGCATATGCTGTTGTACGGTACATTTCAGTGGCATTTCTCTTCTTCTGCACGCCAGTGCGGACTACGCCCCTGAGCGATTCGACAGCCCTCTAAAAGAGTATATATTTCTATAAAAGAGTAAACACATTGACGTTGAATGACTTTATAAAGACGTGTCTTTTTCAAGATGCTCTTCCGTCTTTGTGTCATTCCTGTATGTGTTCGTTACCTCTCCACTTCTGACGGCCACAGGCGCTGCCTCTCTTGTCTGGGCAGAGATCACACAGAGGCAGCATTTGTAGACGGCTCATGTTTTCACTGCGAGAACATGACCATGGCAACGTTGCGTTCGCGGTTCTTCTTCTTCCAAGGGAAATCCACTCTAGCCACCCCGCGTTGGCGTGGCTGGTGTGGTTTCGCCGGGTAAATCTCCGTGGACCACCCGTTCCCCAGCATGCTCATTTGCCCCCATCCATTTCCGATATGAGACTGGCTCGCCTTACTCTGATGTCCTTTTCGGAGCCCCCGAGCTGGATGACAGTTTTGCAGCCCCAGCGTAGAGCTCCCCGCAGGAAGCGGATGTCCCCGTCTCACGGACCACCTCCCGGACTCAGAAGGCTCCCAAGCGCTCCAGAGATGGGACACCCAGGGAGAGAGAAGTCTGCCACGGGGCTGGTATCCAGATTATTCCATTCCCCAGTGGAGGGCCGGGAAGAGAATCTTTTGTTTCCTTTCCTTTGCTTACCGCACCCACAATGGGCTGTGGTAGCCATGTTGTCACAAAGGAAGTAATATTCTTACTCCATGGGTCACTTAGCCAGTGCCCACAACCACTGTTCTAACGGCGATCAGATACTTGCAGTCGGGCCCCCATGAATGCGGACCCTCCGACATCACGTGTCCGACTGCATCACACTCATGCCTCAGGCCTGCAGGTGGTGACGAGTCTAGAGGTCGTCGCTACAGAACCTCCTCCTCAGTCGCCTACCCACCCCAGGCCGGGTAAGCGGAGGAAGGTAAGTGCTTCGAGCCTCTCCTCAGCACAACCACCTCGGGACGAAGCAACGCTCCCCGACGTGACTTTACCTGCTCCCCCCCGCTGCGAGGCCCCACCTCCAAGTACGTCACACGTGATCGTCCCCTTAGTGCCCCTCATCCGGAGCTTAGCAAACCTGTCTGAACCTGTCTGAACAGACGCACGCTTCCCTCCTTTTATACCCGTATGTCCGGGGGTGGGGTATGCAAATTCTGTTCGCAAATTCTCATTGGCCATTTCTCAAAGTGGTAACCGAGGCTCTCAAGAGAGACCCCTAGTGTCACTACATCGATACACCGTCTCGTTCCTTCCATCAGGGAACGGAGGTTATGACAGTAACAGAGACGTTATTTTATAGAATTGACCATTGATGGATTTTCAGAGTGACTAATTTCACTAGATGTAAATAGAACCTGCCACACAGCGTGGCTATTTACACTGCAATAGTATCAAAGGAAACAAAGAAATTTAAGACAAACTTTGTCCAAAGTGTCCCTGTAGAGGCATACGGAGCAATGAAAGTGTGGATGTGCTTTTTTCCTGCAGACAACCCAGGATCGATATTGCCTTTTGTCCCACTTTTTCCATCCTGTTTCCACTCATAATGTTTAATATGACTCAAGAGCCTCCCTCAGCTCCGCCTCCTGAGGCCCTAGAGCCTTTAATACGACTTATAATAATAAATAATATATAACTATAAAGGTTGATTTCCTCACAATGATTTGTTCACGGAGATGGTCGGGAGTTGAGAGAAAGATTTGATCTGGGTAAAATTAACCATGGGTTTACTATATTAATATTATAGTAACTTGTTTTTTAGCAGAAGCCATAATTTTAATGTTTTAATTATACTTCAAAATACGATGGTGATACTATGGTTACTGTAGTAAAACCATGGTACATTTTTGTAAGGTAAGGTTTGGTTTAGGTTTAGGGGTAGTTATGGTGTATGGTGTCTGTGGAACACTAAACCAGGGTGCAAGTAACATAAACACCATTAGCACTTAGTGCAAATAACATGTGTTTTGTTGCTATTTACAGGTTCCCTTGAAAACTAAACAAAAGCTCTAAACCACTAGACTATCAGTCCTCATTTTCAAATTAGGAACCACAAGTTTTAAAAAGTATTTAGTTTTTTCTTGGCTTATTTCAATAAGGGCACCACATATACCAATACTGCCACTGGTATACCATAAAAAAATAGAGGTGCATGACTCCCCTGTTTGTTATAGAGTATTTACAGATGCATTTTCCATAAGGACACATGTGAAAGTCAATAACACAATGGAGCAGTAAAAATGCATTAGTGGAAAAGAATGTTTGTGCCATTAAATGCATCTGTTTGTCAGTTTGATTGCTATTGTCTCTGAGAAAGAAAGGACTCATTGTGATTGCTTTCTCAGGTGACTGGGAAAAGGCAGAGCCAACACCAATTTCATTGGGCTAAAATATATTCAACATAAAGGAACACAATCAGAAGACTTGGTGTTGGAGTCACCATTGTGTATGTCCAAATCATCCAGCATTTTTATACCAAAGAAAATCTTAGAAAAATCTCCAAAAGCAGCAATACAAACACACTTACAGCCCAGTATTTATTTTTTCTTTCCTTTCCTTTTTTTCTTGTCACATGAAGCTTAGTCATACCAGTGGATTGGACAAATGGAGTCATCTGCAGACTAGTGAGGTGAGTGTGATTTGTTTGCCAGGCTGTGATATTCTGTTTCTCCCCAGGTTAAAACACAATTACTTCCTTGCAAACACAGGCAGATTAAATAAACCATGTTTGTCCCTTCCACCATCTGCTTCTTGCAAATTCATGTGGCTGCATGACAGAGCTCATGATTTGATGCTCTACGGAGAGTGTCATCTGTCTCTGTTAACCTGACCATATCTCTATCTCACTTGGAATAACATGACTGATGGATTGGAATAACATGACTGATTGGATTGTGCACAATAAGTACAGATATGTATATTAATGTCACGAATGTGGAAAGGAGAAGGCAGACAGGGAATTCGGATCCAAAAGCGGTTTAATAGATAAACAATAGGATGAACACAAAACACTGGAACAAATAAAAGGGTCCTCAATGGGAAAAGTACACTCAACACAAACTCACACACGGGTGAACACGAGTTGACAAACATCCATGAACAGCAGGGTAATCCTCGAACGAACACGAAAAGAGATAGCACACACTGACAAAGGCATGAACGAGAAACGATCACGATCGACAACGGAGAGAGGAAACGACGGGGTTTAAGTAGACAGACACCGTGATAACAAAATAAGCGACAGGTGCGGACAATAACGCTGTGACAGCGGTGATGAGGAGTGAGGAAGAAGGGAAGTGTAGTTTAAACAGAGACATTGAAACACAGGCGGACAACAAGGAAGAAATGACAGGGAGCGTGTTAGGTGAAACAGAAAACACGGGACGGATAACAAGGAAGAGTGACATGGAATGTGACTGGCGAGGGTGAAACAGAAAACACGGGACGGACCACATGGAAACGTGACATGAACGTGACTAGAGAAACAGAGGACACAGTGAGGACAACAGGGGATCGTGACAGAATCCCCCCTCAAAAAGACCGGATTCCAGACGGTCTTATGAAACAGAAAAGGAAAAATAGCAGGGATAAACAAATGTTCAAGGAGAGAGGGGCTAGGAAAGGGGAAAAACAGACAGACCAAAGGGGGCACAAGGGACACGGAGACAGACCAAGGGGGCACCAGGGACACGGAGACAGACCACGGGGGCACAAGGGGAAATTAGGCAGTCCAAGGAGGCAAAAGGGGCACAAGGGGAAACTAGGCAGTCCAAGGAGGCAAAAGGGGAGATGAGACAGTCCACGGGGGCACATAGGGCAGACAGGCAGACCAGGGAGGCCGAGAGGGCAGGTAAGCAGTCTCTGGGGGTGTGTGCAGGGAACCGGGTCAGGTGGCCCGGGGGACGTCCACCGGGTAGGGACAGGTTTAGGAGGCCTGGGAGAAGGCCGTAGAGCAGGGGCCTGTTCAGGGGGCCTGGGAGGTGGCCACAGGACAGAGGCCGGTTTAGATGGCCTGGGAGCTGGCCACTTGGCAAGGGCCGGTTCAGGGGACCTGGGAGGTGGCCACAGGACATGGACCGTTCAAGGAGGCCTGGGAGGCGGCCACAAGACAGGGACAGGTCCAGGGGGCCTGGGAGGTGGCCACAAGACAGGGACAGGTCCAGGGGGCCAAGCTGCGAGGGGCTCTGGAGACGAAGCTGAGGGAGGCTCTGACGGCTCAGGAGGTGGAGCTGAGGGAGGCTCTGAAGGCTCAGGAGGCGGAGCTGAGGGAGGCTCTTGAGGCTCAGGAGGCTGAGCCGGGGGAGGCTCTGGGGCCTCAGGAGGCGGAGCTGAGGGAGGCTCTTGAGGCTCAGGAGGCGGAGCCGAGGGAGGCGGAACCATGGACACCTCAGGAGGATCAGGGGGCGGAGCCATGGGAGGCTCAAGAGGCAAAGCAGAGGGAGGCTCAAGAGGCAGAGCTAAGGAAGGCAGAGCCGAGGAAGGCTCGAGGGACTCAGGAGGCAGAGCCGTGAGAGGCTCAGGAGGCAGAGCCGTGGGAGGCTCAGGAGACGGAGCCGAGGAAGGTGGCGCCGTAGGAGGCTCTAGAGGCGAAGCTCTGGAAGGCTCTGGAGGCGGAGCTGATGGAGGTGGCGCCGTAGGAGGCTCTAGAGGCAGAGGCCTGGAAGGCTCTGGAGGTGGAGCCGAGGGAGGCTCAGGAGGTGGAGCCGAGGAGGGCTCAGGAGGCGGAGCCAAGGAAGGTGGCGCCATAGGGGCCTTTAGGGGCGGAGCCATAGGAGGCTCGGGAGGCGGAGCCGTAGGAGGCTCAGGAGTCTCTGGGAGCAGAGCTGTGGGAGGCTCGAGAGGTGGAGCCGTAGGTTGCTCGAGAGGCGGAGCCCTAGAAAGCTCTGGAGTCACTGGGAGTAGAGCCGTAGGAGGCTCGGGAGGCGGAGCCGTAGGAGGCTCGAGAGGTGGAGCCGTAGGATGTTCGAGAGGCGGAGCCCTAGAAAGCTCTGGAGTCTCTGGGTGCAGAGCCGTAGGAGGCTCGGGAGGCGGAGCCGTAGGAGGCTCTGGAGGTGGAGCCATAGGAGGCTCGGGGAGAAGGGCCGTGGAAGACTCGAGAGGCTCTGGAGGCGGAGCCCTGGAAGGCTCGAGAGGGAGGCTCAGGAGTCTCTGGGAGCAGAGCTGTGGGAGGCTCAAGAGGTGGAGCCGTAGGTTGCTCGAGAGGCGGAGCCCTAGAAAGCTCTGGAGTCACTGGGAGTAGAGCCGTAGGAGGCTCGAGAGGTGGAGCCGTAGGATGTTCGAGAGGTGGAGCTTTAGAAAGCTCTGGAGTCTCTGGGTTCAGAGCCGTAGGAGGCTCGGGAGGCGGAGCTGTAGGAGGCTCTGGAGGTGGAGCCGTAGGAGGCTCGGGGAGAAGGGCCGTGGAAGACTCGAGAGGCTCTGGAGGCGGAGCCCTGGAAGGCTCGAGAGGCTTGAGAGGCGGAGCCCTGGAAGGCTCAAGAGGCTTGAGGGGCGGAGTCCTAGAAGACTCGAGTGACTTGAGGGGTGGAGCTCTGGGAGGCTCGAGGGGCCTGAGAGGCGGAGCCCTGGGAGGCTCGGGAGGAGGAGCCCTGGGAGGCTTGAGAGGAGGAGCCCTGGGAGGCTCGAGAGACTTGAGAGGCGGAGTCCTGGAAGACTCGGGAGGCGGAGCTCTGGGAAGCTCGAGAGGAGCCCTGGAAGACTCGGTAGGCAGGGCTCTGGAAAGCTCGGGAGGCTCGGAAGGCAGAGCTCTGGAAAGCTCGGGAGGCGGAGCTCTGGAAAGCTCGGCAGGCAGAGCTCTGGAAAGCTTGGGAGGCGTTGGCGCTTGGACAGTCATGGCTACAGGCGCTGGCTCAGGGACGGTCGAGGCTACAGGCGCTGGCTCAGGGACGGTCGAGGCTACAGGCGCTGGCTCAGGGACAGTCGAGGCTACAGGCGCTGGCTCACGGGCATCTGAGGCTACAGGCGCTGGCTCACGGGCATCTGAGGCTACAGGAATGGGCTGGTTGACCGTGGTATGCGCGAGCTTGGGTTCGCTGGACACTGGGGGCCGAGCCACGGGGGGGTTCTGGGGACAGAGCTGCGGTAGACGGAGGCTGGAGAGCAGAGACCCTTCCTTTTCTCCTCTTCCTCCGGGTGGATGAGGCTGACAACGCTGGAACGCTGTTCGTGGTTGGCGTGGCCTCAGGCTCGCTGGCCGTGGCTGGAGTGGGCACAGGCTTGCTGACCGTGGCTGGAGTGGGCTCAGGCTCGCTGACCGTGGCTGGCGTGGGCTCAGGCTCGCTCACCGTGACAGGCGTGGGCTCGCTCACAGTGACAGGCGTGGGCACTGGCTCGCAGGCCGGGGCAGGCGTGGCCACCGGCTCGCAGACCGGGGCAGGCGTAGAGAGCCCAGAGGCGGGAACCGGGATCGAGAGAGGAGGTTCCCCGGCAGCGAATTCCTCCACGACGAGACTCACGTATTCCTGCCAGGTGTAGTCTCCAATCTCCGGCAAAACACAACACCGGTGTGTAGGTACCCCAATCCTGTAGACGGTCTTCAGGAGGTTGTCATCCCAACCTGTGTAGCCGGCCATGCAGGAGAAAAAATGGGAGAACTCACGGATGTTTAGCTCCATATGCGTCAGTCCCACGAAGAAAGCCGCTGGATCCATTGTGGTCGATCGTTCTGTCACGAATGTGGAAAGGAGAAGGCAGACAGGGAATTCGGATCCAAAAGCGGTTTAATAGATAAACAATAGGATGAACACAAAACACTGGAACAAATAAAAGGGTCCTCAATGGGAAAAGTAAACTCAACACAAACTCACACACGGGTGAACACGAGTTGACAAACATCCATGAACAGCAGGGTAATCCTCGAACGAACACGAAAAGAGATAGCACACACTGACAAAGGCATGAATGAGAAACGATAACGATCGACAACGGAGAGAGGAAACGACGGGGTTTAAGTAGACAGACACCGTGATAACAAAATAAGCGACAGGTGCGGGCAATAACGCTGTGACAGCGGTGATGAGGAGTGAGGAAGAAGGGAAGTGTAGTTTAAACAGAGACATTGAAACACAGGCGGACAACAAGGAAGAAATGACAGGGAGCGTGTTAGGTGAAACAGAAAACACGGGACGGATAACAAGGAAGAGTGACATGGAACGTGACTGGCGAGGGTGAAACAGAAAACACGGGACGGACCACATGGAAACGTGACATGAACGTGACTAGAGAAACAGAGGACACAGTGAGGACAACAGGGGATCGTGACAATTAAAGGTGCTGTAAGCGATTTTAGCCATTCTAGAATTTCCCCAAGATTAGCCTTTGGATTGGCCATGCCCTTTTTCCAAAACCCCGCTCTCCAAAGATACAAAATAAGCTTTATTGAGACCAACACAAGCAGAAACGGTTGTCAAAAACAACAGCAACAAAATAGCACCCTCAACTGACAACTGCAACATGGCATACAAATGGCATTAAGACTCAATAATTTGTTGCTAAAATACTATGAGAGCACACAAAATGATTGACAGGCAGAAAGTTTCATTGTTCGCGGTCCAGAGACACATTTTTGTTTTCTGTTTACAGAGTCTAGAGCTGCCACAGAGACTGGTGAGATATATCAGGACACTTCATTAATATCTTTCAGGGCGTAGTACAATTTTTTGCATATATTTTCATAAAAAAAAATCGCTTAGAGCACCTTTAAGAAAGTAAAGCTGGACGTGATTTCATGTTGATTCTGCATATACTGTTTTTATGAGTTTTACAATGGTACTTCTGTTCTACATTCTTAAAAACAAAAATTCTTCAATGTTTCTTTGCAGTGTCAGGTTCGGCAAAGTGCCCTCTTCATGTAAGGAACAACGTTTTGCTCAATCTGGTTCTTTATTTGGCTATATGGTTTTTGAAGCACCTGTAGAAAGATTGTAAAATAAAACCATGGAACTTAAAATGTTCTTTTCTAGTGTCAGTATTTAAAACTTTTTGAAAATAATCATTTAAAAGGTTTTTTTTTTTTTATGTTAAATTACTCATATATCAACGTTTTCTAGCTTAATATGCAAAAATCAACTTAAATATTCATAGGTTTATTTTGAGTTTTAAGATTCCTCTGCAGAATACTCAAGTTTCTTATTATACCTTATTAAAAGAAAAGTTATTTAACCTTATGCGACCCTGCGGCTTCATTCGAGGGCTCGCTATGTTGGATTCGCTATACGCAACAATTATTTTCAATTAATTTCACAACTTAGTCCCACTGTCCACAGACGAGGACATACATTTTTAGGAAAACTATTGCTGTAGACAAACATTGTCTTAGCTTGTTTATTAGGTGCTATTAGTTTTCAAATAAAAAAGTTACATTGAAAATGCACAAAGAAGTCACGTGGGGGTCTCACGAGGTTAAAGTAGCATAATGATCCTCTCCATTACGTCTCATACCTATTTAATGCCTGTTTTAAATGCAGTAAAGCAATATTTTACATATATCTAGAATACATGAATTGTGAAAGTGATAATTTGCATGTTATTAGTTAATAAGATTCATCAGGTATTCACTCCTGATTAAAAGCAAGCTCAGTGTGCAGTGTGACTGAGCGTGCTGAGATGCTGTTGTCTTATCAGAGTGAATATGTTGCTCATCAGAACCCCAGTGGCTTCCCAAATCCTTTGTGTACATGCTGGCAAAAGCTGGCCCTTTCATTTAATTCATAATGAAATTAAATATATACATTATGCAAAAGCATGCCTAAGCCAATTAAATCTGCCTAATCACAGTGAGGAAGGCACACAATTCATCAGAGGCTGGGTTGGGGGGGGGGTGTTGGAATTGGGCTCTTTGTGTTCTGTTTATCTATCTATCTATCTATCTATCTATCTATGATATGTGTATATAAATTGATTATAATCACTGAATTTTTAAATACAAGCAGATTGTAAGTTAATTTGACGCAGACTCAATAACTGATTAAGCCCAATCGTTCTTGTTGTCTCAGGCTGAATGTTGGTTAATTACGAAGCTTTGCCAAGGCTGAGCAAACAGCAAAAAGCAAAGTCATCAAGTCAAAGTCTAACCTCTAACCTCTAAATATTTAAGCAAATTCCCAAGTTTTTCCAAAGGGACTTTTTAAAAACAATGTACTTATTTGGTCTCTGTATCACAGACTTTTGAATAATGTCCTTAATCAGAACAGCGGCAACTTAAATGAAAGATAGAAAAGTGTATTTCCTTTCTTAAACATTTTTTAGTTCTTTTACATTACACAGAATTCAAGCTGTTGCTTGTGAAAAGACTGAAACGCAGGCAGATCAGCATTTCAGCATAAAGATTATAGGGTGTGTGGACAAAAGCTCGGCTGTAATTTTAGTACACTTTCTATTCACCATCCCGAGACTTGGGACTACAACAATGTCACGTCTTCCTTCTCCTCTCCCTCTGCTGTGTAATGCTGGGGAAAGAAACTCTCTGCTGGCAATGCAGCATGTGCTCGGGAACTCCTTTAGAGCTGCTAATCAACCGCCTGAAATATCACGCTTTCCCACTGTTTGCTTCATCCCTCTCTCTCTCTCTCTCTCTCTCTCTCTCTCTCTCTCTCTCTCTCTCTCTCTCTCTCTCTCTCTCTCTCTCTCACACACACACACACACACACACACACACACACACACACACACACACACACACACTGTTCTAACCTACATGTGAGAAGTAACAAAAAGGTTGAAAGAAAAATTACAACAAAGTCTTTAACAAAGACAAGACAAAGAGTTTCATTGTAATTGTCCCTGTTTTGACTATTCTTAAAGCTGAAGTATGTAACTTTTTCAGTGTTAAAATACTTTCTTCTATCCAAGCTTATTATGCAGAAAAAAATATAAGTAAGCCATTGATAGGTTAATTTTGATAAAAACGGCAAAAACGGTCTCTGTGGCACTATAAACTTTCTATAAACTTTTTTTTCCTGTGTTTCTTTTGAGAGACCCGCCCCAACAACGTTACTCAACCAATGGCGTGAGTTGGCGGGACTATCTGACTGTTTGAACAACTACTGGTGAGGGGCTTATTCAGAAATCTGTTTTGAAAACTTTGTTTATTGTTTCAGAAATTACATCAGCTTTAAAGACCCCATGAAATTAACATTTTGGTGGCTTTTTTCCATATCTATTAGCTTTGAGGCCATCTACAGTATATGCAAGTATATCCCTAAAGGTTGACAAAATTACCTTTTAGCAGATACAGTATCTCTTATTTAAAATACTGTCATTCTCTTCCAGAAGAACGAACGAAAACTATTGGTGACTCATTTTGCACAGACTCCAGTGGTTAAATCCATGTCTTCAGAAGTGATATGAATGGTGTGGGTGAGAAATAGATCCATATTTAAGTCAGGGTTCCCCAATTAGATTTCAACAAGGGCCTAATTCTGTCAACAATACATGTCAAGAGCCGTGCCCGTCGATATAATGAAATTTTTGTGCTGCTGCAGTTATTATTGTTGTTATTATTACTATTGTTGTATCGAGCTATGCATAAATATTCATATTTTTATTCGTTCTTTTTCTCAGTGGTATTAGCCTGTTTTATTTATTCAAACAATTATGAACATTTTGTTTGTATACAGATACACAAAACTACACAACTTTGCCAGCAGAAAAAAAAAAAAAAAAAACATTAATGAACAATCTGGATCATGCGAGTCAACTGTTCCTGCTCATCTCCAAACGGGATCTACTCCCTGCACTTTCCCTGATTGCAGATTTATTTATTGGACCTATTAGCATTAATATTGTTATTGTTCTTAAGGATAATATTACAAAGTATTGCAATCATTTCGATAAAGAAAAGACAGTGAGCCAATGTTTTCTCATAAATAAGTTTTAATATTAGGCTATGCATCATATTTTTTTCTGTACAATGTTATTCTTAATGTGAACTATTCCACATATTATATGTGGTATTTGTATCACAGTGCCTTGTGTTATATAATCCAGGCATTAATCCAGACATTATAAAAAAAAAGTTGTTGACTTCGGGAGTCCATTTGGAAGATACTCGTAGCAAAATACATATACAAATATAAACATATAAAAATAGATATAGTACATCTATTTATGCAACAGCACTCTTTACTCATCTCACTCACATAAAAACACAGATTACATACTCCTCAGAATGCATCAACACCTTGGAAAGAACATAATGAAACAGTTATGCTGAATTAGGTAAATAGTGTTCAATATATTCATCTCTAGCATTGACAGCTGGTCAACAGCAACAGCGTCGCCTACTGTACAGGGGTGAAATTGTTTATCATTCAAATTTTTTATGCACTCTGTGTATAGACATTTCGTCTGAAGTTTGTCTCAAATAATCATCACAGATTTGGTGTGAACAAGCCTTTAGCACGGGCCAAACATTTGTCACTCCAATTTGGGAGAAACATTTAGGCTGCCTATTTAGGAACCCTGATTTAAGTCCTGTTTTACAAAAAAAATTTCCATTTCACTTTAATTTCTTCTTTTGTTTTTGGTGATTCACATTCTCATCGCCACCTACTGGGCAAGGAGAATTTATAGTAAAAATGGCTTAAATATTTAACTGTTTATCACCAACACCCATCATATAGCTGCAGAAACATGGATTTAACCACTAGAGTCATTTATGCTGCTGCCTTTATCTGCTTTTTGTACTGTCAATGAACTGGTCATCATTCACTTGCATTGTAAAGACAAACAGAGCTGAAATATTTGTCTAAAAATCTTTGTGTGTGTTCATCAAAAGAGAGAAAGTTATACACATCTGGGATGGCATGAGGGTGAGTAAATGATGAGAGAATTTTCATTTTTGGGTGAACTATCCCTTTTTAATGGCTGTGATGTAAATGAAGCCAAATGGTTATTTAAAATAAAAAGGGACGTTCAGCTTCGATTTGTCCCACCAAAATATATCAACACAGTAAAGAAAAGTGTGCTCATTATGTAATTTCATGGGGTCTTTAATATGACATGACTCACGGCTAACCAAACAACCATATCTGATTATCATAGCTGGCACCCCACTCATTTGTATAACAAAGGGCACATCGGCATTCCAGATGAAAGAGATCCAGACATGCTAAAAGCCTAATGGTTCCGTAATTCATACACTTCCACTACGTGCAGCAAAGCAGGACAGATTTATTGAAAGCCTCAGAGAACAAGCATGTCGGTTTTGTGCTGGTAAACTCCATCATTTTGTTATGGGTGAACATAAGAATAGACCCACAATGAGCTGATGGTCAAATAAAGCTGCTGTCGCATTGTTTGACTGGACTCTACAAATTGAATAAATCAGGGGTGACTGCACTTATTAACCTCTCTCCCTCCTGCTGAATGTTGCGATCCAGCCAGTAAAATGTGTAATGAAAGAAGAAAGATACAGTGGATGAGGAATAAAACACATTTAAATCAAAAGCTGACAGGCAAAACATTAACCTTAACTTAAAATGTATTAGGAATGGAGAGGGCGAGAGAGGGAATAGGGCTATCTAGCTGCTTCCATGGCATGTGATTGGATGTATGCTAGTTATTAACAGTGTTGGGGAAGCTACTTTACTTTAAAACTGTAGACAAGATATAAGTTACTCATAAAGTAGTTAAATTACAGTCAAGCATCCTTTTTGAAAATGTTAACCTAAAAATGTGTTTTATGTAGTAACATTTAAATTAACTGGTTTAATTCAAGACACAAATATTATTTAACATCACTGAATCAACCTGAATACATCATGTAATTTATAATTTAACCATAAACATAATTTAATTGTGCAATTTTCTGTCACAATACAATGAGGGTTTGTACAATAAATAAAAAATAAATTAGGTAACAGCATTCAACTTGAACAAATAAGTGTACACTAACTAAATCAACTAAAGTCTTGATTTAAAAAAAAATATATATATTGTTATTCATTAGTGTGAACTGTCGAACGAACTGATTCACTACAATGAATAAGACTTTTCAATGCTACATATGAGAGAGACTGAAATATTTCGTTGTCACTTCTTTTAATTATTTACTCCTTAATATTGGTTGTTAAAAACAAACTGGAAAAAAGCTTTTCCAAACCGTTTGGAAGAAATCATTGTTGACTGATTCTGTGCAGATACCAATAATATGAATTAGAGAAATAAATGGATAATCTGCTGTTGATAAAATACATTTGTGAAATATTTCATCCAAATTATCCCACTCCTGTAGAATTTTACTGACCTATAAATGTCTTCTCAAATCTGTGAATGTGCTCTTTCAGGGATGACTGTTAAACAAATGAGTTTCTCCTCACAATCTTTTCTGAGAAATGTCACCTTTGAAAAAAGGACCTTGGCTCGCTCTCCTCCTTTGGTTGGAAATTAATTGGAATCTGCTGAAACATCTTCATAGTCTATCCTTATATTAATTTGTGTGAAAACCTCAGTGGAAGAAACAAGAGAGTGTTTATACTGGGTGGAAAAAAACGAGGTGACTTAGGTGACAGACTTCCAAGTAGACGGGCATGAAATGCTTTCAAGCTATCTTTAAACCAGGTCTTCAGTTCCAGCACACCCAAACTAAAGACTTAATTTGTTATAGTGCAGTGGCAAATGCTAAGCTCAGGGGAAAAAAAAGAAAGGAAGAAAAAAAAAAAAGAAAGAAATCAGCAAATTTGGTTTCTGTGAAAGAACTGCTGTGGAGTCAGTGAATAGAGACATTAGACAAACGTTTCTTAATAGGCTTTTCATCCTGGCGCTCTAATAATAGCTGCTGAATTTCATTGACATTGTCAATTAGCGAAAGTCTAAACATTCAATAGACCAAATGAAGCTGAGCCCGCTAACACAAAAGTAAAGCCTTTTATCACAGCTCTGAAAGCAACCCCACTTTCAAGCAAGTTCTCCATTCACCTATCTTTGTATCATATAACTTCTCAAAGAAAGTTGGAGTTGGTACTGACGTCAAAGTAGTCTCTTGGGCAGTTTAGCCCTTCCCTTTGTTTAAGGCAGTGGGTGGGATGAGCCTGACTAAATAGTTTCAGTTTGTCAAGTGAATTGTTCTGCAAATGTGAAGGCTTTACTTTTGGGGGATTAACCATGGATTAAGGATACAATGGTATTTGGATCTGTTGGATCCATTATTATACTTTCACATTTCTCATTCAACTCGCTGAAAATGATTCAATTAAAATGGTAGGGTCTATTGCAGCAAATCTATTTAGTTTTACAAATGTTTCTTTGTATGGCACTGTAAAGACCTTGTATTAAGCAAAGGATACCATTTTGAATGAAATGTTTTTTTGCCACCTTAGCTAACAGTATTAAAAACTTTTTACCACTGATAAAACATAATAAAATGTATTCAGTTTCTATATGTATAGAGATCACATTTTGTATACCATCAACATCTTGTTAGTATATGCAGCTATTCGAAAGTAAAGTGTGGTTCTAGGACATATATTGTACAATTTCACATGTTTGCATAAACGCTGAAATGTACAACATCAATGTACGAATAGAATCTAAAACTTAATTACTTTTAAAAAAAAGCTCTATTTTTGAGAAGTATGCAAATATAATCTGCAAATTCTTTGAGATTCATAGAATATTGAATATGTGGAAATAATACACTGTAAAATAAAAATACTGTAAAAATTCTGTAAAAATGTAAACAACTTTATAGAACAACTTACATTTTTCAGTTGAAAACTTGTAATTTACATCACCAGGATGGCACTGTAAAAATGTTTTAAAAATCTACTACATTTACAGTATAACAAATGTAATAAACTTGATATTAGCCTTCTGTAAATGTAAAAATCTGCTTCTTACTTTATAATTTATTGTTAATCACTGTAAAAATGACAGAAGAGCACACAATGACACCAATAGTGGCTCTGCCAGGAGCAATGACCAATAAACATGTAGAGACACTCACACAAACAATAAGCACCATCAGGGTAACATGCTAAATTTAAATAATGCAGTAAACATTAACTAAACTACAATAAATATAACACAGATCACCCCAATGTACGTAACTGATATTAAAAATAAGAAGAAACATAACTATTGCCGTAAAATATAAAGAAATATGATGGGTCATGCAGGGAATTGTGGAAATAAACTAGACGGTGTACGGAGATTAATACAAATATATTTAAATGTCTGCAAAAGTCAAATTTGGCCATATCTGTGCTTACTTCAGACCTTTATACACCTTTTATGGTACTTGGTATGGATCAAAAGCTTTTTTTGAGGTTTTTCTTGATATTCTTTTACGGGTGTTTTTACATTCACCACCATTGTTTCCTCCCGCTGATGGTCACAAATATGGCGGCTGGGGGGAAAAGTGACATCACTGAGATAGGTCAATACTTTTTGAACAGTGTCTATTTTTGTGTTTATGGACTGGTCCCATTCATTTCTATTAAATGTCTCTCACTGTAACTGCTTTTTTGTAATAAACGAGGGACAAGTAGAATTTTTTTTTTCCTGTGGTAAAAAACATTATGTCACAAATGCTATTGATTGAGCTTAACTAAGTATTAAACCTGGAAAATTCCTTTAAATATAATTAATAGATTGTAATTATGATCAAATAGATTAATTAAATATGTTCAATATAACTTGATTGATAAAATACTGGAACTCGTTCACCTGTAACCCAGCAAAGTTTCCAGGAATTTTTTCAACCTGTTGTAAGAGGATCCATAAGCATTTGTACATATCTGAAGTTGTACTTACATAAACGTTTTCACGTTTTATATGCTGTCAATTCATTGATATTGTACATTCCAATGTCTATTTGTATAAAAATGTATTTGTAAACATTACATACAATAAACTACGAATACTAATCAGATCACCACCTTTTTAGAACTTGTGTGACCCATAGCAAACTTTTCAGGGCCTTATCTTAATCCACTTACATTTAATATAAAGTGTCCTGCCTTTCCATCTATACAAGCTGCAGCTGATACAATTCCCCTTCCATATGCCAGTCCAAAACAGATAAAAGCGTACCATGCTGCACCAATAAAACACCCAATGGCTTCTGTTCAAGTGCTTATCTGGGACATATCCATGCACTAAATCTTTTTGGAGAAGCACTTAGTCAAACCAAAGGAACTTTTTATGCAACTCATACAGCGCTGTTTCAGATTGAAAAGAGTTGTGAAGAAAAGGAGGCTGTATGAGATAGGTGTTCACCTCTGAGTGAGACTAATGCATTTTGTCCCCCTTGAGCTCAGTGTGGGAAGACAGCCAAGTTAGCAGTGACAAGCTCTGTAAAACAGCGTGAAAACCACCCAGAATGAAATGTGCCTTCATGCAATTTCCAGGAAAGTGAGATTTTCCCCATTTTTCAAAGTAACTTAATGATTTGGAAGGTTATGGTAACTTGAGTGCTTATAAAGGTTTTGCATCACCAAAACCTCATGAGTTGATGTCTGCTGGCCACATAGCAGCATCCTACCTGAAATGGAACCTCAGTCAACTGAGTGACTGATTTGGATGCTCTACATAGGCATTGACTCTGTGCATGGGAAGCGCACAAGAGATTTGACTCGCAATAGATTCCAATAGAGTTTGAGGTTAGCATGATGCTTGGCTAATGACATGGTACTCAAATAAGGAAAAATATGCACTGTATACACATGTGTAATTTTTCTATTAGATTAAATTATTATTTTATCAAAACATTTAGTATTGAATGAAATATAAGTGTATTTATAACTAGAATTTCTAGCCATGTGCTTTCTGCTATTGCCTTCTATACAGTAGGATAGCAGCATATTTTTTCTGCTTAGCTTTTTGTACAGCCATTGTGTTTGGAGAGTGCCTATGATGCCTTAAAAGGCTGTCTATGTAGGCAGCTCACTAGGTTTTGGAACAGAGATTATATTTCCAAACTAACAAAATCCAGTCAATAAAGTCCTTACTAAAAATGTAAATATACTTTTGTCATTCTGTTCCAGTGCTTCATACCGGCACATTGCCATTCTGATAATCTTTACAAAGCCATTGCTTTTCTTTTCCCATATCTCCCTACTTTCAAAGCTCACAGCTGCTTCTCAGTATGCTCTCCTCTGCGTCTCCATGCCAGCTGAGGGCAACACTGGGAATCTCAGCCCTTGGGTAATACGAAGCAGGTGCTGTTTTGTGTGTGGGTGGGTACAGACCCAGCTGGCCACCAGTTCTCAGACCTCAGCCCAGCCTTAGGCCGGTGATAAAAGGGCCGTTTGAGATCCTGGGTGTGCTAATGTCTTGTCAGCCATTGAGGCTCTAATGGACTCCCACCATCACACTCAGCATTCATGGCCAGCCATTATGCTGGGGCGAAACCAATTGCTTTCCTCTGCCTGTTACACTAAAGAATGCTGGAAAGGCCTGTTGAAAGTCAATCATATGCCAGCAGCTGTGCGGATTCTGAGCCGTTTTGGGGTGGATGGAACACCTGGTCTTTCTCTCTGTCTCTCTTTTTCACTTTTACTTTATCTCTCTCTTCCTTTGACTTTCTTTTTCTTTCCTGATTAAGCTGGTCAGTGTTATTCTTGCGGACACAGTGGCTCTAAATCCTTTGAAACAAACAGCAATCTCCTTTCAATGCACTGGATATTCTACACATTCTGATAAAATCCATTGTCAAATTTTAAAAATGGTAAAAAATAAAAAGTGTACCTGCCACCATTGCTTGGTTGTTAATTAACTGTGTTGTAAATGTTATATTTTTAATCTTTTAATTACTTCTTTGTTTTATATTAGCCTGGCATTAATTTAAAAAAAAGATAATCAGTACACAGTAATAGGGTTAACAGGTGTTCCACATCATGCTGTTAGTATGTAATTCATTAAAGCACACCTGAATTGGTAAATTGACCAATCAGCATCAAAAAGACGGACCCATCCATTGTATAATTACCAATATACAACAATTAGTTCCGGTCCTTGAATCTGATTGGATGAGAGATGTTCCATGAGTGCTGAAGGTCTCACACCATCAGTAGTCCAAAGCTTCACTGTGTGTATCACTCCGTTGTGTTCATAATCCTAAACTAAAGTGTAAGAGGAGCGCATGTGTGTTAAGAGGTCATCTGTCTCTTTACATTTCATTTTGTGACATAACATATTTTAGCCAGCAAGTGGAGGCAAATGACCAATTTTGTGTGTAATATGAGCCAGTTGGTGTCGTGAAGTGAGTCAGAGTCACTCAGTGTTTATATTCAACAGCACTCCATGATCACTCGTATTACCACTAAACTACTAAAGTAATGAAATCGCTTTAAACTTCAGCATTAAGGCTCATCACAGCTGAGAGACACAACAGACTTATTAATTACAGAACTCAAGACGTTTACCTATTACCAGACTTTCCACATTGGAGAGGACAAAATGGCTAAGGATTGCAGTTTCTATAGTAAAAGACTCCTGTGCAACAGCTACCATGAAATAGGGAGAAATACCCCCACGTGGACGGCTATTTTTCCACTGAGAAAATAGGATGAATTTCACCAAAATGAAATTATCTTCAGAAAGCTGACTAGCAGACTACAGCATCATCAACAGGTGATCGGACATGCTCCATCTCTCTCTCTATTTCTCTCTCTCTCTCACACACACACACACACACACACACACACACACACACACATCCTTGTTTCTCCAATAATGTGTTAGAAACAGCCCAAGCCATGATACTAGTAGTACATTTTTGAGAGGCTTGGACGCATCATTTGGTTTGAACCAGCAGGTTCTGATCAGTTGCGTAAGAAAGTAGTTCCATGCACAAACGCGTTTTTTGTGACCTTACTTAGTTTTTCCTACGTTTTTCAAATGTACTTGTTCATTGAATTGTTGTATATAAGCAATATCACACTCACAATCGTGCTGTATGGCCCTAAATCAGCACTGCTGTGATTAGGGCCATATCGCACTCTTGCTCGTGTGATATTGCTTAAATATACAATACACAGCAAGTTATTCAAAATAATGGAGTCTGTGTCTCAGATATGAGTTCTTAAATGTTTTATTATACCCTGTACCTGTGTAACATGCTCAAAAAGCTCTTTCAGCTCGGGCAATATCAGTCATTTAATAATTCACAGACTCTATATTAAAACAGCAGTAAAATATGTCATGTGAACATAAGTGTTTAGGCAGAGCCACTTAAACCCAACTCTATGCAAATTTAATGTCTGTCTAGTCAAGACGCATCAGACCGTCTGCTCACGAAAAGTCTTTCTCCTCCCTTGTCACTCTCTCTACTCTCTCTCTCTCTCTCTCTCTCTCTCTCTCTCTCTCTCTCTCTCTCTCTCTCTCTCCCTCCCTTCCTCCCTTTCTCTTATCCTGTGCTCAGTGTGACCGAATGGTTAAGTAAGCCTTTCAGAGTCTATGTAATGAGGGAAGATGCTCTCCCTGACCCTTTAAAAACTCATTGGTTTCTTCATACATCCATCAGAGCTTCTCTCTTCTCAAGAAGGCATTTAGTGCAAATGTCTCTGTGTGAAAGTTTTACAGTGCTGCCCTGCTTCTCAATTTCAAGTCTGGTTCAAAGGCCTGACAATGCCACGGGGACCTCTTATGCAAACACTGAATCTGTAATGAAGGACGCAGGGATAAAGATACAATCGCTTTTTGCTGTACAGCTGACCTTCACAGGGGAGTTGACATGCAATATAAAGCAGTGACAGCAGTGTCTTGCAGAGAGCCATGTATGTTATACTTCATCTAAAACTTTTCTGGTAACACGAACACTTTATAAGGTTGTATTCATTAACATTATTAACGCAGTAGCTGACATAAATTATGCTTCTGTTCCAAAACTTAGTGAGCTGCCTTGCTGTCTCATGTCTACATACGTAGGCAGATGTCCTCAAATGGCAGAATTTTTACTTTTAAAGCACGTATTAATCTTGATTAATGTTAATTTCTATATATAAATATTTTCAACATTAAAATTTGTACATGCTAACATTGGTTAATGCATTGTGGAGTAACAAACAAACAATGAACAATAGTTTTTTTGATAATTCAACATTCATCAAAATTAATAAAAACTATTTAAAAAAAAAAGAAAAATAATTGTTCAATTAGCATGTATTGAACACCAATACGCCAATAACTCCCGAAAATCAGATATAGGAAGAAAACTTATTTTCTGCTTTTGATGTCATACCATGTAGGGGCATGCACACAACACTTGCGTACATTGGATAAACCAGTAAGAATGCTGGTAAAGGTGTTTACATGCAATGCAAAATCGGGGTAATTTAACCATGTCGATTGGTTAATTCTTAAGCGGTTTATGTGCACCGATAAATGAAAGCTGTTTCATGTGTTTACATGACCACACATGTTGTTGACATATTAAGAAAAATCGGTGTATGAATGTGCATGTAAATGCACTCAATGTTACATAATGATACATTATGTATTAATTAATGTTATATAGTTATAATAAGTATACATGTCATTTTTATGACCTTATGTATATTTATAATTGGTTGTACTTTGTTGTATGTTATCTATAACTTTTCTTATGTCTTTTACATATCACTTTAATTTACAACTTTTCATTTCTTAACTGTATGTGTGTGTGTGTGTGTGTGTGTGTGGGCACGTTTATGTGGTTTACGAGGACAATTTTTAGGTTACAAACTGGTAATTACAAGGGTATTATGCTATAAATGTGGTTTATGAGGACATTTCCAGTGTTCCCATAATTTAAATTGCTTAAAAAACATATTAAATGATGTTTTATTGAAAATGTAAAAATGCAGAAAGTTTCTGTGAGTGTTAGGTTTAGAGGTAGGTTTAGAGGATAGAATCTATAGTTTGTACAGTATACAAATCATTATGTCTATGGAGAGTCCTCATAATGATAGGTAGACCAACATGCATGTGTGTGTGTGTGTGTGTGTGTGTGTGTGTGTGTGTGTGTGTGTGTGTGTGTGTGTGTGTGTGTGGGTTTAAGTGGTTTACGAGGACTTTTTTTTAGGTTACAAATTGGTAATTACAATGGTATTATGCTATAAATATGCGAAAGTTTTTTGTGAGGGTTAGGTTTAGGTTTAGGGGATAGAATCTGTAGTTTGTACAGTATAAAAATCATAATGTCTATGTAGAGTCCTCATAATGATAGCTGCACCAATAAATGTGTGAGTGTTTGTGTGTGTGTGCACTTCTGTTTATTTCTTTATTATACTATATATAACTATATATATTTACATTATACATATACAATATAATACTTTATTTATGCACATAATATCAACGGTTGAATATGCAGTACAAAACACTTATTGTGCATATGCAATGGCAATAAAGTGTTTCAATTGGCTTAACCTTTTATTAATTTATTAAATTGGTAATTACAATGGTATTATGCTATATAAAAAGCATCTGTACTTTGAAAAATGTTTTTATGACTGTGGCAGCGGGGGCGTGGTCAAGCGCCCGTCCGGGAGAGAAAGCGGTAAGGGCGCTTGCACCTGAGCTAAATTATGTTTAACACCTGTCTCTAATTTCAGTGAGCATGGGGAGAGCGGCTTAAAAGCAGCCACAGAGCCTCCAGGAGGGAGAGAGAGAACCTGACAAGCCGACCCAATGCGCTTGTTGTTATTTTGTGTATGTGTATAAGAGAAAACGGCAATTAAAGCCTTACCTGTATTTCCAAAGCCCTGTTTCCTGTGTCCTCCTCCTCTCCTTGAAGTTGAGTCAAGTCTCACAATGACGTAATAATTGTTAAAGGTGATTCAACAACTAAAGGTTGTAAAAAATAAATAAAAGAAAGAAAGAAAATGGTGACCATTCACAGCTCCTAAAATATACACTTTGTAGAGATACTCATTCATCTTATTGCACATATGTTTGTGATTTTGATTTATTTGAATCAACAACTTCTTTGTTTCTTCCAAGAGAGAATAAAAAAGTTTTAACAATACACAAGGACAGTTGTGTACGCATGGAGCCTTTCTCGTGGAGTCTTCTGTCTCTCTCTCTCTCTCTCTCTCTCTCTCTCTCTCTCTTACTCACCATCAGTTAAGCTGCCCACAATTCTGTACCTGCAACATTGTCAGCATCCCTATTAAAATTCAGTCGACTCACCCGCTCAGGATACACTTTGCTAACTAGCTTGACCACCAAGTCCAATTCACAGCCTCCATGATTTAAAAATACAGTAGATCCCTCTTTAAATGCCTACATGAGTCATGGATACCATGCATTTTATTCGCCCCAAAGCTAATTGGAGCTACGTGCTGCCAAGAGACTCATGCACTGGCACTGTCTCAAACTGTAATGCTTGTAATGACAGTGAGTTTATCTAGGCTTTGGGTGAACTGCAGCAAGTGCAGTACATGTGTTTTCGGGGGAGGAAGGACAACAAAACCCAGTTAATTGTTTAATGTTGAGCAAAGCTCCAATAACTCAACATGTGCTATTATTGGCAGACTGACAGATAACATAAGACAGCAGGCACAGAGGAAGTGTTGAGATGTCAGCTGCGTCAGACAGAACAAGAGAGAGAGAGTGAGAAAAGGTGACAGACGGAGAGCGAGAAAAACTTTTCTCTAGAAACTACTGTCAACTGTACAAACTTATCTCAGTCTACGAGTTTGCAGCGTTTAAGAATAGGGCAGATACGTATGTGGTGCTAAAATTATTACTACTATCTCAGATTAATATACAGAGACTGTTATATGTAAGCTATTTGTTCGTTGATTTTCTGCATTGTTGGTTGATGTTAGCATTGGCTCAACTAATGGAGTTAGGGAGTAGAACAATCTATTTGTCCAATCAATGGAATCAATAGACTGTTCGGGAAACCTGTTGGTCATATCATTTTGTAATTTCATTTGGTGACACTAGATGCGCTGAAGTTAATATTAAATTGCATAATTGTGTTATTTGCATAGAATAAATGTAATGGAACTTGTTTAATCAATTGCAAATGTTAGCATGCTTTGGCAGCCAAAGTATATACTCGTGGTATTAACACTCTAGGCTTTCAGGAATGATGATAATCATTCAAAGTCAATTGCCAAGCACATGTCATGCACATGTCTATTTTGTCATTTTGATTGTAAATTTTCTTTGGCCCCACATACACAGGTTATACAAAGTGTGTAGAGGGCTAATTGAGGTAAATAGACTCCATAAATGTGTACTGAGTATCTGCTGAGGGGTGGGCGGGTGGCTTCAGCCCATATGAATAATTAATGTGTCCCGTGGCTGTTTTATGGAATGAGAATGCAATCCATCTTGGGAGCCATCATCAGCAGATCTAATATTTATGACATGTTTCTTGCCAGTAGGCCTACACAAATGATTCCACTGTATGGCTCATGGGCTGGAGATCTCACAGTGATGGGCAGCACAATGCCATATGAGAGGTTACATGCTAAATCACATGCTAATGCTATCGTTAATGGTTAGACGGAGGATTTGCAGCATGAAGAATTTACTTGTTTCCATTGATCATGGTATAAGTAATGTTATACCATGGTCTGGGTGAATACTCGATTCTGATTGGCTGCAGGGTGTCCGTTAAAAGGTGATAGAGGACACCTAGTAAAGTAGTTCTGGTGAAACTGCCTGTTTACCATTCGAAATTAATAAATGAATGCGCTGCCTACAACAGCTGTGAGTAACCATAGCAACAGGCAGTCAAAGTATCCGTTAACAATTTGCTCTATCAAAACAAACATCTAACGTTAGTTAGATATTACATAGCCTACTAATACAACAATGAGCGACTTCGTTATTTCTTTTAACATTTATGGAGAATATGACAACTTTGACGACTGGGATGCTGCTGAAGAAAGAAAAAATGTAAATAAAACAGAGAAACGACACAAAGAGATAACACCGGGAGAATTGAATCAAATAGAAGATGAAAAAGATGAGATCAACACGAAAAAAAAAATACGAAATGGGCAGTAAATATACTCAGAGACTTTATTGTTCAAAAAGAAATGGACTCCAGCTTTGAAAATTACACCGCTGCTGCTCTGAATGAGACCCTGCGGGAGTTTTACGCAGCTGTCCAGACAACCAAGGCAGGAGGAGAGTACAGCGTTTCAAGCCTAAGGAGCCTGAGAGCCGGTATCAACCGCCATATAAGGGAATTCAATATTATAACTGACACCAGATTCATGACCTGTAATGCTGTGTTTAAAGCAATAATTAAGCGTTACAGAAAAAGCGGTAAGGATACCAGCGCTCACCATGTAGGCAAATGACCCTCTCTTTGATCTGATTAATTTATTGCCCTCTATAAGCGCAAATCGCTGGAGGGCAGAACTAATTGTTTTTTTTTTGTTTGATTGTTGTTTGATTAATTGTTTTATGTGTAATAAAAAAATAACTATGCCTACCTTTGTGTTTCATGAAAAAAAAAATGCATTTTTGAACCTGAAGGGTTCTACAAGCTGAGCAGACTATAAATATCTCCGGTTGCTAAATAAACCGTCAGGCAAGTTATTATTTGTAAAAAATAGATTTAGCCTAATTAAAATATAAACTAATGTTTTAAAAATGTTTTATTTGGCAAGTGACCATGGTATAAGCGGGTTAATGCCCTCCGAGGTGACCATTGTCAGGTTTTAATGGCCTTCCGCTGCGCGTCGGCCGGTTCACACCTCGCCGTCGTCCATTAAAACCTGACAATGGACACCTCGTCGGCATTAACCCTTACGTATAGGGTGGGGGGTTGCAGATGGAGTACACTAAAAAAGTTGGAAACCACTTCTTTAGGCCAATGGTGTATAAGCTAATGTTTAATGATATAGGAATAAAAATGTATTGCCTTCTAAAGCCACTTTACACATCTGCCACAATAATGTTGTGCTTTTTAACTCTCTGATTCATTAAATGTATTACATTTAAAGTATTTATATATAAATATTGACATACAGTGTGTGTGTGTGTGTATATATATATATATATATATATATATATATATATATATATATATATATATATATATATATATATATATATATACTGTAGGCCTATGTATATGCATATTTTTTTATGCGTTAAAATTTGTAAAAAAAAGAAGGGAAAAAAGTCTCACCGAGATATGTATGAATCTGAGATATGTATGAATCTCTCTTACTTTTTTTTACAAAAAGATCATCATTTGCATTATATGAAATCAAATAAAATACTGGCATTATCTGCATCCTGAATCACTTCTATGATGCATTTTTGTAAAATGATTGTTTGTTCTATAAATGGTTCAGAAAAATCTGATTTTAAAAGCAGAAAAGAAGAGAAAAAGAATGGCATAATACTAACTTTGAAAGCTGTGCAAAATTGTGTGTACTGAATGTGTGTGTGAAGGCCACCGTTCAACTGGTTTCTCATAGCGGCAACACGATGACAAATAAAAAGCTTGGTCTCTCTCTCTCTCTCTCTCTCTCTCTCTCTCTCTCTCTCTCTATTTATCTCTCTCTCTCTATTTATCTCTCTGAACTCTCAGGCTTACATTATTGGTTTTTGTTAAAAGCCAAGGGCACCTCTCTCTCTCCACACAACACACATTGGAGAAACCAATGCCATTTGTATGAAATACTGTATGAAAGAGTATCAGAGATGTGGGGGGGAAAGAAAATAAAGAACTGAAAATGCCTTTAGCGCGCTGACACCATGGGCCCACGCACCTCCTCCCTTCCCCTTTCCCTAGAGGAGTGAAGGGTGGGAGGGAGGGGGGCATACAGGGATATCTACAGCAAAATCAGTCCCTAGTGGGCAATTATTCATGTGCAAGCAGTGTGGAGGTGCTTTCAGTGGGAGGCAGAGCACTGGGTAAACGCTAGCCCTCTGAGGGAGTAGCACTCCATTAGAAGTGAATCCATCACCTGCAACGGCCACTTTACAAAAGAGAGAGCAGCAAGGCTATCACTGTCAATGTCACATCTCTCCCAGCACACAACAAGCACAGCACCAAACATACAGTCTCCAGGGGGCCCTCGTTTGGTGCTACTGAAGCTCTTACTCACTTTCTCTGTTCCATTGTGGCTCTGTCTAAAAGTAAAAATGGGTGTGTGAGAGATGTTTGTAAAAAGTATGGTATTTGGAGAATATAGCACTGATGATCCCTGAAATTGAATGTGTCAGACTGTTATTTATAAAGAGCAAACAACACACAAATTTGACATCCCACCCTGAGTTTAATTATGAATCATTATATTTCTATTAAATTCTAATTAAATGGATTAAAATTTTTACTCAATGACTATTTCAAAAGGTTTCACAGTATCTTCAACATCAGAATGTATGGTTAAAATGTATGGGTGTTTCTTCAACTTCTGGCACTTTTAGCTCTGTGAATGTCTATAAAGTAAAGTTTATTTTTACATTTCCATCACATCTTATATTCTGAATTTTATTTATTAAAATTCTGTGATGGACATAACAGTGGTGGAAATTACATTTTTAACATTTTTGAAATTAAATGTATTACTCATTTATTTTTCTGAGGCTAATTCAGAGCTAACATTTTATTTATCTTAAATTTACACAATAAATAATATTTATGCCACTAATTTGCCATTAATTGATTGTAAATTGTGCCCAATAAAAAAAGTCTGCTCATAAGTGAAATTTACTTACTTTGATTTTTCTTTCTTTTCATCAAACATCATTTCAAGCAAGCTCTTCAATAACAAATATTTAGTTAACAAATACACTAGCATTTGAAAAATATTTTTTTAGGGTCAACATTTTTTGGTGTTGTGGAAATGACACAATCACACATAAAAGGCATTTGAAAAGTTCCTAAATAAATGATAAAGTACTAAAAACATTCTTCGTCAGTTTTAATGTGACAACAAAAATAAAATAAAAATACAAGTTTAATACATGTGTTGCCTTCACTTGTCCTGCAGTGTGACAAATTAATTTATAAAAGTTCAAATACTCCATGAAGTCTCTCAATTTAATATTAGCTCATATGAACTATATGCAGCATAAAAATGATAAAAGAATATACACAAAGCTGTTTAAAATAGTTTTAGGTTATAAGAAGTCACACCGCAGGGCAAGTCAACTTCCCTAAAGTATTTCATATCATCTACCCATAAAAGCATGATTATATGTTTCATTTTGATAAACATATTATCATGCTTTTATGCTAAAATTTGCTAAGATTGTTTAAATCATTACATTACTTAGATCATCAAGCATGCTTTTACTCGTTGTGTTCGCTGAGCATGTTATCTGCACATTAGCAGCTTCCTGATACGAGTGCTACTTTGTTTGTTCGGTAGAGAAAGTCAAGCCAAGGTATGTCAGTAAAGCACGCTGTCCTCATGAACATTTCAGTAGCCTTCGTTGTCTTTGAAACAGCTCCTTCAGAAGCAAGAGGGGCATGTATCTATCCATATTTTATTCCAGTATCTCAGTTCTATAAACCACAGAGACTTGTTTTAACTGGTCGGCTGGGGCGAGAGCATCTTTTTACCTTAGTTCTGTAGGAGATCAGCAGGGCAGAAGCCAGAGCAATATGTATTACACTAATTAAATTCATAAATCAAATCATTAGTTTGCAGACTTTTTTTTATCCCTGCACATGAGGTAAAATGAGTTAATTTCTCACTGTGTTACACACCTGACTCGAGCCGCTTTGTTTCATAACCTAATGCTATGAAAGACGTTGGCACTCCACCAACACAGCTTTTCTCTGCCACTTGACGCATTGAGCCATTTGTATATAACACTGGCACTTGCACAAACAATCCTGTAGTTTGATTCTGTGTGGTCTCCTTCCGATAGGTTGCATCCAACAGAGACTTTGAGCTCTTTTTATACCATATAATTAAAATGGTGGCAAAGCTACATGTGTGTAGGAGTAAAAAAAAAATAACAACCGCCTCAGTAACACGGGCTGCAAGAGCAGCATCTGTCGACATCCACTTCAATTTTGCGTGTGCTGGTATGTGGGAGGGGAACATGGGTGTGTTTGAGTGCGTGTGCGTGTGAGTCTGTAATGAAGGGCAGAGGGCATTTGGGAGTGTGTGTGTCCTATATATACTGCATTATAGTGGGGCACATCTGCCACTACTGTTTCTGCCTTGCCTGGTGTCTGCTCTCTTGGGAGGCTTATTTTGCCGACTTGACGTGTTCTCAGCTGGAGTAGCTCTTATCTCTGAGCTACGAAAGAAATCCTCTTTTACTCTTTTTAGTCATAAAACACACACACACACATTCACAATTTATGTATGTGTTCTCCTTGTGGAACCAAAATTGCATTTCAGAAGAAAAAAAAAGAAAAGAAAAAAAACGTTTTAATATGTTGGTTGAATTATTTAAAAAAAAAAATGGGGAGTTTGTGTGTATGGATGGATGATGGTTCCACAATTTAATGAGAGTTCAAGAACGGGGAGAGTCAAGGAAGTAGGGGAGCCGGAAAAAAAACATTTGTCAATTAGTATGCAAATGCATGCAAGTGACTCCTTCAGAAATCCAATCAGGCTGTCACCTCGGCAGGGGGTGTTATTATGAAGTCCCTGTGAAGTGTGGCTTGTGAGTTGCCATGCAAAATAAGCCATGTCCACAGACGAGCAGACACAGTGGGACTGGCACTGGCAATGCTGGCTGACACCAGTAACACACACACACACACACACACACACACACACATACACAAACATTCATCTGTTCTGTGATATGAGCAGTGTTGAAGAACACATTACTTGCTGGTCCGTTACGCCAGAGCTTTGCTGGAGCTGGTTTGCTGCGAGTGACGGACCATGAACTCTCCATGCAAAACAAAATGTAATGCTTACATTAAAATGCATGCAGAGAGTGTGAGAACAATGTGTCGTTAGTTTCTTAATGGCCCATAGGTTACCATCATGAAAGCATGAAACTGTAGGACCTCAACTCTGCAATTCTGTTCCGTAATGATGGTCAGTGGATCATGATGAACTTGATGGACCATCGCTGAAGTCCTGCTGATCTCCATCTGTTTACCTCTTAATATACCCTTGATTTCCACATATCTGACAATGATTCTTTAAAAAATATGCAATGCATCATGAATGCTGGAGGTAGCTGTAGACCCAAACTCTTTGCCAACTTGAAACTCGCTGCCCTTTTGCTATAAATCATAATTGCATTTATGACGTACCCGACCTTGCCTCATGTGTTCTATCACAATCTGGTGTACTACCTCCATCCTGTGCTGTAGGGCCCTAACATAATCTGAGTCAGGACAGTGTCCGGAGGCCGGCCCCATGTCAATTCAACCGGCATGCGCAATTCCCTCCCCAGCATCAGTGCAGCTGGGGTGCATCCAGTTGACTCCTGTACTGCAGTGTGATAGGCAAAGAGAAGAAGTTGAATGTGCTGGTCCCACTCTTGCAGATGATGGTTGGTCAACACAACGAGCTGGGTAGTTAACATATAGTTTGACCATTCAACCAAACCATCACTTTGCAGGTGCAAGGGGGTTGTTCGGGTCTTGTAAATTAGCAACCTGTCACAAAGCTCAGTGGTCAACAGTGATTTGAAATTATGGCCCTGGTCACTATGGAGCTCACCTGGAATCCTGAACCAGCTAAACATGTCCTGCATTAAGCAGTCCATTACAGTTGCCACCTCCTGATTTGAGATATCATATGCTTCAGGCCATTTGGTGAAGTAATCCATTGCCACCAACACATAACGATTACCTCAGTGAGTTAAAGGGAAGGGTCCAAGCACGTCAACTGTGACCCTCTCCATAGGAGCTCCAGCTTGCAGCTGGGCACTAGCTGTAGTTCCTCTGCCATTTTACTAGTGCTGTACTGCCGGCGGTAGAGAACTCCTTCATGGAGCTGGAGGGTCTCCCACATTGCCTCAAAGTTATTTGTGGTAGTGCTGTGAGGTGCCAACACAACACGATCAGGACAGTGCCCACTCGCTAGCCATGTAATTACTGCAGCGATGTGGGTCCTGCTGTTGTTCCTTCCTCAGCTCTTCTACTGTCCAATTGTCATTCTCCAGGGAAATGTTTGTCACTCTCACCCTCAGCTGAAACTCCTCCTTTTTCTCTGAGGCTGAACAATGGAGACAGTCTTCTGATACACATGGCCACCAAGATAAACTGTCAGCTTGGTTTTTCCCTGATCTATACTCTGCAGTGAAGTCAAAGGCTTGTAATAACTCAAGCCATATCACCAACTGACCTTCCGGTTGCTTAAAACTCAACATTCACTGCAGGGAGGAGTGGTCTGTCCTCACTTTGAAGTGCTTTCCATAGAGATAAGTTCAATCATCTATCAGTGGGATAGGGTACGAGTCCTTCATTGTTACTGAGTTCAACTGACGATAATCCACACAGAACTGAAAAGTTCCATCTTTCTTCTTAATTAGTACCACCAGCGATATGATGGTTGGATGATGGCTGGATTACGCCCGACTTTGCCATTTCTGCTATCTTCAACTCTGCATCTTTTTGCAATGTAAAGGGAAGGTGACGGATACGCTGTTTAATAGGGGTACTGTCACCCGTGTCAATGTGGTGCAACAGGGTGCGATGGCAGTCTTCATCCCTTGCTGCAAACAGGGCTCTGAACTCAAACAGAAGTGAGTGTAACTGTCCACTTGCCTAAAGCCCACACTGCTGCACTCAAATAGGGCAGCTAATGCCACCGCCAGATCTTGGTGTACCCCGCCCCATTCACCTTGATCAGATCCTGCTGACTACGATGAGGACACAGGTGTAGTGGTTGGGTCCCTTCTAAAGTGTTGCTGCATTTGAATTATTAGCTGAGAAGTCTCAGGACCACAACTCTGTGTCACCGCCACTGTTTCAGACATGTGCCCATATTCGAGGGCCTCTACACACTCTCAGCCATTGTCACACAGCCCTCTGCAGGCAGCACCACTGCTTTCAGGGCTGCCAAGGCATCAAAGCCCAATATGCAATCATCCGATGCAGGAGCAACATAAAACCATTTTTCTGTAGTCATGGGGCCCAGCTGTAGGCACATTTTTTGTTTACCTTCTATTTTTGCTGTCTGACTCATGACGGCACTGTGTTCTGCCACGTTGCACTGATTGGAACTTAATCGGGTCTTATCAGGCTGATGCTAGAGCCAGTGTCCCTCAGAGCCTTTATGGGTTGTCCATCTAGCTTGCACTCTACCACCAACTGCCCAGACAAATGGCCTCAATTACTATTATTATTATTACTGTTATTATTACCAAGCTGTGAGGCTTTTGTAGGCGGACTTGTTGTTGTAGTTGCAAAGGGCACAATGCCAATAGAAAGCATTCAATTCCTAGGCTATCCCTCGCACTTGAAGGTAGCTCTCAATATGTGGCTCCAGTCATGTCCTCTATGTCAACAGCCAGAGGACCCAAACACTCGCCACACCTCCACTCATTCTGGCGTAACTTCTCCCAAACATTTTCACCAAACCTTCTCTCTAATACCACCACTAACTGTCCCCATTCATTCTCACCATCATAGTGCTTCTCCATCCAAGGCCATCGCCAGGTGAACCATTCGGTTGTTGTCATACCACCTGGCTGCTTTGGCAATCATTTCAAACTGCCTAAGATAGGCCAGCCAGTTACCATTACCGTCGTATATACGTACCTTAGGCAAATTTCTAGAGATAGGACTGCAGAGAGTTAGGACTGGTGTGGTTGTTTGGACGGACTCCTCATTTCACAACGGAGGCAGCCGGAACGATGCTTCTAAGCTATCTACCATCTGCTGCAGGTTGCGCATCACCTGATCTATTTTGAGTGCTGAGGGAAGGCATTGCTCTTCTATTCCAGCGATTCCGCTTGTCTTCAGGAGAGCTGACTCTTCAAGACCAGACCAGAGAATACTTGTCCTTTCTGGAATCCCATGCTTTGTGATGATGATTGCCTCACCACAATCAGCCTACCACTAATCAAAATATTAGAGGGTAAGTGCCCCTTATACAGCCCTGGTCACAGACTGAGTTAAAAAAAAATCACAACAATACACCATCACATCCTTAGTTGCGCAAAGAAGTCTCCCCAGTGGTTTACTTCGCACAGACAAACTCCTTTTACTCACCCTATTATCACATGGTATGAAAACTGGTCATGTTTAGCATGTCTAAAAGAAGAATGAATTTGCCAGATGATGCCAGCTAGAGATGAGAAATCTGAGATCAGAGTTGCTTCACCCTCTCCCAGATGAGCCTACCAGTATGAAGCCTGTTATTCATAGAAGGAATGAAGCCAAGATCCTAGTTAGAATGACTGACTGGAGAACAGTGTGTGGAGAGAAACTTGTCAGTGGTTGCATCATCCCATGTTCCTGGATGGGGGGGGGTCTAATAAAAGAAAAGTCTTAGAAAAAAAAACAACAAGGCAAGTGTTCTGATATCATCGGGCTTTCATAAAATTAGTATTTTTAGGAATGTTTGTTAAAATCAGATGCTAAAATATTGATTACAGATACACAAAATGGGTATGGTTCTCTCCCAATAAATGTGTTAAATGGAATACCACAGCTCCCCCTAGTGGACGGCATAAAGCACCTTCTATTGTTGTGGTAATCTAACCCCTGACATTGGCATTCAGGCAGTATCTTATCATTTATCATCTCTAGTTAGTCACCTTGGCAACCTAGGCACATATGCTTTTATACAGCATATTTTCTCTATATTCCCATGTGAAGGGAAAGTCCCTCTCTCGATCATTCACATATCACTGTCCTTCTCTTATTCTCTACTCCCCAGTATTTCATCCTTCAAGAATTTCTTACGTTAGTTTTTCCTACCTCATCTCATTTCCTGATTATCCCCTTACAAAAATTAACCAGGGTTTTACTACAGTAACCACAGTTTCACAATTTTTTGTAAAAAAAAAAAAAAAAAAAACCTCCCTTAAAGTGAGCCATGGTTACTATATGGATATTTCAGTATTGCTCTGGTGAAACCATGGTTTCTGCCAAAAAACATGATTACTACAGTTGTAGTTACTACTCATGGTTACAACATTACAATAGTAAAATTATGGTTTCTGCCAAAAACCATGATTTCTACTAGGCTTGGGATCGATGCCTTTTTTTATGCATCTATAATCTGATATTTTCCAGATGATTATCTAAATATATTAATTATCTAAATATATTGTGATTTTGTATTAAATTGATTGAAAATAATTGAACATTTACAGTAAAGGCATTTGCATTGCTACAACTGACTATTTTTAAATAAATAATGTATTCTTCAATCTTTCTAGAATCCTCAACTTGCAGCAATGCAAGTGTTCGGAATATACTGTTCATTAAAGCTACTAGTATAGGACCCGTGAGGAGTCTGGTTCTCAAATTAGAGACTGTGCTGAGACTGACTGACCTCACACCTGCAGATATCAGCCAACCTCAGGACAAAATCACAATCATTTGGACCAACCAAATTATAACCACAGAAAAAGACAAATACATCACCCAAAGGACAAATACCATTAAAAATCAACACAAATTAGAATGTTGTTTGGCACTAAATCGAGAGTACACTGTGGCAGACTACCTGAACACAGTGACTGATGTGAAATTAAGAAACACACACACACTGCAAACCCTACACTTGAATGTTGATCATGTTTATTTGAGTGTCTATAGTTGATTATTTAAAGTTAACTTGTTACATAATTTCTGTATCATAATCATTATTTATTATCTGTTTTTTTTATGATTTGAAATGTTTTCCTTTTATATTGCTTGTCCAATCACTAATTCAACTGTTTAACGGTTCTTAACTATTTTCTACATTCTTTTAATGCTTTGGAAATACAAAATGTACTTTTGTCATACCAATGAGGCAACGTGAATTGAACTGAATTGAATTCACTCGGATGTACTTGCATACTTGTTGTTGTACATCTGGGTTGTTCACTCCTCTCTTTGTCCTTGTTTGATCAAGTTTGTTTTATTCTTTCAAAACAGAAGTGTGTCGAATAGCCTTCATCTCACAAAATAACAATATATTGATGAATTTGAGGAGAAATATGTTTCTTTTTGGTTATTTTTAAAACTGAAATTTGACTTGCAAATGTAAAGTAACATAAAAAAAAATGCAAATGTATTCAATACCTCAGCTGGAAAAAGACACTACATTATAATTTCCACACTTCATTAAGTAGCACAACCATTTTAACAGTTCTGACAAAAAGAAATGTTAATTTAGAACTAAGTTAACATATTAAATGATTTCTTGAGGATTATGTGATATATTATGTTCTAAGTAGACTTAAGTAATGACAGCTGAAAATGGAGATTTGCCATCATGGATACATTTTTTATTTTATTATAAATAAAACATAAAACACATATTTCAAATTATAGAGATTATAGCTCTGCAATCTTTAACAACATTACACTTGAGAAATGAATATGCTTGGTTGAAACTGAACAGTCTGAATCTTTTTTTTTCTTTTTTTAATAGCCAAATCTACTGGATATTTCCCTTAATTTTAATGAATGGGAATTTGCTGTCAGCCACACAAAAGCACTTCCCCACAGCTTGAATAAAACCTCTTCAAAGATACATTGAAATTGTATAATTATTTCTAATCATTCAGTTTGCACAGTTAAATAAGTTTAATATACTAACCTGCAAACCCTGTCACTTTCATTCTTGAAAAAGTAGAAAAACCTCTGAAACTTTTGTGTGTATGCTTCTGTACAAGGAGCTCTAAAATACCTGTCCTGCAATGTGATACCAATATTTGTGTGAACTAAGTATTTTTTATGCTTAGAGTATCCGATGTTAGCTTAGCAACATGCTAGCATCAAATGAATGAATTGATGATGAATAGCATCAGGAGTGCTATTTGTGTGGCATATGTAGCACGCCTGCCAACCGACTGGCGGTGCTGCAGTAAAAGTTTTCTATGAGTTAGAAATGGAAGACAGACAAAGTTGTGCTGTTAACATCACCGGAGTCACTCTCGTAATGACTTTATTATAATAATTTTATATTTTCATATTTTATGTCATTTCAACATTGTTAATGTTTCTTCTCTCAGCAATAAACATTCTTTAAGTCAACTCATTAAACTTAGTAATGTCACTAAACCACATGTCACATAACGTCTTTGTTGAAGTATGTTAGTGTATATATTCACACATTTAGACTTAATTCCAACAACTCACATCATACTACATTACAGTCTCTCACTGTATGAAAAATTTATGAAAGTTATATAATGTCCATAGAACTAAATAATTTGAGCAGGCCAATAACGCAATGTAAACACTTAAATTCACTAACTGAATATTGTGAACACATTCTAAACCCATATACAGTAATATTCACAGAACAATGTGATCAGTCTTAAGAACTTTGGGTATTAGTGCAAAACTGGAATCACATCTTATAAAATTACTGAAGTAGGAATAACTGTTTAGGATTTTAAATATGACAAATATAGCATTTGTGTCGGATTACAGCATTCTGGAGCCTTTAGATCCTTTTAGAACCTTTTAAGTTATATGATGCAACACCCGGGCATGCTACAACATGTTCCCGCACGAGGCATCGATGTAACAATAAAATTTCATCATCATAGATCATATTAATTCAGTGCCAAAATGTACATCCCCTTCCTCAAATGATAGTGTGGAGCAGAGGGGGGCGGGGCCGGGTCGGAATATGTTGACAAACCGGTTCTTGCCTCCTCCTTCCCGGGTTTCGGCACCAATGTAACACTGTTAAGGATGGGCAAGGAGGAGGCGAGAACTGGCTTGTCAACATAAATCATAATTTAATGCAAACTTAAACCAGAAGCACAAACATAAACAAACACACTCGACGGACATGCCCGTAATTCTCTCTCTCTCGAACCATCGTCACCGACCGCCTTTATCCCTATTCCGACCCGGCCCCGCCCCCCCCCTCCGCTCCACAGATAAATACACTTCACATTATGCTCTCTTTTGACATTGTGTTCACAGTAACAAGTTTCACCCACCTATGAGATAGAAATGGAAGACAGACAAAGTTGTGCTTTTAACATCACCGGAGCCGAAATCGTAATGACTGTTTTTCCAGTGCGGCTCGCAGTACTCTCACAATTAATGCATAGCACAGCCCCTACTGTACACTTAGCGATCTACATCTCATCAGTCTAGTACAGGTGTATAATGGTAGGCAATACCATGACAACCAAATAATTACATGCATAACGAATATGAAATATTCATATGCATAAAAATAAATTTACCTGTGACTATTTGTCAAGGGTGTCACACATACAGAGCTGTTTCCAATTTGCAGTACAATGTTCCAAATCAGGCTCTAATAAGGTGTGCTGATGGTTAGTATGCTGCCTTAGAGACTGTTCAAAAGGGGAAGGCGGTGCGGGGCAGATGCAGAGAAACAATTGGAACAGAATGCATGTCTTGATCCTTTTTTAACATTCAGTTCAAGTTCTTTTAATTTGATATGCAAAAACAATGAGATGCTGTGCAATGGTTAAATGTGTCCCTCAAGCACATGTTTACCCAGTAAAACATTTTAAAAAACAGTGCAGATCGTGTCCAGTTTGAACAAACCATTAGAAGTCAGCAGACATCAGGAAGCTTACACCTTTTTGGAATAGGGTTTGCTGCGTATATGACCACAAGTTCAGTGGGAGTAAGTACAGCTGTGAAGCCTATTGTCTTCCACATGAGGCCAGGGAGACGCTTGCCACACTCTGCCCTGAGTTTCACTCTCTGATGGAGAAGAAATCAAATCTTGGATTTATATTATAAATTCTCCAGGCTGCACATCACAATTGCAGCATTGTTATTTATTTATCCTTTCCCTTTAGGCAATCATTGAGATTCATGCTTGGCCCAGAATATTTGACTGTATATACCAGATATTATGTGCACAATTTGAGGGCAGCACCAGTAAATTATTTAGCATGAGCATCTGCTCAAAAGTAGAATACAGCCTAGAATGCTGTAATGTGTATGTTGGTGAATATGTGTTAATATTTCAAAAGAGGTCAAGAAATGTATGTTTTATACATCCATCTTTCAGAGGAAGCTAGTAGAAATGGACCCCCTGATGTGGCCTCATCTTCCACACAGAGCTATCCCTGTTGGTCGGAAATACCTGAAACTATTCTGTATTATGTTCCCATCAGCAAATGCAAAGCTGCTGACCTGACACATTAACCAATCCCCTGCTGTGCAGCACATGACTGACAATAGAAAAAAAAAAAAAAGATCAAGAAAAGAGGTAAAAGTAATTGTACTAAAACAGCTTGCTTGATTTGGGTAAAGTCTCTTTTTGTGGTTTTAAGCTTGCATTGAAGTCCTATTGTCTTCCCGATTTCTGCAGACTGACTATGCAGAGGTGGATAAACCCTCCCAGCATCCTCCCAGTTTCTGTTGCGGCTCTAGTACCCCTGAATCCCTGCCAGCATTTTGTTGGCCTTTAGTCATTTATAGCAAAACAAACAGGATCTTCTCAATGGCTGCTTCACTACACACAAAATTCAAACAAGACATAATGCATTCTCTGCATGGCTAAAATGAAATAAAGAAGCAGCTCTCTCTCTCTCTCTCTCTCTCTCTCTCTCTCTCTCTCTCTCTCTCTCTCTCTCTCTCTCTATGTCTCTGCAGTCATTACTATTTTACAAGCAGCAGCTTCATTACAAAACCATATGCTTGGTAATCATGAAAGCTGTGGGTGCATCCCTTATATGATGTGGGACGGCTAAATTATTAAACGCGCCATGCTGGCAAGGCCCGATTCAGATGTGGCAGCGAGCCCAGTAGAGCTCCTCTCTCAAACACACACACACTCATACACACTTACACACTCATGAAGGGAGATGAGGCACTGGGAGGGCAGAAAAAAAAAACTTCAAATACCTTTCCTGTGCATTTAGTGTAATGAACAATGTCTTAATTGAGATTGCCTAATTACCCAATTTAAAGATAATTAATATGATACTAATTAGCATATGTAAATGACACATTGCATAATTGAGGATCCCTGTTTTGAATTAGATGACTCTAAAATTAACCCGCACATAAAAAAAGAGAAGAAAGAAAGAACGAAGATACAAAGAAACCATTGGCGTAGCGATACAACCGTCAATCACTCTTCTACTGTGGAATGTGCACTATGCAAATGCTTAAGTGTATTATCAATTCCAGTCGAGTTAGGTTACATTATCATGCATAAACGTCTGGAGATCTAGAGTAACTAATCTGCTTATGTAAAAACTGTTATATTTTAGCATCTTTAAAGTAGTCACCCTTTGCCTAGAATTTTCAGACATGTACTCTTGACATTTTCTCAACAAACTTCTTGAGGAATCACCCTGGGATGCTTTTTAAACAGTATTGAAGGAGTTCCCATCTATGTTGGGCAATTATTGGCTGCTTTTCTTTATTATTTGGTCCAAGTAATCAATTAATTATTATTTTTTTATTTTATTTTTTATTTTTTTTTGGTAATTAAATAAATTAATATTGTGGCACAATTATATTTTTATAATTTCAAACATTTAGCATTTGCCTTCAGATCAAAAGATTTTTAAGATCATGAGAAACATTTCAGTCAAGTGTTTCAAAACTTTGGACCGGTAGCAGATACAGTATATTTATATATGCAATTGCATACTGCATGTATACACTCACTGAGTACTTTATTAGGACCACCTGTACACCTACTTATTCATGCAATTATCCAATCAGCCAATTGTGTGGCAGCAGTGCAATGTATAAAATCGTGCAGATACAGGTCAGGAACTTCAGTTAATGTTCACATCAACCATCAGGGTTAAAAATTGAATCTCAGTCATTTCGGCCGTTGCATGATTGTTGTTGTCAGATGGGCTGGTTAGAGTATTTCTGTAACTGCTGATCTCTTGGGATTTTCTCACACAAACAGTCTCTAAAGTTTACTCAGACTGGTCCCTTAAACAAAAAACATCCAGTGAGCGGTAGTTCTCAACTTGTTGATGAGAGAGGTCAATGGAGAATGGCCAGACTGGTTCGAGCTGACAGAAAGGCGATACAGTAACTCAGATAACCACTCTGTACAATTGTAATGAGCATGTGGAATGTCGAACCTTGAGGCGGATGGACTACAACAGCAGAAGACCACATCGAGCACTTTATTAGGACCATTAGTGTTCCTAATAAAGTTCTCAGTGAGTGTATTTCATACACAGATGTATTTATGTATATCCATACTGAATGTATTTACTTACATTGTACAAATGTTTGCATTCAAAATGTAGCCGACAGCAATGGTGCCATCATAATAGTGGCATACTGATTTGTGATTGGTCTTCTTTCATACATCTATTCACATATTGAATTGTGTTTGGTCTAAATTATAGCTGTCTTTACAATGCATAGTGCAAAGTATCCTAAAAAATAGAAATACGATTTCATGGTTTCATCAGAATTTATTTTCACTTGACATATTATTTTCGTGTCTTCGCATTACAGATATTGAAGCTGAAATTATGTGTTTGTGTGTATGCATTGATAAGCCATGAGAGTCTCTTGACTAGGACCACCTACAGGGATGTTGCCACCAAGGCCAAAGCGCGAGTGCCATGTGGCACCTGGTTGATGCAGCTGCAGGCCTCCTGAGCCCCAGCCTTACAGGCTCATGCACGCAAATGCTCTTCTGAACACTCCTGCTCTCTGACTTACCCATTTGCACAAACTCACACATAATTCCTCATCCATGCTTGCAAGCACGTACACAGTGTGTTGGTGCAATTGAAGAAACAAACAAACTCAATCTATCATGTGCCCGACAGAGATAAATAAGATAAACCATCTGGCACATGCAATGGATGTAAACCTTTAAAACAATGTGTGCTTCATTGTGTATTTCATACACAGTGGCATAAAAAAATTGTCACACTTAAGCCATAGTTACAAATGTCATTGCAAAAAGATGTAAAAACACATACAGTATATATATATATATCCTGACAGCACAACTGTCAAGCAAAACATTTTACAAAAAGCATTTTCTGGTTGACAAATGTTAGAGGTATGTGTTCACATCTGGTTACTCTGCTAGGACACCTGTGTGAACTTTAGAGGAAACTTCTTAATACATTTGCACACCACAGATCCAGAAATAGAAATGTCATATATTCCCACCTCGGTGACGTTTTGAGCCACCCATATGTTACATGCAAACATGTAACATATGGGTCAAACACAATCAAACACAAGTTCCGCCATCCTCATTTTTCTCCTCCCTCACATTCTTCCTCTTATCATCTGGTCTTTTCTCCCTCTCTTTCCTTTCTGCACTTACAGTGCTAGCACCTGTCACTGTTTGGCATTTCTGCCTTGAATACAATCAGATCTGGTGCCAGTCAGTGGTCCCTGTCTGGCCCTCGGCCCCTGTCTTTCTGCCCTACACTGCAGAAGGAAGTGTTCCCTCTCATCGTCTCCTTTGCCAGCTGCCTCGTCCTCTCAATCTTCCTTCTTCCTGTCACCCCAAACCCAACCCTGGCAGGGGCCATATGGTGTCTTTTTCCTCCCTTCTCCAACCCACCCTTCTCTGTGGCACACAGAGACAACTCTCTCTCTCACCCCTGAAGCCATGCTGTCTCACATTCCTCTGTTCTCTTCATCCCTCCATCCACCCTTCCTCTGTGCTTCTAGGTCCTCTCTTGCTGCTCTCTTCCCTTGGGGTGTTCACAGGTGCTGTGTGTCTCTATATGTCGGGGTGGGGGGTTGTTTAAGGAAATGCTCGAGAACAAAAGAAATGGACAGTTAAGATGTCATACTATTGTTTAACAACACTATTATGCTGTGCAAATGCTTAAAGAAATATTTCAAACAAAAATGAAAATATATTAATCATTTACTCACCCTAATGCTGTTACGAATGAGGCAACGAAGGCAGACGAGGGGGTGCGGATCCAAAAGCAGTTCTCTTTATTGACACGAAAGGAAACAAACAGACATGAACAAACAAAACTACCACGATGGGCAAAATGAAAACAAAACACGGGAACACGGGAACACGGGAACACGGGAACACGGGAACACGGGAACACGGGCATGGGAGAGAACATCAACAACATTCAACGACAGACAAGGAGAAAACAAGAAGCAGGGCTTAAATACACAGGGAGTGATGACTAAATAGGACACAGGTGAGAACAATGAACAAAATGGCAGTGATGATGACAGGTGGATACTGGGAAGTGTAGTTCTTTAACAAAATGGCAGTGATGATGACAGGTGGATACTGGGAAGTGTAGTTCTTTAACAAAATGGCAGTGATGATGACACAGGGCAGACAACAGAGGAACGTGACATAGCCCCCCCTCAAAGGAGCGGCTTCCAGACGCTCCTCAGAAAAAAGAAAAAAGGGAATACTCCAAAAAAAATAAATTAAAAAAATCATCCAAGGGGGGGGGGACAAACAGACAGACCAAGGGAGCACAAGGGGCAAACCGACAGATCAAGGGAGCACCGGGGGCAGACAGGCAGTCCAAGGGGGCACAGAGGGCAGGCAGGAAGTCCAAGGGGGGCACAAAGGGCAGGCAGGAAGTCCAAGGGGGGCACAAAGGGCAGGCAGGAAGTCCAAGGGGGGGGGCACAAGGGGCAGGCAGGAAGTCCAAGGGGGCACAGAAGGCAGGCAGGAAGTCCAAGGGGGCACAAAGGGCAAGGACAGGTTCAGGTGGTCTGGGAGCTGGCCACAGGGCAAGGATAGGTTCAGGAGGTCTGGGAGCTGGCCACAGGACTGGAACAGGGTCAGGAGGCCGGGGAGGAGGCCACAGGACGGGAACAGGGTCAGGAGGCCGGGGAGGAGGCCACAGGATGGGAACAGGGTCAGGAGGCCAGGGAGGAGGCCACAGGACAGGGGCCGGGTCAGGAGGCCTGGGAGGAGGCCACAGGTCAGGAACAGGGTCAGGGGCCCTGGGAGGAGGCCACAGGACAGGGGCCGGGTCAGGAGGCCTGGGAGGAGGCCACAAGATAGGGGCCGGGTCAGGAGGCCTGGGAGGAGGCCACAGGTCAGGAACAGGATCAGGGGCCCTGGGAGGAGGCCCTAGAGGCGGAGTCCTGGAAGGCTCTGGCGGCGGGGCCGATGGAGGTGGCACCATAGGAGGCTCTAGAGGCGGAGCCCTGGGAGGCTCGAGAGACTTGAGGAGCGGAGTCCTAGAGAGCCCGGGAGGTGGAGCCGTAGGAGGCTCGGGAGGCGGAGCCGTAGGAAGCTCGGGAGGCTCCGGGAGCAGAGCCATAGGAGGCTCGGGAGGTGGGGCCGAAGGAGGCTTGGGAGGCGGAGCCGTAGGAGGCTCAGGAGGCAGAGCCGTAGGAGGCTCGAGAGGTGGAGCCCTAGAAAGCTCTGGAGTCTCTGGGAGCCGAGCCGTAGGAGGCTCGAGAGGCAGAGCCCCAGAAAGCTCAGAAGTCTCTGGGAGCAGAGCCGTAGGAGGCTCGAGAGGTGGAGCTCTGGGAAGCTCGGAGGGCGGAGCTCTGGAAAGCTCGGGAAGCTCGGAAGGCAGAGTTCTGGGAAACTCGGAAGGCGGAGCTCTGGAAAGCTCGGAAGGTGGAGCTCGGGAAAGCCTGGAAGGCGGAGCTCTGGAAGGCTCGGAGGGTGGAGCTCTGGAAAGCTCGGGAAGCTCGGGAGGCAGAGCCCTGGAAAGCTCGGAGGGCGGAGCTCTGGAAAGCTCGGGAAGCTCAGAAGGCAGAGCTCTGGAAAGCTCGGGAGGCGGAGCTCTGGAAGGCTCGGAGGGTGGAGCTCTGGAAAGCTCGGGAAGCTCGGGAGGCAGAGCCCTGGAAAGCTCGGAGGGCGGAGCTCTGGAAAGCTTGGGAAGCTCGGGAGGCGGAGCTCTGGAAAGCTTGGGAGGCGGAGCTCTGGAAAGCTCGGGAGGCGGAGCTCTGGAAAGCTCAGGAAGCTCGGAAGGCTGAGCTCTGGAAAGCTCAGGAAGCTCGGAAGGCTGAGCTCTGGAAAGCTCAGGAAGGCGGAGCTCTGGAAAGCTCAGAAGGCGGAGCTCTGGAAAGCTCGGAAGGCGGAGCCCTGGGAGGCTCGAGGGGTGCTGGCTCTTGGACGGTCATGGCTACTGGCGCTGGCTCTTGGACGGTCATGGCTACTGGCGCTGGCTCTTGGACGGTCATGGCTACTGGCACTGGGACGGACAAGACCACAGGCGCTGGCTCTTGGACGGTCATGGCTACTGGCGCTGGCTCTTGGACGGTCATGGCTACTGGCACTGGGACGGACAAGACCACAGGCGCTGGCTCAGGGACGGTCAAGGCTACAGGCGCTGGCACAGGGACGGTCGAGGCTACAGGCACTGGCACAGGGACGGTCGAGGCTACAGGTGCTGGCACAGGGACGGTCGAGGCTACAGGCGCTGGCACAGGGACGTCGGAGGCTACAGGCGTTGGCTCGCTGGCGTCGGAGGCTACTGGCGCTGGCTCGCTGGCGTCGGAGGCAACTGGCGCTGGCTCGCTGGCATCGGAGGCTACTGGCGCTGGCTCGTTGACGTCTGAGGCGACAGGCGCTGGCTCGCTGACGTCTGAGGCGACAGGCGCTGGCTCGCTGACGTCTGAGGCGACAGGCGCTGGCTCGCTGACGTCTGAGGCGACAGGCGCTGGCTCGCTGACGTCGGAGGCGACAGGCGCTGGCTCACTGACGTCGGAGGCTACAGGCGCTGGCTCACTGACGTCGGGGGCTAACGGCTCGCTGACCGTGGCAGGAGTGGGCTCTGGCTCGCTGGCCGTGGCAGGCGTGGGCTCTGGCTCGCTGGCCGTGGCAGGCGTGAACTGGGGAGCGGAAGCCTTTCTTCTCCTCCTCCTCCTCCTCCTCCTCCGGGCGGACGAAGCTGGCAGCATTTGCTCCTTGACCACGGCAGGCATGAAGGTTGGCTCGCTGGCAGACGTGAAGGGACGAACCACGGGTGAATGGAGGGTTACCACTGTGGGAGGAGCTACGGGGTTCTCCTCGACGATGTCCACAGTGAACGAGGAACCGCAGGCCAGTAGAGTCTCCTCCACGAACGCGCGGAGCGTCCAGCCGCGCGTTGCCGGTGGCAACCGCTCCTTAATCGCACTGTTCAGGTTCGCCCGAAAAAACACGACCAGGGAGGAGTCAGGGACGTCAGAGACACTCGCCAGCTCGAGGAAGTCACCGACATGATCCTCCACCGGTCTGTCCTCTTGCCGCAGGCGATAGTTGGCTTGCTGAACCGCTGGATCCATTGTGGGTCTGTCGTTCTGTTACAAATGAGGCAACGAAGGCAGACGAGGGGGTGCGGATCCAAAAGCAGTTCTCTTTATTGACACGAAAGGAAGCAAACAGACATGAACAAACAAAACTACCACGATGGGCAAAATGAAAACAAAACACGAAAACACTGGAGCTGGGAACACAGGCATGGGAGCGAACATCAACAACATTCAACGACAGACAAGGAGAAAACAAAAAGCAGGGCTTAATTACACAGGGAGTGATGACTAAATAGGACACAGGTGAGAACAATGAACAAAATGGCAGTGATGATGACAGGTGGATACTGGGAAGTGTAGTTCTTTAACAAAATGGCAGTGATGATGACACAGGGCAGACAACAGAGGAACGTGACAAATGTTGCTTAAAAAGCTTATGACTTTCTTTCTTCTTTGGAAAACAAAACGAAATGTTTATTCTGCTCTTTTCCATACAATTGCAGTGAATGGGGTGCTGTCGAGCTCCAAAAATTACATAAAAGTATACTGTACCACGAAGTATTTCATAATTCGGCAGATTTTCCTAGTCTTTTGGCATACAATAGCTTTATGTGAGTCAATAATGCCAAACCGCATTGGTTCTTGCATGTGTTGCAACCATATGTGATGCAACAGTTTATGTGGATGTTCATATGAGACTTCAGATTGCTATGCCAGAGGGCAAGATTTTTCAAAATGAAAAATTCTTTCAACATTTACACACATGTTATTCCTAACCAGTAGGATTTTCTTTCTTCTATGATGTCATGTTGTTTGGTCACAAGACACACAAGAACCAATGACGTTTGCCGTCATATTGGATTTACATACTGTTGTTTATCAATGATTTGAAAGTGAATAATTAATTATTGTAAGGTGTTTTCATTATGGAAAGTGATTGTATGCCTTCAGAAGACTTGGAATGTGATGCATGAGTCGCTTGGACTTCTTTTATGACACTTTTGTGTGCTTTATTCAGCTTAAAAATAAGTCCCTTTGTACTGTCATTTTAATTAATTCAACCAACAGGACTGGATCAAATTACCATCAAAATGATCTTCTTTTATGTTCCGTTAATAAAGACAATCAATCAAGTTTGGAACGGCATAAAAGTGAGTAAATAACTTCAATTTTAGTTAGTGATTTAGTTAGTGATTTTTTACTTTGCAATAATTTCAGAAAGAAATGTAAATGAGCTTTTACTATAACCCAAATAGAAAGAAATATGCATATTTTGCACAATGACAATAACAACAATCCTGAACACAACTTGAAGCAGTCTCTGCATGCTTTCCCTCAGAGAAGCCTCACAGCAAGTGTTCAGCCTGTCAATCAACCTTCAATGCTCAGGTCTATGCCATCTGCAGGGTGTTATGAACTCGTTTGAGAAAAATCTCAAGCTTAATTTTACTATCAAACTCTCAAAAATAGACACAAAACACAACATTTTCAAAACGCAGGAGCCACTATTTTATCTGAAGATGTATGAATGTGTCAAACAGCAGTGTGAGCATTGTTTGCATCCCTGTCATATCGCAGCCAATGGGGAAAACTCAGCACAAGAGCATATAAATATTACTATTGGGACGAACTCAAGAACAGTGAAATGGGCCCAAAGATCTTCTCAAATGCTCACTCATATACACAAACCTACAAAGACTATACAAAGACTGTTTGAAAATCTAGAGAGTTGCATCACTGTCAGCTGACTATATGCAGCTACCTTCTAATGCAGCATCCTACCCATCTTGGAACAACAAAAGTGAAAATAAAAGTCTACATTGCCACAAAAAAAGCACCCATTAGAATCACTGTTAGCGATCAAGTTTGGTGTTGGCAGGTTAGCATATTTTACTAAATTAATGATACAATACACTTTTTAAAAAGTAAAAAAAAAAAGTTTTTATTGCAACATTTCAGTTCCCCTTCGTAGGAACTCATGCTGCATAGTCGCATTGGGGCACACCCTGTGTATCACATGGTCTGAAGCCCTTACACAATCACATACATTTTTTGGCTGATGGCGCTTAAGCTACGTCACGGCTCCATAAAGGTGCTTGTTTCATGCCATCGAGTCAGATTTTCTGTTCACATACATACAACAGTAACCGTCGTTGTCAACATAAAGGTAACACTCCCAAAAGTTCAGACTGCTGTGGCTTTCTGGTCACTCTCTCTCTCTCTCTGAAGCTCTTGCATGCCTTTTAAGTCTCCCTCCGCCATCACTATAATGAAAGACAAGTGTTAGAGATAATTAAGAACCAGGTGACGAGCCTTAGCACTCTCTCTCTCTCCCGCAGACTGACACATGACCACACCCACCCATGCCACAGTGGACAAGAGTGTCATATTGCCAAGGCAACAGATTCTGTTTCTAGGGGTGGAGCTAGATTTAGAGGTGATGCAGGAGCATCTGTCTCCAGCTCGCATTCTGTCATTCCGCCAGAGTCTAACGATGTTCAGTGTGGGACGCATTCTCCCTGCAAGAACATTTCACAGGCTTTTGGGGCTTCCACTGTCATTCCCCTGGGCATGTTGCGTTAAAGACATTTTCAGTGCTTGATGAACTCCACAAAGGGAAATCAACCACTAATACAAGTGATGCATGGGTGCTACCGAACTCTGTTACCATGGAAATGGAACCACCTGATGTTAGTCATTCCGTTGGGACAGGTGTGTTGCTGCAAAGTTATGATAACAGACACCTCCTCCACGGGTTGAGGCACTGTATACAAGGGTCATCCAGCCTACGGGGTCTGGATGGGCCAGCGGAAATCTTAGAATATAAACTGTCTGGACATGGGCGTAGACATTGGCAGCTACTTTTCGCATGCTGTGAATGTATATCATTCCCAATATTACTAAACAGCTTGAGTTCCTACGAAGGGGAATGTCTTGGTTATGTGAAGAGTAACCCAGATTCCCTGTGTGGGAAAGAGACTCAGAGTATCTGGTCATACTCTCTAGCAGCTGCATAGACTCGTGCCTTCATGCAGAATATCTGACTTAATGGTACAAAGCAAGTGCCTTTATGAAGCCAGTGACATAGCTCCCTAGGTGTGTTGCTTAAGTGCCATCAGCCAATAAACTGCTGTGATTGTATAAGGGCTTTAGAACTCGTGACACTAAAGGCGTGTCCCAATGTGACTATGCAGCATCTCATTCCCACTCAGGGAACCAGGGTTACACTTCACATAACCAAGACATTTTTTATTAAATGTAAGTATATTTATATATTTCTCTCAACTCTGTTAGCCATCTTGGATAATTTTTTTCACTGAGCTTTTCAAAATACATTCTGAGATTCTTGAAAGGATTCATGAGATACTCCTCTAGAATTTGAACTAATTTACTAATTTTGCTGTCTGCTATTGACCTAAAATTCTGTCTAGTTAGACAATTAACTAGATTTTGAGACAGAACTTATCTTTCTCTCTCTCTCTCTCTCTCTCTCTCTCTCTCTCTCTCTCTCTCTCTCTCTCTCTCTCTCTCTCTCTCTCTCTCTCTCTGTCACTTTCACACACTATTACAGTACCTAGACACTCTCAAACTGACACACTTTAACCAGCTGACCCATGACAGTGTCAGTTAGCTGTGTGTAACTGTAAAAGCCCACAGCTCTAAAGTGCATGTCATGAGTTATGTGAAACTGTCACATACAATCAGAGCCGATCTGTGCTGTGCCTAAGCCTTAAAGATAGACAGCAGCACGCTTGAGAAGAAACGGCCTGATCAGAGTGATTTAGGACACTCAAAGTATGACAGACTCAAGACTGCAGCTAATAAACTTTAAACAGTAGTGATCACCACCTATGACCATGGGCACAGCCATCTAACCCCTGCCAAAGAGCATTTACTCATCTGGAGGATAGAACACTTTGAGTGACACGCAAAGGAGGAGGCCTACATGTTCTTCACTTCACTAGAAACCTATTTAAAGGGATTGTCATCATTAATCAAGCTAGATTTTCTTTGTTTCCTAATCAAAGTGCTTTTTCTAGGGCTGAGTGATATATAAAGTATTCACAATATATTCATATTGACGTGATTTGAACATGAAGCTATCATATGTGTTCCGAGACTGCTTTCGGGTCCTTGAATAATGTATAACGTGTGAGTTAGGGCAGCCGGTGGACTTTATGGTGCCCTCCTAGGGTAAGATGATACCCCTCTAGGGAGTTGGTGCCCTACGCAGACTACGTAGTCTGCTTATATGGAGCGGCGGTTCTGGGAATTCATGTAATGGAATAACATTTAAAATACAAAATATAAGTATCATATTGTATTCCACTACAGTTACAATTGAAATAATTAGTTATTAGAATACAGTTACATTCAAAAAGTATTTTGATTACTGAAGAAATTACTTTGCATTTTATTTTCATTTGCTTCAAAGCAAATGATACATCGACGCACGCCTCTCCGGGAACCAGCACCTTATCATGGTGGAGAGGTTTGTGTGCCCTTATGATCCTGAGGGTTGTGTTGTCTGGAGCCATGTGCTCCTGGTAGGGTCTCCCAAGGCAAAGTGGTCTCAGGTGAGGGGCCAGACTAAGAATGGTTCACAATGACTCATGAATAAAACGGCAAGAGGAGGAGTTACCCTGCCCGGAGGAAGCCCGGGGCCCCCGTCTGGAGCCAGGCCCAGATGGAGGGCTCGTCGGCGAGCGCCTGGTGGCCGGGCTTGTCACGGAGCCCGGCCGGGCACAGCCCGAAGAAGCGACGTGGAACCCCCCTCTACATCCCTTGGGCCCACCACCCATTGGAGGAACCGCAGGAGTCGGGTGCGCTGCCATATGGGCGGCAGTGAAGGCCGTGGGCCTCGACGGACCAGACCCGGGCAGCAAAGGCTTGATCTGGGGACGTGGAATGTCACCTCACTGGGGGGGAAGGAGCCGGAACTAGTGAGGGAGGTGGAGCGTTACCAGTTGGATCTGGTGGGGCTTACATCGACGCACAGTTTTGGCTCTGGATCCGTACTCCTGGATAGGGGATGGACTCTATTCTTCTCTGGAGTTTCCCAGGGTGTGAGGCGACGGGCGGGTGTGGGGATACTCACGAGTCCCCGGCTGAGCGCCACTACGTTGGAGTTTACCCCGGTGGACGAGAGGGTCGCCTCCCTACGCCTACGGGTTGTGGGGGGGAAAACTCTGACTGTTGTCTGTGCATATGCACCGATTCAGAGTATTCTGCCTTCTTGGAGACCCTGAATGGAGTCCTGAATAGGGCCCCGTTGGGGGACTCCATAGTGATGCTGGGTGACTTCAACGCACACGTGGGAAATGACAGGGACACCTGGAAAGGCGTGATTGGGAGGAACGGCCTCCCTGATCTGAACTCAAGTGGATGTTTGTTATTAGACTTCTGTGCTAGTCATGGATTATCTATAACAAACACCATGTTCGAACATAAGGATGCTCATAAGTGTACGTGGTACCAGAGCACCCTAGGCCGAAGGTCGATGATCGATTTTGTAATCGTGTCATCGGATCTGAGGCCATATGTTTTGGACACTCGGGTAAAGAGAGGGGCAGAGCTGTCAACCGATCACCATCTGGTGGTGAGCTGGGTCAGGGGGTGGGGAAAGACTCTGGACAAACCTGGGAAGCCCAAGCGAGTAGTGCGGGTGAACTGGGAACGTTTGGAGGAGGTCCCTGTCAGCGAGATCTTCAACTCACACCTCCGGCGGAGTTTTTCAGGCATCCCTGCGGAGGTTGGGGACATTGAACCGGAGTGGGCGATGTTCAAAGCTTCCATTGCCGAAGCCGCGGTGGAGAGCTGCGGCCTCAAGGTTTTAGGTGCCGCAAGGGGTGGTAACCCTCGAACACCGTGGTGGACACTGGTGGTCAGGGAAGCCGTCCGACTGAAGAAAGAGGCCTTCCGGGATTTGTTGTCCCGGAGGTCTCCAGAGGCAGTTGCAAGGTACCGACAGGCCCGAAGGGCTGCGGCCTCGGCCGTGAGGGAGGCAAAGCAGTGGGTGTGGGAAAAGTTCGGAGAAGCCATGGAGAAGGACTTTCGGTCTGCACCAAAGTGCTTCTGGAAAACCGTCCGCCACCTTAGGAGGGGGAAACGGGGAACCATTCAAGCTGTATACACCAAAGATGGGACGCTGTTGACATCAACTGAGGAGGTTATTGGGCGGTGGAAGGAACACTTTGAAGAACTCCTAAATCCAAACACGCCCTCTATGGTAGAGGCAGAGCCGGAGGATGATGGGGGATCAGATTCTATTTCCCTGGGGGAGGTCACTGAGGTAGTCAAACAACTCCGCGAGTGGCAAAGCCCCGGGATTGATGAGATCCGACCAGAAATGCTGAAAGCTTTGGATGTGGAGGGGGTGTCATGGATGACACGCCTCTTCAACATTAGCGTGGAAATCTGGGACAGTGCCTAAGGAGTGGCAGAACGGGGTGGTGGTTCCCTCTTCAAAAAGGGGATCAGAGAGTGTGTGCCAACTACAGGCGTATCACACTTCTCAGCCTCCCTGGTAAAGTTTACTCCAAGGTGCTGGAGAGGAGGGTTCGGCCGATTGTCGAACCTCGGATTGAAGAGGAACAATGCGGTTTTCATCCTGGCCGTGGAACGACGGACCAGATCTTTACTCTTGCAAGGATCCTGGAGGGGGCCTGGGAGTATGCCCATCCGGTCTACATGTGTTTTGTGGATCTGGAGAAGGCGTATGACCGGGTCCCCCGGGAGAGACTGTGGGAGGTGCTGCGGGAGTGCGGGGTGGGGGGGTCCCTTCTTAGGGCGATCCAATCCCTGTACGTCCAAAGCGAGAGCTGTGTCCAGGTCCTCGGCACGAAGTCGAGTTCATTCCATGTGGGGGTTGGTCTCCGCCAAGGCTGCGCTTTGTCACCAATCCTGTTTGTGATATTCATGGACAGGATATCGAGGCTTAGTCGGGGTGGGGAAGGCGTGCGGTTCAGTGGGCTGGGGATCTCATCGCTGCTTTTTGCAGATGATGTTGTCTTCATGTCATCATCGGCCCGTGACCTTCAGCTCTCACTGGATCGCTTGGCAGTCGAGTGTGAAGCAGCTGGGATGAGGATTAGCACCTCTAAATCTGAAGCCATGGTTCTCAGCAGGAAACCGATGGAGTGCGTACTCCAGGTAGGGAATGAAGTTTTGCCCCAAGTGAAGGAGTTCAAGTACCTCGGGGTCTTGTTCTCGAGTGAGGGGACAATGGAGCGGGAGGTTGGCCGGAGAATCGGGGCAGCGGGGGCGGTATTGCACTCGCTCTATCGCACCGTTGTCACGAAAAGAGAGCTGAGCCGAAAGGCAAAGCTCTCGATCTACCGGTCAATTTTTGTTCCTACCCTCACCTATGGTCATGAAGGTTGGGTCATGACCGAAAGAACTAGGTCGCGAGTACAAGCGGCCCAAAATGGGCTTCCTCAGAAGGGTTTCTCCCTTAGAGATAGGGTGAGGAGCTCAGTCATCCGTGAGGAGCTCGGAGTAGAGCCGCTGCTCCTTTGCGTTGAAAGGAGTCAGTTGAGGTGGTTTGGGCATCTGGTAAGGATGCCCCCTGGCCGCCTCCCTAGGGAGGTGTTTCAGGCACGTCCAGCTGGGAGGAGGCCTCGGGGAAGACCAAGGACTAGGTGGAGAGATTACATCTCCACACTGGCCTGGGAACGCCTCGGGGTCCCCCAGTCAGAGTTGGTTAATGTGGCTCGGGATAGGGAAGTTTGGGGCCCCCTGCTGGAGCAGCTGCCCCCGCGACCCGACTTCGGATAAGCGGTTGAAGATGGATGGATGGATGGATTGCTTCATTTAATATTTAGTCCTTTCAGATGGAAAACATTTATACATATAAATGATGTGATCTAAAGTGCATTTGAACAGCGGTGAAAAACTTTCTTATGATGTGTTACATTCATACAAGCAGACAGAGAAGTAAGTTTGAAGTAAGTTTGGAGCAGAAGAAATAGAAATAAACCTTGTGTAAATTTCAGCTTTACACTAAGACAAAATGTTATTTTGTTATTATGTATTTTTACATGCACGTTACCAGACACAATCATATTTTTAATTAAGAAAATTCATAAAATATATATTTTTTTCTAGTAAGACCTTTGATACTATCGTATTCTTGATCATTTTTGTATTGTTTTCCTGTAAAAATATATTTTTTAAATCCTTTAAACAAGATCAATTAGATTGATCTTCTTTTAGAAACAACACTGCATAAGATATTTAGATTTTTCATAGAATGTATTTTTAAAAGGTGTTATTTTGAGATTTATAGTCAAAACAAGTGACCACGTACCCTGCACCCCATCTGCTTGTAACCCAGCGCGTCCCCCTGCGGTGCCAGCACCAACACCAACACCAGCCCCACCACAGCCCGCCTCTCCTGGGGCATATAGCTACCCACAGGACGGTGATGCCCCTCGCCCCATGGCCGGCCGCCAAGAACCCCAAGAAGGCTTCGAAGCGCCCCTGAGACGGGCAGCCCCGGGACTCAGGAAACTGCACTACAGGAGCTGGTAAGCAGACCACTCCCTCCCCTGCTGGATGGGCGGGTGGAGAATCCTTATTTCCTTTTGAATTTTATTTCCCCACATTTAAAAAAAAAGAGCAGTTTCCTCAGCCCCCGGCCTCTATTTCCGGTCTCCCCAGCCGTCGTTATCACGACCGCCGGCCACCGGTTATCTTTGGCAGGTACAGCGCCCTGGAACAGGACCTCACGTTTCCACGCGCCCAGCCGTGGCACAAGCCCGCCCCCGAGCCGACGGTCTCCGCGAAATTCTTCCTACCCCATCCCAGGCAGTTCCGGGAGCGGTCACAAGGAGCCAGGTAAGTGCTTCGATGTCCCTAGACTCAGCACCCCGGGCTCCGCCCCGTCGCGACGCCCCACCTGCCGGTCCCCTTGGTCCCTCTCGCACATGGCTCGCGCTCCCAAACCCGTCGCGTTGGCTGATCATCCGACTGGGCTATGCGATTCAGTTCACCAGGCGCCAGCCCAGGTTCAACGGCGTCCGCTCCACCACGATGAGAGGCGAGAACGCCGCTGCCTTGCGTGCGGAAATCACCTCCCTTCTACGGAAGGGCGCTATAGAGATGCCCTCCCGCCGAGATGAAGAAGGGGTTTTACAGCCCCTACTTCATCGTATCATAAAAAGGCGGCAGGTTGCGGCCAATCCTCGAACTGCGAGTTCTGAGCCAGGCTCTACACAGACTCCCGTTCAAGATGCTCACGCAGTAAAGCATTCTAGCGAGCGTCCGGCATCTGCATTGGTTGGCAGCGGTAGACCTGAAGGACGCTTACTTTCATGTCTCGATCCTTCCTCGACACAGACCCTTTCTCCAGTTTGCCTTCGAGGGTCAGGCATATCAGTACAAAGTCCTCCCCTTCGGCCTGTCCCTGTCCAATTGCGCCTTCACGAAGGTCGCAGAGGCAGCACTTGCCCCACTGATAGAAGCGATCATCCGCATCCTCAACTATCTCGATGACTGGCTAATCTTAGCTCACTCGCAAGACATGTTGTATGCTCAAAGGGACCTGGTGCTCAGGCACCTCAGCCTCTTGGGGCTTCGGGTCAACTGGGAAAAGAGCAAGCTCGTCCCGGTTCAGAGCATCTCTTTTCTCGGTATGGAGTTGGACTCGGTCTCAATGATGGCGCGCCTCACCAGCGAGCGTGCATAGTCAGTGCTGAGCTGTCTGCATGCATTCAGACGGAACACGTTGGTCCTACTGAAATCCTTTCAGAAGCTCCTGGGGAATATGGAATCCTCAGCGATGGTCACGCCGCTTGGGTTGATGCATGTGAGACCACTCCAGCACTGGCTACAGACCCGAGTCAAGAGACGAGCATAGCACCACGGCACACACCTTATCCTCATCACGCAGGCTTGTTGCCACTCTCTCAGCCCCTGGTCAGACCTAGTGTTCTTATGGGCAGTAGTTCCCCTAGGCCAGGTCTCCAGACATGTCGTGGTTACGACAGATGCCTCCCAACGCTGGGGCGACGTATGCAGCGGGCACTAAGTCGCCAGCCCTTGGACTGGCCTGCAACTGCGTTGACACATCAACTGTCTCGAGTTGCTGGCAGTACTTCTTGCCCTGAGGAGGCTTTTGCCATTGATCCAGGGCAAGCACATTTTGCTCCGGACGGACAACACAGCCACGGCGGCGTATATCATCTGCAAAGGCGGTCTACGCTCTCGCCGCATGTCAGAACTCGCCCGCCGTCTCCTCCTTTGGAGTCAGCACCGACTCAAGTCGCAAAGTCAGGGAGGATGGGGAGCAGGTCCTCTTAGTGGCCCCGTATTGGCCCTCCCGGATTTGGTTCTTGGACCTCACACTCCTTGCGACAAACCCCCCGGTGAATTCCCCTGAGGAAGGACCTTCTTTCTCAGGGACGGGGCACCATCTGGCACCCGTGACCAGACCTCTGGAATCTCCATGACGCGGTAGACTTAGGTACCCTACCACCAGCGGTGGTAGACACAATCACTCAGGGAGAGCCCCCTCAACAAGGCGCCTTTATGGCCTGAAGTGGCGTCTGTTCGCTCAGTGGTGCTCTTCCCGTGGTTACGACACCCAGAGATGCGCAGTTGGATCAGTGTTTTCCTTTCTGCAGGAAAAGTTGGAAGGCCGGCTGTCCCCCTACCCCTTGAAGGTGCATGTAGCCGCTATATCGGCACATCACGATGCAGTGGAAGGTAAGTATTTAGGGAAGCAGTATTTGGTCATCAGGTTCCTGAGAGGCACGAGGAGGTTAAACCCCCCCCCCCCCCCAGGCCGTGCCTCGTTTCCTCATTGGACCTCTCCATGGTCCTTCGGGGTCTTCGGGGAGCTCCTTTCGAGCCCCATAAGTCAGCAGAGCTAAAGGCTCTCTCTCTGAAGACCACAATGCCAAGCAAATTCCACATGCCAATTCTCATTGGCCTTTTCTCAAGATCAGAGATGTCTGGGCTCCGCAGGAGCGACCCCTTGTGTCAACTCATGACACAACACCTCGTTCCCTCCATCATCATTATTTTTTATATTGTTTTGAAATTGTTTTGGACTGTTTTGGTTTGTGAACAGCACTTGTCTGTGGTCTGTGCAAGTTTCTCTTGTAAACAATAGCCCACTTCCTGACTGCTCTATGTGAAATGTGACCTTATCAACACGCTTACATCATCCCTCTCATTAGCGCGTGTCACAGAGATGTATGGAAGCAAACATTTGTAGTTAATATTAATAGTAAATTATCAGCAAATTTTCATTTTTGGGTGACCTATTCCTTTAAGTTTCCTTGTCTTGCAATTCGCACATATGAGAACATTAAGAAGACCGTTTGAAGAAGTCAACGAAAATTCAAAAACAGTAGGTTAAAAGTTCTGCTGCTGAAATTGCTCTGAGCTTAACGAAATTGCATATTTCACTAATGTTCATTATTCACTAATTGCATATTTGCATAATTTCAATTACATTTGGCTGAAAAAAGTTACTTTCAAAATCTAAAGGTACCCAATTACACCAGATTTTTGTGAACAGAAAAGTGGATAAGAGCATTTCTCTGCACTTAAATGGCCACTCAATTCCATAAAAAACATCTTCTTTCAAAGTTCTGCTAAAATAAAAGCTTCTGCCAAATAAAGGCTTATGGGTTTAATCGGACCGAAACACTATACCACACGTAAGTGAAAATAAGTACCTGAAATTAGTACATAAATATGCTACTGATTTACAATAATAATAATAATTTACAAAAATATATTATATTAAAAGTTGGCTGAGACTCTATAACAACGTGGACAAAAACAGGGACATATTTAACAAATAGCCTACAGTGTGAAGGCGATGTGAATATGCTTTTTTATTTTTTATTTTTTTATATATTATTTTTAAGAGGACTCAAATATGAATACTCTTCCTTGAAAAGTATTTCTTTTGGCAGTAGATCAAGACTTTTCCCAAGACTTAACTTTGGTCAAAAAACACATTTTTTTTCCATGTTAATAATCATAGTTCAAAACGCAATCACATTATTTTTCAAAATAATCTTAATTAGATTTTTTTTGTCCAAATTGTTCAGCCCTACAATTAACTTCCCACTACTTCATACCAAATGCTTAATTGGTGATGTTATTGATGTACCATTTGGTATGCACTAATGAGCTCAATGATGAGCCATCCAATGGGGTCACTTCTTCACTTTACCCAAGAGCTTAATTGTAAGCACATGGATGAGGTCAATAATGATGCAATCCTCATAAAATGTATTCATGAGCTAACTGAAATGATAATGATATGTACATTTGGCATATTAGGTCTCTTTAATTGTCTTATTAGCCACTTAAAATGATCAGTTACATAATGAACCCACTAATGAAGCAAAACTTGATGTGAACAATGAAGTCACATATTTGTTTACTCATTACATCAACAATGAATGTCAGTTTACTAATATAAAGTAATTAATGTGAGAAATTCTGTGTGCAGTAATCACTTACTGTAAGTGTCCAACAATCTCACAGTCTGCCAATATTATATATGTATATGGCTGATAACCTTAATACAACACAATGTGCATCTCACAAGGCCCCCAAACATTGATCACAGGCTGATGACACTATCATTGTTTTTATGAAGAGTTTAAAGTGTCATTATGAATAATGCATTATTATTTGCCCTGGGCCATTGAGATTAATTAAGACTGCTGATGTTTCATGGTGTTGACCATAAAGTTAGTTTTGATGTGACTTTTAATTTAATATGTGACACATTATCAACAATTTCTTCAGTAGTTCTGTAAACAAGAAAATTCTTGAGAAAATGTTATTGATGTTCTAGGCTAAATTCTAAACATATAGGCAAATTATAAAAAAAATATTTTTCTAGTTATACTCAGCCCTAAAACATTTAATCATCTAGAAACTGCTTTTTGTTAGCAAAATTGCTATAAAACAGTTTAAAAATTATTATCCACTTATCACTAATGATTGAAAAGTTATGAAAATCAATTGGTCATTATGTTTTGAACACCTGGTAATCATATACTCCTAATCATGTTCTAAATATGTTTAAAGGGTGTAATTAAATTGTAGATAGATAGATAGATAGACAGACAGACAGACAGACAGACAGACAGACAGACAGACTCCAAAAAACATTGGGTTATTTATTTTACCCAATAGCTGGGTTAAACATATTGGATCGTTCTGTTGGGTTATTCCTAACGTTTATTGGGTTGTTTCTATAATAACGCACCCAGTTGGGTTAAAATTGTTCTCGCGAGGACATTTTTAAATTCCAACGGTCGACCAGTGCCACTACCAACAGAAGCTACAGAGGTACGTTAATAATATCACGTTATATGAACGCTTTTATTATTTAAATAATTCTATAATTTCCCCTCAATTTTGGGTCTGCTGTATTGCTGCTCACTTGGCTACCGACATAACACTTGCTATAAAGCCAGCCTATTTTAAACTATGGCGTAGAAACTATTAATTGGGATGCTCCCCCTCACTTTCTGTGTTCGACACTTTTTTGGGAAATCATACATAATATTTAATATGTTTGGCAGAAGCGCAAAGAAATTGTAATACGCCTCAGCTTTAAGACTCATTATCTGGTGTTGCAGACACAGCAGTTTTTCATCAACTGAAAGAAAAGTATATTGTCATTTTTACAGTGTAACATTAAAATACTTCAAAGCTGAAATATGAAACATTTTATCTAGAAAGTTATATCTGCAACATATATCTGCAATACACAAATTGAACTCAACAAGATATTACACCAAGGATCGGCAACCTTTTTGACATGGAGTGTCAAAAAGTGAAAAGAAACAAATGAAACACGGAATGTAGGCGGTCATCCGCACAGTCTGACCGAAGCAAAGCAGGCGCATTTACTCGCACGATTAATCGAAAGAGAAGTGCTGCTGGCTCGTGATGTGCGAATGGCTTGCACGCACAGCGCAAGACTCATCACACTTTAATAGTGTTTAGCTTCCCATTCAGCTGATGAAAACATGCTGTGTAATCATGAGGAAGGATTACATCAAGATGTAGATTGGAATGCAGGTGCAGAATTTATATAAATATAGTCTAGGCCTACTCCTCTCTCGCCATTGCTGGCGTGCCAATGCTGGAACGTGTCATATGTTGCCAAACCCTGTATTACACAATAGCCAGCATCTACATTACATTGGGTGATCAAGCCACTTTTCAGATAGTTCTGCGCCCCTGAATTCACGACGGTTATGAATTTTTTTCCATGTCCTGACATTTATCACTTTTATTGTGACTTTTTAATGCCAAAAAGCAGCTTACATTTTGATGGTGTTCTTTTACCTTTGCAGGAAGGTGCCTGACTCGTTTTGTGATCGCCTCGTACAACTAGATTTAAAAAAAAGGATGTGATGGATTCATATGTGAGGTAAACACTTCAGAAGTAGAACCTTGAAAAATTAATTTTGAAAAAAAAAAGCTCCAGGCCATGTCCCAACCATGCCAGAGTCAGCTCCATGCCATGTCACAGCCGAACCGCAGTCTGCTCCATGCCATGTCTCAGCCAAACCCTTGAGAGCTCCATGCCATGTCACAGCCAAACCCTTGAGAGCTCCATGCCATGTCTCAGCCAAACCCTTGAGAGCTCCATGCCATGTCACAGCCAAGTTTGAGTCTGTTCCACGCCATGTTTCAGTCGAACCCCAGATTGCTCTATGCATGTCATAAACAAACCTCTGCTTACCGGTTCAGGCCTGTCTCTACTCACCTGTTTGTTTGTTTTCAGTCTTGTATTTTCATTGGTGGTCTTGTTAACTTGTTACCCATGTCAATGTATTTTAGCCCTCATGTTTGCCATTGTCCTTTGTGGAGTATTGTTAATGTAACTTTGTTGTAGTTTTGTTTTGTTTTAAGACAAATCAAGCCAAGTCTACTTTCATCATGTTCATGTTTATGTTTAATGTTCCTCGTTAGGGTTTTTGGATCTCACTTTTGTTTAATAAATTGCACTTGGGTTCGTCACTCCATCGTCTTTGTCCTTGCCAGCAACGTTACATCATTGCCTACTTATTTATTACTTATTTATTTGTGGTGGTTCTTGTAAATTGAAACATAATTGTAACTTAATGATAAAAAGGAAGTAAATTGATAACACTAACTTAATTATTGAAAATGTTTGCAACTTTTAATTTAATGGAAATAAAGCATTATCAAGATATTTGTAACTTGTGCATTATAATTTATTTACACAGCAATAATAATAATAATAATAATGTAAACAATAATAATAGTACCAATAATACTAGGATGGTTAAAGCAACATTTTGGCCACCCCAAAAAATAAAACCCAACAAATTAGTTATTTTATAACCCAATGTATTGGGTAAAACTTGCTACACAATGCATTGGGTTAAAATAACCTAACAATGGGTCGGTGCTATATCAACCCACCATTGGGCTATGTGTTGGGTAATTTGTAAACCAACTGATTTTAGTGAGTAGATAGATAGATAGATTGTAAATAATGTACAGAATTTGTATGCACCCAACCACAATCTGTAAAATACAACACATACTGAATAATTACTGTAACTTCAAATACATCTTTACATTTTGCTAAATATTCTGGAGTCATCCAGTTGAAAAAAATATTTTGTCATATTTTGTTTTAGACCAAGTATTTGCCATTATTGTTACTGATAACATTGTCTTCTCATCCTCTTCTTTATCAATAGCCTGGTAACCTACAGGTGCAGTTCTCTTTCCCAATAATTAAAAAAACATAAATAAATAGTATAATCCCCTGTTAGCACTACAATATGCATTATCTCTTGTAAACATGACTGGAGATAACATCTGTAGTGTAGCATTTAATTCAGAACAGAGACAAGTCTAATGCACACATGCATACATTTACACTCACCTAAAGGATTATTAGGAACACCTGTTCAATTTCTCATTAATGCAATTATCTAATCAACCAATCACATGGCAGTTGCTTCAATGCATTTAGGGGTGTGGTCCTGGTCAAGACAATCTCCTGAACTCCAAACTGTATGTCAGAATGGGAAAGAAAGGTGATTTAAGCAATTTTGAGCGTGGCATGGTTGTTGGTGCCAGACGGGCCGGTCTGAGTATTTCACAATCTGCTCAGTTACTGGGATTTTCACGCACAACCATTTCTAGGGTTTACAAAGAATGGTGTGAAATGGGAAAAACATCCAGTATGCGGCAGTCCTGTGGACAAAAATGCCTTGTTGATGCTAGAGGTCAGAGGAGAATGGGCCAACTGATTCAAGCTGATAGAAGAGCAACTTTGCCTGAAATAACCACTCGTTACAACCGAGGTATGCAGCAAAGCATTTGTGAAGCCACAACACGCACAACCCTGAGGCGGATGGGCTACAACAGCAGAAGACCCCACCGGGTACCACTCATCTCCACTACAAATAGGAAAAAGAGGCTACAATTTGAAAGAGCTCACCAAAATTGGACAGTTGAAGACTGGAAAAATGTTGCCTGATCTGATGAGTCTCGATTTCTGTTGAGACATTCAGATGGTAGAGTCAGAATTTGGCGTAAACAGAATGAGAACATGGATCCATCATGCCTTGTTACCACTGTGCAGGCTGCTGGTGGTGGTGTAATGGTGTGGGGGATGTTTTCTTGGCACACTTTAGGCCTCTTAGTGCCAATTGGGCATCATTTAAATGCCACAGCCTACCTGAGCATTGTTTCTGACCATGTCCATCCCTTTATGGCCACCATGTACCCATCCTCTGATGGCTACTTCCAGCAGGATAATGCACCATGCCACAAAGCTCGAATCATTTCAAATTGGTTTCTTGAACATGACAATGAGTTCACTGTACTAAAATGGCCCCCACAGTCACCAGATCTCAACCCAATAGAGCATCTTTGGGATGTGGTGGAACGGGAGCTTCGTGCCCTGAATGTGCATCCCACAAATCTCCATCAACTGCAAGATGCTATCCTATCAATATGGGCCAACATTTCTAAAGAATGCTTTCAGCACCTTGTTGAATCAATGCAACGTAGAATTAAGGCAGTTCTGAGGGTCAAACACAGTATTAGTATGGTGTTCCTAATAATCCTTTAGGTGAGTTTACAAGCATACGTTTACATGTGCAGTTATAATCAGGCTACAGTGGGGTTTTGCGTAGTGAAGCTTCAGTCTTCATCTGTCTGTCGGATATGGGATAATCCCAGGGGCGCCGTATAGGGGAAGTTAGGACCATTCCAAGGGCCCCTGAATGACAGGGGGCCCCAACAAATAGGTAAAAACTAATTTAATTAATTATAATTTTTTTATTATATTATACACTATATAAACCATCATCATTGAGTATATTTCAAATAATAATAAAATTAATTATGTATTTGATTTGACTTATTTTGGCAATAAAAGTTAAATATCCCCATTGACCAAAAAGTAAACATCCATATTGACCGACCACCCCTGTATCTGCATGAAATGGTTTGGTCCTGCCTTAGCGTGCTTATCAGTGGGTGAATGACGGTGTTTAGTTGCAGACAGTTAGTCGACGCGCCAGAAACACAGATTACAATGTTGAGTAGTATAAGAAAATCTGGTTTTCAAAAAAGGAAAGAGAGAAAAGAGAGAGAGAAAGACAAAGGAAAGGGTGTCAATCTGTAGCCCAGTTCCCTTTACAAAAGGCTTCACTACGATGTTGCGCTGCTAAGCGCTACGGGGAACAGCTCTTGCTGTGAGCCAAGCTGAAATAATGTGTGAAACACGTCAATGAACATTGACCGGAATTTATAGCCTCGGCTGATGTAATTATTAGATGCACCTGCGGCCAGGCTATAAATGGACACGTCACCAGGTGTCGTCAGAAACTCTTTTTTCAGAGCGATTCTGTTTCTGTGTGTTTCACACACGCTGTCAAAACTTTCTTTCCTCTGTTAGGAGATATAATCAGACAGTGTGCAGTGAACGTTGTTCTTTTTCTCTTCTGTTTGGAAAATATTATATATATATTTCTAAAAAAAGAGAGAATGACTGAAAGCAAACGGTGCGTGTTCCCCTCTTCTTGCTCTATAGCTGAAGACGACACACATCAGTTTTTGCTGTTTGTTTGGGGGTAAGAGCACGCTGCGCCCGCGTTGCAGCAGGGTGTGTGCGAGCACTGCGATTTGCTTTAAAAGGCAGAGTGCGTCGTGCTCGCCTCGCTTGCTTCCGAGAGTCAGCACTCTCGAATGGATTTGGTTGAGGAGCAAGAGACGGGTTGATCCCTTTCTCTCACTCTCTCCCCAAACCCAGCTGTTCCTTCACATGATCTCGACGCTTCTTCGGATCATGAGGTGGATCGCGATTTTCTTCCCGCCTCCGAGCTTTCCGTCTGCGATAAAAAATCTACGGAGGAATTGCTCGATGTTGTTACTCGTGCGGTTGCCAGATTGGTCATGGCCACGCGTAAAAGAGACCCCCCAAACGCTCCAAATTAGGGGATAGATTTTATCTTCCAGTCTAAGAAAGGGAACGCCTCATGGTTCCTTCCCTTCTTTGATAACCTCCATGAAGAGCTTTTTTGCTCATGGAGAACCCCTAAAAAAAAATACAAAAAAAATATAATATATATATATTTTCTTCCCGTGTTCACATACCCTCGACGTCATTATATTCGACTGTCGTGGGTACTGAGGCACGGCAGTATTCAGTGATGCTTCGAAGAGACGCTTGCGGGCTATCTCTCGCCGGGCTCGGCATCGTCACTTAAGAAGCCCTCTTTCCCCTCAAAGCCTTGTAGGACAACCTCCACTTTAGTGGGAAGGGCTTATTAAGCAGCAGGTCAGGCTGGTGCTGCTCTGCACACTATGCTGCTCTGCACGCTACGCTGCTCCTCCCAGGGATTGGTGACAGTCTCGCCGCCCTCGAAGCCCCTCCATTCCCGCAACCTCTTGGTGTTTCGGGTTGCAGAGGCTTCCGTCAAAATTGGGTGTTTTCGCTGTTCCTGTATGTTATTCAGGACGCTGAAACACCCGACTAACCCTCAACAGGAAGTGTTAAAATATAATACCCACCTCATAGATCCCGGCAGCGTGGAAACTTCTGCCGGATGAATTCTTTTCTGTGGGTCTTATAAGGGCGTCAGGATTTAATTCACTCGCCGTTTTTCCGTGCTTCAACAGTATGTTCTCACTACTGTGAACCGGATTTCTTTTTATGTAAAAAGAAAAATCAATCTCCTGGTTAAAGGGGCCACGGTGTGTGTTCCCCTTCCAGAGAGAGAGTTAGGCTATTACACTAAATACTTCCCGTTTCCCATGGAGGGTGAGGGGTAGCGTCTGGCTTAGATCTTAAAGCTTGAACTACCGTGGGTGTTCAAGTCCAAGATGATGCCTGTTAAGGCGGTCGTGTCTCAAGCCCTACAACTCGTTTGGCTGGTCACCATCGATCTTATGACGCACTTCTATGCTTCATTTAGAAGTTCTGCCACAACATGGAAAGTTCCTGAGGTTCACTTCCGGGGCAAAGTCTTCCAGGGTCAGGTTCTTTCTCTCAGCCTAGCCCTTTTTACCCGCACATTCACAATGCATGATGTAGCACTGGCTCCTTGCGACTCCGGGGCATCTGCATTCTGAATTATGTAGACGACTGGCTGATCCTAGCGCAGTTCCAGGAACTGGCAGTTCAGCACAGGGACATCGTCTCAGCTCATCTGTTTCTCTGGGGTTGAAGCTCAACGCCAAGAAGAGCGTACTCTCTCCCACTCAGAACACTGTCTATCGGCGCATCGTATGGAGTTCAATCTCAATGCGGGCACAACTGTCTCCCGCTAGTATTGAGTCCATTTAGATAACCATGAGCAAAGTCAGGCTAGGGCAAGGTTGCACTGTTATCAGTATCAATGATTTCCAGGTCTCAGGGCGAAGGCGTCCACAGTGATCCCTCTGGACCTTCTGCTCATGAGACCGTTTTTGTTGTGGCCAAAAGCCAGGGGATTTCATCCAAGGGCCAAAACCCCTAGGCTAAATAGGGTTACGCGCCTCAGGATTCGTTCCCTTTCTATGTGGTTCAGACCCCGGTTTTCTGCCTTGGGTCCCACTCTAGGTGCGTCTTGTTGTCGCAGGCTGCTAACGACAGATGCCTCCCTGATGGGTGGGGTAGCGGCCTTAAGTGGTCGTCCAGCTTAAGGGGATAGGAGGGTCATCAGCTCGGTTGTCACAGTCACTGTCTCGGGTTGATGGCTGTATTTCTGGCCCTGAAATACCTCCTCCTGAGGCTGCCATGTCTTGGTGCGGGTGGACAATGCAGCGGTAGCCTCTTACATAAATCATCAAGGAGATCCACGTTCTTGTCAGCTGTATTTCTGACACGTTGGGTTCTCCTTAGGGCCCAGGGCAAGCTCCTGTCACTCAGGCAGTTATATCCCTGGATGCCCGTATATGGGAGCAGATTTACGGTCCAGACAGAAAATACCAACAGGGGAGTTAAGAACTCCACCCTAAGGTAGTAGTTGCCCAGAGTTCACCAGCAAGGGTTTTTTGCCTCTTACTGATAGCATCGCGCTGCCGAACAGGGCTTGGTTCTCGGAGCTAATCTCTTCCCTCGACGGCTCGCATTTGGTGGTGCCGAACAGGAAGGATCTTCTGTATCAGGCACAGAGCACTATTTCATCCCTGCCCCAAATTGTGGAATCTTTCATGTTTGGCCCCTAAGGGTACCAACTGAGGGACACAGGGCTCTCTCCTGAGGTTATCGAGACCTTTTTAAATGCCGGGCTTTTTCCACTTGGAACAAGTTTGGGTGAGATCTTAGGGCAGAAGAGGACCTCTTCACCTCTATGAATAGCGCAATGTCTCCTCGACTTCTCCCTGAAATCACCCAGCCCCCTTGGGTCTGGACGTTAAAACACATACATGACCCAGAATGCGTCTTTATGCGTTTCTTTCCCCTGGTTTCTCTGCTCCCGGGAGTCTTGGCAATGTTCACCAGCAAGGGTCTTGCCTCCTATTAATGGTGCTGCGCTGGCTGAACAGGAAATGGTTCTCGGAGTTAATATCTCTCCTCGACGGTTCGCCTTTGGCAATTCCGATCAGGTAGGACCTTCTTTCTCAGGCTCAGGGGGCATATTCATCCCCGGCCCGAATTGTGAAACCTTTTATGCTTGGCCCCTGTAGGGTACCAACTGAGGTTCACAGGGCTTTCTCCTGAAGTTATCGAGACCATTGCAAGTGCTAGGGCTCCCTCCCTTGGAACTGATCTGGGTAGATTTTACAGGGCAGAAGAGGACCTCTTCGCCTCTGTTGATAGCGCAATGTCTCCTCTACTTCTCCCGAGTCACCCAGTCCCCCTCGGGGGTGCTGTTCGATGGTGGCGCATACATGGCACAAATGCGCCTGCATGCGTTTCCTTCTAATAAGTTCAAATTACAGAACCTGCTAACTGCCAGTTTGCTTCAGTTCTGGATTTTCTGTGGAAAGAACTGTCAGCGGGCACTTGCCTCGCCACTGCCAGGTTCTATGTGGCCTCCACTTCGGCTTGCCACGCCTTGGTGGGCGGGGTGCCCTCTAAGAGGCATCCTTGCTAGGACCTCTTCATAGGGTAAGACTCCCTTTTTAAAACCTCTAGAGTCAGCGTTTGGTAGACTTCTGACTCTCAAGATGGTTTTTCATATGGCAATTACGTCTCTAAGGAGACTTGGGTACCTACAGGCTCTGTCTCTTTTGCCGGCCTGTTTTGAGTTGCCCCAGGTAGGACCAAGAGCATTCTTTGCACCCTCACCCTGACTACCTACCCAAGGTGCCTTTCTCGACCCTTGGCCAGTCATTCTCTAAGCCTTCTGCTCCCTGCCGTTTGTAATGCCGGAGCAGCTAAGACTACTCAGACTTTGTCCAGTCTGTGCCCTTCAGAATTATGTCCACCGCATTTGCTAGTGGCGTAAAGTCAGGGCAGCAGTTCTTCACTTTGAAGCCGCGACCGGGTTGTCACTTTGGGTGAGGGACCTACTGCCCGGGCCTACGAGGTGCGCAGTCAAGCTTCGCCAGTAGGTTTTAGGGCGCACTCTTCCAGAGGGCTCTCCTCCTCTAAAGCCTTGGCTAGAGGTCTCCCTCTGCAGCAAGTTTGTGGTGCGGCAGGTTGGTCCTCTCCGCGCACATTCATTAAACTTTATAGTTTGGATGTTCTTGCCACTCTTGGCTCTTACGCCCTTGAGTTGACACCGAACAAGTTTGTGGTGCGGCAGGTTGGCACTCTCCGCACACACTAATCACATTTTATGGTTTAGATGCTTTGCTACTCTGGGCTCTTATGCCCTTGAGTCGACATCTCAGCTCATGCCTGAACAAGTTTGTGATGCGGCAGGCTGGTCCTCTCCGCTCACATTCATCAGTTTTTATGACAAGTTTGTGTTGCGATAGGGTTCTCTTCGCACACATTCATCAAACTTTATGGGTTAGATGCTTTGCTACTCTGGGCTCTTATGCCCTTGAGTCGACATCTCAGCTCATGCCTGAACAAGTTTGTGATGCGGCAGGCTGGTCCTCTCCGCTCACATTCATCAGTTTTTATGACAAGTTTGTGTTGCGATAGGGTTCTCTTCGCACACATTCATCGAACTTTGTTTGTTAGATGCTTTGCTACTCTGGGCTCTTATGCCCTTGATTCGACATCTCGGCTCATGCCTGAACAAGTTTGTGATGCGGCAGACTGGTCCTCTCCACACACATTCATCAAAAAATTAATGGTTTAGATGTTTATGCTACTCCGGGCTCTTATGCCCTTGAGTCGACATCTCAAGCTCATGTCTGAGACCTCTCGCATTTTTGTAAGTACACTGCACAACCATAGGGGTCCGGACAGCCCCAAGTGCGGCGGCGTGGGTATTGCGTTCCCCATAGCGCTTAGCAGCACAACATCGTAGTGAAGCCTTTTGTAAAGGGAACGTCTCGGGTTACATGTGTAACCCTTGTTCCCTGAAAAAGGCGGAACGAGATGTTGCGCTGCTTTGCCGCACTGGGACGTCCCAGGACTGCTCTTCAAAAAGGAGTATCTGACGACACCTGGTGACGTGTCCATTTATAGCCTGGCCGCAGGTGCATCTAATAATTACATCAGCCGAGGCTGTAAATTCCGGTCAATGTTCATTGACGTGTTTCACACATTATTTCAGCTTGGCTCACAGCAAGAGCTGTTCCCCGTAGCGCTTAGCAGCGCAACATCTCGTTCCGCCTTTTTCAGGGAACAAGGGTTACACATGTAACCCGAGACGTTTTTCACCAAGAAAGGTGGGTAGCCTTTAGTCTGTGAGTGGTATTAACCTGTTGTCCATAGAGACGGAGCGTATTGGAACAATCCAACCGTCTCCATTGACTTTGCTTTGCGAAAGACTGCCTCCTTGACATTTATGACTTATAACAAAAAAACAAAACAATGTCTAAAAGCTGCTGTGTGACAAGGTATACAGCAAACAAGCTAAATAACCCAGAAATAATTTTTTTATAAGCTGTCACCACCAAAAAACTGTTTGTTTCAGAACATAAAAGGAGACTACTACCCTAACTACTCTGAGAACTACGCCCACTGGAACGCGACATGATATTGTAAAAAGAAAAAAAACATTCAGAATTTTAACCATGTCGTTTGCTTATTTCACCACCTTATGTGAACCTGAGAGGAGGAGATATATTCAATTTACCCATTTTTCCTTCTGATGCTTCACGTCTTACTGCCTGTATCTACTTTAGTCTCCTTAAAGGCTGGCTTTTATGGTTCTGAAGCTTTAAAAATGTATTTCTGGGTTTAGTTAGCATTTTCTGTCTTTTGTTATATGTCATAAATGACAAGGAGGCAGCCTCTCGCAATGCAAAGTCAACGGAGACGGTTGGATTGTCTTCCCTCCCAGTGGGCGTGGTCTTCAGATTATGACGTGTTGCGCTTAGTCTTTGTAGTGAAATAAGCTAGCTAGCTAAAAAAAATAAAATAAGTTAGCTAGCTGCAGGTGTTAGCCTACATTTCATCAACATTTAATCAGTGCAGGGAAACTTTTAGCAAGATATTCATATTAAATCATTGTCCATGCCCCTTTTAGCAGACTTAACAACAGATGAGTCAGCAGCACCCCAGTCTCCCCATAACTGCACCTCCCTGTCCCTGTGAAGAAGGTGATCAGCATCGTGTAAATGACATAGCATCATTCCAGGGAGTCTGTGTGGGGTTCTCTGTCTCTCTTGCTCTTTTTACCATAACAAAAAAGAAAATGAAATGTTTATTAATGACAGAAATCAAACACAAATTATTTTCTCACATAATGAACATTATTGGCTAGAAAGCTAGACTTCAAAGACTTGATCAATGACTTTGCTAGCAAAAAGGCTCGGCGCTGGGCTCTTGGTGAGTCAGGCTGAGCAAGGTCTAGTGATAGCTCTCAAATGGTGTGGCTATGGCTATTAACTTACCTTTTAATTTGATGTCACTGTTAGTGTTAGTTTATGACCATATTCCAAACCTCAAAACCTATTGATTTAGTGATCACTTGATCTGTTTTGTAGCACTATAATAACCCTGATGTGAAAATTCCATTTTACACGTCAACTTTATTTTGTTGTTGGCATATATGTGCAGTTAAGTTCAAAAATCTGCTGTTTTCATTGTTTTGAAATGATGATGTTAATTTACTTTGAATAAAAAGTTAATATATATATTTAGTTTTTTCTTTTTTCTTTTTTTTTTATAATCTGTCATTAATTTTACAATAAAAATACATTGAGACTGTAAAGGATTGCCTTTTTTATGGTGGCTTTTAATCTTGCATCAAAGAGTGAACTGCATACTGTATGCAGACTTGCATTTACAATCACCAGCAGTAAATATTGTGCTAGTACTAGTATTGAACTACAAGAAACAAGACAGCTGCAAGCCTTTGATTAGAGTTATGTAAAGCTTTTGATGGCAAAGTTAGGCCCTAGAGATTTGGTGACAACAGCTGCTCAGAAGGGGCCCAATTAGATTTTTTTGTCATGGGGCCCAAAATTCCTTGCGGCACCCCTGAATATTCCTACTTGATATCTCTGCCCATTAAGTTATTTCATTGCCAGATGTTCGGAATAAGCATGATGTGTAAGGACAAAACTGTAATGCTCCTGTTATCTTAGCAGGGGTTTGACTGTCACCAGAGACGTCTCCTAGCAACCCAATTGATAAACATGATGCAGCGCTAGCATTTGTTCTACAGGTGTACATTTGTTAAACAAGCTTTAATATCATGTAATGTAGGAACTTTGACTCCTTTATTGATATTATTTAATAAAAGTTCATGTTTATCACTTACTCCTTGGCAATGCTGGGTAGATTAGGCTAAATCAGAATTGCAGCAATCCAATACTGATTACAAATTACATGACTAAAATTGTAAACAGTAATGTAATCTCTTGGATAATATATTAGGAAATCTAATCTGATTACTTTTGGATTACCTCTGACCTGACTCTTAAATGTGCACTCAGTACATTTTTCCTCCTTAAAATGTTTTACTCCTAAATAAATTAATTGTAATTTTAAACATATATACAAAATCATGAGCACTCGCATGAAATTAACATACAAGTCATATCAGTAACCTTGTCAAATCTTTTTATTCTACATGGAAAGTGTCCCCTCATGGGGGCTGCCATGTTAGAATCAAATGACCAGCCAAATACTACTCCCTTAATCTCAGCCTGTTATTGGACACTTTTGTAACCCAGGTGTGGCAGGGTGGAGAGCAGGGCCGGGTCATGATTATACACACCCGGTCACTTATCAGGCTAATCAAGCCTCCAAGAGGGATAAAGGCCGACTGCGGAGGATTATGCAGGAGAGAGAGATAGTTTACGGACATGTCCGTCATGTATGTGTTTTTCTGTTGTTTGAGTTTGAAATTAAACTATTATTTATATTGAAAAGCCGGTTCTCGCCTCCTCCTTTCCATTGACTGCTTTACACCAGGTTACTACAACCATGCTAAAACCTGTGGAAAAAAACTGATGTTAGAATACGCATATAAACATATTTTTATGCTTTTATTTTTTTATGTTTTTTAATGTTTAGCTAGTTTGGGTTGCATCATCATAGGCTGCTGGATTCTGCTCTCTCACTTGTGGTAGCATTGGCTGCTGGAGAAATCACAAGCACCGTCCCTAAGGCTAGAAATAAATAAAGAAAACAGATTGAGAAGGAAGTTAATCCATAGATTTAATGTTAGAGAAGTCATTGAGCAACAAGAGTTTATATTTGAGAGTTATTTCGATTAAATCGCCCTATATCGCACTCCACGTGAGAAGTGTGCTGAAACTACAAGATGAACGTGAGCTGATGCAAACGCATTCAACAAAAGTCCTGTAAAACAGAAATTCTTCGCTTTATTAGGCATTATTTCTGATAATTATCAAGTTTCTTGGTAAGTGAATCAATATAATTACTATAATTAATAGTTTACAGTTCAAATATTGGTTAATCATTTACTGAATCAGATGTTATAATACATGGTTTGGGTGCATGTGTATATTTTCATGTGAACGTGTCAAAAGTGAAATGATAAATTAGTGCTGATGGCTAATTTAGGGAATTACGTGAGTTCGTTAATCTCATGTACTAGTTTTGCTAACCATGTGTGTGTGCACGATGGTCGCACATGCTGAGGCATGTTATAAGTTATCGTCCAGGCAGTGGCGGATTTAGCAAATTGGGGGCCCAAGGCTAAGGTATGTATGCCCCCCCCCCGCCAAAAAAATGTACAGACTGAATGGTGGATAGGCAGGTAAAGCTAATCTATGGCCCGTAGCAAGCCTACAGTGCTTTGGTCGGTGGCAGCAGGATTAGCACAGCCAGGGCTTGGGCTATTACTACACTGTAAAAAAAAAAAAAAGTAAAAAATAACAGTGAGATTTACAAAAAGATTTTCTCTGGCTGATTATAAAACACATTCGTTATGGCATGAAAATCCGAGAGAAAATGTGATCAGGTGTTGTTGGCTATTTATTGATGATGACATAGTCATTATGTAGTGGCCTGATTCAATGATCTACAGAGAGGAATGCTTAATACGAATTAATATTTCACGTTTTTGAGTATTAAAGCTCTGCGAACCTACCGCATGCGAGCTAGCAGTGCCAAACAGGTAATCTGAAGAACTTTAAAAACACATGGTGTACAATAACGGTTTTGAACTACAGTATGATGTAGACCAACACAGACATCAAGAATCAGCATATGAATCTCAACAACGGTGACAATCAACAAAATAATCAGATAAAACTCTGAACATCACAAAACAAGCTACTAAAAAGTTGCAACAATAACAACAGCAAAAATAAAAGCAGATAATAATAATAAAAGAAAATACTAAAGGTGATGATACACAGGGCAACTTTTTGAGCAATGTTGCTGGGCAATGTTGCCGTCAACAGGCAACCAGATGAGACACAGGGCCTACGACCGATCTAAAATATCCAGATAGAAATGTATTGCCCATTTTCAATGGGAAAGTGCCCAAGCAACATTGCTCAAAAAGTTGCCCTGTGTATCATCACCTTTAGGCAATTCAGCATAATTTATTCATGCTGCAGTGTATGCTGGGAGATATTGATGAGTTTTGATTGATGGCTCCCATCATGCACTGCACTTATATCATCACAGTGGTTGATAATGATCCATTATGCTGAATCTTGATGTCTGTTTGTGTGTGTCTGAAAGTTCAAACCTTCATTGTGCACAATGTTTTACAAATTCTTCAGGTTAACGTTATCACAACATATGATGGATCACATGCTGAAGAATCATAGCGCTACTACAATTCCGTTAGTAAAAAAAAAATTTTTTACCGTAAATTTCAGAGGTTGACTCACCAAAGCCTCCTCATCGCTGTCAAAATGGCCATCACTGGACAACTCTTCCTCAGTGTCAACCTCGATAACACTGTCGGTGACGGCGGGCGGCAACAACGCGATGTCCTCTTCAATTTCTTGGTTGACGTTATCCTCACCTAGCACCACTTCACAGCTAGCTGCTGCTGTAGCGGCATGTTCAACTCGTTGGACGTTTTTATTCCTGTCTGTATCAGTAACGTTAGCCGTAAAAAAGTCTGTCATCTTTGGCAGCGTTGCCAAATACTTATCAGCGTCTTTTCGCTTTTTTCTTTTAATTGAGCCGCTTGGGTAACTTCTTTTCATTTTCGCGTTTAGACTCGTCTTGTTTCGTCTCTGTTTGTGTACATCCCTGTCCTCCTGTCACTGTGTGTTTATCTTTCGCGGCACGCACCGTTACGGACTAGTCCATTTCATTGTGAAAATAGGGGGTGTATGTGTAGGGACAGATAACCATTAACTGGACATTTTAATCAGTACTTCAACGTTTCAACGTATTTCTTAAGAATGTTAATAAAATGTACTATGCTTTTGAAGCGTCCATGATGGTAAGGGGCCTTTTATTTGATTATTTCTTATTATTTGTTTTAGGTTGGTTGGGGGCCCCCTACTTCGACCGCTGGTAGGGGGCCCCAAGCAGCTGCCTATCTATGCCTCTATGTTAAGACCGCCACTGCGTCCAGGTTACTTTTGTAACCTCTGTTCCCTGATGGAGGGAATGAGATGTTGTGTCGATGTAGTGACACTAGGGGTCGCCTTGGGGCCCCAAACACCTCTGATCTTTGAGAAAAGGCCAATGGGATTTGGAGAGATACAGAGATGCTGTCAGCTTTCTGAAGGTCAGTTTTCTCAGTGGAATATAGACGTCCAAGCGGGGTATTCCTCTCTATTTCAGGGTAGCCAGTGTGCAAATGTCATTCACTATAGAAACAGCGATGTCCTCTGCCATTTTAAACAGTATGTATCCAATTTGGAAACTCCACTGTTCTATGTAAACAATGACTAACGGATTCACTTTACGTCACCAACTGGCTCATATTACACACAAAAATTATCTTTTGCCACCATCTGCTGGCTAACATATGTAATTTCAAAAATAAAGACAGTAACTCCTAACACATATGCACTACACTTACACTTTAGTTTAGAACAACACAAGGGGAGTGATACACACAGTGAAGCGTCTGAGTGCTGATGCTGTCACACCATCAGTGCTCATGGAACGTCTATCATCCAATCAGATTCGAGGATAGAACTAACTGTGGTATATTTATTTGATATCCATGTAAACATAGTCTAAAAATAACCACTGGCATGTGCCAAATGCAAAAATTGCTTATGGCGAGAAAATAAAACAGAATTATTCACCCGGTGGTAGGTAACATTATTATCAACTGCATCATTACATGCTCTTCACTAAACAGTGAAGAACAATCAGCTGTTTGCTTAATAAGTTGACGTTCACAATTAAAATCAAACTGTCAACATATGACTCTTATGATGCATCTATGGTATAAACATTTAAATTCAGTGTAAAATTTACCATCAGATGTTTATCTATGATGCCTACATGTTATTTTTCTCCAGAACACCATGAGATGTGAAATTTTCCTCACATGAATCCACCAAAATAATATGTGAGGAACAATATCACCTGTCATTGCACTCAAATGCCGGTGTCAATTTAAAGAGACAGTACCGATTTAGCATGTGTTCTGAGTATCATTGTAAATCATTGTAAATAGAACAATTTATGCATGTAAACAATAGACATGTAACAAATATATTTTCAAAATAATTAATGCAGTTTCAAGACAATTTTTCAAAAGCTAAAATGTGACCAATATGATGAAAAACGGACAAAATATAATTAGTAAAATTAACATTTTCAAATTGTACCCAGAAGGGTTTCGTAGAAGTTTAGAAGTCCCTTCATAATTAACAGAATGAGATTAATTAAATTGATCTTGTAACTAAAATATACCTATATGAATCCATGTAAAATAAAAATCTAAATTATAATCGAATCGAGAGCTTGTGAATAAGAATCAAATTGAATCTGAAAATCTGTAAGAATACACAGTCCTAACTTTAAGTTAATTTTGGACCCTGTGTAAAAATCAGTTAGCAAGTTTCAAAACTACCTGAGAGCAGAAATGTCTTAGGATAGACCGAACAACCTGGTACTCTTATAATTTCAGAAATGTTATCTTTATAAAAGCTCTTTTTTAATAATTTATTTCTTGATTCAAATAATTTTTGCATTTGAAAATAAAAAGTTACAGTATATATTACTAATGAATTAGCACTGTTAAATATTCATCTAAAATGTTTAGACTGAATATTATCCCCATCACAAACCCCAAGTCAGGGGGCCCTAAAATAGTTCTGTGCCCAGGTCCCAAAATGGTGCTACGCCCCTGGTTCATGAAATCTGTTTGAAAACAGTCCTTATTTTTGCAATTCCGATTTGCAATGTTGATGGCACAGAAATTATCTACTTCACCTTTAGCCATTCTTATGCCTGATTGCACCATACTAGATGTCCTGCTTTAAAAGTGAATCTTGAGGGCTACCAAAATAAGGCCTTCTTAAAACAAGTTTTAGAACAGAGGTGATGCCTATACAGATATCAAAGATTCCTTTCTTTCTACAGGTCTTTGATATATGTTTGTGTGATCATCAAAGGGTGCTGGCAGAGTTCAGCCTCAGGCTTTCTAAGCATGCGTTAACACACTCCAGCTTTGGATGTGACATCATTTCAAAACTTTTCTCTAAATTATAAATGAAGTTCAGTTTCCAATTACCATCATCTCTTCTGTTAGATGCCATTGATGAAAAAGGAGCAAATCAGGAATCTGCTTTTTTGGATTGGTGTGAGCTGCTTTACCTCCAGACAGCTTAAACTGACCTTGCAGTCCTGTTGTTGTACCTGAAGACTGAAATGAAAGCTCAGAGACCCCATCTGCTTCAGTGTAATGACTGTGCTATTTGAAGGCAGGAAAGGTTCATCTGGAGCAGCTGGTATCTTTCTCCGTGACCTTTTAGCATTCCTTCCCTCACCATCTGACAGATGTGTCAACTCGATTATTTCAAAAGAGCCCTGAATAAATAACCAATTGTGAGCGTGGGCTAACCTAAACAATGGCGAAATGCATCTCTCTCCCATCTTTCTCTCCCATTCTGTCTCACTTTCTCTCTTATAAACACAATAAAACTCCTCAAATGCATGCAAGCAACCAGATGGCTATGGTAAAATGCTTTAGTTGCCCTCTGCAAGTTGCGAGAGGGCCCTTTCCTACCCCTCAGTTCCAGTAGCTGACGTGATGTTTGACTAAATTGGCTTTTTGGAGCTCTGACTGGTGGGCTTCTTCTCCAAGAGTAAAGGAGGACAATGGGGTGAATTGAATGCCATTGTGCAGTGTTTGCCCTTGGAGCCAAACTATTAGCCAGCGGAAGAGGGGGTGGGTGGGCGAGAAGAGGGCTGGGGGGGCCTCAGGTGTTGCTCGGTGGCACTGAATGGATTCCCGCTCAGGCTCGGAGCGCACAGCTGAGGAGGGCTGCAGTCTGGGGCAGGGGCTAATTGACTCACTGAGTGATTGGAGGACTGTGAAGAGGCGACCGCAATCAGACCTGCTCTGATAGAGTTTGATGCCTCCCTAAATAGTTTTCAAATGGAGGAGCAGGTGCTGTTTCCAAGCAATCCCAGTGTGTGTGTGTGTGTGTGTGTGTGTGTGTGTGTGTGTGTGTGTGTGTGTGTGTGTGTGTGTGTGTGTGTGTGTGTGTGCTCACGTGAATCTCAGTCCTTCGGCGCTAAGGTATTGTTAGTGGTCAGAGCTTAGATAAGCCTCTCTCATATATCATCTGTGTGTCCTTTATACCCAGCTTGGATCCAATCTTGAGGTTTTTGAGGCTTTGTAAGCCCAAGGGTCTCCAGGCCCTGCACCGTGATGGGCGCTTTAACACTATTTTGTCAATCACTATTGCTTTGATGTATAGGAGTAAAGCTCCTCATCAATGCAGCACACCTTCAGGGGTATTAGGGGCTCTGTCATGGCATGCAGCATTACGGAGCCCGCACAGACAAATCTGGCTGTGATGAGAAGACTGAAATGTAATTTGGTTATTCCCTAGAGACTGCAGGCGTGATGGAGCTGTACAACTAATGCAATTGAATCCGGTTATGTCATAGGAAATCGAATCCTTTACTTATTCAATAACCAGTCCAAAATGATCTGTCCAGCATTCATGATCAATACATGTCCTTCAGTGCAATGGGTGCCTATTGGGTCTTTCTTTAGCATATGTAAATAATTACTTTAACAATAGGTAGTGGATGCCATATTTTACTATGCAGTATTTTTCTAAACACATAAAGAAATATCAAGCTAATTGTTTTTTCAGAAGTTGTTATCAAATTCTTGCCATATTAGTTTTATTATAGATAAATAAAAGGTACTGTTATATATATTTTCCTGAAAAAAGTGTTAACCTGCTATTGTTCTATTTTTACTTATATATTTCAAATATAAATCACTTTCCTGTGTGTAACTTAACTTTTCAGGAACATTTTGTCATATTAAATCATTTTTATGAATTTAATGAAAGTGAAGCACATTTTTAGATTACCTCACAAAATGTAACCTTTTGAGACCCAAGCGTGACTGCTGTGTGTATTTTCCAGTTCCCTTTTTTTATTTTTAACAAGTAGCCTCTAAGAAACATGCCCAAAAAAAATTTTTTTAGGCCAAACCGTTCGCCTAAAAATTTATGTCCACATATGTTGACAGTGAGACTAAGTTGTGAAATTTTAAATAAAACTAAGCTACAGAAATTCAGATTTTTTCATCAAATAGTTTGTTTTCAGGATGTTACAGACATTACATCAGATATTAGAATAATTTATTCTGATTCAAATTAATGGCCAGCATCATCCAATCACTGTCAACCCTGTTAAAATAAAATTATATATTATAATTTCTGAATCTATGTACTGATTATCATTATACCATGTCTGCCAAATATGTTGAGTTGTCCAAACATCATCTGCAGCCAGAAACTGAACCTTTGAACAGATGATAGTACTGAATGCGCTGCATAGGAAAGCTATAGGATGCTCCCTTGCTCCTTAATTAGGGAATGACTTAACCTCCAGTGTGCTCTCTGTCTGCACTGGTCTCAGAACAGTTTGAAATGTCCCTTATTTTCATCCTAACTCTGTATACAGCCTCTGAAAGCAACATTTTCCAGTTTTTGGATGCATCTCAATGTGATGATGCACAGTGAATATAGGATATTTTAAGGGAAATTAGCCTATTGTCCATGTATGTGATCATTGTGTTTAACAGCATGTCATTTCACGATAAATCAATGACATTTTTTAAATGGCATATCGGATGAAACTAGAGACTCCACTCATTTGACACAAACAGGTTTGAATGTAAAAACTAAATGAAGTCACATGACTCGGTGCGTCGAAATTTTAACCCTTTAATGGCAGTCTAGAGCAGGATTCAACAACCTATGGCACGCGTGCCAGCAGTGGCATACAAAGGAGTAATCACTGGCACACCAGCAATGGCTAGAGAGGAGTAGACTATTTTATTTATATAAAATCTGCACCTGCATTCCAATTCACATCTTGGTGACGGAGCATGTTTTCATGAGCTGAATGGAGGCTAAAGTTAAAATGTGACAAGACTTGTGCAGCCCGTGCATGCCATTCACGCATCACAAGCTGGCAGTGCTTCACTTTTGGTTAATTGCACAAGTAAATGCGCCCACTTTGCTTCAGTCAGGCTGCGTGAATGCGTGAATGACTGCAAGCTAAACTCTGTGTTTCATTTGTTTCTTTTTGCTTTCAGAACAACACGTGATGTAATAAGGAAAACACCACTATGAATCCTTGAGATTTCGAACCCAGCATCAGGTATACCTTCCTAAAATCTAAATTATGCTTACTCATTTTGTTCAAAAGGACAGGTTTTCTTTCATTAAAGCATTTAAGATGCTCTGTAAAATTCACATGCAGGATCATTGCACAGCCATTGACCAGGAAAATAAAAAATGGCACTCTATGTCAAAAAGGTTGCTGACCCCTGGCCTAGAGCATCCTGAACTGAGATCAATCGGTTTAAATTAAATTAAATTATGCATAGCCTATAGTGAAGCCAAAAAGTTCTATCCACACATGTGGACGTGAGGGCTCAGGAGTTTAAGACTGACGTTTGAGACTGAATTATTTAAAAAAAATTGCATCCTCGTGTTATGCATCAACCCTGTTACCTTATGTGTATTATGTGTAGGCCTACTAAATAATTCTAAACTAATGACTTAGAATTCAGCCTTAAAGGTCTCAAAGAGGCCAGAGTTTGGCAGGTCTGCAGTCTCAGGAGGAGAGGGGTGATACTGACCTGCTCCTTCACATATATCTCCCCCTGAAGATCCCAGAGAGCTTTGGTCCAGCACTCTGCCCTCTGTGCCTGTCAATGAGGCTTCTGCTCCTCGTTTGTCATTTCTATTGATTCAGGGGAATGGCAGATGGTGATTATGGGAGCCTGAGACAGATTGCCTTTATGAGAGTGGCTCGTGAGACAGCCATTTCTGCTGCCGTCTGTGCCAGACGTATGACTAGCAATCGTACTGTGCATGCCCAGCACTGGGGCAATGGCATGGTGTGCCATTCTGTCATTAAGATCTACAATCAGGCACACCTCCTTTTTTCTATGCCTATCTGCAAGCAATGGAAAAACGACCTACCTGCTTGTAAAATTTGGGGTTATAGATTGGGGTTCAATAGTCCACTGAAAATGTATAGGTTCCTATAATGTCTATACATACTCTATATGTGTATTTACTGTAAATCTGGAAATAAACAGAACATTTTCAGATTCTGAAATATTTCAAGCAAAGAAACTTCATGTAAAATTCATTAAGAAATATTAATGAATCTGCATTGTTTCTATGTCACTAATGAAATAAGCTAATTTGTGATACTGACCATGTTAACTTCTTTCTACAGAAATGTAATTTTAATTTGATTTTTTTTCATTCAATTTGTTATGTTGGTAATATAATTCACAATGGGGAAAAAAGACGTTATTAAATGAGAACAATTGTACATAAAATAATTTTAAATGAACCCTGCTGCATGCTTTTCTTCCATTTTGTAGGTTGGTTCTGAAGGCTGTAGTCCTACAAAAATTCTGCCTACAGAAATTCATACGGGTTTGAAATAACATAGTGATTAAATGATGACAGAAATCAAGCATAGCGTCAGTTCAGAAGGGTCAAGTCAAGCTGCAATCTGATGCTCAGCTGATCATGACATCTACAATTACAATTCAGACGCTTATCAAAGTCCTCCATTTATTCATAGCTTTAGCTGCTTTTCCAATGCATGGATCCAAGCTGCACTTAATACCATTCTGTTACCCGTGGGTGGGGGTTATATACAGTGTTGGGTGCATCCAATTACAGAGTAATTAGCTACTTTAATATAATTACTTAAGTACATTATTTGCACTAAAGTAATATGTATAATACATTTAAAATATGAGTTCATATGTATGTCCGTTAGCATTTCTGTGACAGCTGAAGTGTGTGCTACAATGAATGAGGAAATATAGACATTATGAACCTGAATTTTCTAGGAAAAGTGATTTAGAAAGTAACATAAAAGTAAAATAATCTGTAATGAAATTACTTTTATAAGAAGTAATCAGTAAAGTAATATGATTACATTTTAGTTATTTGTAGTGGATTGCTTATTTTCAGTAACTACCCCCCCACCCCCCACTCAGGTTAACCCCAACATATTTTTATGCGGATAAATATACACTTTGCCAATTAGGAAAAGAAAGCCTGTACTAACTGACATACACAAAGACAGCATACAAACCATTGAGAGGTTTGGCTAAAGAGTTCCTTCTCTTAAAAGAGTGACCTCAATCTCATGGGCACAGTGATGTAAATGTGGAGGAAATGAGTGGCTAGTTGCTTAATTGAGTTTCAGAGCCTTCTTGTTCATTTGTGGATGTTAAAAACTATCATGATACTTCAGACCTGCCATGTTCACTTTGCCACCAGCCAATACTCACACACCCTGCCCAATATTTAACACCATTTACATGTACACCTCTGATTATGATTTGGAGAGAAGATGGAAAAACCGCAAAAATGTGACATTTTAGACATGCTAATGTTTTTTAGTATAGACAACTTTTAAGTAGAGAGCATATCTTGCAGAACTCTTTAACTATCATGATTCTGTGGCATTGAAAGGCACCATATGCTCCACATTTATGGAAAAAACATACCCGAATAAGAAGAAAATAATAAAAGAAACAAAGTAAGGAGAATTGGCCGTAACCGTGAGCTGTTTATTTAGAGGAGCACTATTGCCATCTAATGGTGAAGAAAAAAATCACCATGTGGATTCTTTCACAAAATCCTCCTCACTGAGTTTAGATCAACACAGGTGTATTAATCTGATGATTGTTTGATTGTTTATTTGTCATGCAACCTTATTCTTATTGCACACTTAAATAAACATTTCAAAATGTCTTTTAAATCTAATAATTAATACATATGGGTAGCTGATATGCTAACTATGGGAAAATACCTTTGGGAAGTTGACTATGGAGGCCCAAACCTGCAAAAATAATAAATAAATAAATGTAATAATAAAAAATAAATTAAAGGAATAAATGTCTTGACAAAACAAATATAATTAGTTTTTAATTAAATTTATTCCTGAAATTATTTTCTGTATTTATTTTTTACTTTTTTTTATTTATTCATTTATTTTGCTTTTTTTTTTTTTTATGTGTTCATTTATTTTTTATATTTATTTATTCCAGCATATATTTATTTCCATATTTATTTATACATGTATTTATTTTTACTTTTCTGTGTGTAACTTGGAAATGTGGAAGGTGGTCCTTGCGGAGCTCCAGTGCATCATTGGTTGAGAGCTCAATAGTGCTTATCAGAAGCAAATAAGATGGACGTCCCACCTCAGCATGCTCTGACTCGCACAGATTTAGAATATGCAGGGAACGTTTTGCAGAGAGTTTAACAATCCAGGATGTGCTTTGACATTCATACCGGCCTACAACTCTCCTAAAACATCAATAAGCACCTCTACTCTTAATGAAACATAGTCATTTGATGCTGGTTATCCACTTCATTCACTAAGTTGCGCAACTCTCTGGATATATGTGAAACGTCAGCTATAGATTTAAAAAAATAAATAAAAATGTATTACAGAACTCATATATATATATACATACATAAACAATCAGGGAAATGAAGCATGGTTGTATCTTTTACAATGAACAATCATAACAACAGAAATCAATATTATGAAGTTATATACACAGAAAAAAAAGAAAAAAATAAGGTTAAATCATATAATTTATGAAACTTGCTCATTTTGTGGTTTTGTTGAAGAAACAGCTCCACATTTATTTTGTGATTGTAGTATAACCAATAAATCTTGGATTGACTTAAGCTCTCATGTTTTTATCCCCACAAATAGCTTTAGTTTACACGATATATGACCTGACATCACATCAAAACAAGTCAAGAGTAATCGAGCACACGCTTCAATCTACAATAAACCAATGGTGAGCAGGACCCGCCCACATAATTATCATACAAGAGACAGAAATGTAAGAATAAATACAAAAATAAATAAATGTGGGAATATTTAAATATAGAAATAAATGCATGTGGTAATAAATACATATAAAATAAATGAATGCATAAATAAATAATAATAAAAAAACAAACAAATGAAAGAATTAAAACAATTTTAAAGAATAAAAATAAAAAGAGAAAAAAAGTCATACAAAAATACATTCAGGAATAACTTTCATTAAAAACTAATTATATTTGTTTTATTAAGACATTTATTCCTTTATTTATTTTCTTATTAATACATTTATTTATTTATGTATGTATTTATTTATTATTTTTGCATGTTTTGTCCTCCATAGTTGACATGTGACATGCTGTACTCCATCCAGCACTATTTTAAACTGCCATTATAACAGTATCCATGGACTTTTTATGCATTAAACTTATAAGTTTCACATGATTACCAGATGGATAGTTGCCTGCTTGAGGCATTTTAATCATTTAGACACTTTTATTTATTTTTATTTTTTTGCTAAAGGAAAAAAACATTAAAATTATAAATTAATGCCCCTACTCAACAAAGATTGTAAAGGCTTTCCTTTTTGTTTCCAAAACCAGTATCGCATTACTCTACCATCTGTGTCTGATGTGAAGGTCTTTTCTCCATTCATTTCACTCAGACTGAGGAGGCAGGCTGCTAACATGAAAAATACTATACAGATGCTCTGTCCATTACTCTGAGACAGAGCTAAATAAAGGAGACATTTCTCTGATAACCCTGGGAACCTTCTGTGCTCTCAGTTTGAATAAATATAACATGTACTGTATGACAGCACCCATTTATGAGCATTCTGCAGAACACATTCACTGTGGAGTGTGTAACACTTGAACTGGACCCCACATGCAAACAAACAAGAACATATACAGCAATAGGCTGGCATCACATAAGAGATAAGGTTGCATTTGTCCAGATGCATCCTTTAATCTCTCCCAAGTGAGTGCACTATAATTTTCAGCCTGTCCTAAATGTGAAAGCATATTACTATGCGTTTACATCTGTCTTCTATAAATATTCATGCCTGAATCCACATCTCTACACAAAGCCAATTTTCTGGCCATCTGGGTTATGGCTGGTGGAGGTGATGGATCCTTTTTTATTTGCAAGGCAGCAATACATGATGAATTCCCCTCACCGTCGGAGTATTGTGGAGTGCCTGAGCAAAAAGTGGAGGATTTTAATTAGAGACTAAAATAAGGGCTTCATCGTCACCCCCATCTCTCTCCAGTCTTTCTTGTGGAAAAATTTAAACATACCCACACATAATAGAGATAGAAACACACATAATCACATCTGCTTATAATGATTTTATTGTATAACAAATACAGAAATTCATCTTTCATTTTGGAGGGTACTCAAGTTGTGATGAATTGTAAAATAAAATGCAATATTGTGTGAAATGCATCTCATTGCAATTCTAAACTAGAAATCAAACACAACAACAACAACACAATCACTCATGTCATCATGTACCTATATTTAAAGGGATTGTTCACCCAAAAAGGACAATTCTGTCATCATTTACTCACCCGCCAAACCTGTATGACTTTCACGTGTAGAAAATTTTAAACATTTAGCAGAATGACAGCTTTAGTCACCATTTACTAAATGATAAGCAATATCAAATGAGCAAGTGTGTTGTATAGCCCAACCTCAGCACGGCTGTGATTCGGCCGCAGACACATGGCCACAGGCCATACAGCATGTGTGATATTGAGGTGTGATATTGCGGTTCTTTTCTGCATATCACAGCGCCGTTTTGTGGTCCGTTCTGCATAACGCAGCGGATCATTGTTGCTTATCACGGCCCATTCGGCAAGTCCACCGGCCTGCTCGGTTCTCCCGATGACCATTGATCAGCACAAAAGTGCATCGGCCCACCGGGAAAATGCCCGGTATGCCAGATTACCAATCCAGCCCTGGGTGTGACCTGTAAACATAAACTGCAGCTGGGTTTTGTGAAGCGTAAAACGAAACTTTTAAGAATTATCACTGCAGGAAATGTCTGTATATGCAATATACATAAAATGTACAGGAGGATGTTAAGAAGGATTGTTTGTGCAGCAATCAATGCCTAGGTTTTCACCTATTTGCTCGTGAAATAGCTAATAGATAGCCAGCTAGCATCTAGACTGCATGTGTTTATGCATTTGGCATGTGTTCATGAGAATGTGGCATGTGATTGACTGAAATGCATTGATGTCAGAAATGAGAAATTTCAACTTGGCTATTCCCACCTCAAACTTTGTCTGCAATGCAGAATAAGCACATGTGTGATTACTTCATCTGTTGTGTCTCTCAGCTGTGATAAGCCTTAATGCAGAGGCTGTGAGTTTAACTATTTCCCAGCAGTAGTGTAGTAATCCAAGCAATCATGGAGTGAGAGGCAATCCCGATGACTTCAATGAAACCGCTTGCTGACTGGCAGTGCTGACTCAAATGAACGTTGTCAACTCAACTGGCTCACAATACATAAAAATGGTCTTTTGTCACCAGGGGAATATGAAAAGACACATCTAGCTGCTTTTAACACATCTGCACTGTTCTTACAATTTAGTTTAGAATGCAATAAACACAAGCAGAGTGATACAAACAGTAAAGCATCCGAGTGCTTCTGTTCTGTAATCTCGTCAGAATCGAGGACCAAAACTAACTGTTGTATAATTCATAGTATGGAAAATTATGCATTAAATGTGAATGGCGACTGAGGTTGTCAGCACCTAACATTCATCCTAACATCTCATTTTGTGTTCAATGGAAGAAAAGACATATGGGTTTGAAACAATTTATGGGCAACTAAATGATGACAGAATATTCCTTTTTGGATGAACCGTCCCTTTAAATACATACATGCATAAAATAATGTATTTAAACTGAATTATTAAAAAATCAGATACTTAAAAGAGGTTAGCCAACCATAGAAGTCAGCGTTTACTGGAAAACGTTTGGTGAGGATGACGATCAATCGAACCACTGTTATTATACAGACATCAGTGATTGGAATACTGTGGTGTGTGTGTGTCTCAGGGGACTGAACACTGTCTACCAGGCATGACTACTTGATAATGATTAATGCTGGAAGTTAGACCATGAACTCCAACAGCATACCAGAGGGACCAAGAAGCTTCACAAAGTGACCAATTTTATTGCTGTGCTGAGAATCAATTATGCTAACAGTTTCTAACGAATGCACTTCAGGGAACCAAGGCTGCACTGTTGGCGATTTCAACCATTTGCATATTGATGACATAAGGAGAGCTTTTGCAATTCAAAGGAGAAATAGACAGAAAATTATGTGTCTCAAGTTGACTTAAAAAAACACATTCGATCCATTGCTCATGCACACCTCACACACACACTTATGTACAGCAGTGTTATTATCGATAACTGAAATGACAATAACTAACATATTTGAAAAAACTGAAACTAAACTAAAACTAATTTTCATGATTCCAAACCTAACTTAAAATTAAATAAACAATTATCTCAATGAATTAATACATATATGTTTTATTTTTTTATACATAGTATATTATCAAACTTAAGTTTTAACTTCATTAAAATAATATTCCAAGTTCAGTACATGTTCATCTCAATTGACAGCATTTGTGGCACAATGTTGATTACCACAAAAACATTATTTAGACTCATCCCTCCTTTTCTTTAAAGGGAACCTATTATGCAAAATTCAATTTTACACGGTGTTTGTACATAAATGTGAGTCGGTAGTGTGTGTACACAACCACCCTAAAATGTTAAAAGTCCACCCACTCCTCTTTCTAAAATTTCTATTAATCAAAAACTGTGTCTAAGAATGAATGTTTTTTGTTTCTGCTCTAAAGTGACCTCACATTAGAGCAGGCCTCGCCCACGACTGGTGACGGACTCCACCCTATTATCATAGATCCTCCCCTGAGTGATCTACACACAGTCCACGCTTTTTCCCGCGCTGGAGCAGATACAGTGAGAAGAATAATGTCTCAGCTTCATAAGCATCATAAGTGTTCTGTTATTGGCTGTAAAAGTGAACATAGGAGTCTTCATGTATTCCCAGCATCAGACCCACTGAAGACGCAGTGGACAAGTTTTGTTTTTGAAGGAAAAGTGCCCCAAAACATACCACAATTTGTGTATGTTTGTGCAAATCATTTTACATCAGGCTGATTTGGGAATGAGTGTCAATATAAAGCAGGATTTTCAAAAAATGTGATTCGCAAGAATGGATTTGTATCAACTGTTCATGTTCCAGCTAAAGGTAAAGTTCCCCGTCTGTCGCTCACTTCAACGTTGTGTCGAAGAAGCGACACTAGGGGTCTCTCTTGAGAGCCTCACGCATCTCTGAACTTGAGAAAAGGCCAATGAGAAATTGGCAGACAGAATTTGCATGTCCCGCCCTCGGACATACGGGTATAAAGGGAAGGAAATTCGTTTGTCCATTCAGAATTTTTTCCGGGGCAGAGCGGTTGTGTGATCAGCGAGCTGCATTCACGAGACTGTTCACTTCATCTCTACAGAGCTTATGCTGCTGGATCTACGGTGCATATCAGCGGCTTTCTCCTTCTCTGCACAACAGTGCAGCTTTGCCCCTGGACAAAGCACTTCTAAAAGAGATTATTTTCCCTAAAAAGAGTTTATTTTCTCTAAAAGAGCAATACACAGCTGGCGTTAAATTTCCTTTTCAGGACGCATCTTATTAAAGATGTCTTTCCGCCCCAGTGTAGTTCCTGGATGCAGTCGAATTTCTCTCCAATTCTGACGATCATAAGAGGTGCCTCATGTGCCTGGGCTGCGTTCACACGCAGGCAGCGATTTATGAATGGTTCATGTTCTCAGTGCGAGAACATAGCCATGGTAACGTTGCGGTCGCAGCTTTCTTTCATCACGAGAGAAACCACTTCAGCTGCCCCCCCGCGCAGCGCCTCCTTCCTATAGGATTGGGGCCGGCGGGGCTGGTGATGAAGGCAATTTGGGCCATACAGCGGGCTCGATTTCACCGGGTAAATCCCCATGAACCATCCGCTCCCCAGCATGCTCGGTTGCTTCCGTTCGGGCTCAAGGTGAGAGCGGCTCACCTCACGGCCAGTCTGTTTACTCCCTCAGACCCCGCGAACTGGATGATGATTTCGCCGCTGCATCGGAGAGCGTCACAGTGGCATCTGATGCTGACTCGGCTGGGCTGCCACCTCTGGGTCTGCTCATCCAGTGTGAGCCTGACAAGCAGATGTCCGCTATGCTCATGGTCCAGGAGCGTCATCTATGGCTGGACCTGGTTGAGATATGGGAGGTAAACAAAGCACACTTTCTCATACGCCCCCGTCTCCCAGCTCGGTCTAATCGGCGACACCGTTGACAACTTCGCCCAGCAGTTCTCAGCGGTGAAGAAACAGATGGAGGCCACATCAGGCCATGCTCCATCTGCTCGCCGAGGGCATCCCCCTGCGGCTTCCAAATGTCAGGCTACTCCACTTCAACCTGGGTCCGTAAATGCCATCCTCACGGCAACCCGGTGCCACACTTCAGCAGTCCCGGTACCCCGTACAAGGACCCCCTGCCTCCGGACCCATGATGGAGGGCCGGTTCTGACGAGTCCAGAGGATGCCTATATGAGACCTCCTCCTCAGTCACTACCCGTCCCCTTCCGGGTGTGCGGAGCAAGGTAAGTGCTTGTGTCTTCTCTCAGCACCAGAGCCTCTGGATGCATTTTTGCCTCCTGACGCCACACTGCCTGCCCCACCCCACTGCGAAGCCTCGCCAGGTATGTCGAAAACGATCGTTGCCTTAGTGCCCCTTGCACAGAGCTTGAACGCATGGCATTCACTTCCCAACCCGTCACGCTAGTTGGCCAGGTCCATCTGACTCGGCTGCGTGATTCAGTTTGCCAGGCCCCCGCCCCCTTTCGCCGGCATCCGCTTTATCTCCGTGCACGGCGAAGACGCCAACACCCTGCATGCGGAGATCGCAATCTCTCTACTTAAAGACGCGATAGTGCCTGTCCCTCCAGCTGAGATGAAGAAGGGTCTCTACAGCCCTTACTTTATCGTACCTAAGAAAGGCGGTCTTGACCGATCTTGGACTTGCAAGTTTTCAACCGGGCCTTGAACAAACTCCCGTTCAAAATGCTCACGCAAAGACACATCTTTACTTGCATCCGGCATCAAGATTGGTTTGCAACGGTAGACATGAAGGATGCGTACTTCCACATCTCTATCTTGCCTCGACACTGACCCTTTCTACGGTTCGCGTTCGATGGCCAGGCCTATCAGTACAAGGTCCTCCCCTTCGGCATGTCCCTGTCCCCACGCGTCCTCACGAAGGTCGCAGAGGCAGCCCTTGCCCTGCCAGGGGAAGTGGGCATCTGCATAGTCAACTACCTTGACGATTGGCTCATCCTGGCCCACTCCCGAGAGTTACTATGTGCCCACAGGGACCAGGTGCTCAGGCACCTCAGCTGCCTAGGTCTTCAGGTCAACTGGGAAAAGAGCTAATTCTCGGCATGGAATTAGTCCCTCCAAACAGGGTTGGGGCGCCGTGTGCAATGGGCACGCAGCCGCTGGCTCCTGGAAAGGGCCCCCGCTGCATTGGCACATCAACTGCCTAGAGTTGCTGGTTGTATTTCTTGCCCTACGGAGGTTCCTCCCACTAATTCAGGGCAAGCACGTCTTGATCCGTTCAGACAGCACCGCGACGGTAGTGTACATAAATCGCCATGGTGGCGTGCACTCCCGTCACATGTCACAACTCGCCCGCCATCTCCTCCTTCATCTCCGCACCACTCATATCCAGGGCAACCTCAACACAGCAGTGGACGAGCTGTCACAACAGGGCATGCTCAGCGGAGAATGGAGGCTCCACCCCCAGGCGGTCCAGCTGATTTGGGAGTGGTTCGGCAAAGCACAGGTAGACCTGTTTGCTTCCCAAGAGACGTCCCACTGCCCACTCTGGTACTCCCTAGTGGAGGCTACCCTCGGGATAGACGCGCTGACACACAGCTGGCCCCAGGGGCTGCGCAAGTACGCATTTCCCCCAGTGAGCCTACTTACAGGGGTGCTGTGCAAGGTCAGGAAAGACAAGGAACAAGTCACTCTAGTGGCACCCTATTGGCCCACACGCACTTGGTTCTCGGATCTCATGCTCCACGCGACAGCCCCTCCCTTGCGAATTCCCCTGAGGAAGACCCGCAGAGTTGTCCAGTTGGGTCAGTGCTCTCGTTTCTGCAGGAGACGCTGGAGGGGAGACTATCCCCCTCCACCTTGAAGGTTTATGTAGCCGCTGTATCGGCTCACCACTATGCAGTGGACGGTAAGTCCTTAGGGAAGCAGGACCTGATCATCAGGTTCCTTAGAGGTGCCCGTAGGCTGAACTCTCCCAGGCCATGCCTGTTCCCCTCATGGGATTTCTCCATGGTCCTTTCAGGCCTCCAGAGACCCCCCTTCGAGCCGCTATAATCAGTCAAGCTCAGAGCCCTCTCCTTAAAGATAGGCCTCCTGATCGTGCTTTCTTGCATCAAGGGTAGTGAACCTGCAAGCACTGCCCTGGGAGGAGGCAGACCCAGCCTTATCGTTGCTGTGTCCAGTGCTTGCTTTGCATACCTACAGTACGTGGACCACACGCAGAGTTTTAGATGTTCTGAGCAGCTCTTTGTCTGCTTTGGTGTACAGTGGAAAGGGAACGCTGTCTCCAAACAGAGGCTAGCCCACTGGTTCGTCAATGCCATCGCTTTGGCCTATCACACCCAGGCCATACCCGCCCCCTTGCGGGTTCGAGCACACACAACGAGAAGTGTGGCATCCTTGTGGGCACTGGCCAATGGCACCTCCCTAGCAGACATCTGCAGAGCGGTGGGCTGGGCAACACCCAATACCTTTACAAGATTTTACAATCTCAGGGTCGATTCGGTCCCATCCAGTGTTCTCTCAGGTCCGAGCACGTAGAGCTCGGGAATATGGAACATCTGACCGGGTGTTCCACAAAAACATAGCACCTCTCCCCTCCACTGAGGTGTTCATGTGCGCTCTTTCTATCAGAAGAGTCCACTAAACTCGTGCTCCCTGGATGTCCTTCCTCCCTAGCCCTCTTGTCCATGAATTCAGCGGAGGAATTCCCCGACCAGACCCACTACGGGTACTAATTACTCTGTACTGGAATAGGTGCTCCACAGGATTGGCCTTCATGGATTAATCCCCCTGTGTGAATTTTCTGCGGTACGGTCCCCCTACCAGCGGATCCGTGTCTCCCTTGGGCAGTCCCCTCTGCCCCCTAGTCGCTGTGTTTGTAGCAACTCCTCCCTTGCAGCAGGTAGGATCTACCACCACGCCACTTCCACATGTGGCCTGAAAACCCATGTGATGTATTTGCCACATTTTACCTCCCACCAGCCTGGGCAGGATGTGGTCTCCGTTGGGTCTTTTCCCCCTGAAAGAATAGAAGTTTGAAAAGAACGCCTTCCCCGATGCGTGTTATAGCATTAAATGGCCCCAACCGCTTTTACTCTATGCGAGAAACATAGAGAGAGAAAAGGCAACGGCTGGCACGGCCTGCTCCCATGCTTGACACGTCGCTTGTTCCCCCCCTTCGGGATGCCGGGAACCTAAAAAGTTTATGCCGTTTTTTTATGTGGCATTGGGGAAAGGTACGTGCATTCTGATGCAGCCTGCTTCTTTGGCACGCAACTGCCTGCCCACACCTGCATCAGCAGCTCATATACACGGTTCAGCGCATGGCGTGATTGAATAGGGACCCCTAGTATCGCTTCATTCGACACAATATCGAGTGAGCGACAGAAGGGGAATGTCTAGGTTACTGTTGTAACCTCCGTTCCCTGATGGACGGAGCGAGATGTTGTGTCCCCCCGACCACTCCGCTGAACCGAGCCACTGTAACGGTCAAACCGTATTCTCGGCTCCTCAGTGCAAAACCTGAATGAACAGATGCACAATTCCCTCCTTTTATACCCGTATGTCTGGGGGAGGGACATGCCAATTCTGTCTGCCAATTTCTCATTGGCCTTTTCTCAAGTTCAGAGGTAACCGGGGCCTTCAATAACTTACTCGATTTTTCCAAATTTTATCAAATGTAATTGTTCATTGAACTGTTGTATATAAGCATTATCACACTCGCAATCGTGCTATATGGCCCTACATCAGCACTACTGTGGCCGAATCACAGCAGTGCTGATGTAGGGCCATATAACACTCTTGCTCATGTGATATTACTTAAATATATATTTTTTGTTGTTGTTGTTGTTGAAATTGTATTTTTATTATTTTATATAGTTCATTCATTACAAATAATGTTGCACAAAACTTTAAATTCATATGTTTTGTATTTTACCTTTTAAGTTTAATGCTGTTTAATTAATTGTTTTGTGTTTATTCATTGCTTTACTGTTTAAACTCTGCAGAAAAGCCAATAAATCAGCTGTAACATGTTGAGAAAGATGTCTTTTTTCCACTTTAGATACTATTGCATATATCAAAATAGGGCATTCTTCTCAAATCAGTGTCAACAATTAGTGTTTTTTTTTTTTTTACTGTGATAACCCATATTAAAACATTACCTCTTTTTCCGGGCCAATAATGGTAGATATGTGTATAAAGGTACTGTACAGGAACTGACTTTCAAAAATAGATTTATCCTGAGAATTATTAACTGGAGAAAACGTGTGACAACTTGCACCAGTCTTCCAACTTAATTACTTATTTCTTATTGTTAACCACACAATAGAATTTAAATAGGCTAACCAAAATACAGTATATGGTTAAAAAGAGGATATAAATGAAGGAGTGTGGCTTACAGATCAGAATAAAATCAGATTCAAACGAATTACACAAGGTTGTTTGTATGTTAATGAGTTTTAGGGAAGAATATTGCATTCTTCTACATAAATTGACATCATGCAGGCCTAAAATTTCAGCATAATGTGGGCTTTGCATTTTAAATGAGAGCAGAATGAAACTAATCAGCAGAAGGTTTTGCTCTAATTTCATGTAGCTGCTGACAGACACCACAGAGCACATAATGACAGAGGCAGGCAGGCGTGCGGACAGACTGCTGTCGGTGATTGGTGGGGAGTTGGGACTGCAGAGATGACTTGACACCTTCGGAGAGCTCAACACTGATGAGGTCTCACCTGCAGGCAAGGAAAGCTATGCTCACAGTACCTCTCTCACTGGGCCCTAGACAGGCAGGGCTCCTGACATATGTCACTCCCAATCTGTTCGGCGGGAACACTTCTTTCTGACATAACCTGTCAGAGCGGCACAGACAGCCACCAACTCGAAGCTAGGAGAGCTGTGTTGATGCAACCCACTTCCCACTAATTGGTGTTTTTATAATAACACCATCTGTTTCTTAAGAAAGTCAGACTCTGTCTCTAAGAGGACACACTCTTCCAGAACTTATGAATACACCAAACAAACAATGCAGGATCTTTGGGCTGTGAGCTGCATCCACAAGGTGAAGACTATTATATCCAGTCGCTTCACTAGAAATCTGTCTGATTTTGTCTGATATCCTAAGTCAGTCAATACCTTGTTATATAAATAATTTCAACAAATGTTAATATACTAAGAAAAAGCAATGGTTGAATTACTTCACAAGATCATCCTGGGATGTTGAAGACCTGGAAATGGAGACTTTCTCTTGTATCTAACTATAGACAATACAACACACAACATAAGATTAAACAGCAAAGCAATATGTAAAAAAAATTATATATAAAATGAATATAAAGAAAAGGATAAGAAAATAATTTTGAAGAAATATAGTGACTGCATAACTAAACTACAACACAGTTTTCTTTGTTGAAGCCATTGAAACACATTTAGTTTGCTTTTAAAAACTTGTATTATATCCTTAGATCCTTTAAGAATGAAAAAAAGAAGAAGAAGAATAAGAAGAAGAACTGTGTTCTAAATCTCTTCATTCCTCACTTCACACAATGCATGAATGTGGAATGTATGTAGTTATATACATTTTAAATATAATCTCAGCACAGCTATATTACTAAACACTCTTCCAGAAGTGCAAGATATTACTTCATGCATCATTCATATAGAAATACAAACTTAGGACAGAAAACAAGTCTCATATTCAACCTTTTATACACCTTTTATTTGACTATAAACTTAATAAGTTAAAGGAAAAGCATGTGGATTATTTTGAACATAAGTGCCTAGTTGAAAGTTTATCCAGTCAGACAGATAAGAAGAATAAGAAAGAAATCGCCTGACATCTAGCGGGTGATACGCGTTACTGCAGTAGAAGACATTACCCTTTCGATGTAGTCATGTATGCCGCCACGTGCACAATGTATCCATATATGTATGTTTTTTCTATATCTGTCTGTCCGTCCGTCTGTCTAATTCTGACGCCATGCTAGTGGATGGCGCAGGTGGGAGCGTTCACGTGTGTGCGGAGTAGTCTATATCCAAGCAATGACTAAAACACTCTTGTAAGTGACCACAGACTTTTTAAATAGGATTCAATGCACATAGCTTAACGCGACGTGTTTTACACAGGCAATCTGTTACAGTGGGATCAATTCCATGGATGATTAAGCGTGATAATGAAGGTTTTTGGACATTCTCCATAGAGGCGCAGACACAGCAGCTGGTGACATTCATGAGCGCATCACAATGAATTCCCATTACTTTCAATGATCATGAAGTCTGCTTTTGGCAATGTTACAAAACGAATAAAATCGCTAAGGTTCGCCGTGCCATATGTGTGCCTGGAGAGGGGAATTAAAGTCATAATGCTTTATTCATCGTTAAAAGAGCAAGTCAAATGTGCTTGCAAACATTGTCACGTGCTATTCGTACACATTAACGTAAATACATTGAGAGATTATGAATCTTATTTATATGCACCCTCTTTTTTTAAATATTACACATCTTTATTCTTTTTTTGTTTATTTATTTCTTTCTTAAATAATTATATCAGACATATGCTATTCATATTTACGCATTAATCGCGTTAATTTTATAATTTTTATTATTTCTAGAATTTTTTATTATTAAAAAAACAATGATATTTTGTTGGGCCAAATTACTCAAATTAAAATATAAAATCATTATTTAAATATTTAAAGAACTTATTAAATACATAATAAAATTGTTACATTGTTAAAATTATTATAATTAATAATTTAATTAGTAAAAAGAAAATGTCCCTGGTACTTCATGTTAGAATTATTTTGCATCCATTTTCATTTAGCATTATCTTTAAAGGTGCACTCAAGTAATTGTTTCCTCATTAAAAAAGTTTAACTCCAAAAGACATGAAAATTTAATTTGGAATAAATGTATGTAGAAGTCATGACCACTCACATTACAATGAAGACTCCAGTCGTATCAATAACTTAATAAAAGCTGTTTTGTTCTACATGGAGAGGGTCTACACATGGGGGCTGCCATGTTAGAATCACATGACCAGCCGAATACTACTCAGTTAATCTCAGTAACCCTCCTGTTATTTGACTCTTTCATTGATTAAAGTAATCATGGCTGACTGTGGATAGGCTACTAAATATCTACAATGGCATCTGACTGCTATTTAGTTTAAAAGATGCTGCATCCAAGCCGCTAAGTGTCAGTGTAAGTCCAAAATGACACAAAGACAAAAGTTACTAAGTGTACCTTTAGGTTGATTTCTTATGTAAGCATGAGGTTCGTGTCTAGGGACGTTTCTGAGCATATGGGGCCTAAAGCTAATTCCTACTTGTTAGATCAACAATTGTTAAAATTAACAATAAAATAACAATAAATAGCTATAAATAACTACCTACAAAAAAATTATATAAAAAAAGCGACCTTGCTTTGTGAGCAACCGCTAATACCGCTTAGCTAGAGGGAACCCTGTGTCTTTTCATTGTCTTTTTCAGGGTTACGGCTGTCAACATGTCACTCAACAAAAGTAGTTGTCACCTTTCAAAGTAGGATGTCCTCTTCCATAATGACCTTCTTTTCACACAATCAATAAATTTGTTAAGGTCAATTACAGTATTTATGTCAGCCAACATTTTTTTTTTATTTTTATGCATTTGTCAGACGCTTTTATCCAAAGCGACTTACAGAGCCTTTAGGGACAATCCCCCCGGAACAACCTGGAGTAAAGTGCCTTGCTCAAGAACACAATGGTGGTGGCTGTGGGGATCGAACCAGTGACCTTCTGATTACCAGTTTACCAGTTATGTGGCTAGACCACCACATTTTATAAATGGACTAAAAGCCATAGTTGCAGTGTGGAAAAACATTTGCCTAAACTCTAACCAGAAAGTCCAAAGAAATTGATTATAAAAGGTGATGCCCACTGTCGCCAAGTAACGTGTCGAGAGCTGTAACCCTGAAAATGAAAAGAATCTAAGCACATGCTAAAATGAAAAATACAAGGGACATAATTAATAATTAAGTTAATTATTATAATCTACTTTTTTAACGATTTTGTGTATTTTATTATGTGTGTTAAATATTTTTTCAAAATTATTATTTAAAGGTTGCACTCAGTAACTTTTGTACTTGTGTCATCTTGGACTTACACTGAAACCTAGTGGCTTGGATGCTGAATCATTTCAAATTAATAGTTTTAGGGGCCTGGGTAGCTCAGCGAGTATTGACACTGACTACCACCCCTTAAGTGGTGGTTTCGAATCCAGGGTGTGCTAAGTGACTCCAGCCAGGTCTCCTAAGCAACCAAAATGGCCCGGTTGCAAGAGAAGTTTGATTCACATGGGGTAAACTCCTCGTGGTCGCGATTAGTGGTTCTCGCTCTCAATGGGGTGAGAACCAAGTAAGTTGGCCGTGGATCTCGGAGAGTAGTATGAGCCTCCATGTGCTGAGTCTCCACTGAGTCATGCACAGCGAGCCACGTGATAAGAAGGGGAGGCAACTGAGACTTGTCCTCCGCCACCCGGATTGAGGTGAGTAACTGCGCCACCACGTGAACCGACTAAGTAGTGGGAATTGGGCATTCCAAACTGGGGAGAAAAGGGGATTATAAATAAATACATTTATAAAATCACTAGTTTTCAGTTTCAGATGCCATTGTAGATATTTAGTATATACAGTCAGCCATGATTACTTTAATAATTGTTTTAATAATTGAAGTTCAAATAACAGGATGGTTACTGAGATTAAGTGAGTATTCAGCTGGTCGTGATTCTTACATGGCAGCCCCCGTGTGCAGACCCTCTCCATGTAAAATAAAACAGCTTTTATTAGGTTACTGATGTGACTGGAGTCTTCATTTTAATGTGAGTGGTCATGACTTCCTACAGATATTGCAAAAATTACAATTCATGTCTTTAGGAGTGCACCTTTAAATTAAAACTCAACCCAAAGATAATACTTATATGAAATACAAGGGACATTTAATGATTAATGTAAGATAATCAAATGTAATTTTTAACAATGTTATTATGTATTTTATTATGTATTTAAATATTTTACTGATTTCATTTTGAGTGGCCCTCCATATATTTTATTTCACCCGTAGAGGTCGCATGTAGTATATGGTTCTGCAAATAAATCTTATTTAACAAAATTATATCGAATTCAGTCTCAAGCCCTACAAATATTTTGCGAAACATATTTGACTTCTCCAGTTTTAGCTCTTAAAGTAGAGATGGGTGAAATGCCTTTGCAGACAACAACAATTAATGGCATCTTATTGGGTAAATCTAAGTGGTCAGAGTTGGGAATATGAGAAGAAAGAGTGCAATAGTTTTGGATGGAGTGTGGGGAAATTAGTAAAAGGTATGAGACTGGAAGAATTTAGATATGCTCATATAATTCTTTATCTCCAGTGCCATTGTGGGTTATGTCCCAATCAGAAGTTGATCTAAATGTATTAGAAAGAAGGCAAAAGGAAGATCCATATGAAGCTGAGGAATATGATGTAAGGGAGTATGTGGGGTCAAGATATGGGGATTATATGCACATTTATGCAGATGCTTCGAAAGATCCAAAAACAGGTCATGTGTGTTCTTCATTCATAATTCCAAAGTTAAAAGTGCATAAGAATAACAGGATTTCAGATTACTTACCAGTGTGTACTGGAGAGATGTTTGCAATAATTATGTCAATAAAGTGGATTAGTGAAGTTTAAATATCTAAGGCAATACATGCTCAGATTCTAGTTAAGCTCTAATAAATCTGAAAAAATATGATAATAGAGATTATTCAAGAATTATATTCACTTAAGCGAAATAGTAAAAAGGTACAATATTTGTGGGTTCCGGCACATATTGGGTTGAGAGGTAATGAAGAGGCAGATGTTTTAGCAAAAAAAGGCCATAGAGAGAGAGATAGTTGATATCCAGATTCCTTTTAGTGGGTCAGAATTAAAGTCAATAATCAAAAAGTATATTCTGAAATTATGGCAACAGTATTGGGACACTGACACAAAAGGTAGGCATTTTAATCTTATACAGTCTGTAGTGGGTAGGGAAGTGAAAGGATGAACTAGTAAATAAGTGTGAGCAGTTTACCATTAAAAATTTACTAAATCCAGGTAGAAACAACACCTGATATACAAATATTGTTACACTATTTGGGAAGTACAGGTTTGCACAAAATAAAATTATCTCTCTCATTTATTTTACCCCTCCATGGGGGGGCTGAGTGTGGGAACGGAGTAGGCGAATCCTCAGCCTCTATGCGGGTATAATAATTAACGGTGATTGTATGTAGGTTGGTGGAGTAAGGTAAATAGTATGTGGAGTGCCAATGGTCCATTTAGATGATAGGTGGCGGTAATGCACTTATGTGTCTGCGATCCGCCGTAAAAGAAGAAGAAGGCGCATCTTTGGCTCCATAGTAACGGCGTTCTTTCAGATTTACTTCTAACATTAGCATGAAACACAGATCGTTCTTACGATTTTAAATAAGTTATTAATTGTATAGTTTACTATATAGCTAGAACTGAATACATTTATATTGGCTTCCAGTAATCATGAGCCGCACCCCCGATGCAAGAGTGAGGTAAAAGTTATTTCGATTTGTTATGAAAGCTGGGAAGCTAACTAGCTTGCTAAACTAAGTCGTTCGAATAGCGTGTGTGTTTTTATGACTGTTATTTATTTATTTTACATTTTAAGTTAAACAAGTCTTTTTTTAAAAAAAACCAGAAACACTTAATTTGCGATATCGCTTAAACGGGATAACAATCATGGTAACTGCACTTTAAATGAGAAATAATACATTTGCTTTTCTTCACATTTCCAACGTTTGCTGTTTTAACCTATCTTTTTTGTCAAGCCAGTCTTGTCCTGTTAAGATTTAGTAGTTTCTGTATAGTAATGTTCTCTCTATTTAGTAATAGTTTCTGATTCTTCCGATATACGCGTTTTACTATATAAAACAGCAGCTTTTAAGGAATTCAATATTTACAAATGCACGTCTGTAGAGGCTGTACTACAGATAGCTTTGTAATGTACATTATTGCTATCTTACACAGTACATCAGACCATAACATTTTTAACATACTGGAGACGGAGAGCAATCACTGTTTTGTAATTCACACTGAAAACATACTTCATATTGCATGTACATTATAGGGACACCCAGACCAAGCAGATCCAGGAGAACATCACCAATGTAGAGAAGCACTTTGGAGAACTGTGCCAACTGTTTGCTGCTTATGTCCGTAAAACAGCACGACTGCGGGACAAAGCTGACCTGCTGGTCAAAGAAGTCAGGCTTTATGCTGACACAGAGACACCCAACCTAAAAATTGGATTGAAGAATTTTGCAGATCAACTGGCCAAGGTTCAGGACTACCGCCAAGCAGAGGTTTGTTTACAACCTTAATAGTATGCTTCAGCTTCTCTGTGTTTTATCATTAACATACAAACATGCAGTATTGTTTACAGGTCGAGAGGCTAGAAGTCAAAGTTATAGAGCCTTTGAAAGCTTATGGGAACATTGTCAAAACAAAACGGGTGAGTTATTTATTTATTTGTTTATTTTTCCGTAAGTCTCAGTGTTAATGTGTAGGTTAATGGGTTCTCGAAGTGCTCATTGTTTATAGTCCAAATATACAAACGATCTTATCTCAGTGATCTCATGAGGGCAGCATTGCATCACATTCCCAGTAAGCATGATGTACAATGTCTGTTGTCATAGCTTGAACCAGATGAATATAAATATATATTGCTACAGGACACTGTTCTACCAACCTTTTGTGATTTTATCCATTCTGTCTACAGGAGGACCTGAAGTTAACACAGAGTGCAAGGAACAGAGAGGCAAAGCAGATGCAGCAGTTAGAAAGGATGAGACAGAGAAACCCCTCAGACAGACAGATTATTGTATCCTTGCGGTCCAAATGTAATGATTTATTAGATTGACATAGTTTTGCAGCAGAACACTAATTCTTACTGACTTTATGATCATAGATTAAATTAGCATAATAAGAAAGATGCCCCAGTTTTTAGTCAAATTGCCTTCTAGTCATGTGTATTCTACGGAGCCCCTTAGAAGACAGGGTGGGAATTTTTAATTTCTGATATAGTTTTTTGTTCCCTCGCAATAGTTTTGCATTCGCTCGCAATACATTTACTATGGTTTTACTACAGTAACCATATTTTAACCATGATATTCATAGGGATATACCAGTAAAACGAAAACTATAGTTAAATTTGTTTTTTCATTTTGTGGGCATTATGGTTTTACAGTGCAAATACCATAGTTTAACTGGTTTTACTAATATTGTGGTAACACTTTAAAATTAGGTTTCATTTTTTAACATTAGTTAACGTGAACTAACAATTAACAATCATTTTACTGCATTTATTAATGCTGGTTAATGTTAATTTCAACATTTACTAATACATTTTAAATCAAATGTTGTACACATTAACATTAGTTAATGCACTATGAACTAACAATGATCAATTGTATTTTTATTAACTGATATCTACAGAGATTAATAAATACTGTAAAAAAAAATGTTAATTATTAGTTAATGATAACTAATGCATTTACTATGTTAACAAACGTGACCTTATAATAAAGTGCTACAAATTTTGTAGACTGTAGTAACCATAATTTTTGACAAACCATGGTTTTACAATAGTAATATTGTTGTAACTTTGAAAAGTAAGTTAAGTAACCATGGTTTTAATACAGTATAGCCTATTGTATCCATATAATAACCATGGTTTTACAATAGATTAACCATGGTTAATCCTGTGGTTACTATCGTTTTATTACACATACCATGGTATTTGTAGTTCTATCAAAATAACCACTAAATTATTATTTTTATTACTATAGTTTTTGTTTTTTGTATTATTACTATGGTTTTACTTCAAATATCAAGGTTAAAATATGGTTATTTAAGTAAAACCATGATAAATGTTTTTTGAGGGAACACAAAATTTACTGCAAGGGCATGCAAAACTATTTCAGAAAAATCCCACCTTGTCCTCTAAGGGGCTCCATAGTTTTCTAAATAATGTAAAAATAATAATAATACAAAAATAGTCACATGCCTATTTCATATTTGCCTGAAGATAGAGCATGGTGTTAGAGATATTTCCTTGACATGTTCTCCCAGTCACAGGTGGGCCTTGTATGCAACAAACGTAATACTATCTTAAAAAATACATAATTATAATGGTAACACTTTACAATAAGGTTGTATACGTTAACATTAGTTAATGCCATAGTTAAGAATTAGCAATGACCATTACTAATATAGCATTTATTAATCTTGATTAATGTTCATTTCTACATATACTAATACATGTCTAAAATTAAACGTTGTACAACTAACTCGGACATTAGTTAATGCATTTTGAACTAATGTGAACTAGCAATGAATATTAGTACAGTATAGTTATGAATGAAAATAAACCAATATTAAGAGATCAAAATAATTTATTGTTTGTTCATGATACCTAATATATTAACCGTATGTTAACTTATAGTAAAGTGTTATAATTTTTACCAAGTAGGTTCAAGAACAGCCAAACAAAAACAACCTGGCACTAATATGTCAGTTATGCTCTACTGATTTAGGGCATCTCATTGCACTAGTTAAAAACCTCTTAGCGAGCTAATGTCGAGACATGAACTCGCATCGTGTACATCTCCACAGCTCAGAATGATTTTTGCTTCTCGTTTGATTGTCTGTTGTGTCATGAAAGGCTGAGAGTGAACTCCAAAGAGCCACAATGGATGCCACACGTACGACTCGCCAGCTGGAGGAAACAATAGATGACTTTGAGATGCAGAAAATTTGTGACATTAAGGTTCCTCAGGCTACTCATTTTATTCTTTGTGCAGAAAAAACAGCTTATTTTGACCAATTTTAAAGTGTGTTACTTAAAAGTAAATGAGTATTAAGGAAGTATATTTGATATACTGTGTGTTTAAAGCAACAGTTTACTCAAGAATGAAAATTCTGTCTTTTACTTACCCTTATGTTTTTCCAAGTTCATGTTGATTTTCTTTCATCCATCAAATACAAAAGGAGTCATTTATATTAGAGTTGCTCATTGCCATACAATGAAAGTGAATAGTGACCCTTGTGATTCTGCTTAACTTCTCTTTTGGTGTGTCATGGAAGAAAGAAAGTCATACTGGTTTTAAATGACATAAGGGTGACTAAATGCTGACAGAATTTTCATTTTGGGTGAATTATCCCTTTAATTCAACAAGACACATTTTCATACATCATTTTAATAATATATAAACGAGAATGTTGGTCTCTTGTTTCCCCATGTAGAAAATCTTTGGTGAATATGTGACAGTGGAGATGGCGTTCCATGCCAAGGCTTTGGAAATTTACACAACAGCTTACCAACACATTCAGAATGTTGATGAGGAGGGAGACCTTGAGGTGAGCACTCTGCACCAGCAATGCTACCCCGGTAGTCCTGCTGGTTGGAGCTTGTCTGTCTTGATGTCTAATCACATTATATTCTTTCTCCTCTTGAGATCTCCACACTGTCAAAATGATGAAAGCTGTGGTAGCTGGAGAATGAGGCTCCCTCCAAGCCCGATTTGTTAAAGAACTTGAGAGGCATGTACAGTCAGCTGTGGAATTTTCACACTGGCTAATGCATTTATTTATGCATTCACAGTTTGACATGCCAAAACTAAATTTATTCTCAAAACTCTTTATTTTTTTTATCTTGTCTAGCTGGGAAAAGCGTCATATGAATATTGTTTCCCCAGGGGTTTTACGGGAAAGTTTCCTTGTTCTTGTCTGAACTTTGTTCACTTGTAATTTGATCTGTAAATTGTAATGGTCATATGATGGTGCATGGTGACAGGTTTATGAAGACAATTACAGAATACAGAGATATTCAGGAAGTAAATAATCTTACTGTAGTATTTAACTGGAGATAATAAAGTGAGGTGACCATGTTTGTTGGCACACCCATACCAGGAGAGTTTGTGTAAAAAAATATTTCCTTTCAAACTAAACAACATATGTTTCCGTGTTGGTAGAACAGTATGTGGCACTAGTATATGTTAAGTAATTTCTCTTTTTAATGTTTCTTATTTGAGCCCGGCTGTGCCATTGTTATTTTATTATCTGAAGAGGGTTTTAGATAGATAGCATTTGGTTCTTGATGGTCCATAGGAATTGCAGTCTACATCCCCTTTTGTTATCTTGACAGGTATTCAGGAATTCCTTGCACCCCCCTGATTACCAGTCACGGTTAGAAATAGTTCGTGCCAATTCTAAACTGTCCCTGAATCGCACTGGTACATCAATGAGTAAATCAGGAACGCTGCAGGTATGTGTTTTTTGTAAAATGGAATGGCGGTTGTGTAGTATGCCTTTTATTTATTTTAGACATTTATTTTGGTCTTTGTTTAGGGATTTTGGAAATACCATAATAATAATCCCAAATTTTAGAACAGTATACTCATAACATCATAATGTTCAAGCAATTACTTTTCTAAGTATGTGAACTTAGTATATATCACTACAGTATATGGCCAAAGCATGTGGACACCCAAACACCACGAGGTATCTTTAACAAACTCTGCTCTTCTTTTGAGGGGGTAAAATAAATAAACAATATACTTTATTAGAAATGAAAAAAATAAAAATAATTTAATTATAGTAAAAACATTTGAAGTCACCCAGAGATTACATAGAAACCAGTACTGAAACCAGTACTGATTAGAGTCTACATAAAGGCTATCATATTTTTATCATTTCACATGGTATTATTCATAAAACACAAGTGGTGAAGTTGGCTTTTCAAATGCGCTCCGTCAGTGTTCAGATACTTAATGCACATACACACATACTGGCTTCCAAATTTCTCATACCGCTTCACATTTTCTTTTCACCATAAAAGCAGATCTTTGTCCATTGGTATACATGACTCCAACAAGAAACTAATACTAATATAGTAGAATTTAAAAAGAATAAAAATATTCAAGTATTGACACACTTGGCTTTGCTTGAACACAAAGGTCTGAATCATATCTCCTCTCATCCAAAAATCTCAATGACAAACATCCACAGTGCCCCCCAGTGGACTAATTTGTAACTGTGAGATGTGGTGAGAGATTCAGAGGGAAAGTATTGTCAAAATCAGCACTGCTTACATCAGGCAAATGAAGTAAGAAAAGTATATTAAGGATATTCAAGTAGTGTAATAATCGACTAGCTGGTGCAGAATGAGTACTCGATTACTCGTGCACATCCCTAATATTATTTGGGAGTTTGTCCTCCATAACAGCTTCCACTCCTCAGGGAAGGCTTTTCACTAGATATTGGAACACGGCTGAGGGTATTTGCCCCCATTCATTTGAGAGGTGTTCAATGGGGTTCAGTTCTGGAGTTTCTGCAGACCAATCAAGTTCTGTTTAATGGATTGGTATTTCCAAATTGTTGCCATAACATTTGCATTTATGCATTTGGCAGATGCTTTTATCTAAAGCGACTTACTGTGCAATTATTACAGGGACAATCCCCCCGGAACAACCTGGAGTTAAGTGCCTTGCTCAAGGACACAATGGTGGTGGCTGTGGAGTTCGAACCAGCGACCTTCTGATTAAGGGCCCTGTGCTTTAGCCACTATGCCACCACCACTTTTCAGTTTTTATTCACTGGAAGTAAGGGGCTTAGCCAAACCTATTCATTAGAAAGGGGTGTCCAAATACTTTTGGCTGTGTAGTTAGTTTCAATAAAAACATGTTTTATTTCAATATAGTTCCATGACCATTAGAGCAAAATTATCCTCGACATGCAAATAGCGTAACATGCCATGCTTTGACAACAGAAACAGAAGATTTTCCATCAGGCAGCACTGTTGCATCTTTCTTGCTGGAGAAGTCTTGTTCTTTTTTGCCATACATCAATCTTGTTAGAATAATTCAGACTTTTGATTCTTAACTGCAATTAAAAGGCTTTTTTCTGGTGCAGTCAGGAACATCTAGCAGACAGAGGAAAAGAGATGAGGCAGAAGATGATGAGGAGGAGGAGGATGAAGATGATGATGATTTGGAAGAAGTGACAGATGATGAGCATTAAGATGACTTGTCATTGCCCTTCTGTCAAATATGTCTGATCCACAGTATTTTTAGACAGCGACATTATTGAACTCTACAGTATTTTTAATGAATAGATGACATAATTAAACTAGTACCACCAGCAATAAATGTTTTCTTGTAAATTATATATACCAGAGAACACCTTCAAAGAGGGAACAGGTATTACTTGAAATAGTTTTTCAAATGCCAACATGTGTTTTGTGTTTAAAGTGCCAAACAGTGATCAATATGGTGATTTGTTTAAAGCATGCCTTTGTAAAATCATTGTACCAATAAAGCCAGCTCTTGCATAATGGCCTATTTCATTTATCTCAAAACCATTGTTTGCATTTAAACAGAGTGTTTGCATGCATTCATCTGTTTGCAAATTGTAGATAACAAAAGACACACTATGGGTATGTTGTAAGTAGAAACAATAGTGATTCCCTGGAACTTGACCCACCCAGTGCTCTGCATTTTGTGTCTCATAGCTTTTATGTCAGTCATGAATGAGTCAGAAACAGTAACCAGTAATGCTGGTGTAACAATCACAAGCTCTGACAGGAGCAGAAGTGTAAATACAGATCATTAACATAGAAATCTGAAATTATGGTGTCGCTGTATGAAATATGACAGCATGTTGGTGTAGACAAAGATTTTTGGCAACACAAGTTGTCTGCATTGTGTATATGATAGGAAAATTGTGTCTGAGAGTTGTCCATCACTTTTCAGAGTGAACAAAGATCAGTTAAGTAATGCATGCATGTTCTAACTAGACATTTTCTGTAATGTATATGCCATATAATACAGAGTGCCATGTTGTTGTGGTTATCTAATTGTCCAAAATGCAACAATTCAGAATGTAGGCCTAAAATGAATGTGTTATTTATTATTTATACACACTATGAGATATGGCATGAAAAAAACTGTCAGAAAGAAGGCTTAGTAATACACTGTACAGTATACGAGTTTGTTTAAATCATATTACAAGTTGAAATCACGGTTTCTGAAAAGGGTCCAGTTTCAATCAGCCAATCACAAGAGAGCATCATAAATCCTTTTCTATCAGAATGAGAAGAAAAGGTGACCGCTACCATGAGTCCTGTGTCGTGCCAACAGTGAAGCATCCTGAGACCATCCATGTATGGGATTGCTTTTCATCCAAGGGAGTGGGTTCTCTCACAATTCTGCCCCAAAACACTGCCATGAATAAAGAATGGTATCAAAATGTCCCGCAAGAGCAACTTCTCCCAACGATCCAGGAGAAATTTGGTGATGATCTGTGCATTTTCCAGCATGATGGAGCACCATGTCACAAGGCAAGAGTGATAATGAAGTGGCTCGGAGAGATCCGTGGCCAAGCAACTCCCCAGATCTTAATCCCATAGAGAACCTGTGGTCAATCCTCAAAAGGCGAGCGGACAAGCAGAAGCCCACAAATTGTGATCAACTCCGAGCACTAATAAGGCAAGAATGGATCGCCATCAGTCAGGATTTGGCCCAGAAGCTGATATCCAACATGCCAGAGCGAATTGCAGAGGTTATGAAGAACAAGGGTCAACACTGTAAATATTGACTCCTTGCATATATTGAATGTTTTTGCCAATAAAAGCCTTTAAAACATATGAAACGCTTATCATTGTTTTCCAGTATACCATAGAAACTTGTTAAAAAATTATCTACAAATACTAAATCAGCAAACTTGGCAAAACACAAAATGTATGTCACTGCCAATACTTTTGGCCACGGCTGTAGTTGTGATCCAGGTCTCAGGTAGGGTATGTAATGTGCTGTCTGTATTTTGGCAGTTTACAGATGAGGTTAAAATCTGCAAGAATTTGAATATAATACAGGATATTGAATTCATATAATAAGAATATATGAATATTGAAGAATATGAAAATGTGTATAATTATCAAATCATACATAATTAATTTCTAAAAGGTCCAGAATATTAATCATGCAAAATAGTAAATTGAAGCATTGACTGGCTGATGTGCTGCACCTTTGTGAAATGAATGGTTATGGCATCTCAAAAGTCTTTGTGAGTACGTGGCATTTTTGTGACAGACGCACAAACTGACCATTCATTCAATGCCCTTGGGGACGATAATATCTGAGGACAGGATTCCCTCCTCACCCGTCTGATTCATTATTTACAGGGGCCATAATGGGAACCAGTGTGTGTTTGTGTGTGCTGTAGCGCCTGACTGTACTGAATATTAACACAACGGTTGCCTCGCAGCGGTTATAAAAGAGAAAGAGAGAAAGGCATCATAACTACAGCATGAGTCACCGTGACTCACTAAGAGAGAAGGAGATGTTGCAGGGTCTGGATATACATTCCCCAATACATGGAATCTCTCAATTCATCAAGCAAATGCAGAGGTTTGGCTGTCACTATAGGAAAAGCCTTGGTGACCTCTGCAAAGGTGTCAATGCATCTGAATTACTGTAAAATTGAAAGACGCTTCAGATGTGTCATTTAATATTGAATAACTGTTTATATTTCTGCATCTTCATTTATGTTTAATATATGCACATAGAGTATTTTTTCATTATAATGGTTTGGAATTTTTCTTTGATGAACTGAGTAGCAAGTATGTCCAAACAAGAGATTTACTGAATATAATTAACTAGTGAGATTTCATTTCAATTCAAGTGAAAGGAAAAATTAGAATTTCTCATAACTTTGACACAGACACGCATTTTGAGTTTTATGCACTATAGTAGTATTTCTAATGATAGCCTATAATTTGTATGATTCTACTAATTAATTTCTTTTCTTTTGACTTCAATCCATTAAATGATGAAGCTGGTCACAAATGGTTAACCATATACTGTGTTCTGAGTAGAAGTACCTGTACTCCAGGTTTGTTCTCTGTCACCCAGTGCTTGTTTTTGTTAATGGTTTCGACATCCGCCTTCAAAAGCATACTGCTGCCACATACAGTACAATATTGCGCAAGGGCTTATTTGAGTCTACGATGTACAATCTGCCAGAGATGCCTTGGGGTTATGAGCTTACTGCTGGCAGAAAGGAAAACAGAGGCATGTGTCAGTGTTGGTCATGGCCCATTCAGCTTTATTAAGGATATGCAAATCTGCATGGCCATGTGCGCATGTGTTTGTAAATGTATGGTTGTGTTTTCTACAGGTTGTGCAGGGGCGAATAGGTTGAAAAAGCTTCTTTATTTGTGTTGTATGAATCTTAAGAAGTAGAAAGGAGTGGCTTTGCCCACTGAAGTCAAGAAATGAGTCAAACATGTTGATTAAAAAACAGGCACTTGAAACTGTTGAATGAGGCTAGGTCAGTTATAATTAGCACACACCTACACTGCTTTGGGAGGTGACAAAAAAAATAAGCTGTCAGCAGTTCACAAAAGAGTTTCCCTCTGTCACAATAAAACACTTGGCAAGAATTTTGTCTGAAGGTTTTTAAATTCAAAATCTGTGGCAGGTCTGCAAGGAAATATATAAGTGTATTTTTGGTTTAGGAGTTCAGGAAGTTCTCACAAGGTCATAGGTGAGGAAGCCAGACCCCCAAGGGCCTTCCAAGCCAAAAAGATCCCTATCATTAAACTTGACCTTACAAGACATAAATCTTTTTCATTTGAATTATATGGCATGCAAAACCATGTTGTTTGGCTGTACAATTAAACTATAGGCTGTTATATAAGAGGAATTCATTCCCACAGCATGGAGTAACTGGTTTTACTAATATCTGTGAACAGCGCATTAATTAGGAAAATCTCCTAGGATTTATACAACAAAGAGGAATGTGTGTCCCAATACTTTATGGTCACACATGTTGTCAGCCAAGCACATTTTCAGTTTCCATCAGAGTGCTCGATCCAAAGAAACAACGTATTTCCTCAGTGGTTCCTCAGAGTTCACAGTCTGTTGTCTAACAGGTCAGGAACTGAGGAAAAATATATTTTATCATACTGAAAGTTCGATGTTTACATTCTCACATAGCTCATGATCATTACATCTTTTTCCATAAAAGGGAAGAAAGAAAGTCAAAAAAGGTTTGGAACAACATGAGGGTGAGTAAATTATGGTAGAATTTAAATTTTTGGGTGAAATATCTTTTCATTATATTATGGAAGCCAGATCGTGGCATGAAAGAAAAAAGAATAATGTAACTCTGACTTTATATTGCAAAATTGTAACTTTCTTGAAACTGATGATTTCTTGCAAGTGATATAAACTTGCACGTTCGAGATATAAAGTCGCAATTGCACATTTTAATCATGTTTTTATTGCAAGAAATAAAGTAGCAATTGCAAGTTTTATTTCAATTGCAATTGCAACATTATTTCTCACTATTTCTGCTTTATTTCTTGCAATTGCGAGAAATATAGTAGAAATAGTGAGAAATAAAGTTTTCATGTTCTCACTGCGAGAACATGACCATGACAACGTTGCGGTCGCGGCTTGCTTACAACCGTGAGCAAGCCACTCCAGCCGCCCCGTGTTGCTCCTTCTTCCCACTGGATTGAGGACGATGCGGCTGGCGATGGAGGCGATTTGGGGATTTGGGGTGCAGCTCCGCCGGGTACGCCCCCTCGGACCACCCGCACCCCAGCACGCTCGTTGATTCCCGTCCATGCTCGAGGCGGCGGCGACTTGCCTCACAGCCAGTCTGCCGATCCTCTTGCGATGGAAGCAGATGAGCTCGCCGCGGCATCGGAGGGCGTGGTATCTGATGCTGAGGACTCCTCTGGGCTGCCGCTTTCGGGCCTGAACGCCCAGGCTGAGGCCGACGCACAGATGACCGACATGCTTTCCCGGGCAGCCAACAGCGTGGGCTTGGACTGGAACCCTCCATCCTCCCCACAGCCATCACGGCTGGTTCCTGGGGTCTGGCGCCGCTCACAGCCTCGCTGTGCGTCAAGAGCGGCGCCTGTGTCTCAACCTTGCGGAAATGCATGATTCCGAGAAGGTTCGCTTCTTCAATGCGCCTATCTCCCAAGGGGGCCTTTTTGGCGACACTGTCGAGGACTTCGCAAAACAGTTCTCGATGGTAAGGAAGCAGATGGAGGCTATCAAGCATATCTTGCCACAGCACATCTCGGCCGCCTTCAGGCCTCTGAAGTCCCACACCCCATCTGCCTCTTGCCAGGTCTGTCCTCCTGCGGTGCCAGCCTCAGCTCCTGTACCATCGGAGCCCATATGCCGGTCTTTGAGAAGAAGATCATCCCGTAGGAAGCCGGCCCCCAAGAACCCCCGACAGGCTTCGAGGTGACCCTGACAGGGCAACCCATGAATGAGTTGAGTGACTCCAACCGGTCTGGCCTGGGTGAACCTACCAGCCCCACCATCGTTGCTGGGCTAGTGCGTGGTGTGTATAACATTGCCAGGTGCCCTCTGGGCCTTGGCACCCACATGGTCAATAAAAGAGGTGTTTCCTCATTCCCTGGGTCACCGCGCTCATGACGGCCAAGCGCTGGAAGTCTTTCAGGTCAACCAGTTGGACGCGAGTACCTTGCGTTCCCTCGTTCTCTATCAAGAGACAGCCGGTGAACAGGTAAGTGTTTGTCTTCCAGGTGGGGCGCCTGCTCTGCCTTGTCGCGAACCACCCTTCCCGGGCACGATAAATCCAGTTGTCCCCTTGGTGCCGCTGGCACGGAGTCTGGATACCTGGTCAGAGCTCTCCAGCCCCTCGCGGTCAGTGGTGTAGTGGTGCCTGGAGAAGTGGCTATACTCTTAATTTATGCCCCCATTTTTTTTTTTAAAGCGGCCCAGCAAAGGATGAACGCCCTGTGTTATTAACAGTGACACGTAAGACTAGACTTGCTTATTTAGTTCACGCCAAATAGTGGGTCAATAGTATTTGCACACTGTCACTTAACTTCTGCTGCTTGTCTTCACGGAGTAAGGATCATTATGAAATTAATATTAGCCACAGAAGAGGTGCAGATTTTGCAATCAATACTGGCCCAAGACCATAGGAAGAGACAACTACATAATTATGAATTTTGCGTGATCTATTCCTTATTCCTTAGTCCATCCACACATGAAAATTGGACAACTATTCTCTAACCTTGCAGGTAGTCTATGGTAGTCTTTATTGGGTGTTTTTAGGGTTTATTTGCATTTATTCACATGCGATTGCAGTGTTTCCCACAGGATTTTGTGAGACTATCGGGAGTTGACCTCCGAACCTCTAGGGGGGTTCGGGGGCATGCTCCCACATAAGAAAATTGTACTAAAAAAGTTAAATACTTCCATCTGGTGCACTTTGAGAGCAAAATAAAGAGGCTAGTGTTGTGCTCTTGTACACAGTGTTGTGCTCTTAAAGCTGCAGTAGGCAACTTTGAAATAAATTTAATTGAGAAACAGTGCCCCCAATTCTTCCCCATAACATGATGCTCTTCACCCCAGCTAGGGTTTAATTGACAGCTGTTCACAAACAGAGCCTGCCTCGCCAAAAGCGATTGGCAAAAAGTTGCTGGATTGACACTACCTGACCCACATTTTTCACTCAGAGCTTGAGTCTGTGGTGCTAATTAATCTCTCACAGGGCCTCATTAACAAGACACCATGTTTATATATAAATTTAAAAAAAATCAATGTATAAATACTATCTACTGTAGCTTTAACAATTTCATGCTAGAAAACCCCTAGAAAAGCAGGGTTAAAAACTAGGGATGTCAGTTTCAGCTTTTTATCTTTTAACGTTACCTGAGACTGCTAACGATAGCTAGCTAGTGAAGGCGTAAGCAGTGTAACGTTTTTCCAATGAACCTAGTAACGCTAACGTTAATTTATGTTAATCATCATGATTGTAACTTCGGCAGTAATATTATCTTTATTGCTCTTGTACAATGATGATGTTAAATTGTGTGTTGAGTAGTGTATAAATGCAGTAGATACATTTAATGTTAGTTAACAACCCTCTACGATCATGTTGGAGAAAAAACGTCATTGGATAGTACATTTTTGTTTTTACTCGTCAGACGTTTGACCTCATGTAAGCACAATATATGCTAACTAAAAAATATATTATGCAAAATGAGTGAGGGATCCTCTTCATATATTCACACAATATAGTATTTTGTAATTTTTATTTGATTTTGCTTTATGATTTTAATCACATTTTAGCTTTTAAAAAATGTAAAAATTTCACATTCTATCAATTTTTATGATGTCATGAAATTGCATTTTTACTAATGAGACAAGCTGTTGTCACTGTTTGAAATTTCATACATATTATTAACAAAACAATTCACAAGGTGGGAACCTAATAATGAAAATTAGAGGCTGACAATTAATTGTCATACAAATAATTGCGATTATGATGATTAATTGCCTGTTTTAGACTGTTTCACAAATATGACGATTTATTACCATACAAACTCACTATGACCCAGCCAACCAGTTTAGCTATTATATTATATTGTATTGTATTAATAGTAAAATGTGCAATAGTAAAATATTTCTTCACTTTCACACATTATTTTAAGGCTCTCTGATTAACTCACCCTTATTTCTCAAGAAGGAAGACTTTGAGATTGTGTTTCTTGCATTTGATCATCTCCACAGAAATAGAGCAGGACATCTCTGTCTCACTGCTGCACTGCGTGAATAAACCCCATTTGCATTACATGGCCGTTAATTAAAACTGGAGTCCGTTGCGTTCACAAAATTTATACGTTTATACCTTGTTTATTTTTCACGGGAGTTTGGAGAAAGTCTCTGTAGTCAGCGTGCATATCAGAGCGCTTGTGAAATGATTAATCTTCACAACTGAATGACACAAGTTCTTTTTCCTGCACTCATCAGACAGCATGCAGGGAAAGGCGAGGCTAAACCCAGCTTCACCTGTTTGTATTCAGTAAAAGGGACTCAGTGTTCGAAAGTACACAACTCTATCACTGGCGAGTGAAATGTTAATTTCATTATTGAAAGTGCGGCATAATTTTTTATGCCTCACTTTACTTGTTGCCAGTGGCTAATAACAGATGTATTTTGGTCGCACAGTGAGTAATTTACTCACGTATGTGAGTGATTTATTCGCAATGTAGAGGGCTGAGAACGTTACTTACCTCAAAGATTTGTCATCATCCTCAACCAAATAAAGAACAGAATACTCCTGTGCATATATCTTCGAGTGTGTGAGTTTACAGCAATGGGTGAGGAACTTACTGGCGTGTGAGAGAGAGAGCAAAACATAGCCTTTTATTTGATGTGTATTGTGAGACTGAGAAGTGCAAAAATATTTTGGTTCATTACGAGACCGTGGCGAGGCAAATTAGACTAGTCAATTAATGGGAAACACTGCGATTGGATTAGCTACTCGTGTTCTGGACTGTCATGTTTTTTGGCTAATGCAGGACACTACTGAATGATGTGCATCAGAGGGGATTTAGAAGTGGGTATACGCAATACAGATTTATAAAGAAGTGGGTATATGCCGTATACCTGCGTATACCCTGAACTACATCCCTGCTCAAGGTGGCTCGTCAGGACGATTTGCCTCAGCTACACGATCAATTTGCTAGATGCCTGCCCAGGTTCAGAGGCATCCTCTCCACTGCGGTGCAGGGCGAGGGTGCCTCCGTCATCTTGGCAGAGGTTGCCACCCTTTTGGCGAAGGGAGCAATAAAACCCGTCCTCATAGTCGAGTCACACAAGGGCTTTTACAGCCCTTAAATTATTGTGCCTAAGAGTGGGGGAGGGCTGCGCCCAATATTGGACCCACGTGACTTACATTGGCTTCCGTTCAGGATGCTAAAACAGAAGTGTATCCTGGCATCAGTACGACATCAGGATTGGTTTGCGGCCATTGACCTGAAGGACGTATATTTTCATGTATCGATCCTTCCTCAACACCCTTTCTTCAGTTTGCCTTTGAGGGACGAGCATACCAGAACATGGTCCTCCCCTTCGGTCTATCTCTGTCCCCTCGCATTTTTACCAAGGTCGTAGAGGCTGCCATGGCCTACGCGAAGGGCATACGCATCCTCAATTATCTCAACAACTAGCTAATCCTAGCTCACTCACTGGATCTATTGTGTGCGCACAGGGACCTTGTGCTTCAGCACCTCGACCAACTCGGGCTTCTGGTCAATCGCGAGAGGAGCAAGCTCTCACCTGTGCAGAGCATAACTTTTCTTGGTATGGATTTGGACTCGGCCACTCTCACAGCACCACGACCAAGCGTGCACGGTCAGTGCTGACCTGCATAAAAAACTTAGTAGTGGCACCAGTGAAACAATTTCAGAGGCTCTTGGGGCATATGGTATCCTTGGTGGCAGTTCTTCCCCTCGGGTTCATGCATTTGAGACCACTTCAGCACTGACTACAGACTAGAGTCCCAAGGTGGGCATGGTGCCACGGCACCCAGCGTTTGACAATCACGCCACAGTGCCGTAAGACTTTCAGCTCTTGGTCAGACCTCGCATTTCTTAAAGAATGTCTCGAGGCATGTCGTTGTCACGACAGATGCCTCAAATTCGGGCTGGGGCGCCTTGTGCAATGGGCAAGCAGTATAAGGGCTCTGGACAGGGACCCGACTCCAATGGCACATCAACTGCTTAGTGTGATGCATTTCCACTGTTCAGTTTTCCCCTCTGATGAACCCTGTGTTTCCCCTCATCAGAGCGTCAATCTGCTTCGGCCACTGTTGCTGTGTACCCTCTCTGTAGATAGAGTCCTCCCGGTGGTATCATTACACATGTTAACCTACCTCCAGTAGGATGTGGTCTCCGTAGTGCCTTCCCTCCTGGAGAGGGAAGAGCACTTCCCAGCGTTATTCTAGAAGGTGCAAATATCAGGAAAGGCCACTGCTGTAGCCTCCTTGGGAAAGTGGGTCCCCCCCTTAATGGGACTAGGGAGACGCCTTACCTAAACTTGCTGGAAGGTCACAACGTGGTTGTTCGCTCACTGCGAGGCACACAGCAGCTTGCCCATGTCCATACCTCATGACATGGTTCAGCGAATGCTGTGTTTCCTATAGGAACCCCTAGTGCACTAAATCAACAAAACATCGAGTGAGTCTCAGACAGGGAACGTCTGGGTTACTGGTGTAACCCCTGTTCCTGAATGGAGGGAACGAGACGTTGTGTCCCCCCTGCCGCGGCGCTGAACCGGCTGCTGACAAGGCCGGGACTCTCTATCGGCTCCTCAGCATCTCACAATCTCACTTAATCTCACAATTGCAAGTTTATATCATGCAATTATTCGGAATTTTGTGATATAAAGTCAGAATTAACTTTTTTATTTATTTATTTTATTCCGTGGATGGATCAAGACACCTTATTATACTGATGAATCTTAATTCATAAAGACAAGTTTAATAAAGTAGTTTCACTGCAGTCTGCTTCTATGCAAGCCAAAATGTTGCTAGGATTTCCATTGTGACACAGCTCCTCAAAATCCATACATGGGCGGTTGGCCATGGCCATGTGTCATCAGAAATAAACAGAACAGGCAGAGACATAAATTATTATGATCGTTTCAAAGGAACGGGAAAGCAAGATAGTCACTGTGGTTTGTTTTGGAAAAATTAGAGCGGTTTCCATGGAGCCATTATTTGATACCATTCCATGGTAATTAGCTTTGCTCACTGATTGCACAACATCCTCTTCAATGGCTGCGAAGTGGCCTCATCAACAGGAACGTGCCTCTATTTATGCTTACTGCCACCACAATGCCTGACCCAAACTTTAAACAGCTCATAATCAACACAGGAAACACAGCAGAGGGGGTTTTGTTGTGCAATTGCTTTTGCATTCACACAAATGAAGGGGAAGCCACTGGCATCTCATCTTTATGGTAATTGGTAAATGGTAATAAATTGTATTCATAAAAGGAAAAGTTTACCCAAAAATGAAAGTTCTGTCATAGTTTACTGGCCCTCATTTAGTTCCAAACCTGTATGTCTTTCCTATGTGGAAAGATACTAGGAAGAATGTTTGCCTCAGTTGCCATTCACTTTCATTGTATGGAATACAAAGATGCAATAAAAGGAGGCTAAAGGCTCTGATACACTCATGACGTAGTTGTTCTTCGATCTTCGAAGTAATAAAGTAATATATATACAGTAGATAATGTGTAAATTGTCATATTTACATTCTGCATGCATTCTAATGCCAACGCACTACACATGGCCATATTACGAGAAACTATTTAGCCTGAGACAGACCACTTTAATTAAAATGAATGGAAGAAATTGGAACATTCAATTTGGTGGATGTAGAAAAGGGAGTTGGGCCTTACAGGTTGTGTTTACATTTGTTATTTTATTTCATAGACTTTGGAGACGTTAAATCACATGACATGGTCCTTGAAAATGTCTTAATGCGAACTATCAAATAGATGTAGGAAAGTTCACACTGGCAAATGCTTTCAAACAACCGCAACAAACTCAAAAACACCTTTTTGGTCAGATTTATTTTAAATTAAGTCTTGCTGGTTCTTTCTTAGATTCTTAGTGTATTGGCACCTTAGCTAACAACTCATTTTATCACACAGATTTGGAACAACATGAGGGCGAGTAAATGATGAGAGAATTGCAATAAATTATTGACAATGCAACCTTGAGCTGTTTAAAACAGATCTTTGTGTTATTAAGAGGCCACTATTAGGACATAGTTCTGGTTTCCCCCAAATAACATAAACCACATAGGTCTTTATAGAGGAGCTAATAAGAGAGGATTATTGCTAAAACTACAGCATAAACCCATAGTATAACCACAGGAGTAAAGCTTATACAATTTGCAGCTTTGAGTGATGCAAGACAATGGTATGTTCAAATATACAGGTTTCATTGAACTTTCGTTATTTCATAATCAAACTATTTCCATGGGCTCTGGCTCTAATCTATTATTTTCATCAGAGAGTGCCTGGGGTTTTGTGTAAGTGTACAAGTGTCGCAGAGAGGGGCAAAAAGGGTCTGTTTGATAGGGCCGGGGTGGGGGGATTTTCCAAACCGGCACAGCTTGCTTTTGTGCCTTTTGTTTACTGCAGGTTGTTGTGAGAAGCCGTTTGAACAGTATTGGTAAAACAGTTGTGCAACTGGCCCATTTGCCCAGAGCAAATAGCAGCCTTCAAAGAAGGGGAGGCAATGCCTCATATAGAGTCTCTGCTTTTTTCCGCTTGTGTCATTGCTTTTAATCTCCTTGACTTCTGCACAATTCATAAAATTCTTAAGGTTTCAAAAGAAACGTAATACATAAAACCATCACAGACGACCCGATGTCTGCCAATGACTCACGCCCTACCCATTATAATCTTATTATGCACAATCACGTTCTTATTAATGGAATGTCTCTTCGTGAATCATTTTAGACATTGCATGAGAACTTTTAAAGGTCACCACCAAAAAGGGGTTGTTTAAATAATGTGTACATACATAGACAACCAATGTTGAGTAACTGTATTCTTGCTTGTAAAGACCTGCATTCCCAAAATACTGTGAGTCAGGCAATATAATCGAGTGAGAGAGAGAGAGAGAGTGAGAGAGAGAGAGTGAGAGAGAGAGAGAGAGAGAGAGAGAGAGTGAGAGAGAGAGAGAGAGAGAGAGAGAGAGAGTGAGAGAGAGAGAGAGTGAGAGAGAGAGAGAGAGAGAGAGAGAGAGAGAGAGAGAGAGAGAGAGAGAGAATTGCAATGCAGGAAATCCAGCATGTTATTCAATTGAAAAATAATCTTAATATAATGATGCATATAATATTTGTATTTTTTTTTTATTTAAAACAAAGGTCTGAAACAACAATATAATTGTGGGATTTAAAAAATATATATATATTATTATTAGATATTGAAAATGCAAAGTAGTGTTACTATGCAAAATACCACTTATAGATTCTACACTATTTCTACATCACAAATCAAACCTAAGGAAATTTGTGACAACAACCATTTTAACTTTATTTTAACTATATTTTCTTGCTTCAAGTGAAGGGTTAGGGTTAGGTTACGTTAGGTTTAGTGACATTCTCAAATCATGCTGGACTGAGATGGATTATCAGGTTTTGCACAAACTTGTGGAGTCCATGTCAGCTCCAGTGCTTAGTGTCATTAAAGCAAAACAGAGGAAAAGGCTATTGTTGTTATTTTTATTATGCTATTTTTTATTTTGAACATAAATTGTATTTTGATTTATAATTATTTTTGTATTAAATTAGAAAATATTGAGTGATTTTTTAGAGTTATATAAGATTTAGGGACCCCACACTTGCAATGCAATGGTGCATTTTAGAAAGCCTTTCTATAGAAACCCCAGTTGGGATGGATTATCATCTGTTCCAAGGATAGGCAAAAGAACAGGAACAGCTGGTGTAAGAGGCTGAAGCAATCCTGACCTTTCCATGGAGTGGGTCCCTTCTTTATTAAGAACAAACACTGGACTACAGAGAAAAGGCAGAAAACGTTACGTTTGTGTCAATATGACTGAGGGCAAACACATTCATATAAACATACCCTTTTTGTTATCAACAGCAGAAGGATGGCCAATGTTAAGCAGACCAGGGCCTGTTTCACATTTCCGTAGTTGGATCGCAGAAGTAGACAATTGCAAGGTAAACTTCTATAGCGTTGAATGGGAGTCAACAGCAAATATTAATTTTGCATGTCCATTTGATACAATCTAAAAGCAAAAGAAAAAATCCACTGTGCATTTCCACAACTTCCAACAAGAGGAAGAGTTTAGAGGAAAGTTTAACTGATTAACTACAAATGTAATTAAATGCAAGTACTCTAAATGTGAGTACAATGCAACAACAACTATGTACATAATAAGTACATTTGATCAAATGCTTAAGTACATAGTAGTTAAAGACACCTAATATAAAGTGGAACCCATTTTCCAAACAAAGTCTTCCACAGTATAAAGATAGAAATTAACTTTAAACGTTTCCCAAAGTCTAAGTGGGAGTGGCTAATTAACTAATTGAAATAACTAGTCAGCACATAGGTGTCATATTCATTGCAATGGGCATTAAACCCCTAAACTCAAATCTTCCACAATATTAATCGGCCGCCAGACGATGGCTATCCGCTTTGTTACAGAAATCGTGAAGCCACGTTCATGAATCACGTCAGGCCGTCAATGCCAGCGTCAAGCGCTGCTTTGAACTCCTCATGAAAAGCGCTTGCAGACAACAGCATTCTGCATTTGGTGATGGTTAAGACTTGGCGTGTTTCCGTGGTAATTAAAATGCACTTTACTTAGGCTGAAAAATATTAGATTTTTGTCACAAGTTCCATCTAGGCTAGTTTTGTACAACAAATAGCATCAAGAGCTCCATTCCCCATCACTGTATTACTGCTGAGTGGTTATTACTGCTGTGTGTTTGTGGTTTGTGTGTCAAACCTTTTAAAATAATCAAATGCATTAACATGTTAAAAAATGTAAATATAAAATTATTTGCTAGATTTAGACTGCTAAATAAGGTGAAAACACATCATCACAGTCTGCGAAAAGGGTTCAATAGCTGAAAGAGTGCATCTCTGATGTTGTTATACAGTATGCAACCTGGATTGGCTTTTGGACTTTATAGACCTTATTCATGGTAGTGCCATCATTGATTTTTAATGGGAATGACAACGAGGCTGTGAAGGATAGACTTACCATCTACTCAATGGCACGCGTGTTATAAAGCTTTGAAAAGGTCCTAGATCACATCTGATTTTCCAAAATTCATGTTGGCTGGAGTGTTTTTTGTCAACTAAATATTCTTGGAAAGATATTGTTTCAATATTTTTCTGCAGAACATTCCAAAAACACTTTAAACTGCAGTTCAGCCCACTGAAGAGTCTGTACGTCTATCCATTACAACCTTTATCATTTCTGTCAAAAATCAAAGATAACACTGCTTTAATTAAGTTCTATGCAAACAAGAGCGCTGAATCCTGCTGTAAATAATCGCAAGTAGACATGCAACGTGCTCAGTGAAATTTGTGCAGTTTTTTGTTTGAAAAATCTTTTTGATTGCCTGTTGAGAGATGAGATGTCCACGTACTGTAGGATGGAATCCCACAGATCAAGTAGTCAATTTGAGTCATACTGCATCCGTTCCTTTGTGTGACCACTAACAGGATTCTGTGTAATTTCCCTAAAACAGAGCTGCCTTTGAAAACTGTAAATTTGAAATGTAAAAATGTTCTTTTCAGCCAGTGCTCTGATTAATGCAGCAGACTACACTCTGTGGGTGAACACGCAGAGGATTTCTTTCCTTTTAATAAGCATCTCAGGTCATAACAAGCAGTTTCATTCATATTTATGTGTAACTGTCTACGCAACCAGACTAATGTTATTTCACATCCGAGGCATGTTTTATATATAAGCCAACATATATTATATATATAAGTTAACAAGGGTGCTGTCAACAGACAGTAAATCTCTCACTTTAATGGTTTAAAGTGAAAGACGTTCTTCACACTAATAATTATCTTTTCATATTCCAGTGGGTTCATGCAGTTAATTGGTCATGGAACTGCAACAACTGTTACATGATCATGAACATTTGTGTAGAGATAATAACCAAAGTTTCCACAGAAATTGTAAAATAAGATTTTTTTCCTTACAATATTTTTCCTTGAACAATGTTTAGGGCAGAACTGTGTTTGAATGCAGACACAACTGGAATTTTTTTTTACGCCAGGCAAAAGCTGCTTAGTTTCACAGCCAATTGAATGTTTATGAAATTATTAATTCACTGTAATTTTTTTACATTAAAATTTAGCACCCAATCAACTAGGAGGGGGTTTAACTTATTTGATTATTGGAGGGGGATAACTCAGGTCATGAACAAAATCACCTGAGGCTTACAAGATCAGCTGACCACTTACAGTCCAAGAATCTCCTGTCATAAGACATGCATCAAAGTGATGTAAACAAAGCCATATATTCAAGCCAAAACATATCCTGTAAACAGGAGATGTCCAGTAACAGATAGACAGTAATTAAGTGTGCTTGGCATCAGACCTGAAGGACACCAGAGAGCATGGAGGATACACAGTGTAATAGAGCACACACTGGAGCTCTGCTTTGTGTCCCTTTGCCTTTGTTCTGAGCATTTGTTTGGACAGGATGTAGAGGGTCGTCTGGAGGAAATCAACCCAGTGTTTATTGCCCATCCCCAGTCCTTTTGAGGGCTTTTTGAGCATGGAAGGTCATGAAGAGGAAACCACTGGCTCTGATTCTGAGTCAAAGACCTACACATGTCCAATCATGGTAATATCTCTTTGGCATGAGATACAAAATTAACCAGAAGTCAAAGTCAAGGAGAAGAAAGCAGAGAGTTCAGCAAATTTCTAAGTCAAGCTATCACCGTTGGTGTTCATGAAGTCTGGGTAGATGTCATTTTAAATGAGACGTGAATGAAACAAGGCTGTGAGGGATAGATGTATAGTCCTTTCAATGGCTTGAAGAGCCCAAAAATGACTTGACTTGCACAGTTTTCTGTCATGTGTTGACATATTTCCTGTAGAGCTCAACAGTCTCCTCCCACTTTTTTTTTATTGGTTCCGGAAGTATTTTCGCATGTTTCTCACCCATACTTATCATATTGCTTCTGAAGACATGGATTCAACTACTTAAGTAATATGGATTACTTTTATTCTGCATTTATATGCTTTTTGGACCTTCAAAATTCTTGTCACCATTCACTTGCATTGTATGGACCTACAGAGCTGAAATATTCTTCTAAAAATCTTTGTGTTCAGCAGAAGAAAGAAAATCATACACATCTGGGATGGCATGAGGTTGAGTAAATGTTGAGAACATTTTCCCTTTTGGGTGAACTAACCCTTTGAGCACCAGGTCAGGTCTAATTTCCTCAACCCATGGTTTCATCGATTGAACAATCGACACCAAGGTACAACCATTTGAACAGACAGTACACCTATCTCTCACAGCCTTGTCTTCATTTGTGTTAAATTAAATATGGCATCTACCCCGACCAAGGGCTATTTTGGAGAGAGAAAGGTTCCCACATAAGCCTTTTTAGGTTGACCTATTTGGATATCCTGTTTTTTCTGGTTTAAGCTTGTGAGCGTAACAGGCTTCATGCAGAACATGAAGCCAAACTTTATAAAACATCTTTACATCTTCTGAATATGATCTAAAAAGGTTTCTGACAGACCTATAGATGAGCACTGTTGCCTATTATTTTAACTCTTTTCTTTCATCATGAGTGTTGCAGATGCTGGCATGTTATATTGCCTTGTTCTCCCATCAAGCAAGTGTCCGAGAAGTAGTAGGGGAATATCTCTTCTCCTCGGCCAGCTCTGGCTGTTTCCATTAACCTTCCAAACTGATGAAAATATTTACTCCTGAATACCAAGAGGATAATTTCCCGTCTCTGATTTTGTTCCAGAGGCATCTGGACTGTGTTAAGGGCTTTTGTGTGAGTTGGCAAAACCTGAGGAATGTCTGCTCAGTCAACCCCTAAACCCAGAATGACCCTTCATGACATTGAGACGTCATTGTTTGCTTTACCAAGAAATCATGTTATAAATCATAATAATAATTTGAATAGAGTGAATTGTTCGTAAAAGGCACTAAACTGCCTTGAGCGTACAAAGCAGCTGTCATGGCATGAAAAAATATTACTTTCACTTTCATCGCATCTTTTTCCTTTTCCAAACAGTGAACGATGATTGACGCTGTCATTCTGCTTACATCCCCTTTTGTTTTCCACAGCAGAAAAAAGGCCATACACCATGCACATTTTATTTTTTTATTTTTAGGTGAACTATCCATTTAAGGAATACAGTAGAAATATGTGGTTTATTCTAAGTTCAATAACATGCTAAACTATGCAGAGCTGGCTGTCAGGCAATAGCACAGATGCTACTTATGAGCTTTTTCTCCAGCCATTTATCAAGCACAGTGTGTCCAAAAACACCCAGGCCTCTTCATTGCTTCAGAGAGTAGAATTGCTAATTCTCCTTTGGACTGAAGCAGAAGATATTAGATCTTGTCTGTTTTGTTCCTCTCAGTATGGGGAGATAGAGTATCATCCATATTGGGCTATGCTTGCCTTTGTCCTGGCTTGTTTAAATTCCATGAAGATATCATTCACAGCCCCATTACATATTACTTGCCTATTGTGGGAAATTTGGCACTCTGTAGCGATGTGTTGCTGTCAGTGAGGCAATTTACATAATATGTTTGTTTTTGGTGTCAGCAAGAGCTGTCTGAAAGCTTTCATCATCCTGTTTATCATGAAACTAATCACATCCTCATCCTTGTGAGACATACAGCATGCAATTTATGGGGGGTCTATTGTTTTTAATTGTAGATATTAACAGCGTTTTCAAACAATGCTTTAGTATTCATCTGAATGGTATCCATAGCAAAATATTGTGTTTGAGCATGTTTGCACGCACGTTCACAAAACATGACAATTATGCAACTCATTATTACAGTATTATAGATTTACATTTTACATTTCACTTTTTATGTGTCTCATTTCCTGTTGATATGAACACATATGGCGAACATTCTGGGACCTTTAAGGAACGTTCACTTCCAGTCCTTTGAACGTCCTTTTCATTTTACTTTAAAAAGAACCTCGGACTTGTCAACATTGAGACGCATAGTCATTATTGTTCGTAATGAACGTCTACATTTTACCACTATCCATTTGGGACCCGTAGCAAATGTGCAAAATGTCTTGGGAATGTCCTGCATTGAACGTTACAAAATTAAGCAAATGCAGACCTGAGGTGATGTTGTCAAATGGCCAGGGGGCGTTCCCTGTTTGCTGGGAAACCTAATCTAAAATATAACTTGCTTTTTGTGTCACTCACTGGATATTTCACCTTAGAACTTCCACTATACATGTAAGGAGCCAAGTAATATTTTGTAAAGATGACGTCACACAAAAGATCATCACAAAACAGCTAGGGCACCCAAAGACTATTTGTGTTGCACGAGACAAACCCACATAGATTGTGACCTAAACATTACCTACAGAAATTTTTGAACCTCCTTCAAAACATCAAACCACCTTAAAGTCACTGTATGATTAGCACAATGCTATATTCAAAATAAATTTGGCTAATTTCTCTCTTTGCTCCTCATATGGCATGTGCATCTCTGTGTCCTGAAAGCATCACGACTCGAGAGCTCTCCATCAGGCGAGTGAGAGTTCTGACAGGTCCAGGGAACAACAGCGGGTACATCAACATGCCAATGACCCAAAGTGGTGGGCATGACAGATCACGCTGCAGCCTATTATTATAACACATTACCATTAATAATGCATGTTTCCTGCTCTTAATTACCTCCGCCTACATACTAACATAACACATTCCTCTCAGCACTCACTTAATTCATGCTACCTCAACAAGTACAAACTAGTACAAAAGACCCTGAACACAATGCTTGGCAATACATTCTAACAAGTTCATGTCTATGGAAATAAAGCTTGCATAACCCCTGCACACCTCTGAATAAAGCTGAAAGGGGTAATTCTTTTGTACTGAAGTTGAGAAAGAGCTAGGTTTATTGTATGCCACACTTTAGAAATGAAATGATCAGTCTCCACTGACATTAGGTTGTGCTGGGAATATTATGACTGTCTTCATATCCTCAGGTCAACTAAAAGTAAATGGGCATGAGACATTTTGTATGTGTGTATTTTAACATTAGCGGCACAAAACCAAATTGCAGGAATGAAATACTTTTCTTTAGCTATAATTGGTCTGTGTTTACCGAAATGTAAAACATTGCCCCCAGTGGTCAAAGTGGTAACTGTTGTTGGGCGTGTGTGCTCCATTTTAGGAGATGTCCACGGCGGGTGCCAAAAGCGAGTTGTGAATCGAGTGGTTTTCAGCTGTACAGGATGTAATTCAGTGAGGAGGAATGCATATTTTATAAACGTAACCCCAAGTCAACCTCCACACTTAAACAGAACCGTCAGTGGAGTAAAAATGTAATGTTAGAGGGGAAAACGCAACCTCCAAATCAAGCATGTTACTGATAATGCAAACACGATTATTTGCTGGTTTCCTCACGGGATCCGAACTTGGGTCTCACACGCTGCTAATACAACATGCTCCGGTCGCTCCACAAGGAAAGGGGTACACACTAGAGCTGATTCATAAATGTCTTATAGGAGATGGCGCTTGTCGGTGCCTCAGCATAACGTGGCTGATCGTAGGGTACCGGAACTCTCTGAAAAAAAACAGTCTGACTTCTTGTGAGATCAGGTTGGTTTTAAACAGGTTTCCAGAAAACACCCCATGCCTCCATTGATAGTCCCATTCCATACTTATGCCATTTATTGAATTAATGTTACTATGTCTGGCTGGTCAGGATGCTCAAATAAAAAGGGAAATGTCTTAATAATGCCACAGTGTTTACATTTTTGGAGGGAATCAGTCAGCAATGCTTACTTATTGTTGCCGTTGCACATTAACTTGGATAGAAGAAAGTATATTAGCATTGAACAAATCTTCCTTGGCGTTATGCCATAATTTCTCAGAAATTATTGCTCTTTCCTTTCACCGTATTATTGGAGTAAATCTCCTCTGTTCCAATACTGTAACGAATGAGGTCGGAGTCAGACAAGGGATGAGGATCCAAATGCGGATTTATTTGATTAAAGGAAACAAACAGGCATGAATAAACAAAACTACCACGATGGGCAAATGAAAACAAAACACGAAAACACAGGAACTGGAACACGGGAACACAGGCATGGGAGCGAGCACAAACTACGTACAACAGCATTCAACGACAGACAAGGACTAAACCAAAAACCAGGATATAAATACAAAAACATGGGAAAAAGGGGCCAATGAACAAACAGAACACAAACTAGGTGACAAGGTGATTAACAGAAACCAAAGGCAAATTAACAAGGGCAGGTGAAAACAATGAACAGTGAACATGAGGGAAAACAAGACTATGGAGGTACAAGGGTGACAAGTGAAAACTAAGGAATATCAATAGTGACAAAATTACAAACAAAAGGGCAACAGTGAGACAAGACAGGGTAACCAATACATAGCCCCCTCAAGGATCGTATACCAGACGATCAACAAAACTAAAAAAACAGGAAGAACAACTGACAAATGACAGGGGGCACAAAGGGCAGACAGGCAGTCCAGGGGGCAACGAGAGGCAGACCGGCAGTCCGGGGGGCGACGAGAGGCAGGCAGGCAGTCCAGGGAGCAACGAGGGGCGGACAGGCAGGCCAAGGGGGGCACAAGGGACACGGAGACAGACAAAGGAGGGCGAGAGGGCAGATTAGCAGTCTCTGGGGGTGTGTGCTGGGAACCAGGTCGGGTGGCCTGGGAAGCTTCCACCGGGTAGGGGCGGGTTTAGGTGGACTGGGAGATGGCCGCAGAGCAGGGGCCGGTTCGGGGGGCCTGGGAGGTGGCCACAGGACAGAGGCCTGTTTGGATGGCCTGGGAGCTGGCCACAAGGCAAGGGGACCTGGGAGGTGGCCATCGGACAGGGACAGGTCCAAGAGGCCTGGGAGGCAACCTCAGGACAGGGGCAGGTCCCGGAGGCGGAGCTGAGAGGGGCTCTGGAGACGAAGCTGTGGGAGGTTCTGGAGGCCCAGGAGGCGGAGCCAAGGGAGGCGGACCCATGGAAAGCTCTGGAGGAGCAGGAGGCAAAGCTGGGGGAGGCTCTGGGAGCTCAGGAGGCGTGGCTGAGGGAGGCTCAGGAGGCGGGGCTGAGGGAGGCTCAGGAGGTGGGGCTGAGGGAGGCTCAGGAGGCGGGGCTGAGGGAGGCTCAGGAGGCGGGGCTGAGGGAGGCCTAGGAGGTGGAGCCGAGGATGGCTCAGGAGGTGGAGCCGAGGGCGGTGGCGCCGTAGGCAGTTCTAGAGGCGGAGGCCTGGAAGGCTCCAGGGACGGAGCCGAGGAAGGCTCAGGAGACGGAGCCGCAGGAAGGCTCAGGAGACGGAGCCGCAGGAAGGCTCAGGAGACGGAGCCGCAGGAAGGCTCGGGAGGCGGAGCCCTAGGAGGCTCGGGAGGCGGAGCCCTAGGAGGCTCGGGAGGCGGAGCCCTAGGAGGCGTCGAAGGCTCGGGTGGCTCAAGAGGCGGAGCCGTAGGAGGCTCTGGAGGCGGAGCCCTGGAAGGCCCGAGAGGCGGAGCCCTGGAAGGCCCGAGAGGCTTGAGGGGCGGTGCCCTGGGAGGCTCGAGAGGCTTGAGGGGCAGAGCCCTGGGAGGCTCGAGAGGCTTGAGGGGCGGAGCCCTGGGAGGCTCGAGAGGCGGAGCCCTGGGAGGCTCGAGAGGCTTGAGGGGCGGAGCCCTGGGAGGCTCGAGAGGCTTGAGGGGCGGAGCCCTGGGAGGCTCGAGAGGCTTGAGGGGCGGAGCCCTGGAAGGCTCGGGAGGAGGAGCCCTGGAAGGCTCGAGAGGTGCTGGCTCTAGGATGGGCACGACCACTGGCGCTGGCTCTTGGACGGACCTGGCTACTGGCGCTGGCTCAGGGACGGTCGACGCCACAGGCGCTGGCTCAGGGACGGTCGACGCCACAGGCGCTGGCTCAGGGACGGTCGACGCCACAGGCGCTGGCTCAGGGACGGTCGACGCCACAGGCGCTGGCTCAGGGACGTTTGAGGCTAACGGCACTGGTTCATTGACGTCTGAGGCTACAGGCACTGGCTCGGGGACGGTCGAGGGCTCAGGCTAGCTCACAGTGACATGCGAGGGCTCTAGCTCGCTCACTGTGGCTGACGAGGACTCAGGCTCGCTCACAGTGACATGCATGGGCTTTAGCTCGCTCACCGTGACATGCGTGGGCTCTGGCTCCCAGACCGGGGCTGGCGCGGGCCGGGAGGTGGAAGCCCGTCTTCTCTCCCTCCTCCGGGCAGACGAAGTGGGCCGCGCTGGCTCATGGAAGGCGACTGGCGACGCTGGAACGCTGTTCCTGGTCGGCGTGACTTCGGGCTCGCTGGCCAGGGCAGGCGTAGGCTCTGGCTTGCAGACCGGTGTAGGCGTGACAGGAGGAGCCCCGGACGGCTGAAGGGTCTCCACAGTGGGTGGAGAGGTAGGGTCCTTCTCGGCGAAGCCCACGGTGTACGGCGAGCCGCAGACCAGTAAGGTCGCCTCTAGGAAGTCGTGGAGAGTCCAATCACACGTAGCCGGCGACAAACGCTCCCTGAGCGAACCGTGTAAAGTGTCCCTGAAGAAAACCACCAGGGCTGAGTCCGGGAAGTCCGTGAACTTCGCCAGCGCGAGGAAGATCGCTGATGTGGTCTTCAACAGGGCGGTCCTCTTGTTTGAGGCTGAGCAACCGGTAGTTGGCCCGAATAACCGCTGGATCCATTGTGGGGTCTGTCGTTCTGTAACGAATGAGGTCGGAGTCAGACAAGGGATGAGGATCCAAATGCAGGTTTATTTGATTAAAGGAAACAAACAGGCATGAATAAACAAAACTACCACGATGGGCAAATGAAAACAAAACACAGGAACTGGAACACGGCAACACAGGCATGGGAGCGAGCACAAACTACATACAACAGCATTCAACGACAGACAAGGACTAAACCAAAAACCAGGATATAAATACAAAAACATGGGAAAAAGGGGCCAATGAACAAACAGAACACAAACTAGGTGACAAGGTGATTAACAGAAACCAAAGGCAAATTAACAAGGGCAGGTGAAAACAATGAACAGTGAACACGAGGGAAAACAAGACTATGGAGGTACAAGGGTGACAAAAGTGAAAACTAAGGAATAACAAAAGTGACAAAATTACAAACAAAGGGCAACAGTGAGACAAGACAGGGTAACCGTTACAAATACAATGCTGAGGGCCATTGAAATCCTGTTATATGTGCATAATATGCTGCAATTAAATCATTTTTTATAATTTCAGTAAAGTTGACTCACTCTTGATGGCTGAAAGCTTTTGAAAGGATTCACACCAATGGACTCAAGAAGAGTGTAAACTGTAAGCCTGTATTTTAGAGGCATTAAAGCGGTTTTAATATACGAACATTTGCTGAAGGTTCCCCTTTTCTATTTCGTTGCGTAATGGGATTAAAATATCCATTACAAGTCTGTCATTTTCAAAACTGCAAAAAAGATTAGCAAACACATGATTAAAGGGATAGCTCACCCCAAAATGAAAATTCGATCATCATTTACTCACCCTCATGTTGTTTCAAACCCCTATTACTTTCTTTCTTCCAAGGAATACAAAAGGAGATTTTTTTCCATGAAAGTGAATAATCACTTAAGACCAAAGTACTGTATACTTCAGTCAGACAGTATGCGTGACACAAATTTTGTCATCAGCAAAGTGCTCAAGCACTGAATGCGCATAACCCAATATTCTAACCACGTGTCTGTGAACACGCAGAATGCATGTGCGCCTGGAATTATTTGCACTATTTAGAGGGTCCACAAGTAGTCAACACTCACATTTGAGTAATTGCTGTCATGAAGAAGCGCTAGAAGAAGATATAATCGCCACAAAACAACAGGGGACGAATGTGGAAACAAAAACAATGGATTTGTACAACAAGAAGATCAGGAGATACTTGCATTTGTATAATTTGAGTCTGAAGGAATATAAACACATCTTTATATTTAAATAGTCCAGTATCTCATAGAAGTGTGTTTCATGGAAGAATGAATGCCATACAGAATGATAATCATGACCATATTTATTTATTTTTTCTGGGTAAACTATCACTTTAAAGTCCACTTTGCAGTCCTCACAGACATTGCCCTCACCATTTAACCTCTCATTTAGGTAACAGTTGAGATTCTCAGCACAGCTCCACATTCCAAACCTCGTTCTTAAGGTCATACAAAAGTAAGCAGCTGAGCCCTGCCTCTCTGAATGACTGTACTTTTATTGACTTGACTGAAATGGGAAACTGGCGTCTGCATGGTGAAGAGAACTGCCCTTAGCCACCACATCACTCATTATTTCCTCAAGCTGACATAATGAAGTCTGAATCATCATGAATTTTTGTTGATGATAACACTCACTACAACAAACTCTTCGGTACCCTGTGGACTAACTGGATCCTGAGAAACAAAGTGTAACAAGACTTTCAAAACACTATACATTACATCTCAGGGCAAAAGTTCACAGTAGGAAAACAGAAGCTGCATGGAAACTTGATGATGGTTCAACTTGGACTGTTAGAAATTTGATACTGTTTGAACTGTGAAATGTTTACAAGACAGTTTGAGTGGTGCTCATTGTGAGCCAATGTGGCTGAACATATTATGTTTTGAAAACCATTATTTCAAAATCATTCCACTTGAGATTTTATTAGCCTAGCAGTAGATGTATTTCGCTAGGCAACACTTCAGTAGTTCCTGCGCACAGCTGGGACTAAACCAAAGCCACTGAAGAGGAAAGTCTTGTCTGTGATTGACTTACTGTGGTGTTGTCTGTTTCAAAATCTGCTAACTTAAGCCCTTGACCTTCCTGACCTCCAGCGGAATGATAACACTCTTTGACAGTTTCCAAGAAGACTGTACTAGTCTATACTTCTAATACAGTTGTAACCATTACAGTTGAATAACAATGAAAACAATGACTCTTATTCACAAATTATGAAGTCCTAAACACTTTTGCTCTGTTCAACATACAATGCTATCTATACGGAAGTATGTAACTTTTCTGTTAAAATACTTTCTCCTATCCCAGCTTTATATCCAGAGACAATTATAAGTGAGCCATTTAAAGGTTAATTTTCTAGAAAACTGTCACACTGTGTCTCAGAGGTGCTATAAAAATTGCTCTGATTGTTTTGTGCGACGCTCTTAGGCACACACTGACAACGTTACTCAACCAATGGTGTGAGCTGGGGGCGGGACTAGTAGCGGTTTTAACCACCATGCAATTTCTTGGGGCCCCGGATGTCAGGGGAGCCCCAGCCCCAGTAGGAAAGCTCCACAAAAAAATGCTTGAGGGGTAACATGATGTTCAGGGTACATGCGCAAATACGCTGTTGTCAGTGCTCTTAGAGCGTTTAACGTTAGAAGCCCCCAGGGTCAGGACAGGTACGTTTTTTAAGTAGGGTTCGGGTTTGTAATTTATGAAAAATAAATAAATAGACATAGATATGCGCGAAGCACAGATATGTGTGAACGGATGAGTTAGAGGTCATCCACACCGAACGTGTTTTTGCCTGCGTCTGCTCTGTTTTTCCATTATTTTCCTGTGTAAACGCGCTGGATTAATGTCCATACATGCTGCACCGTGTCTCGCTGTTTCTTCAGTGTCTCACGGAGGACTGGCACATTTTTAGATACTGTGTCTAGTTAATAAGAACTTCAGGTTTTAAAAATGCATGCAGAGACAACTGTGTTCTGTTAATAATATTCATAAATAACAACTGAATTCCAAAATGTTACTGGGTGAAGTAGTAGGTTTTGTTTACACTCTCCAGAAAAAAATATTCTTACAATTAGTTTACTAGTCTCTGTATATTAAGCTGGAGTTGGAGATAGTATTTTAATATAGACAAACTTTTACACACATCACCTTGAAATATAATATTTATGGGAAAGTTAAACGAATGTTTACATGCCAAATTGTAGTCTTATCAAGTGATTTAAGTTTTTTCCTTGCATGAGTAATCCTACAGCTTTCTATAAACCTTTTGGACCATGTTTACCATTCAAAACATTTCCCCATTTTGACAGTCATATGCATGGTTAAAGTTCAGCCACAATTATGATGTAGCATTACTGTCAAGGCCAGATTCACCAGTGATTTACTTTTTCCAGCCAGTGTTTAGACTATCTATGGAGAATTTACACCTGTTCCTGGCTGAGCACAGTATGATTTGAATCTCAAGAATTTCTCAAGATCAGTTTCCTTTGTCTTTGCTACTGGCAATGAGTCAGCTGATTACAGTGGAAAAGAGTGCTCTTAGGACTCTCAAGCTAGAAAGACCTCAAATAGCCATGTTCTCTAAATCGTATGCAAACACAACACAAATATTGTCCAGTGTGGTTTCTGTGACACCTGTTTATGTCATAACAAAGCAGAAGTAGATATTTCCCATGCTCAGAGAGAAGGTTGTTTTACTCTAAAGGGAGAGGAAGCGTAGAAAACCTGTTCTGTTCCTGCTTAACAACATGACAAAAGCACACATCAGATTCTGAGTCATCATTGAGATATTCTACTGTCAAAAAAAAACAAAAAACATTACTACTAAAAATAATCAGTATTAAATCCTCATCCTGGCTGTGTTGGAACTCCAAACCCGAAGGCCTCATCGTCTACAGTATTCTACGATGCATTCTGAAATATTCCACACTTTTTTGTTGGAACTGCAGGAACCTTCCTCTTATCCCCTTCCTCAAAAATATTGACAGTGTAATGTAGTCTCCCCTCACAATCATTTTAATGGGCACATATTTTCCTTTCTTTTGGGCATTGATAGCCCACTAAAAATACCTGTTTATCTTTCTCATTAATTACAATCTGATAATGATCTGGTATTTAAAGCATCAAAAACAGTCTGCATTCTCTTGAGTCTATTCTAAAATAGCCCTCTGGTTGGCGAAACAGGTGCTTGCTCTACCAAATTAAGCATTGACAATGGGGACAAAGGTTCCAAAGTGACTTTGTGGGGCATACAGTAATTTTTACATGATTACAAATTTGATCCTGGTCACACATTTTATTTTTCCATCACAATGTGTCAACTGTCTTGTGTGCCCTGAAGGCTGGTAAACTATTTCCTAAAGTATAATGGGCTACAGGACATAGTAGAGGCTCAAATTGATTTTGTGAGTCATTTGCAGTTTTGCAAGATTCCTTTTGACCTCTTTTTATGTATGAACCCTTCAGTTTAAATTAAACAAACATCCCTTTGTAGAAAAATCTATGGATATTTTACAAAGGGCAAAACCACTCCCTTGTCTTTCTCTTTATGGCGATGACTCATCAGCACATTATCAAATATGAACTGCAAATATAGAGTACAACACCCGATCGCTCAGACACTGACCTTTTTTACCAAGCAGTTATGGAGAGAAGGCAAATATATGTCATTATGGTTGACACACATTTAACATATTGGTGAGAAAATAAGCACAGGCTTAGTGCAACTAATGAACACAACATAGACGGAATGTCGAAATAAAGTTAATCATTGCCAGCCACGTGTTTTGATGTAGAGGGAAAAATATGAATGCATAAAGTTATTTGGATTACACAATGTCGAACATATGGAGTAATTTGTGCAAGTACACAACATTTACAAAATTGTACAAGAATGTAGAGTCCAACTTTTCATGAACATGACTAAAATCCTTTGCGTGCTGCTTTTCTTGACTTCTGAGGTGGAAAAAAGAAAGTCTAGCGTTATAGTTTCTGGAAGTGGGTTGAGTAGCATGTGCCGAATGCTCCGTGAATGTGTCACTAAAGACTCTGAACCGGGCATAGTTCCAGCAGCATTGGGAAGCCCGATTCATTTGAGCGAATCGGTTCGTCCGGACGGTTCGTTTAAAAGAAATGGTTCGATAAAACCGATTCACCAATTCTTTTGAGTCATCCGTCAAAAAGGTGTCACCTGAAGTTTCAAATTAGTTGTAAAATATATTTTTTCTTAAACATTGCTCTTTATCGCTATGTTTTCGAATCAAGGATCGTCAATGACACAAATGCTGTGTTGTTTATGCTTCCATGTCACCTCAGTTTTTAGTGGAGTGATTTACAAACGCTTGTTGGTTCGAACGAATCATTAAAACATTTTATTTTGTAGTAAATTTTATTTTACTTAAATATTCCTCTTTATCGCTATTTTTTCAATTAGATTACTGACATATGACACAAATACTGTGTTGTTTAAACTTCTAGCAATCATTTCATCTCACAATTCTCCATGACAGTGGAGCGATTCACAAACTCTCGTCGGTTCGAACAGATCAAAAAGAACCAGTTCAAAAGAACGACTCGTTAGCGAATCAGATTTCACCACGGTTGAAAGTAGAGCTCAGACAAAAGCATCAGTAGTTCATTGAGACAGATCACCCTTCAGGGGCTTTAATTCAACATTGCTTCTTCTTACAGCATCTTTCGTTCAAGCCACTGTTCTCCAACGAGCTATAAATTGCTAAATGCAAAAGCTGAAAAAAGGATGGATAAACGGAACGGCAAATTCATGATACACACACTTTTTGTGCATTTATTTCCATTGATTAGGAACTAGGATCTTCTCGTTTTGCAGCGCGGGGCACACATCTTTTTCTGGAAATATGTGTATGTGAGATTAGTCGGATAGTCCGACTCACGGACTCTGTTAGAGAACTGTCTGTTTTAGGTTCATTGTAGTTTGTAAGCATGAGTGTGCAGTGGATTCATAATCCGGTACCGGGAAGACACGGACACAAGCGCTTTGACACGGACGAGCCTGTGGCCAAATGTCCTAGGCTCAGCGAGTCTTCGGCTGATGCGGGTCTTTTGGTTTCCTCGCCGGGATCTCCGGTCAGCGGAGCTCCTCTGAGCGTCACTCCAACCCACCAGGGTCCCACTCGCATCGGGCAGTTCCTGCTGGTTCCACTGACCGATCGACCGGGGGTGCACAGCGCTTTAGACATGGACACAGGAGAGGAACTGGTCTGCAAAGTAAGTGACATACAATAATGTACACAACCCATTTACGTTGAGACCTAGCAAAAATTATCATGTATTTATTTATTCATTTATTTATAACATCATTACTGTATTTGGTACATAAAACGAATTACAAATGTATATTTATATTTCATAATTTTTTTAATTATTATAAGCCTTATAATATTTAGTATCACATTAAAGCCGGACCTTCACATAAGTGTCATAAAGGCAATGACAAATAATTGCATGCTATATTAATTTAAGCACTAGTGTTGTGTTTTTGAATTTGTATTTTGGTTTCATTGACTTACCCTCTCAAAACTTAAATTAAAATGTGAACACGGGTATTTTATTGCCATCTGCAGGTGTTTGATATGAGCCAATACCAGCAGAAGATAAGCTCCTACAGCATGCTGTCAAAGCACAAGAACATTGCACAGATCAAAGACATAGTTCTTGGGGAGCGCAAAGCCTATGTGTTCGAGGAGAAGGATTTTGGCGACATGCACACCTTTGTAAAGAGCAGCAAGAGGCTTCCTGAAGACCTGGCCTCCAAGCTTTTCTTCCAGGTGGCATCCGCAGTGAACCACTGCCATCAAGTTGGCATTGTTTTGGGGGACCTCAAGCTTCGCAAGTTTGTGTTCTCAAATGAGAAAAGGTGAGAGTCATTGTTATAAATAAACATGTGTGTGCACAAACTTAGCTATTGTTTGGGGATAAAATTGTACCCAAAAGAAGGGATGCACCTATGTATTGGTTGCCGATATTTGTTGGCCAATTATTGACAAAATTAAAACCATTGGGTATCGGTTATAAGCATGAAAACGTTCATATGAAAAAACGATAGTGCATTAAAAATTAATTATCATCACACTTTGTTAAAACTCTGTGAATTCACATGCATGATCCAGAAATAAGCACTCAGAAGAACATATAATATTAAATTTTTATTCTTTCTCGTTTTCACGTTAATGTGGAAAAACTGCCATAAGTTGACATGGCAGTTGTGAGCATGCCTTCGACTTACCTTCAGGCTACATGATGAGGCAAACCATACAAAAGCAGACTTTGACCATTAATGCTGCATTTAAGATTGAAATCACAATATGGCCTTGCGTGATTACCAGGGCTGGACTGGTAATCTGGCATACAAGGCATTTTCCCGGTGGGCCGACACACTTTGAGGCCAATCAGGTGCGGACTGGCCATTGGGAGAACCGAACAGGCTGGTGGGTCGGCCACTAAATGGGCCAAATGGGTCACGATAAGCTAAAATGAATCACCGCGTTATGCAGAATGGACCACAAAAGTGCGAAAGCATAGCGAACACCCAATGACTCACAAAATCAATTTGAGCCTCTACCATGTCCTGTAGCCCATGTCCTGCTATGTAAAATCAGGGCCGATTTCTCTTCCCAGTCCAGCCCTGGTGATTACTAAAACTTAAAAGGCTGTGTTTGCTTTCAGAGATTCAGTCAGTACTGTGTGATCAAGTGGCGCCCTCTAGAGGTCTGGATGGCATTATCCGTTATCAAGTATACCACTATAATAAATACTTTAAAAAGGTTTTGATTTCCTTTGGTTAAAACTTATTTTCCCCTTGATGTGGTTGACATATCTATGGAATTCTATGGAACATATGCATATATGGTAGTACATACTGTATATAGTACATACACGTAAAATGTGAGTTCTGTTGTTTTGAACTGCAAAAATAAAATAAATACATATCAATCATCATGTTATCAAATGTAGTTATTTTTGGTATATTTTTGTATCTTCTATTTATATTTCATTGTGGCTCTCTTTAAAATTGTGGCCTGTCATGTGTTCAACAGATTCAATCCATGTTCAACGGTAATAAAAAAAAAAAGATTTTTAAAAATGAAAAAAAGATTTTTTTACCTCTTTGTACATTTTTAAAGAATAATTCCTAAGTAAAACAGTGAGTTGATGACGAAACAGTGAGTGGCAAAATATCGGTATCATATCAGCCAAAACGTTTCGTATCTGTGCATCCCTACCCATAAATAACATAAATTTGACAAAACCTCTTTTGGGCCCATTTTGGGATATCCTCGTTTTTAGGTAAACAATGATGTAAATAAAGATTGTTTTCTTTTTTATTATTATATCTAAAATTCTAAATAATAATAATAATAACAAATAAAAAAGTGTTCTTAGAGGATTAGGTTGTGGGTTAGGATTAGTCGATAGTCGGTACCAATGAAGTTTGTGTTAAAATGGGTGTTTCTGGGACCTGCCTGGTGCAGTATGATGCATAATGTGACATCAGCAGCGTTATATTGGGCGAATTGTGTCAGTTCTCGTTTAATTTGTTTCTCACTTCCTTCCACCTTTGTGGCAAATCGCAGGTGATTTGTGCCACTTCCCTAAAGATTCAAAGGAACAAACCTAAAACATTCACTTACTCATGTTTCTCTGTAAGAGGAACAACACAAGTAATGAGATCTCTGGATCTGTTTTTTGTCACGAGTCCTCTAAATTATGTAAGTAAATTATATATAAAATATGTAAATATATATATGAAAAGCAAATGGCCTACATTTTTATCTGGTCTACACCAAGCCTGTGTTGTGTAGTACAATGTAATCACAGTCCATCTGCAGTCACAAGTAGATAGGTTTGTCATTTCTGGGACAACATTTTAAAGGCTGACCTTTGGGCATCGGCGTGCTTGTGAGTGAATGGAAATAGACAAGAACGTGTAAGAGGATGTAGTCACCCTTCTCTCATAGCAGCCAGCGGGTGCAGTGAGATGAGTCATAGCAATACACTTACAGAGGGAAAACTTACCATTCAGGATCATGTACTTACAAATACAATGCTCAACTCCTAAAGACGGCATCAGTTGTAGGCAAGCAGTGCCAACTATGGACATTGCGACACTGGCAAACTGGCAGTCTGGTCTGACAGACGCGTCTAGCACCGACGTGACCAGGGCATGATGACATTTGGGGGGATGAGAAGTGCAAAGCTGCTATCTCTATTTTCTTTCACTTTGTGCAGTACCAAGAAGAATAACACACTGACAGCTTATGCAAAGTGTTATAACATGTTTTTCTTACTCTGCGAAAACATTTCCTCATGCAAAGGTTATTGCCGCTGTATTACGTGACACTGAAATAATTTATTCTGATTTATCAATTCTGCGGTCTAATATTTTACGACAATGAATGCTGAACTGTCTATTTGGGTGTGATCACATTAAGATTACTCATGATTTTTTTTTCTTTACAGTTCTGTTCTTTATATGTATAGCGACAATTCCGATGTGAAATGTTAAATGTTAAAAATGAGTTAAATGTTCTCCTAAGCAGATGAGATTTTTAAGGTTAAAAGCTCTCCATTCATCGGTACTGTGGACTAATTGCAAAAAAAATTATAATTTTTTCAGAACACCCCCCAAATTAATACAAGATTTTAATTATTCATAATAAATACTATATATGTTCACAATCTTATGATGAACCAAAATTTTTGAAAACTTTTTTGTTGTAAAAAAGAACTTTGTAACCTGGCACTCTAATGCATTTTAGCCCTCACAGATGTGTTCGTCCATAGACATTCAGTCTAATTTTTGGTTCATGCACCACCCTCATTGTTTCATCGAATATATTGGCCTCTTAGTGGACTAGAAGCTCAATGCATTTTATCACCAATAGTTGATAGCATATTTTTCTGATTATTTGTTTATCATGCTTTTCCAGCTGGACTACATATTTTGTTTTGGACATTTTATAGACATAATGTTGTGTTATTCATACAAGTAAGCTCACAGACAAGTAAACAATAAATGGCTCATTGTGTAGATAATTGCCTATGGAAAAAGCGAATCTAAAGTTTTGGGCTACTTTACCCCTCATTTTCCCCCATCTATAGTAGAATTGTTTAGTGAGTAAAAGTTGTTGAACAATGAAATAATAAAAAAACCATTATTTCTTGTCCATTTATTTACTTATTTGGTAAACATGTAATAATCAGTATAATCTACAATCACAGTAATGTATAGTTTGCAATAATGACCAGCTGACTGTACATTATTCATTCAAAATATAGTATATAGTCCTTTTGAGCTGAAACTTTGAGCCAAAATATTTTCCGTAGGCCAAATGCAGGTTCCATACCTGGAATAGCTTTTACGAAATGCAACGATGATGAGTGTTGGATAAGCGACAGGCAAATAAGGTTGAAACCTTGATAACGCTGAGATATGGTGCATGATCACAAACAAAAAAGACGCTTGCTGACCTGGAATGTGTTTGTAGTTAGATTGTGAAACGGACAGGGGCTGTTCATGCGTCACTGATGTATAAGCAGTGTTCAAGGGCTGGCAGATGCGTGAGCATGAGATACAGGTGCGGCAAGAACACAGTAGACCTGCAGCATGGCAATCATTTGTTCTATCGCTCAGTCTTTCTGTCTGTCTGTCACACACACACACACACATCGGCACACACAGGGCTATGACTCATTCTCTCCAGCTCTCTGGCAGAATGCTGTTGTGTCATCTACAAACCCCCCAAACTGAGGCTGATAGCCGGTGATGAAACACAATACCATGCATAGCAGCTCATGTTTTACTGAAAGGGATACCATCAGACAAACGTACACATATACACACACACAAACTCATAGGTCATTAAATCTAGACAGTGTTAATTTCCACCGGGATATTCCTAGACTACTAGCGAATTGTGTCCTATTGGAAATTCAGCTAAACTTAGCCACGAGTCTACAAGATTTCATTGGCGAGTGCTACAGAGAGAGGAAGTCTGTTTATTGTGTGTGTGCGCTGTGGAAACTCTGGTGCATGCATTTGTTTAAACGAAGGCCATAATTAGACAAGGCTCTGTCCTTTAGCTGTTGTGGTAGCACTGTTTGAGAGTCAGAACACTAACTGTAGAGTCTCTTCCATGATTTCAATGCACTGCAATCTGTGATCTAAACAAAAGTGACAGAGAGATATTTGAGTTTAATGTACAATAAAGAAGGGCTTCCAGACATTGCTTAATTTAGCAGTGGAAGAGCGAATTCTCTCAAGATACTAAATCCATCATCGGCAGACCCACACGGAATCAGCACCCGCAGAACTCCTCAGAAAGGTCCGTAGATATCTGCTGAACTGGAAGGCCTGACAACGGCTGACGCATTTGTTTATTAAATATTTTGGCAAGGTGATTTTGTCAAGTAAGACATATTTCTGGATCAACATCCTTTGTTGGTCCTGGAACAACATTCATGCCAAAGTAACAAAGTCCTAACCCTAATCCTAATCCCAAATCTAACCATAACCAACCCTTAAAATAAGAGTAAAATAATAGGTTGATTAGAATGGTGTACATCCCCAGCCCCCCTTAAATTTGATTGGTTAATCAAAATAATCAGAGTCCATCTGCAATGTTTTTCTATGTTAAAATGGTAGACGACCCTTACTTATAAACAAAATTCAGCATTTAAAAAATGCATCTCATATCACCTGCGTTCTATTCTATTTGTTGCATTTCGTTTAGCTTTTTTAACACAAGAACATGCACAAGAACACATTTGGTATGAAAGGCTCCTTGTCAAAATCACTGTCACCTTCAGTGCTATTAATAACAGTGTTGTACTCTCAGCTCAGTTTGACACTTTTTAACGTGTTAAAAATCCATTCTGCAAAATTCTACAGATTTCTCACCCAAAAATAGTGCAGAAAATAAGAGTTCTGTAGATTCCATCTGGGCCTAATCATTGGACAAATATTGCTGTATCTGAATGGGTTGTAAAGTACAAAGACCAAAATATACTCTAGCAAGCTCGATTTTGTGCACTGTTGCATTCCAAAAAATGTCCAATTCATAAGAGAGCACAACGTTGCCACAAGGGGCTATTTAGCCGACATTATTGTTAACTGTCCGCTTCTACTGTGAGTTTCCTCATTCAAACCAACTACTGTCATGTCAGATCAAAAGTTTGAAGAGAATATTGCTAAGCAATGTCAATTAAATTTGGGGCGGCTGTGGACACTATGTACACGTACTTGCCTAGGCCAGTCCTATGAATTTCTTTACACCCATATTACAATGATTCTTGTGTGCTACTCATTATTAACAACACTGATCTGTTTGTTTTAGGACCCATTTGAAGTTAGAGGGTCTTGAGGACAGCCATATTCTGTCTGGAGAGGACGACTCGATGTGCGACACGCACGGATGCCCAGCATACGTGAGTCCTGAGATCTTGAATGGTGGAGGGAGCTACTCAGGCAAGCAGGCAGACGCATGGAGCCTCGGCGTTATGCTGTACACAATGCTGGTGGGCCGCTACCCTTTCCATGACCTGGACCCCGCTACTCTGTTCTCTAAGATCCGCCGGGGTACATACTGCCTCCCCGAGGGGCTGTCTTTAAGGGCACGCTGTCTACTTCGAAGTTTGCTCAGAAAGGACCCCAGCGAAAGACTTACCGCCGCAGAGGTGCTTATTCACCCGTGGTTCAATGGCAAAATACAGGATACAGTAAATGCAGGAAATGAAGTTATCCTCAGAGAACAGACAGTGCCCCAGATAGAAGTGGGGCAGGACGAGGATCTTTTCTCCTGAGAAAACCAATATAGCTTGAAAATGGACCAACACTGTTCAGCATTCTCTTTGTTTTGTTTTCTGTGTTTTCTGTTTGTTTTCTGTTTTGTTTCAAATGCATTTTGTATAGATAAAGAAGTATAAACACAGTAAAAACAAGTGTATTCTGTATCGATAAGGCCGACTAATCGGATGATATTTTGCCATTTTGAGATTATCGGCATAGGCTGATTAAAATTCTAGTTTAAGGTATGACTGTGTGTAATTTATTTTGTAGAACAAAACATGCAAGTCTTTTCAAGTAATGTAAAAGGGTTAGTTTACCTCAAAATTAAAATTCGGTCAGAATGTCTTTCTTAGGTGCTGACAGCCTCAGTCACCATTTAGTTTCATTGTATGTAACAAAGATGCAGTGAAAGTGAATGATGACAGAGGCTGTTGTTCTCATTTTACATTCCATGGAAGAAAGAATTATTCCTTTAACTACACAAATAGACAAAAAAAAAAAAAAAACTATTCTAAAAATAATGTATCTAATTTACTATAAGTAAATTACAATTTTATATATCTGCATTGTTATGGCTATCGGCCATACATATCGACATCGGCCATTGAAAAAAAATCCATATCGGTCAACCTCTAGTGAATACTCACTCAAAGTACTGTATCATCTGTGTCAGGTTAAAGGACAGCGTGCACAGCCAGTGTATTTTGAAGTTGTTTGGTGCTAGTAACCATTGTTGTGCTGTATGAAGTGAATGCTGAGTCTTGGCATTATGGCTCACGTGAAAGCGAATGTCACATGGTGACTAACCTCATCAAGAAGAATCAGAACATACAGTATTAATTACAAAGGAGGGGCATTGACAGACATGCGCCAGACCTGTGGCTTCACTCTTACTCTCAAAACCAGAAGTGTATGTTGACTCTGCCATTGAATACTGTGGCATGATAAGATATGAGGCGAATGGAGACACACATCCACACATTTATTCTCTCTATACATGCATTCATGCAATAAGTTGTTCTAAATCACGGATACTGTGTGTCATTCTGACTTGCGCTGTGCCAAACTGTACAGGAAACGTGTTTAAAAGTAAGACTCATTGTACTGCAAGCTATATTGAAATACTTAGTTGTAAAGGTAAAAGCCATAGATTTTTCAAGTCTGCATGAATTTCAAATAAAATGTTTGTGGCAAGCCTTTAGATTTGAAACTGCAAAAAAAAAAAGAATTATGAGGATTTTGTTCCCCCACCCAACCTCCGACCCTCATGACATCCCAGATGTTTGACTATTTCTTCTGCTGAACACAAATGAAAAAATGTTTTGATGAATATTTCAGCTCTGTAGGTCTACACAATGCAAGTAAAGGTTGATTAAAACTTTGACGCTACAAAAATCACATAAAGGCAGTATAAAGGCCATAAGACTCCAGTGGTTAAACCCATGTCTTCAGAAGTGATATGATTGGTGTGGATGAGAAACAGATCAATATTTAAGATTATTTTTTACTCTATTTCTCCACTTTCACATCTTAAAGTCACATGTGATAACTGTTTAGTTTCACTTTCATCTCTGAAAGTGTAAATGGAGATTTAGAGTAAAAAGGGATTATCAATCTATTTCTCACCTGCACCTATCATATTACTTCTAAAGACATAGATTAAACCACTGGTGTTTTATGGATTACCTTTATGTGCTTTTTGGAGCTTCTAGATTCTGGCCAACATTCACTTGCACTGTATGAACCTACAGAGCTAAAATATTCTTCTAAAAATCGTAATTTGCATTCTGCAAAAGAAAGTAAGCCATGTTTCTGGAATGGCATGAGGGTGAGTAAATGATGCAAGAATGTAAATCTTTGGGTATAACTAGACATTGAATATAGAAATTTAGTAACTATATATATATGGCAAATTATATTAACATGAACATTTTATATACAGAATTTTAATAAATAAAGAAAATGGCAGAACACTTAGAGATTGCTGCTTGTGCTATTACACATCATTCCTAATTTCAAATGTAACCCTCCCCTTAGATTTCATTGATGCAAAATCATCAGTGACTTAGTCAAATCTGCCCAGCAATCACATGGTTGATTCTTATATTTTCAAGACCACTGAGTCGATCCTTTATCTTATGTTTGTTCAGAATGTAAGAATGCATTATGAACATCTATGATCCTAAACATTTAGAGCTTTTTAGGCTGAGCAGCCTGTCAGGAACAACTCGTGACACCTTCCCCCATCGCGATCTTGCGAGCTCTGTGCGGGGGCGAGTCACAGTGTGGCATGATTTGGGGCACCTCTCTCCCATCACGATCTTGCGGTCTCCGTGCAGGGGCGATCGATCAGGTATCATGTCGTTCGGCCTCAGAGAGCGTTGCCGCCCTAGGCGCCTGCTTATATCGCCTTAATGTTATATGCGACTCTTACGGCTTGTGAAAGGCTCTTTTTAAGCAAAGTCTCTCTGAAGATGCAGGGCATGCAAAATGTATATCTCATGCACGCTGCACACGGAGAAATCTGACACAGATGCACAAAGTTCATATTGCACTGTGAATTATGCATTTGTGACACAAACCCCAGGGCTGCCCGCGAGGGATTAACGATTCAAATTCATTGTAAAAATGTGCCTGTGTAAATATGTACATTTTAAATGTGTGGATAAAATGGAATAAAGATCACTCTTTTCATTTTTTAAGTTTGTGGCTGAATGAAAAGTGGTTTCTTAAGAAGAAGAAAAAGCATGTGACCAAACACAGAATCTTTCTTGATTTACACATTTGCCAGATGCTTTTGTCCAAAGCAACTTTTAGTGCATTCAAGATATACATTTTATCAGTATGTGCGATCCCTATATGGGAAATGAACCCCAAACCTTTTGCTAGCATCATGCTCCACCAGTTGAGCTACAAGTATGCCTTTCTAAAATTTTGCATTAACTTTTTTTTTTTTTTCCACATGTGTGCTCAACAGAATATTTCAGTCTATTTTAAAATTCTCTCATCATTTACTCACCATCACGCCATCCCAGATGTGTATGACATTCTTGCTTCTGCAGAACACCTGAAGAAAATCTCTTCAGAGCTCTGTAGGTCCATACAATGTAGGTGAATGGTGGACAGAACTTTGAAGCTCAAAAAAGCACATTAAGGCCACATAAAAGTTATCCACATGACTGCAGTGGTAAATCTATATCTTCAGAAGCGATACGATATGTGTGGGTGAGAAACAGATCAATAATTAAGTCTGTTTTTACCATTAATTCTACTCCCTGCCCAATGGGTGACGAGATGCACAAATAATGTGAATGGCAAAAAACAAAGAATGTAAAAGTGGAGATTTATAGTATATATGACTTAAATATTGATCTTTTTCTCAGTCACACCAATAATTTAGCTTCTGAAGATACAGTACAGATTTAAACACTGGAGTCTTATGGATTACTTTTATGCTGCCTTTGTGTGCTTTTTGGACCTTCAAAGTTCTGGCAACCATTTATTGTACTTTAATTAAGAGGACCTACAAAGCTGAGATATTCTTTTAAAAATCTTTGTTTGGGTTCAACAAAAGAAAGAAAGTCATACACATCTGGGAGGGCGAGTAAGTGATGAGAGAATTTTAATTTATGGATGAACTATCCCTTTACTTCTCAAGTAATTATTTTCCCATTTTAAGGGAATAGATATTTTTACTGAAAAAAAGGGAAAAAAAACTCAGTAAGAAAATTATGTTTTTGCAGTGCATGTACAGTATGTTTAATTTATAATGTATATTAATAAAAGATTACTCAATGTGAAATGAAAATGTGTCATACTATTGAATGTGTACATTTTAAAAAGAGAATAAATAATTTTTTTGGAGTGTTAGAAAACTACAAGTAATGGCTTTAGAAGAATTGTTCAGTTTAAAGGTACACTTAATAGGGGGGTTAATGAGATTAAGTTAGCAGTTTTCAGTTGGTCATGTGATCTCTGCATATTGACTTGCTTTTAGTAGAATAAAACTGCATTTCTAGGCCACAGATATGAGTCTTCATCCCATGTGAGCATTATTTTAAATATATAAGTCAGAAGTAGTCATTTAGGTCATTTAGTAGTCATTTAGGGCTAAAACTTTTTTTTTTTTTGGACAGTGTAGATGTTACTTAGTGCAAGTTTAGATCCATCATTAAATCCTTGTGACCTCTGAACCATCAACATTCTCTGATCATTTTTTCAAAGCCTAAAGGCCTTAAAGGGATAGTTCACCCAAAAATGAACATGTTGTCATCATTTACTCATGATTTACATGTAAGACTTTCTTTTTTTTTTTTCAGAGCACAAAAGGATTTGTTTTTTAGGAATATCTCATTGATTATTCAATACAATGGCAGCTGATAGTGACTGATAGGCAGTCAGATGCAAATGTTTACCACAGTGTGATATAAGAGTCATATAGACCACTTTTATAATACCTATAAAAGTAGTCTATATGACTCTTATATCACACTGTGGTAAACATTTGCATCTGACTGCCTCCACAACTACACATCAACCCCTACTTCAAATCACTTCCCTACCCTGCCCAGTACTGGTGAGCAGTGAGATGCAAGTAGAGAGAACAGGTCAATCAAGAGCAGTGAGCCAGTCATAACAGTGGGCATTTACTGTCAAGTCTTAAAGGAGAGGCAGCACCAAAACCAAGTGTTTCTGACCATGTTTACAAATATATGACTGTTTTTTGTGCAAAAAACGTTACTAATATAATAAGTGAACCTCAAGTAACATATCAAAATAATAAAAAAGGCATGTCATGACACCTTTAAGTCATTTTGTTATTGAAAAATTAAGTACATTAGAGATGCTCATTCATAGTGGTTTGCTAAAAACAAGCATATCTCGTAGCGCTCATGAAGGCAAAACAGACGTCAAGATTTATACTGAAAAATTACTTTCATTTTAGGTTGTGCCTTGTTTGATTTCACAAGATTAGAATATGTCACATGTCACATGTACTTCTTTTATGATACTTGTGTGTACTTTTAGCTTGAATCACTATCCACAGCCATTGTATTCAAAATACTATTTTCATTTTGTGTTCTGCAGAAGAAAGGCATATGGGTTTGGAACGACATGAGGGTGAGTAGATGAGGGTGAGACAGAATTTCATCTTTAGGTGAACTAACCCATCCCTTGAAAATTAGGTGTCAGTATAACCTTTTAATGATTGGCAGGTATAAAGCCACCTCCTGTGCTAGATTCCGGGTGGCTGAAAGAGAAAGCTTAATGTGCATTTTGACATCTCCGCCCCTCTGTTATGACTTCATAGAGACTTGTGTAAGCGGCTGATTGGGTATCAACAGAGTAGCTGGAGCGTCTCCGTTGCTGGGTGTCAGCCAAGGAGTGTCGCACGCCATGGATGCAATTGGTAAACATGTCAGAGCTGGCCTTGGGTGACACTCTGATAAAAAAAAGTACCACTGAACCTGAACTACACAAATGATGTGCCATCTTAACTCTTGTCTGTCTAAGTGACATAATGATGAGTGTGCATGCTGTATAAAGATGTCTTCAAATCAAAGGATGATGTGATAGGATGATAGGTAATATTTAAGTTCCTGTTAGGCAGCTGTGATATGTAGTCAGGCAATAAACATGGGTATAGATAAAGGGGTATAAAGTGGCTCTGTGAGCAACTTGCGCTGCAATGTGTCACTTTTCAACTGCCCTAACTATGAATCTCTTTTGAGTGATGGTTATGTTATCAGCCCTTAGTGGCAGCAACTGTCTTTAGAGGCTTAATAATATTGCTTATTATATATTATCTTCATATTATACATTTAACATAGTATATTACCTGCATCTAAATCTAATTCTTTATCACATTGAGGCAAATAATGCACCAGATTCATTGTCATTTATATAGTAAATTCTAAATGTATGCATTTGGCAAACTCTACAGTACGGTGGTTTCAAGTTATACAGTAGTACACTTTGTCAGACTGTTTGTTCAATACAAATCTAACTTGTGACCTTGGCTTTGCATTTGCTTTGCTTGACCAGCTGAGCTATAGGAACCACATTCTGCATTGACAAATAAATACAATTAAAAAGAGATTTAGACTGATGATCAAATAGTACAAAACCATCAAGAATTAATCCAACCTGCACTTGTTGCTCATCCATTTGAAGAATTTTCATACAAATAATTACTGTACACTACAGGTACATTCATTTCAAGGACGGACCTTCTGGGCCTACCCGAGGCAAACTGGCGTGCTCAAGGGCAACAATTTTGTAAGACTTACTTCAGTTGCTTTTAAATTCAAGAATGTGGATCAATTATAAGATGTGAATTAATATTTCCTGACACGCATTGAGGACATTTCATGTTTGATTATCAATGTAATGTCACAGCCATGTGGATATATTAGGTACTGCAAAAATTACCTACTCATAAAATTATTTATTTTTGGAAAAGAAACAGAATTGGATAAATGAGTGGGGGAGGGGGGTTTCGTACAATTAATATTATAATTTAGTGTTTGTTTAAAATAACACCTTGCCAAATCTACAAAAACACAAAAAAATAAAATGCCAAGAACCAAGCTATACCAGAATGAACCACCAGAGGCCAGTATTTCAGCTACTCTGATCAAGTGTTCAGGCCTGTTGAACAGATGGTTTGATGTTTTTATATATATATAAATGTTTTCCATCTGAAAGGACTAAATATTAAATGAAACAAATGACAATAAAATGCAAAGTAATCTCTTCAGTAATCAAAATACTTTTTGAATGTAACTGTATTCTAATGACCAATGATTTAAATTGTAACTGGTGTGGGATACAGTTACTTATATTTAGTATTTTAAATATGTAATCCCATTACATGTATTCTGTTACTCCTCAACACTTTCTGTGTATATATGATATTTAACAGTCAATCATGTAAAACATATTCCAAAATAAATACATCAGCCATATTCCTAACAAACACCCCCATCTTATTATGGTGGTTTGATGGTTCTCCATGCAAGTTTAAGCATCACAGTCTGGTAAAATATGCACATCACTTCTCCAAAAAAAAAGCGCCATTCATCCACACAAAATAGATAATTTTACCCTGTAACTCGGCATCAAAGGGAAGTAATGGGATAGCCTGTCAGTTTTACTTAAGGGCGCTTACTAAAGAAAACATAACAATTACTATTGCTCACGCTTCAAGAACGAGTTCACACACACACACACAAAAAAAAGAATATGAGGTTTGTACTCACCCTCATGTCGTTCCAAAGTCGTTTACAGTTATTTTTTCAATGGAACACACGCTGAACATGGCTGTTATGCTTAAAAAATAATAATGAAAATGAATACCTGGTCTAATTTTTTGTTGAACAAAACCCAAAGAAAGTAATTTGGGTTTGAAACGATATTAGGGTGAGTAATTAATGTGTCATTTATAATTTTCATTTTTGGTTACTTTTGAACCAAACCTCTAAACACAAGTATTACATTTCTATGCATAAATCATCCTGCACCATTTTTTTATTTATTTATTTTTTGCTACAGAGATTAATGATATCTCAATATTTGCAGCGTCTTGAGGAGAGGTGTACAGTACTAGCCTATTACTTGACTTACTTGAGAGCGGTACCATAAATCTACACCAACACACTAGTAGCACCCTAGTAGCCATCTGGAATAACCTAGCAATCCCATAATGACAAGTTAAAAACATCCCCGAAGACCTTAACAACTGCATAGTATCTTGCGGTAACAGAGCTGTTTAGTCATGAACCCCTGATATATAATATAGAACTGGATTGCTCATGACGTCATCTCAGTGAAGCCACTGTTCTGCCATATTGCTATGCCCAAACATTCCAGTGTCTTTATTGATTTTATAGGAAATCATCTCATTTCAGTGAATTCTGCAATTATTTAAATTCTGCAATTTTTCCTGTTTCTTGAAAGCCATAGCGAGTTAAATGTAGCCTATCTTTATTAAACAATATCCACCTATAACAAACTTCATCAATTAACAGATCAGCTTGAACATTGGGGGGGTTGCAGAGTGAAGCATTTACTTGTTTCCATTAATCATGGTATAAATACTGGGGAAGGAGAGAATCACCCCTGCTGAATGTAAACATGTTCACTGAAACTGAGGTAAGATACAAACAGACATTTTCAGACTTATCAAAAAGTGCCTTATTCTCATGGTCACTTGAATAAGAGCACTCTCTCTCCCTCACATGCAGCACCTGAGGGAGACATGCAAAGCTTGTTAAAATTAAACTGATAACCTGATTTAAATGGCAAACAATCCCATATTTATGACATTTAAGGTGATTTAGAAATCCCGGTATGACTTTTTAAAGTCCTATTCAGGGGTAAGGACGTATTGTCACCCTAAACAAGCAGATATTACAACTTTTCCTACTAGAAATACAACTTGTGGACTGTTTTGCCGCTTCCTTAGGTGATTGTTGTGCTGCACTGATAGCCGGATCACCAGGGCTCTAACATATCTATCGGTGTATATCTTCTCCCTTGTAACAAATATTATCCATAACAAGATAATTCAACCTTAAACATGATTCTCACTAGAGGGTAAAATGTAACTGTCATATCCACAGGTCGGAGAAGGTGAAAGGGGAGTGTTTTCGCCTGTCAGTCATTGATGCTCTATGAGATGCTATGATCCAAGATGGCCGCTTGAACACTTCCAGTGGTTTGGGGTATAACTGTGTTTTATTTATGTTGTAGAACAACATTTCCAATTATCTTAAATGTGCACTCAGTAATTTTTTCCTCATTAAAAATGTTTAACTTCTAAAGACATGAATTGTAATTTTGCAATATATGTAGGAAGTCATGACCACTCACATTAAAATGAAGACTCCAGTCACATCAGTAACCTAATAAAAGCTGTTTTATTCTACATGGATAGGGTCCACACATGGGGGCTGCCATGTAAGAATCACATGACCAGTCGAATACTTCTTGTATAATTTCAGTAACCGTCCTGTTATTTGACACTAGCCCTCATTGATTAAAGTAATCATTGCTGACTGTGAATACTAAATATCTACAATTACATCTGAAACTGAAATTATGCTGCATCCAAGCCGCTAGGTGTCCGTGTAAGTCCTAGATGTGCACCTTTAAAGTAATGTTTACCACAGACCTTATTTTACTCATAAATCCAAAACTGTCATTATAAAAAACCCATAAGGAAATCCACTGGGAACCCATGGCTCGAAAATGCTAATTCTCTTCTGAATTTTGGACTACAACCTGAACAGCTCTATAACAGGTAAGAAACACTAATTTTGTTTATTCAGATTTCCTTCAGAAAATGTCAAATCAAATGGTTTTCTTTTTTAACAGTAACATTGTTGATGTTACAGACTTCCAGTCTTGTTGATGTTACTGTTCAATTCATTTCACAGTTAGAATACATTTTATAATGCCTTACTGCATGACAATATATGACAATATGACAATTTTCCAAGCTACTGTAGGTTTCTAGCTTCATTGCCATTTCAAAAGGCTTTTTTGTCCCTGCAAGTGACAAATAACATGAGGAATGTTGCAACAAATCTGAGAGCAAGCTAATCTTTTAATAATCTAAACATTGTTGCTCTAAACCAGATCTGTGGTACACTGTTCCCCTTCATGAGATCACATGTTTATGAGTGCTCTGCTAGCAGTGTTATATCATTACTCCTGATGGAACTGAAAGTTTCAAAGCAGCCATCATTTCAAAACTGCTCAGACAGATGATGCTGGAGCCACTCATTCATTATTTTATTACCGCCTCCTCTAAATGTCATGTTTATTCCAGCTTGCTCCTTCATCAGCAATCACATCTGCTAATAGACCTGCTACAGACTGGAAGTCTGCTCTGGAATGTAGTGTGTACACCACTGGAATGGTAACACAGAACAGAGCTTCCCATTTTGACAGTTAACAACTTATGGATATGTCAAACTGTTTGACGGATTACTTTTTCTTTTTTACTGAGACACTAATACTGTTTCAATTGTTATGTGTGCTTTAGAACACATGCGCTATGTAGTTTTATACTTTTTAATGTAGCTATTAAAAGGGTTTTCTTATAGGTGCACTCAGTAATTTTGCAGTATATGTAGGAAATCATGACCACTCACATTAAAATGAAGACTCCAGTCATATCAGTAACCTAATAAAAGCTGTTTTATTCTACATGGAGAGGGTCTGCACATGGGGGCTGCCATGTAAGAATCACATGACCAGTCGAATACTTCTAATCTCTGTGACCGTCCTGTTATTTCACACTTTCACTCATTGATTAAACTAATCATGGCTGGCTGTGAATAGTGAATTTCTACAATGGCATCTGAAACTGAAAACTATTGATTTTAAACGATGCTGCATCCAAGCTACTAGGTGTCAGTATAAGATGACACCAGGACAAAAGTTACTGAGTTCACCTAAAGGTCTGGAGCCACCTCCGGAGTGGTATTTCAGGCTAAGTGAATCTAAGTGTTCATCACGTTCAGGAGGCGACACCCTGCCTACCCGAGAGATCACCGTGTCTTGGCCATGATGACGTCAAGGAAAGCGTTTCACTACCAGTTATTTATTAAACTCAGATGTTAAAAATGTAATTGAATCATATGTTATTGTTGTATATATGAATATATTCAACATAAAGCCAAATATAATGTTCACAACTGGTTGGGATTAATTAACAGCATCATCATTATTACAAAATATTTATGTGTATAATTATATGCCTCTTTGTTCTCCTTCTAATCACCTGATTTTGTTTGCTCTCACCTAATACTGTGGGACAAACTACAAACGAGTTGAACTAGTTCACCAAATCGGACTGAATCGTTTGAAAGAGTTCACGTCTCGAGTGAACACTGATCCATAAGTTACTCTATCTTAACCTGTCTCTTGGATGTGCCTGACACTCCAAATCAAAATGAGCCTATAACCGGGAGTAATATGATCCTAGAAATGGTGATATCTGCTTTTGCCAACACTTCTTTGCAATTAACTGCTCCGACTAGTTCACAAATTGGACTGAACGCTTGGGCTCGCAACAGCTCTCGAGTCAACAGTACACTGAACTGAGAATCGCCTCTTTCGGAGATGTCCGACATACTGAGAACCAACGAGCTAGTGACATTGAGCATGTGTGTGATTAAGAGGCAAAATGTGTGTTTCAGGTGTATTTTGCTGAATAACATAGAGTGTAATAAATAAAACATACTGAAAATATGTTTATGACTTTTACTGTTTTATCAACGTATTAAGATGATCCAATCTACAGCTCTCAAGTCAACAGTACATTGAGTCAATCACAGCAGTTCTCAAGTCAACAGTACACTGATCCGAGGACAGCAGTTCTCAAGTCAACAGTACACTGATCCGAGGACAGCAGCTCTTGAGTCAACAGTACACTGATCCGAGGACAGCAGTTCTCGAGTCAACAGTACACTGATCCGATGACAGCAGTTCTCGAGTCAACAGTACACTGATACGAGGACAGCAGTTCTCGAGTCAACAGTACACTGATCCGAGGACAGCAGTTCTCAAGTCAACGGTACACTGATCCGAGGACAGCAGTTCTCGAGTCAACAGTACACTGATCTGAGGACAGCAGGTCTTGAGTCAACAGTACACTGATCCGAGGACAGCAGCTCTTGAGACAACAGTACATTGAGTCAATCACAGCAGTTTGCGAGTCACCAGTACACTGAACTGGGCACAGTTTATTAGCCAATGTAGACACCTGAAAGGATGAAACTATACAATTTATTAAGAAAATAGTATGACCCTAACATGACATAGTCCTACTGTCCGAAAGATTTCAGAATATATTTTTTTGTGGAAAGAGGTTCATAAAGCTACAAAGCACAATGTTTTTTCCTTTTTGGGGGTTAACATTAAACAAATGTTGCTGTTTTGTGCAAATAGAGCTTTTTTTATCAAGTACATGATAAACTGGTACATATTTGATGTATTGAACGTTACACAGTAAAGCAAGAGCTGTAAGTAGCTTAGCTCCTAGCTTAGATCCAGGCTCCATCAGCAAATACCTAATCAGCATTTTTTTAAAACCCACCCAAAATAACAAGAAAGATTAATTCTAATCTTAATCTTACACCACGTTGTGAGAGGCTTAACTGCAGTTTCCAAAAATTGACCATTATTATAGCCAAGCACACAAGCAGCTTCGGTGAGCAAACTGTGCATTTTTCCCTTTCAGTAAAGCCACCGAAGGGAGAATCCTGGCAACAAGATTAGATTCTCAGCACATAACACCTATTGTGTTTACTTCAAATCCCATAGATCTCATTGGCAGCCTTGACTGTTGTTCTCCCCATACAACTACAGGGCCATGATGTGTTAACAGAAGAATAAATAAACTGTGGCTGAAAAAAGTAAGAAAAATATGGGGATATTAAATATGGGAACATTAGGTTGGTCATTACAAATATGTTCTGGCTGATAGATTTAGCTTCTCTAAAAGTATATTTGTGAACAACAAATCTGTTGAATAGCAGTATTGGTGTGTGTCTGTGTTTACATTTATTCATTTGGCAAATGCTTTCTTACCAAAGCAATTTACAAAGAGGGTATTAAAGACTCAATTCATTATTTTATTTATATGAAAAATGAGTTTTGTTCCTCTCTGTCGGGCAGAATGCAAGAACCTTAGAAAAATGCTATTAGCTTCTACACCCACACATTACTTGCCTTGCTTTTTCAATGTTGCTCTGTCAAATTGAATCCATATTTGAAGGGACATAAGAGATTTTCAAAATAGATTTATAAATAAACAAAATTGATATATAAAACAGATAGTTCCACTTTCAAAGCTGTTGTAAAATGCATAGATATACATATGTAGAGACCCAATACTCTGTTTAATTTAGATTTTTTTAATGATCCACAATATTGTCCGATTTTTATGGCAAACCAAATCTTGTGAAAATCAATAGTATTTAACATATTTTTCAGATAATTTGTTTATCATGCTGGACATTTGAGTTATAACATTGGATTCTTTAACCAAAAAAGCTCACTGTTAAGTGAAAAATGTCTCATTTTGAAGAAAACAGCTTCTAGGTAAATGCTTATATGCAGCTTATATGTAGTTTGTCCTCTTATGTAAAGTTACCCCTCCCCTTTCAAGAACAATGCACTTCTATAGTTAGGGAAAAGGGTGGAAAAATCACTCTTGACCCCACTTACCCTGCCCCACTACCTTTTTGAACTGTTGCCTTCTGGCCGACGCTTCAGGGCTCTGAGCACCAGAACCGTCAGGCACAGGAACAGTTTTTTCCCTCAGGCTATCCATCTCATGAACAGTTAAAACTGGCCCATTGAGAATAATTATGTGCAATACACGGTTTAGTCTTTTTTATATTTATCCAACACCTCTACCTCTTCTCTCCGCCATTTCATTCCTCGGAAGAAAAAAATTATAATAAAAAAATTAAATAAATATATATATATATATGTACTGTACATAACAGATTTTATTTTGCACTGTACATAACAGATAATAGATTTGTATTAGAAGTGCACTATGTATGTGTATGTGTGTATCTATGTATGTGTGTGACTGTGTGTGTGTATGTACATTTGTGTATAATAATTTTTTTTTTATTATTATCTATGTCTTGCGGCTGTTTTTGTATTGTTGTGCATTGGAAGCTCCTGTCACGAGACAAATTCCTTGTATGTGTAAGCATACTTGGCAAAAAAGCTCATTCTGATTCTGAACAGTAAACTGTCTGGAATAGGATTGGGCAAGATGTTCCTTTTCAATACAAAACCAGGGAATGGCTTTCTCAGGTGGAAGTGACCAATGAGCCAAATGTATCACTTTACATTCCATATGGACTTCGCTATGCTATCAAATTGCTTGAAATAAGAGAGGGGTACATATACAGGGTGAGATTGTAGCAGGTAGTTGAAGGAATAACATTAACCTTCCCAATCATCGATAAATGTTATGAAGTCCCCCTGTCCACATCATTCAAAAAACGTTTTATTAAGAGATCAAAATGAATGACTAAATCAGACAAATTTGCTGGGAATAAAATTCCCAAATACTTAATGCCCTGTTTGGGCCACTGGAAGGCGCCTGGCTGAAAAGCCGTTACTGGACATTACGCTGTCAAAGCCAAAGCTTTGGATTTAGACAAATTGACTCTGTATCCTGAGAACTTGGTAAAGGAAATAATCATTCTGTGGAGGCAAGGCATAGATCTAGTGGGGTCGGAGACTGTGACAGAGCAGAGGGTTGGGCCGGGTCGTGATTCTACACACCCGGCCCCTTATCAGGCTAATCAAGCCTCTGAGAGGGATAAAGGCCGACTGCTGACGGTGGTGTGACAGAGACAGCGTTTACGGGCAGCTGTCCGTCATATATGTGTGTTTGTGTCTTTTCGTTTAAGTTCCTTATTAAATTATTATTTATGTTGACAAGCTGGTTCTCGCTTCCTCCTTTCCATTAATCCCTTTACAGAGACGAATAATAAAATATCGTCGGTGTAAAGCAGAAGCTTATGCGCCACACCTCCCGCAATCACCCTTGGAAAATTATCCTCCTTTCTTATCGTGGCTGCTAATGGTTTCAGGGCAAGACAGAACAATAATGGGTAAAGAGGGCAACCCTGCCGGGTGCCCCTATCCAGAGTAAAATAATCTGAAATTAGTCAATTTGTTTGTACCGCCGCTACAGGGTTTCTATAAAATAACACACTTTTGCTTCACTATGATCAAGGACTGAGTCCATCAAAAGATTCAAGTCTCCTCACAATATTATATCATGAGGGGTGCCAGCGGCTTGCAACATCCCTTCAAGATCTATAAAAAAGCCCTGCTCATCAGCATTAGGAGTTGAAATATTAGCCAAAATCAACCTTTGCCCCTGAATTTCAGTTAAAACAATAATTACTCTCCTTAATTAATCTTTAATCTGTAATTTACATTTGAATTGTATATGTTCATTTGACAATATAATGATTCCCCTGCTCTTACTTGAGCCAGCACTAAAGAAAACATGTCCACCCCATATCTTCCCAAATTTTCCAGATTCCTGCGGCGAAAGGTGTGTTTCTTGAAGAAACACTATATCATATTTCTTACGTTAAAAAAGTAATAACCTTACATCTTTCTATGGGGTGCCCTAACCCATTCACATTCCATGATGAGAGAGACAATCCACTCATATTAACATTTGACATTTTGATATAGTTGAAAAAATTAATTATGTGACAAAAACAAGATTATACAGAACACATTCCCCATTTGTGAATCAATCAAATCACAAACTTCCCCCAAAACAAACAGAAAAAAGAAAAACATGCGCATTAACCCCACGCATGACAGAGGTTAAACTCAAAAGGTCCATGAACACCCACGAGCCCCTGTGACAACTTTGCCATCGGATTGCTCAATTTTGCCTCATAAATTTGTGAGCGACCACAAGGAGGTTACTCCATGTGACTCTACCCTCCCTAGCAATGGGCCAATTTGGTTGCTTAGGAGACCTGGCTGGAGTCACTCAGCACGCCCTGGGATTCAAACTAGCGAACTCCAGGGGTGGTAGCCAGCGTCTTCATCACTGAGCTACCCAGGCCCCAGCTGGTATGACTTTGGCGCTTCTCCTCTCCAGTAGACCTTAAATGATCTGCCAATGAGGTATGACTCAAACCATTCAAGCACAGTTCATGTGATGCCCAGATCATAGTGGGTGGACAGGAAGATCTTGTGGTTCATTGTGCCGAAAGCAGCCGACAAGTCAAGGAGGATGGGGATGGATGATTTGAAATGCTACCACATATGAGTGACTTCATCATGTATCAGGGGACTTTTTCAATTAAAGCGTAAACTTCATATCCATCGTTTCCATCTGGCCCCGTCCACTGACCTGTCAGCACGTTAATTTAAACAGCCTATAATTAGGATAATGAAGTTGGAAGAATAATTGTAAGAAGTAGAATTGTTAAAAGAACATCAAAGATTTTAAAAACACATAACAGGCAAGCAATTTGCTACTTGTATACATGCGTTTAAGTGATTTTACACCCCTGTCCTATGGTTCAATTACTGTAAAATTTTATCCCTCAGCTTATGTTGCTTTATGTTGTTATTTAATTGCTTTCTAAACTCTTTGTTAAGTGCAAAAGCACATGTGTGCACACATGTATAATGTAAGCTGCCTGCTCTTGTGGTTGTTAGTTGACTGAAGTGTGAAATGAGGTAGCTTACACCTACCTCCACCCATCTGTAAACTGTCAAACCACAATGTGCTTTATTACATTTTCCTCTGTGGGCTTCAGTACCATAATGAACAAAGACTGCCATTTACCCCAAATACAATGAAGGTTCCTACATAATCAAAGGTCATATGTGCATAATGAACATTCCAAACATGATAGTGGTGGTGAGGTGGATGCATTAGAAGCGGAGGCCCAAAGAGATGTGTAATAGCATGAGGTTCACATGTCAGCAGGTGAGGGACAGGAAGAGAGTGGTATGCATGACCTCCTACTGTAGAAGCTGGGCTACTTTAATTACATCTTAGCACTGCTGCTTTTCAGAGGCACAAAACATGGTACTGATCATCTCAGTCTGATTATTAGGCCTTTGTGGAGACTCTGTATGCTGTCAGCCTGTAATGATAATAGCTTCAGAGAGCTTTTGACATGTTAATGCCTTACACTAAGCAGTTCAGAACAACATATTGGCTTTGGGAGAAGAAAAAGCCTTAATGAGAGAAGCTCCAACTATATAACTGTAGATAAAGACGGTAAACATACATTTCTCATGAAAATGGCATTAATTATTCATATAAATAACTATTCATGTGTTGCACTTCTTCTCTACATTAAAAGTGCATTCAATATCACCATTTAGATACATTTTTAATTTCACCAATTTCATTTAAAATTGAGTCAAATTTCATGGTTCAAGAGCTAATAGCTCATCAACTGCAATGTCAAAGTATAGTGCAAAATCTGTACGAAGAAATATAAGTAAGATATATTCAGTTTTGTAGCAACGTGGTAAAAAGTGGTCTGCCTTTATTGAGTTCAAAGATGAAAGGAAAACTTGAAAGTGCAGAGGATGGGCAGAGTGAAAACATCTTTAAGTCATCCTTTCAGCCAGAAGCAGCTACGCTATAGAACTTAGTTTAAAAACCATAAGGCTTAAAGGAATAGTTCACCCAAAAATGAAAATTCTCAAAAGGCATGTATTATGATAATTTTCACAATTTTAATTCAAACATTGTTGACAAATATATAATATCACAACTTAAATTGGCGCCGAAGCAATTGGACAATGGAGCTTGACAATCTTTCATGTTGTTTGTTGACATGTTATCACATATAAACTTTGCTTGAGTTTGTGAAGGAATTTTGGGATTGTAGTTTCAGTCGGGGACTAATCAAAGTGTTGTTGATACACCTTATCTGTGATCAGTCATGTAGAGTGCATATCAATGCAATCAAATACAAAACACTACACTGAGTTGATAGGTTTACACTTGACTTGAGTTGTGCTCTAGATGCTTATCTCAAGTTGTGAATAGTCCATTTCCATAACAATGCGCTATGTAGTGCAAAATCAAGAATCTCAAAATTGTTCAAATTAAAACATCCCTTGGATGAAGAATCCACAACACAGTTACTAAGGATCTAATACTTTACTACCTTCATCAAATTGCATTATTTTAGGAATATATTTCAAGTTTTCACAAGGTCTTTTATGTAAGATGGCATATTTACGCCACATGCATAACCACCTGTGGCACTCTGTCACCGTGGAGGGATGGTTATCACGGTGATAAAAGCAACCCAAGTTTTTCACAACATGAGGGTGAGTAAATGATGGCAGAAGGATCATGCTTGAGTGCACCATCCCTTTAAAACAAACAGAGCTACCATAACTAGTCAGGATCGAGGGAAAGATGAATGCAGCAATGTACAGAGACATCCTTGATGAAAACCTGCTCCAGAGAGCTCTGGACCTCAGACTGAGGCGAAGGTTCATCTTCCAACAGGACAATGACCATAAAAACACAGCCAAGATAACAAAGGAGTGGCTATGGGACAACTCTGTGAATGTCCTTTAGAGGCCCAGCCAGAGTCCAGACTTGAACCCGATTGAACATCTCTGTAGAGATCTGAAAATGGCTGTGCACCGACGCTCCCCATCCAACCTGATGGAGCTTGAGAGGTCCTGCAAAGAAGAAAGGTGTGCCAAGCTTGTAGCATCATACACAAAAAGACTTGAGGCTGTAATTGGTGCCAAAGGTGCTTCAACAAAGTATTGAGCAAAGGTTGTGAATACTTATGTACATGTGATTTTTTCATTTTTTATTTGTAATAAATTTGCAAGAATTTCAAACAAACTTCTTTCACGTTGTCATTATGGGGTATTGTTTGTAAAATTTTGAGGAAAATAATGAATTTAATCCATTTTTGAATAAGGCTGTAACATAACAAAATGTGGAAAAAGTGAAGCGCTGTGAATACTTTCCGGAGGCTCTGTATATATATCCCACTGTATTACAGTGCTGGTGTCATTTCTTACTCATCTAGTTTACCCACTTATGTCTCAGAATAGCTTTCAACTGGACCACAGCACACAGCAGGTGTTCACCGATGTCCAGCAGTGTCCGAAGCTCCACATCCATCAATTCCCCTCACCTTTGTGGACTGAAGGCCCTTCGGCCCCTCCGGGTGAACAGCAGGCTTCAAACAGCTTTGAGTGCATCACTCTGATCTCTTTCTCCAAGTCATCATCACATTGAGAGGTGCTTCATCACATTCCCACTCGACCAGCTCCTGGGAGACAATGCTGACAGAGTATGGAAGCATATTAATGACAAATGTCTTTGAAAGAAAAAAAGCACACAGAATTGCACTAATTGAAAAATAAAGACATTGCTTTAACAGTATTAAGATTTTTGCAGGGATGCCATTTTATATGGTTGTATATTTAAGCTCTGAATATTTCAATTGAAAACATTTCACACAAAATGTAATAATTATATAATAAATATTCTGTTCCAAAATATTCTTTTTATTATTATTATTTAATCTTTTTTTATTCAACAGGCAATATTCAATCCATAAAACTTCGCTTTGCAAATTGACCTCTAAAATTTCAGTGGTTAAATTTCAGTTGGAAATTCAACCCTGTACATCCTGGCATTGCAGAGAAAGCAGTAGGGTGTCAATTCACAATCTTCACTTGCTGCAACTACGCTTCACCACTAGGCCGTGCAATCATGTGTTGATGAAGACCAAGAACATCATGAAGAGTTCCTCACCAAATACACCTTTATCACAATTTGTCATCATATTCGGCTCTGATTAGTAGGGATAACAAAATTCCACCTGCGTGTGGTCAGTTTTTATGAATCACTTAAACTGTAAGGTGAATTTTCACATATTGTGTCTTATCCAGACACAACGCAATAAGATTCCAGCGGCAAGCATGCTGTCTGTCCACACAAGACGCAACACGATCTCGATGAAAGAGGACCAGGACTGGGACTGCATTACTGAATGTGCATTACTCGTTACATGGTATTATTACTCACTGGACGTTTATTTGGACATTGTTAATTTTTTGTGTTCATATTGGTTAGTTTCCTCAATCTGTTTCTTTTTGCGGTCATTTTAAGCTTTTGTTCTGTTGTACGATGATCTTCAGGAGTTGCTACGCGAACTCGGCTTGCTGCGGAGACCAGGCCTCCAGTCCTCAGCGTCGCCTAATGCCGGTACCCGGGGGAGAGGATGTCGTAAGCGGTGTGCAAGGAAGGGAAAACGCAGCAATAGGGCGGGGGTCCATGCTAGGCTAAAAACAAAGCCTAGCCGGCCAGCTCTCCTGTCTATCCTGCCCTCAAATGTTTTCTCCCTGGACAATAAACTGGACTACATCCAACTCCAGCAGACTATGCAGCATGAGCTTAGAGACTGCTGCATCTTTGTTTTCACAGAGACGTGGTTCAGCGACAGAGTTCCGGACACCTTCATTCATCTAGACGGGCTCGCCTCATTTCGTGCCGACAGAAATGCAGCCCCGCCCCCACCTTGGCTACTCAGACCACATCCCTGTTATGCTAATTCCAGCATACAGACCGCTCGTCAGATGCACAAAACTGCTCCAGAAGCAGGTGACAACCTGTCCAGCAGGAGCCATCTCTGCTCTTCAGGACTGTTTTGAGTGTACTGACTGGAACATGTTCAGGGAAGCTGCAACATATGGTGACTCTACCAACTTGGAGGAATACACAGCATCAGTGACCAGCTACATCAGCAAGTGTATTGATGATGTCACCTTCTCCAAGACCATCACCACATGCTCCAACCAGAAGCTGTGGATGACTGCGGAGGTGCGTGCACTGCTGAGGACCACCCTTCCTCCCAATAACTTGGTGCTCTGCCTTACCACGGCTGATGTGAGGAAAACTCTATGTAGAGTCAACCCACGGAAGGCTGCTGGACCAGACAACATTCCTGGCAGGGTGCTCAGTTGGTTTTTACCAACATCTTCAACATCTCTCTGAGCAGCGCCGTCATTCCAACGTGCTTCAAGGCCACCACCATTGTCCCCATGCCAAAGAAGTCTTCAGTGTCCTGCCTCCACGACTACCGTCCTGTCGCACTCATCATGAGGCACATTAAGACCCAGCTGCCCCCCTCACTAGACCCACTGCAGTTCGCATATCGTCCAAACCAGTTGAGAATCACTGCTTTAGCTCTCTATGCAGCTAATTGCATTCACTCCTAAAATCCAACCAAAAATTCTGTTTCAGGCTGTAGATTACATTTGGACCACTCAGAATGATTGGCAGACATGTGACAATTGTAATCAATTTACATTTATGCATTTGGCAGACACTTTTATCCAAAGCGACTTACAGAGCCCTTATTACAGGGACAATCCCCCTGGAGCAACCTGGAGTTAAGTGCCTTGCTCAAGGACACTATGGTGGTGGCTGTGGGGATCGAACCGACAACCTTCTGCTCAACAGTTTAGTGTTTTAGCCCACTACACCACTACTACTACTCTAATCAGTACATATATTCAGAATTATAATAAAATAATGTAACATTTTATTTTAACAAGGTTGACAGTGATTGGATGATGCTGGATATTACTTTTGAATCAGAATTAATGAACGTCTAAAAACAGGAATAACCAGCACTCTGGGAAGTATAATTAACAATTTAAAAAATAAAAACAAATCTGTCTTTGTACATGTAACCCTTGACATTTATATCCTGTTTCAATAACTAGCTGCATTTCTTTAAAACTTATTACTGCCCCTTTAAGAGATAGGTTAGTTCATGCAAGGAGTGAGTGCACAGCAATAGCGCACAGAGTGAATGTGCACGGAGCACGGAGAAAAACGCATAGCGTCCAGGAAGTTGAATTGAATCACTGTGGAAGAGAAGTCGATGAATACATATTGCTTTCTGTGACCGTTTCTGAGACATTCTGACTGGTTTTTCCCTTGGACTGGTTGTTGGTGACACACTTGGGACCCGGATCATTTGAGTGGATTCATCCGGAACAAATCCTTTTCATCATCTCATCCCAAACTATCAACTCTTCAGCTCTTCTTTCCTTCGTCCTTGATTTACTGAATATTTTGCTTGGGGAAGTGGTAGGACTGAGACATTTTGTTTTTTCTTCGCTCTACACACGTTACATGGGACTGAGACGTTTTTTTGTTTTTTTGCCCCAAGAAAAGAAAACTGAACTTTCCACATTTTGATTTTTTTGGGGTTACAATTATATTGTATTAAATTCTGTTAACAAGCTCAATTAATTATTGGAAATTGAGTGTCATTTGAGGTTATTGCTTTGGTGTTTTGAAGTGCCAGAACAGAGAGCATTGTAGTTGCATCACAATATAGATTTTCTGGTTGACCGAATCCCTGTGTGTGGCATTACTTTATTTGTTTTTTCCCTTTTTATGAGATTTTGATTATTCAATTAGTTATTATAATGAGTATTTAGCTTAAAAAGAAAATTTCCCAAAGCTTCTTGACCGAACTTCGACAATTGATATTTAGAGTTAGATAACAAAACCCTGAGTCGAGGGTTACATAAAATAGTGGCGAGCCAGCAGCCAGGAGCTTGGGTTAAATTTTACTTGTTGTGTTAATTACCTCAAAGAACTATTTTTTTGTGTGATTTGATTTTCATTCAATATTTTGAGAGTGGGATCTACATTTTTTTTCAAAGTTATTTTGAGCTTGATTATATGCCCCATAACTAAATATGGATCTTTGTGACCGCTTTGATGTACATAGTCCGAACTGTCTGTATATTACGGGGGTAGAAGAAACTTGTGACGTTTAGGATATTCAGAATATTTTTGAGACACACAGGGAAATTGAGAAAATAGTTAGAGTTCCTGATGAGCCAGAGCAGCCAGCTGGGAGAGTCCTAATTCAGTATTTGTCTGAGAAATCTATTCTGAGTATCAGGCCTGATTGTTTAGGTGACCTGCCAAGCCCAAAAGACCCTGCCATGACATGGCATGTAAGAATAGTCCGTGATCTATGTCAGCAGAGGCTAGGCAGGGAACTGGCATTAAGATATCTAGATGAACTGAACGCTATCTCCGGAAGTGGTAGAGCAGGATTCATGCTTGCTCTTCAGAATGAACTTCAGAGCATTCAGCTTCATTCGGATGATTCCCAAGCTGCTGAAGCAGATCCACATACAACTGTTCGCAGCCCAAGTCTTCATGACCCAGGAAGAACTAACCCTGCTGAGTTAAGTCAAGCTCAAACTAGGATTCCAAACCTTTCCCCCTTGCATGCTCCACCAAGTCCATTGCATGTTGATGAAAGTATGCTTAACCCCCCTCAGATTCAAAGGGTTGTTGTGGAGCACGTCATCCGTAATGAGTCTGCGCATTCACCTTTGAGGCAGAGCCGTATCCGCACATTCTCCGGCCGGACCCCCAAGCCAAATGGGGAAGTCGACTATGAGACGTGGCGTACTCAAGTTGATCTCCTACTTTCTGACCCCTCTTCGCCAGATTCTCAAAAAGTAAGGATGATCTTAGAGAGCCTGCTCAGCCCAGCAGCGGACATTGTCAAGCCCTTAGGTGTTAATTCTTCACCTAGCTCTTACCTTAACCAGATTGAATCAGCCTTTGGTGTAGTAGAAGATGGAGAGGAGCTCTTTGCCACTTTTCTTAACCTAAATCAAAATGCGGGAGAAAAGTCTTCAGCATATCTGCAAAGACTGCATACTCTTCTTACCAGAGCAATATCCAGAGGGGGAGCCAGTGCTGCAGATTCCCGTAAGCATCTGCTCCGCCAGTTCTGTCGAGGGTGCTGGGACCAGGCCATGATAATAGGACTTCAGCTTGAACATCGTAAAGACAATCCACCAACCTTTCCTGAACTCCTGCTCTCTGTGAGAACAGAGGAAGACAAAAAGGCAGCAAAGCTAGATCGAATGAAGAAACATCTTGGCAGCACGAAAGCAGCTGCTCATGCTCACTCAGTGTATGGTATACCTGTTAACGTAGAACCTTCGCCTGAGCCAACTAATAAATGCCTACAGGATGAAACCCAGAAGCTTAAAGGAGAGATAGCTGCGCTGAAAAAACAAGTTGCATACTTGTCGAGTAAAGGTGAAACTAGAGACTATGAGATAAAAAGTGGAAAAAATGCTAAAGGAAGTGCAATTACCAGTGACTGCCTTGTGTCCAGCTCCAATGTGACATCTGGCTCTACAACTATGCCAAAGCCCTGGTTCTGTTTCAAGTGTGGGGAAGATGGACACATTGCAGTTCGCTGCAGTAATGATCCCAACCCTGAGCTTGTTCGGAAGAAGAATTCACAGCTGAGGGAGAGACGCGAGGAGTACCGGAAATTGCATGGGACATCACAGTTTTCTTTAAACCTCTAACAGCTCCTGTTGCGGGACACTCAGGAGCTGCCAGCACTCATATTCGTCCCACAATGATGGTTCATGATACAGTCCATGGTGCGAGAGAAACCCAAACAAACATCAGGGTTAAGGATGAATTCTTGCCGCAAGATCTTATTGGCAAACGTTGTGTTTCATCTGTCCTTGTTGAAGGCACTCGGTGTGATTCTCTCTTAGACACAGGGTCACAAGTTACGACTGTTTCGGAGGCGTTTTATTTGACAAATCTTTCTTCGGTTCCCATTCAGCCAATTCATGCGTTGTTTGAGGTTGAGGGTGCCGGCGGACAGAATGTTCCATACCTTGGTTACATCCAAGCCATCATAACCTTCCCTTGTACTGTCACAGGTGCAGAGGAGGAGCTTCCTTCTCTCCTACTTGTTGTCCCAGATTGTCACTTCAACAGTAAGGTCCCACTGTTGATTGGGACAAATGTTCTCGACCACTTGTATCAGCAGGGGGTAGAAAAAAAAGGGGCCAAGTTCTTCCAAAAACCCGGTGGCAGTAGTGATTATGCGTTGCTTTTTCAACATGTTGCTCAGAATTATGAGAGTGGGAGGAAATCCTTTCAAGTGAAAGCACTAGGGAAAGGCCAAATCACTATCCCTGCCATACAGAAAATATGCCTCTTTGGTCAAGTGAGGATTAAGGGAATGTCAAACGCCTTATTTGTCTTAGAGCAACCAGAGTCTTTTCCCTTGCCGGGTGGTCTTCTGCTTGAGTGTGCTGTGGTTAGTGCCCCACACAAGGCTCGTTCAAAGATTCCTGTCATAATAAAAAACATAACTGACCGGGATATTAGCCTTCATCCCAAGCGTGTGATCGCTGAGATGGCAGCTGCTTATGTTCTGCCTCTGAAGACTGAGCTTTTGTCTTGTTCTGCTCAGGCGTCCTGTGGGAAGCTGGTGTTCGAACTTGATAACTCACCCATTCCTGAAGAATGGAAAAAACGCATCTCCGATAAACTCAATTCCATGTCAGAGGTCTTTGCTGTTGATGACTTGTCATATGGTCATGCCACTGCAGTGAAACACCACATCAGACTACAGGATGAGACACCTTTTAAGGAACGACCTAGGCCAATTCATCCCAGTGACCGGGAAGCTGTTAAGCAACATCTCAGGGAGCTTCTAGATGCTGGAATAATCAGAGAGTCAGAGAGCCCCTTCGCATCACCATTCGTTTTGGTTCGCAAGAAGAATGGCCAGATCAGACTTTGTGTCGATTACAGGAAGCTTAATGTGCACACTATAAAAGATGCGTATGCACTTCCCAACATAGAGGAAGCTTTCTTTGCACTCAGTGGGGCTAAATGGTTCTCTGTCATGGACCTTAAATCAGGATATTACCAAGTTGAAGTAGCCGAAGAAGATAAACACACAACCGCTTTTGTTTGTCCTCTGGGCTTCTTTGAATTTAATCGCATGCCTCAAGGTGTCACAAATGCACCTAGCACTTTCCAGAGGCTTATGGAGAAGTGTGTAGGAGACTTGCATTTGAATGAAGTACTCGTATTTCTGGATGATCTCATTGTCTTTTCTAAAACACTTGAGGAACATGAAGCCAGGCTGATGAAAGTGTTGACTCGTCTGAAGGAGTGTGGACTGAAGTTATCTCCTGAGAAATGCCACTTTTTCAAATCATCTGTAAAGTATCTGGGACATGTGGTGGATGCTGATGGGGTTCACACCGATCCTGAAAAGATTTCCGCTCTGAAAGATTGGCCTCGTCCTTCAACCAGGCGAGAGCTAAAATGTTTTCTGGGCTTTGCTGGGTATTATCGGCGCTTCGTCAAGGGGTACTCTCAAATAGCAAAGCCATTAAACAGTCTGACTGCAGGATATAGTCCTCCAAGGAAAAAGGGGAAGGTTTACAAGCGAGAGAAATCGAGCACTCCTGTGGATACCAATGCCCACATTGATGACGAGTGGACAGCTGAGTGTGAGAATGCATTTATGACTCTGATTGAGAAATTGACTACTGCCCCAATTCTCGCTTTCGCAAACCCAGAACTTCCCTATGTCTTGCATACAGATGCCTGTGGGGAGGGCCTCGGCGCAGCCTTATATCAAGAGCAGGAGGGCAAGCTCCACGTGATCGCATATGCCAGTAGGGGTCTTTCAAAAAGTGAGAGAAACTATCCTACCCACAAATTAGAATATTTGGCCTTGAAATGGGCCGTCTGTGAGAAATTCAGTGATTATCTCTATGGCACTGAATTTACTGTTCTCACAGACAATAACCCACTGACATATGTGCTGACCACGGCAAAACTCGATGCAGCAGGACATCGCTGGCTTGCGGCGTTGTCTACTTTCAGGTTCAATATAAAATACTGAGCTGGATCCGTCAATAAGGATGCTGATGGATTGTCCAGAAGACCGCAAAATCTACCAGAGGAAGATGATGCGTTCCTTGAAGAAGAGAGGGCTATTGGAGACTTGAAATGGCGATTATGCAAGGAAACTGATGTGATCTCCCCCGAATTACTCTCTGCGATGTGCGAACGTCATTCGTTTGTCTTGTCAAGTGACGTGTCCAAGGCATCAGAGTCTGTTGTTCTTGCAGAGTCCTTGGCTTTGGATGCTTCATCTGTTCCTGAAGGTTTCACCACCACAGGGTACGAGACTATTCCTGGAATGACCTGTGACGATTGGTATCAGGCTCAGAGGGAGGATTCAACTCTGAGAAGGATAATCTCTTTCATGGATCAAGGTCAGAAACCCAACTTCCAACAAATCCAAGTTCGAGCCCCTCGAGGTAAAACTGCTCCTGCGGGAATGGAAACGGCTTGAGTTACGAGATGGAGTGCTATATCGGAAGTGGACAACCCACGGGGCTGCTTTGTACCAGCTGGTTCTGCCTCAAAAGTGCAGAGAGAGAGCATTGAATGGTGTTCATGATGAGGTGGGCCATCTTGGCTATGAGCGTGCAGTTGACCTAGCTCGTGCTAGATTCTTTTGGCCGAAGATGGCAAGGGATGTTGAGAAGCGATGTTACACCTGTGAGAGATGTTTCAGGAGGAAAGTGTGCCCTCAGAAAGCAGCTCCCATGGAATCCATACAGACAACTTATCCCCTTGAGCTAGTATGTATGGATTATTTGTCTCTCGAGCCTGACAGTCATGACACTAGAAATATACTGGTCATGACCGACCACTTTACCAAATTTGCTGTGGCGGTACCAACAAAAGACCAGAAAGCTAAGACCATTGCAAAGGCGTTCTGGGAGAATTTCATTGTCCATTATGGCTTTCCAAGTCGCCTCCTCAGTGATCAAGGAAAGGATTTCGAATCTCACACCATCCGAGAGTTGTGTGCCCTTATTGGAGCTGACAAGATTAGGACTACGCCTTATCACCCACGGGGGAACCCTGTGGAAAGGTTCAATAGAACTCTTCTCAGTATGCTTGGAACCCTTGATGAGAAAGGTAAATCTCACTGGAGAGACTTTGTAAAGCCCCTTGTGCATGCGTACAACTGTACCCGGAATGACACCACAGGGTATTCACCTTATGAATTAATGTTTGGGCGGCAAGCAAAGCTACCAATTGACCTTGTTTTTGGCATCAGTTCTTCAAGTGGAACACACAAATCCCACTCTGAGTATGTAAAGAAACTACGAGAGCGTCTCCAAGAAAGCTATGGATTAGCTGTTGAAAGTTCTCGCAAAATGAATGCAAAGAACAAAGCAAGGTTTGATTTAAAGGTCAGAGCAGCTGAACTGATTCCTGGTGACCGGGTTCTCGTGAGAAACTTGAGTTTGAGGGGGAAGCACAAACTTGCAGACCGATGGGAAAGGACTGTCCACACTGTAGTCAAGAGGATTTCAGATGGTCCAGTATACATGGTTACGCCAGAAAAGAGTGATAGTCCAAATCGTACCCTTCACAGGGATCTCTTGTTGCCTTGCGGGTTTTTGCCTGTGAGCCCAGAAGAGCAGGTGCCTGGAACAAAACACACAGCTAACAGGAAACGTGGGATGAGAACAAGAGTAAATACAGACATGCAGGAATGTGACTATATTGAGGAGCTGTCCAGAGATGAGGAAGGAAGTTGCCTTCAAATACCCACTCCTGAAATAGTCACAAGAAGTCCCTACATTATACGAGTAGATGATGGGCCACTCACCTCACATGATATTTCTGGGAAGACGTGGAACCCATTGAACCCTCACGCAGCTGAGTTCTCTCCATGTATTTCAACTATTCCCAGATCAGAGTCTGTCCAGCCTGTGATTGAACCCCCACAAGAAGATTCAGAAGCTGTTACTGGGGGAACACCAGTCACTGTGGTTTCAGAGGCTATTGAGATTGAGCATTCCCCTGGTCATATTGTCATTGAAATCCCAGAGGAGATTTTACCAGAGGCAGGGTTAGAATCCCAAGATTTGTCACACAATTCAGTTGAGGCTGAATCTGTACCTCTCAGACGTTCAGGTCGGGAGAGACGCCCACCAAAGACACTAGAATATGAGGAATTAGGAAAGCCCATAATTCTTGCCCTAATGACATTTTTTGATTCCTTGGGAGGCATTCTCTCTGCCAGTCTTCCTGTTAATACGCACGCAGGGACTCATGCGATTTAGAAGGGGAGAGTGTAACCCTTGACATTTATATCCTGTTTCAATAACTAGCTGCATTTCATTAAAACTTGTTACTGCCCCTTTAAGAGATAGGTTAGTTCATGCAAGGAGTGAGTGCACAGCAATAGTGCACAGAGTGAATGTGCACGGAGCACGGCGAAAAACGCATAGCGTCCAGGAAGTTGAATTGAATCACTGTGGAAGAGAAGTCGATGAATACATATTGCTTTCTGTGACCGTTTCTGAGACATTCTGACTGGTTTTTCCCTTGGACTGGTTGTTGGTGATACACTTGGGACCCGGATCATTTGAGTGGATTCATCCGGAACAAATCCTTTTCATCATCTCATCCCAAACTATGAACTCTTCAGCTCTTCTTTCCTTCGTCCTTGATTTACTGAATATTTTGCTTGTGGAAGTGGTAGGACTGAGACATTTTGTTTTTTCTTCGCTCTACACACGTTACATGGGACTGAAACGTTTTTTTGTTTTTTTGCCCCAAGAAAAGAAAACTGAACTTTCCACATTTTGATTTTTTTGGGGTTACAATTATATTGTATTAAATTCTGTTAACAAGCTCAATTAATTATTGGAAATTGAGTGTCATTTGAGGTTATTGCTTTGGTGTTTTGAAGTGCCAGAACAGAGAGCATTTTAGTTGCCTCACAATATAGATTTTCTGGTTGACCGAATCCCTGTGTGTGGCATTACTTTATTTGTTTTTTCCCTTTTTATGAGATTTTGATTATTCAATTAGTTCTAAGTATTTAGCTTAAAAAGAAAATTTCCCAAAGCTTCTTGACCGAACTTAGACAATTGATATTTAGAGTTAGATAACAAAACCCTGAGTCGAGGGTTACATACACATATGAGGAAATTCATTTTTAAGAAAACAAAAAAAAACATGTTTTTGTATATTTGCTACTATGTACTACTATGTACCGTGTACTACAAATCCAAAGGGGAAATGGAAAATTCACACATAAGTCATGCTTGGGTCTCAGGAGGTTAAAGTATTTGTGTGACCCGTTGAACTCTGCACCCCATATGCAAATTTCTACAAATTGCATCCTTGATTTTGGCAGAATTACACAGGTAATTCTCTCCAAGGTCTGGTTCATGTATTATTATTTTTTGTGCTACACATAATTCTTGAATGTAGTTCACTGACCTTTCATGTGCCCTTCTTGACACTCGAGAAAGCATTTAGAGAAGACATGAAATGTAAATAAGTGTAATGTTGTTATAGATTATAGAGGTATCTATATTTGCATAGACTCCTGTCATCTGAAAGTTCCCCAGACTGAACTGATCAGTGAGCCGATCATTTAAGCTTTATCTGTGGCAACAGCAATGAACGTGACGCCCAGCATTTTACAAGTAGGGAGAGATTTTGTGTGTGGTATAATCAGGGTTGGGAGGGTTACTTTTAAAATGAATTCCACTACAGATTACAGAATACATGCTGCAAAATGTAATTTGAAACATATTCTGTTAGATTACTCAAGGTCAGTAATATATTCTACATACTTTGGATTACTTCTTCAGCACTGGTAGATTTATTACTTGTTTGGACTAAAAAACTCAAAATACACAGTTAAAAATACATTCTCTGAAAACCCTAAATATCTTATGCAGTGTTGTTTCTAAAACAAGATCAATCAAACTGATCTTGTTTTAAAGATTTTCACAGGAATACATAGTAACTGTATTCTAATTACCAATTATTTAAATGTAACTTTTTTTGTTACTTATATTTTGTATTTTAAATACATAATCCTGTTACATGTATTCCGTTACTCCCCAACCCTGGATATAATTGAGCGATGTATTATTCAGAATTTTAAATTCATCACAGTGGCTCCTGAAGTTGAGCTCAGATGAAACAACAACTTTAGTTTTAGCAGAGTTATTACATGACAACCATCACAGCAGAGAAGCTTGAAATATTAGGCATGGTATTTGATCATGTACTTTTGTATTTAGACATATTACTGACCGAAACAAGATATTTAATGAGACAAAATGTTGGGAGGGACAGATGTTGCAGTACAAACCAAAATGGAGACAAAGCTTAGGAGGAGAGGGGTTGAAAGTAACAGATTTGTTATGTCTGACGAAAAGAAAAGTTGTTCCTGAGGCGGAACACATTTTGAAATCCCTTTAAGTGTTTATTCTGTCTATTCAAATGCGGTTATTTATATTTATATATATATATTTTTTATTATTATTTATTTATTTTTTTATTTTTTATTTTTTTTCCATTAGGAATTTTAAGGATCAAAAATTAAGGCAAACTCTGTTTAAAATGAAATTCATTTTGTACAAGATATCATAGAGAGAATTCAGGCCATAATAAACTCAACTGACTGTTTAATTATATAATGCACACCGGATTAAGCTCATCCAGTGACTGATCCACAGTTTCATTCAAGTTCATTAAGCAATCGTTTCAACAGTGTTCAAACAAGTTGACAGCATCGTTTATGTTGCTCCTCCACTCATTCTGTCATTGTGAGGCAAGTGTGAAACTGGTGACTAAGAAACAAGCTGTGGAGGAAGGATATGCTCTAATTTATTATAACCATGTAATTAAATGCAAAGCAAATTACCCAGTGAAATCATACATCAGTGAGAAAGGCTTGATTAGAGCCTATTGCCATTTCTCCACTGCCAAAATAAAGCTTTTTCACTTAAGCACATACTTAGATGTTTTGTGTCAGACATTGTTTTTGTATCTTGGAAACCCTTTAATCTCACATTAAACTCTTTGACATCTTTAACAAGTCTTATTTCCCAGCAAACTGCTTATAGGTATTGCCATATCTAAATTTCTTATGTTTGCAAAGCCTGAGTAGTGTTAGAAGTATGTAGGTAAACATAAAAAAAAAACAACCAAACCACTTTCACAGCTAAAAGGATAGTTCACACAAAAATGAAAAAAATTGTCATCATTTACTCACTCTCATGTTGTTGAAAAATGTTCACACTGCTCTTTTCCATAAAGCAAAGCAAACAGTGACCAGGGGCTGTAAAGCTTCAAAAAATACCCCAAAATTCACCATAAAACTACCATTAAATAGTCAATATTTCTCATGTGCTAAATTCAAAGTCCTCTAAAGCCATACAAGGGAAAGCAGTTCTAGTGAAAATACTAAACCAGTACACTTGTATCTTAAATCAACATTATACAGTTATATTTGAGATGAGAACATAAATATATTATGTAAAGTCCTAGTGATCAAAATGTCAACAAAAAGTCATCAAAAAGTGGTGATGAAATGTTCAAATGTATTCAGACTTCTAATGGATGCTGTTCCCTCATTGTGATTTGTACTGCTTGCTCATTTAAAATGAGCTACTGCAACACAATTCTTTAGCATTTGGTCTCAACTTAATTTCATTATGTACAATCCATCTATGTTCAATTAATTCAGCTGTGTCGGGACAATGTGAACAATATTTGTTGTATCAATGTATTGCTGAATCCGGGAAGGGGATTTCCAGTTCCCAGCATGCTTTGCACGGGACAGGACTGGGAGAGTGTATTACAATAAGATAAGTGTTATTTTAATGTATTTCTCTGCAAAATGAAACAAGTGGGGGAATTGTTAAGTGTTTAATATTCTGTTATGTTGGGATTTAGAGGAGTTTATTTCATGTAAAAAATTTTTAGGGTACTATTGTGGAGAAGAGTGGAACTAATGGTTAGATCGAGGTTGGTTACATTATCACTTTTCATGAAGCAAACACTAGTATAATGAAACTCTCAGCAGCACCATGCTTGTTATAGTACAAAACTATATATATATGCTAATGTATTATATATTATTATAATTAGTCAAATTTAAGTTTGGTTAACTCAATTAATATAGGTATTTGCTAGCCAACGTATTTGTGTAGGGCCTACATTTTTAATTAATATCAAAGAAACTAATTTGTGTTGTGTGGAACCAATGTCCAAAATTGAATGAAGTTAAACCAACAAGTTTTTTAGTGTAGCTTTAAGTGACAAACAGATTACAATTTTAGTTAATATTCACTTTCACTTTCATATTCCTCAAAAAAAAAAGTGCAATATTATATTTAACTAACATTTGTCTTATTTTAGTCACCGCTTCAAGTTTACTTGCATATACTTTTTAACACCTAAAAAGTCAACTTTATTAATATTAAAGCTCTTTTCTGTTAATTTCTTACAATAAGCCGTCTTTGTTCCTAAATGTGAGTTGTTTAGGATTATAAAATGTAACATTCTGTGAAAACAAGATGCGTAAAAGGTGTTATAAATAATGCTGTTCCCATGCTTTCATAATTGTATCTGTTGTGCACTAGCATGTGTTGTTATGACATGTTTAGAACTGATTTAGTGCCCAAAACTCATCCTTGTTTTAATCGACTCATGTTCACAGTCCTCCCATGAGGACCGCAGCAACCTTCCTTTTTTCTTCTCTAACATATAACTTAACGCACTGACCACTGGATCCTCTTATCAGTAAAGGTGCACTGATATGGATGGCAGGTTTGTGTTGGAGGAGACTTGTGTCAGACAAGAGTAGTGAGAGTGCTTTAATGCCGGGTAAGGGCAATCTTACACAGCACTTATCTGCATGAGGCAGACCTCAAGACTCCCTCTTCTCTTAGATGTATTACTCAATGCGTAATTCCTGTCTCCACACTCAGAGAGAAGCTTTGAATATTACCAATGCATTTAAGGCCTCTATGAAATTAATTAGGCATACAAAACCAGTCAAAGGATCATTAAGTGTAAAGCAGCAGTTCGGATTTACATTGGACATCAAGTGGCGACCAAAGACTGTATCAAATGTGTTTATTGTACAAAAGTAAATGAATTAACATATTTATGAGTTGAAAGCGTGTAAGTTGAAGGATGTCTGTTTTGTTCATCTCTCATTTATCTTTTAGGTCACTATTGGTTAGGTTTAGGTTAAAGTTTTAGGTTAAGGAGGTACATTTTACTCATGAAAACATCCATCTAATATTCAACTTCATCTGATTACAACATAATTTCACTCCCTTTTGGCGCCCCCCACTGGACATTTCACTGGGAAACTGAAGCCAAATGTGTAATGAATAATTTTGGTTTGCAAAAATATTGTTATGAAAAAAGCTTCCTGCCTTCGCTAGTACACGAAAAAGACAGAAAGAAATATGAAATTGCAAAAGGGGGTCTGTTCTTTCCGAGTATAATCACTTGAATGCACATTATGTACATATTTACGATTTCCGATCTCATAAGTAAAAACTTTCCAGGAGGACTTGAACACATCAAATATCCTTAAAATCAACACGAAACATGTTTACATGCACAATAAAATGCTGATAACTGTAAAAAATCTGCTAATTTTAAAAAACCGACAATGCAAGTAAACCATTACATGACATCTTACATTATACATTTTTTCTTCAGTTTTGACGTCAAAACGTTCAACAGACATTCACACACTGGATATGCTGCCAGAATGCTAAAGGTGCTTTCACTGCAATGTGAAATAGGAGTAATAAGCAAAAATGTATGTGCTAAGGGGGGCCTGGATAGCTAGGTGGTAAAGACGCTGGCTACCACCCCTGGAGTTCGCCAGTTTAAAAACCATGGCGTGCTGAGTGACTCCCGCCAGGTCTCCTAAGCAAACAAATTGTCCTGTTGCTAGGGAGGGTAGAGTCACATGGAGTAACCTCCTCCTGGTTGCTATAATGTGGTTCGTTCTCGGTGGGGAGTGTGATGAGTTGCGCGTGGATACCGATGTGTATGGCGTGAAGCCTCCACACGCGCTATGTCTCTCAGCAACGTGCTCAACAAGCCACGTGATAAGATGTGCGGGTTGACGGTTTAAGACGCGGAGACAGCTGGAATTCATCCCCCGCCACCCGGATTGAGGCGAGTCACTACGCCACCAAGAGGACTAAAAGCACATTGGGAATTGGGCATGCCAAATTGGGAGAAAATTACTTTCAAATTAATTTCTCAGATGAAATTACATTGCCTTACACGTTGTCGGCTGCTAAGCATAATCGGTGTAAGATCGTGCATTTAAAGGAGCTCATTAAAATGTCTTAATATTACCATTTACAGTGTGCTGATTATCAATGCATGTAAATTAGTTAAATTATGTACCACTAAACAATAATGAGCTCATCATACCATTCTTAAACTGTTATTTACATCATTAAATGTTTAATACATCAGCTCACAATACTGACAAAGGTGTCTAATATTTTTGATATGCTAATTTTTTTGTCTAATGCAGGCTACAATTTAAGCATTACAAATGCAGATTATGAAATGTATATTTTCAAACATATCACACTTGGCTCACCAAAACATGAATAAATAAAAACTATATTAATCAAATTAGAATAAGGTATTCACGAATATCAGCACCCCATGTAGTGACTTATTATTGTGTACCCAGTGTTATGATGCTGCCCAGTGCCCAGCATTACAATGAGGCCTCTTGAAGCCCTGGAATTTCCATTGCTTTGATTGACTCAGCAGGTACTCAAGCTCAGTGTGATCAAAATATACTTGTGTATGTTCATTGTTGTATTACTCATCAAGAAGAAAAATGCAACTCGTGGAGTCTGGATGATTGACAGGCATGTTTGGCATTCGCAAACATAGATAGAATTTGTGTATCACCTTGTTAAGCTTCAGGTCCTTTGTTATTTAGAAGCAATTGTATTTTTTAAAAGCTAAACCTGAAGTGTGCCACTAAGTAAACACTATTTTCAAACAGATTCCATAAACCATTGGTTGTAGAACAGATAGTCCCGCCCCAAACTCAAAACATAGGGATGTATGGATATTCAGAAGCAGGGCTGTCCCTGTTACCCCTTAAGTGAAATCAACCTACAAATAGCTTATTCATAGTTTTCTCTGTATAGTAAACTGGGATGTGAGAAATAATTTTAACATACAAAACACATCAGCTTTAACACATCAGTTTAAATTCAGCGTCTTTATGCTGTCTTTAAAAGTCAGTTCTGAAGGACAAATTCTAAAACCTTTAAAAGCTTTCAGAAAACATATCAGCATTCTTTAAAATTTCTGCAATGCAGTGAAGGGACAGAATTCAATCAACCATTATAAAAACTGGATTGATGTTGTCTTACTGAGACCAGGAAAAACAACAAACTATGAGTCCATCAGTGGTTTCCGTGTTCTTATATGATAGGTTTTATGTTGCTGATCAAATAAGTTTTTCTTCTGGAGAATAAAAAAAGATAAATAACCAAACAGGCTTTCCCTTTTCTAGGATGTTCAAAGGAGAAGATAGACAGTGGTTAAAAGAAAAGTAAATTTTGCTGTAAAGTTGTTTCATGAGCTGGTTTGGCTTTCATGTGGTGGAAAAAGTAGTAATTAAAAGCTGCATTATCAGAAAAATAAGTGAGCATTTCATCATCACCAGAAGCTGTCATGATTTCTTGTGTGGCTCCAGTATCTCACTGCAGCAAATGTTTGAATGGCACAATGCAGATTTGCGCAAATATTTTTTATTTTAATAAGAAAACTGTATTCAATCACACATAACTAAAGGCTTTAAGATTCCTCTTATTAGTTTAAAGTTGAAGTGTGTCTTTTTTTAAACACTTTATTCTGTCCCAACTTAATATGCAGAGTCAACAACAAGTGGCTATATGTAGGTGTAATAAAAAGTGTAAAAACCTTCTCCCTAACAAAATGACTCATAAAGAGTGTAACAGGAAAAGCATGCATTAAAGTTGCATTATGCATGAAACTGAATTTCATTCAGCCAACATGATAGCAATCTGATAGCAACTGTTCATAGAGCTATGCCGCACTCGAATCAAGCATCACTTTAAAGTAAAAGTCCATCCTCAGCCTACATACAAGCAAAGTCTTTACCACAATGGAAACTTTCAAAACTCCAGCCAAACAGACACTCTTTTTAAGTATCAATATAACAGAACATACTAGCAAAATTGCATAAAATACACTAAATTTAAACATTTGTTCACCCCATCCAGTTCCATGCAAAACAATCAGGAAAATAGAAATCCCCTGCCAAGTTTCATCAGTGCTACAAAAATTATTAATGTAGTTCAAACACAAATGGATTAAGTAAACTTCAATTTTACAAATGTAATTGGATAGAACGCAATGAAATCAAGTTGTGACCAAATGTTCTAGAATTGTATTGCTTTAGTTCTTTTTAATTAAGTAAAGTGAACAACCTACAAAAATCCTTTTTTTTTTTTTTTTTTGACCACCTAACAGGGAACGTTCCAACCAACTTTGGCTAATGTTATGTAAAGGTTAGAAATAAACATTGTTAAAAATGTTAATGGAACATCCTTATGATGTTATTAGTATTCAATAAAAGATCTTAAAATGTTTAGACATATTCTTATAACACATTCTTAGAGCAACTGCTGCTACAGTAGTATTTTAAGATTTCTATAAATTTTTATTAAGTGATAACTTATAATGAAGTATAATGAACATTTTTCAGGAAGTTTTCATGTTTTCAGTAATGTTATGCTCTAAATGTTATGGGCACATTTTAAGGTTCCCAAAACCACAATGAAACATCTGAAAAACATTTAAAGAACATACATTTGTTAGCTCAGACAATACCTAATAAAACACTCTGTATGTTCTAACCATAAAAGTACTGCGAGAACTTGCCTTGTTTTTAGCCCTTAAATTGGGGCGGAACGGTACGGTATGGTATTCCTGCAAAACAATCCAAATGTAACCCTGTTTGTAACTCAAGGCACAACCATGACACTTCTACCAACAGACTGTACCAAACTGAGAAACTGGACAAGAATCACAACTTTCAGAGAATATTACAACACAAACACATTTGCAGGTCTCCTAATAGAAGAAATAGAGGTACACAGACATCAGCACTCTATTCAGCTCTTCACAGATTCTGTGTTATTGAGAGTGGCCAGAAGGAAGCCACTTCTGAGAAAAGGACAACTCATCATTTCCTGAGTTTGCTCCAAGCCATGTGACAAAACCTGAAACCTTTTGAAGATAAAATTGTGCTCTGATGAGACTTAAATTGAGCTCTTTGGCCTGAGAGTAAAGTGCTATTTGCAACAAACCAATTGAAGCCCATTGCATCATGCTGCAGGGTTGATTTTCTGCACTAGGAACAGAACATTGTGTATTGTTTGTATATGTTGTCATCAAGGTCACCATATGTATATGTTGTCATCAAGGTCACATGGCTTGGAGCAAACCATATTTTTGTTTTATTTGTGTCTGTGCAGCCACATTCTGTACCTCTACCCCCTGTGTGCCGGCACCTCACTCGTGCTATTCTTTCTTCCACAGTTATGCAGTTTCAGAGCTGTATGCTTCTGCTTATCTGTCTTATATCACTGATGTCATTACTTGTACTTCAGACACCTCACAGTTGGTTGATGTCTTTAACACACCTTGCACTGCCATTTTAGTTTAGGTTGCTCCTTTAAAGTCACGGAGATGTAAAAATAAGTCAGGCATCTAGCCTTGGCTTAATGAGCATACTCGCTCTGTTAGGCAGGAATGTAGGAAGGCAGTAAGTGGAAGAAGGATAAGCTTCAGGTTTCATTTGAAATGTTTCGTGATTCCTTAAAGCAGTATCAAGTCTCTGTCAAGACTGCAAATTCGAACTGTTTCTCTGAATTAATTGCTAAAAATTCCCATAGGCCTAAGATCATTTTTAATACAATTGATTCCGTTTTGAACCCTGCCCCTGTGGGCTATCCAGATGCAACCCCTGAGACATGTGAAAAGAACACATGTCATTGGCCCAGTTGTGATACACTCTGAACCCACACTGCCTTCCAGTTCTTTTAGTCACTTTGAACCTGTTTTATCTGCCCAACTGTCAGATATAATTTTGTTAATGAAACCTACTAATTTCATTAGAAAAACCTTCTCAAAGATGTTTTTATTTCTGTTGCCCCCATTATGCTGGCCATAATCAGCAGTTCTTTGAGAAATGGAGTAGTCCCTACCAGTTTTAAACATGCTGTGGTTCAGCCTCTGCTGAAAAACCTAACCTTGACGCTACAGTTTTTAAGAATTATAGGCCTATTTCAAAATTGCCTTTTCTGTCCAAAATCTTGGAAAAGGTGGTTTATTCGCAGCTCTATTCTTATCTAACCACCTTCAACATATTTGACAAATTTCAATCAAGCTTTAGGTCACTGCATAGTACTGAGACTGCACTATTAAAGGTGACCAATTACATTTTAGTCTCCCTGGATTCTGGCAACGGGGCCTCAGTGCAGCATCTGACATGATCGATCACTCCATTCTTTTAAATCGCCGTGAGAAGGTGGTTGGCATCCATGGAGTTGCATTAAACTGGTTTTCAAAGGAAAGAACAGTATCCATCAGTATTGATAATCACTTCTCTTCCCCAACACTGCTCACTTGTGGCGTTCCACAAGGCTCCATGTTGGGTCCTCTGCTTTTTTCTCTTTATATGCTTCCTTTAGGCTCCATCCTTCAGAAGTACAGTGTAGCCTATCATTGTTATGCTGATGACACACAATTTTACCTTCCTGTCAGGTCTAACGATTGTTGTTCCATCTTTAATCTCATCTCCTGTCTTGAGGAAGTTAAATTATGGATATCGGAAATCTTCCTCATGCTTAATGAGGATAAAACTGAGGTCATTGCTTTTGGCTCATCGTTACATATCGCTGACATTGAAAATCATTTGGGTACTTTGTCTTTAACCATGCACAATAGAGTTAAGAACTTGGGTGTCATCTTTGATTCTGGCTTATTATTTGATAAGCAGATAAATGCTTTTGTTAAAGGAAGCTTTTTTCATCTAAGGTCCATTGCTAAATTAAAACAGTTTCTCTCACTGAAGGATTTGGAAATAGTGATTCATGCTCTTATTACATCCCGGCTGGATTACTGCAATGCCTTATATGTGGGTCTGTCTCAATCATCTTTCTCACGTCTGCAAGTAGTCCAAAATGCAGCAGCTAGACTTCTAACGGTACCAAGAAAAGAGAGCATATTACCCCAGTTCTCGCTTCCCTACACTGGCTTTCGATTTATTTCATCTACATTCGGCACCTAGGTCTCTTCAATCATCAAATCAGTTACTCCTCTCTGTTCCTCGATCCCGTTTGAAAACCAAAGGTGATTGGGCGTTTGTGGTTGAGGCCCCCAGGTTGTGGAATGCACTTCCATTTGTTGTTAGGTCTTCTTCCTCATTGCCTATATTTAAATCTAGATTGAAGACACATTTTTTCTCTTTAGCCTATAATGTTGGTTGAGAATTATAACAGTTTTTTGTGTAGGTTTTATAATTTTTGATTAATTTGTTCTTTTTAACATTTTATAAGTTCTATTTAATTCTGTTATTAATGTTTGTAACACTTTGGTTACAACACTTGTTGTTTTTAAGTGTGCTTTATAAATAAACTTGAACTTGAACCATATGGAGCAAAATACAAGCACATACTGAGGAATCTGTTTCAGTTAGCCAGAGATCTGCGTCTAGGGTGAAGATTAATTTTCCATCAGGACAATGGCCCAAAGCACACAACAAAAACGATGAAAGGATGGCTTGAAAAGAGGTTTGCATTCTGGAATTGCTCAGCCAGAGCCCTGGCTTGAATCCAATTGAATATCTTTGGTATGACTTGACAATTGCTGTCCACCAACGCTCTCATCTAATCTAGCAGAACAAATTTGCATTGAAGAATGGGGAAAAATTCCATATCTAAATGTGCAATGCTCAGACAGACATACCCAAGAAGATTCACAGCTGTCATTGCTATTTGGGACTTTGTACAAATAGTTTACCTCAGGTTACTTTAGTAAGAGAGAAATGTATGTTTTTCATTGTGGTTTTTGAATAAATATATATCTATATAGGTTCATAAATGTGTTGAATTTGTTGATGATAGTAAAAAAATCAATGCATGACAGTTTGAATGTGTAATGGTAACAAAATGTTAGTTTTTATAGGGGTGAACATTCTGTATAAATAAGTTTTCTATAATCTTTAAACGAATATTCTGGGTTCAAAGTTAAGCTTAATCGACAGCATTTGTGACATATTGTTGATTATCACAAACATTTTTTTGACTTGTCCTTTCTTTAAAAATAAATAAATCTGGGTTACAGTGAGGCATTTATAATATCAGTGAATGTTTCCAATCCATACATGTTAAAACACTTACTGTTTCAAAAGTATAGTCACAAGAAATGACTTGTTTTGCTATTAGAGGACATGTGCCAACCTGTTCTTGAGCTTATCCTAAATTGGGATGTATAATTAAAGGAATAGTTTGTACATTTGGTATTCGCTGAAACAGGCCTTACTACAGTAACAGCAGCTGCTTCATGTTTACCTTTTTAAAACAGGAAGACTCAAGAGTATGAGAAGTGAGAACACAAATTGACTACAAGTACTTCCTTCCTGTTTATAATCTCATATTTTTTATAGTTTCTCAAGTGTGTCTAGTGTAACACAAGGGAGGCTGGCGTTAGGGGTGTTTAACTTCATTTAATCCTTTCCAACCACCTTTATGACAACAAATGCAGATAGTGCCTTAATCTCCAATATTTGCATAATTTAAAAGTGGCTTTCAAAATGTAAGAAGACACTTTGTAAAGCCCTAAGGATGTCAATGGTATATCATTAAAGGACATGTTGGTACCTTGCATGGTAATTTGCAAGAAAATCTTGACTGTAGGACATAATTAAATATTATAAAATTGGATGTAACGCTTCAGACAATACAGCTAATAAAAGTGGATTTATATAATAATTCAGGTGTGAAGAGACAATGAGAAGTGAGGAAAAAGTTTTGTGTGGGGTAAGCATGTTTGACAAAGTTGTCAAACCATTTAATAATTCAGAAATGAGAAACTCAGGTTCACCTCAACCCAGGTCATCTGATGTGAAGGTCTGCTGGAAACCATGAAGCTAACTAAGGACATAGAGATTTGATGAATGTGTCAATGGGTGCACGTGGCTATTTGTTTTCTTTAAAGGAATAAAAATACAATTCTGTCATGATTTACTCACCCTCGTGCCGTTCCAAACAATGTGCTTTTATTTTCTTCTTTCTTCTGTGAAACATACACACACACACGCACAAAAAAAAACAAAAAATAACACATAACTGTCCATATTTAAAAGCAACTGAACAGTAATTGCATAGGGATGGGCATTTTGAGTAATTTTGTAGTTGAGTACTCTAACATAAATGAGTAATCAGTTACTTGAAATTTAGAATTTAAGTTCCACCTTCAACTTTATTATGAAAGAATTAGCACTATGCATAAACAACAAGATCTTGATTGAATCCTAAAATAAAAAAATAAAATAATAATTCACACATAGAAACGTCATGGTTTACTGTTGTAACCTCTGTGTACTGTTGTGACGTTGTGTTGATTGCAGTGACAACTCTTTCTTGAGAGCCTTGCATACCTCTGGATTTGAGAAAAGGCCAATGAGAAATTGGCAGACAGAGTTTGTATGTCCCGGTTATACAGGTATAAAGGGAAGCGGACGTGTGTCTGTCAGTCAGGATTTTGCACTGAGGAGCAGAGAGTAAGGTTTGGCCGTTTACAGTGGTAGGTCTAGTGTCGAGGCAAGGGGGACACAACGTCTCCTTCCCTCCATCAGGGAACGGAGGTTACAACAGTAACCATGACATTCCCTTTCTGTCACTCACTCGACGTTGTGTCGATTGTAGTGACACAAGGGGTCCCATTTAAAAACGCCATGCACTAAACCGTGTTACGTGAGCTGCTGACACAGGTGCAAGCAAGCTGCTGTGTGCTAGAAGCAACTGTATCAGTCGCACGTAACCATCCCCAACGCCCCAAAAAAGAGTCATAAACAGTTCTTTGGAGCCCTACCCCAGTACAGAGCACTTGAAGCTCAAAGTGGGTCTGGTCGCAAATTCCAAGTCCAAGATTGCCCGCAACCCACCACCTTTTTGCGGGCTGTAGAAACTCTTCTTCATCTCGGCTGGAGGGACAGGCTCTATCGTATCCTTGAGTAGCAGAGTTGTAATCTCTGCACTTAGGGTGCTGGCATTTTTGCCGTGCATCGAGGTGGAGCGAATACCGCTGAAACGAGGTGGGAGCCTGGTGAATTGAATCACGTAGTCGTGTCGGATGGTCCTGGCCAACAAGCACGATGGGTTGGGCAGCAAATGCCATGCATCCAAGCTTCGTGCGAGGGGCACTAGGGGGACGATCGTTTTTTATGTACCAGGTGGGGCTTCGCAGCGGGAGGGAGCAGGTAATAATGCATCGGGAGGCAAAAGTGCGTCCCGATGCTGGGGTGCTGAGAAAAGACTCAAAGCACATACCTTAATCCACGCACCTGGCAGGAGGCGGCTAAGAGACTGAGGAGGATGTCCTGTAGGGACAACTACAGAACTCGTCAGTGCCAGCCCGCCATGGCATGCAGGGTGGAGGCGGCCTGACCAGTGGTGCTGTAGGCTTTTGAGGTCAGCGACGATGTCATCCTACAAGCCTTGGAGGGGAGTACCAGGTGGCGGCATTCTTGGAGCACAGGTGGATCGCAACCGCTCTATCCACCTTGGGGACCTCTGTGTACCCGTAGGTCACCCCACCGTCAAGGGAAGTGAGAGCGGATGAGTGAGGAGGTCGGTTCTGGGTAGTAAAAGGTTCTCTCCATGACCTCGTCAGCTCGTCATGCACCTCCGGTGCTCACGGCAGCCCAGAAAAGCATGTCGGCCATCTGCGCATCAGCCTTAGACTGGGCGGGCTGACCCGAAGGTGGCAGCCCAGTCGAGTCTTCTGCGTCAGATGCCTGGATGCTCTCCGATGCAGCGGCGATGTCATCGTCCAACACAGGGGGCTCAAGGGAGAATGCGGACTGGCCGTGAGGTGAGCTTCCCTCACCTCAAACCCGGAAGGAAGCAAGCGAGCATGCTGGGGGCGTGTGGTTCGTGGGTACATCCCTGGCGCAACCAAGCCCGCTGCCATCCCCAAATCCAACCATTGCCAACCGGTCGTCCTCAATCCCGTGGGAAGGAGGAGCGACGCAGGGGGCGGCTGGAGTGGCATTAACTTTGAGGAATGAAAGCGGCGACTGCAACGTTGCCATTGTCATATTCTCACAGTGAGTACATGTACCATCCACAAATGCTGCCTCGGTGTGATCGTGGCCCAGACACACAAGGGAGCGTTTGTGACCATCGGATTTGGAGAGATATCGACCGCATCCAGAAACTACACAGAGGTGGAAGGGCATCTTTAAAAAGACACGTCCTGAAAAGGACGTTCAACTCTTGCTGTGTATTACTCTTTTATGAATGAAAAATACTCTCTTTTAGAGGGGAAAATACTTCTCTTTTAGAGGGTATACACTCTTTACAGAAGCTCTTTATAGGACTGCACAGCGTGCAGAGAAGGAGAAAGCTGCTGGAAACCCGCCGTAGATCCAACAGCAATGCTCTGGTAGAGGTGAGTGGAGCAGTAGTGAAACTGCACAACCGCTCGGCTCCGAAGAAAAAATCTGACTGACAGACACACGTCCGCTTCCCTTTATACCCGTATGTCTGGGGGCGGACCATGCAAATTCTGTCTGCCAATTTCTCATTGGCCTTTTCTCAAATCCAGAGGTACGCGAAGCACACAACGTTGAGTGAGTGACAGAAGGGGAACATACTTTCCAACTCCTCTGTAGCGATAGTCACTTTACATAATGGCAGAATTTGACAGAACTAATGACAAGATATAGGTGAGAGAAGCAATTTCAATGTTGCTGACGGAAAATAAAATTGTAATATTCGAGTAGTGTTTTTGCTAGTTAAATTTCGATTAATTGCTCGATTAAAAAATCTATTAATTGTTCACATCCCTAATGGAGCAGCGTAAGATTCTTAAAAAAATGTAGTGAGTAAATGATGACATAATTTTCATTTTTGGTTGATTTTAATGGTAGTGTTTAGAGAATCTATTAAATCAATAAACCTCAATTAGGTAATTTGATATCTATGACGTCATTTTGGACCTCAGAGGAACTTGAAAGCTCTCCTCAGTATCCATGGTCCAATATTAGGCTTTACTTGAAAAATGCAAAGCAATACTGGAGCACAAAATTAGAGCACTTACTATTTGTGAAATATCACCAAACAACACAGGTAAGCTAGAGGCAGAAACCTGTCCTCCTCAGTGCACAAAGATCAGTTTCATTGAGTCAGATCACATTCAAAACATCACTGACTAACTGATCATTAGGGGTCTGTTGTCTCAAGCTGGCAATAATGTTGGCTTTCCAATGACTCACAAGGAGTGTCTTGTTGCCATTGTGGGCAGCCATTACTCACTCAGAGTATGGCAGTTGTAATTACTTCCTTGTTCCTCAGCATCACTTTGTTTACCCAGTGTGGCCCTGTGGCAGTGCGATAGGGCGCAAATCATAAAACACCCTTTCCTCCTCCAACAAAACACGTCACGACATGGTGTATCTCAAAGGCAAGTCCCCTGTTTAGTGAGATAAGTCACTGTGGCATTATGTGCCATAGTGTGTTGACCATTTAGAATGTCTACCTGGTGCTGGAGGACAAAGTCCAGTTTGGAGAAAATACACGACAGCTCAACATCTCACAATCTTATGATTGAATAACTCATTGAGTTGAACAATTGACTGTAGCACTTTTTAGGATTCTTATTTTAGTGTTTTGAATCAGTGTGTGGAGGTATATAAAAGCATAGTCTATGGGCCATTTTATGACATTGATTATTAACCAACTTGATCAGTAATCCCAGTCTTAGCAAATTGTTGCTTTTAGCCTCTCTTTTTAAAGCCTCACAAAATCTAATTCAATTCACACAGGCACAGAAAATTATTTTCATCTCCACAAGTACAGTATAATCCAACTTTGGCAGCCTTGCAAATGAAAGTTTATAAAGTGGAGAGTTTGCAGTGTATTGAAGGGGCAGGATTAGAGCGTTTGGCGAATTTTAAAACACCACATCAAATGATACTCGTCACATTAAAAAAATGTGTTCATCTTGTCACCTGTGGCTTTCCAGTACAACCACTTTAAAGGTGTTGTAAGTGATTTTTTTTTTTATTAAATGACATGCAAAAAAATCATTATTACCTCTCAGATATCATTAAAATAGGTGGCATGAAATATCACAGCTATCTCTGTAATTGCCCTTGGATCGGTAAACAGCGGCAACAAAGATGTCAGGGGCTGCGGTCGGATCGTTTGTTTAGCCAATAAGACTTTCTGCCTGTCAATCATTGTGCGTGTTCACAGGGCAGCCGATTTACACTCACCGAGCACTTTATTTGGAACACCTGTACACCTATTCATGGGATTATCTACTCATCCAATCGTGTGACAGCAGTGCAATGTATAAAATCATGCAGATACGGATCAGGATCTTCAGTTAATGTTCACATCAACCATCAGAGTAGGTGGGGGGGACCCGGGTAGTTCAGCTGGTTCGAATCCCAGGGCATGCTGAGTGACTCCAGCTGGGTCCCCTAGGCAACCAAATTGGCCTGGTTTCTAGGGAGGGTAGAGTCGCACGGGGTAACCTCCTCGTGATCGACCCTGCAGAATAGCTCACTACAATGTCAGAATGCACAACACGTCAAACTTTTGGCGGATGGGCTACAACAGCAGAAGACCAAGTCAGGCACTTTATTTGGACCATAGTGTTCCTAATAAAGTGCTTAGTGAGTGTATGCTTGTATAAGAGCCGGTACGGTGTCCTGCTCCCGTGAAACGCTCATGGTCGGAAAGGAAAATGCTCAGGGGAACCCCGCCCTCCATCTGCTCTAATACAACAGTCTCCAAGTGTCTGATATTCAAATAACATTAATGTAGATGCTGCCTTCCAAAAGTCAATTTTCACTCTCGTATTTTTGTTATAGCTCTTGGGTAATCAAGCAACGATGATAAAACCATACTGACATACATAAAGAAAAGGGTAGATATTATATTATGACCGAAAGGTTTAAATGTGTTCTTAGGACAAAGGTATTTTTCATTAGAGGAATATTCCAGGTTCAACACAAGTTAAACTCAAGCAACAACATTTATAGCATAATGTTGATTACCACAAAAATGTATTTCGACATGTCCCTCCTTTTCTTTAAAAAAAAACTCAAATCTGTGTTTCAGTGAGGCACGTACAATGGAAGTGAATGTGGTCCATCCATAAACAAAAATGGTCACTGTTTCAAAAGTATAGTCACAAGATGTAAACAAAATATGTTTTAACTAGAGCTGTCAAAATTAAAGTTTTAACACATGCGATTAATTAAAAAAGTTTAACACGTTAATTTTTCTTAATTGTGGTTAACATATTTACCATTAATAAAGCATAAACTAGCAAAAACACTGGTTGGGAGGGTGAAATAAAGTATTTTTAGCCTATGTAAGGTGCATTTTAATCACACAAAAGCACGCAAAGTCTTAACTATCACCAAAACGCAGAATGAGATGTTTTTGTCTGCAAGTGATTTTCACATGGAGTTCAATGCGATGCTTGATGCTGGCATTGATGCCCTGATGCAAATCATGAAAGCAGCTTCATGATTGCTTTAACAAAGCAAATAGCCACAGTCTGCCAGCTGATTAATATTGTGGAGGATTCGAGTTTAAGAGATTTAATGCCCATTGCAATGAATATGCAACCTATGGGTAAACTAGTTCTTTCAATTAGTCAAACTCCCACTTAGACTTTGAGAAACGTTTAATGTTACTTGAACTGGTGCTATTTTTATATATTTCTATCTATATACTGTGGAAAGCTTTGCTTTGTAGAATATAAATAAAGCATTATATTGTTTCACATTGTTTTGTTTTCTTTCATAAGAGAGATTAAGTGCATTTTGACAGGAAAAGAAGTGTATTTAGAGTTAAATTTGAGCACTATCAAAATCTGCGAACTAAAGAAAATTATGCGATTAATTGTAATAAAAATGTTAATTGACTGAAAGCACTAGTTTTAATATGATTTTACCATGATAAAATCGCTTACTAAACTTTTCTATGTGAAGTTATAGCCAATATTTCAACTTTGTTGCCATGGCTACGAACCACTGTAAACCCTAAAACGACTGTAAAAGTGACTATTTAAACCGTTTTACAGCTCAAATAATACATTAGTTTTAACAGAAGAATTTGTGTGTTTTTTTATAAAGTTATAAGCTTCAAATTTCTGCCTTTAAACTCTCCAAAAATTGGCCCCATTCACTTCAATTTTAAGTGTCTAACTGTAACCTCCATTTTGGAGGGGGAAGTTTTAGTGGTAATAAACATTTAGCCACAAATGCTGTTGATTGAGCTAAACTTGTATTGATCCTTCAGTGTCAGATTGTGGCAGGATGTCACATGTTTTAAATGTCATAATTTATCAACTACAACATGTGTACAATGGTTTGACATTTTTGTACATTGCCTTTCCCATTGTTGGTGTTTCATGAATCGTATTGTGCCTCATTATTATTCAACCTTATACATGGCTGAATAAGCTTAAAAAAGGTGCTGTTTATCTAAAGAGAGGCATAGATTTAGTTTTGGCAGTGGTGATTGGGGCAAGTTGTTGCGAAAGGTCAACATGTGTTAAATGAACTGTAACTTTACTCCTAGGCAAGAACTGTGAAAATGTTTAATAGCTTTTTTGTAGCCAAGAATTTACGGTATTTCAGTGCAGAAATTGACTTATAACAAACCTACCCTGAGAAATATTCACTGGAGTAAAAAAGTGTGACAACTAGCCCCGATATTTTCCTTGTGCATAAAGTGAGAAAAGGAGGAATTACTCAGTAAGAGGGCAGACTGGTGAATTTACTTTTTGAACCATTTGTTATATAATATCTTGTGCTAAAACTTTCAGAAAGCATGGCTGATTTATGGCTATTTATGGAACTCATAGAGTCTTAGTTTTACATTATAGAGATGGTCAGTCTGTTTCAAACAACTTGAAATAAATGTTTAAGACTTCAAATTTCCATCACAAGGAAAATACATGTATTTATCATCACCATATAACGCGTAATGTCAGATATCAATTGTGTGTTATGATACATGCTCATATGTCTCCTCAACCTGTTGCATGTCATTGAACGTTAGCTTCACTCCTGCTGCTTCCGCTGTTGCTCAAATGATGAGCCAATTCCTGAATAACAGCCGCTTTACCGATCTGTTCGTTTCTCCTCTTTTCCATGATCACATCCTCCAAACTCTGAAACTCCAGCACATGAGACTGTTTATCAGACAAGAGCAGCTTTAATCTGTACGGTTGTTTTCCGATGCGTATCTCTCCTCCCATCTTAAACTCGCGTTTACCAAATTTGCACCAGGCGGCGAAACACTCTGAATTCCTCCAACTCAATTCTTTATCTTTCGCCCCGACCTGCTCCATCGCGTTCTGCACCACCACATCAGGACTGAGGGCTTTGAATTGATACAGCTCGTTCACGATCCTTCCCCTCCTGCCCTGGCTGGCATCGGTCAGGAAACTGTTCTTGACCTCCGCCCGGTGCAGGTGCGCCACCTGAAAGTCGCCGACGTACACAGCCCAATGCGGGTACTGCCCAAAGGACACGAACTCCACCAGATCCCCGGGCTTACACTTGTTTAATAAATTCTCCGGGCTGAAAGTCTCTGTATCTGCAGCGTTGACACGCTTCTCGTAAATACACTCTTCGCGATGATAAACGGCGCAGCCCAGCTCGTTCCACTTGTCGTAGTGTTTCTCTACCTGATTTTGCTCCGATCCGTCGACATGATGATCGTCCAGTTCGTCGTCATCCGCCGCGAAAATGTACGATACCCCAATACGCGGGACGTCTTCTTCGGTGTCGAATCCGTTAGGGTCGGTCGTGGGAACTTCGGCGTAACTTAGGTGTGACAGTTTGTCAACTTGGTTGCCCATATATGCCACTTCACTTCGGACAGATGGAGTAAAATGAGCTCCACCTGTTACGAGCAGACAGATATGGACATCTGGAAGTGCTCTGCGATGCTCTAGATACGCGGATCCTTTAATAGTAAACCTGCATCTCTACGTCCGATCCACTCGCAATTACATATCACACATATATGGCAAGCCGTTTTATCATTAACTCCTTAAAATGTGCTATCCAGATTGAAACTGTTCCAGTAGTAGCCTACTGTAGTGTTGTTTGTCTGTAATCCATGCAGTTAGTAGTCTTCTCACACCTGACACCTCCAAGCAGAAAGTTCTTCATTTACAGATGGTTGGAATTAATAACATGTTGCTTGCCATATCCAATGAGAAAGATAAACAATAAAACCTATCACTGTTTTTATTCCCTTTCTCACAGCTGTGGTTAAATTGTTCTGGTTGTTTTGAAGTGTACCTGCTGTGTGTTTGTCAGCTCCAGCAGTTATAATGTGAAGAGCTGGAGGAAAACCACACATACACTAGCTTCCTTATTTAAAGAGATAGAGTGCTTTTAACGTCATCAAGAGCATCATACAAAAGCCAATGTATGAATACTATTATTACAGTGTTCGTGTTACACATATGCTAATAATTACATAATAATGCATTTAATAGAGTGCAACAGTGCCCACCTTGAATTACAAAATTACAAATTTTGACTTTGAAGCAAAACATTTTTTGAAAATCGGATATAAAACAAAGGTACAAGACCGTGTACTTCCCATCTTTCACAAAGGCACAAACTGCAATCCCATGAACCATTGCTCATGATGTAATCGAATAAAAAAGGATGGAAATATATAAAACTATTGATTTTAGGTTGTTGATTATAAGCAGTGTTGGGTGTAATTGGATTACAAAGTGATTAGTTATTGTAATCCAGCTACTTTTAGGCACAAAAAAGTAGTATAACCTATTATGTTTTAAATTCTTGTACTCATATTACAGTTACTGACTTTCAATGAAAGTAATTGCTTTTAAGTACATTACATTTCCAAATATTTCAAAAAAATATTTTATTTATGTGTAATAAAATTAAAATGTGAATTCTTATGTTCATATGTACGTCTGTTTGCATTTCTTTGACATTGTTTACAGTCATGCCAATAAAGCCACTTTGAATTGAATTGACAGCTGAGGGGTGTGCAACAATGAAGGAGAAAAAAGACATTATTTTGAATTTGTTGAGCAAAAAAAAATACAGTTTGTTTGTGACAAGTGTTTTAGAAAGGAATTTAAAATTAAAGTAATTAGTAATGTGTTCCCCGCGACCCTGTACACAGGATAAGCGGTTGACGATGGATGGATGGATGGATGGATGGATAGTAATGTGTTTACTTTTCCAATTAAGTAATCAGTAGTTATTCATTTGTATTGGATTACTTTTTTGTGTAACTTACCCAAGACTGATTATAAGTATATAAACAATATATTTAAAGTTTACAGCAAAATATTCAGATATTTACAAATTTAAATGTAGTTTGAGGGAAAGGAGACTGAATGGATTGCGTCATTCAAAGCGCATCATGGATGTGGGCGGGCTATGTTGGCTGCGGTTCTCTGATTGGTGGATCTTTCTCTGCTGGACCATGGGTAATGTAGTTGTTAATCAGGAATTCTGCAGGATTTTTAAACAATGAAGTTCAAATAATGCAGACTGATGACTTCAACAAAGGCATAGGCATATACCATCGATTAATACCTTTCAAGGTTTATCGTTATAGTTGAAAGTTAAATTAGTCTATGGAAATAATGAGATTTTGATTTCCTCAACCAGACTGTTGGTTACTTTTAGTGAAAGTGTAAATGCTGTAAAGTATCAACAAAATAATTTGTTAGATTTATGGTCAAAATTGCTGGTAATAATAATGCTATAAAAATATTTTTAAAAAATGTAATTGTAATTTTGAAGGGTATTTTGAATTGTAATTTTAATGTAAAAAGAAATGTAAAAATTTGACAGTACAGAAATATATATGCATGTATAAATAAATATTTAACAAGACAAACATTTTGTTTTACAGTAAAATATGTATTACCGAATAATTTACAATAAAAAAATATACTATGTTTAACAAGGAAATACATATCTTTTATGGAAAACTGTTAAAATGATGGTTCCCAGACGTCTCTGCGGGGCCGCATATCATTGTATTTATGTACATTGGGGTGTTCTATGTTATATCTTATGTAGATTTGCCAAACAAAAATCTTAGTGGTTAAAACATTGTATGTATAATCTATTAAATTGTATGGGAGCATGTAACAGAGTGCTGGTCTCCATGATGGTGTTTTGTGTTTGTGTGGGTAACACTGTGTACTTTCTCTACATGTGTAATCAGTATTTCTCCTGGAAGGGCCACACTTAACTGTAAAAAATACAACTTCAAAATTGTCCTATAAACTCAATTCTAAATGTTGATTAAACTATCTATTGTAGAAAAACATTTAGATTACTTAAAACAACCAATAGTAAACTTTTATGCCATTTTTGTCAGAGCAACTTAAAATTCAAAAACAGTGAGCAAATACAATGTCAAGTTTGGTGGTGAAAATAGAACTCACAGGTTTTTGATCATGCTCAGTTTGATCACTGATGCTCAATGGAGGCCATTTGAGGCAAACAAATTATAATGACAATGTGTTATTAATTATGTTTTGCTGTAAAAAAATAAGTAAAATTGTTATCTTAGGTCACCATCAGGGTGATTAGTGTCCCCTCTGATGAAGTGTATGTAGTTATAAAGACTTAACTTCCAGATGTTTTAAGTCATTGTAATTTACACAACTTTTTTAAGTTGGACCAACTAGTTGGTACCTTGGTGGGGCTGTCACATAATCTTATGTAGATCTGCTTAATAAAAAATATATTTTTCTATCAAGAATACAAAAAATTATGGTCAGCTGTACTGCTGTACGAGTGTAATGTTTATTTCACATTTATATTTTTGAGTTTGCTGAACTCCTTGCTGAGTTCATGGAACATCCAACTCAAATTTTTATGTTGGTACAACATATTTTCCTCAAGTTGAGTAAACTCAAAAATGCTTTACAGCTGGTTGCTTTACTTTGTCTGGATGAACTTCAAGTCATTATGTGGTCTTTTGTAGTTACTACGGTGATTAAAAATACATTTTAAAGTGAAAAGCATACTTGTATAGTTCCAGAAGGTTAGTATATCAAGTTTATACCAATGAATAATATAAACAGTATATGTTTATATTAGTGTATGAAACATAAAATATACAGGCATCAAAATTAAACCCCATAAAGCCTGAAACATGGTCACCGAATTGTTTTACGGTATTTTACTATAAATTTAACAAATGTGTATTTATGTAAACCACACTGAAACAATTGAACATAATAACTTATATTTGTAACTACAATGTAAACCAAAGAAAACCTACTCACATTAGCCCCGTCTCTGAATGTAACTGAATAAAGGATGTCACTGAAATAACAATGATGCTCAACATGACAACATCTAATAATCATAGTCTGTCTAATCACTTGAAAGTCTTGCACAAAAGCTCAGTCAGCTGTAAGTTTATTAATGGACCTCACCTCCAAAGTATTTGCAACTATTGTATAAAAAGTATTATTATTCTAAACTTCCTAACAATTTCTTATTAACAAATTAAGCCATTGATCATTTTATGTAACTTATTATAACCCATTAAAGGGCATTACAGACGATCAGTAACATTATGTGAATGCTGGTGTCCCGTACGAAACTAAACATTTTCAAACACTGCAGGATATTAATTAAAAATGGATATGGTAACAACCCATTGTGACAAAGTTCCTCTCATAGTCACATTTTGTGAAATATTCAATGTTCCTTACTTCAGTTACTGACCTAGTTTTAAAGAGCAAGTCTCTAGATAAAACCAATTTCAATTATTAAGCTACAAGATTAATTCTATAATTAGTGGCAACAAAGATTCAAACCAGCATAAAATAACGAAATATTAAGAACATTGAAACTGTTAATACAGCATTATTTTTTTGAGCTCAAGCAGGTTAAATGATGTTAGAGTTGTGCCATTCCAAAAATGACATGTCCCATTTCAAGGCCTCACTGCCCCCTAGTGATACCCTGAATTTGTGTTGCTATAGTAATAACATTAAGCAGGGAAAAGCAAAACAGTCTGCCTATTAAATGGGTGTTTATGTAACATATTTATTAGTCCTTTCATATACTTTTTACATAATAATTTGTTATAACATATATTTTGGTGAATGGGATGGCGAGAGAGGGGAAATGTAACAAAGCATTTTCACAGTCCCATCAAGTACACTACAACAGAGAGTTCCTAAAATGCAGGGTGACTTTATAAAACTGTCACTTATTCTTTCCTAACACTGTGACAGGGTCTGGCACAGGGGGCTGGTGGTTTTTGGATAGTATAGATGCAGGAAGGGTTCAATAGAGGGGAAAAGAACAGATGAGGAAAGAATGGCGCACAATACACACAACAACTCTACACACTCATCATGCAGCACCAAAATCTCTAAAATGTGTTCATCATCATCGCTGAACACCATTATAATGTTTGATTGGGGAAACACTGTCAGCAACCTAAGTAAAGGCAAGAAGAAAAAGTTCAGGCCACTGAGGGATAACTGTATAATGCTGCAGTACTACAAACTCTATAAACTTATACTGATATTCAACACATCTAGGAACTGATGGTACTGATGGATAACCTTGTTGTCACTACTTGCAGGTTTCTGTGTGGCTGTGTCCATGCTGTCGTTCCCTCTGGACTAAAGCAGAAGTTTTACGACTTTTATTGTAAAATCTCTGTATAACCGCGGTTAGTCCAAGCGGGAACTCTTTAAACTGGCCAAGAAAATGAGCGAAATGCTTTTAGTGATCGGCAGTCTACTGAGCACATAGCAAATAAGGCAGCAAAAAAGTAAAATAATGATAAAAGATCAACATAAAAAAATAACCAAATAAGTTGGTCTTTGGTCTCAGTGAAGCAGAAACGCTCCTCTGCTCAGCAGAAATGAGATGGACATGTTTTCCAGCTGGAATTACGACCCAATAACTGAGGCAACATCCATACGAAAATGTTTTCGTCTTCCTAACGTCATAGTTTTCCAAAGTATGCAGTACTTGAAAGCTCTTTCTAAAGTATAAATGTGTAAACATAGCAAAATCCATGAATTTTCAACCAAAAATATATTAGTGTGGAAGTAGGCTGATTATACTTATTGAATTCCAAAAGAAATCTAAAAAATCCACAAGCTTTGTGCAAAAGTAATCCTCAACTACATGTTTTCAAACCCTGCTGATTCAGTCAAGTAGTTTTTGGAGATTCTGTGCAATTATATCATGCATCAGGTCACAAAACATGACAATACAAGTAGGCGGGGGTTCATATACAGAAGACCTGGTGGACTTCATCCAACCACAGAATTGGTCCTTGGATGTTTTCCCAAGCAAAGTCTATATACACATTAAAAGGTCACAACAGGATATCTTTTTGCAAATATTTTTTTCTATTTATATTTAACCATTTTGTACTTTGAGTGAAGTGATATCTGACGAATAAAAGTGTTGGAAAGTGATTAAACCCATCTCAGTCAACCAGGACCATCAGTGCTACACTGGATTATTGATCTCTGGATGCTGGCATCCACTTGATGGCTGTGTGTGTTTCAGGGACACAGAGATAACATGGTAACTCAAGACATATGCAATCAGAAGTGAGTGGAATATGGTGTAGGACTGAATGCGGTGATTTTGAGGGTGATGTTTTATGTGGGTTGATCTGTTTGTGGGGCAGAGATGTGTAGGGAGGGCGGCGCTCGCCCGATCCATTCCTTCAGCTTGCCGTCCTTGAAGAGGAGGTTGATTGCGGGGAGGGGTACGCCAGACTCTGCCGGGGGTTGACTCAGGGGACCCGATACCCCGCTGTCAGGGTCCGCAGGCTGTTTGCCTTCCTGTGAGAGATGAAAAATAGTAAACCCATTACAAATTCAAAGAACATCTGACAGTGAAAAAATACCAGGGGTCCCACAACTTTGGACAAATGAATTTCCATGACGACTTTTCCAGTGGTTTATGATTAATGGAATGTTAAATATCATTTTATAGAGACTGCACAAACGAAGAGCAATTTCCAGCTGATGCAATATTTTACAGCAGAGCAAAACTCTTAACATTTATATTCACAAAAGAAATTTCATGACTTTTTCCATTACATATGTATTTCTATGACTACACAAACCCTAAACTACAGTTGAATGACATTTTAAAAATAAGCACATTAACATGGCTCCTATCAACATTAACCCATTATAGTATATTATGAACAATATATTTATTGAAGATTTACCTGGAATGATTGAACAAAACTGAGAACTTTCAATGCCAGTTTGCGACTGGAATGTAGTAACTCTTGAAGACTGCAAAAAAAAAAGAAAAAAAAAAGTTCATAGTGTTTAGTCCAATGACATAACATTGTAATGTATTGTATGCTGTATATTGTACATGTTGTATATATATATATCAGTAACAGTGGCAAAAAGGCCAACAATGTGTATTTAGACAGACAGATAGATATTTTCAAAAAGAAAAAAGAGAGACAGACAGAACAACAGATAGACAGATCAAAAAGAAGAGACAGACAGATAGATGGACAGATGGATGGACAGATGGATGGCTGGATGTACAAATGCACTTGTTTATGGTTGACACCTGTCTTTGCTGCAGAGTTTGTGGGAGACGATCCTCTGACACACTTTCTGGTTAAGCTCAGAGCTGAAGAGAGGCATTCCAAAGCACAGTTCCAGAGGAACCCACTCATCCTCACTAAACGACCCTGTGTACAAATTGAATTTTCTGAGTACATCATATTTACTTGGTGACACAAGTTGACTGGCTTGTCGATTACCAGGCCCAGATAGAAATTTTGTGAGCCCACAGAACTGTAGAAATCTCAGCAGATTTCCACAGAATTGGAAAATCCATTATTCACATAGTTCAACACATCTCACCTCCCTTATGTGTTTGTTTATAAATATATCAGGAACAATGGAACGATGTTTGAAACAACATCAGGGTGAATAAATGATGACAGAATTTTTATTTTGGTTGAACTATCCCTTTAACACATTTGATAATGTTTAAACCCAAAAATCAGCTAAGAAAATGCATAAAAAAGTCTCCAGACTCTGTCTGGGCGTAACCATTAGTGCAGGAACACATACCTTCTGTTTCCTGTTTCTTAATGCTATCTCCATTATTCTCCTCTGTAACCAGCTCGAAAGATTCATTGCTTCCATTGGCATCAAGCACTCCACTAAGCTCAGGATCTCCTGTGAGGAAAGTAAAGAGAATGAAAATACTGAAATGTTCCTTTGAGACCCCAGAGGTAGCATACAGCTTTCAGTCTGATTAGTGATGCAATCAAACATGCGGACAGCAATTAAAACACTAATTGGATTAGAGTCCAAAAAACTGGTCTAATAAAACACAGTGGTGAAAGCTTGGACTGGTTGTTCTCGTGCTCTCATTCTAATCTAATTGCAGCACTTATCAATATAGCCTGGAGTGGCTAATGATCAGCATAGAGGCCGTCCTTATCAGGCCTCTTAGTGATTGATCAAATGGGCAGTGTGGATTTGGAAGACATTCTAAGCCTCACCATCGGCGTCACTGGGTCGTCTGCGATGTCTGTTGTTGTGGTTGAGCATGGTGATGTAGCCACATTGATGCGCCAGATCCACTTTGTCCCACAGGATCTTAAGGGCTCTGTGCGCACACATATTGGAATAAGAGAACTCTGGGAGAGGTAACAAAAAGAACAGGCAGTTAGAACAGCTGTGTAATTCTGAGTGTTAAAAAGAGGGACGAAGACGAAGTTTAGATTTTACCTGCTTTAAAGTCTTCCTCGTCAAATGGGAAGGGGACATGGACGATCTGACCATGTCCATGCATTCCATGACCCTAAAAAGAGATAACAAAACTAGTTATCAACAAATAAAAAAAATTTTGATGGCCAATGTTGATCTAGAGAGCCAATAGGCTGATATAACACTGATACAGATAATATAATTTAATGATCGCAGATAAGATGTAAACAAAGTTGCTGAATTGAATCTACTGGTAACACTTTCTCTGAAGCCCAAATTTATAATAGACCTGATAAAATGTTATAACTTCTCGTAAATCATTTTATCCACAAATATAATACATGATAATACTTACCTATTCATAGTTAACCCTTTCAAAATTATACTAAGTAATGTGTTATATATAATGATTTCAGTAAGAAGTGAATGAACATCAATAAGATATTTTTAAGTGGTTATAAGTCATTACAAGTCAAGCTTGTAAAATAAAAAATAAAAAAGTTGTATACAGTTGAAGTCATAAGTGTACATACACCTTAGACAAATACATTTAAACTCAGGTTTTTACAATTCCTGACATTTAATTGTAGGAAACATTCCCCGTCTTTGGACAGTTAGGATAACTACTGTCAGAATAATAGTAGAGAGAATTATTTATTTCAGCTTTTATTTCTTTCATCACATTCCCAGTGGGTCAGAAGTTTACATACACTTTGTTAGTATTTAGTAGCATTGCCAAATATATCAATATAATGTATTTATTTATGATGAGAGATCTACTTAGGACCATTGAGGGAATCATAGACAGCTATTACACAAGGTGAAAGCATTCATCGATTACAGCACACTACTATATCCATGCTATAATTTATGTAAATACCTGTTATGTACATTCTGAAGGGCAGTACTAAATAAAAAAATACATGTTATCTCTTTTTTTTGTATAAGTTCTGAAAGGGGTGTGAAAACTTATGAGACAAAAGGGGAATGCAAATTTGTGCACTCAACTATAGAGTACATAATGTATATTAAACACCCGATTCGTGAGCTATCAGTTGTCTTTTCTTTGGCTTTCTATCTTGTTTTTGAACAACAATCTAAATCGAGCAAATCTGTTATGTGGCAACTAAAACAGCCATTTGGCTTCTAAATATTTCTGTTTAGTAGCCAATGGCTCCTTGATAATTATTTTAGTCTGGAGCCCTGAATGTTGGTGCATCTTATTTGGAGCCATGAAAAAGACAGAGCTGCTGTCCTCATATGCATAAATGCAATCTACAGTAAATACACTAAATAAAATGTAATGTACTGTATAGTCCAATTAAGACATTAAACATTACAACTTCTGCAATAAAATTGGATGTTGATTGTGTTATAATGCATTATACTCTAAGATATAATTATGATAAAGGTTCATTATTATAATGTATTACAACTGTACTTACAATTACATTTTATAAGGTGTATTGCGAGACTTTCTGAATGCATTATAAATACGGGCTTCATTGAAACTCTTTGACACAACATTTACTCTAAATTCACCAAAAATATTTCTGTTAACTGACCCATCTCGCACAGTTATCAGCCAAAGCTGATAATTTCAAATTGGCCAAATAAAGACAGATTAATTGGCCTGGCCAACATATCAGTCAACATCTAAATGCAATATAATTTAGTGTAAGGATCAAAGAGCGCCAGTGTTTCTGAATGAGCTGAATATGAGGATATGTCATGGCTGTCTAGTGTCCTTCTCCCTTACCTGAATGAGTACAGCAGAGTGGGTAAGGGCATCATTCAACATTGTTAGCACGTTGGATGTGGAGACGACCCCTGGGTCATGACCCCATGATGTAATAAGCAGCCGGTCATAGACCTGAGTAAAATACCAAAATTATTTATGCATCATTTAAATTATAAAAAATAGATGCATCAGTTATTATTAGCAAGGCTGACCTGAAAGATCTCTGGCAGCTTCCGAAGCCTGGAACCCTTGGACAGCAGCAGTGAAGGAGGGCCTTGACCAGAGACATGATACAGGTACAGTTTGAACCAGATGGAGCTAACCTCAGGAATGGCTGGGCCAATGTGCTGGAAGACAGACAACATAAAAATGTACCCTTAACCAGGTGCAAGGCCACAGTGTTCAGACAAAAAATTTGTTTGTCCACGCTGAATGCGAAACTGTCGTGCGACACCGCACAATCAGAGGATATTTTATGTCTAATCTACAGTTATAAAACAGCAGGATTTTTGACCAATTAGATTTCCCAGTGGGCAGGCTTCCCAGCATGACACCACAGAAATAGAAACTAAACGATCGATAAAATGTCCTGTTGCTCAAGGTGGTTGCGGCTAGTATTATTGTTTGTCGGTTAGGACACAATAAATCTACTACAACATAGATTGTCAACTTGCAACTAAGTAACACAGAATGAACACCATTATGAGATTTATTCCCATGGTGAAATGCTAGCCTTGTTTGTGCTTTTCAAAAAGAAATAAGAGACCTGAACAGAATGTTAAAGAGCATGCAAATCCAGAGATGTAGTTGGTGGGTAATGTTTCATACATGGTGCAACATTTGTAAAGAAACCCAGAGGCACAGAAAAGCTATTTAGTTTGAATCATACTCTCGAGAGGACAGCGATCTGACTGCTCACTGAGCATGCACACAGTTCTGTAAGTCCCAGCGATCGCGCCTCCCTCCCTACGGGTCTGAATGCAGTCTCCTGGGTGAGCTGGGGCTACCTGAGGCGTGCAGCTGCTGATTGGTCGGATCTCGTTGCTGAGTGGTGCCATGGAAACGAGCAGTTTGTAGTTCTTGTTCAACACACGGCTGCAGGTGGCAGGGTCCAATCCCAGCAGGCTTTCACAGCGGAGAAGGTCCAGAGGCAGGCCTGAAGAGACAAACAGACCCACATATTACTGCCAACCAGGACGTGGGAACATGTGTGAACTTGTACCGCTCCATACTTTAGAATCTTGGTAACACTTTACAATAATGTTCCATTATTTAACATTAGTTAAATTACAATGAGCAAAACTTATTAAGCATTTATTCATCTTAGTTAATGTTAATTTCAACATATAGTAATACATTTTTTTAAATCAAAATGTGTATATTATTTTAACATGAGTTAATACACTATGAACTAACAATGAACAACTGTATTTTTGTACAATAACATTAACAAAGATGAATAAATACCGTAAAAAAATATATTGTTCATTGTTAGTTGATGATCCCTAATGCATTACCTAATGTTAACAAATTAAACCTTGTTGTAAAGTGCTAGCAAATTAATAAAGATCACAGAGTGATAAAGTTGAAATAAGGACATAAAAATGACATGTACAACCAATCAGAATTAAACCGAGATGACACAATTTATTCCTAAAATGACATTTTGAATTTAGCTCATATAATTTACGTAGTAAACACAGTAACACAGTAATATATTGTATAGAAATTTTTACATATATCCTCGTGTGACCCGCGTACACTTCTGGATGTTGTATTTTGGCTTTGCTATATGCAACACATAATATAAATTAATTAACCTGACTGATCTCAGTTCAGATGTATCTGGGATGTCAGTAAAGGGGTAAACTTTCAACACATGGAATCATGTGACAAATCAACATAGCAGAGTTTGTCTTTGGGAGAAACACCAACAAAACTACAACTGGTAAGAAACCTGATTAAGTTTTTACACTGAAACCTGTTGAGTCAAAAAATTACAGTCTTGGCATTTATAAAATTTGAGAGATTTATTGCTAAACGCCATGCTGCTAAGCACAATGTACACTAATGTTTACAATAGCACAATGTTTTCATTGGAAATCCTATATTTACTGTGCATTTTCAAATTGAGAAATAAAATAAAATAAAATGAATTGAATACGTTCATGCACGTATTCAATTCAAGGCCCTGATGCTGGCATATAAAACAGTCACTGGGTCTGCTCCAGCATACCTAAAAACATTTATGCAGAGCTACGTTCCCACCAGAAGCCTGCGGTCGGCTAAGGAACGTCGCCTTGTCGTACCAAAACAAAGAGGCACCAAAACACTTTCCCGGACTTTCAGTTTCATCATACCACGGTGGTGGAATGACCTTCCCAACTCAATCCGGGAAGCTATCTCACTCTCTATCTTCAAAAAACGGCTAAAAACACATCTTTTCCAAAAGCACTTAACCGGTCACTAAAAAAAAAAAAAAAAATTATTTACATTTCTTGTTGCACTTAAATCTGTTTGGTGTACTATTCTGATGATAGTGAAACTTTGTAATATGGCACTTTTTGTACCACTGTCTCCCTAAGATGATTCGCTGATGTTCTTCCTCTTTTGTAAGTCGCTTTGGATAAAAGCGTCTGCCAAATGAATAAATGTAAATGTAAATGTAAATAGCTTTATATGGAGTTAGGATGAAAATAAGATGCATTTCAAACTGTTCCTTCAAACTAGACTAGTGAAGACAAAGAGCACACTGGAGGTTAAGTCATTCACTAAATAGAGAGCAAGGGAGCATCCTATAGCTTTCCTATGCAGCTAAGTGCATTCAGTACTATCATCTGTTCAAAGATTCAGTTTCATGCTGCAGATGATGTTTGGACACCTCAACATGTTTGGCAAAAATGGGACAATGATAATCAGTACATAGATCCAGAATTTATAATGCTTAAATATATTTTAACATGGTTGGCAGTGACTAGATGATGCTGGCCATTACTTTGAATCAGAATTAATTATTTCTGATGTAATGTCTACATATCTCAAAAACATGAATAACCAATACTCCTGGAAACAAAACAAACATATAAAATCTGACTTTCTATGGTTTGGTATAGTTTTAAATTTCACAAACGTCTCACTGTCCACATATGTTGCCATCAATTTTTAAGAAAACAATTTGCTCTAGAATAAAAAGGCCTTTTTTGTCATGTTCATAAAGGAATACTAGTTTCAAATCAAAAAGGGAAATGGAAAATGCACACAGGAGTCCCCCACATGTCTCAGGAGGTTAAATACATAATTTTTTGACATTGTAAAAAATGGCATGTGAATAAGCAATGATGCAAACAAATTGCTGAACTGATTAATTGAAATGGACCGTTCGACACAACAAAATTGCAGGTCTTTTTATGTACCCAACAGCTGTAATATTTAATCAAAAATAGATTCTTTTTTAAATCGAGCTTTTATTTTGTAGTTTCTGCGTGTTTTTGATGGTAGTACTCATATCCTTTCAGCAGTTTACTACATGGCCCAGTGTGATCATTAATACATTCATAGTCTGTATGTTTTGCGCACTTCAGACACAAGAGTGCACATGAGGATCATAATGATATGTGTTCAGGGTTTGAGCGGCCGGCGTCATACATTTATTTTGAAGCACTCATCACTTGCAGATTACATATTTATTAAATCAAAGACTTTTGCAGTTTAATTATCACACTAGGACATATTGCAATTTTAATGTAATTATTTGTGCACTCAAACATTCATTTTCATCCAAATATATCATATTCCATGACTTTTTGCGTTTTATAGCAAATTACATTTTATGACTAGATTCCGTGATTATGTCTGTGTTTTCTGCATGGTAACTGCGGTATAAGTAGACATCAATCATTGAATTATTGAAAATTAATTAATATCCTGCGGTTACCAACCACACTACCAACTCAAAGGAATCTCAATGGTCCGACAGTTATTGTTGTCTGAAATGTATAACTTAAATGTTTTGGGATTAACATAACAGCAATGTTGGAACAAAAAATCTTATTTTGTGCTATATCAATACTTAAACTATTTAGTTGGAGCAGAGCAGAGATGACAGCAGATGAGTAGATAAAATCTTTGTATTTGTTCAAGACAGTTGGCCGTTGATGTTGTTTCACAATGTGCAGCCGCCAGCAGCGACAAAACAATACTAATTCATGTATTTGACACCTATCCCAAGTCCCAATCGTGAAATGTTTTTTTTTTTTACATGTTACAAAAACCTTGTTAGCAACACATTCCAAAAGTTCTATTATACTAAAATATTTTCCAGCAGTACCGCTGCTCCCTATAAGCAGACTGCACAGTCTGCGTAGGGCATCAACTCCCTAGGGGAGCACCATCTTATCCTAGGAGGGCACCAGAAAGTCCACCAGCTGCCCTTAATTGCACGTTATACGTTATTCGAGGACCCGAAAGCAGTTGCGGAACACAGATGATCGCTTCGCGCTCATATCACGCGAAACCCCCTCCCGTGTAGGGCATCGATTTGACCGTTTTCCAGGACAAATAAGTATTTTCCATGACTGGAAAACTATACTGCAAAATTCCAGGACGTGTGGGAACCTTGCTTCTAAACTGTATCACCATTTTAATGAGGTTTAATTCAGATGCTATTAAAATTGTTCTTTCTTAGTACACTTATATCCACAAGTCGTGACAAACTGAGCTGCCATTAATGTGGCCTATGGCTGCAGTCAAAGAAAACGTGCATTACACCACAGTGATTTTTATGATGGTGGTTACATTTCTATATCCGGCAAAATATTGAATGAATCGCAAATATACGATATACAGTATATTGCCCAGCCCTCAGATACTGACACATACCTATATTTGGTACATCAGGGCCCTGGTCGGGGGTGAGATCTTTGTTGTAGCGCAGAAAGAGTATTGTGTTCCTGAGGGTCAGCGCATGGTCAAAATATCTCTGAGCCTCTCCTTCAGCGGTGCTCTCCACCTTTGAACAAAAAAGCATCCCTATCAGCCTCATCACACAAAGATGGCCAACATGCTTGCGAGTGTGAGAGCATATGTGAAAAATTTAATAACAAAAGGCTGGAGAGATTTTAAGGGAGAAATGCCATAATATTTATTCTTTTGTGTGTGTAGAAGAGATGAGAGAGCAGTGCCAAGGAGAAATGTGAGTGTGTGTTGTATAATCAGCCACTGGCGGTGGCCCCATTATGTCTCAATGCAAGCAGAGAGGCAAAGATAGTCTGTCCACTGCATATCCTTTGGCTTCTTTGTGTCCTATAATAGGGGTATTACCTTCTCCAGTTCCATGAGAAAACTGTCAAGGGTTTCATCAGACAACTTCCCCACCTCAAACATCGTGACTGCATGGCTCTTCAAGTTCTAAGATGAAAAGCGAGATTAAAAAACAATCTCTGAACATCGTTACACATGCATCCTCCTCGTATTTCAATAAATAATATGAAGCACTTTTATAATACACTGGAAAGTCACTTGCAGAATATCCCATAGACATTGTGTATGAAATAGGATTACATATATCTGCGAGCGAGACACTCACAGGGGAGAGATTGCCCATCATAAGGAAGGCGGTGAGAGTGGAGTCAAACAAGAAGGCAATCCTTTTAGTGGGGGCCACCGGAATATTTAGACTGCTCACACTTGCTGTGTCTGGATGACAGAGAAAATCACATAGTCTATTTAATGAATGTACTGTTCAGAGCCAGACTAATGTTTAAAAGGTGCAATATGTAACATTTTTCATGTAATATTCGCCTTTTGTTTGCCACTGTTTGAACGGCTTGTAACGCAACTTAAAAAATTAGCCCTTCCCGGACTTCCTAGGTTGCCTATTAAAGCCTGTAGACTGATTTTCATGCGAAGGGAGTGGGTTGCTTTTGCTGGGAAAATCCAAAGGATGTGACATTTATGCGCACTCCCGACAGGCATGCATAAGACAGTAAAAAATTATCTTCCGCTATTCAACAGCAACAACAAACTGCAACACTAGGTAACGTTATCTTAGAGATGGAATCCAGAAAACATCCGAATCCCAGCACAACACGACTCCAACACAAACTCAGAATAAGCGGAGGGACCTTCATTTGAGGATGAATTGGCTTTCTTCTTATTGGACAGGTAAGTTTACATAACTGCAAAGCATGTGATATATAGTGCCATAAGGATCGATCTGTTTAATTTTAGCTAACTTGATCTTGCCTGATAACACTGATGAATTGCAAGCAACCTGGCTTTGTAACTTTCAAATAATTTCAACAATCTTCTCTTTATACTAAAAGTCAGGTATACAAGATAAATTTAAGCAAATACATTAGTTTCTTGATCGTAGTACAACATATGACATACAAAACATACAATAGTGCAACATAACAGTGCAACAGTAAACTGTCTGGAATAGTTCAGTAGTATGTATCTGTATGTGTGTATCAGTATGCTATTTTAGCTGTTAAGTAGTTTTAGTTTAGTCTCAAAGTTTGTAGTAAAACAATCATAGCTGTGTAATTTTAATTATGCTACCTCATCTGACAGCATGATGCTAGTGAATCATATTCAGTCTCTTTGTGCGTTACGTCATTGTTTTGGCCGATGCTCGCTCGCTCGTGTCTCTATGGAGTGTGTGCACAAGCGCGAGCAACAGGTAGCTGGCTGCAGTTCACTTAATGGCCACAGGTGTCATTAATAACAAGGGTTTATGAATCTTACATACTGCACCTTTAATAAAACACTGCAATAGAGTGAGTTAATGTTTAAAGTTAAGAGGGAAAGCTGTTTATGGTATAATGAATGCTGTTCTCACCCTGGTCCTCCAGGCTGGTGGTATCCGTATCAGTGGCTGAGGAACCTGCCTCCATCACTGGACTGCCACCCTCCCATGATAGCAGCATCTTCTGGGGGTCCATAGTGCTCCTGGCCAAAGTAGACACAAGAGGTGACCCCAGATTCTCACATATTAAACCCAAAATAACGGCAGACTAAAGGGGCATTCACGTGAACAGTGATTTGCAGTGATTTGAAGTGACCAGCAGTAATTTGTTTTCAGTTCGCGTGACATACAGCAATAAAAAACACATTATGTATGAACACCCCATCGGGCTTGAGAGTTCTAGAACAGCAAGGTTTTTGTTTGTTTCTCAGACATAGAAACACTATTCATCAGTGTCAGGTCTGTTTCCAGATAAAAGACAACATACTTGAGTCTATTGACCGAAGGGGCACTCTTCCATGAGAGGTGGAGTTGGTCTGGGCTGATCACTTGACCTTTTTTAATAGCGAACCCCAGGCGGCAATACATGGACACTGCATTCTGGAAAAGCACAGCAAAAACTTAATATTCAACTGATAACAAGAACATACAATCTGTAACATCCGACTTATTCTGTGGCTGGGCAAACCAAAGTTAAGATTGTGAATACATATTCCCTGTGTTTTTTTCCAGAGGTTATTCTTTATGAAGCTATAAGCACAGGCCAGAATGGTTTGGGTTGAAGTGGAACAGAAAAGAAAATTGGGAATCTGTCACATATGGAGATAAAACTCTGTTGACTCTTGAGATGCAGTGAATGGTATGGAGAAAGTAGGTGAGGCTAGATGTGGCATGGGCACAATTCAACATCATAATATATTCCCTCATTTTGACTATTCTGTATATTGCTATGTGAATGAGAATGCATCTCAACTGTGCACATGTATGGGAGTATCAAACCACAAATGTGTGTATCTGCTTTAAATGTACTTATGAATAAAAAAAAGTATTTCTATTGTGAATATTTCTAATGTAATACATTCTATTTCATTACAAATTATACTGTATTATCAGCACTGAAATAAAACGTTGAATTGAATAATTCATATGAATTTCAGAATTTCTTAGTATTTTGTAAGCCCCCCACAGGACAAGAAAAAAATCAATGATTATGCTTTCACAGCTTTGTAAGACAAGATACAAATATAACGTGCTGGACAACATCAGTAAGAAGAGAGAAAGTTTCATTCTATTCATCAGTAAAATGTCAATGAGATAAAGAAAATGAATAGTGACTCTGCCGTATAAAAATAAATTCATTGGCAAAGATTTTATTGGCAAAAGCTTTTGCTTTTTAATATAAAGAGGGTAATGGCTTTTCATGATGGATTTCATGAATAAGCTTGTTTTTCACTCTGCCAAAGAGTGAAATGGGGCCAAAGAGCTACAAAGGAAATGTATGAATACAATGGCTAAGTCCTTATTCTCTCTGGTCTGCATTATACATTCAAAGGAGGACTAATTTCACAAGCCATTCAAAGGATTTTGAAAATTGCCTCTCAGTTCTTTTGCAGCTAGCGTCGGTGCATCCTGGACTCAACTCCCTCCCAGTAAGCCATACAGGTGTATTTTTATATCAAGCATTCCATGTAAATGACCTTCAATTTTCATCCCTGCATGACACATACCTTCACCAGGCCCAAGTCAATTTCCAGCACATTAGCCAGCTGAAATGACAAATAGAAAAGTGGTGTAAGACCATCTAAGAGGCAGTCAAAGAGAAATAAGACCGCAAAAGTAGTGCACTGCAAAGAGAAAATCATAATGCTGAATATGTACCTCAGACACATTAGTCTGCTCATCGATGGAAACGAAGATTTTGTAGAGAAGCGTTTCGAAATAATCTCCCTGGACCCTGTTCATGACAAACCCCTCGAGTGGCGGCACTGAAAATAAAAAGCAATAGGCGAGGGGGTGAGTCATCCACCACAAATATTTTCTCTGCCATTCCTCCAAATGGATGTGATTATCCCCATTATCCCTTTCTGATCAATGATGCTCCCATCTGCCATTACGTACAATCTGTGGCTAAAAGAGGTTTGGGATGGACCTGCTAAATCCTTTTAAAAGGGTTGCACCATATAAAGAGCCTTTGGGTCTGGTATCAACTACAAATAAAGCATAAAACCTGCAGCTTTATTTGATGAACTGCAGCACATACCTGATATACAGCTGTCATCTGATATGGGCACATCAAGATATATATAGCCCCGATTATACAAACCTGAAAAAAATGTATTCAAATTTGTAAGCCTTGGGAACAGGATGACAAATCTCAGCAAAGAAATTACTATATTCCGAATTTTCACACTTTTCTAACCAATGAAATTTGATGATTTTTGTTTAGTTTAGAGAAATAGAAAATTTCAAGCTAATTAAACATTTTAGAGCTTTGCATAACTAATAACAAATAAATCATATTCACTATAGAAATTTCCATGAAATTTCCATGATTTGTACAGGCCTAGAAACCCAATTTTTAACATCTTCAACTCTGGGGAATGTTTAGGCTGCTGCCTGCAATTTTTCACACTTAAATTTAAAAGCTCACCATTTACACATACTGTGGACTAACTGCCAAAAATGTTCTCCCTTGTTCGATGAGTCCCGTTTTCTTATACATCACGTGGACGGCCGTGAACATGTGTGCTGTTTACCTGGGGAAGTGATGACAAGCCGTTGGAGGGAGTGTGATGCTCTGGGAAATGTTCTGCTGGGAAACCCTGGGACCAGATATTCATGTTTGGTCAATTTGACACGTACCTAAACATCTGATGACCTATTCCCTGATGGCAGTGGCATCTTTCAGCAGAATAATGCACACTGCACACATTGTTCAGGAATGGTTTGAGAAAAATTAAGAGTTCAAGAGTTCAAGGTGTTACCCTATCCTCCAAATTTCCCAGATGTCAATCCGGTTGAGCATCTGTGCGATGTGCTGGACCAACAAGTCCGTTCCACAGCGGCTCCACCTCGCAACTTACAGGACTTACAGGATCTGCTGGTAATGTATTGGTGCCACATACCACAGGACACCTTCAGGGGTCTTGTAGAGTCCATGCCTCGGTGAGTCTGTGCTGTTTTGGTGGCACGAGCAGGACCAACAGCATATTAGGCAGGTGGTCATAATGTTTTGGCTCATCATATATATATATATATATATATATATATATATATATATATATATATATATATATATATATATATATATATATATATTTGTTGTTTTAAATCCGTAAGCATGTAATTCTGGTTTTGATCACTTCATCTCCTTCCAAATAGTCTTGTTTTATTCCATTAGATGTACTAGAAAGAAAAGTACTAGAAAATATTTTTTTCCTCTAACACCTTCCATTACAAAATTGCATTTTAGCCCTCACAGATGTGCTCGTCCATAGACATTCAGTCTAATTTTCAGTTCACGCACCACTCCCACTGTTTCATCGAATATCTCTGCCTCTGAGCGGAAGCTCAATCTAGGTGTCAATAGAAAGCTGAGATCCTCCCCTTTGATGTGAAGCATTTTATCATAAATACTTCTTAACACATATTTCTGATGATTTATTTAGCATGCTTTTCCTGCTGGACCTCATATTTAGCTCTGGACAACTAAGATATAACTTTGTATTATTCACACAAACTGGTGTGAATAGTAAAAAAGTTGTAAAAAAATTGCTAATTTGTTAGATTGTTAGACAACTGCCTAAAGTAAAAACATTTTTAACGTTTTCTGCTATTTTAGTGATCAGTGCAAAAAAAGAGAAGTTGGTATTTAATGTCTCAGTTGGTAGAGCAGGTCGCCGCTAATCGCAGGGTTGGAGGTTCAATTCCCGGCCCACACAACTCCACATGCCGAAATGTCCTTGGGCAAGACACTGAACCCCAAGTTGCTCCCAATGGCAGGCTACAGCATTGCATGGCAGCTCTGCCGCCATTAGTATATGAGTGTGAATGAGTGTGTGAATGGGTGAATGGTACACAGTGTAAAGCGCATTTGTAACCTCTAAGGTTAAAATATAAGTGCAGACCATTTATATTTCATTTTGTGAGGTTTTTTTTATGTTTCAAACTGTGGTATTAAAGCAACAAAAGAAACATTTACATGTATAGCCACATTCCTGAGAATGAGAGCTTTCGTTTGATTTATTATTTGTCTATTTACATGCTATCTGAAAGACTATATAATATTTCTAACCCATTACCTATAAGGGGCGCTGATTTGCAACGAAAATGTTGTCAGGCCTTATTTTGTTATTTAATGTAAATCAGTAGTGATGGTTATCTCTGAAAAGTTGAGATTCTATAACCCACATGCCTGACTTGTGTATTCTGAGACTTTTTAAGAGTTGACTTTTTCACAACATAATGCCAGAGTTGAAGAGGTTAAATATACCCTGATATTTTCAGGTTTTCCATGACTGTAGGAACAGTGCATCTTGCTTTAAACATACTACTTAAAACATAAAAATTTATAAAAGTACATAATGTCTGTTCATGTATAAACCAAGCCCTGTCTCAAGCCTAATTATTTTAAATGGATTTTTATTTAAGTGGGCTTCTATCTGACTGAAACACACAACACTCACTCAGAACCACATTGTAGTCCATTGATCCAGCCAGCTGGGGTCCAGAATCTATCATCTTATCAATGGCCATCTTCTCTGCCACAGAGCAGATCTGTAATCAACCCAGCAAAAAGGCACTAAAACTCAAGGCCTTTGAATTGAATAACTACTAGAGCTTTTGTCTGCATGAATCATGAAAGAGGAAAAATGTGGCCAAAAACAAGAGCACTGATTGATTTAACGTCATACATCTAGATGAAATGAATGAATAATTAAGTTCTATTCTGTCATTCCATTTGAAGTATCTTTGTAATTTTTCATACTCAGAAGCCTAATATACAGTGGGGTCAGAGTGGTTGGACACTACTAGTGACAAAGCTTGTAGTTTTATAGTTGTAGTTCTTTATGTTTAGTACTATTTGTAATCATTATAAATTAAATCATGAGCATTACAATTTAAGTGAAAAGTTGCATAGAAAATTTTATATTAATTTCTTCGTGTAGAGTGAACATGTACTCTACACATTTGTATAAAACCTCAAGGTCCATGTTATCCCACCATGATTTGATAATTTTCAAGAGAGAAAATAAGATCTTGTGTACAAAGTTAAAACGGTATGTGCTTATTTGGTAACCTAGAAATAGTGCTTATTCTTCATTTTACATCATAACATTCTTTGTTAGAATTTTTTTTTAACAATCTAACAATCTTTATTCCAGAATTAATTCAATCTTAAGTTCTAAATCTGCCTCACCCTGATGTCATCCTCGGTGATGTATCCAGACTGCACCACCCACCACGGCTCCACAGTGATCTCCACGGGTTTTGATGGCAGAAGATCCCGGGCTGATTTCCTCCGGAAGAATTTCTAGCCACAGACAGAAACTGCTTAGGCAACAGTGTGAGATTACCATGGGATGTACAAAGAAATGCTCTCTAAGGACTACTACATCTTTGATCTTCAAAGAGACCCATAAACCATCCAGATTTGAAATAAACATCTCAAGAGAGCTTCTAGGGAAGTTACCTGCAAGAGTTAAATTGATCTGCTGTATAAAACCATGAATTACTTACTTTGGAAGACCTGCACTGGTTCATCAGGTCAATATACTGGTTTCTGCCAATCCCGAGTAGCCTCAGACCTGAAAGATCAACAATTAGATCAATAAACAAGCTAACTACCAAACTATTTATTGTAAATACCACATATACTAGTATAGCTCTCTTAACGCCTGGTTAATAACATGTGATCCAATTACAAATGGTCAGGTGAGACAGATTCTCAAATGCATCTCTTTCGATCAGATTTCTAGGTGAGGTTTTCTCTAATTTTGTAACATAGGGGAATGCTCATTGTTATTTTACTTTGCTGATTATTGTTGTTATTTTAGCTCCAAGAAAAATTGTTAATTCAGATATGCATGCTTCACATTATCTGTGTCATTACATGTTCATATCAGGCAAACTGGAGAAGATCTATGAAGTTTTATTCATGTATATGCAGGGCTGTACCACCTTAGACATTGAGGGTACATTAAAACAATTGTTTTAGAATAATGTTGGGTACATTTTTCTTAAAATGTAATCTGGTTCTGATTACAAATTACACAACTAAAATTGTAATCAGTAATGCAATCTTTAATCTTACACTTTTTAGGTAATGTAATCTAATTGATTAATCTAATCAGACCTTCTGATTATTTATTACATGTTTTGACGAATCTCTTATTTTAAATGTACTAAATACCAATTTACCAATTTTTTTTTCTCCCCTTTTCTCCGCAATTTGTCATGCCCAATTCCCAACGCGCTATAGGTCCTTGTGGTGGCGTAGTGCCTCAATCTGGGTGGCAGAGGACGAATCTCAGTTGCCTCCACGTCTGAGACCATCAATCCACACATCTCATCACGTGGCTTGCTGTGTGAAGGCTCACGCTATTTACTCACAGCTCACCATGTGCCCCAACGAGAGCGAGAACCACATTATAGCCACCACGAGGAGGATTACTATGTGGGTATAGTCACATAGTAACCCAATGTGACTATACCCACCCTAGCAACCGGGCCAATTGGTTGCTTAGGAAGCCTGACTGGTTTCACTCAGCACGCCTTGGATTCGAACTCCAGGTGTGGTAGTCAGTGCCTTTACTTGCTGAGCTACCCAGGCCCTACACTGCTTTCTTTAAAAATTAGTATATATTAAATCAATCAACAATTTGCTATTTGTCAGCCTCTGATTCCATTCCCATTGTTTTCATTCAATTATGGTTTAAACATCTAAAAACAAATTCTGGAAACTGTTTGCACCTCTATTTAGTGCTGTCCGTTTATGATTAGATCACTCAAAACAAATGTTAATAACAGGTGTAAATTGGGCCTATGTATCTAAAGGAAGCTCATGTTCCTCTATGACCCAGATCCTTGCTCCTGGGGCCTCAGCAGCCTGTCTCTCCCCATGCACAAAGGCACAGAGGTCTAAGACCATTAGAGAAGGCAAAGCCTCACCACTACGTGCCAGGCATGATGCCAAAGGCAATTGGGTAAGCTGTGAAGGGCAGAGAGAGCAGCTTCACTTCAGGCAAAGAGATTAGAAAAAGAGACCCCAGGCATAGCCTGCTGACTACCTTCTGTCTATCCAATCTAAATAGCAAGTAACCCCTGCTATAGGGCAAAACCACCCATGTGCAAGGAAGACCCACAGTAGCTAAATCTGAGAGCAATCAGCACATGTAGACAGCAACAATGGATGAATTTCTATACCAATGCTGCATCTGTTATTTGCACTTATTTATTTCATATCTTAGCTTAATGTTGAGCTTTTATGGAGAACATTTCTACAATCAATGAGTTCTCTAATTGATTTACTCTTATGTTTTGAAGAACAAATGTATGTATGTATGAGTGGTTACATTGTAATGTAGTCTTCAACACAATTCACTTTAATGTGAGGTTGCAATCCATTTAAGACTGTTGACATCAATTCCCATAGGATGTCATTACGCCAGCACCTATTCTTAGTTTAAAGAATTATAAAGATGTGTGGGCAACCAGAAAGGTTTCATAAAATTTGCATAGTTAAATATTCTATGCCATAAGCTTTTCCACAAATAACACAAGGTAATATGTGATGGTGGACCTTTTTGTCTTTAGTCTAGTGCACTTGTTTCAAGTGTCCTACTTCATGGTAATTGCAAAATCCATGCATAAGCATGCTGTAGGAATTACTAGTCCAAAGTCTAAACACAAATTCATTTTATGTCAGACTTTTTTGACAATATTTTACCCTGAAAACTCTATGCTATAAATAATTGTGGATATTTGAGACATACTGTGCTTTTTCTGTGAAAATGAAAGTAATTGCTGCACGATTATGAGAAACATAATAATTGTCAATTATTCCCCTTGATATTGTAATTGCAATTAATTTCGAATTAATAGAATTTACATTAAAATATGATGTGTGTGTTGCTTTTGTGTGGGGCAAATTAATGTCATATTCTTTATGTAGGGTACACATTTAAAACAACTGAGAGCTATGCTCATTAATTAATTTATTGCTGTTTTACACATTTGTAAATAAAGACATTGGTCTTTTTAGCATATCCGTTCTTCAAATTATTAATACATTATAGAGAAATCTGTGATATACAATGCAAAAATATATATATATATACATACACACACATTTCTTTTTTTGCATAACTTAAAGCTAAAATGTTAATGAAAATGTTCATGATTAGTTAATTATGGTAACTTTAATTGTAATCTCACTTATTTTTTTGCTTAATTGTGCAGTCCTAATTGGAAGGGTCTTGTTTGTGACTTAAAAAAAGCTTTAAAAATTACAGAGATTTATGACTGGATCAATTGATGGATTCATTTTTTTGTTTTACCACCCTTGATCAGATTAAAAACAGCACTATTCTATTTAATAAAATCGTAGCTGCGCAAGACAGCATAATCAAATTTGAGATTACTCATAAAAGTCCACTCTGGTGATAAGGTGGCTTACCAAATTTTTGCTCACACAATAGCAAAATGCTTCCATTAAAACATGTACTATCACGATAAAGCAGAGCCATTCTGTGCCACTGCATTCTGAATGAGTGTTGCTAAGCTGTCTCATGTGGCTTGTAGGCTTGTTATTGTGCATGAGCGGTCAGCAACAGTGGCAAATAATGATTCTCTGCACTAGCAGCAAAGAGAACTTACAGTCAGCAGCAGTGAAGTTGGGCAGGGAATCATAACTCTTCTCGCAGTTCATGATGTCCTGAACGAAGTGGATAGAGAGGGTTAAATAATTTATCGTGGCAGTATGATATCATCAATCACTTCAAATGAAATTAATTATAATATAAAAAACATCAATAGAATGTTTGTAATGTATTTGAATAACTACAATAAGATTGTTAATAAATCTCTCATATTGCATATATTATCCTAAGATATTACATTAAATCTTTTTGTCAACTTCTTGTTTAGTAATTATTACAGGCTTTGTACTTCTTTTTTTAACATATTTTATTTCAGATAAAAGTTTTATTGAAAGGAGATTCACTGAACTGAGCATATAACGGGCTAGTGGGGGGAACTATAATTTTTTTGTAAGTAATAATACTTTTGTAATAAAGGAATAACTTCTAACAAATATCTGGACTTTACAATGCATATAGCTGATCTTACCTATTCTTAAATAATGCTTTTTAGTTTGCTATCACGATTATGAAATTTGGCTGATGATTATTTGTCAAACAAATAATTGCAATTATGATGATAAATTATTTAAGGTGTGCTTCATACACCTTAAGTTATTTTTACATATTTAACTTCAAATATATAAATCAAAAAATAAAATAGGAATGAACTATGATTTCCTTTTCAGGTTTTAAAAACTTATGTCATGAAAAATAATGTTTTAAATATCAAAATATTTCTAAATACTTATTATTATTATTATAAATAAAAAAAGAGAGATATATCTCTTTTTGTTCAACTTTATAGTTTTGGTCAATTTTACATTTACAAATGTTTTTTCAACTCATATATTTTATAATTTATTAAATAAAAATAAAATAATTATTACATTTATATTATATTTGTATTATATTTTGCAATAGTAAAACATTTTCCACTTTCATACATTATTGTAATGCTCTGATTAAACCCACATGATGCTTGGACTCATTCAACTGAATTACACACAAACGTGCCGTTTATGGCATTCATACAAAATGCCGCTTCAAACTCCTTATTTGGGCATTAAAATGTGATTGGAATTTGAAAGCCCAATAATCGCGGTTGTTTCAAATAACTGCAGTTTCACAAACTTCTAAAATATAAATTTACACAGAAAAGGTTAGAACGTGATTTAATTAAATTAAAATCATGTTAACATCCATATTGTTTATGTCTTGAGGCTTTAGTTTTGAAACAGTGAGTATTTTAACATTTAAGGATCGGCCCCATTCACTTCCATTGTAAGTGCCTCACTGGAACCCAGATTTATGCTTTTTTTTATTAGTACAGTGACAAAAGAAGATGCACAGGTTAAAACATACACTGGATTTTTAAACAGTACATAATGGTAAGCAGGCTCTCAGAAAACATCTCCAGCTCATAAACCCACACAAAACACTATACCTGTTCAAATAATGGACCGGCGTGTAGCATTGTCAGAATACAGTAATACAATAATGTGCATTACCAATAGAGCAACATTAATGGGTACTATCATTCACTCTATCATTAGAAGGGGAAAACACTTAATGACACTTAAAGATTAGACCAGTAAAATGCTTGGCAGCTAGTCCATGTCTACAATATGTTGTGTATTTATAAAAATAGTGACCAAACCTCCATAATACTGATGTAGTAGGAGAAAGGGGTGACCCGCAGACCCTTGACCATGATGTCAGACAGGTGGTAGGGATACAGCATCAGATGCTCTCGGCTGTACTTCAACAGCTCTTCGTAATACTTACGTTCATCCTTCTTCACAAGCCTGACTGTTAGAGACAAGGGTTTACTGGTGTTATAAATCAGAGTAACTGCGATGATTATTTCACTGTAATTACACCTAATAACAAGAGCTATTATTTGTGTAGAGAGTCCAGGCCAAAGATTGAGTGGCAAAAACAAATGGCTTGGCACATTGTCAGAATGAAATATGGCAGTTGTGGAAGAGGAAAGCAAATTACTTCTCAGTTCATATAAAGCTTACCTAGGTTATTGCGGAAGCGTAGCTGGTTTCGGATACTGTAGAGAAGAACTTGCTTGTCATACTCACGCTGCAAGTTTCCAAGACTCTATCAATGAAGAACACAATACAAATAGCATTATAGATATAGATATGAGGTGCATTAAAATGTACTCACAAAGGGTTTAAGTTAGAGTATGCATGAACAGTAAACACATGATTTTTATATTTCATGGCACTACTTATGAGAAAGGAGTGAATTTGCCAGTCAGTTGTAGCAGTATCAGAAATATTTTTTCTATTAAAGGGTAATATTTGCCCCTGGATTTGATTTTATTATGGTCATTTTTATCTTTAAGAGGAATTTTCTTTCCCTAACCATTTAAAACAGACTGTCTCATCCATTGATTTTCATTTAATCGATTCTTTAATGCAAATTTCCAAGATTGACAATTTAGTACCTCAAACCCTAAATATGAAATCAACTAATATGTTATGCCATAATATGTACTATAACTAGGACTACAGTAGAATATTAAGAACTGTATCAGATGTTACAAATAAAAAATACGAATTTATTTTTATCTGCTTCTCAGATTATTATTTTTCATGAGACAAACCCCCCAGTTATCTCACATGTGAGATGAAGAAGAGATTTCAACAATGTCTCATACATATATATATATAATACTCATACTGAATGTCAACAATGGTCTTAATTGTTTACATTTTAGTTTCCATTCTCTGAGCAAGACACATTTTCACTTATATCACACCACCTTTATGTTTTAAGCAATCATTTGTTTATTCAAATTGAGAGCCAGTTGCATTTATAAAAAAATCTTAAAATGACATACAATCCATAATCAAATTAATTGCATCCCACATGGATCTGCTGGTAAGCCAGTAGTGTCCTGCAGAGGAATCTGATGATGATGATGATGATGATGATGATGACGATGGTGGGTGTGTGTGTGTGTGTGTGTATGAATGGGATGAATGACAGAATCACTGGAAATCATGATGATCATGTGGATTAGGATGCTGGTAGGGCAGGCATGCATCTGTCGAAAGCACATTACTCCAAGGGCAAGTGAGCTCAGATGTTGTTTGATGAAGACGTGTGTGTTGCTGTGCGTTACTGTACCTGTTTGACATTAGCGGGCAGCTTGTTCCACGGGTAATTCTGCCTGATGTGAAATTCAACGTCCGTGTTCATTTCTAGACTCGAGCTCCACGTTTATTCACACAGATAGGAACGGGCTTTCGGGTAAGTCCCACACGACTATACCCTCCCGGTACTTATTCAATGGTTAGACACCGTTAAGCTATTGAGTATCTACTTCAGGAATATTATTTTACCGTTGTCAGTGATCGTCCACTTCCTTGTTGTATTTTATGCGTCACGCCTCTGGCTGTTTACGTCACTTCCGCTCAGCGCGTGACGAAAGGGGATTAGATTTGCACTATGCCGAGCAGAACAATCCTTCAATATATTTACATAATGTTTAGCGTTCCCCCCTGGCTGTATTGGTTTTCTCTTTATATAAGTAGTTTTGACTGTACATTGACTTTGTTTGTTTGAAAATAATAAAAAAAAGAGCTGAACAAATATCAAAGCACATTACGGTCTGAAGTAATGAAGGTGTATCCAAAAATAAATTCACAATTCATTATTATTCTTATTTAAAAGGCATCTTTTGGCTCTTTGTCGTTTCCTGGCTCTAACTTTGTTTTAATCATTTTTTTTCTTAGAAGAGCACATATCAACATTATTTATTTAAAAGGATAGTTCACCCCAAAATTTTTATTCTCTCATTTACTACTCACCCTCATTCATCCCAAATGTGTATGACCTTCTTTATTCAGCAGAACACAAATGAACATTAATAAAAGAATATCTTCATCTCTGTAGGTCCTTTCAATTTAACTGAATGGTGGCCAAAACTTTTAAGGTAAAAAAAATCAGTATAAAACTGATCCAAAAGACTCCAGTGGTTAAATTCATGCCTTCTGAAGCAATTTGATAGATTTGGGTAAGAAAAATATCAATACTTAAGTCATATTTTACAATAAATCTGAAAGTGAAAGTGGAGATTTATATTTAAAAATAACTTAAATATTGATCTGTCTCTCACCTACACCTATCATATCACTTCTGATGATATGGATTTAACCACTGCAGTCATATGGATTATATTTATGCTGCTTGTACATGCTTTTGGACCTTCAAAGTTCTGGCCACCATTCACTTGAATTGTATGGACCTACTGAGCTGAGATATTCTTCTAAATATATTTATTTGTATTATGCAGAAGAAAGAAAGTCATACATATCTGGGATGGCGTAAATTAAGACAGCTTTTTTCATTTTGGGGTAAGCTATCCCTATAAAGTAAATACAGCTGTGTGCATCCTAGAGAGGAAATGACATGGCTAAATATTATGTTCCCTTCTGACATTCTGGACTCCATAGCATTCTGTTACTGTCACATTGATCTGCCTGGATGCATGTTTGTTTTTCTTTGCCTCTGCAGCAATCTAAACATGACAGTAATTAATCTTCTTCCTCGGTGCAGCTGATGATAGGGCTATAAGAAGCATCGGCAAAACAGACTGAGAACGAGCTGCCCACAAGCAAAGATGAGAGCAGAGAAGTGAAGATATCCAATGAATGCAGAAGATGTGACATTGCTCTGTATTCTTTGTAGTCAAGGTATCACTTGATCATTATCATTTATGCAGGAGTAACTTCTAGTTTTTATTATTTAAAAATATTTTATATAAATAAATGTATTATCATTATTTATGTCCTTAATGCAATTTTTTTTTATCTGATATTTGTTGAATTCATCTTGTCAGGTGTTTTTATGCTAAGCATCTAAATGTTAAATTTGAAGATATGAGATGTTTTTTATGGCATGTATAATAGACAGCTGTTCAGCCCAGCCATCAGCATTACACTATATTTACCAGCTTCCTGGGTACACAACCTTAACAAGGGGTGTGCACAAGCCCTCAACCCCTGCCTCTTTCCTCTGGATAAGCTGTGCTCTCCATCATGGCCATAGTAAACACCCAAACAAGGGCAGGATGACATGTGAGACCAGGACGACAGCAGACCTCCAGCCTATTTGAGGTAACTGGAATGTACACAGCGACCTCATGGTAAACTTGAAGCTTGAAACTTTACAGAGCCTCTATGACAATCTTTGGCTGCATTTATCTGTCTTTGAGGGAGATATTTGGGGGGAAATTGCCTTCATGCTGCTGAACTGGGCCCGATTCTGTCCTGAGTGTAAAGAGCAAACAGAGTTGAGTTTGAAAATGTATTCTGCAGCGATGATAGTCACCTAACACTCTTAGGTGCAACACTAAAATAATCAGGAGATTAAAGAAAAGACACAAAAGCAAAAAAAATTATTCAAACTGAACCTATACTACACTACCATTTATAGGTCTGCATGCAAGTAAACTCAATAAAATAACTAAAAGGAATGAATTAATAAACTGCCGGACCTTTTGCCATTGCCTGTGTATTTAGGTGTACAGTATAGACACAACATTCACAACCAATTGTGCTGAAAAACATGAAGTGCACCACTGTCCTTGCAGCAGAAACAACCTCAGCTTATTATGACCTTATTAAAGAAAAAATTGGGAGTAGAACCAGGGCCATAGCTGGATATTCTGGGACCCCTGGCTGTATATTGCTTTGGGCTATTTTCCTATTAAAAAATTACAGTTTAGAATTTGTTGAGGGGCCCCCCTGAACCTATGAGCCCTTAGAATCGTTACCACTTTTCACCCCTCTATGGCCCTGCGTTGAACCCCATAGTTAACCTAATTTCCAGCGCAGAGGCGCTGCAGTTTCTCGCGGAAGAGACGTGGCCAATGTGAACTGTGAACATCCAACGCGACTGCCCGCTCACGGAGGCTGTGTGAATCTGGTGACCTTGTGACCAATCAGCGGTGAGTTTAACAACACTCAATGGCGCGTGCAACAGCATTCAGCCCATCAGCTGTCATCAGTTGTACAGACTGGAGCGCGTGTTTAAGCTTCTCTGGCTGTGGTTTAGTTATTTTGCTTTGCTAAACATGGATCACATCGTTTAGGTGAGGATTTGATAGCATTTTTTTGTGTTTTTTTTCTCAATTAAATGTATTTATATGAATTGCTTAGTTGTAGAGTGCGGTAAAATCTACAGACATTTTAATTTAAAAGTATTCTTAAGTAGGCCCTGCGATGGACTGGCGACCTGTCCAGGGTGTCCCCCGCCTTTCGCCCAATGTTAGCTGGGATAGGCTCCAGCCCCCCGTGACCCTGTACACAGGATAAGCGGTTGACGATGGATGGATGGATGGATGGATGGATGGTATTCTTAAGTAAACATTACATTCCTATATGGCCATTGTTTTCATGTGGGTTGATATTGTGAGAAGGCTTTAGCAGATCTAAATGTTCCTCCTCAGTTGTCATAATATAAATAAACTCATAGTATTGAGGGTGTTTAACGTTACTTGCAATGGAAGGGTGAATATGGAAAAACATTTGGCCCCTGCCTAGTTTTCATTAGGATAATCTGGTGTGGTGGTTACAAAAATATATAAAGAAAAAGAGAAAAGAAAAGAAATGATCATTAGTGTCATAAAAAAATATATAAAGAGAAAAGAAAATAAATAACAATTAGTGTCATCAGAATATGATGTTGTCATTAAAAAAGAAATTGAATGTCAGTAATGCATACTGTAAGATTTTGGATGATGGCGATTGATGGTCCTTGCCTATGGACAATCGATTGTTTGATTGCTTTTGCCTTGGGACTAGTTCACCTGCTGGGGGAGGGAGCGCGCTGCTCAGACAATACAGAGACTCAGATGATGTTGCAGAAGCTCCGTGTCTTGTGTCTTTGTTTACTGTTCAATCTCCCCTTACCAGGTATGACATGAATAAATTGTCATGTAAATACACTTTGTATAAGTAAAGGCTGTGAAAAAATGGCAAATGTCATTCTGTGAAGTGTATTAAATGTTCGTTAAAAATGTCTAAAAGTTCGGTTCAAGTTAACAATGAGTGTATCACGTGTACAACTGGTGAATGCTAAATTGATGGCTAAGACCATGCGGTTACAGAAATTGTGAAAAGTTGAGTACATTTATACAATAGTATTTGTACTTTTGATAACTAATTTAACAGTTAAGAGTTAGAAGTTAGTGCTTTAAAGAAGGAATGTGTTGGTTCATCAGAAAATATGTACATAGGATTGTTAATGTGCATTGTAATCCTAGTGTATATTGAAATTATTTGTTTAATTTATGGAAACAGTACCTGATGAGAAGCTGTATGTGAGTAAATGTGTATTTTTCTGTATATTGTGACTATCTATTTAGACAATCTGTTGTTATACATTCATTGATAAATGAGAATGCAGAAATATTTGCATTAAGCTGAGACAATACAGAGACTCAGATGATGTTGCAGCAGCTCCGTGTCTTGTGTCTTTGTTTACTGTTCAATCTCCCCTTACCAGGCGGTGAGGGTACTACACTGGCCCACGCAAGAACGTTTTTGAAGAGTATAATATATATATATATATACAGGGTTGGGGAGTAACGGAATACATGTAACGGGCTTACTTATTTAAAATACAAAATATCTGCTTTATTGCCATGTATGCTGACACATACAAGGAATTTGTCTTGGTGACAGAAGCCTCCAGCACACAACAATACAAAGCAGCAACAAGACAGATAATAATAAAAATAATACAATTAATAGAAAATAAAGTATATATAGAATACACAATAAGACAATAAATATATATATATATACACACACATACAGACATACATAGTGCAAATATAAATACAATTCTGTTATATACAGTGCAAGGATATGTAATGGCAGAAGAGGTTGGATGTGCTGGGTGTAAAAAATATTGCATATAATTATTGATCTATGGGGAAGTTTTAATTGTTCATTAGATGGATAGCCTGAGGGAAAAAACTGTTCCTGTGCCTGACAGTTCTGGTGTTCAGAGCTCTGAAGCGTCGGCCAGAAGGCAACAGTTCAAAAAGGTAATGGGGCAGGGTGAGTGGAGGCCAGAGCGATTTTTCCAGCCTTTTTCCTCAATCTGGAAGTGTATAGTTCTTGAAGGGAAGGCAGGGGGCAACCAATAATCCTCTCAACAGTCTGAAGTGTCCTTTGTAGTCTTCTGATATCCGATTTCATAGCTGAACCAAACTAGACAGTTATTGAAGTGCAGAGGATAGACTCAATGTCTGCGGAGTAGAACTGTATCAGCAGGGCCTGTGGCAGGTTGAACTTCCTCATTTGGCAAAGGAAGTTCAACATCTGCTGGACCTTTTTCACAATGGAGTCAATGTGTGTCTCCCACTTCAGGTCCTGTGTGATGGTAGTGCCCAGGAACCTGAATGACTCCACTGCTGCCACAGTGCTGTTTAGAGTGGTGAGGGGGGGTCAATGTCGGGGTGTTCCTCCTAAAATCCACTAGTGTCACGGTACCAATACCATTGAAATTTCAAGGTACTCGATACCATTTTCGGTACCAAAGCAAAACACAAAAACAGGTTACTAAACAACAGATTTTGCAGTTTCAATCTCTCCCCCTGAGATTGGGACATTCGCGCAACTCATTGAAGAGGCACCGACCACACAGAGAAATGCCTGTTTCTGAGTTTATAGTTAGTTACATGATCTGCTTCTGTATTATTTGAACTTAAATAAAGCTATAACACATTAAATATAATTGATGTAATGCTGGGATGTTTCCTTTAAAGAGCTCCGGCTCCGCTTATTCCACAACAAGTGTGCTTCTTAGTTTATTTTTTATTTATTTATTTATTTTTTTAATTCCCTCATACTTTGGGATCTACATAGCAGAGTGCATCTTGACTGATGTGTGTAATTCTTCCTATCCTGCATCAGGCGTGAACTGCAGTGCTGCTCTCGCGCTTCATCGTCACAGTTTAATGTGATTTCATGTTACCTTAAATGAGATCAAACGACTATTCGACAACGAAAATGTTTCTCGTCAATTTTTATTTTCGACGTTGTCAACTAATCGTTTCAGCCCTAATGCAAATGATAATATGCTTTTAAACTCACCTGCTTTAATTGCTTGAATTAATCCGGGTGTCTGTCTTTCAGTTGCTTTATTAAGTTTGATGTGTTTCCTCCTTTCATCAGAAAATTGCAAAAGCAACGTTTACAAGTAGGTTTTTGCTGATCTATGATGTTCAGCTCCAGGTTGTTTTGACTGCACCAGACAGCCAGCTGTTTAACCTCCCTTCTGTATGCAGACTCATCGTCATCTTGAATGAGGCTGATGACAGTGATGTCATCTGCAAACTTCAGGAGCCTGACAGAGGGGTCCTTGGTGATGCAGTCATTGGTATAGAGGGAGAAGAGTAGTGAGGAGCACACACATCCCTGGGGGGCACCAGTGCTGAATGTGCATGTGCTTGAAGTAAATATTCCCTGTCTCACAAGCTGCTGCCTGTCTGTCAGAAAGTTGGTGATCAACGTGGGAACAGAGAGCTGATATAGTTTAGTCTGGAGTATAGATGGGATGATCGTGTTAAAAGCTGAACTGAATAACACAAAAAGGATCCTTGCATATGTCCCTAGTGTCACGATTCCCTTGTTGTCTGCCCCGTGTTTCACCTGTCACCTGTCATGCACTACATTTCCCATAGTTCCCTGCCCTCATCTCTGCCAGCATTCACTTATTGTTTTCACCTGGTTGTCGTTTAGTTCCATTACCTTGTGTATTTAAACCCTGTTTGTTTTCCATTCCCTTGTCGATCATTGTACGTTTATGAATGTTGATGAATGTTTCGCTGTTTTTGATGTTCCCATGTTTACTCCGTTTCCCTTCCAGCTGTGTTCATCCTGCCATGTTTTCCCAGTTCCGTGTTCCTCCGATGTGTTCGTGTTTTAGTTTCAGTTTTCCCCCCGTGGATGTTTCTTTTGTTCCTGCTTGTTTGTTTTCACTTTTATTTAAAATAAAGAACCCGCATTTAGATCCCACTCCTTGTCTGCCCTCGTCTGCATCATAACACCTAGCCTGTCCAGATGTTGCAGGATATGATGCAATCCCATGTTGACTCCATCATCCACAGACCTGTTTGCTCGATAAGCAAATTGAAGGGGATCTAGAAAGAGCCCAGTGATGTTCTTCAGGTGGGCCAGCCCCTGTCTCTCAAATGACTTCATCACCACAGATGTCAGGGCAACAGGTCTGTAGTCATTAAGTCCTGTGATTTTTGGTTTCTTTAGGACAGGAATGATGATTAAGCATTTGAAGCAGCATGAGACTTCACACTGCTCCAGTGATCTATTGAAGATATGTGTGAAGTTGGGGGCCAGTTGGTTAGCACAGGATAGAAGACATGCTGGTGAGACAGCATCTGGGCCTGAGGACTTCCTCATCATTTGTTTCCGAAAAACCCAGCACACCGGACAACTTATTTAATCCTTCCGGGTGTCCGAGGAGCAAATCCGGTGGCGGATCAACTCATCCGAACCCTCCTAGCTCTGGTCCTGGGCATGCGAGGATGCCAGTGTGTGCACACATGGAGATTTGAAGCCGGCTCCCCGAGAAGAGGTGCGATTTGCATTTTAAAGACAGCGGTGATGAAGCATTATACACATCAGGTGTGCTTCATTCACCGCTTTCAGAATGAGGCTTATTAATTGTGCACTTCTTCTCGCTCTCTTGCCCTAATCCTGTCGTGGGCCTGGCTGTAGGGCAGCCCTAAAAGTTGGGGCAACGATGACGAGCCAGAGGGGCGGATCATTCCGCCACACCAACATTGAGTAATCTAACAGAATACGTTACAAATTACATTTTACTGCATGTATTCTGTAATCTGTAGTAGAATGCATATGTAAGGGGGTTAAGATGGGCAAGGAGGAGGCGAGAACCAGCTTGTCAATATAAATAATAATTTAATGAAAACTTAAACCAAAAGCACAAACATAAACACCGGTTCTCTGGGGGTACCCAAGGCTCTTCAAGGCCTTTTCTACCTTCCTATGGGAGCAGCTCAAGCCATCCAATTGCCTGAGCATGATCCGCCTCTCAGAGATCCTCCACTGAGAAAGCCTAAAGGAGTGAGCAAAAGAGATGTGTGCTGTGTGCTGTTTCTCAGATGTAGCTGCTTCAGAGGACTTGTGAACTCTCACTTCCTGAGCTTATGTGCTTTCTGGAGGACAACCGGCTGTGTGCAGAAGAGCAGGTGTTTGAGACTCTACTGGCTTGGATCCACCACGACCCCTTCTCATGTTGTGGAGCCATTCATGACCTCTTCAAGAATGTCTGGTTGCGGTACATCCATCCGACATACCTCTTCCAGTTTATCGCCAACGATCCCCTTGTCCAATCATCAACGTTATGCACTGAGATCATAGAGTCTGTGCAACGTCTTATGTTTTCGGTTAGTGCCAAATGCATTCTTGAGTTGAAGCCTCTTTGGACCACACCACGTCGCTACACATGCCACCAAGACACTGGTGGTGGTTGGAGGCTGCAAGAACGGTAAACAGACATCTCGAGAGGCACTGCTCTACGATGAGCGAACACAACGCTGGAAGTGGCTTGCTAAACTACGTTTACGGCTGTACAAGGTGGCCTATGTTTGATCCACAGCATTCTGTATGTAGTTGGAGGCCTTAGCCTAAGTCTAGTGTCTGAAAAAGTGTGGTCAGCGCCACAATGTACACAATCTCATTAAAGGCCAAGATATATATTGTTGGAGGTGAGACTGGGATAAATAGGGTCAATTTTAATTTAATGTTTACTTATTTTTATTTTATTTTTAGGATACACAAGAAGAGTAGTTGCCTATGACACCAAAGCCAATAAAATTGTGAAGTGTACAAATATGAAGGAGAGGAGAATGCACCATGTGGCCTCAGTCATCAATAGCAAACTCTATGTAACCGGAGGCCGCTTCCTCAACACCCATAATGTCATAGAGGACTCTGACTGCTTTGAATACTATGACCCTAAAACAGATGTATGGACTTCTAAAGGCTCTTTACCATACAAGCTGTTTGATCATGGTTCCCTATCTTTGATCTGCTTCTCCAAATGCCCCAACCCACCATGAGGGTGCAGCACCTCTCCTGGGGCATCCTGTTTGCTCCCCTGCGCATTAAGAGAAATTAGAAATATGGGGCACAGCTGCAACTGGCAAATGTCTGAGGAAGGTTACAGTCGTTTGTGGGCTCAGTACATCTCAATCGTGGCTTCGATGATATGCTACTGGCTTTTTAATTGCTTACTTCATGTCTTGTGACCTTAGATTTGGTGACTAAAAATGAGGTATATCAGAAATATTGCTCTTTCTATTGCATTAGACTTTACAGAAATGAAAGGTTGAATGGGGTTTGGAAAATCAACAGGCTATTCTTTACAGTTGGATCAATTCATATTAATTTTCAATGCACTTTGTCATTTACATGGTACAATAGGGAAAAAACAACTGCACATTACATCCTGAGCATAACAAAGGGGCTTGACCATGGGAGGGATGGTGTGATCAGAAACACAGCTGGTCTCAAGCTAGATCTCACCAGTAACTTTAGCCACAAGCTTTTAGATTGAAAGTACACCCCTCAAGCATAGATAACCCTTGACAACTGTTGGCATAGAAACTACCAATCAGACAACAGGACCGGCTTGTTTTGCCAGCATCATCTTGTTATACCGTCCACTCTCACAGACTCAAACCCATTAGCTACACAGGAGCTGAGCTGAGCGTCAACAAGATTGTTTATAAATCAGTCACGATGAACTACTATGGTAATGTAAAAAAAAAAAGTATGTCTTATTTGGTTAAAATTAATTTAAGTTAATTGTTTGATGGTCTGTTTTGACAAAAATATATATATATATATATATATACACCGATCAGCCACAACATTAAATCCACCTGCCTGATACTGTGTAGGTCCCCCTAGTGCGGCCAAAACAGCGCCAACCTGCATCTCAGAATAGCATTCTGAGATGCTTTTCTTCTGACCACAATTACAGAGCAGTTTTTCTGAGTTACTGTGGACTTTGTCAGTTAGAGCCAGTCTGGTCATTCTCTGTTGACCTCTCTCATCAACAAGGATATTCCATCTGCAGAACTGCCGCTCACTGGATGTTTTTGTTTTTGGCACCATTCTGAGTAAATTCTAGAGACTTGGGAGGGTTACTTTTGAAATGTATTACACTACTGATTACAGAATACATGCTGCAAAATGTCATTTATTCCTATTAGATTAATCAAGGTCAGTAACGTATTCTAAATACTTTGGATTACTTCTTCAGCACTGGTCGATTTTTTAACTTGTTTTGACTATAAAAACAAAATACACATGTTAAAATACGTTCTCTGAAAAACCCAAATATCTTATGTAGTGTTGTTTCTAAAACAAGATTAATCAAACTGATCTTGTTTTAAGGATTTTTTGATATTTTTACAGGAAATCAAGAATATTATTTTTGCCCTAATATCAAAGCTCTTACTAGAAAAAGAAATTACTATTCAAAATGAATTTTCTTGATTAAAAAAAATATGATCGTGCTGGTAACATGTGCATGTAAAATGTCTAGAAATAGCATTTTAGTTTAGAGTAAAGCTGACAATTTACACAAGGTTTATTTCTATTTCTTCTGCTCCAAACGTACTTCAGACTTACTTCTCTGTCTGCTGGTATGACTGTAACACATCATAAGAAAGTGTTTCACCGCTGTTCAAATGCACTTTTGATCGCATCATTTATATGGATAAATGTTTTCCATCTGAAATGACTAAATATTAAATGAAATAAATGACAATAAAATGCAAAGTAATCTCTTCAGTAATCAAAATACTTTTTGAATGTAACTGTATTCTAATGACCAATGATATAAATTGTAACTGTAGTGGAAGACAGTTACTTACTGTATATTTTGTATTTTAAATACGTAATCCCATTACATGTATTCTGTTATTCCCCAAACCTGTGTATATATATATAACAACAAGAACTTACATTTATATAGCGCTTTTCTCAAACTCAAAGCGCTTTACATAGTATAGGGGAACTCTCCTCAACCACCACCAGTGTGCAGCATCCACCTGGATGATGCGACGGCAGCCATAGTGCGCCAGAACGCCCACCACACACCAGCTATTGGTGGAGAGGAGATGGTAGAGTGATGTAGCCAATTCAGGGATGGAGATTATTAGGAGACCATGGTAGATAGGGGCCAATGGGGGAATTTGGCTAGGACACCGGGGTTAAACCCCTACTCTTTACGAGAAAGTGCCCTAGGGATTTTTAATGACCACAGAGAGTCAAGACCTCGGTTTAACGTCCCATCCGAAAGACGGTGCTTTTTTTATATATAATTATTCATTACAATCTGTGCCACTAGGCCACAGCAGGGTCAAAGTGCAATTTTGCACATGCAGAATCTTGTATCACGATCAGGAACAAAGGGATTTGTCACTCGTTACATCTATTTACCAACTGTTTAAAAGGAAAGAATAATAGTTTGTTTAAAAAAAAATAATGTAACTTTTTAGAAATACAGTTGTTTGTCTTAATATAACATAGAGATCATATCTTATTTATAGCTCAGTGGCGAATTCTCAGGGCCAGCAAAGCCTTCTCTGCTGGCATAACATGCCAAATAAATAAATACATTTTATCCTTTCATTTTCAATCACCTTTTTGCCTATGTATTTTTACAGAATTACTGTAAAACGTCTGGAATTGTTGACATGTCAACTATTCCAGAAGTTTTACAGTCGGCTGTTAAATCTGAAGCTTTTCTGCCCTCTACTGGTATGCCCTGGGAACCTACATAATATTAGGCCGGTGGTTTTAATGTTGTGGCTGATCGTGTATATTCATAAAGATATTTCTGGTGAGGTGTATCCAAAAAGGCTCAAATTATGATATTGCTGATGTGGGAGGAATTTAGACAATTTCATTGAGGCATCAGTGTCACTTTGGTGTGAAATGTGCTATAATATCAAATACAATTTCAAATTCAAAAATTTCTAATTAAAATGCTTTATTTATTGGCATTTCTCTCCTTGTTAAAAAAAAAATCATAGATTTCATCATGCACACCAATCATTCTTTAGGGGAATGCAGTACAGTCAGTTATGCACAAAACAGAAGATCAAGTCAACAGTCCTTTATACCATTGCACTGTGTATTTATATGGGTATGTGTGTTTTATTTTTAATTGAGTAGAAAATAGAAATACCCAGACATGACTAAAATAACTTATATTAAGAGTTGTTAAATTCTGCTTGAGAAGACTGACGTTTCATTGCACTAGTAATTGGTAATTAATCATATTTAATTTAACTTAATTAAAAAAAATTAAGACATTATAAAGGGTGAGTGAAAGTGGCAAATGACCATGAAGAGAGCAATATTTGCAACAACAACAAAAAAAAGACACTGAAAAATAAAAATTACCATTAATATTAATCATAATATTATAACAATAAAGCAGTATTAGATAAGTGGATCAGGTGAGATTTGGATATGCAGCATGTACATAAAACATCCTACATAAGTTACATTCTATCTGAGAGAATGAATTGGATTCCCCACCTCCGGTAAGTGTTATTGAGCATGTACATCATGTCCAAGACACATGTTGTTCAGATTGTGGAGATCTGTTTTGACACAGAAGATCCATCGTATTTTTCAACAAAAATTTCAAAAACACTCATTAGACAGACAAATATATATATCTGTAAGGACTCTCTGTAATTATCTAAAACGTTTCATTCATTTGGACATTGTTACCATCACAGCAGCAGTTTGAACGAACAATAAGAAAAACATTTGGTAAGACTTAATCTTGAATTGTTGCGGCATTAATTACAGTGTCTCTTTGTCTTCCAGCGATGGACAAGTCCTTCCTAAGATGAGAAAGTAAACCAGAAGTGGATGCCTATTTACATCTATAACATTTAGGCTGATCATTCAGCTTAATATTTACATACAACTGCAGAGTTCCAGTTTTCTATATTGAAAAATGTACATTCAGGCCTTGTAGTGCTCAAAGCAGCCTTACGTTTCTTTCTTCTTCGTTTTTTACACTAATTAATCTCTAAACAGCTCTTTTCTTACCCTCATACCATTCGGTGTTAATCCAGGTACATCTTTGCCATGGAGAGGGCCAGTTGAAACAAGTTTTAAGTCTTAAACTACACATTCCAAAGCTTGGATTACAAATGAAACCTATTTTTCCTGAGAAAGCTAGTGCCTAAGGGCTCATGCTAGAAGAGGAACGGCTTTATTCCTTCACCTCTGGCACTTTTTAAATGGAAGAGGAGATGTATTGAAGGTACATGACAAAACTAACAGTGGCCATACTGTCATATGTAACAAAAACCCTCTATGGCACTTTCAGTAGATTTTCTGGCCACCAGGACTGAAGCATTTGTGACAGGTGAGAACAGTATAAACAGGGCAAATTTTAAAAATAAGACCACACCAATATAGTTCCAAGCACTTTGGATCTGTTAAGACAGCGGTCACTGAGTGCGGGGTTAAGAGACGGGTCATTATCATCCTAAACTTCTTTGATAGTCCGTTCAGATGGCTTGTAGTTGGAAGAACTGGTAGAGGACATGTAGACGGAATGGGTCCTGCGATGCAGACGGGCACGTTTGGTGGACAGGTTGCGCCTGCTGTTGCTGATGATGTCATTAATGAATTTCTTGCAGTCCACACAGACCTCCATGGTGCTCCAGTCCTCAGTGAACTGCTCAGGCAGCTCCAGCTCGTCTTTGGAGGATGAGCGCTCACCGTGCTTGGACAGTCTGAAAGGGATCATTACAAGAAACAATCTTACAGACAACCAAGGTCAGAAATTAATGGGGAACATTTTCTTTTTTTTGTGTGAAACAGCTGATTTAGTTCTTAATATTCTATTATAGTCCTAGTAATACATATTATGGCATAAAATATAATTCTTGGGGTAAGAGGAAATTTTTAAAGAATATTTCAGCTCTGTAGATTCTTACAATGCAAGTGAATGGTGACCAAAACTTTGAAGCTTCAAAAAACTTAAAGGTAGCATAAAAGTAATCCATAAGACCCCAGTGGTTATATCCATGTCTTCTGAAGTCTAATCTAATCGATCATGATTTCAAGCTAGATTACATTTTCTATAGCACCATCCAGCACTCTGCGCATTCCTTTAATGTAAAATTCAATTTGACACCGACCACGTTTACATGGACTAAAGAAAACTGTTTATTCCAGGGTTTTTGCAGAAAGCAACATCTGAAACGTCATGTAAACAAGAATGCTGATTTCCTTATGGCGTTTAAAGGATTAAGAGAATGCAGTTTAACACACCTAGGTTTCTCCCGGAGACAGCAGCGTATGTGGTCATGTAAACACAAAAGTGCCGCTCTAACAGGTTTTTGAGGAGCGCTCATATGCATGAACAGACCGGATAACAAATGTCATATAGAGCCCAAAAATAGTCAACAAAGCAGAAAGAATCCAACATTTGTTGGAGTACAGTGGGAAAAGCACATAAACTATAAACTACACACATTTATAAACACCACTGTAAAATATCGACGGTCCCTCACATTTGCGTACAGTATATGTATTTGTACATTGGGGGGATCCCGAAGATTTACCCCACTAATACAGCGCAATTCGTTCTAGAAAGATAAGGAAACAAACACAGCAACAACTCTGGAATATCTGGGAAAAAAAAAAGCAACAGGGGAATAAAATAGTGACGTCTTCTTCAGATACCATGTTGGTTTTTCACATGAGCCTCACAGGGAAATTACGTTGCTGTGGGGAAAACTGCTTATTCACGGAGCCACATGTCTATGGGAGTAAAGAGTATGCCGCTTATACAGTGCAAATAAACCAGAATGCTGTTTTCATGCAATACGCCACTTTCTGGTGTCCATGTCAACATAGTCACTGCTGCCAACCTATACAGAATGCCCTATGCAGCACCATAAAACAAATAATGTAATTCCTTGAAAATTTTATTTTAATAATACAAATGCCCTTAGCAATGATAGTGATGCAAGTGCTGTTGTGCTTACCTGGACGTGGTACGATGAAGGCTGTTACGGTTGTGGCCGGATGTAGAAAAGGTCTTCTCTGTTTTAGCTGATGCTCCTGAATCCTTTTTGGGCAAAATGCTGGGGCCCAGAGAGGAGATGGGTAGGCTGGCATGGGGCTTGGAAGGCATCTTCATCTGAGATAAGAGGACATGGTGTCATTTGCAAACAGACAAATGTCCTGTAAATTATCTTCAACTTATCTTAATGCAAAAGTAGCAATAAGCGAGGACGTCACATTTACCTTCTTACAACACTGTGAACAAACAGGCCTGTAAGAAGGAAAACAAAGAACAACAGCAATTATACAACTGCACTTTTTGTGTTCCTTATTGAAAGTCGGAAATAAAAAGCTCCACATACCTCCTACAGAACTGACAGGTGTAGGACCAGGTGAAAAGGGAGAACTTCTTCGTCCGACATGAGAAGCAAAGCTGACGGGAGATTACAAAATTATATGCTTATAGTCTAAAATCAGGCAAAGACAGCTTGCACACTTCTCAGCTCTGTTGAGCTGAAACCTGGTTAGCTGCCTACCTAGACAGCATTTTAAGGCATCACAGACACCTTCCCAACATGAAGGCTGTTCCAAAAAAGTAGGCAGTGTACATGTTTTTACATGATGCTTAAAGGAATATTTCAGGTTTAGTACAAGTTCAGCTCAATCAGCAGCGTTAGTGGCATAATGTTGATAAACACAAATATTTATTTTGTCTTGTCCCTCCTTTTCTTTGAAAAAAAGCAAAAATCTCGGTTGCAGGGATCAACTTACAATGCAAGTGAATGGGGCCAATCTGTAAACATTAAAATACTCACTATTTCAAAAGTATAATCACAAGACGTAAACAATATGGGTGTTAACATGATTTTAGTGTGCTAAAGTAACTCACTATAGCCAATTTTACAACTTCGTTGCCATGACGATGTAATGTAAGCAAACCCTAAAATAACTGTAATAATTATGATTTTTAACAACTTTACAGATCAAATAATTCATGAGTTTTAACAGAAGAATGTGCTTTTATAAAATTATAAGCTTCACATTTCTGCCTTAAACTCTCAATAAATTGGCCACATTACCATCCATTGTAAGTGTCTAACCGTAACCTCGATTTTTGCTTCTTTTTTTTAAAGAAGCAAAAAGCCTTCTTCAGCCTTCAAAGGACGAGCCAATTTTATCAACATTACGCCACAAATGCTGCATATTGAGCTGAACTTTTATCGATCCCGGAATATTCCTTTAATGCGAGTTGTTTTTGTGATGTACAGAGTTGCTGACTATGTATAGTAGAGCGTTCCAAATCAGTTACTAATGAGATTCCAGCAGCTGCCTATGTAGGCAGTAGTCAGCAGTGCGGCTTGCTAGGTTTTAGAACAGAGCTTTTACATGTAGTTGATTGTGTATAGCACTGTACATTTAGTTCATTTAAATGGCTTACCTTTCCTTTCTTTAGCGCATTATAGATGTCTTTATACTGCTGGAATTTCTCCAGCTCTGCTTTAACCAGAACCTGTCTGATGTGCATCACCTCCTCTACAGTCAGAGTAAGACACTCAACAGGGTAACAGAATTCCTCCTGGAATAAACACATCACATTCCAACATCACAAACATGCCAAAGGACACATTGTACATTTAAACATGCCACGTGTTCACATGATGGTATATGCTCATAATGATGGATTGCTAAAAATGGATGTAAAACCAAAACGTTCATGCTAGATCTGAAATCTAGATCTCTGGTTACACCCTCTACCAAACACAACACACAAAATCCACAACAAAATGATGATGGAGATAGAGCAGAACATTTCATTCATTAATATGATAAGAATTAAATGTTTCTCTAGCTCAATTAGTAGAGCATGGTGCTAGCAACACCAAGGTCATGGGTTTGATTCCCAAGGAACACACTGATAAAATGTATTGATGCAGTCGCTTTAGAGAAACAATAGAGCCAAATGCATAATGTAAATGTAAAATGGAATGTTAAACTTTCTGCAATGCAAGTTTCACCACAACTGATAAAGCAATATGCAAAACATGCATTTAACAATGTATAGCACTCAAATAATAGTTCTTTCTCATATGCACTTAAATATGGCATACTGAAGCAAGTATGCATAAAAGCCAATTTACATCTCTAAAAGTCACCTTATAACAAACTCTTCATGCAATCAGGTCAAGCGACTCATATTGGCTTTTATGCACCCTGTATCCCAGTATTAATAATAAGCAGTTTGATTTGTTTGATGTGACATACCACACGACCGCTGCCTAATGCTCGAGCCTAACCATCCAAGAAAACAACAACAGGGAATTTATTTGTGTTTGTCAAAAACTAGCAGCTGTTTATTTTTATTTACATAAACAAACTGAAAATAAATCAATAAAAAAAATGGTGCACCCGAAATGAAGCTAACCTGACTGTATTAAAAAGCCATTTTTAAATGGCAAGAAACACAATACTGTAGGATACTGTACACAATACTGTTACAAGAAAGGAAATACTGTAGGTGCAAAATTAGGTAGTTAAGGGAAAGGTATGATAAGAAGTATTAAAATAGTATTATAAAAATATTATTGAAAAGGTTAGATAGATTTTTTTCAAAATGCTAAATATTAATAAATGTGAGGGACAACTTCGAGCTGGTAATACACTATATATAAAAACTATATTTATTTATTTGTTATTATTATCACCTTATTCTAGTATGGAATACTTGATTCTGATTGGTCAATCGCATTATTCTGTGGTCAAATATTCTAGTATAGTATCTGCTAAAATGTATAATTGACCATTGTCCCAAGCAACGAATGTCATGTCTCTTTTTTATAACCTAATAAAGACATTTCAACTCAAATCTCTATTTCATGTCCTTTTATTTATTTATAAAGTAGCATTTTAATAGGTGTGTCCATGTACAATCAGTTGGTCATTAACGCAAAACTAAGCACATTATGTTTTATACACCTTGTTGGGATATATATATTACAACAACGACCAGCTGACTGCACATTATCCCCTACTTAATCTTCAATTACTTATATTAAACTTTGACCCTCTTTTTGAATGATGCAGGAAGGAGGAAGAAGTTTGCAGAGCACAGTTCTGTTAAGATCATAAATTCATTTACGGTGATGACGTCTAAGGGAACTGATTATAGTGTGGGCTGGTTCCCTCAATAGCTTTCCTACTGGCCATGCAATACAGTGCAACATGCTCACATTAAGCAAGTGCCTTGTTGGGTTACTGAAAAAGCCAGCTCAAACAGCAGATGTAACAATGATGAAATGGATCTTCCAAAAAAATCTGTGTATGAAAATGTAGATTTTGTGATTTACCTTGTTGTCGGAACGCAGCTTCAGTGCGAAGCAGGAAAGTAAAGCAGATCAGTTACAGCCCTTTATCTGTACTGCTATGTCTCTGTAGTACAACTCTATTTATAGTATTGTATACCTGTTTTAAAATAATTTCTTGTTTAAGGTCTCTGATTGTAAAATTTACAACCGTTCAAAGACCAAATGTTTCACAATTACTGTTCATCAGTAACTGTGATGCGCCATCTGACAAAGATAAAGCTCTATATGAGATCTAGTTAAAGGGATAGTTCACCCAAAAATGAAAATTCTCTCACCATTTACTCAACCTCATGTCATCCCAGATGTGTATTACTTACAGAGCCCAAACGAAGATTTTTAAAAGAATTCCTCAGATCTGTAGGTCCATACAGTGCAAGTGAATCGTGACCAGACCTTTTAAGCTCCAAAAATCACATAAAAGGCAGCAAAAGCAATCCATAAGGGTCCAAATAGATCCTTTTTACTATAAAGCTCCACTTTCACTTTCACATCTGAAAGCACTTGTGGCACTTGTTTTGTTTCACATTCACAACTGAAAGTGAAAGTGGAGATTTATAGTAAAAAAATGACTTAAATATTGATCTGTATCTCCACTGGAGTTAACCACTGGAGTTGTATGGATTCATTTTATGCTGCATTTATGTGGATTTTGAACCTTCAGATTTCTGGACACCATTCACTTCCATTGAAAGGATCAACAATGCTGAAATATTCTTCTAACAATCTTCATTTGTGTTCAGCAGAAGAAAGAATATCACACACATCTGGGATGGCATAAGGGTGAGTAAATGAGAGAATTTAAATTTTTGGGTGAACTATCCCTTTAAATTGCATTTAATTGGGCTTCTGGGTTAAAAATGAAAGCACACGTTTTCCTTTAACTTTATCTCGCCACACTCACTGTGACTGCAGCACTACATTGAATCCTGAGAATCGAATTATCTTTTCACAAGACTCAGTTCAGCTAAGTGTGACCACAGCCTGTGGCCATTTGAATACACTAAATTACTCTTATTTACTGTCCTGGGACTACATCAACCAGCAAAGACATGATTGTCCTTCAGCAGCTTTCAGGCAACAAGTCAAAAACAAACTGCTCTGTAATAAAAAAGGTTAGTTTGTTTTGCAGTTATTGAAGGTCGTACCAGAGATTTGGAGTTCTGGCGAGATGGAGGAAGGAATGGCCGAACGCTGGTGGGAGCTTCCTTCTCTATGGAGTGTCTCCTCTGTGGGGCGATACGCTTGTCAGGTTGAGGGGTGGAGGATATGGGCAGGAACTTAGGGGGAGCTGGGAGAAACAAAATGTAGAAAAAAAAGGAAGATGAATTGAATGGTCAGTGCCAGTGTCCACTCAAATCTGTGAATATGCATGGCCATGCAATTCTGTTGTTCTCTTCAGAAAAAAAAAAACATGCAGAAGGCAGACTCAAAAATGTAAGCAGCGTTTCAACTGGAGTCCTTTATTTTTAGTATGGAACTGAAGCTGTGGAAAATCTTGTGTGCAGAAATACACAAGGGGCTGATGAGGCCAAATGTGTTCTTGCGCCAAATAAGCTAATTTTAGCACAAGAAATAGAACAGGACACTAAGTGTCTTTTAAAAGTTGAAGTTCTTTTGACATGGCGTCTAAAAAAACACAGTGCTCCTGTGGAGACAAAGATGTCCGTCTAGCGTATACATAGGAAAACGACTGAAAATCACATGCACGGATGCAAAAACACATTTGGTGTGAACAACCCCTAACACTGATTAAAAAGCAAGATAACAACTGCATCATAGGACAGTGCATATTTCAAGCTCAAAGCATGGCCAAACTAATTGGACAAATATTTTCCTCAGCAAGAATGAAAATTAGAGGGAAATGGTGTTAGTGACAAGTTTTTGATTGTTCCATCAATAGAAAGTTCTGGATTTTTAATTATGTTTCTTACTCTTTTTGCCCATGACGGACTCTGGAGACGTGTCCTCCAACATTGAGGTGGATAGGCTGGAACTGCTGTCTGACTTCCGAGTGGTTGTGTCCTCCTGGAGTATGAAAAGACATTACTATCACCACATTGGGAACCGTTCCAGGCTGTTCTTCTGTACAGTCTCTTGTTCAACATTTTGACAGTTCTCGCTCTTTTGTGGCTACAACAGAAATAGAAAGTACAACAAAAAATACACACACACTCACATCAGAGTCCGAGCTATCCAGCTCGGCCAGCATCGGTGCCTTGAGCAATCTCTTCCTCTGGGAAACCGGTTGCCCTACGGCCACGCCAATATTGGGGCTGTGAGCTGGTGAAATGCCATTGGCCAGAGACAGAGTGCTGACGGCTAACTTTCGGAGTCCATCAGGGAAGTCTGTTTGAAGATGGACATCATAGATACGTATAATAAGACATCAAATATCATAAAGGCCAAAATGCCTTTCCAAAAATTCACATTTTTATTTAATACAAAGCATTAAGACATCACAACAAAAGCTGTTGGAAGTTATTGGACTCTGCCCAATGCCAAATGCTTTACATAGTAATATTTATAATACATTTATAATAATTGTAATAATAATGAAACATAATAACAATACTTTTAAAGTAACAGATGGCTTCGGACCAAAGAGTGACTCTACATTGTAGAATTTAGTGATTGATTTCATACATAACATTGATATCCACAGCAATGAAAACAAGGGTACACATTGTAATTCAGGAAAATCAAGTCAATAGAACACTATTAAGTTTGAATTCTGTGACTGAAAATAAAAAAGCCATTACTCACATAATGGTGCAAACAAATCAGGCTTGCTGTTTAAATTAAGATCTCTGGCACGAGAGCAAAGAATACCAGACACTAGATAATCTCATAGCCCTATATCACATTGTATAATGGAGCCTCATTCATAAAACAAAGGAAAGAGAATACACTAATTTGAGATTAAATTACAATTGCAAGACCAACTGCAAAACCAACTGGTTATTCATGCTATACTATAACTGACATGCCCTTATAATGTACTGATAACACAGCTCTCTGGAATTCTCGATTCTGATTGATCAATTGCACCATCTAGTGGTCTTATGTTTCTGAGTAATAACCGCACATCAAGGGATTCATTCATGTAAGACCAGTTATTGGGGTTCTGCGAGTCTGCTACAAATAAACTAATCAAATTATTTCAACTCACATCAATGTTTCATTTCCATTTACTTATTAATCTGGCTAGCAGATTTGTAATTAGATGGATAATGGCAACAAGTCATTTTCGCTAAATAAACACCAAAAGAACTCCAATAAAAACTGGAGTTCGAATTCTGCTGTTTCTCACATTATACCATAATTTCAATGCAAATAAATATTTGATGTCCTTTTACTTATTTTTTTTTTGACAAGTAGCCTTGAAATAATCTGGATAACGAGCAGTCAGATGGTAATTTAAATTCCGGAGGTGGAATTTACCTGTTCAGCAATTTCGCTCTTCTCACGTCAAACATAATTTCAATGCAAATCAATATTTCATGTCCAATTATTTATTTATTTGGTTAGCAGCCGGGTAATAAGTGTGATAATGTACAGTCAGCCGGTTGTTATAGCTTCACTCTGCTTTGCGTCGGGGTCCTAAACACCTTGTTGGTGTTTATTTTGTGATAACACGCGGCTGACTGTACATTAGCCCTTTCATACTTTGACATTTTCCCCTCAATCTTTAATACCTGGCTACATCCTTGAGTGTTTTAACGCAGCAAATACTTGCTAAATACTTGCCTGTATTTATATATTATGAAAACAAATATACCTGTAGGCCTACTATGTAAATTTGTTTTAAATACTTCTGTTTTATTCCTCATCATTTAAATCTCAACTGATATATTTATAGGACAGCGATAAAGTATAAAAATAAACTTTGCAGCATATTAAATATTGATGCCTGCAGACTGAGTTATATAAGTCCTCTTAAACTAGACTAATCCTCATTTACAAACAAAAAAAGTTTTTTGTGAGCTCTGGATTTTCACCCACTCACGTAAGTTTGATGCATTTGATTCATACACAAGCTCTCTCACATTGAGCGATGTGACAGTCATACTAGCGTCAGGAATACTTTACCTGAGCTTCGGAACAAGTCCTGTGGAGTGCTCATGCTTTTGCCTGCGCCTAGAAAGGAACATATTTTTCAATATGATCCCTCAGTCAACAACAGCACAAGCCCAAGACAATATTTGACTATAAACCACTCTCTTAACATCAATAGCTCAACCAAAGGTACTGGTTAACCAATTAGGAGCTGTGAAGACCGTTTTGGGAATGTGATATCAGCACAGACAAGCACAAACACAGTGTAGCTACACAAAAGCAGCAGCCATACTTGACAAAGGATTAGTGGGTTCAAATGGTGGAGGGAACTATCAGCAGGAGGATTATAGAGGAAAGTCCAGTGCAAACAGCCAGGAAAACTGTGCCTTGGAGGCTGGACACGTGACGTCAGACTAGTTAGGAGCTACTGATTTACAATAACTATAAAGTAGAGTATACAGCGTATTGTATTTGACACGAATGAGTAATTTGTAAAATCATGCCAAGTCCGTGGGGGGAGGGTGTTGCCCCTCTAGATTTCCCCTGTGCAACCTCAATTTTCGCTTGTTCTTAAAAAAAGAAGAACGAGTCAAATTATTTTTATGATTATCAACATGGTTATCAACAAATGCTGTTGATTGAGGTTAATTTAATAAAATGTATTAAATGAAATTAATAATCAAAATACGGAACATTTATCTACCCATCACAATCAGATACTGTATATGTTTATGATACAAATTTTGGAAAAAATTATCCCTAAATTCCAATTTCATAATGAAATGGATTTGACAAAAAAAAATATTATTATATTTATTATTTCTTGACATCAGATGCTCTGAATTAATGAATGTAGCCTACATGGTTAGCCAGATAAGTTTCAGATTAAACTTTCACAAAGGGCTATGTTAAGCTATACTGTAGTTAGCCTACCAGCAAGCATGTCGGAGAAGTCAGATATGCTGAACTGATGACATAGCTAAACATTTTAAGCTTGCATAAAAGAACAGAAAGGGATATGCCAAGTAATCTCGAACTTACACTGGCTAACCAAGCAAGCTGCGTTCAAAGAACATTAAGGTCTGAACAGTCTCTCAATCTTAATAATGTAAGGGGGATTTATTTAAGGCAGGACGCACTGCCTTGTCCCCTTCCTCCTCTGAGGACTATCAAGTTCAATGTCACGACCCTGAAGCAAAGTCTTCCAATCACCACAGGAAAGTGACAAGGGTGGTAGCGACTATCTGGCACAACCACAGAAGCCGTAAGTAAGCCACAGTGAAGTCTTTACCTGATGAGTCAAAACTGATAGACATGCTAAGCGGGCACATTACTGTGAGAGAGAGGCAGAGGTTATGGATGAAGAGAGAGAGGGAGAAGAATAAATAAACTCATCAGACAACAGACTATCTTAAAGATAACATACAGTTTAGTGTATAACATGTTCACAAAACAACGGTTTACAATAAAATATTTTAACTACCGGTACTGTATTTTAGGATTAAGGAAGGTTAAACTTCTCATTTGTTCTTATATTTTTTTACCGGACAACCACTTTACTGCTTAGACTGTTAATTATAAGGAAAAGAATGGAGAAAATCTTTAATAATACAATGAAGTGGGGGCCTGGGTAGCTCAGCGAGTAAAGATGCTGAATACCACCCCTGGAGTCATGAGTTTGAATCCAGGGCATGCTGAGTGACTCCAGCCAGGTCTCCTAAACAACCAAATTGGCCTGGTTGCTAGGGAGGGGTCATGGTCACTATAATTCTCGCTCTCAGTGGGGCGCGTGGGGAGTTGTGCGTGGATGCCACGGAGAATAACGTGAAGCCTCCACATATGCCATGTCTCCGCGGTAACGTGTTCAACAAGCCACATGATAAGATGTATGGATTGACGGTCTCAGACATGGAGGCAACTGAGATTCGTCCTCTGCCACCCGGAATGAGGCGAGTCACTACACCACCACAAGAACTTAGAGAGCATTGGGAATTGGGCATTCCAAATTGGGGAGAAAAAGGGGAGAAAATCCACAAAAAACATACAAATAATAATACAATGAAGTACAGTCCAACAACTATTTACGTAAAACATAGATCTCTATGTTTGATAATCTACTTCAGGGTTTAAAGGTTTATAGAATGTAGATGCTGAACTTTGTTTCTTTAAGCAGATGGAGAAAACAACAGACTCTTTTTACCACAAAAACAAAGCATACATCCCTTAAAACCTTCATTAACTAAGACCTAAATCTGGGATATTTATCCACCATTTACAATGCATCTTTCAGATAATATGATTACCAGATTAGTACTTGTATAATTATACAATCTTCCACACAAAAAGACTAAAGATTTGTGTACATGCACGTTCAGCTTCAGTTAAAACCACACAGAATCTTAACAAAAAAATACCACAAGATGTCTGAAACCTCTGTGCAAATCCACTAGTAAGACTAGGTACTTCCTTTAACCTTGTAAATGTCAATGGTATGGATGTACAGTATACAAATCTAATTTAATGTAACAATACAGATCAATACATTTTTAAAAACGTATCATTCCAAGGTGAGGACCTTACAGATATAAAGTTACAAATAAAATGTCAGCATAGAATTTGAGTTAGGAGAACAGATACAAGGCTTTATTACAGATATTCATGTTAGAGGACACAAAAGCAGCCATGCATGAGAAAGACACACTGTCACATTTCTACACTGCTGGCTGATATGACCTGAAGTGAAACTCACTCACTCACTCACTCACTCACTCACTCTCTCACTCTCTCACTCTCTCACTCTCTCTCTCAAGGCATTTTCACATGCTCACCTCCTTCCACATGACTGACATATTTGATATTTAGAATGTGTGGATATTTGAGTGTAAATGCATTTAATAGGAATAATGGAGTGTACTACTTGGATAGAACACATTTGGGCAAAAATATTTGTTATGTTCCAGAGAATAATAAACATGGACTAAGATGCTTTTTCTGTCATGCAATGTTTAAATGGCATACAGTGAAGACAAAACGTCAGACCATACTGAAACGTCCTTGCTTCCATTGAAGCACACAATTTGGAAACATTCTCAAATCATGCCGAGATAACATGGATCATCAGTGAAGTCCATGCCATCTCAAGTGCATCCTGTCATGTACATTTGACAATTAAACTTCTCACTCAAATTGTTATGCTGATAATATATTTTGAAATAATAATATTTTGTGTAATACATCAGAAAAAGAATGTAGAATAGTAGCATTTTCACAAGTGGTCTCAGATTTTTGGACTCCACTGTATATTTTGAGTGACTGAGAAAATGGATGTAGCCTAGCTATATACTGTGCATTGAAGTGTCTGTGTGTTTATAAGATTGAGTGTGTGAAAGTATACTTACCAAGCCTGCTCCTTCGGATCATATCAGGTGAGACAGGTCTGAGCTTTCTCTCCGACCTGATCTCTTCCAGGATTCGCTCATGAAGACTTGGAGGTCTTGTAGGATGAGGCTTCAGCTTACGAGCAGAAACCTTAAAGCACATTTACAAATACACATTGATTGATTGAGTGGATTCTTATGATAACATTTGTATTAAAGGTATATCATGATGAAACTTGGCCTGCCCAGTCAGCATTAGGACAAATGAAAAAAAAGTCAGATGGATGCTATTATTCCTAAACACCAGAAGAACAAACAATAATATGTGGGAACGTTTTTCAACAAGATCCCTGATCATTTCAGTCTGATCTTAACAGTTTCTGTGGCACATTTTAGCACAGATTGTTTTCTGATTTCACAATTCAATGAAGGCTTTGCAAAGAGGCTTTAATTGAAAGATGGGGCAGTAAACAATGATATACTGACACGACAACCAACCCGCAAGTCGTATATTAGAATTTATTAGTGTGAACAGATCCGAAGAAGCACTCAGTCAGCGCTATTTCTCATTTCACTTGCGAAGGGAGCGTTTCTTAAAAGGCAAACTGCCAAAATCGTTTAAATCTAAGGGCCATTGAAATAGTCATAAAACTAAGTACTTAAAAAAAAAATTTTGTTATTCCTGCACACATATCACCATATACAGATAGTGATAACCAAAATTAATAAGTGTGTTTGTGTGTGTGTGTTCTCATGCTCACAGGATTCAGTGGAGGTCTGGATCGAATGAACTCTAGTATGATATCGTGAGCACTCTTCTTTAACCTCGGAGGAATATTACCATTCACCTGCAGCAATGGGAGGCAGAACAGATGTCAAAGATCAGACAGGGTCTTTACAATTAGCACATGTCGCCAGTGAACTCTAAAAACCTGTTTGACATGGAAATAAAATGCAGTCTTGAATGTGTGAAAAAAATCATATCACCTCCTGCCCAACAAAGTCAGAGCAGTCTGCAATGTGACTTTTCTTCACAAAACAATGTGACGGATGCATTGCAGACGTGTGTCCTGTCTAAAAAATGCATACAAATAATATCAATGACAGCTTTGTGCAAATACCTACGTGTTAATAACCATAGTCAAAGGTGTGCGAGGTGAACAAAAGTTGACCTATTTCCTCAGTTTAAGCTGGCCTATCATGCAAGGGCTATTTCTAAACACAAACTATAACCCCCAGCACTCTGTCTACTGACATTCCTTTGATTTAGTGAAACCCTATAAAAACCTTCCAGCTTCAAAAATAAAACAGGTCATTGTGTGATAGGCAAGGTAAACATTGTTATGGGTTATGATCTCTGTAACAAAGCACAATATAAGTGAATTGAACTGAGCAACTGTACTGCCGGTCTCACAAAGGGATAAACAGTGATTCATGCCTGTTGGTTCTGGGAAAATTAGCATTTGCTGGTGGATGTTCATAAAAGGCTGACATGACAAAATGCTTATTTCTGGACAAGGCAAAAAAAGAAAGGTGAAAAGAAAAATCTATTTACAAAAGCTTAATGTTCGAAAATTACACTAGCAGAAATTTGTGATGCAAAAACAAGCAAATCATTTTTTTTATTTCTAGAACTAGGCATGGTAGTTTGTGAGAAAAGATTACCAGTACTTAAGTCCAAAGTTGATACCAAAACTGAAAAATAGCAACTTTTTCAACAGTATTGGATGATTCTCACAAAACCTACAAAGAAAATGTCAGGGTCAAATTAAACCCCAAAGAAAAAAATTAAGAAATAAAGAAATGTTATTTTGCATATACTGTAGAAATACCTACAATGCCTGCAATTAGGATATGTTACCTTATGGCATTATTTTCAGGACACTTAAGCACATTATAATAATGCGTCTGGACTTTTTACTGTTACTATTTTCATTGTTTTCATTTTCTATATGCAAAATCTAATTTCTTATTTGTTTCTTTTGATATTGAAGTTAGGACCAGAACATTTTCTTTTCTTGGGAGAATCACCCTTTTAAAAGCATTGGTATTAATTCCTTTGGTATTAAGAGCAAATCACAGCCATACTGATATTCAGTACAACAGCACGACTGAGAGTATTGCATTTCTACAATAACATTCTGCTAACATTGAGTAACTTACATTTTAGACACAATATGGGTTATTATTATTTTTGCTGCATAAAAGAAGCCAAAGTAGGATCAAGCATTGTGTGCCGCGTGAACATCACAAATGCAGAAGTGTGGAGTCATACAAACAGTGAAAAGTTCTAGTCCTGTTATATTAAATATCAGCACTCTTCGTTTGTCCAATCAAATTAGATAACTGGAACTAATTGTTGTATAATATTATGAGTTATTATAAGTTCATGCTTTCATAAACAAATTAATTCTTAAGATTCTAGATATTCATCAACCTTGGTTTCACCATGGTAAGATTTGTTAATACACGCGCACACACACACACTCACCATGACTTTGCGTAGTTTGTAGCGTTTGGAGCGGATGTCGTCCATGAGCATCTCATAAGGCGTAAGCTGGTATTCAAAGGGCAGAAAGTTGTACTGACGCTCCTGTACCTTCTTTAGTTTCACGCCGTGTCTAAGGTCTCTCATTACCTGCACCCAGAACCGTGCCTGTGGAATACACACAAAAAATGTATTTGGCCATGGCCTATAACAATGATTTTCAACCGGTGGGTGGCAACCAACAAATGGGTTGCAAGTGTGTTCTGATGGAGTTGTGAACAATGTGAAAACAAATTACGCTAATTGCAAATAATAAAATGCAACTAACCATATAGGCTAGTTTTGCATAGTTAGGATAGCAAAATAAAGCAACTTTTAAATGGGAAAATATTTACATTATTTGGCGCATATTAATCAGTTACTTGACTAACATGGTAATATAGCTAACATTAATTCAACATTTTGCCCAGTGTTTGTTCCATGTTTTAGGCTGGTAAATTACACTTCTGCTGCTTTTGCATTTAAAACACTGTACATTTCCTATGTCATGTTAAAGGAATATTCTGGGATCAGTTTCAAGTTAAGCCTAATCGACAACATTTGTGGCATACTGTTGATTACCACAAAATATTTATTTGACTTTTTTCAGGGAAAAAAAAGAGAGCAAAAATCATGGTTACAGTGAGGCAATTACTATGGAAAATCTGGATCTTGAAGAAAAACCAGTTCAAAAATACTATATTATGACTATTCTGAACAAATTTACCCTCTTAACAGTTCACAATCATAATATATTCAGTCTGATTTACACTCATGGAGCATGGGCTTGATGGATTGGTTCCAGTTATTACCCAGTCAGCATTCTGCAGCTCATTCAGATCTCTGACGGGTTCCTCTGGAGTTTCTCCTTCCATTCGCCGCAAATTCTGGAAAACAAACCAAGAAAAAAAACTTGAGACGTAAGCCACACAATGCATGCGAGTGCATCTATCATTTAGAGACCTAGAATGCCCTAAAATGTTCTCAACTTGAGGGCAAATGCAAAAAAGTCAATGTCGTTTTATCCATCATGGGTCTGGTTGTTTGTAAATCGATTAATTTTCATGTGAGAGTATGTCTAAGCGTGCAGGCCAACATTGAGTCATCAATGCTAAGGCATTATCAATAAGCAGCTAATGCAGCCTTTAACTGCCTGCAGCTGCCATCCACCGATAAAGGGCCGCGTCCACACATGGGTTGATGTTGGGACAACTGCATCAATGGTAGACATTAAGCACATTTACATGCATACTCTTACACCTTAAGCACATTATGCTTAATAAACCGACAGCATGTGTAGACATGTAAATGCATTAAATGGCTTTCATTAAATGAAAAGTTCTCCTAAAAATGAAAATTCTGTCATCATTTACTCACCCTCCTACCATCTCAGATGTGTATGACTTACTTTCTTCTGCAAAATACAAACAAAGATTTTGAGAAGAATATCTCAGCTCTATAGGTCCATACAATGCAACTGAATGGTGTTCAGGCCTTTGAAGCTCCAAAAAGGAGTTCAAGTCAGCACAGAAGTAATCCATTTGACTCCAGTAGTTTAATTAATGTCTTCCATAGTAATCCAGTTGGTTTTGGGTGAGAACAGACCAAAATGTAAGTCCTTTTTCACTTTACATCTTGCTATTGCAGTCTCTAGGCACAATCATGACTTTAATGCTGACTTGAACTCCTTTATGGAGATTCAAAGCCTGATCACCATTCACTTGCATTGTATGGACCTACAGAGCGGAGATATTTTTCTTAAAATCTTTGTTTGTGTTTAGAAGAAAGTAAGTTATATACATCTGGGATAGCATGAGGATTTTTCGGAGAACTATCCCTTTGTGAATAAACCAATCGACCGTGCAGGGGTAGACTTTTGCCCATTATTCAAATTTCACATTGCATGTAATCACGTTTACTGGCATTCTTACTGGTATATCCCATGTGTGCAAGTGTTGTCTGCATGCCTCTTCATGGTTTGACATCAAAAGCAGGAAATAAGTCAAATATTTCAAATCTCATGTAAACGCAGGTTTCCTGCTTTGTCAGATTTTTTCAATAAACTGATTTTTGGGAGTATCGGTGTGCATGAAAATAAGCTCATTGTCTCTTACGGTGTTATATAGTTTGTCGCTTGCAGTATCTAAGAACCTGTTCAATCATCTTCAGCTGAGGATTTACTTAGCATTTGAGTAGTTTGGAATTCATACCATAATGAATGAGATTTAGCATCACACGACAAATTAAACTGTGTATGACTGAATTAGGATTTTTTTGCCATAACCTACAGTATGGATTATTTAAGACAAGCAGGATAAGGCTTATGTTCAAGACAATAAATCATTATTTTGCTGCCAGCTGGATTTCTTAAATTCCTCTGGGAAACTTGCAGTCTGGCTCAAAAGAACTGAAAGTGAACTAGAGAGGAGTCTTTTTGGGGTTACCCTGCCCTGATGCTGCTTTAGCATAAATGCACACACCACGCACGCACACACACGCACACCTTATAATGTCTGTGAAGAAAAAGTCTGATCTCTTATACAAGCATACATCTGTACTGCATCAGAAAACACAACCCAAAACACATTTCTTTCATATGTAAGAAAGAAAAGAAATGCACAAAGGAAAAACATGGGTTTCTCTGATTCTCTGGAGCGAGAGCATTTTTCTCAGTCTGCTTAAGATCAAAGGAACTGCACAGCTGATTCTGCCTTTTCACATCTTCTCTACCCATCTGCCCATTGCCACTCTCTCCCTTTACATTCCCCACCTATCCTTTATTCTAAATTAAAGGGGTGCAAAACTTCTTCTGGATATCCATTTTCCTGCTAAATTTAGCTCTAATCCTGATCAAAACATGAGTTCTGTGGTCAAATATTTTAGTATCCTTTAATTATCTATCTAAATTGAATTATAACTGACAGTTTTTCCAGGTATTTATGTGCTAGTTTCATGTTTCTTATATCACTTTGATGTCTTTTCTCACAAAATTAATATTAACTTAATTAAATAACTTCAACTGAAATCAATATGGCATGTAAATGTATTCATTTATTTTTTTAATAATAACTTATTTAACCCCTTCACCCTGTTGTGGCTTATTTTGCAATAATACCCATACTGTACACAATGACTGTACATAATCCCTCACTTATATAATGCTTAAAGACCCTGTTAAATCAAAATATTTTTTTTGCTGCTGTAAATCCAAATATACTAGCTTTAAGGTCATCGACACTCACTGAGCACTTTATTAGGTACACCTGTACACCTACATATTCATGCAATTATCTAATTAGCCAATTATATGGCAGCAGTGCAATGCATAAAAATCATTCAGATACGGGTCAGGAGCTTCCGTTAATGTTCACATCAACTATCAGAATGGGGGGGGGGGGAATGATCTCAGGGATTTCTACCGTGGCATGATTGTTGGTGCCAGATGGCTGGTTTGAGTATTTCTGTTACTGCTGATCTCCTGGTACAGTTTATTCAGAATGGTGCCAAAAGCAAAAAACATCCAGTGAGTGGCAGTTCTGCAGATGGTAACGCCTTGTTGATCAGAGAGGTCAACAGAGAATGGCCCTAATGGTTCAAGCTACCAGAACGGCAATGGTAAATTCCCACCCAAACTTCATTTTACAGTAGGAAATACGTCAACAGACCAAAGAAAACTGTGCTAGTCAAGGCACTTCACACAGACTTAAACGGATCATTAGATATGTACATGAGCATCACAAAATGTGTCGCCTTTGTTACCATTATTAATAAAATTGATTATAAACAGCCTGCAACACTAACGGCTCAATATTACTAAGGACACTCAAAATACTGTGACTATAGACAATCCATGAAACAAGTAATTAAAATAAAAGGCAAATAAGTTCATAAATGTTAATTTATGCTTAACTTTAATTGCTATTTAAATACCAACACCAATGCAAGTGCAAGGCAATATGCTTGGCAAAACTAAAGTAAAGAACTGCTGGTTTCAATCCACCTCCTCAGTCCACAACCTATTCTGAGTCACTTCTGCCATCAGCCCACTCACTCTACTCAACCAGATTACAACAACAAACAACATTAGAGTCTGATTTTTTTTTCACCCTTTCACATTTTTATTAGACATAGTTTCTTCTTAGTTGTAATTTGTTTCATTTGTTTTGCCATTGGTTTTGTTTTGTAAACAAATGCCCCTATGCGTGAGAAAGAAAATGGCACTAACCTGTCTCTTACGTTACATTTCGGTGTGTTTGCAGTATAATGGTTTTGGTGGTTTCAATGGTGCAGAGAAATTAAGTCTTACAAGAGCATCTGGTGTACTGCTGTGTTACTAGGGGCACAGATGTAGAGCAGACATGAGAGTCATGTGAGAGTCATTACCTCTTTGGCACTCTTGATCTTCTCCAGGAAGGTGCGGAGCTCCTTGGTCTCTGTGTACAGTGCCCGACATACGGCCTGGTAGTGGTTGGGAGCGTCTGACGGGCTGGGGAGGTGAGACGTGCAAAGCTACATAGGAGAAAACAGTGAGACATATCATGCCACAGCAGAGTGCCATCCATCCATCCATCTTTATTACGATTTTTATTTGACCCCTAAGCTACGTTAGACATTTTCCCAAGCGACTGAATTCTACAGAGCTGTGCTACTTTCATGTCCCTCATATCAGTCCACAGTCTCTTTCTTTTCCCATTATAAGATGATGTTAACTTTATCAATATTTCATTTCTATTTATTTATTCTGGTATTTATTTGGCTTTGTGTCAGGATCCTCCTGACTGTATTATCCCTGAATCAAAGTGCTGTTTAATTGTGACCACCAGCGTAAAATTATATTGTACAATAACAGCTGGGCTTTAAGTGGTGATGTTTCTTAATTTGAATGTTGCTTTAAATATGAACTGCAGGGCTACCTGTCATTCCACCAATTTGCCGCATTCACAAGAAAATTGGTTAGAGTAGATAGCGAGTTAGGTATAAATAATCTTTGGCAGCTCAAAGAATTACCCTGTTTGTAAAGAAGTCTCTTTCCTGAAATACTTAAATCTGTTTCGGTGGAGGGAAGTGCATCTTTAGGTCAATGAAAAACATAAATGATAAAGGATCTGTTTTACAATATGTATCTTCCGACTCTGTCTGATAAGTTAATCCTTGAAACTTTTATAAAACCTTTGTTCAAGAAAATCATCTTCTGACTCAGTCTGATTGGTTAATCCTTGCATTAGATATATTATGTTTTAGCACATAGCTGAGAGCCAAACCCAAAACTTGCATGACTGGCAGGTAAAAAAAAAAAACAGGCAAATTTAAAGTTAAATGTCAGTTGTATCCACATTGTACAATTACGCTGACTAAAGACACCTCCAACCGGCTTAATGGCATTTTCCACACACCTGCCCCTCTGCTCTGCCCTGTTCAGGAATGTCTTACCCAGAGAAGAGTCATTGTCTCTTTGACAAGTTTCACTGAGGAATCACGCTTAACAAGAATATTGCCTACGCCGAGGGAAAGTGAATACATCTCATGGGACAAAATTTTTAGATGGTATTCATTACACTGACAGGAGTGAGACAAAAATAATTAGGGGCGCATTGATATATGGCTGATATAGAGCAGTGTTCAGCAGTGATGTCAGTTTGCAGGTAAACCCAACAGGCTCATTCGCTATGGGTTCCCTCTGGACTTTTTTAAAGTATGCAATTCTATACAGCTTCAAAATTCCCATTTGAGGTTCATCTTGAATGAATGGTCTTTAAGGGGACAGAAATCTTAAAAGGTAAATAGTGCTTTTAAAGGCTAATAGTTTTGCCGTAATCTATCCCGTTGCATCAGCACTAAATACAGAACTTTTAAATCGATATTGTCTGATTAATTGTACATTAATTGTCTGTTTAAAACGCAACACTGTACGATATCAAAAAGTGAAAATCAAAAATGAACAAATATAGGCTGATTATAAATATGGTAATGATATATTGGGCATCCCTAGAAGAAAATGGAATATGGTCAAAACACTTACGGAGACCAAGACGAAGAGGAAGTTACAGAAATATTCCAGGAAGTACTTTACTTTTCCATTCCAAACAAATAGATTGACATAATCAAAGAAATGCAGAGGCACATGCCTCATTGGTACAACACTATCTTCCATTACTGTCCTCGTTCTCTCTATATCTGTATAAATGCACACAGTCAGCCAAGAGAAATCTAATGTCACAGTTCATTTCAGTGCTTGACCTGAACACAGAAGGCATGACAGAAAGGGAAACATGACAGGACAAGCATTATCTAACCTGCCCTGAAAAGACCCTACTGAATACCTCAGGTACTGCGACCCAAACTGACCATTACCAGATTTTATTTCGTACTGGACCAGATCCGCCTGTTTGCACATAATAGTTTAAAGCTGAAGTGTAACATTTCTGGTTTACTTATACTTGTTTCCGCATATTAAGATGGGAAAGGAGAAAGTATTTTTAACACTGAAAAAATTATATCAGAAAACATTAAAGCCTGGTATCTGTCTACACATAGCCTGGCCATATTCTTTTTTCCGCAGTTAGTAGTGCTTTATATACTTGTATAATTACAAATATCACTGTAATTCAGAATAACTGAACAAAGAGTTTAAAAGGCCTTTACAGATCTCTGTGGATTGCAGTATTGAAGTGGGCCTAAGGGAACAGTTTAATGAATACCAGCTGTATGAGCATTTCTCAGTAAGTACCACCATCTTCAGAGAAAAGATGATGCCGCAAGGGCTGGTAAGAAAGATCTTCCCATGTGTATGCTTTCCGAGATCCACAAATACTTTCAATTAGTTCTTGATTCTTGAATTCTTGAATATTCATAATGCTGCTTTAAGTGATATTTGGTGAATACAACACACAAAATGTCCCTGCTACCTGACAGTTATCACTGAAATGGGTGTCCTGAGAAATAGTGACAGGTGGCTTTTTGCCAATGGTGTGAGCTTTAAAATTGTGTCAAGCATTGATTTTAAATGTATCACTACTTACCGATATTATGTCACTGTAGCCTCGAATGTTGGAGACATCTGCGGGTTCTTCCTCTCCCTCATCCTCCTCTTCGGTAGCCTCGTAGCCCTCGTCAGGACAGGGGTCCAACTCCGTGTCCACCATATTGGTCATGAGGTCAATGAGCTGCTCCAGAGGAGGGCTGAGTTCTCTCTCCTCATTCTCCTTTAGTCCATAATCCAGAGCCTTATAAATCATTATACCCAAAGACTCGATAATCTGGAACACACAAGATCACATTCACATTCATAATGCATTCAATATATACATTGATGTAAATAACAATCAGCAGATATATTCTTTCAAAATTTACAGTCTTTCTCTTCTGGGAAAACAAACCAAAAATACTGATGACTCATGTTGCACTACACAAATCTTTGTCCAATCAAATGCTCCCTGGAATGAGAACGTTACTTCCTAAGACCGACCAGCTAGTAGCAAATCATGTTTAATGGATGCAACTAAAGCCAACTGGCTATTTTTCTATATGGTCTGGCCAAACTTCCTTATTCAACAATAAATATGGCAACATGGGACAGAAATTGCACAAGCCAAATGATTTCACAGGTCTTAAATGAGCAACCATGAATCAGTAGCAAGATCAACACGTGCTGTGATATACAGTAAACCTCAACGATTTATAACCGACCATGATCACTTATAAAATGCATTAGAGGCTCTCTAGCTCAAGAGACTATCTGACTCAATAGCCTCTTGAATAAGCCTCTTTATGGTCTTATGACTCTCAGAGGCCTGCACAGTTTAATGGTAAGGGATTTCAGACATGACAAACACTGGATATTTGGTTCAATGATCACTTTGCTTTTCCATTGAGAGATTTCAGCAGATTGCATTACACCCAGCTCAATTAAATAATAAACAAATAACCTTCCGGTAGAGAGTACTGGTTGCCAGTGTGAAGGTGTAATCATTTAAGAAATCTTGTACGCCAACTTTAATTAAAATATTAATTAAGTACCAAAGTGTAGAGGATGGATATATATATTTGAAAACATAACCATTTGCTGAAGGGCTTTTATTGTAAGTATTTGATGGGTCTGTAATATGTTTCATGTTTTATATGGTAGTCTTAATGCTATTTTTTATGTTTTATGTGGTACATTGTATTTTTATTGAGTTACATATTGTATAATAATTTAAATTACATTATTATTTACTGCTCTTATTTATTTAACATCCCAAGACCCAAGTTTGTCTACTGTGTGCATTTTCCATTCCATTTATGATTTGTAACTAGCAGCACCTAATAATCTTTAGGGAAAAAAAACTATGTTACAATAAAAAGTTTGCGTGAAAAATTCTTAATCAAAGTACTGATTTCCACTGTCCCAGTGCTAAACATGTTGAGTGGTCCAAACATCATTTGAAGCCTGAAACTGAACTTTTGATAGGAAGTTTGGATTGAATGCAATTAGCTACATAGAGAACTATATAAGAGCTCCCTTGCTCCCAATTTAGTGAATGACTTAACATCCAGTATGCTATTTGTCTGCACTAATTTTCATCTTTTGGATAAACCCATTGATTCTCAATGTGATAATGCACAGTAAATATAGGAATGCATTTACTAATGTTAATGAACAGAACCGTATTGTACAGTGAGACAAAAATTGTTTTAACAAAATTCATATTAAAATGAAGCGAAATGACCCACATATGTGTTAATGTTGAAAGTTATTCAAAATAACTAACATGTTCTTTCAACCTTTGAGAGAATAATGTTCCAAAATCCACTTGTGTGGACATCATGTTTTTGTACCCGTTCAATTTAATCATGTCAAATTTAAGTTCAGGGCACAAGACTATTTCAAGGGCGGATGTACTCGTGAGCCAACTCTGAAAATCATGCTGGGAAACCAGCAGCTCAGGCACAGATCAGGAGACTGTCATGATCCAACAAGCAATCAATTATAACACTAATACAACTGAGCTGTGAGAACAGTTTATGTACAGTAGGGAAATTATATAATGCGGTTACTAAAAAGTATAGCAAACAACTTAAGAATTTAGTTGTGTTCAATACACAACACAACACCAAACAAAATTATATACATACATCCATACCTACACACACACACACACACACACACACACACACACATATACGTATATTGTATACCTTTGTCTTCTGTACAATAAAAGATAAAAGTAAGCTTTAACAATATAATACAATTAATAGTTTAATATCAAGCTATAAATATAACAGAGGTATGATTGTCGGGAATGAGTAATAAAGGTCTTGAGCATACATTTTAGAGGACTGCATTTTAGAATAAAATTACAACTATATATCACTGGATTCATTTAAGGAATTTGACAAAAACCTGACCAGCTTCAAGCAGGTAAAGAGACTTTTCAAAAGGCAGACTGCTTATATTATTTCTATGATGCAGATAGATAGAAGCAGAAGTGAAAGGAGGCATTGGCGAAGAAAGGATAGCACCGGGAGCACATCAGAAAAAGTAAACTGCTATAGGTCACAATTATTTTTCAATGAGAGGGGCGAGCGGGAGTGGCACCCCACGGTGCTTAAGGGAACGTTGCCACCCAAAGCGACGGTCTACATCACCTTTGCCAGGATCTGCCTCTGGTTATAAAAAACACCTTATCAGCATGAAGATAAAATCTAGTTTAATTATTGTTATGTAATGATGTACCCAAACAGGTGAGGCTTCGCCAATGGACACCACTTATCCTAATCATTTTACTCAATGAGTACTCCATACCTTCCCCAATGCTCAACAAACAGAGACTCATCCAAGCAGCTCATCTCTATATAAATATTGACATATTTCCAGGAGTGGGTTGTCTGTAGTTCATACCTGCGAACAACATGTGAGTTCCAAACATTAATCCTCTTCATGAGGAAAGTAAATATCATAAGTGTTCAGCTCTTAGGTAATCTAATCCTCCATGTAATACACCACACCAGAGTTCCGCTAAATGATTCAGACCTAAAGCACCACCAACAAGATTGAAACAGCCCTAAACGGTGTGCATCAGATATGTAGCAATGAATTAATTCTACAAGACTTGCTTTTCATTGTTTAAAAACACTTCACCACTAGGGCTTTTTTCATGACTTCAAAAATGTCATATTACTCCATGTTTCTTCCTCGCTTTAATGTGTAAACAATGTAAAGCAGTCCTGCCCACTTATAGCTGTGCAAATTTATCTACTGCAGAATAAAAAGTGTAGCAATATCTCTACCATATATCGTTGTTCAGTAAACATCATCATGCTGTCCAGCCTTATTCACTACTTTATTCACTCCAGTGGCTGGATGTGACAGGAAATGAGAGGGAGAAGAGTGGGAATGGGATCGGGAAAGTACCTCATGAGCCAGGACTCAAACTTGAATTCGGGTCACCCTCGATGCATCAGCACCTCATGTCATAAGCGCAGCCTGCTAGGCTACGGCTCAGACACCCAAGTGATTTTCTAAGTTACTGCCAATAACAGCCACACTAAGGGCATAACTTAGAAAGCCACTCGGGTGTCAGAGCCGTAGCCTAGCGGGCTGCGCTCATGATGAGGTACTGATGCATCGCGGATGACCCGAATTCAAGTACCAGCTCATGAGGTAACTGGATGAATGATGAGGTAGATGAAAGTAAACCTTCACAATTAATCTTTCTTTGATTTGATTTCCTTTTATTTCAAGTTTTCCAGGTGTGGTCAACACTGACAAAGCATCAGAGAACCACCTCAGTTTAATGGTGCTCAAGTTGATGCACATCTGGGAGAAACAGTCATCAAAGCTTTTACATAACATTACATAACAAATGGACAGTGTGTCATGATGGCAAGAAGTCTATCTCAAAAGGAGGAGGTGGTGTTATAATTATGCAGATGCAGTAACAGCTCATTGTGTGGTTCATCATATGCTAAATAATAAAGTGGTTGTTTGGCACATGGCAGTAACTAATAGCCCCTAAAGCTAAAATGTCTATTTTATTGTTGTGCCAATAGCTCCTGTTTGTTTTGACCTGAAGCCCATGTGAGCAGCATTGGCTCATGGCAAACCAGAAACCAAAAGACCTCCATGGAGAAACAGTTACTATAAGCACTTACAAACTCCTAGCTCTCGGCAACTGTCAGTAACATGCACTTTAAATGTTTGATTCAGTCGGACTTTAACAATAATTTCCCTTTTTTTTTTTAAATGTAGGGCTCTATTTTCATAAGCACGCAAAGTGCAGCTCTACATGCAAAGACCGGGTACTGTGTCTTATACGATTTTTGTAAGAGTGCTTATTCGAAGCGCAATATTATTTTGATTATATTTTCATTTTGTTTAAAGTTTCATTTGAATTTAGAAATATTTTGGTTTTTATAATTATTTAGTGTTTTAATAAATGAATAACATTTTTCAAAATCGAAATCGACCGGTAGAAGTGGTGTGTTTCGATATAATCACTGTTAATACTAGCCATGATATGTGTGTCAGTAGATGAAAATGAATCATAACACTTACATTCTCTATAATTTAACCAAGCTTAAATTCATATCCAGAACCACATTTTCCATGTGTATTAAAGGAGCACGTCACATTCAACAAGGAAGCAGTAAATGCCCAAAATAATGCAAGTCCATATTTCTATTCTTCTAATTCATTGTAGTCAGTCCATTTATACTACCAACTCTATGAATGTGCCATCTTTGTTTATATCGCTGGTGCTTGGGGGAATTAACTATATAATAGGATGCAGATGCTGCAATAACCGGAGAAGAACTTAGGAATTAAGAGTGTGTTCACACTTGTAGTTCGGTTCTCTTGGTCCTCTTAGTCCAGTCCAAAAAAGAAAATGATACATTTAGTCCTGGTTCGCTTAGCATGTTAAATTAACTACTAAATGAAAATAACATCAGCTGTATGAGCTTTTAAAGTATGTCCTATAATTATTAATAATTAACATATACTGTATGTGCGCGACAGCGAGGCCAGACTGCTCCTGTCTGTAACTTTAACTCAGTGGTTCTCAACTGGTTTTGCTTCAGGAAACATTGGAAATCAAGTGTCGACCTGCCATAGATTAAACATAACCTGTATTTAATGTATCCTGGGTTGCATTTCCTTTTATGTTGTATAGTTTTGTTCATGGTTTTCCTGTACAAGGACATGCATCAAGTGTCATTATTTTTGTTGATGATGTCAACAACAAAATCTACAGGAAGTTTTCTCTCCCCCTTTTAAAAATTGAAGAGCATATTTACTTGTATGAGCCCATTATTATCCTGTTTGTTACCTAATATTAAATATTTATACACATATTACACAGAAGGAAAGGTTCCATATTACCATGGTTAGGTCAGTGAGCTAGTCTTAAATAATAGTAATAATACATTAATTTATTTATGAAAAATAATTAATAGCTGAAACGCATCTTGAAACTTTAACTACAACTGCCACTGTTGATATAAAATGAGGTTTTAATTAAAAAAAATTTTTATAGAACTTTTCATGTTTACATTTATGCATTTGGCAGACGCTTTTATCCAAAGCAACTTACAGTGCACTTATTACAGGGACAATCCCCCCGGAGCAACATGGAGTTAAGTGCCTTGCTCAAGGGCCCAACAGTGGCATCTTGGTGGTGCCTGGGGCTTGAACCCCTGACCTTCTGGTCAGTAACCCTGAGCCTCAACCACTGAGCCACCACTGCCCCCATAATCACTGTTAATACTAGCCATGATATGTGTGTCAGTAGATGAAAATGAATCATAACACTTACATTCTCTATAATTTAACCAAGCTTAAATTCATATCCAGAACCACATTTTCCATGTGTATTAAAGGAGCACGTCACATTCAACAAGGAAGCAGTTAAGGGTCATGATGCGGGTCTCCTCGATAGTTTGACTTTCATCACACAACTGAATAACACAGGCTGCATGACTATGATAAATGATTACTGCAAGAGTTAGAATAGAATATAGGTGCGAAGGGACTTCAACATTTCTAAATTGCACAAATAAAAAATACATATACTTATTAGTCTCTGGCTTGCTTTTGCTCGCGTGTCAATGATGCCGAGATCTACTGTTATATTTAATCACTGAGAAGGTTTACCTGCAAAATTAGTAGCACCAAACATCACAAGCATTCTCAAGAATGGACACAGAGTAGCCGTATAACACTTTTCCTTGAGCAGAATATTGCACTACAGATCGCTAAATTTTAAGCAAATGGGGGAAAGCGAGAGACAGAAATAGCACACTCAAATGCATGGTTGCCAGATTGCACAAAATAAGTATAACATTAGGCAGAATATTTCCAATTTGCACAAGTATAAATCTCAAACTGGGAGTGTTGCGTCTCTTATCTGGCAACCCTGAGCATGTTAAACGCTTGTGGAGACGTATTAGGTCCCAATGCAAGTCAACTGAAATATCAAATGAAAAAAAAAAATGCTTTTACGATAAATGAGCTGGCTAAAGGACGGCTGACGACGGTTCCAACACCTGTACCGAACTGTAATGGGCAACATAGCTCCTATGATGAGAAGAACCAGGTATGCTTGAGGTCAGTATTAGGCAAATAACTTCCTATATCGTTCATATATCAATCGAACCGCACCAGAGTTCGTTTGGAAGCAGACCAAGACCCACTATTCAGGCGGTCTCGGTCCGCTTGTTTATTGCACACCAAGATTCGGATGGCAGCGCTCACACTTGTTCAAATGAACCGCACTAACAGAGCAATCGCACCAGAGTTCATTTTAATCGAACCAAACCTGGCAAGTGTGAACACACCCTAAATTGAACTAGACCTAGCCCACTAGTGCATTGTGCACGCCTAGACTTATCCTTGCATGAAAATACCAAAACTTCATGGCCATACTCATTGACTTTGCACTTGTGACTTATGGCATAGCGCTGCACTTAAAATAGGACCTGTAAATGCTTTAGTCCGACTGAAATCACACCAGTCCAATTTTTGCGAAATTGGAATAATAGATCATGTAAATTAGACTGTAGCTTGGCTTCATCCGTAATACATTAATTGGACAGCAACTGGTCTCCGCATTGTGTCCATTGACAAATAACATAGACATAGAGGGAAAGTGTATATGTTAGATGCTGTAACCATTTAATTAAATAGTCCTGTGGGTGACAAAACATTTTAAAAGTACAAATATTCCATGAATAAGAAGTATTTAGAAATGTTTTTAATGAAGTATAGCATGTTACACAGCAATACACTGCTGTCACTGCTTGACATATCTCAATAACATGTAAATAACATGGCATATGAATATGGTAATATTTCAGTGCCATGGTATACTTAAAAGTGATATTACCATCTGCTACCATCATTGTACCATGCTAACTTTTTTGTAAATTAAAATTTTAAGATCATTATTAAATTTGCTTATGATAGAATCCAATAACAACAGTATTCATTTACGAAATCGGTGTGTGCCCAGTTGTGCCAGCGTATTTGCAACTGCAACATTTTTCCTGAAGCAGTATAAGTTTGGGCGATTCAAGGTGCTGGATCAGGCGGAGGGTGTGTCTATGAGAGAACATGGAGTTCCTTTAGACGACCAAAAAATGTGGAAGAACACGGGACTCTTTTCTGCAGTCTTTTCTCCAGGCTTGTGACTCAGAAGTAATGAGAGAAAGAAGGATAAGAGAGAGAACGAGAAAGAGAGAGAGAGAGCAAGATCAGTGAGGGAGGAGGGAAAGAGGCCTGTCCATCCAGAACCAAACTGACAGCACAGAGCGAAAACATCCAGGCCCTCTTTTTCTGACACACAAAAACTGAGCTGAAAAGATTTGAGTACCATGACAAATTATATGCAAAAGTTGTCAACTTTAAAAGGATAGTTCACCCAAAAATTGCAATTATGTCATTCTTTATTTCACCCTTATGGCATTCCAAACTTGTATGACTTTTTACATGAAACACAACAACAAAGATAAAAGAGCAAATCTGCTTTGACCAGCAACCCCTCATATCTAGGACACAACCCCTGCCTCAGTTTTGTTTTAATTCAAACCCATTTTGGAGTGATATTTCATCTGTCTATTACGACAGAATGTGGTAGCTGCTTTCCTCCATTCTGAGCAATCAGTGTCTCAAGCTATGCAAAACAATGAAGACACAAGTTTCTGTTTCCTCAGCCCAGTTCACATGACATCATTGCTCCATGGCAAATCCTAATAAAGCTTTTCTCAATGCATTCATAATCCTAAAAAAATCCTAAATGTATTTTTCTTGAATGTGTCATAGTCTTGGTTCATGAGTAAATTCTCCACCATCCACCTTTAAAATGCTTGAGGCACCATAAACTAGTTCCTATGAATTGCCTCTGCTCATTCACAGAGTGTTACATGTGAAATGTAGCAACACTAGGCTATAAGCATTCCAAATTACACCATATGGACACAGACATTATGATGATAATAGATTATAAATAAATAATTAGATGGGTAAAGTTTGTCAAGACAAACTGGATGGATGGATGGATGGATGGATGGTCTGCTGTGCTAAAAATCATTTAGAAAGGATATAACAACACAAGTCAGAACAGTCTGAAGGTCTGTACCGAGTTTGGTGGATGTAGCTTAAAACCCTAGGAAGAGTTTCAATTAATAATTTTGGTCTTGGTTGAGACAAAAAAAAATATTATTATCCCAAAATACTGCAGCCTCAGTCACTTTCATTAATTTTCATCTTTATTACATAAAATGAACATTCTCCCTAAAATCTCCATTAGTGTTCCTTGGACAAAAGTATGTTATATAGGTTTTGAACAACATGAGGGTGAGTAATTGATGACATAGTTTTCATTTTTGGGTGAACTATCCCTTTAATCCAGTGCTGTTCCTGTTTAGAAATTGTTTACGAACTGTTTAGTACCACTATTGAATCTATCAGACCAGTGAGTTACTGTGAATTGTGTGTGAATGACAGACCACAAAGAAGAGCTATTTTGGTCCATTTAGCCAAACCAGCTTTTAAAAACCTAGGTCAGATGGTTATTTACATCTACACAGTCATTACAACATCATTTGTGAGAAAATCAAGACACCTAATAGCAAACAACATTCTGACCTGAATTCAAACAGTAACAAGGCTATCTGTAAGACACCAAAGGTTCAGTACAGCTCTGCTTCTATTGAGTTAACATGCCAATGCCTTGACACAGATGTGGGCAACAGTCAGCTGTCCACTGAAGCATCAGCACGTGGCTCTGCACACCTCACAACACACACACACACACACACACACACACACACACACACACACACACACACACACACACACACACACACACACACACACACACACACACACACACACAAGCACATGATGCTTGAATAAATGTGTGCACAATCACATACATAAGAGGCAATGTGTGCCTGTAACCTCTTGGCAACATGCAAACAAACAGTATCTGGAAAATTCCAAGTAGCTTCTTCTGGATTATACAACAAACAATATTAGGGGGATGTCAGCTGTGCCAAATAATCAAAGGCAGACCTAAAGCATAACCAATTGTATGACTTGTATTGAGTCAAATCACATTATGTAAAAGTAGGGAAGGCTTACAGGTTAGTTAGCATTTATATTACAGTGACCCTATTTTTACCAACTTTAAATTAGTGTTTGCCAGATCAAGTAGAGTCAAGATGAGACAGGCTTTTCATCACTGTTCATTCACACCACTTTTGTTTATACACCAGCGGTTCAACATGCTAATATTCAGAGTGCAAATTAGGATGGTATAAACATCAAGAAAATCACAAACCTACAGTTTTCAGAAAGACCAGAGCTATGTCCCAAATGACACCCTATTCACGTGCACCTGCAGAATGCCAAATACAGTATGAATTTTCAAAGTGTAGTACCATCTCAATTTAAAACCTTTTTTTTTTTTCACAGTCACCGTTTTTCAGCTGCCGGAAGTGCCATTTCAAACACATGCAACGTGCTGCTGCTAGCTTTAACGCTTAAGGCAACCTCAGACCAAAATTGTTATCTCAAATAGTGCACATATTCACACAACGTGGGGTGATGGTAAATAATTAAACTAACATTTGTACAACCTAGTCTCATAGAATTAACATTATTATAACTTAATTTTTGCAAACTGAGTTTCACGTGCCACTTTCAATGTTTTGCTGTAGTTGCCTGGTGAAATGACCACTAGAGGCGCTACAATAACTGTGCGTTTTATTAATTTCACAAATCACAGGTACTTTGTTGCTGTCTGCAGTTTATGACTTAAACGTTTATTTTATTCGCTGTATTACACCCTGCTAGGTTCTGATATTGAAACACTATGCATATCTAATGCATAATTTGAAAAACATTACATTTTAACGTTTGTATTACAGACGCTGCGCTGTAGCTCAGCCGACAGAGTGTTGGACTTTGGACTCAGAGTCCGATCCTTGATCTTGGCCAAGGACACTTGAAATGAAAGTGAAAATGAAGTGAAAGTGTCATAGAAGCGGCACGAAATGGTGTGGCTGCTTCAGTAAATGTGCTTTTCATGTTGAATTTGCTTTTACAACACCTTTGGTTAGGTTTAGGCATTGATTAAGGGAAAGGATGTCTGTTTTGTTCACCTCTCAATAAAGTATCTTTTAGGACTCTATTGGTTAAGTTTAGGTTAAAGTTTTAGTTTGGGGGGTACATTTTACTCATTCATTTATCCATCTAATATTCACCTTAAAAACCTCATCTGATTTCAACATAATTTACTTGATTTTGGCAAAAATGTCATGAGATCAGGCTGCATGTGTAAGATGCTGTCTTCACTGAAGTTTTTACTAGTTGCCACATTCACCATTACTTATTATAATTTTGTCAGGCTTGCATCATGGCCAGGTAACCCCACCCCTACCGCAATGTAGGGAAAGGTTTGTGCCAAAACGTAAAAAAATATTCTGAGTTTTAAGGCACTTAGTAGCATGCAAACAAGCTTTATATTCTGCTTTGTTTTCTGAGTTATGTCTGCCGAATAATCAGTAGGCTTGTTACTTTTGGTCAGACAGAAGTTCTGGCCAAAACGTCAAGAAAACGTTTTTCTGCTATTATTTGCTTAGATTTTAGATTTTCCTGCCCCTAACCAGCCTTTAAAAACAAAACTTTCTGTTTTAGATAGCTTTAAAAAGTTGTCTGACTGCCTTTTCCAATCTAGTTGGCAGAGGTGGGTAGTAATGCGCATTTACTTCATTACATTTACTTGAGTATCTTTATGGAAATTTTTTTTACTTTGAGTATGTTTAATTGTGGGTCCTTTTTAAAGTAAATTTCTAATGAAAAAAATTACTTTTACTTTGTTACAATGGGCGACATTCTTGTCATTACATTACTGGTTTTAATTCAGTGAGTGTTATTAAATGCATCATTTATTGAGAGTTTTTTTATGGGAATTCTACGACAGCAGAACTTACACCGTTGCTTTGTCACTCGAGTCAAATTCATCACTGTAGCTGCAGCAAGCACTCAGAACAAACACTTTCTTTCGCCACGCAATGCCTTCATTTTACACAAAGGCAAGCGGATATTTCAAGATTACATTTACAGCTCCAACTTAAGAAAGCATGTTGCGGTAAGTATTGGCGATAACGTGAGCTTGTCTGTGTTTTCATGGTCATTTTTATGTAGATTCATTATCTATGGGCTCTTAGGACCTCAGTGTAAAGGGAATAATGAAAAGGAGGAGGTGAGAACCGGCTTGACAATATAAATGATATTTAATTAAGAACTTAAAAAAAAAAGACACAAACACACATATGAAGGACAGCTGCCCGTAAACGCTCTCGCTCTGTCGCACCACCATCCACAGTCGGCCTTTATCCCTCTCGGAGGCTTGATTAGCCTAATAGAGGCTGGGTATGTAGAATCATGACCCGGCCCTGCCCTCCGCCCTGTCACAATCCTCCCTACATGGCGTACATTTATGAAACAATAATGATTAATATAGGGGGTACTTCCTGTAACAGTATAGTACCCCAAACTATAAAAAGCAATGTAACATTTAAAAGAGAGGGAAAAGACCAACGCGGAGTGGCAGTGGGAGACAGAAAGAAAAAAAAAAACTCACTCACCAGTTCTCCGATACGCCATAGCTTGGTCCTCGGCCACTCCTTCACCCTCTAACGGACGACAGCCGAGCCTCCCCGGGTGGATCGGAGGCATTCCTCCGGCCCCTGGCGGACGGAACACCCCCAGCATTCTCGTGGAACAGAAGGGGTCTCCTCTGCCCCTGGTAGCGGTTCTCCCGCTCCAGGAGGTCGGCCAGGAGCCCCTTCCCGCTTACCGTCGCCGGTCCTCTCTTAACCCTGCCGAGTTTAGTGGCTGGTAGGGGTCTCCCCCCGCCCTTGACCGCATCAGGCGGGTTGCTAGGAGCCCCTTCTCCCCTCGTGGTCAGCGGCCGTTCCTCCACTTCCAGTGGCGCTCCTCCGTCCCCCGGCAGATGGCCACGGCTACTCTGTTAGGGGTGGATTATAGCGGCAAGAACTCCACTACGGTGTATCCCTCCTCCTTCCCGGGTTTCGGCACCAGTGTAAAGGGATTCATGGAAATGAGGAGGCAAGAACCGGCTTGACAGCTGCCCATAAATGCCCTCTCTCTGTCGCACCACCATCCGCAGTCGGCCTTTATCCCTCTTGTAGGCTTGATTAGCCTGATAAGGGCCCGGGTGTGTAGAATCACGACCCGGCCCCGCCCTCCGCCCTGTCACACTCAGTTTATAAGTATATATTTGTATAGCAGTGCTGCAATACATCTGTGTCTGTATTCATGTATACTTCTGTTTTAAGTGTAAATGCCTTTTGGTCTGCCATCACGTCAAGACAGCATTTCTACATTTGACAGATACAGCACTAGGGCTGGGCAACGCATCGACTTCATCGATGACGTCGACGCAAAAAATACGTTGACGCAAAATATGCGCGTCAATTCGTCAGACCCAAAACAAAGATGGTGGCGCAGAGAGTAATAGCAACACGAGTGGCTCCTCAGACTATCAGAAGTGCAAGGCACTCGTTCCTCTAAAGTATGGAAATTATTTTACATTAAAGGAAACAATTCCGTGATATGTCGTCTTTGCAAAATGGAGATGGCCTTCCATTCTAGCACCACGGCAATGCACCAGCACCTGAAGAGGTGCCGCGCGCGCACGCACAGTATTCTTAAGGTGAAAGGAAAGTGTCAGAGTGTAAGTTGTTATTTGCATGTGAATGAAGATGCTTTTTTTCAGTATGTTAAACATAAATGTTGAATTCTGAATATTTATTTTCATTATTTATTTTTTGTTGGAAAAGCACTTTCTATATTAGCTTAAAGCCCCCAAGTTTACAATAGTTACTGTATTCTTTCAATAGCTCTAAGAAAGGATGGCTGGGTGACCTTTTTATTTTTTTATTGAATGCTAGACATCAGAATGCATTATTTTGCTCTTGTACACTTTTACTTGAATTTTATTTTTGAGTTTAAGAAAAAGGTGAGTGGCAGAGTGTATTACTACTATATGTTGTTGTTATTTTTATGTGAATGAAGAATTAAAAGATGCACTTTTTTCAGTAAGCTAGGACTGTGTTTTCAACATAAATGTTCAATTCTGTTGGTTCAGGAAGGACGCCATGACAGGCTGCTGGCTCCCACTGTCGCTGTTAATTTTTATTTATTTTTTGTTGGAAAAGCACTTCTGTATTAGCTTAAAGACCTCAAGTTTACATTGGTTACTGTATTCTTTCAATTGCTCTAAACAAGTATTTTGGGTGACCTTTTTATTTTTTTATTGAATGCTAGACATCAAGTTGTTGTTATTTTAATCTGAAAGAAGTAAGCTAGGCCTATGTGTTTTTAAGGCTTCAAGGTTTTATTGAATGCTACCTGACTAAGAATGCATTACTTTGCACTTGTATAGTCTTTTTTTTTTTTGGGAATTTTAAGAGCAATAAACATATATTGCAATGTTAAGGAATTCATTTTTTTTTCATTGAGATATGTAAATCAACATGTATAAATTGCTATTAGTCAATTAATGGGGAGATAATCGAATCGAAATCGAATCGGACTGAAAAAAATAATCGCTAGATTAATCGTTTAAAAAAATTATCGTTTATCCCAGCCCTATACAGCACCTTTTTCTAATGGACAGCAGAGAACAAGCTTTGAACTTAAATAAGCCTAACACGCTTCCAAACACAGAGATAAGGTGCAGTTTACCCTTAGGTGTACAGAACTAATTAACTACATTATTTCGACAAAATACTGTAACTGAACTAAGAATCCATGCTGTTAAGTAGCAACAGCAGGCATTAAGAAAGCATGATCTTGCTTTATTTTATTCGGCATTATATATAATTGGGCCTGTGGAACATTGTTCAAGTTTTTTCACCATAATAATTACTAGAAAAGTTTCCAAACTTTTCTTCTAATTGACAGATTCGTCTAAATCTGACAAGTGTCCATAAAGTGATGGTTTAGCCATAAATGTATATTCTGTGATCATTTTCCCACCTTCATGTTGTTCCAACCCCATGTGACTTTCTGTATTTTGTGGAAACCAAAAGATGTTAGACAGAATGTTAGAGACTGACAGTTTCAGTCACCATTCCCTTTTAAAATATGGAGGGGAAAAAAACAGGATGTGAAAATAAATGGTGACTAAGGCTAACATTCTGTCTAACATATCCTTGATTGTGGTGCATGGAAGAAAGTCATATGGTTTGGAATTTATCAATATAATAATAGTAATTATAATTTTTATAATAATAATCATTTTTATTATATAACATTTTAAATGTGTATTAAAGGGGTCATATAATGGTACATGCACTTTTTCAAGTTGATTGTACTGAAATGTGTGTTGGCTGTGCCTGTACACAACCATCCTATTATGATAAAAATCCATCCAGTGTTTTTGTTTTAATCTCCTTATATATTTTCCCCTGCCTCAAATCGAGCCGTTTGACCGTGTGACGTCACACGGTCGGATGCCCCACCCAGGATTGTTGATTGACAGCAGTGTTTCAACACAGACCCGCCCTCGCTCGTGAGCGAGCTGTCAATCATAGTCCGTCATCATTGTTGATACACTGGAGCAGAATGGCGCAGAAAAGCGATTGTGGTGTTCTGTTCTTCGGTGTAATAACGAACACAGCAGTCATTTTGATGTTCCTAAATCTGAACCGCTGAAGACTGTAACGAATGCGGGAAGCAGGAGAAGGCAGACAGGGGTTGCGGATCCAAAAGCATGTTTTATTTAACAAAATAGCAAAACAAACAAACACAAGAACAAAAGAACAGTCCACGATGGGAAAAACTAAACTAAACACAAACGAACACACAGCGGGAAGAATGAACACAAAGGGCAGGAAACAAGGGCAAATGCACCACAGGAAACCAGACATGAACATTCAACAATCGACAGGGAGTGAACAAAAAGCAGGGCTTAAATACACAGAGAGTGATGACTGGATTAGACACAGGTGAGAACAATGAACTAAAATGGCAGTGCTGATGGCAGGTGGATAGTGGGAAATGTAGTTTTAGACAAGGACAGTGAAACACGGGGCGGACAACAAGGAAAACGTGACATGGAGCGTGAACGGTGACGGGTGAAATGGAAAACACGGAGCAGACAAGGAAACACGACATGAACGTGAATAGTGAGACACAGAATACAGGGTAGACAACAGAGGAACGTGACATAACCCCCCCCTCAAAAGGACCGGATTCCAGACGGTCCTAACCAACAAGACAGAAATACCAAAAACAAAAAATTACCAAGGAGTGAGGGGGTAGACCGGGGGGAAAACAGACAGATGAAAGGGAGCACAAGGGACACAGAGACCATCCAAGGAGGCACAAGGGACAATTAGGCAGTCCACGGGGGCACAAGGGGCAATTAGGCAGTCCATGGGGACACAAGGGGCAATTAGGCAGTCTACGGGGGCACAAGGGGCAATTAGGCAGTCCATGGGGGCACAAGGGGCAATTAGGCAGTCCATGGGGGCACAAGGGGCAATTAGGCATTCCACGGGGGCACAAGGGGAGATGAGACAGTCCACGGGGGCGCAAAGGGAAATGAGACAGTCCACGGGGCCAATTAGGCAGTCCCTGGGGGCACAAAGGGACAGGTTTAGGGGGCCAGGGAGGTATCGACCGGGCAGGGACAGGTTTCGGTGGTCTGGGAGGTGTTGACCGGGCAGGGACAGGTTTAGATGGCCCGGGGGCGGGCCATGAGGCAAGGGCCGGTTCAGGGGGCCTGGGAGGAGGCCACAGGACAGAGGCCGGCCTTGGTGGCCTGGGAGATGGCCGGGGGCCAAGGGCCGATTCAGGGGGCTACAGGACAGAGGCCGGTTTTTGTGGCCTAGGAGATGGACGTGGGGCAAGGACCGGTTCAGGGGGCCTGGGAGGAGGAGTGGCCACTGGGGAGGCCAGCGGAGCCACGTGAGGCGGAGCCAAGGAGGACCTCTGAGGCGGAGCCGAGGGAGGCTCGGGAGGCGAAGCCGAGGGAGGTGATGGCTTAGAAGGCCCAGAAGGCGGAGCTGAGGGAGGCTCAGGAGGTGGAGCTGAAGGAGGCTCAGGAGGCGGAGCCGAGGTAGGCGGCGCCGTAGGAGGCTTTAGGAGCAGAGACCAGGAAGGCTCTGGAGTCTCTGGGGGCAGAGCCGTAGGAGGCTCTGGAGGTGGAGCCGGAGGAGGCTCGGGAGGCAGAGCCATAGGAGGCTCTGAGGGCGGAACCGTCGGAGGCTCGGGTGGCTCGGGAGGCGGAGCCGTAGGAGGCTCGGGAGGCGGAGCCGTAGGAGGCTCGGGAGGCGGAGCCGTAGGAGGCTCGGGAGGCAGAGACGTAGGAGGCTCGGGAGGCAGAGCCGTAGGAGGCTCAAGAGGCTCTGGAGGTGGAGCCGTAGGAGGCTCTGGAGGCACTGGAGGCAGAGCCGTAGGAGGCTCAAGAGGCTCTGGAGGTGGAGCCGTAGGAGGCTGTGGAGGCACTGGAGGCAGAGCCGAGGGAGGCTCGGGGAGAAGAGCCGCAGGAGGCTGAGCCGTGGGAGGCTCAGGAGGCGGGGCCGAGGAAGGATCAGGAGGCGGGGCCAAGGAAGGTGGCGCCGTAAGAAACTTAAGAGGCGGAGACCTGGAAGGCTCTGGAGGCGAAGACCTGGAAGGCTCTGGAGGCGGAGCCGAGGGAGGTGGCGCCGTAGGAGGTTTCAGAGGCGGAGCCCTAGAAGGCTCTGGGGTCTCTGAGAGCCCAGCCGTAGGAGGCTCGGGAGACGGAGCCGTAGGAGGCTCGGGGGGCGGAGCCCTGGAAGGCTCGAGAGGCGGAGCCCTGGGTGGCTCGAGAGGCCTGGGAGGCGGAGCCCTGGAAGGCTCGAGAGGCTTGAGGGGCGGAGACCTGGAAGGCTCGAGAGGCTTGAGGGGCGGAGCCCTGGAAGGCTCGAGAGGCTTGAGGGGCGGAGCCCTAGCATGCTCGAGAGACTTGAGAGGCGGAGCCCTGGGAGGCTCGGGAGGAGGAGCCCTAGAATACTCGAGAGACTTGAGAGGCGGAGCCCTAGGAAGCTCGAGAGACTTGAGAGACGGAGCCCTGGAAGACTCGGGAGGAGGAGGCCTGGAAGACTCGAAAGACTTGAGAGGCGGAGCCCTAGGAGGCTCGAGAGACTTGAGAGGCGGAGCCCTGGAAGGCTCGAGAGGCGGAGCCCTGGAAGGCTCGAGAGGCGGAGCTCTGGAAGGCTCGAGAGGCGGAGTTCAGGAAAGCTCGGAAGGCGGAGTTCAGGAAAGCTCGGAAGGCGGAGCTCTGGAAAGTTCGGGAGGCGGAGCTCTGGAAAGCTCAGGAGGCGGAGCTCTGGAAGCTTGGGAGGCGGAGCTCTGGAAAGCTCTGGAGGCGGAGCTCTGGAAAGCTCTGGAGGCGGAGCTCTGGAAAGCTCGAGAGGCTCGGAAGGCGGAGCTCTGGAAAGCTCGGGAGGCTCGGAAGGCGGAGCTCTGGAAAGCTCGGGAGGCGGAGCTCTGGAAAGCTCGGGAGGCGGAGCCCTGGAAGGCTCAGGAGGCTCGGAAGGCGGAGCTCTGGAAAGCTCGGAAGGCGGAGCTCTGGAAAGCTCAGGAGGCTTTGGCCCTTGGACGGTCATGGCTGCTGGCGCTGGCTCTTGGACGGACATGGCTGCTGGCGCTGGCTCTTGGACGGTCATGGCTGCTGGTGCTGGCACAGGGACGGTCATGGCTGCTGGCGCTGGCTCTTGGACGGACATGGCTGCTGGCGCTGGCTCTTGGACGGTCATGGCTGCTGGTGCTGGCACAGGGACGGTCATGGCTGCTGGCGCTGGCACAGGGATGGTCATGGCTGCTGGCGCTTGCTCAGGGACGGTCATGGCTACAGGCGCTGGCTCAGGGACGGTCATGGCTACAGGCGCTGGCTCTGGGACGGTAGAGGCTACAGGCGCTGGCTCTGGGACGGTAGAGGCTACAGGCTCTGGCTCAGGGACGGTAGAGGCTACAGGCACTGGCTCTGGGACGGTAGAGGCTACAGGCACTGGCTCTGGGACGGTAGAGGCTACAGGCGCTGGCTCAGGGACATCGGGGCATAGTGGCTCTGGCAGGAGGACCGGGGCAGGCTCCGGGCAGACGAAGTGGACCGTGGGGGTTCTGGGAGCGCGACTGGCGCAGGGGGTGGCTGAAGAGACTCCCCTGTGGATGGTGAGGTAGGGTCCTTCTCAGCAACGCCCGCAGAGAGCGGTGAGTCGCACACCAGCAGGGTCGCCACCAGGAAGTCGCGGAGTATCCAGCCATGCGTCGCCTGTGGCAGCCGCTCCTTCAGCGACGGGTCCAAGTTGTCCCTAAAGAAGACCACCAAGGCTGAGTCCGGAAAGGCTGCGGCGCTCGCCAGGCGGAGAAAGTCCCGAATGTGGTCTTCGATTAAGCGTCCTCTTGCCTTAAATCGAGCAGGCGGCGTCTAGCTTGTATAACCGCTGGATCCATAGGTGGTCGATTGTTCTGTAACGAATGCGGGAAGCAGGAGAAGGCAGACAGGGGTTGCGGATCCAAAAGCAGGTTTTATTTAACAAACTAGCAAAACAAACAAACACAAGAACAAAAGATCAGTCCACAATGGGAAAAACTAAACTAAACACAAACGAACACACAGCGGGAAGAATGAACACGAAGGGCAGGAAACAAGGGCAAATGCACCACAGGAAACCAGACATGAACATTCAACAATCGACAGGGAGTGAACAAAAAGCAGGGCTTAAATACACAGAGAGTGATGACTGGATTAGACACAGGTGAGAACAATGAACCAAAATGGCAGTGCTGATGGCAGGTGGATAGTGGGAAATGTAGTTTTAGACAAGGACAGTGAAACACGGGGCGGACAACAAGGAAAACGTGACATGGAGCGTGAACGGTGACGGGTGAAATGGAAAACACGGAGCAGACAAGGAAACACGACATGAACGTGAATAGTGAGACACAGAACACAGGGTAGACAACAGAGGAACGTGACAAAGACGCAGTGGCTGAGTTTTGTTTACGATGGGAATATTCCCCACGAGCAACGTCAATGCGTTCATGTTTGCGCGAATCATTTTTCACCAGACTGCTTTATAAACGAGGGTCAGTATAAAGCTGGTTTTGCTAAGAAGCTGCTGCTGAAAAAAGATTCGGTCCCAACTATTTATATTCCCTCTGCACCTCCAGAAGAAGTAAGTGCAACGTTTTATTAACCTTTATATTAATCTTTGCAAATCGCTTGCACGCTTCACAATGAATGTGGCTAATGTTTACACTCAGGGTACATTACGGCATGTTTTCCATAACGTTACAACGTTCTCAATATAATTCATAATCCCACGTTTATAATGAACAATGCGTTATGGTTATTGTGTTATTAAAAACTGTGTACGGAGGGGTAGCGTGACCAAAGCTCATTATCATTTAAAGTCATATGCACTGAAACGGCGTGCTGAAAACAGAGCTATTTTTGAGCATGTAAAATTTGTGTTTTCTTAAAATACTAATGAGAATTTTTAATAAAAGTATATTACAAAGTTTTCATTTAGACCCTAAAGATTCATATTAACTTGTACAAAAATGGCATTATATGACCCCTTTAAGTAATCAAATATTGGGGAGAAAACATCTATTATGTTCTATGTGGGAGTAACTAGTTACTCACTACTTGGGTATTCTTTCAATTGGATACTTTCTTACTCTTACGTAATTATTAACATGAGTACTTTTACTTCTTAAGTAATTATTATTTTAAAGTAATTGTACTTTTACTTGAGTAATGTGTTTGACTACTCTACCCACCTCTGCCAAGTTGGGCAGTTCTTGGCCCGTATCCCTTCGTAGGCATTGACAATGCCGATTAGTCGAAAGACTAATCATTCAAAATTACTTTCCATTCCAAAGAGACATTAAAAGTTATTCATTCACCTGGTGGATTTCCAACAGTCTGAACAACATTTTTGTCCATTGTTGGATGGGAATTTTGGAAACCTTGATTGATGATTGTGACTTGATTGATATCAAATACATTTTACTCACACATAAACTAGCCTATATAAACACACAGTAAATCTCTTTTACCCAGTTTGATCTCAGCAAACATTCCCATCTGAACAGTTAAATCTGAGCTGTCTGTATTGGCCTGACTCTTTCCGCAAGATGAGAGAGATCAGTGAGGGTGAAGGGATACGGGTTTGCTCATGTGGAACGGAGCCGGCGGGAGGGAATGAAAACACCCTGGTGTTTCCTTTTTCTTGTGCTCATCCACTGAAGAGAAAAGGAACACTGCAGCACTATGACGAAGAATATGAATGCCAAAATATTTCTAACCTGAGTTCCTAACCTGTGTAATTAGTCTACAAAGCCCTGGTTCACAGTTTATTTATCAGTCACATCTCACTTTAAAGTAATATTTAATTCCCACTTTCCACACTGACAGAAAGATCAGTGCCAAGCTCTATCTGAGTCTCACTCTATACAAAACAATGTACACATAAGCTACTGTTCTCAGAGCTCTACTTATATGACATCATTGCTCCAAGGCAAATCCTGTGTTTTTGTTCACCATTTTCCAGCATCATATGTACTTACATATATGTTTTTTAAACAACCTCCTTATGTACATTTGAGAGCATATCTTTGCACTCCCCTTTCAGAATCTGCAAGATGTTCATCTTTTTAATTTAGCTATAAACATAATGATGCATGATTCTATGCGGTTACATTTTAATATTTGCAATGACTCGAGCAATGTTCTTTCCCCATTTTAGGGTCCCGACCAACGATTGAGCATGGAACTGTATGAATAAAACCTGTATTGGGGCAACTGAGGACTGGCAACATTTGGACTCTAAAGTACAGCCATTTACTCAGCTTTAGACAGGCACAGAAATAAATAGCTAAAAGCAAAAGAATAGTAGAAAAAGTCTTTGAGAGAATGAGAGTGAAAGAAAGAGCGTAAATGAGTGGTTAGATAATGATTTGGGCTAAATCCAAATCCTTACAGCAAGGTGGACATTTGTTTCCCTGAGACGAACACTGTGAGAATGACTCAGTGGAAAGAGAGGAAACACTCTCTTGTCTCACATCAACAATTTAACCTTACTTTAAAGGATGCCTATTATGCCCCTCGTCACATGATGTAATTTAAATCTTTGGTGTCCCCTGAATGCGTTTGTGAAGTTTCAGCTCAAAATACCCAACAGATCATTTATTATACCATGTTGAAAATGCCAATTTTTGGGTGGGAATAAAAATTAGCTGTCTTTAAATGCAAATGAGCTGGTGCTCCCGGCCCCATATCCAGAATAGGGCGGGGATTTGACATCTCTGCTTCGGATATCTAGACGTTATAAGCCATATGACTGACAGCGAAAATAGTGGTGTTCAGCTCTATATGTTTGAACTGGAGTTAGACACTGATGAGGGAGAGACTCAAATTTGTTCAGTAACAACTTTGAGAATAAACCAGGAAGTTTCTGAATGATTATTTGATAGATACATTTATTTATTTGTTGTAGAGTTTTTTTCAGCATTTTTGCAATGATGGATGAGCAATACACACAAACACTGTTACAACATTTGCTATGCTTTATCATGAAACAACACACACAAACACACACACAAATACTGTTACAACATTTGCTATGCTTTATCATGAAACAACACACACACACACACACAAACAAACATGTCCGTCTTGTCTACATCGTGGGCAGGGCCTGTACAAAGTGACGTCACTTTGTACAGAATCTGCAATTGCTTGTTCTGAGACAGTGCTTATGATTAATGGGGATTACAAAAAAAGGATTGGGTGGATTGTTATCTTTATAGGGTGGTTGTGTGCACACACTGCCAACACACATTTAATGAAAATGAATGAAATTATGTGAACGAATCAGGTGAAAATGAATGAAAAATTAAATAAAATAACTTCTGGTATGTTCAGAAACAGAGAAAAAGTAGTGTCACTATCCTTTAGCTAACATGATTTTTTTGTTACAGTTTTACCATGCTATAACTACATCTCTCCCTTTCTTTGTCCTCTTCAATAATTTTTTTTTTTGTTTTAACTTAGAAATCACATCTACAGGCCTGATCAAACAAACAGTCTAAACATGCATTCACATGGCTCTAATCCCTCTCAGCATGACAGAAAGCATCAACGAGGGCAAGACGCTGTAGTTGTGCCTCACTCAACTCCTGGTGAGCTCAAAGCAGCAGACTCAATCAAACAGACAATTTGTATAAGGGGGCAGGAGAGAAATAGGTTTTCTGAAACCTAAAAACATTAGTCTCAGTCTGTTGTTCACAGACCTTGATGTCCTCTGGGAAAGGATGTGGTAACTTTATGATGTTGACTTTTGACAAAAACAACACAAAACTTATCTCAATCAATGCCAGTCAACAGTTAGGTTAACCTCTCTGTGATAGGAGCCAGAGAAACAAAAGGTTAGGGCTCATGGGTCTTGTGGTTCTTAGGTATTAAATGCCAAGTACATCCCTTCAATAAGGTATTTAAAAGATATTCATAAAACAAATTGTACAATTTAAATAGGCTTTTATTGCACAAAATCATCATAGTACTCACAAAAAAACAAAGACCTATACACACTATGCATGATTGGGAACATTTATTTTGTGTGTGTATATGTGTGTATATAAATATATATGGCTCAGTGGTTGAGGCTCAGGGTTACTGACCAGAAGGTCGGGGGTTCAAGCCCCAGCACCACCAAGATGCCACTGTTGGGCCCTTGAGCAAGGCCCTTAACCCTATCCTATGTGTTTGGAGGAAAAAGGATGAGGCTTGCAAGCTGAAGAACACCATCCCAAACGTGAAGCACAGGGGTGGCAACGTCATGTTGTGTGGGTTCTTTGCTGCAGGAGTGGTGCATTTCACAAAATAGATGGCATCATGAGGAAGGAAAATTATGTGGATATGTTGAAGCCAGAAAATCAGCCAGGAAGTTAAAGATTGGTCGCAAATGGGTTCCAAATGGACAATAACCCCAAGCAAACCTCCAAAGTTGTGGCAAAATGGCTTAAGGACAACAAAATCAAGGTATTGGAATGGCCATTACAAAAATTTGTGGGCAGAACAGAAAAGTGTGTGCGAGCAAGGAGGCCTACAAACCTGACTCAGTTACACCAGTTCTGTCTGGAGGAATGGGACAAAATTCCAGCAACTTATTGTGAGAAGCTTGTGGAAGAATACCCAAAACATCTGAACCAAGTTAAACTATTTAAAAGGCAATGCTACCAAATACTAGTGTATGTAAACTTCTGACCCACTGGGAATGTGATGAAAGAAATAAAAGCTGAAATAAATAATTCTCTCTACTATTATTCTGACATTTCACATTCTTAAAAAAAGGAGTGATCCTAACTGACCTAAGAGGGAATGTTTCTATGATTAAATGTCAGGAATTGTGAAAAAAAAGTTTAAATATATTTGGTTAAGGTGTATGTAAACTTCTGACTTTAACTGTATATATATATATATATATATATATATATATATATATATATATATATATATATATATATACACTACACTCACCTAAAGGATTATTAGGAACACCTGTTCAATTTCTCATTAATGCAATTATCTAATCACCAATCACATGGCAGTTGCTTCAATGCATTTAGGGGTGTGGTCCTGGTCAAGACAATCTCCTGAACTCCAAACTGAATGTCAGAATGGGAAAGAAAGGTGATTTAAGCAATTTTGAGCGTGGCATGGTTGTTGGTGCCAGACGGGCCGGTCTGAGTATTTCACAATCTGCTCAGTTACTGGGATTTTCATGCACAACCATTTCTAGGGTTTACAAAGAATGGTGTGAAAAGGAAAAACATCCAGTATGCGGCAGTCCTGTGGGCTAAAATGCCTTGTTGATGCTAGAGGTCAGAGGAGAATGGGCCGACTGATTCAAGCTGATAGAAGAGCAACTTTGCCTGAAATAACCACTCGCTACAGCCGAGGTATGCAGCAAGCATTTGTGAAGCCACAACACGCACAACCTTGAGGTGGATGGGCTACAACAGCAGAAGACCCCACCGGGTACCACTCATTTCCACTACAAATAGGAAAAAGAGGCTACAATTTGCAAGAGCTCACCAAAATTGGACAGTTGAAGACTGGAAAAATGTTGCCTGGTCTGATGAGTCTCGATTTCTGTTGAGACATTCAGATGGTAGAGTCAGAATTTGACGTAAACCGAATGAGAACATGGATCCATCATGCCTTTGTTACCACTGTGCAGGCTGGTGGTGGTGGTGTAATGGTGTGGGGGATGTTTTCTTGGCACACTTTAGGCCCCTTAGTGCCAATTGGGCATTGTTTAAGTGCCACGGCCTACCTGAGCATTGTTTCTGACCATGTTCATCCCTTTATGGCTACCATGTACCCATCCTCTGATGGCTACTTCCAGCAGGATAATGCACCATGTCACAAAGCTCGAATCATTTCAAATTGGTTTCTTGAACATGACAATGAGTTCACTTTACTAAAATGGCCCCCACAGTCACCAGATCTCAACCCAATAGAGCATCTTTGGGATGTGGTGGAACGGGAGCTTCGTGCCCTGGATGTGCATCCCACAAATCTCCATCAACTGCAAGATGCTATCCTATCAATATGGGCCAACATTTCTAAAGAATGCTTTCAGCACCTTGTTGAATCAATGCCACGTAGAATTAAGGCAGTTCTGAAGGCTGAAAGGGGTCAAACACAGTATTAGCATGGTGTTCCTAATAATCCTTTAGGTGAGTGTATATATTTATATACAAGTCCTGGAACTTGCAAGTGCCTTGGTGGAAAAGAGGGGTAACATCTTGTTGAAAAGTGAGAGGACGTTTATATTTTTGCTGTTATATTATATATATATACACACACACGTATACATACACATATACAAATACATATACATAGGCCTATACATATACATACAGTGAGGAAAATAAGTATTTGAACACCCTGCTATTTTGCAAGTTCTCCCACTTAGAAATCATGGAGGGGTCTGAAATTGTCATCGTAGGTGCATGTCCACTGTGAGAGACATAATCTAAAAAAAAATCCAGAAATCACAATGTATGATTTTTTAACTATTTATTTGTATGATACAGCTGCAAATAAGTATTTGAACACCTGAGAAAATCAATGTTAATATTTGGTACAGTAGCCTTTGTTTGCAATTACAGAGGTCAAACGTTTCCTGTAGTTTTTCACCAGGTTTGCACACACTGCAGGAGGGATTTTGGCCCACTCCTCCACACAGATCTTCTCTAGATCAATAAGGTTTCTGGGCTGTCAGCTGAGAAACACGGAGTTTGAGCTCCCTCCAAAGATTCTCTACTGGGTTTAGGTCTGGAGACTGGCTAGGCCACGCCAGAACCTTGATATGCTTCTTACAGAGCCACTCCTTGGTTATCCTGGCTGTCTGCTTGGGTCATTGTCATGTTGGAAGACCCAGCCTCGACCCATCTTCAATGCTCTAACTGAGGGAAGGAGGTTGTTCCCCAAAATCTCGCAATACATGGCCCGGTCATCCTCTCCTTAATACAGTGCAGTCAGCCCTGTCCCATGTGCAGAAAAACACCCCCAAAGCATGATGCTACCACCCCCATGCTTCACAGTAGGGATGGTGTTCTTGGGATGGTACTCATCATTCTTCTTCCTCCAAACACGGTTAGTGGAATTATGACCAAAAAGTTCTATTTTGGTCTCATCTGACCACATGACTTTCTCCCATGACTCCTCTGGATCATCCAAATGGTCATTAGCAAACTTAAGGCGGGCCTTGACATGTGCTGGTTTAAGCAGGGGAACCTTCCGTGCCATGCATGATTTCAAACCATGGCGTCTTAGTGTATTACCAACAGTAACCTTGGAAGCGGTGGTCCCAGCTCTTTTCAGGTCATTGACCAGCTCCTCCCGTGTAGTTCTGGGCTGATTTCTCACCTTTCTTAGGATCATTGAGACCCCACGAGGTGAGATCTTGCATGGAGCCCCAGTCCGAGGGAGATTGACAGTCATGTTTAGCTTCTTCCATTTTCTAATGATTGCTCCAACAGTGGACCTTTTTTCACCAAGCTGCTTGGCAATTTCCCGTAGCCCTTTCCAGCCTTGTGGAGGTGTACAATTTTGTCTCTAGTGTCTTTGGACAGCTCTTTGGTCTTGGCCATGTTAGTAGTTAGATTCTTACTGATTGTATGGGGTGGACAGGTGTCTTTATGCAGCTAACGACCTCAAACAAGTGCATCTAATTTAGGATAATAAATGGAGTGGAGGTGGACATTTTAAAGGCAGACTAACAGGTCTTTGAGGGTCAGAATTCTAGCTGATAGACAGGTGTTCAAATACTTATTTGCAGCTGTATCATACAAATAAATAGTTAAAAAAATCATACATTGTGATTTCTGGATTTTTTTTTTTTTTAGATTATGTCTCTCACAGTGGACATGCACCTACGATGACAATTTCAGACCCCTCCATGATTTCCAAGTGGGAGAACTTGCAAAATAGCAGGGTGTTCAAATACTTATTTTCCTCACTGTATACATATACATACACACATCAGCCACAATAATAAAACCACTTGCCTAATATTGTGTAGGTCCCCCCTAGCATTCTGAGATTATATGCTTCTCACCACAATTGTACAGAGTGGTTATCTGAGTTACCGTAGACTTTGTCAGTTCGAACCAGTCTGGCCATTCTCTGTTGACCTCTCTCATCAACATGGAGTTTCCATCCACAGAATTGCCACTCACTGGAAGTTTTTTTTATTTTTGGCACCATTAGAAGTAAATTCTGAAGACTGTAGTGCATGAAAATCCAAGGAGATCAGCAGTTACAGAAATACTCAACCCAGCCCATCTGGCAACAACAATCATGCCACTGTACAAGTCACTGAGATCACATGTTTTCCCCAATTTTGATGGTTGATGTGAACATAAACTAAGCTCCTGACCAGTATCTGCTTGATTTTATGCACTGCACTGCTGCCACACGTTTAGCTGATTAGATAATTGCATGGATGACTGTTGGTTGACTCTACTATGAGGGCGAGGTCTTTAACATGCATACTGTCATATCACATGATCCCTGAGAAAGGGAGTTGCAGTCATGCAGAACAGAATACACACATACACACCCTGCCTCATTACAGGCCTCAGACAAGTTAGAGTCTATGATGGGGAGAATGCCCTCAAGAATCTACTTGAGTGTCCATTGGGGATGCCGCAGTGTGAGTTTTTAGATGAAAAAATTGCGGTTAACTGGTTTTATGATTATTTTTGTATTTTTTATAATGCAACAGCACCGAAGCAAAAAATGCATATCATATAACAATTGAACATCTAAGTAGATGTATTTCTGGGGGATATATACAGCGCTAACGACAACCCTAAAATAAGAAAACTGATAAATACTCAAAAAAATTAATAGGAGGTATATAATTAGAGATGCTCCAATCTAGGGCATGACAATGCTTATGTGCATCCCAAGCTCAGTTATGGGCTTCAGAGTAAATGTAAGATTATTGCGGGTGCGCAACATGTAGTTCATGGCATTAAACAGATTATTCTTCTGCATCAGTTTATTAAAGCAATCCGTTGTCTTTCAGACACCCCAGAATAATCAGCAACAGACTATAAAAATACTCTCCACAACCTTACAAGTAAACTTTGGACTATGCATAATAATGGGAACATTGCTTACAGCCGGTGATTTAGAGTCCGATCATGACTAAAATGGAAATTTATTGTTGAATGTGGTGAATTTGTCATTTATAAGGAGGACGACTTAAGTTTACTCGCTTTTAGTAACTACACGCAATGCACCGCGCGCTGTCAACATGCTTAAACATTACATAAAGTGGCATCTTTAATTCATCACTTTAAAATCACCACAGCTACAAATATTAAACTTACTAGTTTGTTGTTGGACGACTAAATGGAGCATCCTGTCCCATTTGTAGAAAGTGTATCTTTCTATGACTTCTGTCTGCTTGTTTTACATCCGTCGTCTTCAGTCAGTCATTTAAATACTCACAAACAGCTGCTTTTTTTGGTGGATATGAGTCTGGTAGATCAAATTCCTCTGTTATATTCTGCTATATTTGTGTGTTTAAGCTTTAGTTTCATGTGAATTGAAAGTTCACATTCAGTCCACGACACCTGGCTAAGCACCACTCGGTCACTGTCTGTAACCATAGCAACAACTCCAGTACCCACACAGGCACAAGAGTTTTCACATGTAAGCTTAAAAGATAAAAAATAAATAATATTTATTAATTATTTTTGCTTAATTGATTGTGCTTTTAAAATGTAATTACTTTATTGAAACTCAAACATTTTTACCCCAAGATATAAATGCATTCAAATTACACTTCAAATGAAGCGAAGTGTTCAAAAAATCTTATATAACCACCTGCCCAAATCCAAACATTCACTATCTCCACCTTCCTACACCGAACAAATACCAATACATATAATGCAATTATATAAAAATCAATATCTAATGACAATTTTATAAATGTAAACATAATAATAATGATAAAAATGTATGAAATATAAAAAACAATTACCTATAGAAAGTTTAACACAACTCACATAATTTCTACTTTCATAAAATGGCTACAACAGTTTGTTATGTCACTTAGTCTGTGCTTAAACTAAAGGCTGTACTTCCTTAATTATGACATTTCTAATAAATGTGCTGTTTTTATCTAGTTGCCAAACCATAGTGCATTTGTTACAAGTCATGTCTGGGTCTGGAGAGTAGTCTTTAATCTGTAATGCTTTTAACGTCTTAATATTTTTAAAATGTTAAATATTAAAAAACGTAAGTGAATAATATTGGGCCACTATTTAATATATTTGGCGACTTCCTAGCTCCATGGTTTTATCAATTACTATCAATACTGTTGATCATAGTCTGTTACTGACTGTCACATTCGACATCAAGATATTTGTCAGATATCACCGATGATCCGATTACATTATATTATCGTCCAGCACTAGTGAGTGGTGAAATATATACAGAATATTCTCTAATCCAGAGTTTACACTACACGATTATAAGCCCGATTTTCACTCACCGACAGTTTTTTGGAGATCAACGACAAAAGCCTGAAATCGTAGGCAAATCAGAGCTTGCTCCCTTGAACGACGAACGCAATGTATGAACTATCAAAGATGCAATTTGAGAGAAGTCTGTGATTCCAAATTGTGCAATGTGAAATATGTGTTGACTGAATACAACTGCAGCATTGACCTACAGCCAATGAGAGAGCAAGAAACGGGGCACGGGAAGTTTCAGTGGGAGGAGTCCTGATGTACCTACAACACAACATCAACTAGCATGGCTGCGGTATCAAGAAAGTCTCATTGGACCGAATAAATGGAACATTGGCAGGAGCACCAGTGCCTATTTGATGTTTCCACTGAACTGTACCACAACCGGGTGGAGAAAGAGAAGAGTTGGAGAGAAATTACCAATTCTCTTGGACAGTCAGGTAAGCAAATATGTAGATTTTTCAGTAGGAGGTACTTTTTCATATTGTAACCAATAAAATATATGATTAAAAACATACACATCATATTCTGAAATGCATAACATATGATCATGCATTCGTTTTCCTATCTCGTATCACTTCTCACGTGTATTCTGTTGTGAAATGTAATTTGGAGTCCAGGCAGAGCTGTCGGGGATTCATCAATAGTTAAATGTTTTTATAATGTGTTCACCCTTATCGACGATTCCTCATGTAATTTGAAAACTCTGCGACTTCCATGACAAGACGGACAGTGTAATATGAACGGTACCACGATCCGACGTCTTTGAAAGTGATGTAGTGTGTAGGATAATAGCATAAGCCTCAAAAATCAAAACTACAGAATATTCTATTAAGCCACCAAAATAAAAAAATGTAAGGCACGAAATCACAATGTCTTTCTGTCATGTGACATTTTAACAATAGATTTGCATTTTATGCAGTGAGTGACACGTTGACTTGTGATCTCAAAAAGCCAGACATAGCAACATTGGCTCAACCAATGGAATGTTTATGGGAGGGACTATCTGTTTGTCCATCAGAGTGCAGATGGGGGGAGTGTTCAAGAAACCTGTTTGAAACCAATCATTATTTTTAAAATTCCATTTGGCCAAGCTTATTACACAGAAATTAAATACTTCAAGTTTTCATTTAATAATGTTTTTTTTTGTGTATTTTTTAAATAATGCAGTTTCATTGCAGGCAAGAAATATTTATTCCAAAAGTACATTTTGTCCCTGAGTTTCAGTGATCACAGGATGACCATGCTCTTTTTAGTACGACAGTTTCTGAGAACTTGTAATAATTGAAAGTTGTCACAGGGCTCATGAATGTTTACATTACAAATGGAGTTTGTGCTTATCTGTGCAGTGCATCTACTCCATAGTTCTTGTGTACAGAGGGAGACAAGATCTTGCTGTTCTGATCTTTAAATATCCTCACATTTACTGTCACGAGTCTATCGTCTAGGAATCTGAGAAAAGGTCCATATGCAAGCATGGATACATGTGTTCTTTTTGATTGCGAGTTTGTAAGTGTGTGGCTGTGTGGGCATATGCTTGCATGTGTGCATCCCCTGTGTGGACCCATCTGTTCCTGCTGAGGGCATTTTAAAATCACAGTTAGTCAAGAGATCTTCCATCCACTGACAGTCTTACATAGTAAGTTAATTTCCAAAACAAGCAGTGAAGAAATGTTTCATCTTCAGAATTATTATTTTTTTTATCCTCGTTTCTCATTTCCACTACTTAGTAGGTCCTCGTGGTGGCGTGGTTACTCACCTCAATCTGGGTGGTGGAGGAAAAGTCTCAGTTTCCTCCGCTTCTGAGAAAGTCAATCCGCACATCTTAACACATGACTCGTTGTGCACAACACCGCAGAGACTCACAGCATGTGGAGACTCATGCTACTCTCCGTGATCCACGCACATCTTACCACACGCCCCCATTGAGAGCGAGAACCACTTAATCATGACCAAAAGGAGGTTTCACACCCCATGTGACTCTACCCTCCCTAAAATTGGGCCAATTGGTTGCTTAGGAGACCTGGCTGGAGTCGCACACACTGGATTCGAACTTGTGACTCCAGGGGTGGTAGTCAGCATTAATACTCGCAGAGCTTTCCACGCCCCCCCATCTTCATAATTTAAGGAAAATAAGGAAAGCTTCTTCAGGGAAAAATCAGCAAAAAAATAGGCAATGGCTTTATCTATGCGAGTGTTAACGTGCACACCAGTATGCTGTTAACTGCCGAAAATCTGATTATTCACTCACAACGCAAGAAAACGACATTTACATGAGATTTGAAATCAAGATTATTCTTTGCTTTTGACCTCAAAATGTAAACAGGTATGTGCAAAACAGCATTGTGCAGCATTTTGACTAAGACTACCAGACAGGGAAATTTGTAGAAAAATGACCATAAGCACAACAAATGTGTGTTTGAAATGGCTTTTTTGTTGTGTTAGAGAAGTAAAGCGCTGGTGTGTGATGTCTGTGGAAGCATTTTGCAGCTGGATTGGCTGTTCATGTTAAAAACAGAGAACAAATAGTGGTCTGTCAATAAGTATTTTGTTGGCAGAAAAAAGGAGTTCTGTTATGATACTATTATGATAACATGCCTTAACAACTGGACTTGTGGCATTGCATACAGTGAACTAGCATAGCCTTATGAACAAACAGGCTGCTCATGGTAAAAACTAATTCTGCCAAAATAAAAGCTCCAGGTGAAGTAAATACGACAGCACTTTCAGCTTTCAACCAAAATAAAATGTATTTCTCTCAATAATCCTTAATAATAATAATATTATATTTCAGTATTATATTTGTACTAAAATTAAATTGGGCTGGGCTCCAAAAAGTGAGTAAACAAATGGACCATTCTTTTATTTATGTAAAGTTATTTGAAAGTTTTTGCATATCAGTTATCGGACATAACCATAAAATAATGGGTTTTGGCTGGAAAATAAAAATATCGGTCGATCTCTATTCACAACCGTACATACTAATAGATGCCTCTTAAACTTCTCTATTCATTCAATAGCATACAGTAGCATCTTGAATACTGTCAGTACAAATGAAAAACCAAAGTCAAGCCCCTTTTCTATCCTTGCAATAGCAGTAATAACTACAACCAGTGACAAAGGTAAAAAAAAAAAAAAAAAAAACCTCAAAGATCCTGACTTCCATGCACGATAAGTCTTGAAATGGCACAAATACGTTCAATCGAGATCCTACTAAACTAATCAAATTTTAACTGACAGCAACTTTTTTTGTGTGTTTGTGTGTTTGAAGATCCCAAAACACAAAACTGTTAGGAGTAGCTCTCAAACAGGATTGACAACTGTATTCTGCTACTGTGAGAAAGTAGCCAATAATGCAACTGATTCTTTTAACTGAAGCCAAGCTTTGGTTAGTTCTCAGACAAGTTGGGAGATTTCCAGATGAAAACACTGAATCTTTGAGGCAAGCCGAGCTCCACACAGTCATCACGTCAACAAAGAACAAACAGTTGTTGATGAATAACATCAAGAGGGTGAGATGAGACAATGAGGTTGCCAAAGACATTCCTGAAAACACCTACACCAAAATCACCCTGGCAAATGTCCAGATTACTGACATGGACAGCAGCAATTTCACCCGAGTCATCAGAAGGTGAGTCAATGAATGCACAGCATCCATATTTTTAGGCTGCTGCCCTTTACCAATTATAGTGACTGACTCGTTGTTCTTAAAAGTCAAAAACCAGTCTTGCACCTCAACAAAAGCAAATGAGATGACTCACCTCTATTGATGTGCTGGGCGGTATGTGTTTATCTGTAATGGGGAAGAGAAAGAAGAGAGAGAAACAATTAAATATAAAAAATAACGCTAAACAGTGCTATAAAAATAGCATATTTAATTTCAATATATAACATTTTTACATTCACTTTATTCATGAAAATGAGAATAGAATCTAGAATTAATGTATTTTTTTATATTAGAGTTGCGTTTGACTGTGCAAACTCTACATGTACACCATGCTGAAGAGAGTTCTGGTAGTTTCCAGAACATTGCTATGTGGTTGCTAAAAGGTTGCTATGATGTTCTGATGGGTTTTTAATGTGCCACAATTTGGGCTGGGTATTGATACAGATTTCCTGATTCAATTGGATTCCGATTCAAAAGCTCTCGATTTGATTTTAATAATGCTAATCCATTACTAGGTGATTACTACGGTATTCTGTGAATAGTGACTTTGGTTTGTCAAGCTTGAAAAAGGACCAAATAAAAAACCCACCATGAAACCACAATAAAAGCAACTGACACGACTATATTCCAAGTCTTCTGATGCCATATGATCACTTTGTGAGAAGAACAGAACACAAGTCATTATTCACTATCAAATTAAATAATTATTATACTCTATAATCAGTGTTGCGTAACTTTATCCTCTATTTACTTTATTTTTCAAAATTGGGGTATTGCCATCTTGATTTCAACACTTCCTAGTTTAAAGGTGAATTAGGTATGGAGCCAGGATTAACTCAATTTTTGTTCTTGTGCAACTATATAAAGATTCAATGGATGAATGAGTTGATTTTTTTGAGGTTTTAGAGGATTGGAAGTGTCATGGAATAATATGTTTTATTGGAAGAGAGGAGTTGAATGATTTCAGTGATTTTATTATTGTAGATGATATCGTCACAGTTGGGTGTAATCCATTTACAAAGTAATTTGTTACTGTAATCTAATTACTTTTAGTCAAAAGTAGTGTAATGCATCACATTTTAATTCTTGTAATCAGATTACAGTTACTGAATTTCAATTTCTTTAATTACTTTTAAGTGTATTATAGGGATATGCTTATTTATAATATATTATTTTGGTAGAATACATGAATTATGACCACATAAGTCATTGTGAAGGAGAAATAGGAGATGCTGAGTGTGACTTGTGTGTAACAATGAAAAAGGAAGAAAAGTAGACATTATTTAGAATTTGTTGATTCTTAAAGTATTTAGTAATGTGATTACTTTTCCCAATGAAGTAATTAGTAAAAAAAAACCGGATAACAATTTTAGATAAATAATTCATCATTTGTAGTGGATTATTAATTTTAAGTAACTTATGCAACGCTATCTATAACTCAAATACAGTGGCTACATCAATAACATCAAACCTTGTTGGTTTTCATCGCGTCTTGTGACCAAACGTCATGACGTCATGTTGCAAGAACCAATTCGTTTTATGTTATCAGTATAGCCACAATATCCACAGACTTTGAAGACTAAAAAAATGTCCTTTTGTGTTCCATAGAAAAATATAGTCATGCGAGTATGGAGCGACTTTGAGATGATAGAATTTTATGTTTTGGGGGTGAACTATTCCTTTAATTCTTAGGATTGGAGTTTTTTGAAAACCCCTAGAATCGTTCTACGGAGGCGTGCAGTATGTGTTGCAGGAATGCATACATTTAACAGAAGGCAAACTGACCATGAAACATCTCTCTCCATTTCTATATTACAGAGAGAGACCCAGGGGTCCACCTCAAACAACCTTCACATTAAATATTTAAGTCAAATTAAAAGGATGCAAACCAAAAGGCAATTTGTGCTGGTTGAGCCAGAGATACCAAACATCTATACTTTGATTCAAACCATAACATCTGTCTTTTCAGCCCTCTCTTTAGCGGCACTTGGAGTGTCATGTTACAGTGTTAAAAGAAAGAGCCTCCTCTGGTACTGGCTGAGGCCCACATTTCATTGCTGCCACCAATGAATGAACCCAGTGTTATTGCAACGGTCACTTTCAACAACTGAACATCAAATAGAACTACATTGATATTTACACTGGATCGTCAGAGAGTCTGAAACCAAAACAGAACACCAACCTGAACTACGAGAGGTTTTAGATGCATTATCTTTCAATGAAACAGCCTTTTTACTTTGTATGAAAACATAAATATCTGCTATCAAATCATCTTTCAAAAGATGAAAAGTGCTCACTGAACCTAATTCACAAGTCTTTATATAGTGACCTGGTTGCCATGGAAACCTTTTCACCAGAGTGTCTGACGCAGTAGGAAACTTACAAGCCCCAAAGCAAAAGCAAAGGTTTTGCAATGTCATTTTCTTCTATTTTTGCCCTTTACTCTCTAGACAGACAGTTTATTTAGAAAACAAGTCACCAGATCTATCAATTACTATGTTAAAATTTTTATATGAATAATTTTGACCGATAACAAACAGCATACACTTTCTGATTCTTTTGGTGCGATCACAATATGACAAACAAGCCAGTCCAATTCCTACAGACAAGTAACAATGTGTATCACTTCAGACAGAGAGCAAGGCTATCAATCTCAGATTAACCTATATCTCATAATTAGGCTTCTCAGAAGCTACAGAGCTCCTGTACATCAGACGCTCCAGCAGTTAACACATTTGTGTTCAGTCAATCAATTAATTTCCATGATTTTTCCAATCATTTGTGATTATTATCTTTGCACTGGCAAATCAGTTAGCTGATGAAATGTTGTAGAGCTGAGAATAACAAGAATATTTTCATATGTATTTTATTAACCTTTATGACTTTTCCAGGCCTGGATATCACAATTTTACATTTGCATGACATTTCCAGGTTTTCCAACCTCATCTGAAGTTGAATGTGATGCAAATCATAAATTACTACATAAGCACTACCTCCTCTCTAACTCTAGTACAAACCACATGGTCAATCTGCAGACATCATGTCATTTACAAAGGATACATGCTGTTTGCAGGGTTGCAACATCTATGAATGTCTCTATAGTTTTAGCAAGAACACAAAACAGAAAAAGGGGTGCAAGGGTTGTCCAGGAGAGAAATAAACACTGACAAAGCATTTCCTGCAAGCTTGGAGACAGAGTTTGGCTCTACACCTCACAGCCCTGAAAAATAAATTCTCTGTTTTAGAACTGTTTTAGGTCTGAAGGACAGATCCATTCACTGTGAATAAATCATGACTGAAATTTGAAAGGTTCATGGCTAACAGTCTGATGGGCAGTTGAATTTGGGCAAACCAGCAAACTTCCCCTGAAGAGCAGAATTCAGGAGACCATTATGTTACATAAGCATTGATTTTCTCCTCTGATCTAATTACTTGCTTGACATCTGGCACTAGAGCTCTCATATAGATTTTAATAAGGCAGGAAGACAGGACAAATTTCCAAAAATATCTCCTCATCAGTACTGGTTAAATTTGTATAATCAGGGTCATTTATTCACTGCCTGCATTGAACATCCACATACCTATACTGATACTAATACAATATACTAATACAAGTTAAGCTCAACTGACAACATTTGTAGCATAATGTTGATTACCCCCAAAAAATATTTAATATGGATACATTTTACACTGAAAAGGTTAGAAGGCATTTTTTCCACACTAAAATCATGTTAACACACATATTGTTTACATCTTGTGGTTATCCTATTAATATAGTAGTTTCATGTTTACTTCACTTCCATTGTAAGTGCTTCACTTTAGCCTAGATTTTCACTTTTTGTAAAGAAAAGAATGGACAAGAAGAAATTTTTGTTTTTTGTGTGGTAATCAACATTGTCAAATGCTGTGAGCTTAAACTGTATTGAACGCAGAATATTGCTGGTAATAGAAATAAAATAATTATCTAATAATTTCATGCTATCTCAGATGTGTATGACTTTCTTTCTTCTGCTGAAAGTGAACACAAACAAAGAATATCTTAGCTCAGTAGTTCCATACAATCAGGGGCGGAGCCAGGATTTTTTCACGGGGGCATACAATCGCTTTGAAGTCAATATTTAAGTTCTTTTTTACAATAATTGTTTACTTCTGGTTGCTCTCCAATGCGCTCTGATAAGAGCACCAACTTCTCGCAGCCTCGCGCATGACGTAAGTGCCGTTGAAATGAAAGAAAAACTAATGAAGATTGTGAACATCACTCGCTTGTAAATAAACCAAGCTGCACTTCCTGTTGTATCGCGTTAATTCTTGCGTGAACATGTAAACGCACTTGCGTCACGTGAGAACTCAGTCCTCTCATGAACACCAATTGAGAGAGCTACCAGAAGTAAACAATTATAGTGAAAAGGACTTAAATATTGATCTGTTTTTCACCCAAAGCGATCGTTTTGCTTTAGAATAAAATCATTTAGTCATATGGATTACTAGTGCTATGACTGTCTGTGCTTTATGGAGCTTTTAAGTGCTGATCACCATTCACTTGCATTGTGATGAACTACAGAGCTGAAATATGCTTCTAATCTTTGTTTGTGTTCTGTTAAAGAAAGAAAGTCATACACACCTGGGGTGGCATGTGGATGAGTAAATCATGAGAATGTTTTCATTTTTGAGTGACCTATCCCTTTAAGTAATCAGCAGCTAACTGTAGTTAATTTACAGGTTTGTATTTGGCCTACATCTACATTAATACTATAAGGCAAGCAGAGGACATCCATGGAAGTGTCCCTTGGAAAATCTTCCACCTGAACGATATGGAATCAACCTTGTCTAATAAAGCAAAAAGTAAATGAAGTACACCATATATAATTCCTGATTGGGAGGAATGGAAAGATTGAGACCATCATTCCAATAATTACACTTATGGCTGGCAGACAGCTTAATTCCCAAAGGGAAAAAGAGAGAGAAAGAGATGGAAACCAAACCTAAAGCCCTCAGGCTATGGAACCCAAATAACATAATGGCCGAGAAAGGAATTACACTAGTTCTCTCTGTGACAATCACTCTCTCATTAATTGGGGAAAAAGAAGCTTATTAAAAAAAAAAATTTGGAAGAATTTCTACCAAGTTATCTGTAGCCTACTCAAAACACTAGAATTTGGTGGTTCTCTAAAACTTATATATATATATATATATATATATATATATATATATATATATTATAGTAATCTGTTGTATAATTTATTTTAAATTTAATCCATCAAACTTATTTTATATGTTGACTTTTTTGTACTTAAACATTAATATTATAGAACATTACAGTGTCTAAATTATTCATATGTGGCATAAATGTAGGCATTTTTGTGTATTATGGACAGAAAAATAAACGAGACCAAATATATAATCATGATGTTTAGTATGCATAGTATACTCGAGTACTAGGCTAAAGAGCAGGTCCCTTTTGTTTCCCCCTTGACTGTATAGGTGCTTACAGATCACATGGCTCCATTGTTTACAGTGACACGATGGTCGACACGATAAAACCAGACGATACGGGTATTAGTGAAGAGAAAGTCGTTTTATTGCAGAGATGTGTATCAGAATAACCATTAATCAAACCAATCTTGTAATTCAAATTAAACCCACGCTTATTTATAATAAAGATGTAAATCAGTTCATATAAGTTCTCGAATAAAATGCCTTTTCTGTGCTCAGATTTGGATTTAAAGCTAGATTTGAGGTGAAGGTAAATTATTAATTTCGTCCATATATCTAAATGGCCTCATGGACACATAAAACCATAGCATTGGTTATATTTACATTGCAGTTGTAAATAATGCAGAACGTTACCATTGTTTCATTGCTGCGCCATTTATTGCCCGTTTAATTTGACTTCAAATGTAAATATGATGTTGGTGTTTACCTTGACTGCTCTGTTGATATAATTTAACAGTCCCGTCCTTTCGGATCCTCACGTCTTCAGGACCCTTGATGCGTCCAGGTGGACTCACACATCTCTCTTTCCGCCTCCGTTTCTGCGTTAACCACCTGCAGCACTGATAACACACGGCCCATGCCTGCTCCTCATTGATCGGTTGACTGTACAGTGTTAAAATCTCCTCCAAAGTCAATTCATCTTCCCCATCCTTAAAATCCATAATGATGTCTTCGGTTTTCGTTCCATCTTCGGGTTTCTCGAGAGCCGACGGTGAGATTAACATTCCTTCATCACTCATTTTTCTTCTCCAGGATTCCCGAGAGCAATGAGTGTATGCTACTGTGTTAAAGGGGAAGACGTATGTTTACGTTGCGTCTGTCATCTAGAAAAACGCCGCGCCTCCGCTGCCTGTGTCGTTAACTGTAAACTGGATGTGCTGGTGGTGTGTCAGTGCTCGCGATGAGAGGCGGTCTTATGATTTTTCCACATGGTCTCAAAGGCAGTCTTCTTGTTTTACGTTTTATGGCGGTTAGCAAACCAACTAATGGTGCATTTTTCAAAGGCAGTCAAGTCCTTCCATGAGAGTTCATAGAATGCAATAGAACGCAACAGTGTAGTTCCGGAAGTAAAAATCCCATTCATTTATCCCTTAGATTAATTGATTTTCAAGGATAGCATATAAACATTTAAAGACAGACATATGGTGAGGTTGTTCATCGATGGATTATACTTTTGTTGAAGCCATGCGTCTCAACTTCATTGTTTAAAAATCGAGTATGATAGCAGAATTCAAGGTAAACAACTACATTACCCATGATACAGCAGAGAAAGATGCACCAATCAGAGAACAGTGTCCAATGAAACCTGTGAAAGGTGCCTCTGAGAGACTGCCAACTCCCAAGACACACTGTGAATTACATAATCGAGTCAGTCTCCCTTCACCCTTAAACTAATATATTTACATATCTGGATATTTAGCAATAAACGTAAAATAAATTGTTTCTATAGGCTACTTATAATAAATTACCTAAAATCCATGTTTTTTATATGTCCATAGTTTTTATTCAATTACATAATTTGCAGTGCTTCATGGAATTGTAGTTTGTGCCCTCATGAAAAACGGTAAGTATACAGCCTTGTACCTTTGTCTTTTGTCCGATTTTCAAATACTTTTTGCCTCAGCGCATAACATCTTTTCTTTACTTTTCTTTTGCATGTGCACATCCCCAGTTAACATGATCCCCAGTTGATCCATAACACCGGATCCAAACTGAAATGAGCTGAGAAGGTCACATTAAAATAAAACACAAAACATATAGCATTACAAAAGATTGTGTTGATCTGTTTTCAAATAGAATGTTGTTATACGTCCACATGTAAACATCTAAATCTGAATCTAAATGCACTATAAATGTTACACTTAAATATATCAATCCATTTAAAATGTAAAAATAAAACTTTGGTGAGTGCCATGGGCTGTGTCTGCCAAATCTTTGAGGAATTAACAAATGGATAATAAAATGTTGCAACAATTATGTTTCATAATTCATCATAGGCTATGGATTATCATTTAATATTTTGATTGCCAAGTTAGATCTATTTCTTATATAATTACATAACCATTTATGTATAATAATGTGATTCCTTAAAATGTTTCAAACAGTTTTGTTTTGTTTTTTACTAAATATGGAAGCATTTTAGTCTGTGGCTCATTGTTTTGTTATTGAAACACAAATTGACTGTTTGGCTGTGACCCTAGGAATACATATTGTATCCCTTTAATAAAATAGACATAACTTCTTTTATATTGCTACAAAGCATCACCCATGTCTGTCTTTCTAATTATTTATAGCAATCACAGTCTGGGTGATAGATCTGATAAAATCAATAATATGTCTCAAACATTTCTTATATGTTATTCATTTCTAACTTGAAACATTTTTAAATAATTGATGTCAAAGAGAAGGTCTAACCACAGAGATGGTCTATTTACAATAGCATGTCTAATGTGAAGATAAACTACGTCATCTAGTGGTTATACATGCACACGACTTCTTATAACCATTTTGAATACTTGGCTGTATGTAATAAAATGTCTGCAATTACGATTAGAAATATAGGACGAAACCCCGACCATATTCGTCTAATTTAGTTTAGTTTAGTTTAGTCCTTGTCATCGGCAAAGTATGCGTTTTTATTTTAAACACAAAAATATAACAATACAATAAACTGTTATGATAGTGTATCACCTTTTTAAACAATAAATATAGTGTCCTTTTAAACACTTATTTATACCAAAGGAATTAAAAAAGATAAATAAAAAGTGGCTTTAATATTTGACAACCCAGTTAAAGGAATATTTCAGGTCAGGTACAAGTTCAGCTCAATCAGCAGCATGGCATAATGTTGATTACCACAAAAATGTATTTTGACTCGTCCATCCTTTTCTTTAAAAAAAAAAAAAAAAGCAAAAATCTGGATTCCAGTGAGGTTCTTATAATGGAAGTGAATGGAAGCCAATCTGTAAATGTTAAAATACTCACAGTTTCAAAACTATAGCCACATGACATAAATGTGTATTGACATTATTTTAGTGTGATAAAATCACTTCCTAACCTTTTCTGTGTAATGTTAATAGCTAATTGTACAACTTTGTTGCCATTATGCCATAAACTCTAAAATGACCAAAAAAAAATTAACAAATGATTTAATGTATATGCTTTTATACAATTATAACATTCACATTTCTAAATTTTCTGCATTTAAATCCTCAAAACATTGCCCCCATTCACTTCCATTTTTGAGGGATGAGTCCAATAATATTTTTTGTGGTAATCAATATTATGCCACAAATGTTGTCAATTGACCTTAACTTGTATTGCACCCAGAATATTCCGTTAATGTTATCAATTTTACATTTCATTCAAGCATGACAAAAATATTTTGTAGGCCACTTAATATCAGTGCATTAATTGCAAAATGCAATGCTGATACATTCTTAATCTTAATTCCTAAAGATTTCAAGATGTCAGACCCAATTGCAATTCCTTAATTATAAGAAACCCCTTATTAGGATATTGTTACTAATGGTTTTCTTGCAAACGGGTGCAGAGCTCCTGTCTGCAACAATATGAACATATGCATTGCTCAGTAAAACAAAGCATCACTAAATGCTATAATCTGGCAAGCTGATGATCAAATATACCTTTTGAACCCATTTCAAAACAAAACCATTGGGGTAGTTTAATATTTCTTCAACAGTGTAATATTAAAATGACATCACTTGTGATAAAGCTCTCTACAGTCTTTATGATTTCTAGCCCATAATCCTCATTACTGGACTCCTCTGTGTTTCAGTGTGTCCTCTCTATCTCAGAAAAAGATTAAGTTTTCCCAATTGGCTAAAATTGGCTCGGTAGATCGGCACCCCGAAGCAATGCCGCCCTAGGCACTCGTCTATGTTGCCTAATGGGTTGACCGGCCTTGGTTCCTCTGCCCTGCAGGGGCGGATCTAGAAATGTTTTCATGGGGTGGCAAGGAGGTGGCATGCAGACTATGAGGGGTGGCAAAACAAAAGCAAGCTCCCATGCATAGTCCTTATGGACTGAGGTAACAAGCTTCATTGCAACAAGTACTAGTTCATTAATTGGAGTCACTATCAAATTATAAACATCCATGAATTTACATAGTAACCATGTTGCTACTGATTAGCCAACATAAAAAACTCACATAACACAAAAATAAGTTACAATTTCTATACCCTGAGCACCAAGACATTGCATTTTAAATATATCAACACATTTGAAATGTTCCTTAGCTTGACATATTGTACAACTGGCAATTTGGTGAAACGTCACCACCTTATGTTGTTAAGCGTACTCCTGGATGGAGAGTGCATGCACATATAATATTATTCTGCTAATAAAGACCTGTAGTCCCATCACGTTTGTTTTGGCTGGAATAAGCCATTAGAAAGTGAACATTTACACAACGTTAATACTAAATAAAAATAAACTGTATGAAAATTGTACTGTGGGTAGCAGTGCTGCAAAACTCATGAATATTTATTATTTTCTGCACAGTAAAAGATTCTTTTAAATTAGTCATTCTTAATGGCCGATTCAAGCACTTAAATAAATATTTCACCTAATATAGTACTTTCATCTCTACAAATGCCACTATCTTGGGATTCTGTTAGTCAGTAGATCAAAACATAGATAAACACTTTAATTAAGAGCATGATTGATTTTTAGACGTTCCGGTTTCTAATTGGCCCAAATATGACTTTTTATTGTAATAAACAAATATTTTCTCTGTACATCAATGGATGGGTGGTACACTTTAAAAATAAGATGCAATAAAAGATACAGGGAGACAAGAGTAGCGGAAATACAGATACTTTTTTTTTTTTATCCCCTTTCCTCCATCTGGAATACCCAATTCCCACTACTTAATAGGTCCTCGTGGTGGCACGGTTACTCACCTCAATCCGATTGGTGGAGGACAAATCTCAGTTTTTAGCACACCCTGGATTCGTACTCGCAACTCCAGGGGTGGTAGCAGATTATCATGCTCCAGATTGTCAGCGTCAATACTCGCTGAGCTACCCAGGCCCCCAAAGACACATTTATTGACCGTTCTGTATTTGAAAAAAACAGCGAACTCCAAAGTTCAAACAGCGAAAACCACAAATTCTCCACCACACCAGTATCTTTGTTTATGGTGCGCATTCATCATGGCATTGTTTCGGCAACTTTATGCAACGTCACAACATTTATTTCCATCCAGAATTGCATTACATTTTGGCCGAGATCTTGTATTGATGATGGGAGAGTCTACTACTCCATAAAGTCTTCTCTAGCACATCCCAAAGACTTTCAATGGGGTTAAGGTCAGGACTCTGTGGTGGCCAATTCATGTGTGAAAATTATTCCTCCTGCTCCCTGAACCACTCTTTCACAATTTGAGACCGATGTCGTTGCACTGCGTCTGGCAGTCACAAAAACAGAGCCCTATAAGTGTTACGAACATACTGCATACAAATTGATGCTTGGGGTCCCCAAAAGGCTAAGACTGGCTCTGCATAACAAAATGTCAAACATTTCCTTACAAGCCATATGTGTGTGTGAGAATTAAGTGCAGGTGACTTTCTAATGTACTTCAGGTCAGATTCAGTATTACTGGACTGATGAACTGCTGCTGTCTTTTCCGTATGAATATGTCAAATAAAGATGATACTTTTCCGTTTCTTCCTGTAGTGCTCCACAGTCAGGTACGTGCACAGACATTTTGGGGGACAGGGGCTCAAGTGGAAAAAGAGGGCACTTCTCATAATTATTTATTTAAAAAATATATTTAAAAACTAAATTTGAGCTGGGAGGGGCTGCTGTCTGCCTGTCTGTGTGTCTGGTGTGCTGCACTGCTGCGAGGAGATGCGGAGGGAGGGAAGGAGGCATCGGAACTCGACAATGTCTCATCTCCCGACCTGATATTTTTATTTTTATTCAATAAATAGTTTTTTTCACAGGGAAGCTGTGTACAAACAGGAATATATATATATATATATAATTAATAAAAGCACTCCAGCAGCTCCCTTTGATGTCTATGTGTGCACGTGCCTGTCCACAGCTGGTTTAAAGATGGAACTGCTTGACTTTATGATGTTGTGTTTTATGATGTGACGGCTAAAGGAATAGTTTACCCAAAAATAAAATTCTCTCATCATTATTTAACCTCATGCCATTCCAGATGTGAATGACTTTCTTTCTTCTGCTGAATGAAGATTTTTAGAGGAATATTTCAGCTCTGTTTGTCCATTCAATGCCAACACTCCAAAAGTTCCAAAAACACACAAAAACAGCAGAAAAGTAATCCAAATGTGATCCAGTGGTTTAAATAAATGTCTTCTGAATACAATAAAAGCAATCCAATGTGTTTTGTTCAAGAACCACAAAAGAGACCAAAATATAACTCTTGAATCTTAACATCAACAGTCTTCTTGGTGATCATGATTTCAGGCTCAATTACACATCCTATTGCTTGACACATGCGCAGAACCGCTAGATGGCGCTAGGATGCATAATCGAGCCTGAAATCATTCCCAGAAAGACTGTTGATGTGAAGATTTACAGTGAAAAGGGGTTCAATTTTGTTCTTTTTTTTTTTGTCACACAAATTAATATACATTTTTCTTATGAGAGTATTTATGAGAATTGTTCTATTATTTCAGGAGCCATAAGAAAGAACCCCTCAACAAAAGAGGCAACAGAGGGGAGCCTCCAAGAACTGGTCTCAAAATTTCAAAAGGAGCTGCTGAAAAGAAGGTGGTAGAAAAGAAAGAGGAACTGAAGATGGTCTTTAACTTAATTGCATCATATGCGCCAAATATACAAAACAGAACATTATTTTATTCACTACAAAACAGAACTAAAATAATGAAATAAAGAGTTCCTTTACTCAAGAAATTCTATATATTTTTATATTTATAATTTACATTATAATATTCTACTTTAAATATGTAAATATATTGTGGAGCGGAGGGGGGGCGCGGCCGATCAGAATATCGCGCGCCCGGTCCCCAATCGGCCTGATGAGGCGCGCGAGGGATAAAGGCGGCCGGTGACGATGGTTTGAGAGAGAGAGAATTATGGGCATGTCCGTCGTGTGTGTTTGTTTATGTGTTTTGGTTTAAGTTTTCATTAAATTATCATTTATATTGACAAGCCGGTTCTCGCCTCCTCCTTGCCCATCCTTGAGCTATTTTACACTGGTGCCGCAACCCGGGAAGGAGGAGGGATGCCCGTCGCAGAGTCCTCGACACTGCCGTCCACCCTGGGGAGCGCCGCTGCCATCTTCCGGGTGACAGAGTAGCCCGACCGCCCGGATGCGGGGAACGGCCGTCGTCCGCGGGGCAAATGGGGACTGGATAACCCGACTGCCTGGAGCGAGGGAGCCGCTGCCGGGGGCGGAGGAGTGCCCTGCCGTCCCCCGAGACGCGGAGGGGTCGAGGGAGACCACCGTCTGCGAGGGGAGGAGGGAATAATCTCCCCGACCGCCCGGAGCGGTAGAGCCGCTGCCAGGGGCGGAGGAGTGTCCCCATTTGCCGCCAGAAAAGCGGAGGCGCGTTCTGCCCGCTGGGGGTCGAAGGTGTCACCGGTTTGCCCGGGGTTGGAGCGGCTGTCATCCGCCTGAGTGTTGAGGAGTGTTCGAGGACCACGCGACGGTACATCGGAGAACCGGTGAGTGAGTTTTTTTCTCTCTCTCCTCTCTCTCTCCCTTTCGCACCGTGTTGGCCTTTTCCCTCGCCTATTTTGTTGTTTGTTTGTTTTTTTTTCTCCCTCCTCTCCTCCCAGGGTGAGGAAGGCGGAGATGACCACGCGGGACGCAAGATACACCCCGCCCCAGGGATGGGGGGGGTGCCGGTGGCACCCCGGCCTGAGATAACGCCGGGAGGAGTGTGGAGCGGAGGGGGGGCGCGGCCGATCAGAATATTGCGCGCCCGGTCCCCAATCGGCCTGATGAGGCGCGCGAGGGATAAAGGCGGCCGGTGACGATGGTTCGAGAGAGAGAGAATTATGGGCATGTCCGTCGTGTGTGTTTGTTTATGTGTTTTGGTTTAAGTTTTCATTAAATTATCATTTATATTGACAAGCCGGTTCTCGCCTCCTCCTTGCCCATCCTTGAGCTATTTTACATATATTTACATTGATGTTACTGTAATTCAAAGATATTTATTGTATAACTTGTTACCATGTCTATATTTTACCAATAATTTGGTTTGTTTAATCTGTTCAATTAAATTATGAATACATTTGCAATGGTTTTTGAGAGTGGTGTAAATGTTTTTGATTCATTATTGGTTGAAAGGACATGAGTGTGTGAAAGACATAATATGAACCATGGGCTGCCAGCAAGAATGTATCTTAAACCCGCTGGAAAAACGATGAACAAAACACCGGTGATCTGCAGGAAGTGGCCTTCAGTAGGCTGCCGACTTTGCCACCAGCGGGCCGTTACTGGCCATATGTTAGCTGGGACAGGAAAAAGTAAATCTGCGCAGGAGCATCGGTGACCAAGATGGCACAGCTCACGAACACCAGTCTCCCATCGCACAATCCAACCATTGAATACTCCATTGACGAGTGATCATTCACGTAACACCCGATCCCGGAACTGAGCACCCATGAGCAAAGTTGGCAGCCTCCATTTCGCTAACTTTGTGGGAACCCAGAAATGATGTTATGTCTCTTGCTGAATCTGGCGTGTGGTCATTAGGTGACGCTGCTGTCCCTTCCCCCAGCGAGGGCGAGGAGTGTGCACTCGCCACTGAAAAGGAGATGCTTCGCGTCCTTTCAAGGGCAGTCAAAGCTCGGTCTCGAGTAATCTCCAGAGAAACCTAAAAAATCTCATCTTGATGAATATTTCGTGCACTCTGGATGCTGTCAAGCGACCAAATTCTGCAGATCAGCCCAGCTCTTCCTGGAAGTTCATAACAAGCTGACAAACTCCTGGCTTGCACCCTATTCAGTTTGCTCGCACAACAATTCCACTCTTTTCAGTAAAGTGGACCATGGGGAAGACAAAAGTTATGCCCAACTACCCCCCTGAAAGAGGCGGTAGCAGCACATCTTTGCCCGGCGAGTAGCAGGGCATGGAACTCACACTCCGTTCATCTTTCTAAGCAGTGTCGACTAACATCCGCATTGGCTGGAAGAGCATACTCAGCGGTAGGCCAAACTGGTTAAACCTCACTCCACGTGATGACAGTGCTCCAAGTTTTCCAAGCTAAGCTCTTCAAACAAGCAAGGCTACAATCCAGAGACGTTCAAAGAGCTCCACACCACTTTTCTGTGTCTCACATTAATCACATGCAATAGAGTTTGCACATTATGCACAAATGCTTCCTAATTGTGAGTGGCGCATAATATCATTATTTCAACAAAGTGCATTCCCACTCCAAAGCCCACATATTTTGCACAAATGCTTCCCAATGGTGAAGTCCATGAATGCGTGGCAAGTCCTCGTGGTCATGTCAGAGCTGGTGTTTACAATGATAAAGCACAATCTGTGGTCCGACCACAGGATGTGCTGGTGTTGCACACACAGACTGCGACACACAGCGGGATCTACAGCCGTTATTTCTTCATTCTGGAGAAGGACGCCAGGCTTCGGCCCATTCTAGTTCTGAGTCTGAGTTCTAGTGCAGCCATTTGTTCTGTAAAGTATCTACATCACTATGTAATAAATTTGCATAATGCCCATCTAAGGGCTACTTTGGCCAGCCCTCAAACAAATGTATTTATAGCAGAGGCCAGGATGAGTTGGGTTAGTGTTGTCACCATGTCGAGAAGATGTGGTTTTCTTCACTGCAAAAGCAAAAACCTCTTTGTTTGGACTTCCAAAGTCAGACGAAATGAAGTATCAGTGGTTAACATAAATTTTTACCACTATTCCTCAGTAGTACAACCACAACCAATGCCAGATTTTCAAGTTGGTTACCCCTGAAAGATGGAGTTTTGTGTTGTAGCTAAGATGTACACCCAGTGCACAGCTGTAGGCCTCTGCTAATAGATAGTGTTTCTAGATAATGTTATTGTGTTGAAATCACTCTCACACTCGATCCATAAATGCTACTGTATGATGAGGTGGGCAAGAGACGGACACAGTGGGTGTGGCATTAGGCCTCAGAGAAGCATTTATTTAAAATGTCAAATACAATGGGGAATCTGGGGCCTTTGCGGTGGAAAGGGCTATATGAAGGAAGAGTAGTGAAGACAGGGGAAGGTCCAGGTGATTGTGGGCGGGATCCCAGTGGCATTGACGTGCTCCCCACTTTGGTTCGAGGCACATGGGGCTGCAGCATCACTCAAGCAGCCCGGCTTCCCTGGGCTTTGGCACTTGAGAATAGCGGCCTGGCCCGTCGGCAGCATATATGCGCCAGTCCCTGGCGTCGTATCTAACTCGCGCTGGGGTTTCGGGGTGCAGGTCCAGCGATGCATCTAACTCACACCGAACTCTCCCCGCTACGTTCCTGAACTGCAAAGACGCCAGCAGGTAGAGATGAGGTGCACTGGGTATTTAAAGGGTAACTAAACCCCTGCTCAGAGTCTGACTCCACCCACTAGCAATATTTGAAAAATGCTGGATAAGTGGGCAGACACCAGCGGGGATAGAGGGGATGAAACGATGGCTGGGCTGAGCGGGGGGGGCGTGCACCTGAGACCCGTAGTGACGGATTAATTGACAGCTGCTGTCAGACTCTAAAATGGAGAGTGACTGGAGTGGTAATTTTCTCCAGGAGTATTACTATTATGTTATTATTATTCCTCACACGGTCGCAAGACGACATGTACATGAATCTGATGAGTTTTATCGAGTTGATGTCAATAGCGCCTAATAGAAAGGGAGTATTAGGCCTACTATGATGTATAACCACTTAATTTAAATAATATTCATTTTCACATTGCTGTAATTGAATTTGGGAGGTAAAAATGTGCCATGAACTGTCATGAAACTAATCTCACAATGTAAAAAATCTTAATGGCCTTAAAAATAGACTTATTTTGTATATGCAATATATATATATATATATATATATATATATATATATATATATATATACAAACACACACACACATTCAACCAATTTTAAAACAATTAATGAAAATGCAAAAAAGCAAGATTTGGTGTATAATATTCAAATATTATAATTGTTTTTCGCATTAAAGATTTGCGTTAAGGTAAAGAGAACTGGGATAGTACATAGTTGTCATGAAAACAATCTCGGAATGGGGATAATGCTTAATGCTCTATTATATACACTAAAAACTAACACAATTAAATTTAAATTAAATTTATTGGTGGCTCAGTGGTTGAGGCTCAGGGTTACTGACCAGAAGGTCAGGGGTTCAAGCCCCAGCACCACCAAGACGCCACTGTTGGGCCCTTGAGCAAGGCACTTAACTCCACATTGCTCCGGGGGGATTGTCCCTGTAATAAGTGCACTTTAAGTCGCTTTGGATAAAAGCGTCTGCTAAATGCATAAATGTAAAATATTTATATACGTACACTGATACTCCATTATTATATTTTTTTTTACATGTAGGCCTTTTAGTACCACCATGGTATTTACCATGGTTTCTATAAATACTATGGGGTATTACCATCACTGTGATAACACCAATGTACTTAGAGCTCTCAGAGTGGAGAGCTATATTGATGGATTTCATTAATATTGCTACCTCTTGATAATAATTATTCAGGATAAGTGCAAATAAATCTTGATTTTAACATGGATCTTTACCTTTGACCATTAAATGAATTAATAGCAAACTTAGGTTCTATAATTTTATTAACTCTGATTGGTCTTTTTATCCAGCATGCGACCATGTATTTCTCTTTTCCATCAAAATATATAAATAATTGTAATCCCACATGAGAAGCACAAACACAGACAAACATGAACATATTGGTTCTTGACAACATAATTAAAGATAAGCACTGCAATACCTGCGCATGTCATAGAGTAAGCTGAGAAAATTAAAAACAAAAGCAATAATTAAATGAACAACCACAATGGGCTTACTGAAAGAGTAGTGATGTTACTGCCTCAGTGTTAAATATTGGACCACACATCCTCAAAAGGACAGATAAAAAAAAAAAAAGGAAAACAAATCCTAATTTGTAAACATATTAAAGCAAAAGCAATTTAACAAGCAATAAAACAACAGATGTGACAGCAAATGCCAAACAGCCATCTGCAGGAATGATGAAGGAATGAAACAGTAAAAGAATGTTACCTGCAGAGAGGTAAAAAGGTAAAGACAGAATAAACAATAAGTCATTAATAAATTATAGAGGCCAGTCTTTGTGTCTCACAAAGGCAGGATGGAATGGTGCATTTTAATTCTATTTGAAGTCTAGGAGGTTGCATTCAATCTTGTAGTAAACATATGGATAGTACTCCTGCTGGCTGAGATTCAGGCCTGGGATGTCCATAGATGCCTATAACGCAGTAAAAGTTAAGTAATTAGCAAAGTTGTCTTGGTGGCTGTAAATCAGGACCCAGATTTTACATTGGACATTGAGTGGTGACCCAACACAGTCCCAAAAAGATTTATCATACACAAATGTTAGCAAAAAAGTATATATTTTTATATGGCTAGTTGCATTTTCTTATTTGCTTTTAGCATTGTTTTTCCCTGCTGTCTGCAACCAATTTTTCAATCAAAGTCAGAGAAAGCTCACTCACATCAATAATATTTGCACTGCTGTCCAAGTGCTTGTAAAGGTCTTGCAAAACTTCTCTCAGCTTCTTCATATTTTTCTTGCTGGGCTGCAACAGCATGGCCTGGAAATTGACGGGCAGCCCGTATCTGTTAGGTACAAATATGGAGGTCATCTTTCTGAATCCCACATCATTACACAATCTTACATACAATAGGGAATGAGATGTGTGGTTTTTCTTCAGCACACATCGACAAACTGTACCTCAAGACGGACTCTGTAAAAACTCGAAGTGCCTTGATGTGTATCCATGCGATAAAGGCCTCACTGAAGTTTACTTTAAGCCAGCGTACCAAAGGCCCCTGTGTGGATGTGCAAAATCAGATTGTACAATTTTATCAAAATGTATCTTTTCTCTTAACTATTACTTAAAATCAAGGCTAATCAAGGCTCAGTGCCTCTCAAGCTGCCAGTGATTTTGAGGTTCTTCATTAATATAATTGTGTAGGAATCTTAATATTCAATAGTGAGTCAATTTTAAGCAGCTGCACGCATACAAATTGCTTCTTCTTGTCTGTGGAGAGCCGATTCATCTCCTCTTTGTCTGCTTTCATCTCCTCTTCATTGTACTGAAATTCACGCACTGTGAACCTGAAAAAAATAAAATCAGTAATGCTGGGTCAGTTTCCCAATATCTACTGAAAAAGGCAGCATCAATGAGCATCAAAAACATACAAACATTCAAACACAATATGATATACGTCTTTGCTTTGTACAACAGTATCTTCTTCACAATCTGAGAATAGATTTCACGTACTCAAAGCATAAATCCAAAACCTAATGGAATTATCTGTTTTATATTTGACTGTGTTAGAATAGGCTGTAAGGCTAAAGACTAAAGAGACTCACTTGTTTTCTCTTGCTTTGTGTTTGAAGTCATCAATAGCCTTCCTGAATAGTGTGACACTAAACAACCCACTGTCTTGGTCCTCAAATAAAAGCCTAATAGGAGAGCAGATGAAAATCATTATAAGATCAACGAACAGTCATTTTCTCTGACTAAACTGAATGCAAGAATAAACTGCTAGTTTAGTTAACAGGGACACAATAAAACACACATCTCATTGGCAATACAAAGTATGTGAACCCTTTGGAATGACCTGCATTCATTTAAAAATTTCAAATCTGGTTTGATCTAAATCTAAGTTTTAATGAACAAACACAATCTGTTTTAAATAATAACACACAAATTCTTATATTGTTCTTGTACAAACTGAATACATCATTCAAACATTCACAGTGTAGTTTGGAAAAAGGATGTGAACCCCTAGGCTAATGACATCAACAAAAGCTATTTAGAGTCAGGAGTTGGCAAACCTGGCATCCAATTAATAAAATGAGATTGGAGGTGTGGGTTAGATCTACTTTGACTTATAAAAAGCACTCAAACATTTTGTGTTTGCTTTTCACAAGCATCCTCTATCGACGTGCACCATGTCTCGCAAAATAGATCTCTGAAGACCTATGATCACGGATTGTTGCTTTGCATAAAGCTGGAAATGGTTACAAAGTTATTTGTTTAGACAAACTGAAATAACTGAGACGATTTAGTACTCTGGCTACTCTCCCTAGAAGTGGCCGTTCAGCCAAGATGACTGAAAGAACACACCACAGAATTCTTGAGGTAAAACATTTTAAAACCTAGAGTGACAGCTAAAGCCTAGAAGGAATCAATTGGAACTGGTTAACATCTCTGTTCATGAGTCTACTATTTGGAAAACATTAAACAGGCATATTGTCCATGACATTATGACCAATTAATGCAAAAAACATCTAATTCCAAAGGGTCCACATACTTTTTCTTATTACTGTATGATACTGTTTTATAGTCCCATCACATTGCACCTGTACTGTAGCAACTACTTACATTTTAAGATGCATTCATTTTTTGCCATTCAGCAACACAATGCACTCAATGTAAAAATTAAGATATTCTCCTGAAATTTTACTGAATTATTAATTATTTTGTATTATGTCTGCATGATAATTGTCACTTTTATTATTATTTATAACTCACAAACTATTACAAATCTACCTGGCATCCTTTTGTATGACAAACACTGATGTGCCAACAGTAACAGTACCTATAAAATCTTTACATTGAGAAGGTTGTGATAATAAGATTGATCTTCATTCAATTGACATTCATTAAATAATCTATTACATTACATAGGCTAACTTGAATAAAATCTTGTATGGCAGCTACCCTGTAAAGCAGCTACATTTTAAAAATAAACTAGATCTTCAAAGGTATCAACACTTTAGGCAGCAGAAGAAAAATACTGGACCGAATCCAAAATGCCGGTTAAGCTAGTTCATAACTCTAGCTTGTTTGTGATTTGAAGTTTAGCGTGTTACATTTGCCCCCATGTTCCCTATTTAAAATATAGTGTTTAAGTATATGTGTATATACAGTAACATGTAATAGAGCAGTGACATAGCATAATGATGTCATGTTTCAAATAATGTATTGTAGTTATGTAATAACTACACAGAACGCTCATAATACTTTTGACAAATCATTTTTGAGAGACTCTGAATGTTACTTACACTGTGGATCTTGGAACAACCATTTCAGCAAGAGTTTCGTAAGTCTTCTGCCAGTCAGCATAACTCATCCTTTTGGCCATAAAGCAACAAATAAGGTTTTAGCTTATTATTTTAGCCAAAATGTATACTGAGTTAATGCAATGAGGAAAAATAAAAAAGCAATTTCTTCAGCATAAATTACAGAAAATGCTAATACAAATACTTTGTTTTTACTTACTTCGGAACAACTACAAGTAGAGTAGTCAGGTATTCAGAGTCTAGAATAAAATCATCTTTCTTGACAATATCAGCCAAACTCCTAGACATCAGACTCCCTCTAGTGGACAAGAAATCTAATTGTAATACATTCAAATTGATTTATGTAACTTTTTCAGTGTTAAAATACTTTCTTCTATCCCAGCTTAATATGCAGACGCAACTATAAGTAAGCCATGCATAGGTCAATTTTCTCAAAAACTGTAAACATGTTCTCTCTATGGCACTATACATTTCCTGTGTTTGTTTTGAGAGACTCACTTAGACCTGTCCCAACAATGTTACTCAACCAATGGTGTTGGGAGCAGGATTGTCTCTTTGTTTGACCAACAGCAGATGTGGGACATATTCAAAAATCTGTTTTGAAAACATTGTTTATTTTTGCAATTCCATTCGGTGGCACTAGTCTGTGTAATTTTGTGTCCATTCTTTTTTCTTTTTTTACCCCAAAATGAAATACTATTTGTTTTTTCTCTTTATTGGTTTTAACACTGATAAATAAAATAAGCAGATACAAGCTCATTTCCTCTTGACCATTTCATTTTCTATTTAAAAAGGAATAAACAAGATTCGGGGGAAAGGCTCAATTTTTGTTTTCCTTCAGTGTTTAAAACAAATAAACTTTGAATATTTAATACGCACATGTGAGCATCACTGAAACGCCCCTTTCATCTGATTGGTCAACTTGCCCTGTCTTCTGTATCCTACTGCCTTCAGCTAGAATTAAGAGTTGGGATCGCTCTGCAAATTTGTCTCAGTTTTCATTAAATATTGACCTGAACCACCACTAACTGTAAACTATGCATGCCATATGTATTAGAATTTGCTGCAATCCCAACTCTAATTCTGTCTGATAGGATTAAGGCACTACAGAAGACATGGCAGGTTCAGCAATCAGATAAAAGGGGCGTTTCAGTGGCGATCAAGTGTGCGTATCAAATTTTCAAGCCAGAAATACATTTTTTAAACAATGACAGAAAATGAAAATTAAGCCGTTTTCCCCTTTCTCTTTATTAATTTTTAAATAGAAAATAAAATAGACAACAGGAAATGAGTTTGTATCTGCTTATTCTATCCATCAGTGTTAAACCCATTAAAGAAGAATCTGCATTTTTCGTTTTTGGGTTTAAAAAGTAAAAAAGAATGGGCGCAAATGTACACGGACCGTAGTGTTGCAGAAATGACATACTTCAGCTTTAAAACCAAAAATGAATTGAGGATTTATACTTAATTTAACAGATCTGTTTCAGACACTTCCCCTTTACATTTTCTTTTCACAAAGGAAATCTTTATTGCATAACTGTGATTGCAAAAGCAAAGTAATCCTTTACTAAAAGGAGTTTCATTATGTTGCAAAAATGGAAATTTAAAAACCTCCGACTTACACACTCTTTCTCTCCAGGCTCTGCAGGTTGCCTTTAAGGCTATTATAAGATGAAGCTCTGACTTTAAGATCATTGTCAATCTGAGACACTTGCTGTAATAAAGAGAAGCAAGGTGTGATATTACATAAAAACCTCTCTCTAGTCTCTACACACAACAAACAATGATAAATTATTTCAACAATCCTAACCTTGGAGATGATCTCTGAAATGTTCTTAAGGGACTGTTTAATTGGATACTTGGCCATATCCCACTGGAAACGTGTAATATATGTGACCAGATCAACTGTATGGAAATAATTATACATTTAAATATTGCCAAACACCATCTCACTTGTTAGGACACTCAAATACCACTGATTGGTTTAAGAGGGATTCCATGTGCTTTTTTAAGTATAATTTGACATGACTACCTGTTAAATATGCTTTATAGTGACGCTAATAATAATCAAGAGAAAAAGAGTTTACTATCAATATGTATTGAGGTTCATTGTTTACTTGCCTCCATTGGCTAAAAGATTCTCCTGAACTTTATCTCGGGTGTCCTCTAACACATCAGCCATGTACTGGGCCACTTTTCTCATTACAGTAAGAAATTAAAAAATATCAGCAGCACGGGGTCAATATACATTTAACTATAAAAAAAGAAAAATAATGTGATTACAATAAAGGTTTATTCCAGGTTCAATACAAGTTCATCTCAATCAACAGCATTTGTGGCATAGTGTTGATTACCACAAAAAACAATTTTGACTCGTCCATCCTTTTCTTAAAAAAAAAAAAAAAAGCAAAAATCAATGTAAAGGAGAAGCACTTTGGCCTGAATGAGGCCAATTTCTGGAGGGTTTAAGGGCAGAAATGTGAAGCTTATTAAAAAAAAAAATTAAGTTTATTTATTTTTATTATTATTATTTTATCCCCTTTTCTCCCCAATTTGGAATGCCCAATTCCCACTACTTAGGTCCTCATGGTGGCGCAGTTACTCACCTCAGTCCGGGTGGTGGAGGACAAGTCTCAGTTGGGGTTAGGTTCTGAGACAGTCAAACCATACATTTTATCATGGGGCTCGTTGTGTATGACAACATGGAGGCTCATGCTACTCTCCGCGATCCATGCATAACTTACCATACGCCCCATTGAGAGCGAGAACCCCTAATCGTGACCATGAGGTTGTTACCCCATGTGTCTCTTCCCTCCCTATCAACCGTGCCCATTTGATTGCTTAGGAGACCTGGCTGGAGTCACTCAGCACACACTGAATTCAAACTTGTGACTCCAGGGGTGGTAGTCAGCGTCAATACTCGCTGAGCTACCCAGGTCCCCCTACTAAAATGAATTTTTCTGTTATATCTCTTGTATTATTTTAGCTGAAAAGTTGTTAATTTGTAACAATGTGTTAAATTGTAATTTTACGGTCATTTTAGGGTTTGTTGACATTACATCATCATCATGGCAAATAAGACTTTTATAACTGATAATAATTTTACACAAAAGGGTTAGTAAGCGATTTTATCACACAAAATCATGTTAACTAGAGGTCGACCGATAACTAAGGTGGTGGGAAAGAAAGATAACCGATTAATCAGTTGTTAGTTTTTAAAATCGATTCAAAGAATGTAAAAAAACAAAAAAAAGGCTTATTCTTTATTTATTATGGTGGGCAAAGACAAAGAATCCAAAATTAATACAATCCCAGATGCAGTTTATTGTTTAACCAAAACATGAAGATTTGGTGCATAGCGCAGGAATTTTAAGTATAAACAAGCCTGAAACACAACAGGGACTCTTATTTTATATTACGAAATGCTAAAAAAAAAAATATCACCATAGAATTTTGCTGATAACCGATAGTTCTATTGGCACTGATTAATCGGTAAAACCGATATAATGGTCTACCCCTTTACCTCATTGTTTATGTCTAGTGGCTAAACTTTGAAAAAGTATTTTAACATTCAAAAACTGGCCCCATTCACATCCATTGTAAGTGCCTCACTGTAACTGAGATTTTTAAATTTTTTTACAGAAAAGCAGTAAGTGCTTTTTAAAAAAATGTTGTTTGATAATCAATGTAATTCCACATGCTGTTGATTGAGCTTAACCTTTATTGAACCCGGAATATCCCTTTAACACAAGGGGAATTATGAGAGTGGTAATGAATTTGAAATAAGTACAAATACCTAAATACACATATAACACAAAAAATAGTATTTGGTGAAAATGAAAACAGATTTCCTGTAATAAAATTATTACTAGTAGACATTAACCTCTCGACGAAAGCGTCCAATTTGGCAAGCTCATCTGACAGCCCTACAAGGATATCCAGAGTCCCAACCTATTGAGAAACAAAATCATGAGACAGATGAGCTATGTGGTTAATAAAAACCAGAAAACACAAGTAAGAGTAACATACTTTAAGGTCAGGAATGTTGAACTTGTGGTTAGTGGACAGGTTGTTGATGTGGGCTGTGGCCATGCTCATCTTGTCCCATGTCTGCTGGCAGGTCTTTTCTCCAGGAGCAGAGATCAACCAGAACTCTGTCATGATGACTACTGAAATGATCAAGAAAAGGGTCCTTAAATTTGGTGGATACCCAAGCCAACAGATGAGAAACCATAACCAAAATTCATAAATTATAAAGGGCCTTTCAAGGTTGATCAGACTTCACACTTCTTGATTTCATTCCAGGTCACGTGTCATTCTTTAATAATAGAACACAAAGCTATCGGATAAGAAAGACATCATGGACATAAAATTGATTACACCATTTATAATCTCAGTAGTGTCAACTGAAATTCCATACGTGACTAAAAATTAAACATTAAAAGCAGTGGGTTAAACACGCTTTTAGTGGTCTGAAAATATCGTATGTCCAGATTTTTACGCCTATCACGATTACAAAAATTAACGAATCCTTGGTAATACTTACCGATCTGTCACTTCAGTAAACTACAAAATAATCCGTTAAAATGTATGCTGTTTTAACAAAACATTGTTGACATCAGAGTTAATTCAGTTGATGTGCCGCAAACCCTTCGAACGCGTCACACTTCAAGTCAGATGATCGGAGGACGTTGTTTTTTGTTTAGTTGACAGTGCGTTCAGGATGCGCAAAATGGATTTTTAACTGCTCATTTCTTAGCGACTTCAACTGCGCAAACATAGCGCAACTATCTGCTTTCCCATTTTATTTCAAGTAAGTATAACTACAGGCCGGAGACCTCCAAATGGGGGCGGAATCTCCATAATAGGATGTGGTTACTCCAAAAGAGAGCGGTTAACTCCAAAAAGGGGCGTCACTTCCACTCATGGCTAAGGTTAGGGAAAGAGTTAGGTAAGGGGCTCCCTATATCTTTAATTTCGGTTTGGAGCTCCAGCCCCTTTTGGAGCAATGCCTCAATCTATATCCTTCTCTTTTATTTGGAACTACAGCAGAAACGGGCCACTTCGATTAAAATGAATGGGAGAAATTGGAACGGTTAACGGATAAAGATTGGCTGTTTTACCTGAAGGGCGGAACTTCCTAATGCCTTAAAAATACTGACATCACCTGTCAATCAACTCCAGAATGCGCATCCGCTTCCGCTTCAAATACGTTTTTTTTTTTTTATTGTAATTTGAGGTAAAAGAAGCAACATTTATTACACACGTGTTGTCAGAATTTACTGCTGATTTAAAATATGTTCTTTTATCGTAATCTTGAAGAACCGTTTTGGAGATTTCGGACTTTCTCCATTCAAATTGATAGGAGCTGCACATGTATTCCGCTCTTTACATAAAAATAGCTGCCCAGGAGCGTTCCAAAAATGGCCGCCAATGGACTGAATTACTAGAAAGTCTTATATTAATTTTGTAATTATTATTATTATTATTTCATTATTTGTGGTAAATTCTTTATTCACAAAAATTAGGTCAGAAAAACACAAGTTTTTATATCTTATAGGATTACAAAATGATGCTTTGTTGATACCCTGACTGTTGTCAGTTTGTAGGCTGCATGTGCCTGTTGCGAATTAAAACAATAAAAGTCTTTCCATTCAAAACTTTTGTAAGATAAAGTGGAAGTACTGCCACCTTAAGATTTGGAGTGGGGAACAGCAGGGTCACGCCAAATAGGTGCAGATTGCATAATATGTGTCTTAACTACAGCATATTTGTACATGTTATTTGAACATAAAAGAGTAGAACAGGGGTTGGTAAAATTAAATGAATAAACAAAGTATTTTCCCAGAGATATCACAATTCAATCAAACAATGACTCAGAATTGATCCACCTTTACTATTCACTTTATATTGCCAAAAGTCAACTAGAAAAATACTATTACGAATTTACTAGAACTGGATTTTCAGATGTTCTAATACAAATGAATCAGGATATTCAACTAAAGTAACAATTTACCAAACAAGACATACCTTCAGAGTAGGGCATGCACTTGTGTTTGGTACTGATTTGTAATAAGTTATTTGTCTGGAAATTAAGCTTTTTAATCTGTTCAGGGACTTATCTGAAATTCTTTGGCAAACAAGCTAGAATCCAAAACCATATGTGACCCATTACCCATCAAACAGCTATAAAAACATCTACACCATACAATGTTATTTGTTTGTTCATGTGTTTGTTATTACAGCTCTGTCCCTGCAGTGCTGACTGTCATAAACCTCATAATTTTCATTATCTGAATTCTACTGTACATTCAAGAATCTGTGATCTGTCGATTGTCTTTTCAAAGTCTCTTTATTGAATTGTTTTGTATGAATGTGTATACTATCATACCAAGGACCATTTCAATATTATAAAAACTTACCAACAGCTATTGTGATAATATTAATGGTTTCAGAGACCAATTTAGTGGAATTACAACATTTGTTAAAAGGAATTCAATTATTCCTTTAAAAGAAAAAACACACACACATAGTAGCTGACACTCTGTACTGTATCATAACACTTTTGGTAGAAATTTCAATGCATGGGTCTCTGAGGGTTAAATGATTAGTAGTCAAGAATGGAAGAAAGAGGGACCCAAACACAGATACACTTCACGATGGAAGGAAACAAAAAAAAAGACAAGCACGTGAATAAATATAACATAAAACCAACTAAACAAAAATGCAAACATAAAATCCAACAGGCGAGAAATCCAGAAAAGACAAGGTAAGATGGAACATATAACAACTAACTAAGAACAGGAACTAACAGGGACTCACATGGGCCACGTAACAAAACTGTTGAGCAAACACAACGATCTGATAGGGAAGACGAGACAAAGGAAAGAATATAAAGAGGAAGGGAAGATTGAGCAGTGCTGCCAATATTCACAAGCTGCCATGACAATGCTGATTGCTGCTGAGCAGTACCTGTGGCAAACAAAAGGAGGAAAACAAAAGCACATGGACAACCTGAGGGAGAGGTGGAGGAAACTGTCACAGTCGAATATCATATTTGCCACATAATGTATAAAACAATCGAATAAGAAACGAATCACAATGTCACAGTCGAATACCATATTCGCCACATAATGTATAAAACCTGACCAAAATGGCAGGATCATGACATTAGTTCAACCAAAAATGTATATTCAGTCCTTGTTTACTCACCCCTGTGTTGTTATAAGCCTATATGACTTTCTTTTTCTTAACACAAAGGGAGAAATTGTGAAAAAAAGAATGTGTGGTCAGTGATGTCATACAATCAGATTATGATGACCACCTCTTCAAGCTTCAACACAAAATTATAATTCAGAAGTCTCAAAAAATTGTTATAAAAGCATACTAAGCATTTAGTTTGTAGTCAAATAATTTATTGATTTCTATGCCCAGCCTTTAAAAATTATATATTTATTTTAAATAAGGCTGGGCATAGAAATGCATAAATTCTTCAACTAAAAACTATTTAGTCATGTTTAGTAAGTTCTGCTCTCTGTTGTGTGCATCTGTGTTGTGTTCTGTTGTCACCATCGCTGTGGCAGACCTGTTTTTAGATAAACATACAAGGTTTTGGTTGAACGGTCCAATGTCATGAGTGCACTGCGTGAACTTTTGCTGTCATGAACACACACAGAGGCCAATTATCAGAGAAAATTGTCATAAAATAATACATTAGATTTCGTTTTGTTTCTCTACAAATAGTATCATATGCTTTTATAACAATCATAAGTCTAATATAATTTATTTTACTTTTGTGTTATTTTGAAGCGTGAAGAGGTCACCATAAACTGATTGTATGACATCACTGAGCACCAGAAAGTCATGGTGTTATAAACGAACAACTCAGGGGTGAGTAAACAATTATTTAATTTTAATTTTGGGTGAACTATCCCTTTTAGATTAAATAATTAAAACGTTCGTCCTCGAAAAGGATATTTGCCAATTTGACAAAAGGTTAAGCAGTACAAACCTCGGCCCATACATGTTTAGAAGAGCGTTGTTCACGAGTTTTGTAATGAAGAACATAATTCTCTCACGAGTACATTTGTCCACGCCCACTAAACCGCACATTTAGATCATGAATATTAATCAGAATCCAGTCATGCACAATAATTAATATTCATAAGTTGAGCCTTCACCGTACTAGGATTTGAACGTTGGCGCTCCACCCCATGTTATTTCACAGCGCTCCCGCCTTCCTTCACCAACCATTTCTTTTTGAGACTATCAGCAGCGTCCCAGTGTTCGTCGACCGAGCGTTCCTAATTCAAGCATATGGCACATACGGCCGCTTTACTTTCTTCTATCTGTGTCCCCACCACTCTTTAAAAATTCCGCCGAAAAAGAGAAGACGATCTTCCAAATCATTCAAGCCGTTATCTCACGTAAGTACAGCATTTGTTGTTGTTTTTTGTCTCCGATCTCTGTGTTGAGCCCGTGACACACAACATGGCGGTTGGTTGCTTGTAGTAGTAGCGCTTGTAACACGGCAACGTGCTTCGCGAAGGACGACGAGAAATGTATTTGAAAACAATTTATGATAGCTATAGGTTTTTAATGATATAAAACTGTAGTAATCTGTAGTTATTCGAAGCGTGACGGATGTAGTTGGATACATAGTTAGTAGCTGAATCGGTGGACCAACCCAGACGCTTATGTTAAATGACGAGCAAACTTATGACATATTACTTATTATAAAAATATGTGTTTAACTTCGTTTCAACAAGGAATAAGACATTCTTATGTAAGCACACGAAATAGACCATACTAACAGTTTGTCTAAGGTCTTTGTTGTTCTTGTTAAACATTTATATTGGTAAAACATAGCATCATGGCAAGAAGACACAGTTCCCTTACCCAACGTTTATTATACCTTAATAACCTTATATTACCAAAACGTAATATCTTTATCACAGTTAATCAATTAACCCTACAAATAAAAAACATTTGTTATCAAATGAGCATCTATCAAACATATGACAGTGATACAGTATGTTATACATGAAGAAACCATGACCTCTGATAAATGTTCAACAGAAACACAAGTTACTTCATTTATTGATTATAAATGTAGAGAGCAAGATAAGACAGTGTTGTTTAATGCTTAAAAAAATGAAAAGAATACTAAGTTAACTAGTCAGGTACAAAGTACAACAGTAAATTTAGTTACTTGATAAAGCCTACAGATGAAATATTGCAACACCAACTTAATTGGAGAACTGGTTGCTTCCCTATCCCTACCTGTAAATATTATGCTGTATCAAAAAAGTTTGTACTGGTTCTACAACAATTTTTGTTGTTGTATTACAGTTTATTTTAACCAAGCAGCAGTTCTTTTAGCAAATATTTTAAAATGTATCTGTATTTCTGTCTCCACAGGGCTCCCCGATCTCTCTGCGAGTGTATAAGCGTTATCCAGAAGGACTAGGGGAGGCCCTCTACCGCGAGCAATTTGACTTCAACGCTGAGCCGCCTTGGGATCCTAGTTGATAAAGGGAGAGAACCATCTCCCACGTCGTCCATGTGAGTAGCAACATTCTGACCCTAAATACTAGATACCTGACCCCATGAAGCATTGATTAATAAATTAATGCTGCAACACACTGTGGTGGATTGTTTATGGATTTACATAACACCATGGGTAGCTTATATGTAACACCTCTGTCCCCTGGGTGGATCGCACAAATCCTTTGGTAATACCATCAAATGTTCCATTGTGCTTCAAAGCTACTGGGATTTAGCTTGATAGGGTCTGAGTAAAATAAAAAATAGCCCAGATTTAGGGGCCTGGGTAGCTCAGTGAGTAAAGGCACTGACTACCACCCCTGGAGTCGCAAGTTCGAATCCAGGGTGTGCTGAGTGATTCGAGCTAGGTCTCCTAAGCAACCAAACTGGCCCAGTTGCTAGGGAGGGTAGAGTCACATGGGGTAACCTCCTTGTGGTCACAATGTGGTTCTCGGTGGGGCGTGTGGTGAGTTGTGCGTGGATGCCACGGAGAATAGCGTGAAGCCTCCACACGCATTATGTCTAAAAGGGGAGTAAATAAAAAAAAAAAATTGTTTGTTTGTTTTCTCCCGAATTTGGCATGCCCAACTCCCAATGCACTCTAGGTCCTCGTGGTGGCGAAGTGACTCTCCTCAATCCAGGTGGCGGAGGATGAATCTCAGTTGCCTCCGCGTCTGAGAAATTCAATCCTTGCATCTTATCACGTGGCTTGTTGAGCACATTACCGCGGAGAACTAGTGCTTGTGGAGGCTTTGTGCTATTCTCCGTGACATCCACGCACATCTTACCACATGGCCCACCAAGAGCATGAACCACATTAGAGAGACCACGAAGAGGTTAACCAACCGTGACTCTACCCACCCTAGCAACCTGGCCAATTGGTTGCTTAGGAAGCCTGACTGGAGTCACAAAGCACTCCCTGGGTTTGAACTTGCAACTCCAGGTGTGGTAGTCAATGTCTTTACTTGCTGAGCTACCCAGGCCCCCACCCCCCATGGCCCAGATTCTTAAAGCCTATGTGTTGTTGTTATTTCTAAACATAATGTGGTGGACTCTAGTTTTGTGGTTGGTTTTCTCTGCTCGTTTTACCAATAAGCCTTTCGGCCTCTGTTGTAACGCATCCGATAAGCAAAAAATGGAACAATGACAGTCTTACAAAGTTTATGATTTCCTCAATTTCTTCATGTTAAGTGGTTGCTTGTAGAACACCAAATATATGGGTTGGTGATGTGGCTGACCACCTTTACAGAAATTTTAGTTGGAAAGTGTCATGTTATTCATGAAAAGTTGTGTTTTAAAATGATCATGTTTTTCATGTTTCTCCAAACAGTTTGTTGCATAACCAGAATACCCCAGCGGCTCAGTAAACTCTCTATGATTGTCGGATTTGCGGAATACGGTTGAGATGAAAGGATTCGTTGATGCACCAAACTACATAATTGAAGTAATTGAGGAAGGAAAAACCCTTGATGATGTTGTCGACAACCATATCTATGAACAAAATCTGGTGAGAGATGTGTTGAAACAGTCTGGATTACATTCCGTTCCCAAGTAGTCTATGTGATACGTCAAATAGGACTGGGTAAAATATTGGTTTTCCGATGCATCGCAATCTTCATTGGAGTAATCTCGATATTGATACTTAAATCCCAATATCAGTCTTTTACTATTTGCGCAACTCTCTACAATGCAAGTAAATCACTCGCATATGGGACCAAATTTTGTCATTATGCGACTAAAAATGTCTGTGGTTTTCCACTGGCTGGTAAATGTTCAGATTTCACTCACCAGTAGTTGAATAGTGTATTTGCGAAGAAGTTCAGCAACCTTTTACTGTGTTGAGAGTAAAAGTTTGGTTTGACTCTTTCTGTGTAATGTGTCAAAAGATGAGATCCATGCAATCCATTTGTCAGTGAATAATGTCTCCTTAAATAACTTTTCAGTTTTTTGACTTTTCTGTTAATTGTTGATCAAAAACAACAAAACATAGAATTTTTATCACAAATAGCACAGATGAGGTAAAGTAGTCCTCTCTCGTTAATATGTGCTCATTTACAGATGCTCTTTACAGAACTTCCGGTTTTATTAAAGAGACAGTACCGGTTTTAAGCATGTGTTCTACAAGTCGATGTAAATATTGCCATAAAACATGCATTAAAAAATAAACTTGTTACAACATGTGATATATTCATTATGATTAGAAATGCACCAATGCTGCGCTCATGTAATAGTATTCGTAAAAATGCTCCAATACCATGTGGTGTAGGAATGTCATTATGTGAACATTCAACACACCGATTAAAATCACGTCATGTCCTAGTGATATTATTTAACAGCAAAAGCTGTGATATAATAAGATAAATCGATTGTTTGCATGCGCAGTGTTTTAAATGTGAGCACTTGTAAATGTGTGGAGACAGTGTTGTGCAGGCATAGAGACAAACTGCTCATACATTTGGAGATCCTTGGCTCATACACAGAAAACACTATTATGAGCATTGCATGCTCTGTTTGAAGCAGATGACAGCAGACAGAGCACTGATTCACTTTTTAGCATGAGTCATATTCAGACTACATTTTTATTACATAGTAGCTTTTTGCAGTTCAATATTATTGTGAATCGCATCCCGACCTGCTTTTCTATATTGGGAATCTGCTGTCATTATGTCAGAACTCCTTGGTTTAACAACACAGAAACACTTCAAAATAAAAGCTCAATTTAAATGAAAAAGTATGACAGAAATAGATCACTACTATATAGTTATGTATATATATTTTACTACTAATAATAAATCAATAGTAAGTCCATTATATTCAAGTAATATTTCACATATGTGATGCTCTATTATGTAGCACTTTATTTGAAAAAAATAACTCCAATGCTGTATTTAGGATTGTGCTGTGAAGTTCTGTATATAAGCACTTCATTTGAATAAAACGAATTGTTATACTTTCATTTGATTTAAATTTTTAATTCATTTATTTAAACACAATTTTGATGATAAAATTTTAATTAAAAAAAAAGTATCTGCGAGTACAAATTTTTTTTATTTTTTCAATCTTTAAAAAATGGTATCCGAATATCCCTGATTATAATATATTTATTCACAATATAAACTTCACCTTATTCAGCCCCACCCCTTTTCAGCGTTCCACGCTTCTGTGCTTTGCCTCTTAACCTCCGGTTTTCATTGAAGCTACTGAGAAGATTCAATCAAAATGAATTACTTGTGGGAGCACAAAAAAGTATTTTTAACCAAGAGTTGATGGTGTGGATCTACACCACCCCTCTACTAAGTGAAAAAATTAGTGAGGTGTTTTTCTGTCACTTTAAATTAGGGGTGCAACGATCGCAATTGGCCGATATTCGTCTTAAATCCGTGATCGGCCTTTTGTGCCTAGAATCAGGGCTGATCTTTTTTGCAGCATGCAGGGAATCACACATACACTGTTAATCTAATAAATGACTGCTTGCTCAGCCCTTGAAGCATTTGAAGCATGACAGAGTGGCCTTTGGAGGATGAGTTATTGGCAGTTCTAAGCATTCACAAATTTAAACTTTCAGATAATAAATCATAGATATTGATGATTTCTCTCATTGGTGCAGATTTAGAGCTTGTAATGGATATACAGTTGAAGTCAGAAGTTTACATGCATCTTAGCCAAATACATTTAACTCAACCGTTACTACATTTTTCTCTTTTGATCTGATTCCGATATCTGAACTCTCTGTATTGGCCGATCCGATACCAGTGTTTTTGTTTTTTGCATAATCAGATTAGATTAGATTTACATTATTGTGTAGAACTATTTGGTGTAGTCTTTAATATGTAAAGAAACACAAACCTCTAACTTCACATTTTTCAACAGAAATGTATAGCTTATTAAGAAAAACTGTATTAACTCATCTACTGGATAGTGTAGCTGCAAAATTAACAGTAATTCCAGTCTGTATTCAGTAGAAAAGTCTTTTTATTTTATTTTTTTTGCACACAAAAAAAAATGTAAAAAAATTTGGTATCTGGATGTTAAAGGATTCAGATCTATTTTTTGTTCAATTAAGTTCTAAGATATCAGTTCACTTCTCATTGACTTTTTTTTTTTTTTACCCATTCCACTTAAATTTGTTAACATAATAATTAATTATTATTATTACTATTATTATTTACTTTTAGAATTTTAAATATAACAGTAATATTCTCAATCATGCACCTTTAACTTTAAAAACCTCTGGCTTTTATTTTGACATTCTGAACTCTCCAGGAAGTCCTGTATGTCTCTTTGTAGGCAAGTTCACAGTAATTTAATTAGCTTCTTATTAAATTTCTGCTAAAATGCACCTCCAATGCCTTTCTAAATGCATATTATAAGTGAACCGAACTATTGAGCATCTACATCTGACATGTTGTTCGTCAGTATCGCTCAAATATTGCACTACACGTGAAGGCTAAAAATAGAGCAGCACTATTCAATAATCTTGCATTCACGTACAACGCAAAGAGAATTTTCGCCTCTCATTGCTCGTGCGAGTTTGACCGCTGGGTTATAAATTTGTGTTTAAACTTGCGTTTGCACGAGTAAAGTGAACCCTAAAGTATTCCCCCTTCTCTTCCGGAAAAGGACAGGAGGAGGGGCTTCTATGACTTTGTTCATAGTAAAGTACAACCAATAGCTGGAATCAAGTAGATGCGCATATTTTCAGAACTTACCAGGTAGTCCAACTTCCTCGCTCACTTTCCTCCAAGCAGTGTCTTTTTCGTCCAGTCTCTGTAAATGAATGACGTGTCATACAATTCCAGGTGCCCACACACCACTACAACAATTTTTTCATACATTTTTCCAGAATTCTTTTGCTACTACGTCAGTAGTAATTTCTTGCTCTAGTTTAAACATTTCCACTGCATAGTACAACTCTACTCGACTCTGCTCACTTTTTTGGGGTTTTCCACTGTGGATAGTACCTGGTACCTGACTTTTTTTAGTACCACCTCGGTCAAGGTTCCAAGCGAGCCGAGCCGATATTAAATGTGACGTCAAAATAACTGATTGGTCGGGGTGAATCGTCACTACCAGCGTCACTGGATTTCCGACACGTGGCATCAACCTGCTAGTTTTAAAGTTGGCGAAAGTGATAACAGTGTAATTTGTTCACGTGAAAAAGTGCCACTTGTGAAAAGACCACGCCGTGTTTAATAAACGAGGTGCAGACGGTCCACTTGTTAGCGATGAACGAAAAAGTCTCTCACCAAGTGTCAGCTGTTGGCCACACACTGCTACCACCAGACCTACCAACAGTGTAGGAGAAAGTAAAAAACTCAGCCACGATGGAGGATGGTACATTTTGTTATGTTAACTCTATACTCTGCTTGAAAGCTTCACTTTATTTAGTTGACTAGTGTATAAAAAGTTGACCATGCAACAACCGCTTAATGCAGCACAATTGCTAACAGCTAGTGGTTGTGTTATTGATTTGGTCAGTTTGTGTCACGTTTAAGATGATGTCACGGCAGTAGAGGCAGTGCAACTATGACGATCATCCCACCCACATTGAGGGGCACTAAACTGCAGTGGAAATGCAAGCTCAGAAAAGTTAAGCGAGTAGTGTTGAGGCAAGTCGAACCATAACGTGCAGTGGACAAGTGTCTTTTGTGATACACAGCGCTATTGCACATCTTCAAGTGGCTTTGAATAAAATGCTCGGGTCATATGAACTACTTCAGTGGGGTTTTTATGTCATTTTTGGAGCTTGATAGAAACGAACATGATTAACACTGGGGTTGGGAACTGAGAAACGGTTCCATTCTTTAAAAAAAAAAAAAAAAAAACGGAATCCTATGATCTTCGTGACTTTTGGTTCAGTTAACGGTTCTCCAGCTTGCAGTTTTCCACCGATGTGGATGGAACACCAGCGCTGCCCGCTACTGACTCCTACCAGTGTATTTAATTCCCGATCTAACGAGTCTCAAGCCGACTCTTTTTACAGTGTGAAACATGCGCTTCCGTTACAGTTCGAGTCCAGAAAGAACCATCCAAATGAGCCGGTTCTTTTGAATCTACAACGTGAAACATGCCCTTCCGTTACAGTTCGATTCCAGAAAGAACCATTCTAATGAGCTGGTTCTTTTGAATCTACAGCATGAAACATACAGTGCTTCCAGTAAAAAGTAATCTTATACTGATTTGCAAGTTATGATTGTCCAGCTCGAAATTAAATAAGAACTGTTGAAGTCTTGCAAGCCTCGAAGTACAAAATTAGGCTACATAAGTCTAAACTGTCTCTGGAACTGTTACTGTTTACTTAATGATGACCTGTGTCTCTATTAAATCAAGCAGTGCAGTTATTGACTTGTTGTTCATATGACAATGGTTAAAGATATAAGTTTGGTTGTATTAAGTGGAATTTTATAAATTAAGAAATTAATTAATGAAATATGCCATTTCGTGTTGGTCTAGATTTCTTTATTTAAAATAGAGTAAGGATCTATTATTGGATTGAATTTATGTCTCAAAATATGCAAACACTCCTTTTACAAGAACTGTATTAAATGTATTTTGTTATCTGCTCTACAAATCTGAAATTATCTCATTATTTGGTAACAGACATTAGAGGGTAGTAAATGCAGTAAGAATTGGATTTCTAAATAATTCTTACAAAAAAAAAGTACTTAAAAAATTACTTGAATCGTTAAGAGGAACCGTGCATAAGGTGAATAGATGGAATACATGGATTTGTATGTTTAAAAAAAATTATAATAATTTGATCAAAATTAAGAAAACAATTATATTGGTAAAATGTATATTTTCATAAAGTACCTAGTTAGACGGTCCCCTACATAATTAACAGCATTAGCTTTAAAGTCATTTCTTTCATATGTTGAATAACTGAAGTATACCCATATGCATCAATATTAGAATTGAATCTAAACTAATTGAGAACTTGTGAATCTGAATCAAATCCGGAAAATCTATAGCAATACCCAGCCCTAATGTCAAATCTTGTTATGAAAGTCTGCTGCTGGTATATCGCATTGTTCATTCAATTTGTTCCTCAGGCTGAAAAGAATGCATTTGTTGTGGCCAACCTTGGGGCCCTAATGCGACAGCATGTTCTGTGGAGGACTACCAATCCCCTCATTCGACCTTTCTACCCAGTCAGTTGTAATGGCAGCCCTGTAGTTATTGAACTCCTGTCTGCACTCGGTGTTGGTTTTGTCTGTGCAAATAAGGTATGGTCTTAAATTGACCTGTTTTACTCTTTCCTTCTTCACTGATGTTCTTGCAGACATTCGAGACATTTGTAAACACATATCTTGAAGAGTCCCTTAGATTTTGTGGTGCATCGTCTTATAGAAAATTATTTACTCTTTTCAGGCTGAAACCAACTTAGTGCTCGATCATGATGTCCCTCCTGAGAATATCATCCTGTCTGGAGTATGCAAGCAGCTCTCACTCATTAAGCATGCGGCCAAGAATGGCATTAACTATCTGGTATGTGAAAATGAGGTAGAGCTTCGCAAAATTGCCCGCGCCCATCCTGAAGCCAAGTAAGTGCTAAAAACAATTTTAGATGTTTACTGTTTTTAGTAGGGTGAAAATAAAGTTAGAAGAATATTCTTCTTTCTCTTTATACACTTGTCTTGATTAACAGGCTTTTGTTGCAAGTGTTTACTGAAGCACAGGTGGAAGAGGCAAGTGTGACCATTGGCTGTTCACTGAAGGGCTGCAAGCACCTTTTGGAAATGGCCAAGGAGTTGAGCGTAGATGTGGTTGGAGTTACGTAAGTGAAGGGATTTCAGGGTCAACATAAAATCTCTAATTCACTATATCCTTTTAAGAGTTTTAAGATGTGCTGCTGTTTCTGCAGGTTCCAGGTACCGGTTTCATGCAGAGATCCCCAGGCATACACCCATGCACTGTCAGATGCTCGCTGCATCTTTGACATGGGGGTGAGTGGGTATAAATTGCCATTATACTGCCAGAATGTAGTCTTGAAAATCATTAAGAGAATTTTAACTCTTTAAGGAATTTAAATCTGCTTAGTCTTCCTTGTGTTATTCCACAGAAGGAACTAGGCTTCGACATGAAGATTCTGGATATTGGTGGTGGATTCAGCGGTACTGAGTTTCAGTTGAAACAGGTACGTCGAGCTTGTTTCATTTGTTTTACTCTTTTTGAATATGAAATATTGACAAATCTCAAAAGCCTATCTTTTTTATGTGTTTTTTCAGATACATTCTAATGTCAGACCACTCCTTGAGGCCTATTTCCCCTATGTGTCTGGAGTGAACGTTATTGCTGAACCAGGACATTTCTATATGTTTTCCTCCTTCACCCTGGCTGTCAATGTTATTGGCAAGAAAGCAGTATACCAGGACCTTCATGGTGAGTACCATTCCATTTTATTTCTACTCTTTAGATGGTCCTCTCTCATCACATTTTCATATAGAATGAATGCGTCTTGAAGTGCATTTAAGAAATATATTATTATTTCTGTAGTTGAGCTTCAGGTGTAAAAGAGGCTCTTAGGCCTTGTTCAGACTGCCACTAAAAATCTGATTTTTTGCATATCCAGATGAGTTTTTGATAGTCTGGACAGCAAAAAAACACATGAAATCAGATTTTTCCAAATCTGATTCAAACCACATCGGGAGGTGGTTTCAGATGCAATTGAAATATGATTTTTTTCAGATGCGTCTCAGTCCGGACGCTCTGGCTGCTCATTTCGGATTTCACATGGTCTTTTGCGTCACTCTTAACGTGACACACAGCGATGACGTCAAAAATCGGTGACTGCAGCACGGAACATCACAATATTTACCAGTCTCCAGAGGAGTTCTGCACCGCGACTGGACAGGGCACTTATTTGGAGAGCGAGATGATGCACCTCCATTTTTCCCGCATCTGTTTTGAAAGCATCGTCACGTGGTTATGCCTACGTCTTTACCAAAGCAACCCATGCAGATAGGTTGGTTATGTCTGAACGCGCAAATCTGATTTGATCACTTGCAATTAATAGTGCGGACAGTCTGCCTGAAAAGATCTGATTTGAGAAAAAAATCTGATTTGCCTGCTGTCTGAACATAGCCTTATACTTTGTGTTGAAGTGGCACTTTCTTTGCCATTAACCTATTTTCTTAATGTGTCTTTTGCACTTTCAGATGAGCTGACCCTAAATGATGAGCCAGAATTTCTGTATTATATGAATGATGGTGTTTATGGATCTTTTGTGGGGAAGTTGTTTGGAAATATAATCACTGCACCTTCTGTGCCCAAGGTAAATAACACGTGTACCACCATAAACAATACTTTGACTGGTTACAGTAGAATTGAGGTGAAGTATTTAAAGGTGCTAATTTAAAAGGTTTTACACATGATAACATAAATATGATGAAGGCTCTAGTCATGTCAGTTGCTCTTAAAGCAGTTTAATTTAGCATTTGGTGGGTCGCCCCCACATGGGAGATGCATTGTGACAACACATGACAACCTGTGTCATGCAATTGACTGTGTTACTACCACTGACAATAAAAACAATATTTTTACCTTATATAGCACTTTCAGCCAATGCCCAAACATAAAGTACATGTAAACAAAACAAGCGAACCAAACTAAATAAAAAACACAATATACTTTCTACAGACAACAACGGAGCCCAAGTCAACAGTGTAGTTCAGAGTAATTGTATTGATATAACAAAATGGAAGACAGTCTTCTGAAGCAGCAGGAGTTATTGAGCAAACTTTGTGCATCCATGAAGATAGGTGTCAGAATAAATTCTAAAACCACTGGTTCTAGTGGAATACGTAAGAGCCAGATAAAAATGTAGTAAATGCACCTTAAAATGTGGATATTTTGCCTTTCTTTTTTTCTCTCTTCTAGATGTCACTCACACTAGACGAGCCAGTGTTTCCTAGCAGTTTGTGGGGTCCTTCATGTGATGCTCTGGACCAGGTGGTAGAGCATTGCCTCCTCCCAGAGCTCTCAGTTGGGGACTGGCTAATTTTCAGCAACATGGGTGCCAGCAGTCAGGAGGGGCCAGCAACCCTCAGTGGCACAGACCAACCACCTGTGTATTACACCATCTCCACAGATGACTGGTAATTGCAACCACATTTAATTTTGACCTTTTGTGCTTTTTGGTTGACTGTTTGTCTCTCTTGTTTAAGAGTTGCTGTGATAAAGGTTGTTTTGGATTAATGTGACGCTAATGTGACCCGACTTCGGATAAGCAGTTGAAGATGGATTGTGATGCTAATATGATGCGTTTTCTCCAGGTTTAAAATGCAGGAGGCTGGGATTTCTCTTGATGACACCATGAAAAACTTCTCATTGGTCCAGTATGGCTTATAACTGAGCCAAACTCCGTCCACTTACCACTTGGCATGTCAACATTCCAACAGTCATGGGTGGAAAAATTATATTGGTGTTGGTGGGGGAAGAAAACAGACATGTTATTGGGCAACCTAATTGATTGACATCATTACCTCAGTTTCTTCCAATTACAAAAAGGCTTGCTTACCTTATTACCCATAAAGAATGACAAAAAAAACCCATATGAAATGACAACAAATGCAACAAAATGGATGACGGTGGAGATGGCACCCAATTCTTGGGTTTTTAATCAAACACTGTTTACATAAATGTTCAACTAATTTAATTTTATTATGTATACATATATAGATTACCTACTGACAGTCTTGTAAATGAGTTGTCTGTACAACATGATGCATTTGTTAAAAGCATAATTTCAATTACAATAGAGTAGTATATGCACAAATAGTCCATGACCCCTAGTATATGGGCAAATTATCTTCAAATTTCCCATGGTTTTATAGAAGAGCATTGCTGCTCTTGCCAAATCATTGTTTCCTCATTACATGTGGTGCGTCACATGATTTGTATTTTCAAAGGTTGCTATATATATATATTTCATATAGTGCTGTATGGTCTCTAGTGTGCTGCCCCTCAAATTTATTTTAACATTCTGCCAGATGGACGTTAGAAGGCAGATTTAAATTATTATATTGTTTTTCCTATTGGTATATTTTTTAAACTTGCAAGACATCATGGCTTCATCAGTGATGACACTCTTCTAAAGTTACACAAGTTTCACCACAGTCAGAAAAAACGTGGCCATGCCAGGCAGTCATTCTCAAACTAAATTTAAAATTGCAAGTGGTGTATATTGCAAATGAACATGTTATGCATCCTGTGTTTCTAGAACTAGCACAGTTAAATGGCTGATTTTTTATTTTATCAGCTCTAAAATCTCACCCCTTGGTAATTTAAATGCCTTTTTGTCTAAGGCACTAATGGACCATTGCCTGTTTTTGACTGTAAAATTGTGCTTGTAAAAGTAATTAAAATATTAATTTAATACATTTCTTTGAGCTAATACTATTGTTGTCATTTTTGTGTCTCAAAAAATATATGTGAATGAATTGTACAGGACAAGTGGAAAGTGTATTGAAAGCTTAGTAAAACGTCCATGAGTGAGTTATTGAAGAGTGTGGGAGGGTGGGACCGGGTTGTAATTATACACACCTGGGGCCTGTACCATGAAGCCGGTTTAGGTGGCTAGCCAGCTATGTTCCAGTTTAGCTTCCGCCAACCCTGGGTTTTAGGTACTATGAAAGTAGCTCGGCTTTAATCGGTGTTCGTTGCTGTCAGAAATAGGTATATCTCAGGTCTGTCCAAGATAGAAAATGCTGTGTTGGGACATTCCATTCCAAATACATTATCAAACATCTGTTTCATATTAAGTTTCATATTAAGAGTGTAAGAGCCCCCTCCTCTCCTTATTTCTTTCTTTCTGTGTGTTTGTGTACTTTATATGAATGTCTATGGCATGGTCCATCAGGCCCTAGTAGAGAGTAGCTTTTTCATATAGGATTTAGGCTCTCAGGGTTTCAAAGGAGACCGACATATGGACTAATTATCTATGAGGTAATGTCTGTTTCTATTGGTTTAGAGAAGTGAACTCCCTCCAGTATTTACATATATATTTGTATGTTATTGAGGAGACAAAGAGCTTTTCTATTCTTTACTTTGCTTCCCAACGTTGGATGCTTTGTATTGATTTGATTCACGACTCAATAAAAGACGGAGAGAAACGGCACTGCTATCGTTTAGAAGACTCTTTATTTCTAACAGTTGCCATGGTATCTTACGCTGCACGGCTAACCTGCTCCGGGGCAGGTTATGTTCTGGATTCTAGTAGTGGGAAGTTCGGATCATTTTACTGACTCGGATCTTTGAGTCTCGTTCAGCAAAATGAACGAATCTTTTTTCGAGTCATTTCGTTCATTTCAGCAGAATATAATTAAATGTCATGTTAAATAGCACAAAACATCAAGTAGTCTACTTACGAAAACGTTGATTCAATTTGAAATAAATAAATAAAAATAAACTATAGGGTAATGCAGCCAAAGCCAATTTATAAGAAACCGAAATGTTAATTTATTAATTGGGTCTTAAGTTTAAGCTATTGCAGTTAGTTCACCTCACCTCCTTTTTCTCCGCCTCTTGTGTCATCGGGTTCGAACTTCAAAACGTTAAAAATACTTAGTTGTCGATGTCGACTCGTCAGTGTCTGTGTGTGGGCCGTGTGGTGTGACACAGCAGCCAATGCACTCACTGACTGCATGCACATGCAGCATACCGGTCCGGATCCGGAAAGATAAATGATTAGTTCAAGTCTCGACTCTCGAGTCTTCGGGTTTGGGTTCGGCCGGGTCCGAGTCTTTCGTTCTTCCTGTCAGTCCCATAGAGACTATGCTGTCAGTACCGGAAAGAGAAATGATTAGTTCGTCTCTTCGGTTCGAGTCGTTCGTTCTTCAAGTCAGACTCACAAACCCATAGCACAGCACTAAGTGCTATGGGTTTGTGAGTCTGACTTGAAGAACGAACGACTCGAAACCGAAGAGACGAACTAATCATTTCTCTTTCCGGTACTGACAGCATAGTCTCTATGGGACTGACAGGAAGAACGAAAGACTCGGACCCGGCCGAACCCGAAGACTCGCGAAAGATGAACTAGGCTAATCATTTATGACTTCATGTACCTTATGCGATGTTGCGCGCATGCGCGGTCAACACAAAATGAACGAATCACTCTCTGAGACAACTCGGTAGTCCCGAGTCATATTAAAGATTCGTTCAAAATGAACGAATCGTTCATGAACGACACATCACTACTGGATTCAAGATCTCAGACTGAAGTTTGACCAATCAGCTGTGAGCAAAGAAACATATAGGTGACGCAACTAATTCCCAGCGTCTGTTCTCTGCTGCAATGGCTTCACCTTTTCTCCCAAATCCTGTGGACATCTCCGCGCAAATTGTTAGACGAGCACTTCGTAGAGAAAGAGTTTTTAGGGACAGACAAAATCCATTTGACTTTCCCGATACTTACTTGTATGAAAGATACAGATTTTCCGCGGAAGGAATGTCTTATCTTTGAGAACTTCTTGAGCCGCACATAACAAATGTGACTCGTCGAAGCCATGCCCTTACTGTACCGCAAATGGTATGTATTGCGTTGCGCTTTTTTGGCAAGTGGTACATACTTGTATGCGGTCAGTGATGCAGAGAATGTAGGGAAAAACACGGTCAGTCGGACCATTCGCAAGGTGGTCCTCGCTCTGCAGGGGTACATAAATAGCTTCATCGTGTTCCCTGGACATTTATCGACCATGTCCATAAAAGAGGGATTTTATAAAATTGCCGGTAAGATATCTTGATTGGGTGACATCATATGAACAAATTTAACCTTTCACGTTCGTTTTTTTTCTTCTGCAAAAAAGCACATTTCATACTTAGAAATATATAATGCAATAGTCTACAGTAGCTGTTAAGAATGATTTTAAATATATATTTTTAATTCGTATGATAGGATTCCCTAGAGTCATAGGAGCAATAGACTGCACACATGTTGCAATCTCCACAGCTCTAGGAGAACATGAGGCAGATTATGTGAACAGAAAGTCCTTTCACAGCCTTAATGTTCAGGTATTTGAAAAATGTGAAGTTCTTTTTATTTGCATTGAGATCAATCTTTAAATAAGTAACTAACAGATAGGACAATTATTTACTGTACATTTCATCTGCAGATGACTTGTGATCATGAATGCATGATCACAAGTTTGGATGCCAAATGGCCTGGCTCAGCGCATGACTCACAAATTTTCCGTGAGTCTATTTTGTGTCAGCGCTTTGAGGAAAGCAAGTTAAAATTGGTACAGTACACTTTCAAGTTTTAATTTGAAAAGCTTACACAATTTTTCCCTTTTCTGTTCTATGACAGGGCTTTTTGATGGCCTGTTGGTAGGAGATCGAGGTTATGCATGCCAGAGGTTTTTGCTAACCCCCTATCCTGACCCTCAGACAGGGCCACAAAACCGCTTCGATGTGGCCCTCAGTAAAACCAGGGTCAAGATCAAGATGACCTTTGGCATCCTAAAGGCACGTTTCAAATGCCTTAGGCGTTTAAGAGTGTCACCAGAGCGGCATCACAGATAGTGGCTGCATGTGCCATTCTGCACAATATAGCCACTATCAGAAAGGCGCGAGTACCACCACAAAACCAGCTTCTCCCTGATGAAATTGACCCCATCACAATTGACCACCCAGCTGGCGCAGCTGTCAGAGATGCAATCACAACACAATATTTTACTTAATAAAAGCACACTGACACTGCTGATAGGTCTCAAACTGTTTTATTGGTCATGTGGCTAGGGAGGAAAGAGAGAAAGAAAAATTACATTAATAAACATTCATAGTGTTCATACAGGGTAACTTGGTTAAAAAAAAAAGTTCACATACCGAGATCTGTTTTTTCCAGCTGTTTGATCTCCAATTTAATTTTTTTAATTTGGAGCCTCCTCAGCTCACAGTCCAGCTCCTTCAGTGAACAGTCTAGTTCTAGACTCCTTTTGTAAAGGGCCCTGACTGAGTCTGTTTCCACCTGAAACAATTCCAACACAAACAATCATTACACGTTTTCTGGAGGTTGATCAAATCACAAAAAGTGGCATGACTTTCTACAAACATAGGACTGACTGTAATTAAGGGTTTAAAGCATCACCTTGTTCACATTCCTTCTGAAGCCCATTGAGGTAGAGGCTTCAGTTTCTGGGGCAGGTTGTGAAAAATCCTACAATAAAAAGAGATGTGTAAGAGCCAGTCATTTAATTATGACATTCAAATGTGTGCTATAATAAAAAGCCCAGTGCATTCACCTCAGCAACTGTCTCTGAAGACACAGACAGAGTGTCTTCATCATTTGGTTCACCCTATAAATTGAAGGCCAATTTAAATCAAAATTGTTATAAAGCAGGTTATGTTCATTGTGTTCTGTCTGGTGTACTGACCTCTGTGCAGGAGACTGTGTGCATTTGTGCTGGCTTCAACAGGGACAGTGTATTTCCCTCTACTGTGCAGAACATAGAGTCAGCCATATTTAACATTTTTTTTTAAAACATTAGTAATGCATTGCACACACATACCCAGTGTCACTTGCTTAGAGGAGCCAGCACCAGGATCAGATTGTACAGCACTTGCAATCCCATCCATAATCGGCCGCCCCTTGTTGTTACTCAGTGCCAACTCCTCCGCCACAGTGTATTCTGGAGGAGGTGGCCCTCCCCCAGTTTTCCTTATGTCACACTTTTTCTGTTTGCCGCAAACAAGTGTTTGTGATTAAATGTTCACAAAAGTAATAAAAGGTTTTGGTAAATACTCAACACTTTGAATTATATTTTTAAATTTTGTTTTGATCTGCTGCCAAGAACGTTTGGAGTTGGGGTTGCATCTAAAAATCAATGAATATCAATCTTTCTTAGGATGTAATATACATTCACACTTTACATACATCTACACACACACACACACACTTATGTATGCATGTATATATCAGCACGAATACACATTTTAATTTTAGCATTTAATAAATTTTTAATATGATTATCCTACATAAATTTACATTAATTGTTTAACTTAGCCTACGCATTAACGCAATCAGCAATCTTCCTCCAAGATTGTTCTCTTGCTTTGGCAGCAGATACAGTGTTACTGCGGGCTTGAAAAACACTCCTATTCATATTTCTGAATAATAATCTCTTGCTCCTGCGTGGAAAAATATATAGCTCTCGCTCTATCCATATCGAACGCGATTGGTTGTTCAGTGTCGACGTCACTCTTTTATGTGCGCGCGTGTGGAGTAATCATAGCTTAAGGATCAAAGCCTGAGTTGACAGAGAAAGTTGATGAGCTGCCTCATGGTACCAATAAAGCCTGATTGCATCGGTTTGGTTTTGTGGACTCAAAACCAATCCTGTAACCCCGAGTTTGTTCAACTACCATCATGGTACAGGCCCCTGGTCTCTTAGGCTAATTAAGCCTCCGAGAGGGATAAAGGCCGATGGCAGACGGTGGTGCGAAGAGAGAATGAGAGTGTGTGTCTTAAGTTATTCATTAAAATATTTATTTATATCGTCAAGCCGGTTCTCGCCTCCTCCTTTCCATTGAACTACGTTACAAAGAGTTATCGAATTCCCAATACATGTTTTACTCACTGATCTGTGGTTTAACTCTAAATACATTTTTGACAGGTGATTTAAAAATATATATGTATTCAAAACCTACATTACTACTAGAGCAGAGGCCTGTACCATGAAGGTTGCTGAATTAACTCAAACCAATCAAATCAGGCTTAATTGGTACCATGATGCTGCAAAGCAACTTTCTCTGTAAACTCAGGCTTCGATTCTGACTTTCAGATTAAATTACGCACTCGTGAACATAACGAGTGACGTTTGCCGTGCACAACCAACCTAAGTTTCTTCAAAACAAGCCGTCCTCGACCTCCGAGCTGAACCAATAACCGTACGTTCACACCAGAGGCGGCGAGAGCGTCAAATCGACCGGAAGTCATTCATTTTCAATGACAGCCAGCGTCTCTCCGCGGCGAGAAGCGGCGCGGCGAGTCTTGGGCGGCGTGGGCGTCAGATGGAAGTTCAAGGGCAGTCAACATTATGGTAATGAGCTGTGACGCGGTTCGGCGGCAACCTATTGGAATATAGAAGTGCTCCGCTCTAGCGAAGTCTAGAGAACACAACCGTGTAAACTTTGGTTCCCACCAAGCATTCGTTCCGAAGATAAAATGGAGGAGAAACGAATTATTGCCGTGACGGGTTTCCCTGTAATATATGACCAAGACCACAGTTATTACTACAAATGTATTTTATTTTTTATAACAAACAACTATAATTTTAATTACTTACTGCCATCGATCGATTAATTATTTTCACATTTTAAAGAGTACATGAGGATATACGCTACTTGTGATAGGTTGGCAAAAAGTAAATGGTCGACATGTCTGGATGTTTAAATTGCGGCCCCTTTAAATATAGTTCACAAAACAAAGCATTCTGAACAAACGTTGCCGCCTATTTCAACTACGTCAGAGCGTCCACGAGCGTCCTTGAGCGTCGAAGGCAGGGCAGCCAGAGCGAATTTTGACGCTCTCACCGCTTCTGGTGTGAACGTACAGTAACACTGATCTTTGCATGAAACCGGCTGTCAGATGAGTCCGCAGGGACCGTCTACAAAGTGCAACACCGAAAAGCGATACTAAAAAATATATTCAATAAATTCACTTTTATACAATGTAGTGTCACCAAAATCCGTTCACACCACTGTGGTTCACACATCAGTGTGAATATTTTTTTAGTATCGCTTTTTTGTGTTGCACTTTGTAGACGGTCCCTGCGGACTCATCCGACATCACGGAATGTGAACATAAAAGGGATTTGCTTAAAAATAAAAAATATTATACATTAATTTAGATTGTTTCCTTCAGATTCTTGATGTATGATGTCCTATCTCATTTAATATTACAAAAGGTGGTCATGCCTTAACTAACTTTCCACTTTATTTGAAATAAAATAGAACATGTAAATGAACGAATTACACATGCTATTTATCAACTATATTGTAAATGGTTATTTGATATGGTTATTCAAAATAACACCGTGTTTTTCTTTCTTTCTCTGTCTTTAGTAAAAAAAAAAAAATAACATACAAAAATTAAAAGCATAAAAAAGGCTAATGATTAATTAAAAAGTGAGCACTTGGAATATTGAAGAAAAAAAAATGGTATGCAATAATGCAATGTATTTGTATTTGGGCATTCACCACTTTCCATAGCAATCTTGTGCTTTTAATATTTTAAAAATGATTATTTTTTTGCAGGTATTATATTAATCCAGTTTACTGGCTGTTTTATGGAAAGCCTAATATTTTATGATTATTTTCAAACATATTTTTTGCTATGGCGAAAGATGGTAAATGAAAAGCAATTACATTTTAAATAAAATACAACACTCTATCTGCTATAAATCTACATTTAGATTCTCCAATAAATTAAGAATCGAGTTAGAATTCAGCATCTGTTAGTGATCTATAATCCAGAACGAAACATGCTGCGGAGCAGGTTAGCGTGTAGGCCATCATTCACTTCTGAGGACCTACAGAGCTGAAATTTTCTTCTTAACATCTTTATTTGTGTTCTGGGACGGTATGAGGGTGAACTATCCCTTTAATTCTATACAGCGTAACTCCGGAGGAGGAGCTATAATTGTGTTTCACTCGGTAGATTACATGATTTCAATGACAGACGATATACAGAGAGCGCAGCTTTACTGCTGTTGGCCATAGGCAGTTATTATGAACTCCAATATGAACAAAACTCCGACTGACACTATACAATATCAGGTAATAGTACATGTATTTTTAGTACATTTAAGCACGTGGTTAAGGCCTACGAATAAATGTTGAATCTGTTGCTGCGTTCTTTCAAAACAAAGAGCGTCTCGCATTTGTTAAAGTGACCGTAACACGATATGTATCGTTATTTGCCGATTGAATGTCTGATTTATTTATTTACTTATCATAATGACAGTTTCAGTAAATGGTGTGTTATGTATCAATGGTTCCGAAAACAACTATAGTCTAAATTAAATTAAATGTTAATATTGAGGTCTAAATAAAGCCAATTAGACACATGGTTATTTTGATTACTATTAATGATTACTATTTTCCTTGAGTTTATGCTGTAATCATCACCGTATTTTATTACATGCACATTTTCGTAAGTAGATTCGTCATCAGTGTGTTCCACAGTGACTAGTTCTGTCCCATCAGTTCTTCCTCCACATGAACAATATGTAGTTCAGATGTGCTCAGTTATGCTTCTCATTTAGAATGGGCACAAGGATGTTGACCTCAGCAGTACTGAAGACGAGCCCCTTCTCAAAGAAAACCCAAAGCGATTCGTCATCTTTCCTATTCAGTATCCAGACATATGGAAAATGTACAAACAAGCTCAGGCCTCATTCTGGACAGTTGAGGAGGTGAATATTTGATTTAATATCCATTACATTTTAAAATTATAAATTTGACCTGGGTTATAATATATTGTTTTCAAATCCCCTACTTGAATGTATTGTAATAACTGTTGTACTTACATAATAATTACAATATGTGACCAACTTGTCAGGACACGGGTATCAACACTGAAATAAAATGTGTTTTAGTCTAAGAATTTTTATATGTTTGTGTAGGTGGATTTATCTAAGGACTTGGTTCACTGGGACAAACTGAAGCCTGAAGAAAAACACTTTATATCCCATGTATTGGCTTTCTTTGCTGCAAGTGATGGGATTGTCAATGAGAACCTGGCAAGTTGACCTCTTTTAAACCTTTAGACCCTTTGTTTTGACTTCATTATAATGGAAATCAATGTCAAGTGTCATGAATCTGCACAGCTGTATAAAGTGGGAACTATTTCTACCTAATCCAACCCTTAAAATAAGTTTTGTTTGTGTAACGTAATGTATTCAGATTGATTTTTCTCAGAGTTGGTGAATTTGGTTATGAAATAGGGCAGTGCAAGTTGTTCTTCCATTAAACAGTTTTATTTTCTTAACTTCTCTCAGGTGCAGAGGTTCAGTCAAGAAGTGCAGCTTCCAGAGGCTCGATTCTTTTATGGGTTTCAGATCCTTATTGAAAATGTGCACTCCGAAATGTACGGCATGCTCATCAACACCTATATAAGGGATTTAAAAGAGAGGTGAGATGAAAATGAGGTGATGTAGCATTCAGTTTGGACCTAGTAAATAATAATAATTAAAACAAATGCAGCTATAGTGTGCTTTTATGCAGGTGACAGGTGCAAGATTCAGTTAAGCACACTTTTTTGCTCTCATTTTCCACAATGTGGTTTATGATCAGATATGGTGGGGTGTTTTTTTTATTATTATTGCTATTTTACAAGAGATTTTGTTGTTGATTTTTTTACTTATACATCTGTGAACAAAATTACATCAGCTTTAAAAGAATAGCTCACTCAAAAATGTGAACTATCATAATTTACTCACCCTCATGACGTTACAAATCCGACTTTCTTCTCAGGCAGAACACATAAGGATATGTTTTAATGAATATTACAGACCGTATTTTCAAATCAGAAGCAGCATTTCATTTTTACAGTTTTATTTTTCAGTCATAGTTTTAGTCTTTTGACGAAAATGTCCTTTAAAATTAGTCAATATTTCATCATGTCATATTCATTTGTTTTAGTCAGTTTAACTTTGACAAAAATGACATCATTTTAGCTAACGAAACTATTATATTTTAGTTGAGGATAATGTGCAAAATGGACGAAAGAGTCTGTCAAAGTGTAACAGACAAACATTTAGGGGAAAAAAATCTATAAACATTTTCTATTTTAAACACGTATATCAAACATATACATAAACATACTGTCCTTGTGAAAAAAAATTATCCGGAAATAATAATGAATACATTGAAGTATTACATTATTTTTAGTTAGTCTGCTGTATTCTAAATTCATCCTGCTTTAGAGATTCTTACTAATTTTCCATGAAAGGAACTTACTTTGTATGTAGCGTGTTTCTTACGGAAACAGCGTGTTCCAAACGCAAATTACACATATTCTGACTAGCGCATCATTTATTTTAAGTTCATCCTAAAGCTTAAAAAGGACCCCAATGTATCATAAAAGTAGTCCAAACAACTTTTATGACGTATGATTGAAACTACTTATTAATTTAAGTAATTTTGTATCTTGACGAATGTTGCATGTTCCTAAACGCTATGTGAGAAGCTCATTCACAGCAGCTGTTTTGTTCACACAAGCCACTGAGCATATGCTTCTCTTATAGTGATCATGAACACATAACAGACATCATTTTTTGGACAAACTATTCCTTTTTTAACAGCCTGTGCCTCTAAACTTTGCACACTCCACGTCTTAAACAAACAGTAGTAGTGTTTATTCAACGTTAAGGCACTTTCTAAACCAAAATATCTTGCACTGAATTACATATTCTTCCTACAGGGACTATTTGTTTAATGCAATCCAAACCATGCCTTGTGTAAGACTGAAAGCAGGCTGGGCCTTACAGTGGATCTCTGACACAAACTCTACTTTTGGTGGGTGGAAAATACAGTTTATGTGCAGTAGAGAATAAGACTACAGTACTGATTATTACAGTTGATTAACAGCTGTGTTTCCTTTATCATTTCTTTATTTTCAGGAGAGCGATTAGTAGCATTTGCAGCAGTGGAAGGCATCTTCTTTTCTGGATCATTTGCTGCCATTTACTGGTTAAAGAAAAGAGGTTTAATGCCTGGGCTCACCTACTCGAATGAGCTCATCAGCAGAGATGAGGTTAGAAAATACAAATTTAAAGGGATAGTTCACCCAAAAATGAAAATTCTTTCATCATTTACTCACCCTCATGCCATCCCAGATGTGTATTACTTTCTTTCTTCTGCTGAACACAAACAAAGATATTTAGAAGAATATTTCAGCTCTGTGGGTCCATACAATGCAAGTGAATGGTGACCAGAAATTTGAAGCTCAAAAAAGGCATGTAAAGGCAGTATAAAATAATCCATGAGTGGATTTATCCATGTCTTCAGAAGTGATATGATAGGTGTGGATGAGAAACAGATCATTATTTAAGTCCTTTTTTACTCTAAATCTCCACTTTCACATATCACCTACTGGCAGGGAGGAGATTTGTAGTAAAAAAAAAAGGTCTTAAATTTTGATCTGTTTCTCACTCACACCTATCATATCACTTCTGAGGACATTGATTAAAGCACTGGAGTTTTATGGATTACTTTTATGCTGCCTTTATATTCTTTTGTAGCTTCAAAGTTCTGGCAACAAATCACTTGCATTGTATGGACCTACAGATTCAAAATATGGAAATACAAATTACAGATATAGAAGTTCTAGTGGAAAAAGATACATTTAAAAATGAATCACATCAAGTCTATTATAATTTTGTAATAGTAATTGTGTCATTTCACAGGGTCTGCACTGTAATTTTGCATGTCTAATGTTCAGCTATTTGGTGAAAAAGCCTTCTTCTGACAGAGTGAAGGACATCATTACAAAAGCTGTGAGCATTGAACAGGTAAATACACCACTGTATCCCAGTAGTGCAGAATGCATTATTTCAGTCATGAATGTGATTGCATCTGTATTTGCTTGTTTTGTTGGAAGGAGTTTCTCACAGAAGCCTTACCAGTCAACTTGATTGGGATGAACTGCACTCTCATGAAGCAATACATTGAGTTTGTGGCTGACAGGTTGCTAACAGATTTGGGTTTGCCAAAGGTTAGTGCTAGTATTGTAGTATTTGTTTTTAATCTTCAAAATCATGTTAAATATTTAATGATTTCTTTTATATTAAAATTGCAAATTTTCCTCATTTCCATCTCCAAAGGTTTACCAATCAGAAAACCCCTTCGACTTCATGGAGTCAATTTCATTGGAGGGGAAAACAAACTTCTTTGAGAAGCAAGTGGGCGAATACCAGCGACTTGGAGTGATGTCAAACAGGATGGACTGTGAATTCACTCTTGATGCAGATTTCTAACTCTGAACTAGAATAGAGTATTCATGTATTTGGCAGCTACAGAATAATGTTAGTCAGTTTATAGTGTTAAGAAATTATCACTCAGGAACTGAAAATATTTTTTTTACATTTGTTTTTGTTTCTTTTTTGTTTCACATAATACTTTTAGTACATTGATTTGATGATTCTATTACCAAGCAAATGTGTTGCCTGGGAAAACAACTTTACCCTTCTGTCTTAAAGGGATAGTTCACCCAAAAAGGATAATTCTGTCATTATTTATTTACCCTCATGCCGTTTCAACTCAAATTACTTTCTTCGCTGGAACACAAACAAATATATTTTGAAGGATGTATATAATATGAAGTCAAAAGGGTCCAAAATGTTAAATCCCCAAAAGGACATAAAGGCATCTTAAAAGTAATCCATACAACTCTAATTTAATCCATGTGTTCTGAAGTGATATGACTGCTTTGGTTGAGAAACAAACCATAAATATAAAATATATGTATATAAGTTCTGCCAACATAATCTGTGGACTCTTATGTCTCTTAAGGGATAATAATAAAATAAAAAAAGTAGACTGAGTCATTTTTGTGTTCAAGCTAGCATAATATAATAATGTTTTAAACACTTAACTTGAACTCAACCCAAAAGTAAATGTTCAGCTTGATGCACTGAACTGAAACCATTATAGAGTCATTTCAGTGAGTTGGCATTGTCTGGGTCTAAAAACCTAGTGAGTTGACTACCTAGACAGCGCTTTTGAACATAACAATACCTCAAAAAGAATATATGAAACTCAATACTGCTGTCTTATATGATATCTAACTAGTCGGCTAACTAGATTTTGAGACGCGCCCTTGTAAGAAGGCGAGAAATATCAAAGCCGCTCCCTCCCTGTTCCGTCTGCAGCTCCCCATCCGTCTCTCCGTGTGGTTCGTGTCCGCCTGCTAAAAAGAGATTCCCTACTTTAATTGGTAAGTTTAGAAACGCCCATCCCGGTTTGAAAACGCCCAGAGATGTAAAAACACCATTACTGTTCTGCAGAGACCTATACTTCGCTGAAAATGGACCAGGACTGGCGAATTTTAGCCACCCAACGAGCGGAATACGTGTCCGACCGTCTCCGTGGGCTGATGTCCTCTGGCCTGGACTTCCTCCGGGCCGAGCTGGGGGTAGATCTGGGCATCCGGCCGAAGGAGTTCCCGTCGTGGGTGATTCTGAGCGCGGCGCTGAGCGTTGTGACAGTGCTGGTTATGGTCGCGGCCTGTGGTCGGAGGACGCGCCGAGCGGCCCCCATCGCTGCTACCTTGAGTCCCAGCACCACAACCGAGACCCAGATCAAATCCTCCGTGCCACCCAAGACTGTGAAGAGCGAACCGAGGAAGAAGAACAAAAAGAAAGCCGCTGACAAGGTAAGCGGCCTATCAATCTGATCGACTAATGAGCTGTCTACCTAGTCCGCTTAGTGGACATCATTTAGAGGCATTATCTAACGCTCGAAACGCGCATGAGCATGTACAATGCTGTTGGTTTAGGCAGCACAGCAGGTTTGCAATCACTGCCAGTGTCTTCCTGTAAATCATAGCAGACTGGCTTGAGTTTGACAGACTAAACGGAGACTAGCACGAGGAACCGGTGAAGTGCCCAAAAACAAAACCATTATTATCATCTATCAGTTCAAAAAGACTTCTGGAGTTCTTGTAAATCCTCAAAATATGTAGCCTACAAAGAACAAATGCTAGATCATTTATATACATTTTCATTACACCCTGCTTACTAATTATTACTTTTATAATTTTTATTTTTGTTGTATGTGTCTCTGTTGGTAGCACACGTGTTTATTTTGTAATAAATTGTTATAATTGTGTTTTTGGAGTAAATAAAAGTAGCTAGCTGACTGCTAAGCTGTCAAAGCTGCTCAGATGGAAAGTGTTGGCTAAGCTTTACTCGCAATTAAAATTGGGTAGTTCTACATTGTTTCTTGTTCTCACTTGCTTTAAGTTTAAATGATTAAATCAGACTTTGTAGCTTTAGTTTGAGTACTATGATAAGACAGACATGATTGGTGCAATAGAGAGCCACGTATGAACCTAGCAGACCGGCTAACTCAACATGCTCTCGCAAGTTTCATTTCACTAAACCCCAATTTTTACTCCGATTTTGTAAAATCTGAAGTAATAACAATTTTCATGGCCTAAGGGAAGTTTGCAAGCATGAGACATGGTCAGTTGTTACGAGGAAGGAAATGTGTAGTTTGAAATGGTTGATTTGTAATTGTCATGTGCTCGCAGCAAAAGGCCCAGGCGAATGGACAGACAGTGGCCGAGGAGGAAACCAAAGTCCCTGAGGAGAAGAAGAAAACACCACCTGCACCGACACCAGTACAGCCACCACCTGCTGATATGAAGGTTTATGCTCCAAGTAGTCATAAGTGTTCTTGGAAGTGTATTTGTCATAATAGTTTTAAGGGTTGATTGGGGGAAGTTTAAGAATACTCTGTTCTCAGTGCACCTTTGTAAAAAGTCATGATGGTAATCATAATATCTGCAGCCAAAAATAATAGTTATTGCAGTTTTTACTTCTATAAAGCCATATTTAACATGGGATGTCCATCGAACAGTGTAAGAGTCTTTACAATATTTAATTTCCTTTTTTTTTTTTGTGATAGGTGGTGGCTGATACCAAGTTGATGGCTAGGTGGACAATAACTTTTGTTCTTCATCAAGAGTTTAGGTTAAATTGATACATTGTAGATTATATAGCCTTTCTGCTCACCATTCTTAATCACTCTTTTGACTTTACAATAAAGTTACACGTGTTCACATTAGTTATCGACATTAGTTAACATGAAATACAAATTAACAATACTTTTAAAGCATTTATTTATCTTAGATAATGTTAATTTTAACATACAGTAACACATTTCTTTTTCAATCAAAAGTTGTAAATGTTAACATTAGTTAATGCACTATGAACTAACAATGAACAATTGTATTTTTATTAACTAGGATTTATCTGCAGGCCCATGAGGATTTATAATAGATTTTTTACTAAATATGAATAACTGCAGTCTTGACCAACACAAAATAGGTATCGTTTTAAAGCTCAGAAGCTGTACTTTATAATGCATGTAGACATTATGACCAAAACTGAACAAGTGCAAATCAGAAATTGTCCATTTTGGTAATTTTTATAATATATATATATAAAATAATAATAATGTCAGCACTTTACATATTATTGTAATCAGTAAAATCATCAAATCGCCATGTGTCATGTGTTGTTGGAAAGCTCTCAAAGAGTAGAATACAACCAGCCTATTTGTTTTACTGCACAGAAATATAGCAAGTAATAGCTAAATGAATGTCTTTGACATTTATGTTTCATGTAAACCGGTGTTGCTCATATGCGGCGTTTTCGCTTATAACTTCACGAAAAATAAACTGAACATAAATTATCGCATACCATTACTTGAGGCGATTATTTCACACACACATCTCATTTCTAAAATCATGGTTGCATCCTATGAAAATCTTTAGTCTTTGTTGTATTTGCATGTGCAATTCGTTTTTATGTGCAATCATTATGTAATATTTGTTTGGAGAGGCTTTTGGACACTAGGATAAATTATTTTGGATTGCTTTGTTGAATTAACACAACATTTTACACAGTTACAGGTGACATGATTGGGAACAAAATAAAAGTCTGAGCCACCTTATTTACACCAGAGATATATAATGTTTTATGTGTTATTGTAAAAGGTTTCAAGTTTTTATTAAAAAAAATGTTTTTATTTCTTAATCTGGATTTTACCATGAAAATAGCCATAGAAGCTTGCATGGCGTTAAAAAAAATAAAACATGCAAATTATTCCGTTATTTAGTTTTAGATTCTGGAAATTGGATACTGTACTTTGGGAATGAAAAGTACTTACAACTTTGTCTTACTACAAGTCTTACTAATTGTAAATAACAATTATAAGATGAATTGTGTGACTGAATTGTTTTGCCTAATGGTGCTATAAAGGTCTCCCTGGTAGTTTTGTATCAGTGATTGAGAGAGTTCAGGTGTCAGTATCTGATAATGCAGACTGTAGGGTACATCCAAAATGGAAATATGTACTTTGACCCAATAAGTTTACTTTAAGATATGTAATATCTTTTGTAACAGAACTTCTGCTAATTTATCACTGTAGTAAGTGTGAGTGGAAGAAAGACTCAAGAAGTTGTAAATGAGTGTTTTTGGCTCCTATGTAGGCCAAGAAAAACAAGAAAAAACCTAAACAAGAGGTAAAGTCAACCCAAGCTGTTTCCTCCACCGATGGCAAGGAACCTGATGAAGGTATGAAACAGTGCTGACATTTTCAATGTTTCCTTTATGCTACACACAAACCTCAACGCAAAGAATTTTGATCAAAATCATTGAATTAATTTCATGGCTAGTCTTGTTCAGATAATAAAATGGCATGGTGAATTTTTTTAGTGTGTACACTTCCTAGTAAGCATCATTATCAGATAATTCAATCTGTTTGTCTGTCAAACACAAAAAATATTTAAATGAGATGTTTAGAGAGGAAGAAAAAAAAACGCTTTCTTGCTATGACTGTTTTTACCAGGTGCTTGGGAAACCAAGGTCAGCAATCGAGAAAAACGTCAGCAGCGCAAAAAGGAGCAAGGTCCTGGAGACAGCTCTGGGAGCCCTGAAGCTGGTGATCGTGCCAGTCAGAAGGTGGAGCAACCAGTGGTTGCAGCAGCAACAGGCACCAAGAAGAACAAAGGTAGAGTCTTCATTAATTTTCTTTTTTGTGTCCTTTTGTGAGTTTTCTCTGAACGCTGTTCTGCAATGGAACTACGTTGATAGTTTTTAAGAAAATTTCAATAAACATGAGGTAGTTTGAGCCATCTGACCTCTCTTCAACTTTTTGTAGAATCGTCACGTGCCAAGGCCAGAAAAGCTGATGCCATCATACCCCCAGGTATGGGATTAAAAGGCATAAGGGATCTCCTGAAAATGAAAATTTTGTCATTATTTACTCACCTTCATGTTGTTCCAATCCTGTATGACTTTCTTTCTTCCATGGATTTTCTTCTTCAGTCACCATTTACTTTCATTGTATTTTTTCCATACAATTCAAATTAAACGTGACTGAGGCTGTCAGACCCTAACATTGTGCCTAACATTTACTTTTGTGTTCCACAGAAGAGCACATGTTTTTTGGTACAAAATGAGGGTTAGTAAATGATACAGCACTTTTTTAAGGGTTAAAGGAACTGTCCTTTAACCCTTAAATGCAATTTCACTAAACACTTACATATTTGGGTCTTTAGAGACCCGGCTCGTATATCTATCAAAAACAGATCTACAAAAAATCAAGACGATTTGAAAATAAAAAAAGTAAATATATTTTGATGTTTTATTTTTCATATATAAAAGAGAAAATGAGGACAAATCAGGACAAATCTAGAACAGGATTCATTACTTTCACTCTGAGACACCACTGGCTGTAAAAACATATTGAGCTATACACAAAATACATAAAAGATACACAAGTATTTTGTCAGGCACTGATGGTGTCTAAATAGACACACAAATTACATAGTCAATTGTATACTCAAATGACAATTGTCATATCATACTTTTCATGTGTTGTACTTGCTATAGTTTACTTCCATGTTGTTTCTTCATCAAATAGCAATGTCAATTGTAATCAAGTCAATCACCGATACAGCAGTGCCACCATCAGTAAGAAATAACAAGTATAATATGCATGTGTACGCACCTATGGAGTAATGATATTTCAATGTTGTTGCACAGAAAATCAATGTGATATGGTATTTATTTGTGTTATATAGTACTCATTTCACTTATAATAAACAAAGAAATAGATATCCTGTGATAATGAACTTGTATAGGTAAAATGAAATAATTATTTTAATAAAAAAGTGCAAAAAAGCAAACAAAAAAAACCCTGACACTTACATTCCTCTGTTCTCTAATGACTTTATATGGTTTTGGTGCTTATTAAAAACCTATAGTGTGTTACACTATTTATACGAGATAGATTGAGGAATGCTATAGAGGTGTGGGCTTAACTCCAAAAAAATGGATGAGGCACAGGGCTTGAAATCCGGTCCCGGGTCTCTAATGACCTGAGGTATGCGTTTAAGGGTTAAATATGTTAAAATGGATCTAACAAGGCTGAGAGTATTACACCCTATTAGTTGCTGAAAGAATGATCAAAATTGACCAAAATATGTCAGAAATGAACATACAAGAGTTAGTGGAAACCAGCAGAGCTTTATGTAGACACATTATGTACAGGCCTACATGTATACCTTAACGCATGAGTTTGAACATAACATGCATATTTCACTTTTTCTGTAGTGACATCAAACTTGAATGATGCAAACTCTGTAAATGGTGACGGGTGGACAGAAGTGCCAGTGAAGGCCCAAACACAAATGAATACTTTAAACAAGGAGAAGTGGTCTGTTGGCAGAAAGACCCCTGGGAACCGTGATAACTCCTCCCAGAAACAAGAATCAGAGGGTAATAGACTTGATTTGCTCATGACCCTGCCTTAACATGTTTGTAGTAGTTGCTGTGGATTGTTTGAGCTATTAGACTATTTTGACAGTTTGTATTTTGATACTACATGTTAGGAGTGCACGATTATAGCAAAAATCATAATTGTCGATTATTGCCCTTGATATTGTAATCTCGATTATTAATGTAGATTAAAATATTAAGTTACCATGACGTCACAAAGTAAGCAACTGTGTGATTCTTCAGAGGAGCAGATTTCAATGGTGGATATGAGCTGCGCTCCAGTTTCTTTTAACCATTTTATTATATTGTATTTTATTTTAGATTGTAATAATGTTTGTTAAGGTAAGGCAAATAAAATGTATTTTAAATGGATACCTATGGTATAGAATACATTTAAATTATTGCTAAATCACTGCTTAAATTATTAGTCCACATACAGTAAATAATATGGCATATATTTTTAACTTATTAACAGCTGATTTAAATTGACCAAGTTACTGCGTTCAGTAAGCCCTTTGGTGGCTAGAAAGGGGACCATTCATCCTGTTAGATCTTCAATGGTGATCTTGTTCATGTTAGATCATCGTTAGATCATTTATGGCCTCAGTGGAAATTAAAAATAGTCATTTGCGATCAGAGTTTCTGCGATTCGTGAAAATGTTAAATCTACCAGCTGCGTGGCAAATGAGTCTCATAAGAGCAGAAGCAATAACAATGACTGTGATTCCTGAAATATGGCTAAACCTCTAAAAAACACTTGGAACAGTTTTTGTACAAATAAAATTCACATTGGCCTAACTACTAACATTGCAAAACAAAACTGTAATTACATTTTTAATAAATTGTACAAAGAAATCGAGCAACGCGACAAACTCTCCCATTACAATGACTGCGGTCACTCACTGCTTGTTTACACTGTTTGAGACCTACATTTCGACGTGAGTCCAGTGACACTCCACACCATGTTCTGCACTCTCTCGAATGATCTCATTAAAAACAAAGCTGTCTAATCAGCATAGTCAATCAATCATTTATGTGCCTTGTAGAATGGGATCGCTTTAGTATTCTTTTCGCTCTTGTTCTAAAGCTTATTTTTAAGTGTCAGGTAATGTTTCTTCATTATTAATTTTTCGTGTGGCACACGAACGGAGCTAGAACGTAAAGCAATCATCTGGGCATTCAGACGGGTTAGGATCAGTATGTCTTTACTGACAGGACAGAGGACTAATCTAAGTGGCTCTGATTGGCCATTGCCATTTAATTGCTCAACAGACATGTTTGTGATTTGGTTAGAATACTCAATCGCTGCAAAAAATGCTGTAAATAAACCATTGATGCAACAGGAGCAGACTTTAATTAAACGCTGTAATCGTCAATTTTCACGATTACATAATCGCAGCAGCCGCAATCGTAATTGCGATTAGTTTCCGATTAATTGTGTGGCCCTACTACATGTATTACTCTGACTGCTGTCCCAATGAAATTCAAAGTAACTTTTTTAGATCCACGAATTATACGTTAGTGTTAGGGTTTAAGACTATTGCATAGAAAGATGTTACAGCATGATTATTGCAATGCTTTACATGATACAAATGATCAGTTGCCCGAAATTTGTGTGCTCAGCAGAACTAATATTTGTTTTTCTTTCGTCCATGGAATGATTTCTCAGGAAATGTAAAAAGCAAAGCAAACTTGCAATTGACATGGATAAACAAGTTATCTTATTTTTTGACAGGGCCATGGACTGGTTTGGATGGTAGAATTAAAGCAGAACTGAACCCAGTAAATTTTACAATGCTTGGCTTGAACACACCAGGTACTTTTAACTTTTTATTCTCACTATAAACCATTTCTTGTAAAGAGCACACAATGCAGACTGTTTGAATTTGCATACATGAATATAGTATTTATATAATAGTATTTAGTATTTATATAATAGTATTTTGTATTTGTAGCATGTATGTATATTGTCCAACACAAAAGTCCTTTTTAATGCTACAAAAATAAATTATCTTTTCATATGTAAATGTCATAGGTGGAAAGACTGGGACTCAACCTAAAATTGAAATGGGTCAATGGGAAAATGTCACTGCTGTTGACAATGAGTGGTCCAGTTTCAGTAAGATCCAAACTTTTAGATGTTTTATACAAGGCCCAAAATTTCAAGAACATTATGAATGCTATTAACTAATGCTATGGTCTGGCTGCTGTGGACACAGGTTCAGACTGGGACGCTCCAACTGAGATATGGGGAAATTATGAGGAACCCAAAGTAGAAGCTCCTGCACTGAAAGAGACTCCAATCTCTAAGCCACTTGGGGTATGGAAAAACATATATCCCAAAATATATTTTTGATTGTGTTAACAGCCTTAATAAACAAGACTATAAGATGATTTAACTATGAAGTATTTGTGTTGATTCCAGGAGTCAAACGATGACAAGGACAAGGCAGATCCTGCTGGAAGTGCTAAATCCAAAAGAAGAAAGAAAAAGAAGAGACCAGAGGAAGAAAGTTCAGCCAATGAGGTAACAATTGTGTTGATCAACAAAATCAATATCTATCGTATCAATACTTTGACCTAAAGGTTAAAGGGGTCATATAATGCTATTTTTGTACAAGTTAATATGAATCTTTAGGGTCTAAATGAAAACTTTGTAATATACTTTTATTAAAAATTCTCATTAGTATTTTAAGAAAACACAATTTTTACCTGCTCAAAAACAGCTCTGTTTTCAGCACGCCGTTTCAGAGCATATGACTTTAAATGATAATGAGCTTTGGTCACCCCGCCCCTCCGTTCTGGAGTTATTCTCCGTATAACTGTTTTTTTGACATTACTTCTTAATCAGTAACATACAAGTAAACCAGGTGTAACTTAGTGTTACCATGTTAACTGTAACACCTGCGTACACAGTTTTTAATAACACAATAACCATAACGCGTTGTTCATTATAAACGTGGGATTATGAATTATATTGAGAACGTTGTAACGTTATGGAAAACATGCCGTAATGTACCCTGAGTGTAAACATTAGCCACATTCATTGTGAAGCGTGCAAGCGATTTGCAAAGATTAATATAAAGGTTAATAAAATGTTACACTTACTTCTTCTGGAGGTGCAGAGGGAATATAAATAGTTGGTACCGAATCTTTTTTCAGCAGCAGCTTCTTAGCAAAACCAGCTTTATACTGACCCTCGTTTATAAAGCAGTCTGGTGAAAAATGATTCGCGCAAACATGAACGCATTGACGTTGCTCGTGGGGAATATTCCCATCGTAAACAAAACTCAACCACTGCGTCTTCAGCGGTTCAGATTTAGGAACATCAAAATGACTGCTGTGTTCGTTATTACACCGAAGAACAGAACACCACAATCGCTTAGGCGCCATTCTGCTCCAGTGTATCAACAATGATGACGGACTATGATACAATCCTGGGAGGGGCGTCCGACCGTGTGACGTCACACGGTCGAACGGCTCGATTTGAGGCAGGGGAAAATATATAAGGAGATTAAAACAAAAACACTGGATGGATTTTTATCATAATAGGATGGTTGTGTACAGGCACAGCCAACACACATTTCAGTACAATCAACTTGAAAAAGTGCATGTACCATTATATGACCCCTTTAAGTATGCAATTTTGACGTTAACCTTTTTAGCTCTGAAAGTGTTTTTAAAGATTTCCTGTTTCAGTGGCATACTCAAAATTAAAGACTTATAACTCTACAAAAACAACAACAAATGCAAGGCGTGTCAAGTGTTTGGTATCATTTTAAAGAAAACTTTACAAAAAATGTAATGATATAGATTATATAAATCTATTTTAGATATAAATTCTGAGACTCTCCACTTCAACTTTTCACACAACTTTTTAAGAGCTTTCTTATTTTTCTGATTGAACATTTTATATCTCCGAGTAAATAATGTAGCTCCGAAAAACTGCTTTTGTTTTGTTCCCAATCGTGTCACCTGTAACTGATTCATATTTGTGTTGATACGACAAAATATTCAAAAGTTATAGCATTACAAAAATAAAATATCCTAGTGGCCAACACCATAAACTATAGCTTTGTATGTTTGAGCATCCTGTCCCACCCAAACCAGCTATTTTTGCATAACAGTAACGGTGTGAATTTGGTGTGAACTATCAATTTGTTCCAAATTCTCCAACCGAGATGTGACAAAAACAGGAAAAATCTGTTTGAAAAGAGTATTTTTGCAGTTCCTTTTGGTGACACTAGTGGCACTGAAATTATACACTTGTATCAGCAGTGCTTGAATTATGAATGCCATTATGGTTGTGTGTTGTTGATCCAGGTGACCCAAGAGAGTTCTGCTCCTGTGGAGAAGATTGTGACTGTCAAGTCCAATATTATTTGTGTGCCAAAGGAGGAGGTATCCAAGCTGAATGTCCCTCCACTGTCTTCGCAAAGTGAGTAAATAAGAAATGTTATGGCTTTTTTTGGTTTATATTTTATGAATGAAAAGTGTATACAAAAAAAAAAAAAGATATATGATCGTAGAAACTAATCTGTTGTTTGAAAAATAATCAAACTGAAAGGAATCCTTTATTTTTGCTGCCACAGAGAAATCTGATCAGAATTGGGAACCACCGAAGCTAGTTCAGAAGAAAAAGGCCCGGAGGGAAACATGAACCCAGAATATCGTCCAGGATAGCTTATGCAAATAGATTGTTTATGCAATAATTACACAGTACATAATTTTATACTGAATACATTTACTGTGCTTTTTAAAAAAAAAATCCAAAATGGCAACAAAACTGAGTTGAAAGAGTTAAGGTGAAACAGTCCATGGACTGGAACACTAATTATGTGCACTATAATGGTTCACTGAGGTTTGTTAAGGAGTACTTATCCTTGATATCAAACACACTTTCAGTGGAGCAAAACATTCATGATCGTTATTTTACAATGGATACTAAAGTCATTTTGAAAGGTTTAAAATCCTGAAGTTGAACAGTTTAATTTTATTTGGGAAGTTTTGAGGACATTTGCATCAATTACTGTTCCTGCGATGCTTTTCATCCGTCCTGAGTGTGTGTGTGTATATATATATATATATATCTTACCCACATAATTGGGTACCTGGATTTTGGAGATGTTTGGAGTAATAACTCTTCCTACTTTTTTTTTTATAAATCAACTCTTACTTGACTATAATGCTTAATATCTTGCAACCTAAAATAGAAAAAGCCACGCCATATGTATAGAACCATAAGGGCTTTTTTTTTCTATGGAAAAATATTTTTTAATTGCACTGTGCTGAAGGTTGTAAAAATCCCATTTGTATTTAATTTAGTTTTTTTCTTGCACAATGTGAACATTTAAATCTTAATTGTTTTTGTTTTGACATAGTAAATTTGTAGGATTTTGATTAGGAAAAATCAGAAATGATTAGAGCAGCTTTAATTCCATGACACTAAAACGGATATCAGTATCAGGAATCTGTTGCCTTAATCAAAGTGTATGCTCTTTGTTCTATTTCTCATTTCAAAGTAATTTTAACAGGAGTCGTGGCGTTCGTGTTCATTTCAAATTGTATTGATGGCAGTGCACTTGCATGAACTTAACCATTTATAGTGATGAAAAATGTCCCGATTCTCTGTCCACTCCTTCAAGTACCACTCACTGTAAAAAGGCTTTGATGAATGAGAATGGATGTGGGGGGGATTTTAAATGCATATTCTTATTTTGATTGACATAGTGGTATTTTGCCCATGGTCATTTTGTACATTTTGGTAGATCATGTGTTTCCGAGGCACTCTGGTCTTGCCTGCCTTAGTTTGTCATTCTAGAGGTTACTCATACAATGTATTTCTACCAGTTTATGGATTAAAGAATGATCATGTTTACTTAAGTCAATGCAATATTTCTATGTTGATTTGTTAAATAAAAAAAATTTGATACTTGGAAGTCTTGTAATTTTGTTTTCCTCACAGCAGTGTATTCTAGCTAAAGGTGGATACTTGTATTACTGTATTGATTGGATTTGTCTTCCTAATCTGATAATATTAAAACCGCATGCACCAGAAAAAGATACAAATCCCTGTTAGCAGCCAGTAAATGGATTCATAGGTTTTTACTAGAGTTTGCAGTATCCAGACCATTGGAGTGTTGTCTTGTACCAGGTGTGCAGACTCTAACTTACCTTTCCTGCCTTTTTTTTTTTTTCTTTTCTATTTTTTGTTGCAAAAATCCTCTTTGGTAGCCTTGCTACTGTTTTTGAAGGGAGAAACCTAAAAAAGAAAGAAACATGTAACATTGTGCTGCAAGGCTTCTAGATTCAGTACAATTGTTTACTGTTGGCTGTAGGCCTTCTAAAGCAGAGATCATACGTTAACTTGATTAGAAATTAACAATATGGCTTTATCTTGTAGGGGACTCTAAAGCTTCATAAATAAATGATATAAAATGTATGTATATATACAGTGGCAAGACAAAATATGTGAATCCTTTGGACTTGCTGGTTTTCTGCATTAATTGGTCATAAAATGTGATTCATCTGCATCAGTCACAAGTGTAGACCAATCACAATGTGTTAAAGCTAACAACACAAACAATTATAATCTTTCATTTCTTTACTGACCACATCCCTTTAAATATTCACAGTGCTGTGGAAAAAGTAAGTATATCCCAAGGCTAAAAATATCAACAAAAGCTAATTAGAGTCAGGAGTTGGCAAACCCTCCATCTAATTAATTAAATGAGTTTAGAGGTGTGGGTTAGAGCTACTTTGACTTATAAAACGCACGCATACATTTTGAGTTTGTTATTCATAAGAAGCATCTGCTGACGTGGACCTTGACTAGCAAAAAAGAGATCTAAGAAGATTATAATCAAAAATAGTTTGACAAAAATAGTAAAAGACAACACTGACACTCCACAATGCTACTGAATGGATTGATGAAACTAAGGTTGAATTGTTTGGGAAGAACTCTCAGCACTACATATGGCTTAAAAGTGTCACCGCATACCAACATAAAAACATCATTCCAACGTTAAAGTACAGTGGAGGGAGCATCATACTTTGGGGCCTGGACCTCTTACCATCATCAAGGGAAAAATGAATTCCCATGTTTATCAAGACATCCTACAGCATAATATCAGGGTTGAAGTTCAGTAGAATTTGGGTGATGCACAAGGACAATGAACATTACATTAAACGTTCATCCATTAACATTCACCCTAAACATGAAAGTAAATCCACTACAGAATGGCTTCAAAAAAATAAAATACACCCAGTCAGAGCTAGACCTTCACCCAATGGAGATGCTGTGGAATGACCTCAAGAGAGCCGTTCACACTCTGGTCAACACATCCTAAGAATATGGCTGAGCTGATCAATGGCAGAGCATTATCAGGGTTCCCATACTTCTGACTAATGAATTTCCAAGATATTACATACTGGAATTTTATAATCATTTTAATTGAGACGGATTGGCTAATGAATCATTCAGATCAATTTGTGAAAAGTTTAGACCAATTTATTGAAAATAACTATTCAGGTGATGCAATATTTCAGAGCAGAGCAAAACTAGAAAAAAAATGTATTCACAAGAAAAGTCTATTATTTTTAAGATATTTTTCTAGGCCTGGAAAACACAAATATAAAATGTTTCAGTTGCAATATCTACAGGTGCAATAGAAAGGATCAGCCATATTAACCTTTGCATGGCAAAATTTGCATTGGGCATTTCTTCGCAACCAAAAGTTCATCAAGTAAAGTCCAGTGGCCATGGAATTTCGCTGTGGAAAGGTAAATGTAACAAGCCGTAAAACAGGTGCCTACAGACAGCAAGTCAGTAGCCTACACAAAATGGCTAAGTTTGTATAAAAAAAATTATTTGACACTATTTACTCAAAATTTACTTCAAATATTTCAAAGACAGAAAATGTGCATTGTTCATCAACAAGGCTGACAGTAGACAATGGTGGAATAGCAACTTCTATAAACCGTGCAAGGGGACACAGTTATTGGTTTATATCAGTAATCTAAAACTGGTATTGTTTTTAACTCAAATATTGGCTAATTAATGGATTTGGTTAATATATTGATTTCTATTTCTCATGTAGGCCTTCACATGAAAGCTCTGCATTCCACTTAAAGGTAGTATTTCATCCTCTGAAACTCGCAAAGAAGAAGGGCCAGATGGACACAACTTGGATTAAATTGGAGCCTACAATTGCAGTTTGAGAGCATTTCACTTCTTGTATAACCACCATGTTGTTTTTCTGCTGATGTTTAAACTTACTTACATTGGCTAAGAGCTTTAAATCCCCTGATATAGTGATGAAGCTGCCGCCCACTTAGGCTTAGCGAGCTCATCGGTATTGGCCATCTGCTCACCTCTTCTGTCACGCAGTGCTTGCCCTTTCCTAATCAACAGATCCCTTCATATCATTTTAATGGAGATTATATGAACACTTTTGTAAGCAGGAGGAATAAGTGTACATCTAAATGCTAATGTTTTCATATACATATAAACTGTCACTTCAGGGATATCGTTGTCAATATACATGCTTTAAATGTAGGTGTAAGATATAAACGAATAGTAAGCAAGAAATCAGCTGTAAGGAAGCATTTCATACTCCTCAAACATACAACAAGCAAACACACATTTTAATTTCCCGGCTTTAACAGTGACTTCTTCTGGAACAGCGCCACTGGGCCGCTGACGTCACTCGAAATCTCCCCTCCGGTCACGTGGCGTGGAGATGAGCTGGATTAATGCAGCGGCGAACAACCGGGACTGTAACGGAAAACGGAAACAACTTCGGATTTAACGGCTATCGAATGGTGCGACGGTGAGCGACTGCTCTCGAAAGCCACCTAGTTAAAAAAAAAAACATAGTATCGAGCCGAAAGATCGTACAGGCAATAGTTGTGCAGTTTTCTGGACGTAAAGATGATTTCGCCGTGGGACAGATGGTACACGACCAGCTGCTGCCTGTGCTGTCATGTACGGACGGGCACCATTATCCTGGGCATCTGGTATATGGTAAGACAAGCAACATTTATATCTAATTTTCATAACAGGGAGCACTTTTATAACCAATAAGCATTTTACATTTGATAAATTAAGAAATTAGAATTGTTATTTAATGCCTTTTCTAATTCAGAGGAATAAATAAATTGGGCTTTATCTATTAACATCTATTGTGTCACCTATCTGAACAGCACATTGGGCATACTAGATATACCCTATGATGTCCAAAAATGTTTTCTTGTGGCAACACAATATGCTGTCCAAACCAATGCATTCAGACGTAAACTGAATTAAAGACCCAAATCTATGAAGCATTAAAGGAATATTCCGGGTTTGATAAAAGTTAAACTCAATTGAGAGCATTTGTGGCATAATATTGATTAACACAAAAACATATTTCAACTCGACTGTTCTGTTCTTGCAAAAATCAAGGTTACAGTGAGGCACGTACAATGAAAGTGAATGGGGCCCATTTTTGGAGGATTTAAAATGGCAGAAATGTGAACCTTATAATTTTATAAAATTTTACAAAAGCACTTAAATTAATTCTTCATTTAAAACTCATGTATTATTTGAGCTGTATAGTTTTTTAAATCGTCAATTTTACAGTTATTTTAAGGGTTGTTGACATTACATTGTCATGGCAACAAAGTTGTAAAATTGTCTATAATTTTACACAGAAAAGGTTAGTAAGTGATTTTATCATAACACTAAAATTATGTTTAATATTTAGATCTTGTAGCTATACATTTGAGTATAACAGTGAGTATTTTAATGTTTACACGTTGGCCCCATTCACTTCCATTGTAACTGCCTCAATGTAACTTTGATTTTTGCTTTCTTTGTGATAAGAGCCACAAGAGCCATAAATGCTGCTGATTGAGCTTAACTTTTACTGAACCCAGAATATTCCTTTAAATTATGCTGTGATTTAATCACTCTGATTAAGTAATAAAATATTGGCCATGGTATATTGTGAATATGGTCACGGCTGAAGGGGTTGTAGGCTTAACGTCATGACAACACTCTTCAGCAGTGACTATATTCACAATATGGCACAGCTTTGAGTGCTTTAATGCTGTGATAAAACGGTCACCACACAATTAAAATATTAAAGAAACAAATGTTCATTAAAATGTTATATTTTTAATTAAAATCATTAAATGCCATCCTTCTGCTAGAATAAATAGTCCCTAGTCCCAGAGCTGTGCTTTATCATGAATAAAACACGGCTGTTGACCAATCAGCATCCAGGACCGGAACTATCCGTTTTATATGATTTGGGAAACAACAGTGTCATACTTCCTTCTGGTCTTAATCTTAAAGTTCAAGCATGTTTTAGAAACTAGAGCTCTTTAACATAGTATAAATAGAAATAAAATCCTTGACGTCTTGCTTGAGACCGTTACTAAAGAATCGTGAGATTAGACCTGAATACAAATGACCAGGAATACAAATTAATACATGATCAGGAATATTCTGGTCACCTCCAGTACCTTTTTTTTTGCACTGCAAGGAGAGATAGAATTCATTAACCTGAAATCTACACTGAGACCTTTATTGACACAGATAGACAAATGCAGTCAAAAGATTTGATTTAATATTATATATAAATATCCTTTATGTGGAGATAATAGCATTAAATGGTTGCTGTGTTTAGGGCTGATGTAGTTTGGTCTGCAAACTAATGAAGCTGTTCAACAGCTGTCCAATGACAAATGAAGCTGTCCAACATTTCAGCAGTTCAGTACGTAGAACATTATGACAGTTCCTTTTTTCCAATTTAAATACTTAATGCCTATACTTTTATATTCAAGATATTTTTTATAATATATAAATTAATGTATTGATTAATAAGGCAAACCTCTAAACCTTTTTCATTTGGAAAAACCTGGAAATATCAGGTAATCTTGATATTGGGATTTTCAAGCCTGGTTATTGAAAATTTGTAACATCTTAAAAAGTCATAAAATAAAAATAATATACATTTCTACCATGAATATAAGCTCAATTTGTTTATGTTTCATTGGCCAAAAATTGCTCTTTGTGAGTGTAACCTCTATAAAATGAGATCATACAATAATCACAAATGAGTCTTGGAAGTTAATTAGCCTAAAAGTGTAGGAATACAAAATTCCTATTTTACTAATGGTCCTGGTTTTCCTTGGTCTTAGAAATTAATTATCCAAACATGTCACATGATATCTCTTTCTTGCAGCTCATCAATGCAGTGGTTTTGTTAATCCTGTTGTCGGCCCTCAATGACCCAGTCCAGTACCACTACCACCTTACCAGTTCAGAACTCGGCACAGATTTAGACGTCATGGATGATGCAAGTACGTTTGAGTAATTTAATATCCCTTCGCAACCTGGCATCATCAACTTTTTAAGTTCAGCCAGAACTCAAGCTTCACAGACTGGTATACTATTTCCTGGTGGTATCAGCATATCTGTGAGTGCTGCTACAGATTCTGGCTCTGTTGACATTGATTAAAATGGACTGTCCTCATCAGCAGGATTAAAGTTATGATTCCTTGCTATTGGCCTGTGCTGCTTTGCGTTTGGGCTTGGTTAAATGAAGCCTGTTATATGTAAAAGTCGCTCAAGTAGACAGAGTGTGGAGTGCAGTTTAACATATGGAGGGGATTAAGTGTACGGAGTGATTTCAAAGGCCACTATCAATGTTCTAACAGATACTTACATTACTGAAAGCATGAGCAGGTCATATGAAGTTAATAGAGTTACAGAGTATCATTAAAAGCATCTGAGATTTATTGGCTGTCCGAGTGCAGCCCAGATTTTCTCGACACGCTCACAGTCTCATCTGTGCGTATCATCAGTGCATGTGGCAGCCATTGACCGTACTAATAGAGTATCATAAAGCAGTCATAGTGCGCATGCGTAGAACGCGTTCGTATTTGCTCACGGTCAAAAGAGTATACTTTTAAAGGCAATGAAATCGACCAGGCACAGTCCGGAACGCAGAAAAATTAAGTATAGCCTACCTTTAGTTTACTTGTTTTTCCTCCTGTTTTTGCTTACAATGCTATATTTGTCTGTAAAGTTTCTTTGTATTTCTCAGTAACATGAGAAATGCTTGTGTTTTAGAGAGAACGTGAGTCATTGGTTGTTTTGGAAACAGCACTATAGATAGCAGGTCAGGTAACTAGTTCATCGAGTGACTACTGAATGTCTTATGAGCAGCTGGCTGAGCTACTTAAATTTTTTTAATTCAGGCAGGTCATTTTACTGACTCATATATATGTTTCTAGCTTTTCTCTTTAGATTTAAAATTATTAGTAAGTTTGTTTCTAGATGAATCAAGATGAGTCTTCTTTTTAATCTTCTTTTCCAAAAGATCCTGAAATCTTTGTCAGAGAAACAGTGTTTAAAATTAAGCACTCACAATTTCCAGACTGATCACAGTGTAAATTCGACAACAGGAGGTCGAAGGTTGTGTTGTTAAAAATCGATCTGTGCTAACTGAAATTGGAATTACTGCTCCCAGTGGTCAAAGCTGAAAGTGTTGTTGAGGTGAAATATCCACAGGGTGGCACCAAATGTAAGTTGTATTTTTAGTTGTAATACAGTCAACAGGAATGCATATTTGTATTACCTCTACCCCATAACCCAAACCCCAACACTAAACCTAACTGTTATTGGAGTAAAAACATTATTTTAGAGCTAAAATGTAATCTCTGAATTGCGCTCACCATTGTTTATGTGATCGCAATTACTGCTTGGTTTCCACGGGACCCGTGTCTCAGAGATTGCTTATGAAGCATGTTATCAGTAGTGCTACAGGGAAAGGAAAACACTTTCGAAATTTTTGATAGGGGGCAGCAATTTCCTGGTACTTGAACATTTGGAAGCAGCATGTCGATTTCCTGTGTGATCGTGTTGGAACAGCGCGTGTGTGTGTGTACAGGGATCTTTGCATGTTTAACATTGTCAGTAGGGCTCAAAACATTAAATTCAATTACTTTTTATCTAACAATCGTTGAAAACGTTATTGGTGAAAGTGAATTTTTGTTGCAAGCCAGTTCAGTGGAAGTTTTATGCAAGGTAAAATCTGCATGATAGGAGGTGTGCTAGAAATAAAGTTGAGCAACATTCTTCACAAGAAAATATAAATGAAAAGATCTATTTTGGGATTTTAATAATTGGTAATTTTTTTTTTTTATTAATATTAACAATTAAGGCCTGACTTTAAAACATGTTTACCCAATACTTGCTTAGTTTATACATGTTTTGCAATTAGATCTAATATTGATGATGCACTATCTCATATAATTTGTCTGTTCTCTACAGATATGTGTATTGCTGCAGCAATTTCATTGCTGATGATTTTGATTAGTGGAATGGCAACCTATGGTGCATACAAGGTTTGAGAACTTACTTGTCAAGCTTTAAATCCGTTTCTGATTATGATTAATTTATTATAAGTTTGTTCTACCCAACTGAGCAGTTTAATGACATATGTTCTTTTCTTGCCTTTAGCAACATGCTGCCTGGATCATTCCTTTCTTCTGCTATCAGATTTTTGACTTTGCTCTTAACACACTAGTAGCTATAAGTGTGGTGGTTTACCCCAACACTATACAGGACTACCTTCAGCAGTTGGTAAGGATCTAGTCCACACAAATGTCAACCTTTTATTTTGATTTGTCGACATTGCCAAATATATTTGTATCACTTTATCACGTTGATTCTCTATGCCTTTATGTTTTAACAGCCTGGGACCTTTCCATACAAAGAGGACTTGATGTCCACAAACAACATGTGCCTAGTATTAGCAGTGCTTCTCTTTGTTGGATGCATCTTAGCCTTCAAGGTATTACGAAACAACTATACATTCAACTGTACATTGTAATCTGTTTTACGCAAACACATGACCTTTAAGAGCCGTCATTAAAATAAGTGATGCCATGTTTCAGTCACAACATTTTAGTTAATTAATGGCCAGATGGGAAAAGCTGTGGGCCTGTATGATAACCAATGGACCCTTTTACTTGAGCTTAACACTCTGTTGTCCTTCCAGAGGCTTGACTTTTCCAGTAGACTTCAGATGTGATACAAATCGCTTTATGACAGCCTGTGCACATTAGAGAGAGAGCAAGATTAGACTGCTGGGATAAACACACTGTGCTAAAATTAACCTCTTAGCTTCTCTCACATACATTTGTATGTTTGACAGTGTATTAGGCTGTTTGTTACATTGCAATCTAATAAGGAATCAATCCGAATCCTGAAAGAGTGAACATTGTCATTTATTTCAATTGTAAATATGTTGAAAAAACCCCCCATAAAAACAATTTAGACTCATTTGGCAAGAGTGTTAATTGGCCTTTTATATAGAGAAGGTCAGATCAAAGGGTTCATTTCTTTAACAGGAAAAACAGACATTCCAAACAGTGGACTGACCAGTTTTTAGATTGGTTAGCACTGTTATTGTTTTGCAAAATTTATGCTGACTTTGTTTTCAGGAAAATTTCTAAATGAATTGTTACACTATTTTGAATTTCTGAAGAATATTCACACAAATATTTATATTTTTAAGATTTACGTATTTAAATTGTATGAGAAAATTTCCATCAAACAGAATTGAGTAATATTGAAAATAATGCACATGTTATTAAATCAAAATATATGCATAAGTATTTAGTAGAAATCAATAAGATAAAACGTAGTAAACAACATTCATAAGTTGTAAACAATACAAGCAAATGTTTGTGTTTTTAAAAAATAACAGCATATGGGTTCGAAACAAAATACATAATGGGGAAATAATCACTTTTAGGGTAAACCATCCTTTTAAGTGAACTGCATTAAAAAGTAGAAAAAATTATGTATATTAAAATTTTAACTTAAAGTCACATAAGTTCTTGTTATAAATATTTACCAACTGGAATTAAATATGAAGATGGGGCACTGTATCTGTGGCTCATTATTGTTAATGCTAAGCCATATGCACTGCTAATTAAATGTGAGGGTGTTTTATTTAGCATCAACTGCTGTTTTCTTTCTTTAGGCTTACCTTATTGCCTGTGTGTGGAACTGCTATAGATATGTCATTGGAAGAAGAACTACAGAGGTCCTAGTTTATGTCACCACAAATGACACTACAGTAAGTCTAATGTTTATTTGAACTCATCAGACTGTCTAATGTTATCTTAGTTTCTAACATTCCCACTTGCAGTTGTTACCATAATGAACTCATAAGCAACAGTGTAATGCAGTGGTATGTTTTGCAGTTTTCCTAGTATATTATATCTCTGCACAGCTATAGGGAATTTTACAACGTGCATGACAGCAGGATAATGATGACGGTCTCCTCATGCCCTCCATACTGTTGAGTCAGTGTTTATGGAGGGCATTAGAGAGGGCACTGTGCTGTGTGTTTGTACTGCCTCTAATCCCCAACACTGTCTGCCATAAGTAATCCTGTCTTACTGCCTCTGTCTACCTCTTCTACTGCTCTGTTGACCCTCACAGCCCTCCAGTCACTGACAACTCAAATATACTTCACTTGAGTTAGTTATGTATTAATGGATGAATCTTGAAATTGTCAAGAATATGTTCAGGTCATATTTAACCCCCAAATCAAAAGAAAGAAACATGTAATTTGTCATGTGTAGATTTGTTCATGTTCATGTTTTTTGTTTGTCTTTATTTTGAAAAGAAGTGCCATGTCATGTGATTTATCCTGTTCCCTCATGTTCATGTGTCTTGTTCCCATTGGTTCATGGTCATTGTATTATTATCTTGTTTAGTGTTCTGTTTGATCACTGGTTTATGTTTTCCCTCATGTCATGTATTTAAGCCCTCATGTTTACCATTGTCCTTTGTCTAGTATTGAACGTGAGTGTAGATGTTTATGTCAAGTCACGTTTTTGTCAAGCCAATGCCCAAGCCTGACACGGCCAATGAGCTGTCAGCCTCGTCTGTCCCAGAGTCAGCGTTGCCAGCCTTGTCCGTCCCAGAGCCTACGCTGCCAACTTCGGCCTCCCAGAGGAGGAGAAAGACTTTTGTTTCCAAGTCTCTGCCCATGTACACGACCACGGAGGTCGTTTACAAATCTCTGCCCATGTATACGACCGCGGAGGTCGTTTCCAAGTCTCTGCCCATGTACACGACCACGGAGGTCGTTTCCAAGTCTCTGCCCATGTACACGACCTCGGAGGTCGTTTCCAAGTCTCTGCCCATGTACACGACCACAGAGGTTGTTTCCAAGTCTCTGCCCATGTACCCGACCACTGAGGTCGTTTCCAAATCTCTGCCCATGTACACAACCATGGAGGTCGTTTCAAAGTCTCTGCCCATGTACACGACTACGGAGGTCGTTTTCAAGTCTTTGCCCATGTACACGACCATGGAGGTCGTTTCCAAATCTCTGCCCATGTACACGACCATGGAGGTCGTTTCAAAGTCTCTGCCCATGTACACGACCACAGAGCTCCAGGCCATGTCACAGCTACGCCAGAGTCAGCTCCAGGCCATGTCACAGCTACGCCAGAGTCAGCTCCAGGCCATGTCACAGCTACGCCAGAGTCAGCTCCAGGCCATGTCACAGCTACTCCAGAGACAGCTCCAGGCCAGGCCATGTCACAGCCACGCCAGATTCAGCTCCAGGCCAGGCCGTGTCACAGCCATGCCAGAGTCAGCTCCAGGCTAGGCCGTGTCACAGCCACGCCAGAGTCAGCGCCAGGCCAGGCCATGTCACAGCCACGCCAGAGTCAGCTCCAGGCCAGGCCTTGTCACAGCCACGCCAGAGTCAGCTCCAGGCCAGGCTATGTCACAGCCACGCCAGAGTCAACTCCAGGCCAGGCCATGTCACAGCTACGCCAGAGTCAGCTCCAGGCCAGGCCATGTCACAGCCACGCCAGAGTCAGCTCCAGGCCAGGCCATGTCACAGCCATGCCAGAGTCAGCTCCAGGCCAGGCCATGTCACAGCCATGCCAGAGTCAGCTCCAGGCCAGGCCATGTCACAGCCACGCCAGAGTCAGCTCCAGGCCAGGCCATGTCACAGCCACGCCTCTGCCTGCTCCATGCCATGTCACAGCCACGCCTTGGCCTGCTCCATGCCATGTCTCAGCCAAGCCCCCAGAGGGGGGATATGTCACTTTAGATGTGTTCATGTTTTGTGTTTATGTCTTTTATTTTGAAAAGTAGTGCCATGTCATGTGATTTATCCTGTTCCCTCATGTTCACGAGTCTTGTTCCTATTGGTTCATGGTCATTGTCTTGTTATCTTGTTTAGTGTTCTGTTTGATCATTGGTTTATGTTTCCTCCCATGTCATGTCTTTAGACCCTCATGTTTACCATTGTCTTTTGTCTAGTATTGAATTTGAGTGTAGATGTTTATGTCAAGCCATGTTTATGCCAAGTCAAGTCAAGTCAAGTTTTAAGTCAAGTCGTGTTCATGTTTTGTTTAGTTTAGTTCACGTGTGTAGTTAGGGTTTTCACGTTTATTTCATAAATTGGTCGTCATCGTCATTGCCTAAGCCAGCAGCTACGTTACATAATTACAGTTTGCTCAAAGAAAATGAAGGCTAATTTACAACAATAAAGATTTTTTGCATGGTGACATTATTATGAAGACAATACAACCAGCCTAATTGTTTAATTCACAGATAAAAATAACAGAGTAATAGCTAAGTATATGGCTTTGACTTACACGTTACATGTAAACAGGTATTGCTGATATGTCACGTTCTTGCTTATAACTTCACAAAAAATAAATAGAACATTAAATAACAAACAAACACACACACCATTACTTACAAGAGGCGATTATCTTTCAAACAAGCCCACACATAACATAATCGGATGCATAGATCATCAGATAAACCACACAAAGCATAATGTGCACAGAACATAATGTGCTATCTGGCTATAAACACGTTAGGTTTCCTGGATCAGATGAATTCATCGGAGATTATGTAGTATGTTCTGCAGCTTCATGGAATGCTAAACCAATCGTATTAGGATTGCAACCAGAGGTGGAATTCATCCAAATATGGGCAGAGAGGATTGTTCACTCAAATTGCATATGGCCACCAGGACATGGTGCCAAGTACATGATACAGACTCGATGGCTCAAATGACACAAAATGGAACTGAATGAGATCTTGTTACTCATGCCGGCATGCTTCGGAGAGAGAACCAGGGTTAGGAGGGTTACATTTTAAATGTATTCCACTACAGAATACAGAATACATGCTGTAAAATGTTTTCACTATTAAAAACTCAAATAAAGACAAAATACACATGTTAAAAATACATTCTCTGAAAAAAACCAAATATCTTATGCAGTGTTGTTTCTAAATCAAAATGATCTTGTTTTAAGGATTTTTTGATATTTTTACAAGAAAACAATACAAAAATTCTTATCAAGAATATGATTTTTGCCCTAATATCAAAAGTCTTATTAGAAAAAAAGAAATTATGATCCAACATGTTTATTCTTGAAAAAAAAAAATATGATCGTGTCTGGTAACTTGCATGAAAAATGTCTAGAAATAGCATTTTAGCTTAGCGTAAAGCTGACAATTTACACAAGGTTTATTTCTATTTCTTCTGCTCCAAACTTACTTCAAACGTACTTCTCTGTCTGCTCGTATGAATGTAACACATCATAAGAAAGTGTTTCACCGCTGTTCAAATGCACTTTGATCGCATCATTTATATGGATAAATGTTTTCCATCGGAAAGGACTAAATATTAAATGAAACAAATGACAATAAAATGCAAAGTGATCTCTTCAGTAATCAAAATACTTGAATGTAACTGTATTCTAATGACCAATGATATAAATTGGAACTGTAGTGGAATACAGTTACTTGTATTTTGTTACTCCCCAACCCTGGAGTGAACGTACCTTTAGTCATTGTTATATTGGCATGTGTCATTAGTTCATATGTAGAATTATTATGTTTATTTGTTTGGAGAGGCTTTTGGACACTAGGATAAATTATATTTGTAATGCTATAACTTTTGATTGCTCTGTCGTATCAACACAAAATTTAATTCAGTTACAGTTGACAAACAAACAAAACAAAAGTAGTTTTTCTGAGCTATATTATAGCTGAGATATATACTGTAGTCAATTCAGAAAATAAAAAAAAAAGTTTTTTTTTACATATCATACAGTTTTTATTTTAAATGATACACTTGACACTCCTTGTTTTTGCCAAGTTATAAGCCTTTCATTTTAGGTATGACATGTAAACAGGAAATCTTTAAAAACACCCTCAGAACTTAGAGGGTTAATTGAAAAAAGCATGAATGTATAAACTTTGTCACAATACAAAAAAATTAATGATCCTAACATTTTTATTTTCTTTATGCAAAATATGTTTTTTTGTCTCTTTAATTAAATGAGTGGTCAGATTCTTTTAAAAAAGACAGAGAGAAAATAAATAAAAGGCCATTGAGAAGCTTAAGGCTTTCATGCTCTTCAGCTGCAGGCCATTACATAGCTGTCCACACTTGTTTGGTTCATTTGAAATCCTCTCAGTTGACGCATTCAAACCATCCACACAAGGTGAGAATGTGATCCCCAAGAGCATTCCTGAGCATGTTACAAATTAGCTCACATTTTATAACATGTATAACCTGCATGAACAAAGGCTGCTTTTGATTGGTCTTTCTTCTTGTGAGGCTGACTGACTTTTTTCTGATAGCGTTTAAATTTACGTTGAAGGAATTTAGGCACTTCTATCCAGTGACTTACAAAATGTGCTTTACTTTCAAGTGTGAGACTGCTATGGTTGATAGGTGGCAAGTTACTTTCTAGAGAAGCAAATACACATTTATACAAACAAAAGTAAACAAGAGTTTTTGCCAAGTTTGAAAATGTTTTTTGTTTTTGCTTTGTTTTATTGATATAGGGACAAAAGAGAGGACAAGAAATTGAGGGGAAGTGTAGGGGGGAATGAGTTGTGGGCATGACGCTAGCTAGATTCGAACCTGTATCTCCCACATGAGCACCATAACTCAGTGGCTCTGTACTAATAGCATATTATCATACTATTCTTCATACATATTATTTATTCAGTATATATATATATATATATATATATATATATAGTGCACATTATGTAATTTTTCTTTATGCAAGGATTACCCAGGTAGCCTAATACAATTGGCAAAATATGGAATATACAACCAGAGCACACTAAATGGAATCCTATTTCTCACAATGCAATGTGCTCAACTTGACTATTGATCCTTTACCTTCCATTTTCAATTTCTCTTTATTTGATTTGATTGCAAGAAATTTTGATTTTTACATAAAATTAGACAAAAAAAATGCTAAATAACAGTTATTATTTCCAACATGAATTTAATTAAATATGCAGCTTGATGACAAGGTCATATGACAACAATGTAGCATATAGCCATGGTCACACTAGGCTTTGAGCATGCAGAATTATTTTGGAGACGGCAAAATACAGGATATGATGTCAAGCTCGGGGGCTTCTGATTTTAATAAACAATAAATCACAAATAACCAGTGTTGGGTGTAGTTAGATTACAAAGTAATTCATTCATGTTATCTAATTACTTTTAGGCACTAAATGTAGTTTAACATTACATTTTAAAATCTTGTAATCAGATTACAGTTACTGACTTTCATTGAAAGAAATTACTTTTAATACATTACTTGGGTTACAAATATAAAAAAGATTTTTTTATGCGTAATATAATTAAAATGTTAATTCATATGTTCATATGTACTGTTAGCGTTTCTGTGACAACTGAAGTGTGTGTGACAATGCAACATTATTTTGAATTTGTTGAGTGGAAAAAACAATAACATTTTGTAACAAGTAACTTAAAAGTAATGTAATTACTAATGTGATTATTTTTCAATGAAGTAATCAGTAAAGCAATCTGATTATAATTTGATTTAAGTAGTAAGTAATTTGTAGTAGATTAACATTTTGTAACTTACCCAACACTGCAAATAACAAATAAAGTTAACTCACTTTCTAGCATCAATAAAAACATGTAGCTTTGAAATACCTATTCTTATTATTAGGCCAAGAGGTCAGTATTTCACATTTCAATCTTCTATTGGTCATACGTATACTCATCCAAATTCTCAGGTCAGATTTCACCAAACTTTAACTTTAGTTCACAGCGAAATGCTAAAATGTATTTGCCTGAGCTTGTGTTTCCAGTCTCCCGCGTTTTTTCTCCGCGATGCATTTGAAGTGAATCAATGGAGTGCAAAGTGTTTGACTGTTAAAATAATTTCTGTTGCATAATAATTTCTCTCACAGAAATGTTTTTTATATAGTTGGCAGTATACAGTATATACTGCACAGTAAAGCCATGGTACACGAACGCTCAGCACCAGCGTAGTTGAACGCAAGCCTGTCAAAATATACTCTATATAACTGTGGGCATACACAGGCAGTTGCATGCTACGACTGCTTTGAGACACCCGACTTTCTCATTAGGAGTTTAGACCAATAAAGATGTCTTTATATTCCTTTAGACTGAAGTTATACAAATGCAGGTATCTCCAGACCTCCTTACATATGCTCTCTTGACTTGCACATCCACTGTTGTTGGTTTTACCTTCATCTCCTGATGTTTAGCAGTGATTACATCTTCTAGCGCTTCTTCGTGATAGCAGTGCCTCAAAATTTAAGTGTTGCCACCTTGTGGACCCACTAATTAGTGCAAATAACTCCAGGCATGTTCAAAGATATGCGGTTTGAAAAATCGGGCAGTGCTCGCTCTCTGCTGATGATGTGATTTGCGTCACAGAAGCATACTTTGGGCTTAAGTAGTAAGCTAATATTTTATTCCAAACAGTTAATGTGTCTAGAGCGCATGCTCTAACCGCTTGATGTCGGCTATAACAATTTTTATTTTTTTGTCAAGATTAGTCTACAGTAGCATAGTACATGGCAGCAAAGGGAAATCATACATTTTTTTTTACTAACATGGTGTTGTTTTTTTAGGTACTACTTCCACCCTACGAGGAGGCAGTAGCCATTCCACCGAAGGATCCCCCTCCCCAATATGTATCGGCTTGAGATCGACATACCACTGTCTTTCTCTTCAATTCCCCTTAACCTTCTCCAAAGACACAACCTCCCACCACCATAGCCCATTCCGCTGCCCACATCTTTTCTTGACGCTGTGTGACGTAAGTGTCTTCTCCACTCCTCTCTGGAGGCAGTAGTATGACATTGAGATGCCCTTCCCTATACAATGCTGCCCTGCTGTCCTGGCAACCCAACGGTGTGTGTCAGCTCCAATCTGATTTGCACTTTCGGTGATTATATGTGGCACTGGCCTTTTTAAAACTATGAACTTCTCAGTAAAGTGTTTTTGTCTACTGATATACCTGAGATTTAAATGCAGTGTGAAAAACATGGGAGTTATGTAAGAGCACTTTTCAAATGGGAATTATCTAGAATGTAAGGAGGCTTTTTTCACTTACATTTTCTGCAAATGTTGCACTGTACTGAAAGAAATGTTAAGAAATTCTGATTCAGAATATAACTAAAATGGTTTTAAAAACTTATCTTAAGCAATCTACTGTCTTCCTTGATCAGTCTTACATGTTAAACTCACAGGCTTTGGTTAATGTTCTCTTTCAATCAATTGTTAATTATTTCAATCAGAGGGGGTGTAAGATGTTCCTAGTGGAACTTCTTTTTTTTACGAATAGTTACATGCATAGCTGTATACATTTACATTATGACACTGGTTTAGATGGATAATCAAGTTATCTTAAAATAGATTCTGTTGACTGTGTATCTGAATTAACATAACAGGTTAAAATATCTACACATTAAAATTTGATAGTGCTCAAATACGTAAATGAGAATTGTTGGTGTCTGGAAATCATTTTTGTCAACTATTCCTGTTCGGAGAAGTTTCATAACTCATAAACACAAGGTTACGATCTATGGCTGCAGATTGCAATGTTTTTGCACATATAAATATTATTAATTAATGTTATTGTCTGTGTTAATCCATGTGTTAATCAGTAATTGTGACCAATGAAATAAGATGTGGCCCCAACAACAGATTTGCACCAATCTCTGTTCAAATGAAACGGCATCTTCCTTATTCACGTTTTAGCATAAAAATGCTTCTGTTATTAGGCACATTTTTAATTTTTATATACAGTGGCTATGCAAGGGTGTTTTGTCATATGCATCCATAGCTTACATTATTCTTGCATTTATTAGTCATGGTGATGTTGGGTATAGAACCATTAATGAAAATGTTAAGAATGTTCAAATTGATAGATGTAGGCATTTTCCTTTTATTGTTCTGTGCCATCTTCATTTCAGCATCGCAAATTCAACTTCACATAACTATCATTTTATTGTGGAAGTGGTTTACCTACAATAAACCTTCTATGTATCCTGGCAGATAACTTACAAAAATCTGTATATTTGGAATATTTGTTTGGTATCAAAAATTGAGTTCAATTGAGTTCACACTGAACATCGGGGATTCAACATCTACTCTATAAAAAACCTGGAAACAAAGATTTAGGCTACTTAAAAATATAAAACAAAGGTTTAAATGTAAAAATGTATTTGAAATATTTACAATTCTGCACTATTTCTAGGTCACTTATAGCATGAGTGCATGCTGTCAGTAAAGCAACAGGGAGACAAAAATACTAAACTGTTGAGAAATCCATGTAAATTTACTTTTCACTCAAATCGTTATGCTGACAGTATAATTTGTAGTGACAGAAACTGTATTAATTTAGAAAAATGCAAAAAAGAAGCATTTTCACATGTGGACTTTTGAACCCCACTGTACTGTATATACTGTATTAATATTCCTGGTGAACAGTTTACTAATTGTAAATCTATTGATATCACAAATCATCAGTACAATATTTGTCAGTGAGTAGAATGCCTGTATTTCTTTTTGTCTTGTTACACATCCTGTATTGGCTTTTGTCTTATTTCTAAACAATAAAATATTTCAGCAATGCTTCATTTTGGCTGTGGATCTCTTCATTAATATATCTACATGATTGTGTGTCATAATAATAATATAATCAAGTATACTTTTGTAAAGCAGGCAATGGAAAGGAGGAGGCGAGAACCAGCTTGGCAATGTAAATAATAGTTTAATTGGTAAACTTAAAAACAGAAGACACAAACACACACATGACGGACATGTCCATAAACTATCTCTCTCGTCGCACCACCATCTGCCATCAGCCTTTATCCCTCTCGGAGGCTTAATTAGCCTGATAAGGGACCGGGTGTGTATAATCACGACCCGCCCTCCGCCCTGCCACATTCCTCCCTCGTTCTCTCAGGCTGATGTACACCCCCCCCCCCCCTTTCCCTGGGGGAGGGCGTGCTTTAAACCTTGTCTGCCGGCAGGCCATCCCCATCTACCTGGACGAGGGAGGGGACAAGGGGAGGGAAACAGAAATAATTAAAATGGGGGGTAATTCCTGTAACAGTGTAGTACCCCCCAAAAAAACACTAAAATTTAAACGAGAGGGAAAAGGCCAACGCAGAGCGGCAGTGAAAGAGAGATGAAAAAAGAAAAAACCTACTCGCCGGTTCTCCGATACACCGTCACATGGTCCTCGATCACTTCTCCACCCTCTCAGGTGGACGACAGCCGCTTCTACCCGGGCGGACCAGAGTCAGACTCACGACCCCCGGCGGTCAGAACGCCCCTCCGCGTTCTCGGCGACTCGTGGGGACACTCCTCCACCCCTGGCAGCGGCCATACCTTGGGGATCCCTCCTCCCCTCGCGGACGGCGGTCTTCCTCCGACCCCTCCGTGTTTCTGGGGGATGGCAGGGCTTTCCTCTGCCCTTGGCAGTGGCTCCATCGCTCCAGGTGGTCGGGGAGTCCAGTCCCCACTCGCCTCGCGGACGGCGGCCGTTCACCGCGTCCGGGCGGTCGGTCTACTCCCTCCCCCGGTGGATGGCAGCGGCGCTCCCCTGGGTGGACGGCAGTGTCGAGGACTCAGCGACAGGCATCCCTACTCCTTCCCGGGTTTCGGCACCAGTGTAAAGCAGTCAATGGAAAGGAGGTGGCGAGAACCGGCTTGGCAATGGAAATAATAGTTTAATTGGTAAACTTAAAACAAACAATCTCTCTCTCGTCGCACCACCGTCTCCCATCGGCCTTTATCCCTCTCGGAGGCTTAATTAGCCTGATAAGGGACCGGGTGTGTATAATCACGACCCGGCCCTCCGCCCTGCCACAACTGTTACAGAATTCTGATTTAAATGTGGCTATACATTTTTATTTATGCCCTATATTGCAGGTACTTGGCTGATCCCCAAGGAAATCTAGGGTAAATCAAAGTGGATTGTCTCCACAAATGTATGGTGCATTGTGTGTTCAGAGGAAACATGTTCACCTATTTTCAGTCTGCATGAGCACAACTTTGTCAGGGAATGGAGCAAAGACTTGGGTTATCTCATCCACTGACCTATTTTCTGATGGCTTGGGATTCCAAGGATTCTGTCAAGTGATGCAAAACAAAGCTTGAGGTCCTTTCTGTAACACTGTTGAAATCTCATAAATAACGCCCCACTTGTTTTCCTATTCCCTGAATGTATCCTTTTTTTTTTTTTGCAAGCTCACTGAACGTGTTCAGTTTAGAGTAATTATATTTATATATGCGATTATTTAATACCTAGACTTCAAAACTGAGCACACGTGACTGAAGAAACTAGGGCAATCACTTCTGTGGGGAGAGCTTTTGATGTTTTTCTCTGCCCTATCACATTTTCTTTCTGTCTGTAAATGCTTAGGAAAAAAACTATGTTGTTGCAGCAGCACATTTCTAATGTCGCCACCTGATCTAAAACTATTGCCGTCATGTGGAATTAAAAAATTGTTTGGAGGCCAAAATCTCAGTGTCTTTTTAGAAAACATTGCAGAAGAGTTAAAGACATTGAAACAAACCTTTGCTTGTGTAACTTTGTTTTCTCATAAACATCAGTGCTCTTCATTACTTTATACAATTGAAGTCAGAAGTGTACACATTAGCCAAATACATTTAAACTCAAGTTTATCCACAATTCCAGACATTTAATTGTAGAAAACCTTCCCTGTCTTAGGTCAGTTAGGATCACTACTTTATTTTAAGAATGTGACATGTCAGAATAATAGTAGAGATAATGATTCATTTCAGCTTTTATTTCTTTCATCACACAGAAGTTTACATACAGCCATGGCCAAAAGTATTGGCAGTGACATAAATGTTGTGTTTTTCAAAATTTGCTGCTTCAGTATTTGTAGATTTTTTTTTTTCACATGTTTCTATGGTATACTGGAAAAAATGATAAGCGTTTCATATGTTTTAAAGGCTTTCATTGGCAAAAACATTCAATTCAGTATGCAGAGTCAATATTTACAGTGTTGACCCTTGTTCTTCATAACTTCTGCAATTCGCTCTGGCATGTTGGATATCAGCTTCTGGGCCAAATCCTGACTGATGGCGATCCATTCTTGCCTTATTAGTGTTGGAGTTGATCACAATTTGTGGGCTTCTGCTTGTCCACTCACCTTTTGAGGATTGACCACAGGTTCTCTATGGGATTAAGATATGGGGAGTTGCCTGGCTACTGATCTAAAATTTCAATGTAACGATTTCCGAGCCACTTCATTATTACTTGTGCCTTGTAACATGCTTGCTGGACACTCTGGGACATCCTGAAGCCTTCTCCACTGCAGTTGAACCTCTCTCCTTGAAGTTCTTGATGATCCGGTAAATGGTTCTTTCAGGTGCAATATTCTTTGCAGCAATTTCCTTGCATGTGAGGCTATTTTGATGCAAAACGATGATGGCTGGACGTCTTTCTTTAGAGGTAACCATTGCTATCAAGAACACAATGATTGGAAGCACATCTTCCCTCCTCTTATAGCAATCAGTCTGCTCTTATTATCCAATCAGAATGATTGAATGATTGAGTGATTTCATACTCGTTCACACTTTCACAGGTGCTGCTGATATGGTTAGTGAAATGATGTTAGCTGGTCATTTTGTGCCAGGGCCAAAAAACTGTGAATTTTTATTTTTTTTTATATAAAGTTTTGGCCAATGAAGCTTTTTGCAATTATTTAAAATGCATCTGATCACTTTGCACAATAATCTAGAAACAATGTGAATCAACACCACAACACAACACAACATGTATGTCACTGCCAATACTTTTGGCCACGGCTGCAGATTTTATTATTATTTAGTAGCATTGCCTTTAAACGGTTTAACTAGGGTCTAATTTGGGTAGCCTTCCACAAGCTTCTCACAATATTGGAATTTTGGCCCATTCCTCCTGACAGAACTGGTGTAATTGTGTCAGGTTTATAGGCCTTCTTGCTCACACACGCTTTTTCAGATCGGATTTATGTCAGGGCTTTGTGATGGCCATTCCGATACCTTGACTTTGTTGTCCTTAAGCCATTTTGCCGCAATTTTGGAGGTATGCTTGGGGAAGACCCATTTGTGACCAAGCTTTAACTTCCTGGCTGATGTCTTGAGATGTTGCTTCAAAATATCCACATAATTTTCCTTCCTCATGATGCCATCTATTTTGTGAAGTGCACCAGTCCCTCCTGCAGCAAAGCGCCCCCACAACATGATGCTGCCACCCCCATGCTTAATGGTTGTGATGCTGTTCTTCGGCTTGTAAGCCTCACCCTTTTTCCTCCAAACATAACAATGGTCATTATGGCCAAACAGTTCAATATTTGTTTCATCCGACCAGAGGACATTTCTCCAAAAAGTAGGATCTTTGTCTCAATGTGCACATGCAAACTGTAGTCTGTAGCAGTGTTTTCTTCCTTGTGGAGCAGCCTTTCAGGTTATGTTGATACAGGACTCATTTTACTATGGATATAGATACGTGTCTACCTGTTTCCTCCAACATCTTCACAAGATCCTTTGCTGTTGCTCTGGGATTGATTTGCACTTTTCGCACCAAACTACATTAATCTCTAGGAGACAGAATTGATCTCCTCCTTGAGTGTTATAATGGCTGCGTGGTCCCATGGTGTTTACTGTATACTTGTGTACTGTTGTTTGTACAAATGAATGTGGTTCCTTCAGGCATTTGGAAATTGCTCCCAAGGATAAACCTGGATTGTGGAGGTCTACAATTTTTTTTCTGAGGTCTTGGCTAATTTCTTTGAATTTTCCCATGATGTCAACACGAGTCCAACCATCACCCTTGGTGAGACAAATCCATGACTCGTCAGTGAAGAGCTCTTTTTGCCAGTCCTGTCTGGTCCAGCGAAGGTGGGTTTGTGCCCATAGGCGACGTTGTTGCCAGTGATGTCTGGAAAGGACCTGCATTACAACAGGCCTATAAGCCCTCAGTCCAGCCTCTCTCAGCATATTGCAGACAGTCTTTAGCACTGATGGATTGTGTGTTCCTGGTGTAACTCGAAAGTTGTTGTTGCCATCCTGTACCTGTCCCGCAGGTGTTGTTTCACGTGGTCTGCCACTGAGAGGACGATCAGCTGAACTTCTGGTCTCCATGTAGTGCTGTCTTAGGCTTCTCACGGTACAGACATTGCAATTTGTTGTTGTGGCCACATCTACAGTCCTCATGCCTCCATGCAGCATGCCTAAGGCATGTTCACGCAGATGAGCAGGGACCCTGTGCATCTTTCTTTTGGTGTTTTTCAGAGTCAGTAGAGAGGTCTCTCTTTAGTGTCCCAAATGTTTATAATTGTGACCTTAATTGGCTACCATCTATAAGCTGTTAGTGTCTTAATGACCGTTCCACAGGTGCATGTTCATTAATTGTTTATGGTTCACTGAACAAGCATGGGAAACATTGTTTAAACCCTTATAATAAAGATCTTATTTGGATTTTTACAAAATTATATTAAATATAGTGTCCTGAAAAAGGTATGTTTTTTTTTTTTGCAATATCTCAGCTCTGTAGGTCCTTTCAATGCATGTGATTGGTGACCAGAACTCTAAAACGGAGATAAAGGCAGTATAAAAATAATCCAAATGACTCCAATGATTAAATCTTCTGATGCAATCCAGTTTTTGGGTGAGAACAGACCAAAATATCAGAAGTACAGCCAAGATTTCAAGCTCGATTACATGTCCTATAGTGGTCTGTTATGACCCAAAACCAACTGGATTGCTTCAGAATGATGCTTTCTTAATCTGCTTTTTGTAGCTTTTAGAGATTTGGTCAACATTAATTTGCATTGCATGGACCTACATAGCTGAGATATTCTTCTAAAAATCTTTGTGTTCTGCCGAAGTCTTACACATCTGGTATGGCATGAGGGTGAGAAAATGAGAATTTTCATTTTAGAGTGAACTATTCCTTTAATGATTCTAACTTCAGTCAAGCATGGAATTATGTTAATTTGATCTAATTAACATAAAATATAACATTACATGTTCTGATGTTTGTTATTAGATCTGTGCTACTCAAAGTGAAATGGAAAAGAAACATTGCGAGTCAAATGTGGTGAAATGATACTATTTCAGCTGAAACCACTCTACCTTTTACACAGGTTTAGGACTGGAAAGATATTTAAAAAGGTTTCTAAGAAAAAGTTCCCCTTAAAAGGTGCTGTAATGCATCCTAAACGTTTTATAAAATTATTCTACTTAAGCACTGTGAAGACAAAAAAGAATAAACTTTAAATCTTGTGCCCTCTAGTGGCAAAATTTGCATACATTGTGATGTTTGGCTTTTTGTTACAATTACTCAGATTTAAGTAAATGGTTAAAAGGATTTAAATCAATCCTTTCAGTGGTGCAAGAGTTTAAGGATGTATAATATATTTTTGTCCACACAATTAAAGTCATAGGTGTCCTAAACGTTTTAGCTCTAAAAATGACAAGTCATCCATACCCTCGAGTTGTTTAATAAATGTCTTTACATGAGATAGGATAAGAAAAAAAAAAGACCAAAATTAATCATCTGCAGTCTCCTTGGCACATTCCTGAGAAAACATCTGTTCACAAAAGAGCCAGATAAACAAACCAGACACAGCATTGCCATGTTTGCAGTTTTCACAGCAAGTTGGGCTTTTTTGAAAATGCAATGTAGTCAAAATGATAGTTACAAGGTTTTTTTTGTTTGGATACCTTTTAAATATACCATGGTTGACAAATGTTGTATAATGACACTAGGATAGAGTACCTGGAAAATAGATGCAGCATTAAAATAATCAGTCTTGAAGCTTGTACAGTTTTCCAATCACACCAGATGTCAAGAGACTATATGCCCCTATTTGAAGCCTGAAATGTTTGGACCCCATCGACTTGCATTGCAAAATAATACACTCTTCAAATAATCTTAGTTTGTGTTCCAGAAAAGAGAGAATGTCATTCGAGTTTAGGACAGAATAAGTAAATTAGAAATATTTTTGGGTTAACTACCCCTTTAACGACTTAATACTTCAAGAACACCAGAACAAAAGTTGATAAATAACCAAAAACCACAATGACCGTTTCATTCCATTTTATTTATAATAACATCTGGTGGAAAAGGCTCTACTTCTCTCCCTGCTGCTGGTCTGGCATGCTTCTGATGATGTCAGAATCACCTATTGACACAAGAGAAAATACATTATTTACAGAACATTGCCATTTCTTCAACTGACTGAAATGTTCAAACTGAGGCAGGAATATAAAAATCACCAAAGACGATTTCATAGATACACTAGATTTCAGTGTTGTGGATGTATTAATACATACCAGGGTCAATGATGGCCAATGTGCAGACCCTGTAGTATTTGCCACAGGCTGTGCCGAGCTCAATATTGTTTCCACTGTAATGATGGACTCCAGTTTTGGCCAACATAGCATAGTACTCAATCTCAGATTTCCTGGGAAAAATATAGTTGAATAATTAGAAGATCCAAAACATAATCAAAACGGTCTGTTCACAAATTATACTGTCTTAGAAGTCACTAACTATTGGGAAATAACCAAACACCACATACCTCAGAGCAGGGCAGTTGTTAGCCAGGATTACTAGCTTGGCTTTACCTTGGCGAATCATTTTCTGAGACTGTTTGTATCCGAGAACGTATTTACCGCTCTTCATCACAAGCTGCAGTCTGGAGTTGATGGACTCCAAGGACTTTTTCTGCAAATAGAGAAGTATGGGACAAAACCATAAATATCATGTAGGTCCGAAGCAACAAACCTAACACAAAAAGAAAAAAACAAAACACCATGTCACAAACTTGTGTCTTAAATACATTTGAGATTTGTAATTTGCAATAGTGTAAACGGTATAATAATTTAGGCTAATATGAAGCACATTTACTGAAAGTAATTTGCCTAATCATGTATTCAATTTATAAGGCAATTAAAGCTATTTAATGTTAAGATGGGGAACAATTAATTCAAAAGACTGGGCCGATAAATCATTCTCTATGAATCCGTCAATGAACCCCAACATGAAAACAATATTAATATTTTATGTACAACTAGAAGTCTCGTGCACTGGCACTACTAACTCTTCAGTTAACGGAATCCATTTATCTCCAGAGTTTATTTCTTGAATGTGCATTTAATTCACAATAATACGTGTTGTGAAGTTCTACACCACGTTTCCGGAAACAGTTCAACATCATCTACTGATTTTACGATAAAAAAGATAGCAGAAATACTGTGAAGCTGCTTAACTTTTACTAGCTCACATCAAGTACACACAACACACGCAATCAGAGATAAGCATTTGCAAAATATAATGGCTAACAAAAAAAAAAAAAAAAAAAACACTGCATGATCGAAGTGATAAACATCGTTTTAGACATGACATGTTTAGTTTTCGTCCCGAGGCCTGTACTGGATTTCCACGTGAAGTTCTCCGGCACGCGCAACATTGTGCTCAACTCACCGTTTTCTTTGCGGCCACCATAGTTCCTGATTAGTCCGATCTGGCCAACCTGAACACAGCAAATCGACATATCAAGATCTGCTTTCAAAATTATGATGTATATTCCGCGTAAGAATCTTAAAATTTAGTGTTTTTAATCATTTCTACTAGAGCAGCTCTTACCTCCTGAACACACCAAGATGGCCTCGTTGAGAAAGGGATTTCCAGCGTGCACCGCGCGCATAAACTCACGCGCACGCCTCGCGAGAGCGCGGAAGACTAGAGACGGTCGTGTCTAGAAGGGAACCCTCTCTTGTCCCGTTCTTGCGCATGCGTATACTGTTTCATGCTTTCGCCTGTGCTTTTTCCCCTCGCATCTCAGCGTATGATGGAGAGCATTAATAACTTCAATAATATCAATTATATTACATTATTAGGCATACACCTAATTTATTCTTCACCACACAATTAGGCTGATTAGTTAGGTCTGCCGGAACCAGAAACATTTCTCATAATCTGTAACTGTGCAATAAATTTGCCAGTTCTATGCTAATATTATACTTTTTGTTTCCCTGTCTCAACCTCGTGACTCCTATGCTTGGTATCGGACTCCACTGCTACGCGTCACTGAGTGATGACAACTAAATGCAGCCGGTGCCAGCCAAACATCACTTCAGTCTATTATGATGGACCTCAGAGGATGAACTGATGCCAGCTCCAACCATAAGACATGTGCCATTGCCTGAACCTTGGACTTAGGATCAGTGGCGGATTTAGCAAATTGGGGGCCCAGGGCGAAGGTATGTATGGGCCCCCCTCTCTTCCCCCACCAAAAAAATTTACAGACTGAATGGTGGGATAGGCAGGTAAAGCTAATCTATGGCCCGTAGCAAGCCTACAGTGCTTTGGTCGGTGGCAGCAGGATTAGCACAGCTAGGGCTTGGGCTATTACTACACTGTAAAAAAAAAAAAAAAAAGTAAAAAATAACAGTTTGATTTACAAAAAGATTTCTGGCTGATTATAAAACACATTCGTTATGGCATGAAAATCTGAGAGAAAATGTGATCAGGTGTTGTTGGCTATTTATTGATGATGACATAGTCATTATGTAGTGGCCTGATTCAATGATCCACAGAGAGGAATGCTTAATACGAATTAATATTTCACGTTTTTGAGTATTAAAGCTCTGTGAACCTACCGCATGCGAGCTAGCAGTGCCAAACAGGTAATCTGAAGAACTTCAAAAACACATGGTGTACAATAACGGTTTTAAACTACAGTATGATGTAGACCAACACAGACATCAAGAATCAGCATATGAATCTCAACAACGGTGACAATCAACAAAATAATCAGATAAAACTCTGAACATCACAAAACAAGCTACTAAAAAGTTGCAACAATAACAACAGCAAAAATAAAAGCAGATAATAATAATAAAAGAAAATACTAAAGGTGATGATACACAGGGCAACTTTTTGAGCAATGTTGCTGGGCAATGTTGCCGTCAACAGGCAACCAGATGAGACACAGGGCCTACGACCGATCTAAAATATCCAGATAGAAATGTACTGCCCATTTTCAATGGGAAAGTGCCCAAGCAACATTGCTCAAAAAGTTGCCCTGTGTATCATCACCTTTAGGCAATTCAGCATAATTTATTCATGCTGCAATGTATGCTGGGAGATATTGATGAGTTTTGATTGATGGCTCCCATCATGCACTGCACTTATATCATCACAGTTGTTGATAATGATCCATTGTGCTGAATCTTGATGTCTGTTTGTGTGTGTCTGAAAGTTCAAACCTTCATTGTGAACAATGTTTTACAAATTCTTCAGGTTAACGTTATCACAACATATGATGGATCACATGCTGTAGAATCATAGGGCTACTACAATTACGTTAGTAAAAAAAAAATGTTTTACCGTAAATTTCAGAGGTTGACTCACCAAAGCCTCCTCATCGCTGTCAAAATGGCCATCACTGGACAACTCTTCCTCAGTGTCAACCTCGATAACACTGTCGGTGACGGCGGGCGGCAACAACGCGATGCCCTCTTCAATTACTTGGTTGATGTTATCCTCACCTAGCACCACTTCACAGCTAGCTGCTGCTGTAGCGGCATGTTCAACTCGTTGGACGTTTTTATTCCTGTCTGTATCAGTAACGTTAGCCGTAAAAAAGTCTGTCATCTTTGGCAGCGTTGCCAAATACTTATCAGCGTCTTTTCGCTTTTTTCTTTTAATTGAGCTGCTTGGGTAACTTCTTTTCATTTTCGCGTTTAGACTCGTCTTGTTTCGTCTCTGTTTGTGTACATCCCTGTCCTCCTGACACTGTGTGTTTATCTTTCGCGGCGCGCACCGTTACGGACTAGTCCATTTCATTGTGACAATAGGGGGTGTATGTGTAGGGACAGATAACCATGAACTGGACATTTTAACCAGTACTTCAACGTTTCAACGTATTTCTTAAGAATGTTAATAAAATGTACTATGATTTTGAAGCGTTCATGATGATAAGGGGCCTTTTATTTGATTATTTCTTATTATTTGTTTTAGGTTGGTTGGGGGCCCCCCTACTTCGACCGCTGGTAGGGGGCCCCAAGCAGCCGCCTACCTATGCCTCTATGTTAAGACCGCCACTGCTTAGGATAGACCTCACCGAAATTACCAGCCAGTTGAACTGCAATGAACCTCACTGATCTCTGCCTGCATCACCTTGGTCTAATGATGGACTACACTCTTATAATGGGATATAGACTATCAATGAATTGCCGACAAAACATTTAATCAGCCAACTAACAAGGACAATTGCATCTATGTGAACTTCTGCAGTAAATCCAGGATATATTTAGTAATAAAGACATTAGTCATTAATCTTAAAGTTAATCTTTGTTTAAACACTGGCCCCTAACACTTAGTTTACTAAATCTAAACTATGACTTGCACTGCACATATATAACTAATATTGGCATTATATTCATGATGTTAGCCAGAGGGGAACGGGCCCTCACAGTGAGTCTGGTTTCTCCCAAGGTTATTTTTCTCTATTAACCAACATCTTATGGAGTTTTGTGTTCCTTGCCACAGTCGGCTTCGGCTTGCTCACTGGGATTATAAAAACAATTATTATTGAATTACTTATTTTTGAACACAATTCATAATCTTATTTAATCAAACTACACAATGATGACTTGCAAGACTTTATAGATATTACGGTTTAATTTTAAGTTAGTGCCTGATCTTCTGTAAAGCTGCTTTGAAACTATGTGTGTTGTGAAAGGTGCTATACAAATAAAAATGACTTGACTTATTATTATTATCATCACGGATAACAATACACATTTACACTTGTTTGCACTATGTGTAAATACCTGCCACACAGTGCGGGTATTTACACTGAAATAATCTAGTGGAAACAAAGTAATGAAAGACTAACAAGTGTTCTTCAAGTGTTACTGCAATGACTTAGTGTGATAAGATATTGTAAATGTGCTTTTTTCCATGTGGATGATCTGGGTTCTAATCCAGCTTTTGACCCAGTTTTCCCCATCCTGTTTCCTGCCTCCACTTTTTATATTTTTTCTAAAATGCTACTTATAATAATAAATCAAATGAATATAAAGATTTATTTCCTTGCAGTGACTTGGTCATGATGAAGGTCTAAAATTAACCATGGTTTTACTAAAGTAATATTGATGTAACCATGTTTTTTGGTGGAAGCCATAGTTTTAATGCAAGTAACCATATTTGTTACTACAGCAAAAAGGTGTTATCATAGTAACCATGTTTTAGTGATGAAGTACTGTATAGTACTGACTTGTGGGATGTTTTTCATTCACTGTTCAGTCTCTCATCTATTTATAAGTAAAAAAAAATGTTTTGTAAAGAAATTCATATGTAGGCACAATTTATAGTGATCTACAAGCTGTAATATTGACCAGATACTCAGGTCACATTTCACCCTATGCTTCCTGTAGCACTTGCCATAGATCTCAGGCACTTACGCACCTTAAAGTCTAGCTGATCCACAAAAGCTCAATTGGGTTAAGATCCATAACACTCTTCCAATTATCTGTTGTGCAATGTCTGTGTTTCTTTGTCAACTCTAACCATTTATTTTTGTTTTTCTTTTTCAGAAGTGGCTTTTTCTTTGTAATTCTTCCCATAAGGCCTGAACCACCGAGTCATCTCTTTACTGTTGTACATGAAACTGATGTTGAGCGGGTAGAATGCAATGAAGCTGTCAGCTGAGGACATGTGAGGCGTCTGATGTATTTATCATCTTGTTTATTTGTACATCTGGTCTTCCACATCTATTTATGTCCTTGTTAGAGACAGTTGTCCTTGTCTTTGAAGACTGTAGTGTACACCTTTGTATGAAATCTTCAGTTTTTTGTCAATTTCAATCATTGTATATCCTTCATTCCTCAAAACAGTGATTGACTGATGAGTTTCTAGAGAAAGCTGTTTCTTTTTTGCCATTTTTGACCTAACATTGACCTTAAGACATGCCAGTCTATTGCATACTGTGGCATCTCAAAAACAAACACAAAGACAATATTAAGCTTCATTTAATGAACCAAATAGCTTTCAACTGTGTTTGATATACTGTAATGGCAAGTGAATTTCTAGTTCCAAATTAGCAATTTAACATGATTACTCAAGGGTAAAGTGTTGGGAGTGATGTCTGCTGGAAATGGGGCCTGTCTAGATTTGATAAAAAATGACTTTTTCAAATAGTGATGTTGCTGTTTTTTACATCAGTAATTAGTCCATGGGCCAAGCCAGAATTTGGTACCACCTAAGGTGGCAAAATCTCTTTGGTACCAGTTTGTTTGTAGAGTCCATATAGGTACTTTGAAACATGATAACCTTTTCAAATGAGTAGCTTTACTAATATTTTGGGACAATCATTATTATTGCCATTATCACCCTACAGTATCTGCCCCGCAGGTTTGTATGAAATCTATTATAAGAGGTAGCCATACATGCTATATGTTTATTTTTTCAGGACAGTCAGGGCTATCCAGATCTGCAATAATTTGACATGATATATGCGGTATACGTTTTATATTAGCCTTCATATTAAAGAAAACAATTTTTTGCATCTACTAAATTGTTATATTTGTAAATCGATCTCAAAAGATATTGATGTTAAGGGGGGTATCTTTTCAGATATGGATAGACAAGACTGTCTGTAATCTGGTGATATCAGAACCATGATGGTGGGACAATTTTATTTTAATTAGATTTTTCAAATCAAGATTACTCAGACCATCTTTGTTCTACAATACAATCTACTAGCATCACTGTGAAGCAGAAGGTCCAGTTTTTCATTTGATACCTATTTTATACAATAACAACTTTGTGAGTAATTAAAAAAAGATTGATGAGTGTGTGGAGATGCAGAGATTTGAAGTAGTTTAAGACGGCTGAAATTTCATGCGAGTTCAAAACCAGATTACTTTACAATACTTTGTTGCACAGACTAGCACATAGCATAATTGGAAACAGCTAGTCCTGATGCTATTTTTAGCACCACAAATTTAAATGTTCATTGTTCTTGATATACCGGTATTTCTGTTATTTTCAGAGCAAGGTACATCACAAAATAGAGAAGTATGGCAGAACAAAGTGCAAGTGGTACACAGCCAGAGTGTTTACACTGTTCGGATGATGACTCTAACCTTGTGGAACCTACTAATATAGATTCATGGAACACACTACTAAGAGCAGCTAAAATAAGAGGCTACAGCCAACAGAAATGGCTGTTCTGGAGCTTATGGCCTGCAAGTGTTCATGGACCTGCAAGCTTCCCGACTGTTCCTGTCTTGCCAATAAATTAAAGTGCACAGAAATGTGCAAGCTACAAACCTGCAGCAATCAGAGGGAAGAGGAGGAGGAGAATACTGATGTCATGAAACTGGTTGAATATGATGATGATGACGGTGATGATGATGATGATGATGTTGAATAAACAGAAACATTTTGCAATGGCCAAATAAGTTCATGAATAAAGTATAATTATTTTGTTTTTCTTTGTATGACATGTTCTGTTCAAATAAAGTTAGAAGATTTTTTCATTCTTCGGCTCAACGGTTAGTGTCATTGCTCATTGAAGGCTAATTTCTGTGACAAAGCTACCACTTACAAAAGGTTATCATGTTGAAATATCATCTAGAGATATGGACTAAAAAAAAAATCAAACTAGAATTTGCCACCTTGGGTGGTACCAATTAGTGAAAATTGTGGCCTGGGCCCATGGACTAAATGTCCTGACTATACTTTGTGATCAGTTGAATGCCACTTTGGTGAATTAAAGTACCAATTTCCTTCCAAAACAGCAAACTGTGTACATTATTCCAAACTTTTGTCTGCCAGTGTGCGTGTGTGTGTGTATATATACAGTATATTGCTGTCATAATTACATCATGACAGCAAAACAGTCAAATTTAGAACAATAAAAACAACACAAAAAAAAGAAAAAAGGGTATATGACCTTTAAGTGTGCAAAGTATACAAAAATATACAAGGTATATTTAAGGCTTTACAGAAATTCACACTCTCTGGTTTTGCTGTTTTTTTTTTTTTGTTGTTGTTTTTTTACTCCTATTAATGTTAAAAAATAATGAATTATATTTTTAAATGTGTATTTACGAATGAATTTATTTTCCATAAATTAGCAATACATTTATAATATACCATACGTTATGTTCAGCACTACTGTCAAAATAAATGAAATATCAATTTTCCTTAAATGTGTAATACCAGTATTTACCCTAATAAAATACTCCAAATCACACAGAATAGTCAATGGACACAGTCAAAGAAACCTTTTTTTAAACCAGTTGTCTAAAAATAAAAAAGTATTTTTCCGTGTTTAATGGTTTTATTAGTCCAAATTAAACATCTGTGAGAGGAGAAATTGTGCTTAAATATATAATCGTCCATGATAGCAGAACTTGTTTATGGAAATTAGATAATTTGATTGGGAGTTTGCTGACATAAAAATACAATTAAAAAGAAATTCAATTCCACCAGTTTTTTCAAAGACAAGATAAAACCATAATTTATCATTTGAACAAATATCATTTTGGACCCATTCGAATTTGAGGATAATGTTGGATAGTTCAAAATCAAATACATTTAACCCACCTTGATTAAATGGATTACATAGTGTTTTACTTTATCCAGATAATGAGATGTATTTTTCAATCTTGTTATCTCTTCTGATTTCTCCCATTTAAGAATCAATCCCTAACTAACAAGTAGTACAATTTAAATTCCCATAGCAGAGATTTGGTCCTTTATTTGTCTAACAAGTTATTGTGTCTATCTTTGAGAGCAAATAATTAACATGTCTTAATATTTATGTTTAATACTGACACTAAAGAAAACTCATGGAGACATTCTATAGCCAATTTGAATTATTTTTCATTTTTTAGAAATATATCTGTATCATCTGCAAATTGAGAGCATTTAATTGCATGATCAAAAAGATGAATACCTTGAAATCACTTTAATTCAACATGTAGATTCTAATTTCAGTAATTTAAGCATGAACCTTTTGTTAAACGTTTTTCTTAAAGATCATAAATCATAACTTCTGACATTTTTTCCAATGTTATCTTCCAGGAATATAAAGAATCATTGATGAGTAATGAGATGATTGGCTTAAAAAAAGGTTTTCAATATTGTACAGGGAATATACAACAATGAACCAGCCTAATATAGCATAAATTAACAAGTGAATACATGAATAAAAATAAAGCACAAAAAAGTTACAATATAAAACGATAAAATAAACACATTTTAAATGATAAAAACAAATAATAATTAAATAAACACCTCCAGAGAACACGCTTTTGATAGATATATTTCTAACAAGGCTATAATTAGTTTAAATAAAAGAGATATGAGTTGAAAGGGAGTAATACAATGATTTTAAATCAATATAAAAAAGCCTACATTTTGATTTCGAAGCAGTCACCTTCCCTTTGTGCATATAAACATTTTCACAATCGGTAAACAGTTTTAACATCATCATCATCATCATCATCGTCGTCGTCGTCGTCATCATCATCATCATCATCATCATCTTCATTATCACGCCCAACGACAGCTGCTACTACAGAAGTCGTCTGCAGGTGTCGCCAAAAACAATGAATCAACCAACTGTTGAAATACAGTATATCGTCCTCAAATTAGATTAAATTTTTTGGGCGATAAATCGGATTCTCGGTTACTCATTTCACCATTTTGTTTGTTTAAGTTCTAATAAATAAGCATAAAGTGCTTATCTAAACATCAAAATAACAACAAACTTCCCGACTGTTTTAGCATTGCAAATTAAATTGTGACCTGTAAAGTCATCGCGAATAAGGGCAGGTTTTCATATGTCCTCCGCTTATACGCACCCAAATAGATCTAATGCGGTCTCTGTCAAGTGCGCATTAAAATAGCGCAGTCTTCCTGCACTTGAAATCGATGTGCGCCGCCGGACACGAGAACACTCGTCAAAGTGTTTGACTTCACTGTCATAGAGAACACAATGGGATGCGCTTCTAGCACTCAGACCACCACTCAAGACACAACTCGAGCCAACACCAAACAAGATGGGAGCACATCTGGTAAGATCACTGTGACATAAGTTTATAATTGAAATCCATTTAATGTTATTAATAAACAGGTCATCTGTCTGTTGTTTAATGATTTGGTGTTTCAAGTCATGTCAAGTTGTGAACAGTAGTCTATATGGGCAATGCATCTGGTACATTGGTCATGTGATAGGATACAATTGTAACTATTTATGTTGACACAATTGCTAAAAAATATTAAAATAAAGAAAATAAAAAATAAATGCATGATAGATCTTTAAGTGATTTTGATCTTAGTTACTCTTCTTCGGGTCCTGGGTTACCTAACTTGAAACTGAACCTTAGACCCAGATCCTTATCCATTATGCTGTCATCAGCCTACCATGCAGGTAAGTTCTACTTGACTGCAGCGACTCTCATACAAATATGTACAGTGTGAATTACACTGAAAGTCTCCATAAAGAAAGCTAAGGTTAAATGACTTACCCAGATCTTAAACCATTGGACTTTCCCAACACAGGCTGACATGAAAATATGGCTAAACAGTTCTATCGTCACATGGATTTAATAGAAAGTCTCTCTCACACACACACACACACACACACACACTAAAAAACTATTTGAATTTAAGTGCTTTCAATATCATTTAATTTAATTTGTCAAGCCAATTACAGTACATTGTATTTTGTTTTGTGTGACATGTGTTTATATGCATGTTTCTCAAATTATTCTGTGTCTATAATGAGTTCTCAGAGTTTGGGGAAATATTTTTAGGAATTATTTGACTGTCAGAGTAGGTCCTCCCAACCATAGGTGCTATTTCAAATGCCGTGATGCATGTCAACCTGCCTAAGCCTTAGGCAGGTTGACATGCATCACGGCATTTGAAATTAGGCCCTAAGGCATCACTTAAAAAAAAAGTGTATTTATGGACCTGAAAAGGTTTCATGCAAATGTTGTGTACTTTAGACTGCAGAAGTCTGATGTCATATTTGTTATTACCTCTATTAGTTTGCCTATTTTATTGCATCTGTTTCCTTTCAGCATAACACATGTTAAATGTTGAGATATTCATTATTAAACCAGGATGTTAATGTTTTGCATTCAGTTTCAGCTAATTATTTACAGTAAAGTTTTAATAATGTACTTGGTAGAGCATCAGTTTTGGGGTATGTGTCAAATTTGATGTAGGCCTATAAAGAAAACGACATTTCTGGCACTCTTTACTCAATGATTCAGTTCTGCATTTACTCCACAGTAATATATATATATATATATACGTATATACAGGGTTGGGGAGTAACAGAATACATGTAATGGGATTATGTATTTATAATACAAAATATAAGTAATTGTATTCCACTACAGTTACAATTTATATCATTGGCCATTAGAATACAGTTACATTCAAAAAGTATTTTGATTACTGAAGAGATTACTTTGCATTTTATTGTCATATGTTTAATTTAATATTTAGTCCTTTCAGATGTAAAACATTTATCCATATAAATGATGCGATCAAAAGTGCATTTGAACAGCGGTGAAACACTTTCTTATGATGTGTTACAGTCATACGAGCAGACAGAGAAGTAAGTCTGAAGTACGTTTGGAGCAGAAGGAATAGAAATAAACCTTGTGTAAATTGTCAGCTTTATGCTAAGATAAAATGCTATTTCTAGCCATTTACAGGCACGTTACCAGACACGATCAATAATACATTTTTTTCTAATAAGACCTTTGATATTAGAACAATTCATAAAACAAGATAAATTTGATTGATCTTGTTTTAGAAACAAGGTTTTTTAGAGAATGTATTTTTAACATGTGTATTTTGTTTTAATGAACTGGCAGAGTTTTTATAGTCAAAACAAGTGAAAAATCTACCAGTGCTGAAGAAGTAATCCAAAGTATTTAGATTACGTTACTGACCTTGAATAATCTAATGGGAACAAATTACATTTTACAGCATGTATTCTGTAATCTGTTGTGGAATACATTTCAAAAGTAACCCTCTCAACTCTGTATATATATATATATATATATATATATATATATATATATATATATATATATATATATATATATATATATATATATATATGTATATATATATATGAGCACTTTATAGGAACACTTTGGTCATAATAAAGTTCCCAATGTACTCTTCTGCTGTTATAGCCCATCGACCTCAAGGTTTGACATGTTGTTCATTCTGAGATGCAATTCTGCTCACATTTTGAGCAAATTCTAGAGGCTGTTGTTCATGAAAATCCAAGGAGATCAGTAGTTACAGAAATACTCACCAACCCATCTTGCACCAGCAATCATGCCAAGGTCGAAATCACTGAGATCAAATTTTTTCCCCATTCTGATGGTTGATGTAAACATTAACCAGCTCCTGAACTGTATCCGTATGATTTCATGCATTGCACTTTTGGCCACACGATGTGTGTGTGTAAATACTTTATTTATTTATAATGTTATTGAAATAATAAAAAATATTAGTGAAATAAGTGTCTTAATCTCTAATGGACAGGCAATGAAAATGGTGGTGTTGCAGCAGACACCAATCTAGATTTTACAGAGGGAGTTCAGAGTTCTGCGGCTGCTACAGCTCACAGTGAGCCAGGAGCAGCTCCGGCTGATCCTCCAGCAGAAGCAGCTGCTGACCAGCCTGCAGAGTCTGAACCCAACCCCTACACAACAGCCGAAAGTACTGAAGAATCTGCACCAGCGTCAAGTGGTAGGTTTACTTTTTTCTAAACACAATTTTGGAAAAAGGAGAAGTCACCCAAAAATGAGAATTCTGTCATTATCAACTCACCGTGCATGTTGTTCAAAATCCGGAATGGCTTTCATTCCAAGGAATGCAGAGGTAATTTTTGGAGAAAAAGAAGTACCAAAAATGTTTCCATATTACTTGCATGCTATATTTCAAGTCTTATGATGTATGAGGAACAGACCAAAATTTAAGTAGTTATTCACTGAAAATATTGACATCCACTCTGCGTTTCTTTGTGTATTCATGAGAGAAATAGAAATGTCCAATTTGTGAAATACTTGTTATTTTTAGTTGGAACTTTTCAGTGAATCAGTTGGCCCAGTTTCCAAATTTTGACTGAATGATTCAATCTTGAACTGAATTGATCTGGTTGCAGTGGTTAACATTATCAGTGAATAAGAACTTGAATTTCAGTATTTTTTTTTGCCTTTTTGGAGCTTGGCTAGGATGTTACAGGATGCGTTATAAAGAAAGAAAGCCATATGGGTTTGGAATGACATGAGGGTATGTCATTATGAGTAAATGATAACAGAATTTTCATTTTTTTTGGTGAACTGTTCCTTTAACAATTCCTATTCTGCCAGTTTGTGTATCTAGCAAAGACAGCAGTTTATCAATTCATGAACAATTTTGGAATAAACAAATTACCTTCAGAAAATTGGCTCAAAGTAATCGTTCTCAGGATCAAGGTACACTACACCTGGTGTAAAGTAACTTTGACCTTCTCTGTAGCCACAAAGAAAAAGGAACATCTATATATAGTCATGCTTAATGAATTGCTGAATTACTTTAATGAGCCAAAGCACATAATTTGTTTTCTCATCATTGGAACCTTCGACTTAAAATGAAAGTAGAGATGGAAGTAAACACAAATATACAACAGTTAGTTCCGGTCCTCGAATCTGATTTGACGAGAGAAGTTTCATGAGTACTGATGTCTCACATCATTAGTACTCCCAAGCTTCACTGTGTGTATCACTCCACTTGTGTTCGTCATCCTAAAATAAGTGTATGAGCAGTGCAGATGTGTTAAGAGGTATCTGTCTCTTTACATTTCATTTTGTGACATAACATATTTTAGCCAGCAGGTGGAGGCAAAAGACCAATTTTGTGTGTAATATGAGCCAGTTGGTGACATGAAGTTAGTCAGCATCACTCAGTGTTTATATTCAAAAGCACTCCATGATCGCTCATATTACTACTACATTACTAAAGCTAGGAAATAGCTTTAAATGGCTTTAAACAAACAACTTCAGCATTAAGTCTCATCACAGCTGAGAAACACAACAGATGTATTAATTACAGAACTCAAGGCGTTTATCTCTTACCGGACTTTCCACATTGGAGAGGAAATACTGTTCAAAATGGCGGAGGACATTGCGGTTTCTATAGTGAAAGACTATTGCACACAAGCTACTATGAAATAGGGAGGAATTTTTACCACTGAGAAAATAGGATGAATTTCACCAAAATAAAATTATCTTCAGAAAGCTGACTAACAGACTAAAGCATTATCAACAGGTGTGGCAGGGCGGAGGGCGGGGCCGGGTCGTGATCCTACACACCCGGTCCCATATTAGGCTAATTATGCCTCCGTGAGGGATAAAGGTCGACTTCAGGGGATCGTGTGGGAGAGAGAGATCGTTTACCGACATGTCCGTCATGTGTGTGTTTATGTTGTCTTTTAAGTTTATCATTAAACTATTATTTATATCGTCAAGCCGGTTCTCGCCTCTTCCTTTCCATTGATCCCTTTACAACAGGTCTCTCTCTCTCTGTCTCTCACGCACGCACACACACACACACACACACACACACACACACACACACACACACACACACACACACAAACACACCCGTTTCTCCAATAACATGTTAGAAACAGCTCAAGCCGTGATACTAGTAGTTCTAAAGCTGTTTTTGAGAGGCTTGGAGGTATGTTTTGAACTAGCAACGGCAGATTCTGATCCATCGCATAAGAAAATATCATAGTTTTTTATGACTGTACTCAGTTTTTCCAAATGTAAAAAAAATGTACTTGTTCATTGAACTGTTGTGTATCAGAGCAGTATCACACTCGCAATCGTGCTATTTGGCCTGCGGCCGAATCACAGCAGTGCCAAAGTGTTTAACTCTGTTATGTAAACTGACAACAGTCCTACTAACTTTTACAAGAGCCACTGTTGCCCTTAAGCCTTGTCCACACTAATACGTTTTCATTTGAAAACGCATCTTTTTCTCTCCGTTTTGGCCTTCCGTCCACACTGAGATGGCATTTTTTTTTTCGTGAAAACTGAGCACTTTTTTTGAAAACGCACTCCAAAGTGGATACATTTGAAAATGCATTGTAGTGTGGACTGTGAAAATGGATATATCTGAAAATTATGATGTATTTGTTGTCATGTGATCTATCCAACCAAAACAATCAAGATGTCGGCCCGTGTTATAGTGGTGCTGTTGTATTTGATACTCACATAGCGTTGTTAAAAAATAAATGTTACTTTGTACAACCATCACATTGCGTTCCTTCAAAGGTGAAAGGAAGTTTACTCGGAATTGGTGTCAGGCGATGGAACACGAGGACAATTCCGCTTCAGACCGTACATGCAACAGGGATTTTCCGCATGCGCAGTAACATGATTAAAATGTTTTCATACGTTTCAGTGTGGGAGAGTAACTTTTGGAAAACGCTAGTGTGGGCGGAGAGCGTTTTGAAAAGAAAAGGCAGTTTTCAAATGTATCCGGATTAAATGTAGACATAGCCTTAGTCTCCCTTTCCAGGTTTCCTAGCTTAAAGATTTTCTTGAAATGAATACATCTCAAAGAAATTTGCAAAAAATACAATTGGCTAGTTCATACATAGATTATACATTTTATAATTTCCATTTGTGATTAACTATATCCATCCATCCATCCATCTTCTATAGCCACTTGTCCTATGTAGGGTCAGGGATAGTGCTGGAGCCTATACCAGGTGTCTTGGGCCAAAGGCAGAGTAACACCCTGGACAGGTGGCCAGTCCATCACAGAGCTAACACACAGACAAACACGTTCACACTCTCACTCATGCCTTTGGGCAATTTACATTCTCCAGTTCACTTAACCTGCATGATTTGGACTGTGGGGGAAACCGGAGCACCCTGAGGAATCCCACACGTACATGGGGAGAACATTTAAACTCCACACAGAAATGACCTGACTGAGCAAGGATTTGAACCGGGGACCTTCTTGACACACTGAGCCACTGTGCTGCCCATGATTAACAATATGAAATACATAATTGAAAAATTAGAGATAGTTTCTTTTCAATTCTTTAAAATTGTTCCTTTGCCCAGATCTAGAACATGCCAAGGGTTCAACAACATGCTTCACTGCCAGAAATTCAAATGTAAATGACAATGTATTCACTGATGCAAATATGTGGGGTGCATTGTGGAAAGAAATGCATAAATGACCACACAACAGAATACAAACAAAAAACAACAGAGATAATACCATATCTGTAGGACACTGCAACTGATTTGAACATGACTCAACACTGATTCAACACGAGAACCCAGAGAAGATAAACCCATAGGGCAGGTCTTTATTTTTTTCTAATCTTATGTTCACAGAAAACACAACTGAGGGCCAAGCTGATTCCTCCCCTCCAGAGGAAGCAACAGGTAAGTGGAGTAAAATATATATATATATATAAAAAAGTGTTAGTGCATATGTACAGTAACTATTTTCCCATATTCACTCATTTTCAGCTACCTGTGAAGACAGTTAAGTGTGCATTGGTTGCCAGAGTTTCAGCAGAATCCAGATTGGAACACATATTTCCAGCACAATCAGGATTTCACTTGAGATTGTTTAAAAATACAATGAAACAGTAGCTTCTTTAGTATACAGTTATTGCTTGTTTGTTGCCAAGGCATAGACACACTGGTCTTCAAAGACTCTTTTACAGCATATATACAGAATGCAAATAAGTGCAGACTTTAACCATAGATTTCCTTCTTTATTTCCTTAAATATATCATATTGGAGATGCAAAGGCCAAAAAGAATATGACAATTCTAAATTGTCATTTTGTTTTACCATAAATGTTACAATGACCACTTTATCATGAAAGGAAAACCTCCCGTGCATATTATATGCATTTACAATAATGACATTATTTACAATGATGGGATGCTAATGTTTTCATGACAGAAACAGGGTATGGAAGAGAACTCTCTCTAATTGGAAGAAATGTAGAAATGTAATTTTTGCGTGGTCTAATGTAATAATGATTTTAAAAATAAACTTGAACTTGAACTATGTTTTGCATTGTTGTTATTATAGATTAAGTGAATGTTGTGATGAAGCAACAACAGTAAATGCACTTAGTAATGGAAAGCTGTTTTTCTGTTGAAGCACATGATGTAATGAGTGTGATTTATTTTCTAATTTGTGGCTGCGGCTTTCTCCTTATAGCTGATTTACAATTTGTTGTGCATTCTTTGGTCATACAGTAAGGAGGCGTCTGTTATGGGTCCCAAGACAGCAACTGCTTCAATCTCAACAAGCCCCCCCTGAAAAAAAGATATAAATAAAGAAAAAGAAAACAAAGGGATGTATAAAACTAATAACAGGGCTTTTCAATCAATATAAAAATGTCTGACGTTGCTACCACAATACTAGACTACTGTGGGTGGTTGCCACGGCATTGCTAGACAACTACAAGTTTGTTTTGGGTGGTTGCTTCTGGTGCAAGTCAAAAGAGCCCACCCTCAAGTCTCTTGTCCTGCTTGGGTCCCTCTAATTTCAGTATGGGATTTTCTGGCCATTTTATTGTTTACCAGGTGAAAATCCTTAATCTGATCGCTTAAAAAAGTAACAGTACACCTCTACTCAACAATGCGCATGATTTGCGGTATCATCAATGCCTGTAGGTATAAGTCAAAGTTTAATACTTAGGGTTAAGGATTTGAACAAAACTAACTAGATTGCACATAATACTTACTCTGGGTAAGGCAGCTACTTGATAGGCAGCTCTAGCTGGGAAATTTTGGCTGAAAACTAAAAAAAAATAAAAAGGATAGTGGGATAGAAAAAGTGAAACAAAAGAGAAATGAAATACAATGACCAAAAAATAAAAAAATAAGCACCAGTGATTAAACAACAGAAAACTCTGGTTTCTTTGCCCGAGACATAGGTAAACAAAATCTTCAATGCAGTTTAAAATCACTTGATTAATACATTGATGAACACTTTGTGTGCTAGTTTACAAGTTAATTGTCTGCAAACAGAAAGTGTAGTTAATAGCATTTTCTCTACTTGATAAGAAACACATGCAATCTGTGAGATCCAAAAAGCTTAAATCAGCCTCATCTTAATAACATAATTCTCCAAAAAAGGAAAAACTAAATCATCCTTTTCTCACCCCCATATTGTACTAAATCTGTATAATCTTCTTCAATGTTACTGAAATCTAGCTAAATTTCCTACATGGCATTTCCTTGTTCCTATCCACTTTCAATGGATGTAAAAGTGGTACTTGGACATTCTGCTTGACGAGTCATTTTGTGTTCCACACAATAAAGTCATATACAGTGGCAAGAAAAGTATGTGAATCCTGGTTCCCCTTCTGTCACTCACTCGATGTTGTGTCGATTGTAGTGACACAAGGGGTCTCTTCTGAGAGCCTCGCATTATACATGGTATAAAGGAGAGCAGGGGAGCGAATGTCAGACAGATTTTTTCTTCGGAGCCGAGCGGTTGTGTGATCAGCGAGCTGTGTGTCACGACTGCTTCACCCACCTCTGCAAGAGAGCTTCTGTTGGATCTGGCGCATTCCAGCAGCTTTCTCCTCTCTGCACGTTGTGCAGACTCTGCCCCTGGGTACTTCAACAGCGCTTCAACAAAAAAGAGTTGCCCTTCCGCCACTGTGTAGTTCCTGGATGTGGCCGGTATCTCTCCAGATCCAACAGTCATAGACGCTGCCTCGTGTGCCTGGGATGCATTTGTGAATGGTTCATGTTCTTACTGCGAGGACATGACCATGGCAACGTTGCGGTCACGACTTTCGTTTCTCAAAACGAACGTCACTCCTTCCCGCGGGATTGAGGACAACCCGGCTGGCGATGGAGGCAATTTGGGCAGTGGGCCCCATGAAACACCTGAACCCCCGGCGCGCTCGTTTGCTTCCATTTGGGCTCAGGGCGACGGCAGCTCGCTTCACGGCCAGTTTGCCTCATCCCTGGAGCCAGGTCTGGATGATGACATCGCCGCTACATCGGAGCCTTCAGGAGTCTGACGCTGAAGACCTGACCGGACTCCCATCCACGGGCCAGCCCGCCCAGTCAGAGTCTGATGCGCAGATTGCAGACATGCTTTCCCGGGCCGCTATGAGCGTTGGGTTGGACTGGAACCCTCTGTCCTCCCCCCAACCCTCGCTCTGGTACTCCCTAATGGAGGCCCCTCTCGGCACAGACGCACTGGCACACAGCTAGCCCTGGGGACTGCGCAAGTACACATTTCCTCCAGTGATTCTTCTTGCACTGGTGCTGTGCAAGGTCAGGGAGGACCAGGAATAGGTCACCATGGTGGCTCCTTATTGGCCCACCCGGACCTGGTTCTCGGATCTCACGCTCCTCGTAACAGCACCTCCCTGGCAAATTACCCTGAGGAAGGACCTTCTTTCTCAGGGACAGGGCACCCTCTGGCACCAGTGCCCATACCTCTGGAATCTCCACGTCTGGCCCCTGGATGAAACGTGGAAGACTTAAGCGGCATAACACCTGCAGTTATAGACACGATCAACCAAGCCAGAGCTCCATCTACCAGGCAGCTTTACGCCCTCAAGTGGCATCTGTTCGCAAATTGGTGTAATTCCAGGTCTGAAGACCCGCAGAGATGCACAGTTCGGTCAGTGCTTTCATTCCTGCAGGAGAGGCTGTCACCCTCCACCTTGAAGGTGTATGTCGCTGCTATCGCAGCCCACCACAACGCAGTAGACGGCAAGTCCATTGGTAAGCACTACTTGATTATCAGGTTCCTTAGAGGCACCCGGAGGTTGAACCCTTCCCGGCCAAGCCAGTACCCCTCCTGGGATCTCTCAGTGGTCCTCTAAGGCCTTCAGAAACCCCCCTTCGAGTCACTTGATTCAGTCAAGCTCAAAACCCTCTCCTTGGAAACGGCCCTCCTGATCACGCTAGCTTCCATCAAGGGACCTGCAAGCGTTCTCTGTCAGCGACACTTGCCTAGAACTCGGTCCAGTAGATGCTCACGTCATCCAAGACCGCCACCTATGTGCCAAGGTTCCTACGACCCCCTTCAGGGACCAGGTCGTGAACCTGCAAGCGCTACCCCAGGAGGAGGCAGACCCAGCCTCTTTGTTGCTGTGTCCGGTACGTGCTTTGTATCTACATGGACCGCACACAGGGCTTTAGATGCTCTAAGCAGCTCTTTGTCTGCTTTGGTGGATGGCAGAAAGGGAACGGCGTCTCCAAACAGAGATTAGCTCATTGGGTTGTTAATGCTATTTCCCTAGCCCATCACCCCCCCTTGCGGGTTCGAGCACACTCTATGAGAAGTGTGGCATCATCGTGGGCACTGGCCCACGGCACCTCCTTAGCAGACATCTGCAGAGTGGTGGGTTGGGCAACACCCAACACCTTTGCTAAGTTCAACAACCTCAGGGTTGAGACGTCTCGTCCTGTGTTTTGTCAGGTCCGAGCCGGTAGAACTCGGTAATACGGAACAGCCGACCAAGCCGCACCTTGCACCCTTCACCAAGCTGATCCAGTGTGCCTTCTCTAACAGGTTAGCCAGTAAGCTCTCACTTCTTTGACAAACCTCATGTGTGCAGCAATGTTTATGTTGGAAAGCAGTGGCTTTCTTCCTGGCGTCCTGCCATGGACACCATATCTGTTTAATGTTTCCCATATAGTAGACTCGTGAACAGACTAGTTCCAATGATTCCTTCAAGACTTTAACTGTGGGTTCTTTTTTTTACCCCATTGAGCATTCTGTGGTTTGAGTCATCTTGGCTGGACAGCCACTTCTAGAGAGAGTAGACACAGTACTAAAGCCTCTGCATTTATAGACCATTTTTTTTTACTTTGGAGATGAATATCTAAGCTCTTCGAGATATATTTGTAACCCTTTCCAGCTTTATTCAAAGCAACAATACTTGATGGTAGGACTTGAAACCCGAGACCTCTTTTATACAAGGCATTGTCCATGTCAGCATATGCTTCTTGTGAATGGCAAACTCAAAATGTCTGAGTGCTTTTTATAAGTCTTGTTTCATTAATTGGATGCCAGGTTTGCCAGCTCCCAAATCAAATTAGTTGACACCATTAGCCTAGGCCCTAGGGGTTCACATACTTTTACCAACCTACACTGTGAAAGTTTTAATTATTAATTTAATATGTAAAAGAACAATACAAAAATGTGTTTAGTTAAAACAGATTATGTTTGTTCATTATTATAACTTAGATGAAGGTCAAACCCGATTTTTAGACAAATTATACATAAATGCAGGTAATTCCAAAGTGTTCACATATTTCTCTTGCCACTGTAGGTTATGAACGACATGAGGGCCCATTTAAATGATTAACAAGCATCAATATAAAATTTCAAAAGACAAGAAACAGCATTTTATCCCCATTTGTATAATTACCTGTATCATAAATGTAATTTTATAGAGAGAATGAATGTAAATTCTGTTCTATTCACATCCTAGGTTTGCATGTCACATCATGGAAAGTTTGTGTTGTAGGAGGCAGTGATGATGCGTTGTTCTCAAGGAGAGGAGTCTATTGTTTTACACAACTGCACTGTATCCCTTTACACGCAGACAGGGTAGGATTACTCATCCGCATTGTACTCAAGAGGAAATAACCAGTGCTGCACAGATGCATTATTGTGTAACATTTCAATGAAAAATAACATGCTTAAAGTGTTAACACCAGGCTAGGCTTTATTACAGAGGCAAAATATTGTACATCAGTATCACTGCCCATAAATTCCATTTAGGTTTTTGATATTACCAAAACTTTCAATGGCTTTTTATTAACTAAAACTGTAAGGGAAATCTGTGGTTGTGGATATAGCGATAATTCGACACACTCTAAGGCACACATGAGGCTTTTATGAAAACTATTTACAGGAGTCAAGCACACGACTCCTTCAGTCTTACTCACATTGCTTGTAAACATCGTTAACGTTATTGAAGTCATTTATATCTGCCAACAGCACTGTTGTCTTGACAACTGCAAAAAAGTTAGACTTTATGAACAGACTGATACATGTTTCAAAACCATTAAATGTGTTACATGTTACTCAACAACCAAGTGATATAAGATGACCTACTGTTTTCATATCCACATCCAGCGGCTTTCAGAATCTCCCCCATGTTAATAAGTGCCTTTGAAATTGTAAGGAAAAAACACAGAAATATGCACTTCAATTCAATATATCCCAACCTGGGAAGGAAACAAATCTATTCAAGGGCCACTATGTGCATTTTGTCTTTCTGGGTCTCACCTGTTTGGCCTGGGCCTGCACCCCACCAGCAACCAGCTGTCCAGAGGCAACATCCATGCCCAACTGTCCTGAGATGTACATTGTGTGATCCACCACGACAGCCTGGCTGAATATAATGACAAAATTATTTAAATCTATTTTAATTTTTGGTGAAATACAATTGTGGAGAAAGAGATGTTTTATTCATTTTAATTACAGTTTTTATTGATTGTAGAGGTGTACACTTGTAGTAGTGTCTTGAACTGATCTCACTGGTGTGTTGTGAGCAGTGTAATGGTCAGTTAATTTCCTGGGTTTGTTTTAATTGGGAAGAGAATATGTGTTTTTAGAGTGAAATATTTTATTTTGAGGTTTGTACAAATGTATGTGTAGTTTTAAGGTGTGTAGTCATAATTCAGGGAAAATTGTTTCTTGTTTCATGAAATGTGTCTTAGTGATCTAGAAAAACTGTATTAACAATGCATCTTGAGAAATGCTGTTCTCCACTGCCTTCTCCTGGTATAACTTGCGCACTGCAGTTGAGAAAAAGGCCAACACCCATTCAAGTTTTCTTGCTTCATTAAAGGGATAGTTCACCCAAAAATGACAATTCTCTCATAATATACTCACCCTCATGTCATCCCAGATGTGCATGACTAACTTTCTTCTGCTGAACTCAAACAAAGATTTTTAGTGGAATTTTTCAACTCTGTAGGTCCATACAATGCAAGTGAATAGTGACCAGAAATGTGATGGTCCAAAAAGCACATAAAGGCAGCATGAAATAATCCATAAACTTGAAGCTTTAAAATTCTGGTCACCATTCACTTGCATTGTATGAACCTACAGAGCTGAGATATTCTTCTAAAAATCTTAATTTGTGTTCTGCTGAAAAAAGAAAGTCATACACATCTGGGATGGCATGAGGCTGAGTAAATGATGAGAGAATTTTCATTTTTGGGTGAACTATTCGTTTGATATTAGAGACTGATGTTTAGTTGGGACTTCAAATGAGTAACCTGGTTTACAAATACCACACCATAGTCTTCTTGAACAGTGACCGGGGCTGCGTGTGGCCAAGGGGGTAAGTATGAAGGTTCCACAGGGTATGCGAAAAAAATTGGATTTTGGTTTGTTAGACCTAACAAAATTACATGTTTAGCTTAAAATAAAAATCATAAAATTATAAATGAGTAAAAATAACGATTTTCCAATTAATCTTGATCATTATTTAAACAAGCTCGAATACCGGTACCGGTCTTTCACCCTACGTAAAGTTTGGCACCGAGAACTTTTCACTGCATGTTGAGGTTAAAAGTTTGCTTTGACTCAATGTGAATGTGTGTCCAACAATAAGATCCACTTAAACAAGTGCAATTCTAAGACATAATTGTTATTGATGTAATACATTAACCTTTTAAATTTGTAAAAATCTAAAACTGGGCCAAAATTGTGAAAAACTAAGGATAAAATAAAATTTGCAAAGTTAAAGGAATATTCCGGGTTCAATACAAGTTTATGTCAATCAACATAATTTGTTGCATAATATTGATTACCACAAAAAATAATATTTTGACTTGTCCCTCCTTTTCTTTAAAAAAGTACAAAGCTGTGTTACAGTGAGGCACTTACAATGGAGGTTAATTGGGCCAATACGTAAACATCAAAATACTCAGTTTCAAAAGAATTGCCACAAGACATAAACCTGTGACTACAATGCTGTTGACTAAGGAATCCTTTATTTTTACAATCCTAATATTCCTTTAATATTTTTTAAATGTACAAAGTTAGAAGATCATTAGCTAAGAGAACATTTATTTCCCATGTAAGCAAAATGCACATTAGAAATAAACTAAACCTGAAATATAAATGATTATTATCATTAATAATAATCAATATTAATGATAATGTTAAATGATATAGTCTTTGGTACACATCTTTGGTTTTGTGTCAATGAATGTGTACTTAAGCCTTGCTAATGGTCCTGTTGGGATACTTAAGGCAAAAAAGGTTGGGGACCACTGTTCTAGACCACAAAGTCCATATCTGTGTCCATGTCTGAGACAAAACCACAAAGTCCAAGACAAGAGTAAGACCTAGTTAATGTGTGATTAAGACCAGTTCACAAATAGTTATACAATTCAGTCTGTCATGAATGTGCCAATTATGCATACGTGTGTCTGCACAACTATAGGAAAAAGAAATTCCCTTGGTATCAGTATTTCAAAAAGTACATAGGAGTTCCAATTACTGAAAAGTCTTCTTAGAGAAGAAATAAATGATCTGAATTAAGCCAAAAAATATTCCTTTCTGCCCTAAGAACACACTAGAATCTCTTTGAAAAGGTATTAAAACAGGAGTGTAGTTTATTGTTTAAAATACATCCTGTCAAAATGACACCCTAGCAGCAACACACATTGATTATTATTGAATGTATTATGTATGGCCTGATCATTATCATGTTCATGTCTCAAATTACACTATTATGAGGCCAGTCATAAGTAATTCAACAGAACAACACAGTTATGCAGAACTAATAAGCTTGAACTCTGGTCAAAGTTTTGATCTTGACACCACCTCTTACTGTCTATTGGTTGAAACATAAACACACCCTGAGATAACCACATCTAAAAATAATTTACACGCCAAGAAACAAAATCAACACATTTTGTAAGGAACCTTAAATTTGATATAAATAATTTATTGGGATAATGCTGCATGCAAGCACTAGATTAAATCTTGACTTGGTTACTAAAGTATAGCATATTCATTGGGAAATTCAAGTATTTGGCAGCAGGTGCAGACAGTTGTGTCTCTCTTGTGGCAGAATAGAACAGTTCCAAGAAGTATTATAATGCATACAATAATCATGCATTGTAATTATGCATAATAATAAAAAAATCCAGACAATATTACACTTTAATAAGGTTTAGAAACTAAGCTTGAAAGGTTCCTACCTGTATGTTCTCTGTCAAATAGGTAGGGCTGTAGCTAATGGGGTGAATGGTGGTAACTACTCTAGGGGCCCACAGGTCCAATGGGGCCCACAACAAGTTGTAAACTGTATTTTTCATATGAAAGGGGCCCAGAGAAATATAGAGTCAAGGGGCCTAGAATTCCTTGCTACAGCCCTGCTTATATGGGCTGTATGTGTATATCATCTCGTCCAAACAGTACAGTAAAAGTTGCAGAGATCATTTTGAGTGTGTAACAACATGCCACGAACAAATATTGCATTGCTAAGTTTAACTCATATCAGGCCTTTTGTCGGACAAAGCTGGTTGTTAAACACGTAACTAAACATTCATGAGTTCATTACCTCATCAATCATTATCTCTATGCAAGAGCATGACACGTGCACATTTATTTTGGAACATGAACACAGTGTTTGACCGAATGTAGACTCTCACCTGTAGGGCCCGATCGCGGCTGGAGCAGCTGCAGTGTAAATCATCTTTCTAATAACCACAGACATCTCTGATGAACGAGACAACTGAATCAAAACTGTCCAGTGCGAACTATCAGTTGAGCTGATCAATGAAAAGCAGGACAGAGCTGGTTTGTACAGCTTCACCTCCAGAAGGTGTGCATTATTCCTACCATAACTACCAACATATAGAGGCATCTATAATTGTATTCATGTCTATTCTTTCCTATTTTGCACAGTTTGGTTATAAAATAGGTAAAAGTTGTGAGGAAGGGAATGGGCAGACACAATATAAATGGTAAAACAAGCTGATTTGAAAATTCGTGTGGAAAAATAGTTGCTGGCACAAGTTATTAAAAAAATAAAGGGCTTTGTGTAGTAGAATAATTACGGTAATTTGTGTACGATCTCAAAGGGATACAACCAAAATCTGCAAGTCATATCTTCATCAAAGGCAGTTTACTTTCAGAAAGTTTTAATGATTATTCTATATGATTTCACATAATTATAATACATCTTAAGCTGTAAATATTTTAAAAGTTAGAATTAAAAAAAAATGATTAATGCTTTTGTCACTTCAAACAATGTGAAGTTCAATTTAGTCCACGTGAGGGATAAGATGGCAAGTAACATTTTAATATTCACTCTGCGCAGAGTGCAAATTAACATGTGGAGGACCGCAGCTAGTTCATCCTTTTTACTCTGGTCTAGTTAAAATTGATCAGGGGTAGGATTATTTTTGAAGGTCAAGTCAAGGTATCTGTTCGATCTGGGTTACCTTACAGGTGTCATTTATTATATGTATTTGGGCTGTATATGTGATGTTTTTCTCTTTTCTGTATTTATGGGTGTTTAAATGTTGTTTTATTGATTGTTATTGGTTATGATGTCATGGTCATCAGATGTGTTGATTGGTCATGACATATTTTAAATTTGGCACTGTTGGACTCTGTTCATAAACGCCTGACGAAGGTCGAGTGACTGAAACATTGCTTAATACATTTTGAGACTCTTTGCAAGCCAGGACAGTGTGCAGGATTTTTTCCATTTCATTGACTTTCTACAATTCTCTTAACAGAAATAACTTATAACCAACAAAGTATCGAAAGAGAATCACCCGTTTCCCATATTGTTTATGTGTGTGTGTGTGTGTTTGAGTGGTGAGCAGAGCTTCAGCGTGTCTTCATTGGGAGACGGGATTTGAGTTTTCATCACATCTGTACTGTTTGTACTGTGTGACTATAGAGTGAAAATATAGTGATTTCTGGATTACTACATCAAAATATTCCTGAGATGATGGATATAAATAATTTGATATTTATCGAGAGTGGGTACATTAGCAGTTTTAAAATCACTTCACCCATTCACACACACTCATACACCAATGGCAGCAGAGCTGCTATGTAAGGTGCTAGACTGCCATTGGGAGCAACTTGGGGTTCAGTGTCTTGCCCAAGAACACTTCGGCATGTGAAGTCATGTGGGCTGGGAATCGAACCACCAATCCTGCGATTAGTGGACAGCCCGCTCTACCACCTGAGCCACAACCGCCCCGTTAAATATGCATCAAGCTATCGTTTTTAAGTAAATGAGTGAGTAGTTCAGTACAGTATTTTATGTTGATTCATAAAAGCCTTTATTGTAAAAGATGGTGTTGATAAATAGGTTTAAATGCATTTATTTTCAGTATCTTCAGGAGAATGGCTATGGTCAGAAGGCCTTTCAGGAGCAAGGAACAGCACATCTACAGTCCTCCTGGATGTGAGGAGCAAAGAAGGCTAGATTTTCTGCCAGCAGAACACAAGGGCCGACTGAGATGGCCTATTGACAACAAAATAAAACTAAATATTTCGGATAAAATATTTTGGATGCTCATTAAAAATAATTACCCAAAGAGACCAATTAGACTAAAGAGTTCAGATTACTGCTTTATAAAAATGGAAGGTCTTTTTCCTTGTCCCAAGACTCGTTCTGCGTGTAGTGAACAATAATGGTGTTCATCAGAGGTTTGCTCTTTGTGCAGCTACTGTTGGGCTTTCCATGCATCATCCAGAGTAGGAGATTTTTGTGTATGTTAAGAGTGTATGTAAATCCCTACAAAATAATCAGGGTGAGAACAGGTATGCGACACTCTCCGATACAAAGAACAAAATTCTTGTGTTCTGTTCTCAGCCTACCAATATACTGGAAAAGGCCATTTCACAAGACCAAACCAAGAATGGATGATTGAATCAGAGGTACTGCTTGTCTAACATTCTTTTCTAACATTTTTATATTTTTCAAAGAAATGTATTGTTAAAAAGCTTTAAATCTTAACTACTTAGTTTCTCTATTTCCTCTACTTTTGTTTTAAGTTTAGTTTTTTAGATGACTATTAACCATATTTGTTTATTTTTCCTTTGCAGCTTGAACCACAGAACAATTAAATGATTGAGCCATTTGTCAAACTAATAATTGTATCTACTCCACAGACAGAGACAAACCCAAAGTTAACCGTGGTCACTTATTTCCCAGCTGTCACACAGCTGACATTACTGCGCAATCTACCTTCACTTTCACCAAATTGTGCCACAGAAAGAAAGCTTAACATAAGCTGGGGGCTCACATGGAGTCAAATGTTACACAGATCATGGAAAAAACTGCACTGATAATAATTATAAAGTCTTAGCCTATGTCCTGACAGGAGCTATACCCGGCAACCAAATGTTACAAAGCAAAAAGAGTAAACATTCCCTCAATGATGTTGACGGCTTTTTGCTGCTATGACAGAAAGAACATTCATGGGTCTCCAAAGCTCACAGGACCAGAAATAAAGAGGATTATTCCACAAATTAAACTACTGAACGAACCAGCTGACAGAATTTACAGGATCACTTGAATGAAATAGGGGTGAATGGCGTGCAGCTCTTCAAGGAGGAGTGAATGAACGATTTATTTGTGAGTGATAATGATGACTCCATCAGACAATGTCTGAAAGAAAGAAAAAAATTAAACATCGACAATGTCCAGACGTTCTGTCTTCATCAGACAAAGTCTGTAAAGAGAAAGAAAATATAGTACTATATAAGTGTCATAAATCAACTTGCGACTAATGCACTGTTTCCAACACACTGCACAGGAGCACACATTAAAACCAATTTTAAATCCTTCAGTCAATGATTGGAAAGAGAAAGAAAATAATGGACATAAAAATGACCAAGAAACATCTGACACAACCAAGAAATGGAAGAAAACATTGGGCAGAATTGTGGCAAGTTATCCACCTAATTCATCAGCAAAACTATTGTGCCGCCATTATCAACCTTGCATGTGGACCACTTCCGGTATAACTCACTTCCAGCTATTATAGCTATACAAACATACTACATTATGCTGCTTTAAATTACAGGCTGGCAATAAATGGTGACATTATTATAATTAATTACAATTTTCATAAACTCATTGGTTTTAAGCGCATAGTTTTACCATTTAACACAATTTGCCATTGTTTAAATCACACACTGTTGCACTGGCAGAATGAATGAAATCAGGCACTGACACAGACAGTCCTGGGTGCAATCTGAAAGGCCTCCACAAAATTTACACAACCAGCAGAGAGAAGAAAGATGCAGGGAAAATGCTGCTTCAACTTTCTCTGCACCAAAACTGCATCTTGCTTCATCTTGGAAAAATAATAAACACATTTAACTCGCTGTTCTTGTCAGAGAGCATTCTCTCTTTCTTAGCGGTGTATAGTAAACAGACACAAAGATCAGCATTCAGCATGGCTTAAGAAACACCGCCTTTGGAAATAAATAAAGGCATCATTGGAGGTTATGCAGGTACATATGAATGGAGGTTTACATGGAGAAATGAAAGACTGCATCGTCACAATCTCGGTAAAGAAAGAAGCCGATTTTATTACCGTCTCTTCAAAACAACAACACACAGCAACAGGTGAATGATTTACTTACTCTTTTACTATAAATGCTGACATTAGAAAATTATCTGACATTGGCAGATAATTCTGTTGTACATCTTGTGGTTGTGTGATAGTTTATAAGCTAAGATCACTAACTCTGTTATTATAACCTTGTAGTTATTTGCACTGGGGTCAGTGCCAGCTGAAATTTCTCACATTTGCCAGAAATGGAGCCGCTGCTTACTCCCAAAATAAGGTGGATACAAGAAGAATGTATCTGGAAATAAACCAGAACAACACAATACAGCAAACACCAAAGAACCTTATGGTTTAAATAAAAATATTTAATCCTGAGCAACCTCACATGCATGTTAATTTGACAGAATATTCCTTTATTGCTTTAAATTTATAAAACTACTTTACAAAAACTACTTTGTAGTCTAAGGTTAATAAATCAATATGTTCTGGGCCTGTATTCACAAAAAAATCCTAAGGCTAAAGCTTCTAACATGGAAATTTAGGACAACTCTTAAAAATCACTCCTATTTTTAGGACTCTTAAAATGTTAATCTAAGAGTAAATCATAAATTATAACACTATCAATTTTAACACTAAAATAGCTCCTAAACCCACGACAGCTTAGAAGTCATCCTGAGGACTAAATAAAACGGGATGTCATCCATAGAAACAAGGTCAACTCCGCCTTATCTCAGATTTTCTTAGTAAAACGTGCTCATAGCAGTTTTGTTGATAGATTTTAAGCAAAAACTCCTAGCTAGGAACTCTTTGGTTACCTCCTAGTGGTAAGATAAAAATCTTTGTGAATACAGGCCCTGGTATATTTCTATCTTGTTCTAGTATTTGCCATTGCCAGTGTTGCTTCTCAACTAACCCCAAGCCTTTCCTTCTAATCCTAAAACCCTTGCATTTGTGTTTCTACTCAGACAATTTTATTCTGAATGATTTAATCATCATCTGAAATGTATAATGCTATTGTGTTATAGTCCAAGGAAAATGAACCAATTTTATTTTATTTTATTTTTTAACTCTATGTTTGTTTGCAGGTCTCATGATCTTATACTTGTCTTTTCAAGTTAAACTTGGACAGGAGAAAATATTTACATCACAAATATATCTTATTACCGTAAAAGTGTGAAATGTTTTAAATAATCCAAGATGCGGGAGGAGACAAGTAACAGACCTTTATTTAAAAACACTGCGCAGAGTGCAAAAAACAAAAAAAAAACAAATAGCATGAAACATGAATACACAATAAATTAGAGTGATCAGTAAGAATGTGCCTAAATGTGAATGTCAGAATATGGAATAAACTGTTATAACTCAACCACAGGAAACATAAGGCATTGGAAACATCCCTAACCACCTCTTAAACTAAAATAATGCAACCATTAACAGGCTATATACTTCAAACCAACACAGATTAATAGACCTTATTAGTCAACAATCAGAGCATGAACAATTTTGAGAGGCTTTAGGGTTGCTTAAGGTCAATTTAAAACTCATCCTTCCATTAAAATACTTATTGAGGGAATTCACAGAACTGGTATAGTTACATTACTGTGTCCTTGAGTTGCTGTATTGCTTTTGGTATGGAGAGATTACAAAACAATAAATGGTACCATTGCCATAATAAAAAAAAACATTGGACTGCAATAAAATTACTCTGAAAAAGACCAAGAGAGACAAACCCTGAGATAAATAGCAAGAACTTATGTATGGGGCACAGGAAAAGCAATTCTCACTTCCTCACACAAATATTTTCCACACGTTATCAAAGGAGCCAGTTGCGTTGAAAACAGCATAAGGGGGGAAAAAAGACATCAGACAGAAACTTAAAAAAAAAAAAAAAAAAAAAGAAAGTGGCATTCAGCTTAAATAAGCCATGCATATTTACAAAGCTGTGGATAGTGGAAGCCTTACTTTGTGGGGAATTTTGAATGAGCAGAACAAACAGCTGCATTATTTGTCTTTTCTCTTTCTCTAAATTATTACCAATAAAGGTAACCTTAAGACTCAAGACTGAGCAGATCTCTTCAATGTTAATCTCTACTGTAACATGGTCCCACATTAGCAGAATCCTAACCTATAGTTAGTAGGAAAGCAAACTTTAAAAATAGGGTTAACAAGCTCTCAAAGGCATTCTCTACATGATTGTCTTTGGTTTAGTAATCCATTCACACCTAAAAATGACTTTGTAGCAGTCCAGCCAGCAGTTTTTATGCATTATGCCAAAATAACTCAAATGTTCAGTTATTTTCACTATTTCACTATTATTTTCACTACTCATCCAGACCAATTTGCCTTGGTTTCATAACAGCACTGAACAAGTATGTAGAAATGGATGTAGAAATGGCAATTTATTTTTATTTTTTAGACATGGAAGAAAAATGAAAAATACTTCATAATAATGGAGAAAGAATGAGACAGATTAAAAATTGTTCAGCTTGTTTTAGAATGAACTCCTAATATCTTAATTGTGACATCAAAATCAGTGATTCAGAATCATCACTGGGACCTTCTTCAAATGTACAAACAGCAGGTGTGTAGAATAAGCATCAGTACAAATATTGAAAACAGGAGGGAACAGAAGATCTGGCCAGCCAGTGATCTGACAGTTAGAAGTTCTGCTGCCGGCGTTTCTTTGCATCCATGGCATCGAGAATGGGTTGCCTCTTAGCTGTATAGCGTTGCCGTAGTTCTTCAATCTCACGCTCCATCATGGGATCCAGAGCAGTGAGACGCATCTGCAGCTCCTCAAAATCAAGGTTTTTCAACTACAGAGACAAATAGTAATAAACACACAAACAGTGATCACCTGTTTAAAGCTTTATCAGGTCATGCAAGACTAATCAATGATTTGTGGTCGACCAATATATCACCGTGGCAGATAAATTGGCTGTTATTTGGTATTTTTTAATTATCTGCATCGGTTTCAAGTGCAATTTATGTAACTGGCTGCTATTAATGGCATATTCACTGACCACTGTATGAACAATTAGTTTGATTCAGTCTTTATTGTAGTTATTGAATACTGTTTGCACCATGTAGCACCAACAATCATTCATGCGATTATCTAATCAGCCAATCGTGTGAGAGCAGTGTAGTTCATAAAGTCATTCAGATACGGGTCAGGAGCTTCAGTTAATGATCACATCAACCATCAGATTTGGGGAAAAAATTTGATCTCAGATGGACTGGTTTGAGTATTTCTGTAACTGCTGAATTCCTGGGATTTTCACACACTACAGTCTCTAGAATTTACTTCAAATGGTGCCAAAAACAAAAAACATCCAGTGAGTGGCAGTTTTGTAGAAGGAAATACCTTGTTGATGATAGAGGACAACAGAGAATGGAACTGATAGCGTCTACGGTAACTCAGATAACTGCTCTGTACAATTGTGAGAAGGATATAATCTAAGAATGGCAGGTGGTTTTAATGTTGTGGCTGATCTCTCTCTTTCTCTCTCTCTCATATATATATATATATATATATATATTAGGGATGCACCGAAATTTCGGCCACCGAAAATGGCATTTTTTTGTTTTGGCTGAAAGAGAAAAAGGCCGAAAATATGAGCCGATATATATATGCCCCTCAGTGCTCAGGTTTCACTCTCGATCGATCCAATCACATTCAAGGCACTTCCAAGCAAAGGCCGATGTCAGCGGTGTGGAAATACTATATAATACTAATAAGCAGTACCGCCGCAACCTATACGCATACTACGCAGTCTGCGTAGTGCACCAACTCCCAAGGAGGGCACTATCTTTCCCTAGGAGGGCACCAGAACGTCCACCGGGTGCCCTTCCACGTTGCGGAACACAGTCTGAACACTTCACGCTCATATTGCGAACGCGACAATCCTCTTGACTCCTGGGGCATGAACAAAGATCACTTTCCATTGCTTGTGTGGACTGCACGCAGGTATATATCTGCCCAAGCACCAGCACAGAGAGAGAGAGTCAGAGATTCAGTGCAGCATCTCATGTTCTTGAGTTGCCAGAAAGTTGAGCAACTTTTGTTCTTGAAGAGAAACCTAAACACTTTAACTTAAATAGAAAGCAGTCCAATTTGCTATGTGTATAGCAATTACATTCAAATTTGTTTAGCCCTGCAAAACTTTGTTCTTCACTTGAGGCTACATCTGTCATTTACAGTTTGAGTTTGGTTTTAGTTCTATTACTAAATTGTGTTGTGTTTTGCACAATAATTTTATATTAAAGTACAAATACATTTACATAAACAGAATAGAGGCCCTCTGCTGTTCTGTCTGTGATCATTAAAATGACTGCGTAACATATTTAAACTTTTTGTATTTGCAAGATGCTAGCCTAGAGCTGCTAAGTTCATTACTTGACTGCTGTTTTGCATATCATTAGAATTTTCTAGAACGTTACATTTATTGGATAATTGCTAAAAAAAAAAAAATCTGTTAAATTTGATTGTTAAAGAACTGAATAAAGAATAATATATTTAATATTGTTATAATATATATTGTCCAATTTTGGTGTTACAATAAAAGTGTGATCATTTTATTGATTTGTAGTTTTTCAATTCAGATTCATTAAATTCATGAAATTAATGAAAAAGTATAATATTCATACAATTATATATATAAAAAAAAACTATTTTAAAATGGCTATAAAAATTTTTGTTTCGGCCCATAATTTTCATTTCGGTGCATCACTAATATACATACATATATATACACTCACCTAAAGGATTATTAGGAACACCTGTTCAATTTCTCATTAATGCAATTATCTAATCAACCAATCACATGGCAGTTGCTTCAATGCATTTAGGGGTGTGGTCCTGGTCAAGACAATCTCCTGAACTCCAAACTGAATGTCAGAATGGGAAAGAAAGGTGATTTAAGCAATTTTGAGCGTGGCATGGTTGTTGGTGCCAGACGGGCCGGTCTGAGTATTTCACAATCTGCTCAGTTACTGGGATTTTCACGCACAACCATTTCTAGGGTTTACAAAGAATGGTGTGAAAAGGAAAAACATCCAGTATCGCGGCAGTCCTGTGGGCTAAAATGCCTTGTTGATGCTAGAGGTCAGAGGAGAATGGGCCGACTGATTCAAGCTGATAGAAGAGCAACTTTGCCTGAAATAACCACTCGTTACAACCGAGGTATGCAGCAAAGCATTTGTGAAGCCACAACACGCACAACCTTGAGGCGGATGGGCTACAACAGCAGAAGACCCCACCAGGTACCACTCATCTCCACTACAAATAGGAAAAAGAGGCTACAATTTGCAAGAGCTCACCAAAATTGGACAGTTGAAGACTGGAAAAATGTTGCCTGGTCTGATGAGTCTCGATTTCTGTTGAGACATTCAGATGGTAGAGTCAGAATTTGGCGTAAACAGAATGAGAACATGGATCCATCATGCCTTGTTACCACTGTGCAGGCTGGTGGTGGTGGTGTAATGGTGTGGGGGATGTTTTCTTGGCACACTTTAGGCCCCTTAGTGCCAATTGAGCATCGTTTAAATGCCACGGCCTACCTGAGCATTGTTTCTGACCATGTCCATCCCTTTATGGCCACCATGTACCCATCCTCTGATGGCTACTTCCAGCAGGATAATGCACCATGCCACAAAGCTCGAATCATTTCAAATTGGTTTCTTGAACATGACAATGAGTTCACTTTACTAAAATGGCCCCCACAATCACCAGATCTCAACCCAATAGAGCATCTTTGGGATGTGGTGGAACGGGAGCTTCGTGCCCTGGATGTGCATCCCACAAATCTCCATCAACTGCAAGATGCTATCCTATCAATATGGGCCAACATTTCTAAAGAATGCTTTCAGCACCTTGTTGAATCAAGGCCACATAGAATTAAGGCAGTTCTGAAGGCGAAAGGGGGTCAAACACAGTATTAGTATGGTGTTCCTAATAATCCTTTAGGTGAGTGTATACATATATACATATATACACACACACACACACACACACACACACACACACACACACACACAGAGCACTTTATTAGGAACACTATGGTCCTTGTTGTTGTAGCCCATCAGCTTCAAGTTTGACATGTTGTGCATTCTAAGATGCTATTCACAGGAAATCAGCAGTTACAGAAATACACAAGCCAGCCTGTCTGGCACCAATAATCATGCCACAGATTAAATCACTGAGCTAATTTTTTCCACCCCTTCTGATGGTTGACGTGAAATGATGTTCCTGACCGGCTGCAATCCATTGCTACACAGTCAGAAAATTTTAGTACAGTGTTCCATCCGCACTGGTGAAAAATGCATGCAAGGGAACAGTTAATGGAACCGAAAGATATGCAGAATACGATTCAGGTATTTTGTAAAGAACAGAACCAGTTCTGACCAAGAACCGGTTCTCGATCCCAACCCTATTACAGAATTTATACATAAGATGGTTCGGGGCCAGGTTCCTGGGCCGGTGCGCATTCTTGAACAGTTACGAGCATTTCCACTGCAGAAAAGAAAAGCAGTTCCAGGGCAGAAAACCTGGTTCTGCACCAGCCCCAAAAACTTGCTGGTCTCCGAGCAAGGACTGATTACATCAGAGGGTGGGATAATGTAACAACAGTTTAGATTGATACCATCTGCAGCAATGAGTACTTCTTTACTATATATCAACAATAAAAAACCCACAAAATGTCAAGCAAAATGTTCAGCAATAGCGGATGAAATGAGCACTCTTCGGAGATTCATAATAAACTTGATTGAAAAGGGGGTCTACAAGAAGAGATACGGCAAGATAAAACCTTACAAGAGAGCACAGCGACCAAAAGAAGGACATAAGCAAAAGCGGCAGTGGACGGAGCAACAGTGTGCTCAGATACCGACCAGTAAGCTCTAACGTGGGCGTTGATCACACTTGATATAAAACACAGAATCGCAAGTGTCTTCTGTAGCTGATCTAGGTAAGTTATTACATTTGTCAATGTTGTTAAGCTTTCATTACACTATTCTCATCTGATTTTGTACATTTGTTTTGTGAAGTCATTTTTGGCCAGCTATTCTGTTAGGAAGATTGCTGCTATCTGTTAAGTAAACTGATGGAGATTCTCTATCAAGACATAAACATAATATATGCTAAGGCAAAAATCTAGAATATGACCAGGTTCTACACCTAGGTTAATCACAAGTCCTCTATGAAAGTTTATAGAGCTTAACAAGTTCATGAATATCTCAAGTCTGTGGAAAAGTGAGGCCGGTTTACCATAGGCTCTTGATTGCCCTGGCCATGAACCAGCCTAGCACAGGCTCAGCATTAGAACCATTGCCATTGATATATATATATAGGGATTATACCTGCCAATTAGCAACCTCGCTCTCTAGATATCAGCATCTGCCATTAATAAGTCCATATCGGTCGACCACTAAAATGACATGGTATCAAAGCACTTACAAAATCAAAGTCTCCATCTTGAGGCACTTTCCAATTGTCTGGAAAAGCGGTCTTGGAAATTAAATAAGGGTCCTGCTGGTTGTGGTTGTAACTCTCTTGTGCTTTGTTTGAGTCCTGTTTGTCGAAGTAGTCCATGAAGGATGGACGTGGAGCTTGCTGAGCTGTAGGATTTCCTATTTACAGGGGAAAACATATTTTCCATCTAAATGTGTCATAAAAATGTAAAATGAAAAGCTAAAACAGGGTTCACACTTCTTTTGTCCAATCCTTTTCATTACTTTCATTCATTCATCATTACTGGCTGAGGATATTTTTCATAGAGATTGCATTTATAAAGAGCATTTTTTAGGGCCACAATCCCAATTGTAAATCCCCAGATAATCCCAGGTTTTTGATGACTGTTAAAATCACCAATAACTCCAACACTTACTCCTCATTGAGCCAAGATCAACCTCATCTTCTTCATCATCGCTGTTAATGACCATGGTGCCCAGGTCGGACTCCAGCATGGTGCCGCCGTACTCGATCATGGTCTGAGCCCCTTCACTCATGGTTCCTGTGGCTCGCATAGTGCCAGCGCTCTCCGAGCCAGACTTCACCATGGTGTGGGAATCCACTTCCACTTCCTCCTCCTGTGGAATACAGTGAAATACAACATCAGCTAAAACACAAATGCTGTGGTTCACCTTAAACAGGAAAATTTGGAACTGTGCAAATTTTTGTCAATGGTCTCATAATAAGTGCAATTCCTACCGAGTTCTCGTCATCCTCCTCCAGCTCTCTCTGTTGCTCCTGTTGTTTCTTTACCTTCATCTCCATAGCCTCTGTAATCAGGTCTCGTAGAATGGTTACTGGCTTAGCACTGGTTATAAAAGGATGCTGTAAAACAGACCAAATAATATGTAAATTGGAAAGTGTAGCAAACACTTATTAAAAGGTGCACAAAGTAGTTTATTGTTTGCATTTTGCTTACTGATACAAAAATGTCTCTATTGATTGGCATGGATGGAGAATGACGCAAAGGTTTAGTTTCCAGATGCCATAATAAAAATACTCTGTTTGTAGGCTTATTTATAACCCATTATTAATCTATTAAGTAACTGAAAATGTTTGATAATAGGGGGTTACTGAGATAAAATTAGCAGTACAAGGCTAAAAATGTGTTCTGAATCACACCATGAGGGGAGAATGACCATATGTAGAATAAAATAGCTTGATACGACTGGAGTCTCCAACTCATGTGAGAGTTTTAAATATATGTCATAAATACTAAATGAGTGGACACATGTACTTGCGACTGGGAAAAATGGGAAATGGCCTTCAAACTAAAATGATCTATCAGCTTATTCATCTTTTAGTTTATAAGAATGTAGCTAATTTGTTTCTGCATTTTAGATGCACATACAACCAGGGATGAGGTGGAGGCTAAACGCACGTAAACGCCGTTTACGCACCTCCAAAATTCGGAAATAGCGTTTACCCACCTCCAAAGTGGGTTTATCCACCTCTAAATTGCGTTTATCCACCTCTAAATAGATAGTTCCTAAGCCATTTTAAATTAAGCTTATGTCGTTTTAGTTTCATATTGTTCATTATTAGTTTCATAGGTTGTTAAACCTAAGACGAAGTCTTTCATAATGCACTGCTGCCAGTGTTTCCCATGCGCGTGCATCGATATTGACTACTACTAGCTATATACAGTGCGCTGACCTCAAAAATCCAGCTGTATTCTAACAATAACTTAGCTCTCCTTATTAGCTAGGCTCCTTGCATGCTGGCTAATAAGTAATAACTGACAGTGCTGTGTTGGACAGATTTATACAGCGGCGCTCCATGACGGAGAGAGAGCCCGAGAGGTACGGGTGAGAGAGAGAGAGAGAGAGAGAGAGAGAGAGAGAGAGAGGTAGCCTAGTGCTGCGCGAATGCGCTATGGCTCTCTGCAATCAAATACGATTTTAAATAGGCTTAGTAAAAAATTAAAAATAAATCGAAAATCAATGTGTGGCGGTCTGCGTTGATATTGTGGCGGGCAAAAATTATTTGATTCCAGCTTGTTAAATGTGAATATGTTCTAGTGTCTTCTCTCCTCTGTGACAGTAAACTGAATATCTTTGAGTTGTGGACAAAACGAGACATTTGAGGACGTCATCCTCCTGGGCTTTTGGGAAACACTGATCCACATTGTTCTGACATATTATAGACCAAACAACTAATTGATTAATCGAGAAAATATTCAACAGATTAATCGACTATGAAAATAATCCCAAATCCCTAATCATTATGTACAGTATTGCATTGGAAGCCCTGGATATAAGCCTCCCTCTCTATCTCTCTTAAATATTTTTGTTCTCTCTGTTTTGTCATTTAGTAAACTTTATAGATTTCAACCATATTATGCCTTCTTTGGTCTCTTTAACAAGAACTTAGATTAATGTATGAATTGAATAGTGATTGTGTAACCTATGATGAGGGAACAACCAGTGATACCCTTGGTAGTACCATCAAATGATAGCCTATAGCGATGTCATCAGGATACACATACACCGGTAGGCAGTGGCCCACGTCGTGGTCCACCAGAATTTATAGTTTACCCACCTCTTTTTTTACCACTACACCTCTGCATACAACGGTCTACATGTATACATGACCACAAGTGTGTAAGCAATATATGGCTCTTTCCCAACCTGCAGAAGTTGAGTGGCTGTGGCTCTCTGCTCGGGGTTCTTCACAAGACATTTCTTCACAAAATCTGTGAATTCATCACTCCACAGCTCTGGTTTCCGGAATGTGGGTGGAGGATTTGTTGGAATCATAAAAATAGCCTGAAGTATAGACAAAAATATCAAAACATGTTAAGAGAAACTATGGCTATCCAGTTGTCTGTCAAGTTAATGCATGATTTTGATATATTGTATGTTTCTGGTCAAGGTATTTTAAGGTTAAAAGTAAAACTGCTGTCTTATTTGTATATTCCACTCACCCTCATAGGATGAATGTCTGCATAAGGAGGCTTTCCCTCAGCCATTTCTATGGATGTGATACCAAGAGACCAGATATCTGCCACACAGTTGTACCCAATCTCCTGGATCACCTCGGGGGCCATCCAGAAGGGTGTTCCAATAACCGTATTTCTTTTGGCCATTGTGTCCTTTAGAGGCAATTATATATATATATAAAAAAACATTGAATGGTTAAATGGATTCATTAATTGTGATATACTGTATTCAATCCCTACATTTTGATACTCACCGTAAGTTGTCCTGCCACTCCAAAATCAGCTAGTTTAGCATGGCCCTCTGTGTTGAGGAGAATATTCCCAGCTTTGATGTCCCTGTGGATTTTCCTCATGAAATGGAGATACTCAAGACCTTTCAAAGTGGATTTGAGAACTGTGGCGATCTCTTCCTCAGTGAGCTTGTCAAGAGAAAGAAAACAGGGTAATACATTCATTTAAGGCTCCACAATAACGCACTAGTTAAGAATTAATTAACAATTAACTGAATGTAGAGTAAGGCTATCTTAGCCATCATTTACAACTTATTGAATGTCTTATTTTTGGAAAGTAATGTTATAAATGCTCCATTTCAGGGATAAAATTTCAAGTTTACTATATTATGCAAGTAATTAAGGGTAATTAGTAAATTATAAAAATATGTCAATTCAAATAAAACTTTTTTTAGTTTACTGCAAATACTGTAATCAGCTAATAAATGTCACAAAAATGAACCAGATTGTGTTTATTTTAAGATTAATTTAATTGAATGAAATTAGTTAATTAGTAGTAGTTCATTAATGCAGTTCATTATTAACAATTTAGTAAAACCAGTACTAATAGTTAGTCATAATATAGTTCAATAAATTTAAAATTCCATCTAATAAGTGCAAAACAATCCAATAATTTGAGTAGGTAAAATATTTACTTCAGAACAGGGAGGGAGTTAAGATGTCTTTAATACAACATTATAGCAATATTATTTATTAGTAAAACCAATACTAATTAGTAGGGGTGGGTGAAAATATAGATTTTCCGATGCATCACGATCTTTATTTGAACAATCTCGATATGGATTCTTAAATCCATAGATATGACAATAAATTGACTGGCTTCACATAATTAATGAACATGCTTATTAAAAAAACAATCATAAGTTAAAGAAATGTTTTGGAAAAAAATTGGTTTTAGCTAACCGTTTTAAATGTACTCAAACCTGCTCAGGACACAATTATTTTTCCATCATTACAGCTGGAGTGCATATACGATTGTAAGGTTTGTAAATAAGTAACATATTTTATACACTGTGGTTCAGTAGGCTAATTATGTGGCACATATTGCCAAATGTAAGCTAACTGAAAAACTGAACAAGAAATATTTAATTTTACATATGTGTAACATGATTAAATGTCATATTCACAAAGTTATATTGACATATAACATAAAAAGGATTTTGTAGGATTTCTACTCAGGCAGTGAATGGAGTACTCATTAAAAGTTCTATGAGCCAATGGAATTCCTATGACGTCAGATGCAGACCCATTTTCACGGGCGGACTCATTTGATTATGACACCGGCGATAGTGACCTCTGGCAACTAGATGTGACATGACAAAGTTGAGAAAAGTTTAACTTGATGCAAATGAAGAGTGAGTATCGGGAGCGACAATCAATAGAAGTGAATACGGTGACGGTGGATCTCGCATCAACCATCTCCTTTTAAGAAAATGGAGTCTCTGTGTTTCTGTGAGTGATTTCACTGTTCTATATGATTCATCTGTAACGACATACATGGATATAATAAGTGTGGAAAAGAAATTGTCGGAAGTCTGTTTAAAAGCCTGTGCTGACCAGCTGACCCCCATCTTCACACAGATCTTCAACAGATCACTAGCGGAGTGTGAAATTCCCTGCTTCTTCAAATGCTCCAACATCATCCCCGTCCCAAAGAAACCCAAGATCAAGAATAATGACTACAGACACGTCGCTCTGAAGTTTGTGGTCATTTGAGAAACAAGTGTTGGCCCACCTGAAGGACCTGAACCCTTTCTGGACCCCCTTCAATTTGCTTATCGAGCAAATGCTTATCATATCCACAACATCTGGACAGACCATTGCACATGCAAGCATCCTTTTTGTGGAATTCAATTCAGCTTTCAACACCATAATCCCAGCAATCCTCTGGACTAAATTAAACCAACTCTCTGTTCCCACCTCTTTCTGTCAGTGGATCACCAACTTTCTGAAGGACAGGCAGCAGCTAGTGAGACTGGGGAAATTCACTTCCGGCACATGTAATGTCAGCACTGGTGCCACTCAGGGATTTGTGTGCTCCCCACTACACTTCTCCATGAACACCAAGCGAATGCATCGCCAAGGACCCCTCAGTCAATCTCCTGAAGTTTGCAGATGACACCACTCTTATCGGCCGCATCCAAGATGCAGATGAGTCTGGAAGGGTAACTGTCTGGTTTGGTTCAGCTAGCCAATCGGACATTCAGAATACTACAAAGAACAGTTCGGACTCCTGAGCGGATTATTGATTCACCCTTTCCCACCCTCCAAGAACTGTACACATCAAGAATGAAAAATGGAAAAACCACTCTGGACCCCACTTACCCAGCCCACTACCTCTTTGAACTGTTGTGGACTTCAATTCAGCTTTCAACACCATAATCCCAGCTATTCTCTGAACTAAATTAAACCAACTCTCTGTTCCCACCTCTTTCTGTCAGTGGATCACCAAATTTCTGATGGACAGGCAGCAGCTAGTGAGACTGGGGAAATTCACTTCCAGCACATGTAATATCAGCACTGGTGCCACTCAGGGATGTGCGCTTCCCACTACTCTTCTCCATGAACACCAACGAATGCATCGCCAAGGACCCCTCTGTCAATCTCCTGAAGTTTGCAGATGACACCACTCTCATCGGCCTCATCCAAGATGCAGAGGAGTCTGCATACCGAAGAGAGGCTGAACAGCTGGCTGTCTGGTGCAGCCAAAGCAACCTGGAGCTGAACATGCTTAAAACTAGTTATTTTGAGGAGTGGTGGTGGTGGTGTAGTGAGCTAAAGCACATATCTGTTAATCAGAAGGTCGCTGGTTCGAGCCCCACAGCCACCACCATTGCGTCCTTGAGCAAGGCACTTAATTCCAGGTTGCTCCGGGGGGATTGTCCATGTAATAAGTGCACTGTAAGTCGCTTTGGATAAAAGCGTCTGCCAAATGCATAAATGTAAATGTTTTAAGTCAAAAGTACAGGTACTCTGGTACCAAGTCGATACTAAAATAAAAAAATTTAAGGATACCAGTGTTTCTGCAATCTTACAGAGCTACACATTGGTTCAGTAGGCCAATTCTGTGTTGTATAAAAGTTTGAAATAAATAAACGCAATGACATGTTAAAAAGTTCAATTTTCACTTGTTAAAAGTTTAAGAATTAATTGATTAGACACCATTTTGATTAAATTAAATTGAAATTTAAAACATGTTCTGGAAAATAATAATTATTATTAAATTATAAAAAATACCTAAACTGGTGAGTTCAGTAGCACATATTGTATTAGCATATTTTTGCTGTGGTATCGAAATATATGATATCGAGAACAGTCAAATTTAACTGGTATCTGTACTCTTGTATCAACACTACTCAAAACAGTGGAGATGATTGTGGACTTCAGTAAGAACACCCCAGCATTATCACTGCTCACATTCTGAATAGCACTGTGGCAGCAGTGGAGTCATTCAGGTTCCTGGGCACTATCATCTCACAGGACCTGAAGTGGAAGTCACACATTGACTCCATTGTGAAAAAGGTCCAGCAGAGGTTGTACTTCCTTCACCAGCTGAGGAAGTTTAACCTGCCACAGTCACTGCTGATACAGTTCAACTCAGCAGTCATTCAGTCTGCCCTCTGCACTTCAATAACTGTCTGGTTTGGTTCAACTACCAAATCGGACATCAGAATACTACAAAGAACAGTTCGGACTGCTAAGTGGATTATTGATTCACCCTTTCTGTTCTTTACAGTCAGTTGCTGATCATAAACAACAACAAAAAAGAAACATTTCATTCTAATCAGGCATAGCACAGATAAGATAACGGCATTAGAGTATTTCTCATTAACATGCGCTCATTTAAAGATGCTGTTTACAGAAATGCTGGATTCTCTTCAAGAGACAGTACCGGATTTTAGCACATGTTCAAATCAATGTAAATGCCTGTAAATAGTACAAATTATGCAATTAAACAATAACAATTTAGCAAAATATAATATATTTAATATATTATTATAATTATTGATTAAATACATTGATCTGTTAATTTTTAAAAAGCTAAAATGTGACCAAAATGTTAAAAAACTGATAAAATATCATTAGTAAAAAATATATTTTTATATTGTACCTAGTTAGTAGGACCCTGTGGCTGGGAGAGAAGTTGTTATACATTAGGGCTGCAACTAACTATTATTTTGATAATCGATTAATCTAACGATTATTAGAACGATTATTCGACTATTCTGCGATTATTGCAAAAATTAATCATTAGCTCTTAACCGATTATTCTGCTTGCATCCCGACTTAAAAAGTTGTATTAAATGTGCTTAAATTACCTCTAAATGACATTCACTGAATTAAAGGGGGTGAAAAACACTTTTTATAAGTTTAATTCGTAATGAAATTCACTGCAAAAAAACCCTATTTTAATCAAGTGTTTTGTCTTGTTTTCCATTTAAAAATGTCTACAAATCCTTAAAGCAAGGTACAATTAATTGAGAAGCAACAGATAAGATATTTAGACTTGCTTTAAGACAATGTATATTAAATATAAGTGTATTTTATATATAAGTGTATTTTTTACTTGGTTATACTTCTGCGAGTGCAGTTAAGACAAAATATACTTATATGGAAGATCTATTCTCTAAAAGCAAGTGTAAATATCTTATATGCTGTTTCTCATGTCAATGCATATTATTTTTTTTTAAAGAATTTTTAAATATTTTAAAATATTTGTATTTTTAATATTATATTCAACAATTTATTCTTCCACAGTATAGCTGCTAAAGTAAATGTACGTTGTTTTAAAGGAGTTTTAGATATTTATATTGGAAAACAATCCAAAATAAAAACAAATCATAAATGTATATTGTTGCAGTGTACAATGGGGCGAAGACTTCCTCTCTCACCTTTCTGTTCACTTCAATCAATCTTTAACTCTCAAAAAACAAACTCTCTCATATTATTAAAGCTGTGTATTGCCAATTTTCTTCACGATAAGAAATGCACAGTAACACATATATTATTATTCAATAAATCACAAGCCATCGCGTTATAATCTGTCTGCATTAAGCTTGTGCACTCGAGGGACAAGCATTCCCGCAACAGAGTGTTCATCAGCCGGATGCCGTTTCAGTCTCTCCCCTTAGATCGGGACATTCACACAACACATAGAACAGGCGCTGACCACACAGAAAAATGCTAGTTTATAGTTAGTTACATGATCTGCTTCCATATTATTTGCACTTTAATAAAGCTAAAATGCATTAAATATAACCGCATTTTAGATGTAACACAGGGGCAAGATTTGCTTCAGCGGAGCAGTCTCCAGCTCCACTTATTCCACAACGAGAGTGCTTCTGTATTTACTTATTTTGTATTATAATTCCCTCATACTTTGAGATCTACATCACCTGACTGTGGTCTGTGTAATTCTTCCTCTCCTCAGTCAGGCGCGAGCTGCAGTGCTGCTCTCGCGCACCATCATTACAATGTAAGGCAGTGGTGGCTCAGCGGTTAAGGCTCTGGGTTACTGATCAGAAGGTCGTGGGTTCAAGCCCCAACACCACCAAGACACCACTGTTGGGCCCTTGAGCAAGGCCCTTGAACCTATCTGCTCCAGGAGCCGTATCATGGCTGACCCTGCACTCTGACCCCAGCTTAGCTGGGATATGTGAAAAATAAATAATTTCACCATGTATATGCAGAAATGTATGTATAATGTGTGACAATTGGTCAAATTAAATTAATTAATTAAATTAATGTGATGTCATGTTAATTTTTTTTTATTGTCAACGTTGTCGATAACATCGGCTAATCATTTCAGCCCTATTTTACATGTAAGCAAAAGTGATATTATAAATGAAATATACCCATATGAATCGATATCGAAACGAAAGCTTTTGAATCCAAATCAAAAAATCTGTATCAATACCCAGGCCTAGTCATGATTAAGGTATTAATATATTTAAGTGAACTTGAACGCCACCTAATAAATGCAAAAAAACCAAAAAAAACCAGTAAGTTGAATAGGTAAACAATTTTCTTTAGAAGAGGGGTCAAGTTGCCTTTATAAGAAAATGTTATTACATTTTTAGTAACTGGATGAATATTGTTTAGTAAATTTGATTTATGATGGATCTCTGATATTGTGTATTAATAACATTACTTTCAACACAAAAATAATGTGTTTAATAAGTTGAAATTTATGGCTAAGATAGCCTTACTCAACATTTAGTTAATTATTAATTATTGTCTTATTCATGCTTAACTAGTGAATTATTGTGGACCCTTAAAATAACCAGTACACTTTACAATAAGGTACCATTTAATGCTAGTTTATTAAATTAAATACTATACTTTTTAAATAAATATAAACTATTTGTTGAAACTACCATTAAACAAGATTTAAAAAAGGATGTGTATAGTTACTTCTGTTGTATTAAAATGTATTGTGAAGTGTTACCAAAAAAACCATGTGATGAAAATGTGCTGTATTTTGCTTTCTTTCCACCCCATTACTTACAGTTTTGTTGCGCAGTCTGATAATATCAGAGACTGATCCAGCACCACAGTATTCCATCACAATCCACAGGTCTGTGTTCTTGAAATAGCTGCCATAGTACTTCACCACATACGGACTGATAAAGTACAAGGAGAAAATCACTATGTTGGAAATTACAAAATATAGACCAAACAAAAATATACATCAAGCAAAGGTTACCTTAATCAATAAAAGGTTATTTATCATCTACTAAATGTCTTTACCTGTCACACTGCTGCATAATGGAGATCTCTTTGATGATCTCCTGCAGATCTGATTCTACAGGTACCTGTTTGATGGCCACCACTTGGCCTGATTCCTTGTGAATGGCTTTAAAAACACTGCCATACGAACTGAAACAAAACACATATTAAATTTTAATTATATACAAATTATCTGCATTCAGTATTACAAGGCAAAAAAGAAAGGTTGATACATACCCTTCTCCAAGCTTTTCAAGAACATCAAATACTTCCTCTGGCTGCTTGGTTAGACTGTCTTCACTTAGCTTCTTCAGTTTACTGTTGAGAAAGGACAAACGTATTCAGTTTTAAATGTCAGGGGTTCATACACCAGGAGCTTTCTTGAAACTTACAATATATTATTATTAATTATTATAATGACATTACGTGTAGAAAATGTACAAATTAATACAGTAACTAAATTTATCCAGACTGCGTTCAAACATCGTCCTGTAGATATAGTTTGCTAGGTAAATTATGAATATAAACACAAAAGCTAGTTAAAGTTAGTTCACTGATCTACAGTTTCAGTTTGGCTATTGAGTTGAGGCCTGTAAATATTAGCTAGACAGATAACTGGTTGGCCGAGCTGGATATTTTACTTACTTTCTGGGCACCGGCTGATCCATTCTTGTTATTTAAGTTACTATAAGTATTTTCTGGTTAATTTCAAAAACTTTGCTGGCTCAGGATCAAAGTTAAGGAGCTATAACGCATGTTTTGATTAGACTTTCAGGAAGCACTTCTATCTGCCTTTCCGTGCCGCTGCTAACAGCGATGTGTGAAGCTAGCTGACGTGTGGGATTTTCCATAATACAAAATACTTCAAAATAAAAGTCCCGAGAGAATTCGACATATGAAATAATTATTATAAACATGACTGAGAATAATCACATAACTCAGGGCAGTGACACCTGCAGCTGTACTGTGCGTACCACGAGCGCTTCGACTGATCTGATAAATATTTACTCAGAATATTTCACCAATCATTTAATGTGTACCTGTTTAGAAGAACTAGTAATATCAATTTGCGAATTAATACTTATTTTGAGTCAGATATTTTCAGTTAATTGGCCATAATTGGTGGTTTGTAAAACGGTCAGAATCAATTTGTGATTCAGTACAATTCGTTCAGAGCTCTCACTCACACCGAATCATTGGGAGCGGTTTCTCACACAGTAAAACAATATCGGGATATTTATGAATTTTTGGAAGGTGGCAAGGGGTCTTTCAGAATCTCAGCTGCCCCATATATTGCCTGATTTTATTACTTTTTTAATTAATGTCTGAAGGTGTTGACAAAAAGTGGGGACACAACTTTGAAACCATATGACACGCATGTGTTGTTGAAAAACAACCTTGCTCTGATATGAGATATTAATTGTTGCTTTTGATGAAACAAGCTGTTTTTAGGCTAATCATTAAAAAAAAAAAATATCCATTTTATTGCATATGAATGATTGAACCCTTCTCTGTGGACATTCTGTTTTAGATGTAGTGAGAAGACAATAAGTGCCATAGATTTTATATAATAATCTTTCAATGAAATTGAAGGGGAAAATTGTGTTAAATACATTCTAGCTATTATTAATCCCTCATAACATCTACAATTTTAAATATTTTCATTTGTAAATTAATAGCAGTTACAATTGCTCAACGTGTTTTGTCAAAAGTCCCAAGACCCAAGAATCAGTATTTAGTAACCCTTACAAAGGTCATCTTTTATTAAGTATTTGTGCTTATAGTCTCGTAAATCATGGGCGCCTGCAGGATTTAATCTGAGAGTACAACACAGAAATATCCCTAGCGGTCTGCACAGGCCTTAAAATAAAACCCGAACCCGATCCGTACTCGAGACCTTGTGGCCTGACCCTATCCGGCCTGGACAATACCGTCTATTTAAGCCCGAACTCGACCTGAACCCGAAATCGCTTCCTATCTAATTTCTTCTCCTAGTATCTTCTCTTGGTATAGCTGTATTTTATGTAAGCATAGGCAAAATTCTCAACAGTACTGAAAAAGTAATCATACACAGTTTTAACAAGGCACGGCAGCCCCCCAGACGTGCAGAAACACACATTCGGTGTGAACGGCCCCTAACTCGTCCGTTTGCACGTATCTGTAAGTCAGAGCGCGTGCGCGAAACAAGATCAGTAGGCCTGTTTATTTTTTTCATTAATTGCACACCTCTAAATCTGCCGAATAAACTTTATATCAAGGGGTCCGGGGGCATGCTCCCCCGTGAGTTTGTTGCTAAAAAAAAACAACACCAAAGCGTTCAATTCTGGTAACTTTGAGATAAGCATTTATTTTATTTTATTGAGGATGAGTTGCATTCATTTAACTATTGGCTAAAGCATGTCTTCAGTAACGGTTCAGACAGACGAGTTTTCGAATTGAGAAGAACTCAAGTGTCCCGCGACGCGTTTTTATCAGTTGAAGAAATTATTTTAAACTTGACACAGCATAAAAAAATGCAGCGCTCCCATAAAAGATGCCATAAACACTCTGAAATGTGACGCAGTTGTCAAAAGACATCCATCTAGTGAATGTTAACGATTGAAAAACAGCGCGAGCGGACGCAAAAACACGTTCAGTTTGAACAGCCCCTTGTTACCATGACAGCACAAGCTCAAGTTTCTCAAAGTTACCTCTCAAAAAGACAGACTTTTGTTTCAGTTGACTATGTAAATTTACACTGTATCTCCTAGTATCTCCTAGACAGGCTCTGGTAAATGTTATAGTATATTTTAAATCTTAATGTTAATATTCCCTGTGTCACAAACATGATATGCCAACAAAATTATTTTAAATGTTTAGATCATTTTATTCTCCTGAAGTAGGTTCTATTAGCATCTAGTATCAACAGAAAAAAAAAAAACAAAATGGTTACTATATGAACTCCCATTTGTTTTGTGAAAGAAATTACTAATGTGACAACTCTGTCAGATTTTCTGTCTGACGGTGGTGACGGGACTATGAGTTGACATTCAATGTTAAGTCATCATGTTTTTGTGGTTTTCAAGCAAATTTTTATTATATTAAATATAGAAATAGTGTTTAGTTTCTAATAATATATAAATACTAAATATGTGGCATATGTGACAGCATATATTGCTTTTTTGGATTGATAGTCATCAACTCTAGCTGAGTTAGGGTTGAGGGAACATAGACACACTGCCCCTCTAGCATAGTATAGGCACATATGATTAAATATTTTCAGAGTGCTGTTGTGTGTTTAAGTCCAGCATTGCTAGGCAGCATCTCTCATTGGAAGAGCGTAGAAGGAGGAACAGAGAGTATAAAAAAAAAAAAGCGAAGAGAGAAAATCAGTGTTAAAAGAGGAATATTCAATCGCAGGGATGGCAGTTTCGATTCGCGGCCCACACGACTCCACATGCCGAAGTGTCCTTGGGCAAGACACTGAACCCCAAGTTGCGCCCAATGGCAGGCACTAGCATGGCATGGCAGCTCTGCCACCATTGGTGTGTGAATGGGTGAATGGACACAGTGTAAAGCGCTTTGGTAACATATAAGGTTAAAAAAAAGCACTATATAAGTGCAGACCATTTACCATGATATCGAAGCACATGAGACAATTTATATTGTTACATCTAAACATTTTTATTTCATGTAGAATAACACGAATTGTATACATTTTATCATCCAATTGTTTAAAAAGTTTAATATTACTTTGTTAGCATAGCAGAAATTGACACCTAATTGTTTTATTATTTTTATACAGCTGTTTGTAAGTTACTTTGTTAACATAGCAGATGCACTGCAGACATACAGATCTGAGATGAGATAAAACATCTATAGTTCATTTGAGTTCCAGTGATAAATATCAAAATACTTAAATTTGAATCTTGATTAAAAGGTTTATAAACAATAACATACTCACTGTTGTGTTTGTTTTAATGCAGTAATTGATTGATTCAATGTATTTGATAGTTAAAATGACTACATATTCTGGTTTTCGTCACCACCGTCAGATATGTGTCAGGTCTGTGTCACCTCCGTCAGATTAATATTTTGATAATATTTCATTATGATATTTCATATTTGTCTTCTAACATGAGAATGTGTTTTGAAATCTTAAAAAAATCTTGATTGCTGTTAAAGGTAAAGTTACAATTCTATTACACAACCCAATTAAAAAAACACAGACGGAAATCTATATAATATATATAATATTGAAAGTAATGTTTTGTGGCCTCTGTCAGCTTTGGTGAAAATTAATGTTTACTATACTTCTTAAAGGTCTAGCATAATGTGAGTAAAATTGTATTTGTGTTTTTGGTGTCTGATGGTGTTGACCCAAAATAAGTAATGGCAAAGTAAAAAGCACATTTTGATAAAAAATAGAAAAGTTGGGAGGTTGTATCAAAGCATAGCTCAGGAGCTTAGTACATGTTAGATACATACATGTTGTTTAATTTGTCTGAGCACAAGGTTTTATTTTTTAAATGTTGCACCCTGTTTTGTCCCATGTCTCAAGAATCAATAAAGATGCTGGCGTCAATATAGCGATATATTTATTTCAACGTTTAATGAGGTTTCAATAAAATGTATCTTAAATAATATAAAAATCTCAAACATTTAGTGTGTACACAAATGCATACAGACAAATTAAAGCAATAAACGATACAAATATAAATATTATAAATAGCAAATCCTCCAGTCTTGTGTAAAAGATGTGATAACACAACATAAATTATTTCCAAAAACATTTAGAGAATGAATGTTGAAGTGGATTTTCATTTAGTTTCATATATAAGGGAAGCTACATATTGTCACGAACGCCTACGAAGGCGCCTCCCCGATCGGCCACCGGAGATCTGACTCACCTGAGTATTAACTTTCCTCGCAACCCACATACTGGGCTTGATTAGCCCACAGCTGCTCCCCATTAATCTCCCTCTATTTAAACCATGCGCAGTTACACACACACTGCGAAGTCTTGTTTGCTCCAGCTACATTACCGAGCGTTTCTAGTTTACATTCCCTGCTGATTATCTGTTTACCGACCTTGCACTGCCTGCCTGACTACGTTTGTTTGCTACCTGCCTACCTGAACTCTCGCCTGTCTTCCCGTATTGCTGTTTGCTGCCTGCCCCGACTTTCTGCCTGCCTTACCACTCTCCCTGCCTGCCTACGATTGCCCTGTCTGCCCATTGTCTGACCATTGCCCGTTATCACCTGTGTACTCCAATAAAAAACTGCTTATGGATCCCAACTTACCTGAGCCTGTGTTACGGAAGACTTCGCCAGACACCGATCCAGCGGTAATATCACGCATGGCCGAAGAACTCTCCGCCCAAGCGAGTCAGCTGTCAGCCCAACAACACCAACTCGGGCGCCTCACGTCAGCCGTGGAAGAAGTTATGCGGTCCGTACAAGCTCTGCACCAACCCACACCGGCACCCACCGTGCCTCAAGCCAGTCACGCGGTTGTCACCGCTCCTCACTACCAGTCGATCACCAGCCCACGGCTGGCACTTCCCGAGAAGTTTGATGGCTCGCCCTCGAAGTGCAAGGGCTTCATCATGCAGTGCTCGGTTTTCCTCACTCAGCAACCGGCACTTTACCCCACCGATGAGAGCAAGATCCTCTTTGTATGTTCAGTTCTCACGGGCAGAGCTCTCGACTGGGCTAACGCAGTCTGGACTAACCAGGGTTTCACCCAGACTACCTTCGACTCCTTCATGCGCAGCCTGATTAGCATCTTCGATCACCCTGAGAGCGGCAAGAGCGCGGGCGAACAGCTGCTAGCCCTACGTCAGGGAAACCGCACGGCGGCGGATTACGCACTCTCCTTCCGCACCCTCGCCACGCAGACCGGCTGGCTGGAAAGCACCCTCAAGCTTCTTTTCCAACAGGGTCTGAATGCCGATCTACAGTCCGAACTGGCCTGTCGCGATGAAGGAATCTCCCTCGATCAGTTCGTCACCCTGGCGATACGCGCCGATAATCTCATCCGCTCCAGACGACCAGCCCGGTGGTCTGCACCGGTAACTCCGACTCGTCAGCCCCACGAGGATTCCGAACCCATGCAGGTCGTTCGGACACATCTCACACAAGAGGAAAGAGAACGTCGCCTCTCCCAACACCTCTGCCTCTACTGCGGCCAAGCGGGGCATCTACGCGCCAACTGCCCGACGCGCCCATCGCAATCCGGGGTGAGTCAGCTAACTACTTCTACCCTAACTTTCACTTGTCTTGAAGTACCCATCAAACTCACTCACGTTTCGGTCAATATCACCACCCGCGCCATGGTTGACTCGGGAGCGACAGGCAACTTTGTTGATGAGTCATTATGCAGACGTTTTAACATTCCCTTGATATATTGTATCCCTCCTTTGGCAGTGGCGGCGCTAGACGGGCGCCCCCTAGGGACCGGTCGCGTGTGCTACACCACCACCGACGTGATCCTGCAGGTGGGGGCACTGCACACTGAGACCACACGCTTCTTTGTCATTCACTCACCCCACAATCCAGTCATTCTCGGCCATCCCTGGTTACGGAAACACAACCCACAAATCTCCTGGCAGGATCATCAAATCACACAGTGGGGCGCCGACTGCACGGCGAGATGTCTGAGATCCGTCACGCCTACCACCGTAGGAGCAACCAGTATCTCGAAGGAATCCTACGTCTCACCCCTGATACCCCTGAATACGCTGATCTAAGTGTAGCATTCAGCAAGACCAAGGCAACGCAGCTTCCACCCCATCGCGTGCATGACTGCGCCATTGAGGTCATTCCTGGTGCCTCACCGCCCAAAGGCAGGATCTTTCCCCTGTCGGAACTCGAATCCCGCGCCATTAAGTCTTACATAGAGGAGGAGCTAGCCAAGGGGTTCATTCGGCCATCCACTTCACCAGCAGCAGCCGGCTTCTTCTTCGTGGGAAAGAAGGATGGATCCCTGCGCCCCTGTATCGACTACCGCGGCCTCAACGATATCACCGTGAAATTCCGCTACCCACTTCCTCTAATCCCCGCGGCCCTTGAACAACTACGGTCCACTAAGATCTATACCAAGCTGGACTTACGCTGCGCCTACAACCTCATTCGCCTCCGGGAGGGGGACGAGTGGAAGACGGCCTTCTCCACCACTAACGGCCACTATGAGTACTTGGTGATGCCTTTCGGCCTGTCTAATAGCCCCTCTGTATTCCAGACGTACATTAATGACATCTTCCGAGACATGCTGAACCAGTGCGTAATCGTCTACATCGACGACATCCTGGTTTACTCCAACTCCCTAGAAGAGCACATCAAGCAGGTCAGAGCAGTATTGAAGCGGCTAGCCAAACACCAACTTTACGCCAAGGCAGAGAAGTGCGAGTTCCACCTGACCACCGTCGCATTCCTCGGATACATCATCAGCCCAGAGGGGGTGGCCATGGACGAGAACAAGGTGTGGGCTGTCTTAAACTGGCCACAACCCAACACGGTGAAGAGATCCAACGGTTCCTGGGATTCTCTAACTTTTATCGACGTTTCATCAGGAACTTTAGTACCGTCACCTCGTCTCTCACCGCCATGGTGAAGGGGGGACAGACCAAGCTCCACTGGTCCGCCGACGCACTCCGGGCATTCAACCAGCTCAAAGAACGCTTCACCTCAGCTCCCATCCTGCACCATCCCAATCCAGACCTCCCTTTCGTGGTGGAAGTGGACGCATCCGGCACAGGTATCGGTGCCATTCTCTCCCAACGCCAGGGTAACCCCCTCAAATTGTTTCCCTGCGCGTTTTACTCCCGCAAACTCTCTCCAGCGGAGCAAAACTACGATGTAGGCAACCGCAAACTCTTGGCTATGAAAGCCGCACTGGAGGAGTGGCGGCACTGGCTAGAGGGGGCTCGACACGCATTCCAGGTTTTTACCGACCACCGCAACTTGGAGTATTCGCCAAGAGACTCAATCCTCGACAGGCCCGATGGCCGCTTTTCTTCACAAGTTTCCGCTCAAAGAACGTCAAGGCGGACTCACTTTCCCGTCAGCACGATGCCATGCCTCCAAGACCCGTCGCTGAACCTATCATCCCGTCCACTTTGTTTCTGGCTCCCATCCAGTGGGACATCATGGCTGACATCGCACAAGCCCAGACGACTGATCCACCTCCACCCGACTGTCCGCCAACCGGACATTCGTACCACCCAGCCTCCGAGAGAGGGTAATGCGCTGGGTCCACGATGCCATGAACTCTGGGCACCCTGGCATCTTTACCACCATACGCCTCCTGCAAAATCGTTTCTGGTGGGGGACCTTACAAGAAGACACCACCGATTTCGTGAACGGGTGCCCCGCCTGCAACGCAGCCAAAACCCCGAAACAACCTCCCGCAGGTCTTCTTCAACCTCCACCCATACCGCAACGTCCCTGGTCACACATCGCTATCGACTTCATCACCGACCTACCTGTCTCCCGAGGTCATACCACCATATTAACCATCATTGACCGCTTCTCTAAGGCATGCCGCCTAATACCATTACCCAAGCTCCCCACAGCTCTCGAGACCACTGAACACCTTCTCCACTGTGTTTTCCGCTACTATGGGCTACCCGAGGACATCGTATCAGACCGTGGACCCCAGTTTACCTCCAGGGTATGGCGAGCCTTCTTTCGACTATTAGACATCAACGCCAGCCTCACCTCAGGGTACCACCCCCAGTCAAACGGTCAGACGGAACGATTAAGCCAGGAAATCACCAAGTTTCTTCGCACCTACTGCCACCACAACTGATCAGATTGGAGCCGTTTCCTCCCCTGGGCCGAATACGCCCAGAACTCCATCCTAAAACCCTCGACCAACCTAACTCCCTTCCAGTGCGTCCTGGGGTATCAACCTCCTCTGTTCCCCTGGTCCGGCGAGCCATCGGAGGTCCCGGCGGTTAACGACTGGCTCCAGCGCAGCGAGGCGGTATGGGATCAGGCCCACGTCCACCTCCAGCGGGCCGTGAACAGGACCAAGAGGCAAGCGGATCGTCGTCGCCGCCCAGGCCCTACCTATTCCCTGGGTCAATGGGTTTGGCTCTCGACCCGAGACCTACGCCTACGCCTCCCCTGCAAGAAACTCAGCACCAGGTATGTGGGTCCCTTCAAAATAATCAAGCAAATTAACCCTGTGTCATTTCGACTCCAACTGCCCGCTAACTACCGCATTTCTCCCACCTTCCATGTCTTGTTACTAAAACCCGCCGGTGGCCCGAGGTCGGAGGAGGAGGAAGCGAACCTCGGCCCCCCTCCCATCACAGTGGGCGGTGAAGAGGCGTTCCTGGTGCGAGCATTATTGGACTCCAGACATCAGCGAGGTTGGATCCAATACCTAGTGGATTGGGAGGGGTACGGTCCAGAGGAGAAGTCCTGGGTCGGAACAGATGACATCCTCGACCTCAACCTCATCTCAGAGTTCCACAGGACCCACCCAGAGGAACCGGCCCCGGCCTCGAGGTTGACCCTGTCGTCGATCACGTCCTCGCTTCAGGAGCCTCTCACAGGAGGGGGGCTCTGTCACGAACGCCTACGAAGGCGCCTCCCCGATCGGCCACCGGAGATCTGACTCACCTGAGTATTAACTTTCCCCGCAACCCACATACCGGGCTTGATTAGCCCACAGCTGCTCCCCATTAATCTCCCTCTATTTAAACCATGCACAGTTACACACACACTGCGAAGTCTTGTTTGCTCCAGCTACATTACCGAGCGTTTCTAGTTTACATTCCCTGCTGATTATCTGTTTACCGACCTTGCTCTGCCTGCCTGACTACGTTTGTTTGCTGCCTGCCTACATGAACTCTCGCCTGTCTTCCCGTATTGCTGTTTGCTGCCTGCCCCGACTTTCTGCCTACCTTACCACTCTCCCTGCCTGCCTACGATTGCCCTGTCTGCCCATTCTCTGACCATTGCCCGTTATCACCTGTGTTTGTCTGTGAAGTTATGGATGTACAAGGCCGTCGTCCTGTCCTCCATGCTGTATGGCTCGGAAACGTGGACCGTCTACCAACGACACGCCAGGAAACTGAACCACTTCCATCTCAATTGCCTGCGGCGCATCCTCAACATCACGTGGCAAGACAGAATCCCGGACACTGAAGTCCTGGAGAGAACGAATCTACCCAGTGTCTTTACAATGCTGAAACAAATTCAGCTGCGCTTGAGTGGACACGTCGCACGCAATGTCGGACGAGCGATTACCAAAGCGCATCTTCTATGGAGAACTGGAGAATGGAGCTCGATCACGCTGTGGGCAAAAGAGACGTTACAAGGATACGCTGAAGGCAACACTCAAGGATTTCGGGATTGACCCCAACAACTGGGAAGTAAACACGCAGGATCGCAACGCCTGGAGGACTGCTGTAAAATCAGGAGCCACCAACTTCGAAGCCAGTCGGATTGCTGCAGCCAAAGAAAAACGACAAAAAAGAAAAGGAGGAACCCGAATCCCAATTGCTACTGCTGCTGCACCACTTCCGGTTTGCCCCCACTGCAACCGGACATTCAGAGCACGCATTGGGCTGGTCGGACACTTGCGCGTTCACCAACGACACAATGTTGCCGATCAATGAACATATCTTCCCTTCCCCTCCCCTACCCTACGATGGTGACGAAAGCTGGTCTTTTTCGAAAACGAAGGACGAACTTCCGATCACCTGTGTACTCCAATAAAAAACTGCTTATGGATCCCAACTTACCTGAGTCTGTGTTACACATATAAACATCTGTTTAGAGAATTAGCATTTTTGAGCTATGGGCTCCCTCAGGATTTTCCTATGGGTTTTTATAATGTCACTTTTGGATTTATGAGTAAAATAAGGTCTGTGGTAAATAGGGCTCGGTATTGATACAGATTTTCATATTCGATTAGATTTTGATTCAATATCGATATTGATTCATGTGGGTATATTTCAGTTATAATGTCCCTTTTGTTTACATTTTAAAGAGATTCTCTTCCAGCTAATGCTGTGAATTATACTAGGGACCTTTTCGAAAATATTCATTTCAATAATTATATTTAATTCGTTTTTAATAATTTTGGTCACGTTTTGGGTTTTTAAAAATGAACAAATCCTTGTAATCAACAAATAAAATATAATATTTCATATATTATTTTACAGGCACTAAAACGGTACTGTCTCTTTAACAAAACCGGCAGTTCTGTAAAGCGCATCTGTACATGAGGGCATGTTAACCAGAGAGGACTTCATTGGCTTTATCTCATCTGTGCCATGCATGATTAATTTTATTTTTATTTTGTTTTTGATCAATGACAAATGGGTTGTGTGGATCTTATTTGGACAATACACACAGATTACACAGAACAGCTTTTACTCTTAACATGCAGTGAAAGGATCTCGCTGACGAATACTTCACCACTATACTTCACAACTACTGGTGAGTGAAATCTAAACATTTACCAGCCATTTGCGAAATATATACATTTTAGTCACTGTGGCAGGGCGGAGGGTGGGGCCGGGATTTTACACACCCAGTCCCTTATCAGGCTAATCAAGCCTCAGAGAGGGATAAAGGCCGACTGCGGCAGATGACTTAGTATACGGGCATTTAATAAGTTTCTCATTAATCTATTATTTTTATTGTGAACCGGTTCTCGCCTCCTCCTTGCATGACATTTGGTTGCAAATGCGAGTGTTTCCTCTCATAGTAGTGGAGGATGTTGCTAACAGGTTGCTAAATAAGGACTATAGCAGTTTTCTTTTTCATCAGGTATGTTCACTCACATGCTTGTGGTATTTGTAGTCCTTATTTAGCAGCTCGTTAGCAACTAAATATTTTTTTAACACACCAGCTTCAAAATAATTAAAAAAGAAAAGTTATGACTGTGTGTAATGTATGTTGTTGTCCAAGTATCCTTAAACCTTATTTAACTTATAAATGGAAAAACCCTAGTGTAAACACCCATAGGAAATTCCTAAGGGAACCCACAACAAATTAGCCTTCAGGGTTCCCCTTATAATTGACGTCACTGCTGAACAGCTCTATTATAAAGTAATATGCCCACAGACACAACTGCTTCAGTTTCTGCTTCTTTGGCAGGAGCAATTGGGCTAGCTGAAATGTGCTGACTGAAGCATTAGCATCTTTATATTTTGAAGAACCTTTCAAATCTTCAGTAAAGTTGTACAATAACAACATTTACTTACGTTGGAAACACAACAAGCAATATTAAGCAAATCTTAGTATTTGCTGTTTTGGTATTGCAGATATCTCATTGAGCAAAAAGAAAGCACTACTGCCTCCTTCACACAGCAGAGGACATTCTCAGCCTATTAGAGCTTGAACAGTATGGGTGATCTGTCACTCACCACCCTAGGGCAAAAACTAACCAACCAATCCCTGGCAAGGGTCAACATAGAGTGGACGTGTTGCCTAACAACTGCTCATTAGGTTATGGGCTATTTCTACCCATTCACAATAATGCTAGGGGAAAGTGGGAAAAAAGGGTAAAGGAAGACATTTTTTGTTTTGTTGATGTGCGTGAAACGGTAGCCAGCTGGGAGCAATAGCATGCAGATAGATGATAGCACGAAATAAAGAGTAAGGGGGATCAGGGGGACAGCGTGTGCGTGAGCGAGGGATGAGAGGGGAGGGCGGGAGAAAAGGGGATAGATATCAACACCGCGTCAGAGCAGCATATTGCAGGCAAAGCGTCAGAGAGAAGAGGATACAACTGCACAGAACCAAAGCCAGCACTGTCATAACACCCAGAAACAGGAGCTATACCATCAGTGGCACTATTGGATACAAACAATACTCAGTTACCTAAGGCTGGTGGACACACAGATTAAAACTGTGTGTGTAAGTGGGAGAAACGGAAAGAGGCAGTGAATGTGTGCATTTGAAAAGAGGAAGCACAGAGGAATACAACCCTGGATCAGTGTGGTTAATGAGAACAGTAGGAAAAAATGAGTCTTGACCCTGTGCTGGTCATGAAGGGGCAAGATCCGATGCCCAACACCTGTCCGTCAACCTCAAATGGTGATAGTAAATCATCCTGGGAAGACAGCAAGGATATCCATGACAATGTGGGTTCTATAAAGAAGCCCAAATCAGTAAGTTTCTCATCTGTAATTTTCCCCATCAGAATTTCAAATTTAATTAGTCTGCATATTATTGTATTTTAAAGCTGACAAACATTCATTTTGATGTGATTTTCCTACCGCTTCTGTCCTTTTTTTGGTGAGGTCACACTTGGCTCCTATTTAGTGTGTGAAATGTTTACATAATTGTTTGTCTTCAGTGAGTAACACTTTTTATCTATTATTAAGTCAGTCACTTAAACCACATTAAAAGCTGATTTTTCTTCCATAAAACTACATGCAGATAAGTATTGTAGGTCTGGACATCATCTAGAGAGCATAATTACATAAAACATAATTAAAATACACGTTTTGAAGTGTAATTAAATAAAGAGCTGCATTGCCTTTCATGCTGTGTAGCCTGGTTGTGGTACGGTGTTTATAAATGAGAAACACATCAGGTTAGATGGAAAGGAGGGACAGGGAGTGATAGCAATATTAGGTAACAGTACTAAATGAAAAAAGATAATGCCATCTGAGGTACAGCAGATGGAGCTCATTTTAAGTTGTTCACCAGTTTATTTAGAGAGTGCTAACACAAGTGTATGGGTATTGAAACGCCATCTGTTAAATGTACTGGTGAATAAAATAGTGACATTGCTGCCTGGCAATGGCAGAACTTTATAATTGGTGATTGAAATTATGCTGTTCTCTTTATTTTCATATAGTCTATTCTAAATTATCAAATTTACTTTGCATAGTCCAACTTGCAATAACAGATGTTTCTTCGCTGAGACCATGTGCAACAGGCAGCTGGTTAACACCATGTGGATAATTCCCTTCTCCGCCATAGCATTAGTTCTATACTTACTTGAAGCGCCTCTGGCCTTTTCCACTTCTATAAATAACCTGCAATGTTGTTCTCTTCTTTGTTATCCTCTTGTATTATCCCATTGCCTCAGTACCTGCACTCTTTACCCCAGACTGCCCTCTATAAACACAAGTTCAAGAGCCCCCAAGTGTGACACCTAGAACTTGTTTCCAGCAGTGTCTACTAGCATACCTACACTGTAAAAATGGGTTTCATGTGGTAACATCTAAATTGACTGGTTTAATTAAATGGCAATATATTATTTAGGGTCATTCAAACAACCTGATTACACCGGGTTTCATCATCAGAACTTAGTATAATGAAGTTATAGCTGCAGAAAGGCTTTAATTTGGACAAAATCAAGAACATAGTATAACACCGCACTAACCTTCTCAAGATGCAACCATCTCTCCAAACTGGATGACTGAATATACAAATGGCTACCTGGCCTTTGTAGCTGACCAGTATAGAACGATTGCATGCGAAAAAACACTTAAAAAGTGCCGTCTTGTTTGTTTAGCTAACTTTTTGTTTGGCCAGCTGTCGAAAAGATGTTGTGGTTAGATCAGATAAAATTCAATTAGAGTTCCTCCAAAGAAAACCCAATATGTATTGCCATCCAAAGAATACCTGTTTAAGTTAAGGATGCTGGTGATTCCTGTAGAATCAACTGGTAGAGCGTGGCGTGAGCAACAACAAGATCATGGGTTTGATTCCCAGGGAACACAATGACTGACAAAATGTATACCTTGAATGCACTGTAGGTCGCTTTAAATAAAAGCATCTGCTAAATGCATTCATGTAAATGTACACTCACTGAGCACTTTATTATGAACACTATGGTCCTAGTAAAGTGCCTGACATTTGCTTCGCTGTTGTAGCCCATACGCCTCAATGTTTGACATGTTTTGCATTCTGAGATGCTATTCTGCTAACTACAATTGTACAGAGTAGTTATCTGACTTACCGTAGCCTTTCTGTCATCTCGAACTGGATGTTTTTTGTTTGTTTTTGGCACAATTCTGACTAAATTCTAGAGACTGTTGTGTGTGAAAATCCCAGGAGATCATCAGTTACAGAAATACTTATACCAGCCCATCTGGCACCAACAATCATGCCATGGTTGAAATCACTGAGATCAAATTATTTCCTTCATTCTGATGGTTGATGTGAACATTAACTTAAGCTCCTGACTGGCATGATTTTCTTAATTGCACTGCTGCAACATGATTGGCTTATTAGATAAACACATGAATATGTAGGTGAACAGGTGTTCCTAATAAAGCGCTCAGTGTTGTATGTGATTACATCCTATTGTGGGGGTGTTTCTCTTTAGCAAGATGCCTGCGGGAATTTGTTAGGATAGATGGGATGATTAATTAATTGACACAAAGCACTTAGCCAAATGCCATTAAAAAAATGACTTGAATTAGTAGTTTGTCAACTAGTTGATAGTTGTCAGTGAAGTTCAATGTTTCTCCACTCTAAAAACCCTAATAGGTTGACTTTACTCAATTGATTGAGTAAACTGGTTCACTCAGTTAAACTGAGTAATGGCATCTCCATAACTTCTCCACACAGCAGTGTGGCTGCGTCATACGGTAGCCCCTTTCCAAAATTAACTAGCCCTTCTTCGTGTAATAATGTTTACTTGGTGTTCTTATAGAATTAAATTAACTATTTAAGTTAAGGTAACTAGATGCAAGTAGACAACTCAGATCTGCTATTATAATTGTTGTTGTTTCTACTTAATATTTTGAATTAAATTGACAAAAATTTAGATCATATGCATAGACACCTGTACTTTTTTTTTTTAAACATGCACAAGGAGAACTGAAATAGTGATAACAAGTCCAACTTGACCAAAGGCGACATGGATTGCCCAAATGGTGACATTACACGAAATAACTGTTTCCAACAAAACAACATAAATAATACTACAAAAGAGCTAAAACCTCTATGAATTCTTAATGACAACTATTTCAATGCCCCCATAAGTTTCCTTTGACCAAGGAAACAATTCAATAATTCAAGCACAAGGCATTGTGGGTATTTCCTATAGCCTCAATTTTATACTCAATCTTTTAAGCTATTAACACTTAAAATTTTAAGTCTATGGATTTTTTAAATGGTTATTTTTTCCCCAATTTGGAATGCCCAATCCCCAATGTGCTCTAAGTCCTCATGGTGGCATAGGACGAATCTCAGTTGCCTCTATGTCTGAGACAGTCAGTCCATCCATCTTATCACGTGGCTTGTTGAGCACGTTACCGCAGAGACGTAGCATGTGGAGGGCCACGCTATTCTCCGCATCCCTGCACAACTCACCTCGCGCCCCACCGAGAGCGAGAACCACACATTATAGCAACCACGAGGAGGTTACCCCTTGTGACTCTACCCTCCCTAGCAACTGGGCCAATTTTGATGCTTAGGAGACCTGGCTGGAGTCACTCAGCACGCCCTGGATTTGTACTAGCAACTCCAGGGATAGTAGTCAGCGTCAATACTCGCTGAGCTGCCCAGGCCCCCAAGTCTATGGATTTTTAAGAAAATTAAGTTCAAGGAACATAGATATTTGATTTATGAGCCCAAAACTTGACTTTTCAAGTAATGTTTTCAGACAACGAGAATTTTTCAGAAATTACAACATTAGGGTATACAGTGTAATGAGAAATGGCATAAGTTGTGGAAAGTTGTGATGTACTGTATGTAAACAGTCAGACATGCTTCTATCAAACGAGCCAAAAGATCAGTCCTTTTCTCTTCTCTCTTCTTGTTTCTTTGAAAATTTCAATTGCTCTTAATTTTGGACTTCAGGGAAACAAAAGACAAACATTTTTGAACATGTGTCATGTCTTGTCATGTCATATCGTATGTTTTGCTCTTGTTCTTTCCTTCTACTCTCATGCCATCTATTGGCCCTCTTTTGTTACTTCTCTCCTTTTCCCTCGCTCCCCAGCTGTCTCTCGTCTCCCCCTAATTCTTCGTCTAATTCTTCCCCACCTGATTCCGTTTTCCCCGCTGATTAGCGCTCTACTTCTTTCCCTGCTTTCTCTGCCTTCATTGTCTGAGTCTCACTAGAGAACGCTACACGCTGTTTCTGTCTACCGTCAGAATTGTCGCTGTCCAGTCCTGTCCTGTATTTGTTCCCGCTCCTCTGCACCCCTCTCTCCGTTAACCACCTGGATTTGTGTTCTATTCAGTTCGCCCTCGCTGCTAGAGGTCTGGTGCCTACGCTCTCCCTCTATCCCTGCCAACCCCAGGGGAATCCACAGCCTGTCGGCGTCACACTGCAAGCCCCGGCAGCCGCCTAAGGGAGGCCCGCTAAGGAGCGCTGAGGACTGCTCCCTTCATTCTTCGTCCGCGCTGCGGATTGTTTATGTTAACCTTTTCGCCTCTCAAGGAGAAGACTTTGTGTTTTGTAGTGATCTAATTTTGAACTTCATTAAAGACTGCTTTCTGTTATATCGCTTTTGGGTCCTCACTTACCTCACAACAGAAGACTCAGACCAGAAATGGACCCAGCGATCCCGAATCCTCTTCTGCCGGCTGTCAAGCTCCAAGGGGCGATGTTAGGCAGACACGAGGGGGAGTTATCTGCTGCCCGACATGCTATTGAGGCCCTGGCTGCTCAGGTCGCTGACCTCACCGGTCAACTCCAGACTCTTCGCCTCGACTCTTCGGCCGCTTCCAAGTCTTCCGGACCCCCTGAGCCCAGGATCAACAACCCGCCCTGCTACGCTGGTGAGCCCACGGAGTGCCGCGCTTTTCTCACCCAATGCGATGTTGTCTTCTCTCTCCAGCCCACCACCTACTCCCTGAGCAGGGCCCGCGTCGCATATGTGCTTTCTCTCCTCTCCGGACGGGCTCGTGAGTGGGGCACGACCATCTGGGAGGCGGAGGCTGACTGCATTAACCACTATCAGGACTTCAGGAGGGAGATGATCCGGGTTTTTGATCGTTCCGTGTTCGGCGAGGAGGCCTCCCGAGTCCTGTCGTCACTATGTCAGGGTAAGCGGTCCATCACGGATTATTCCATCGAGTTCCGGACTCTCGCCGCCTCTTGCGACTGGAACGAGCCTGCCTTGCTCGCCCGCTTTCTGGAGGGTCTCTGCGCGGAGGTCAAGGACGAGATCCTCTCCCGTGAGGTTCCCACACGAGTGGATTCCGCGATTGAACTCGCCATCCGCATCGAGAAGAGAATCGACCTTCACCGCCGGACCCGTAAGGCTGATGCTGCTTCTATCTCAGCCCCTTTCTTCACTGCTCTACCATCCTCCTCCTTGGCCGCGCCGTCTGAGCCCATGCAGTTAGGGGGTATCCGCATCTCGGCTACAGAGAAGGAGCGAAGACTTAACCATCGCCTCTGTCTTTACTGCGGCGCTGCTACGCACCTCGTCACTTCCTGTCCGGTAAAAGCCAGAGTTCACCAAGTGATCGGAGAGCGACTGGTGAGCGCAACTACCCTGGCCTCTCCTTCAAGGTCCTGTTCCACATTCCCTGTCCATCTCCGTTGGACCGGCTCTTCCGCTTCCTGCAAGGCTCTGATTGACTCTGGGGCAGAGGGCTGTTTTATGGACGAGACTTGGGCTCGAGAGCACAGCATTCCCCTTTCTGATTTAAGGGAGCCCTCGGCCCTGTTCGCTCTGGACGGTAGTCCCCTCCCCGGGATTCAGTGTGAGACGCTACCCTTAACCCTCACTGTCTCTGGTAATCACAGCGAGACCATTTCCTTTTTTATTTTTCAGTCACCATTTGCTCCTATTGTCTTAGGCCACCCTTGGCTAGTTCAACATAACCCCTCCATTAATTGGTCTAAGAACACCATCCTCTCTTGGAATGTCTCGTGTTATGTGAAGTGTTTAACGTCTGCTATTCCCCCCCATCTCCTCTGTCTCTCTCTCTCAGGAGGAGCCTGGTGATCTGACTGGTGTGCCGGAGGACTATCACGATTTGCGAGCGGTGTTCTGTCGTTCCCGAGCCATTTCCCTCCCTCTGCACCGCACATATGATTGTAAGATCGAGCTCCTCCCAGGAGCCACTCCCCCCCGCGGTAGACTTTACTCTCTATCGGTTCCCGAGCGCCAAGCCCTTGAGGATTATTTATCCGCCTCGCTCGACGCCGGTACCATAGTTCCCTCCTCGTCTCCCGCCAGGGCGGTGTTTTTTTTTGTTAAGAAGGACGGCTCTCTTCGGCCATGCATTGATTATCGAGGGCTGAATGACATTACTGTTAAGAATCGTTACCCGCTCCCTCTGATGTCTTCAGCCTTCGAGATCTTGCAGGGAGCCAGATATTTTACTAAATTGGATCTGCGTAACGCTTACCATCTCGTGCGCATTAGGGAGGGGGACGAGTGGAAGACCGCTTTTAACACCCCGTTAGGGCATTTTGAATATCGGGTCCTTCCGTTCGGCCTTGTCAACGCCCCAGCTGTCTTTCAGGTGCTCATCAACGACGTCCTAAGAGACATGCTGAACATTTTTGTTTTCGTTTATCTCGACGATATTTTGATTTTTTCACCGTCGCTCCAGATTCATGTCCTGCATGTTCGCCGCGTACTTCAACGTTTATTGGAGAATCGCCTCTACGTTAAGGCTGAGAAGTGCACCTTCCATGCCCCTTCAGTAGTTTTTCTTGGCTCTGTTATTTCCGCCGCGGGTATTGAGATGGATTCCGCCAAGGTCCAGGCCGTGCTCGACTGGCCCACTCCTGAATCACGCGTCGAGCTGCAGCGTTTTCTCGGTTTTGCCAATTTTTACCGATGCTTTATCCGTAATTTCAGTCAGGTGGCTTCCCCCCTGACCGCCCTCACGTCCGTCAAGACGCGCTTTAATTGGTCCGTCTCGGCCCAGAGGGCTTTTGACCTCCTTAAGAGCCGTTTTACGTCCGCGCCCATCCTTCTTACCCCGGATTTGTCTAGACAGTTCATCGTTGAGGTAGACGCGTCCGAAGTAGGCGTGGGAGCCATTCTCTCCCAGCGTTCCGCTGCTGACAACAAGGTCCACCCTTGCGCGTTCTTTTCCCATCGCCTGTCCCCGTCCGAACGTAATTACGATGTGGGGAACCGTGAGTTGCTCGCCATCCGCCTCGCTTTAGGCGAATGGCGACAATGGTTGGAGGGGGCGACTGTTCCTTTTATCGTTTGGACGGACCATAGAAATTTAGAGTACATTCGTTCCGCTAAACGTCTTAACGCGCGCCAGGCTCGCTGGGCTCTATTTTTCACTCGATTCGAGTTTGTTATCTCCTACCGTCCGGGCTCTAAAAACATCAAGCCTGATGCCCTGTCGCGCCTCTTTCCTTCCTCGGTCCCTACGGACTCTAAGGAGATCCTCCCTAAGGGTTGCGTCATCGGGGGCGGCGGTATGGGGAATCGAAAGACGGGTTAAACGGGCGCTTGGTAACACATCTTCTCCGCGTAACTGTCCTAAGCATCTCCTTTTTGTTCCTACCTCCACTCGCCTAGCCGTTCTTCAGTGGGCCCACTCGGCCAAGTTGGCAGGCCACCCCGGCGTCCGGGGCACGCTCGCGTCCATTCGCCAGCGCTTTTGGTGTCCCACTCGAGAACGTGATACGCGGCGTTTCATAGCAGCTTGCCCCATCTGCGCTCAGACTAAGTCTGGTAACTCCCCCCCGGCGGGTCTCCTTAGACCACTTCCCATCCCCTCGCGACCATGGTCCCATATCGCCCTAGACTTCATCACTGGCCTTCCTTCGTCGGCTGGTAAGACTGTTATTCTCACAGTTATTGATCGTTTCTCCAAGGCGGCCCATTTCATTCCCCTCGCTAAACTCCCCTCCGCCAAGGAGACGGCACAAATTGTTGTCGAGAATGTCTTTCACATTCACGGTCTCCCGTCCGACATCGTCTCAGACAGGGGTCCGCAGTTCACGTCTCTATTTTGGAGAGAGTTTTGTCGCTTGATTGGGGCGTCCGTCAGTCTCTCGTCCGGCTTCCACCCTCAGTCTAACGGTCAAGCCGAACGGGCCAATCAGACTGTTGGTCGCATTCTGCGCAGCCTCTCCTTCCGCAACCCCGCGTCCTGGGCTGAGCACCTCCCCTGGGCCGAATACGCCCATAACTCCCTTCCGTCGTCCGCTACCGGTCTGTCCCCCTTTCAGTGTTGCCTTGGTTATCAACCTCTGCTGTTCACGTCGCAACTCGCCGACTCCAGCGTTCCCTCCGCTCAAGATTTCGTCCAACGTTGCGAACGCACTTGGCGGAGTGTTAGTTCGGCCCTGCGCCGTTTTAGAACCCAGACAGTTAAAGCTGCTAATAAGCGTAGATCCAAGAGTCAGATACTGCCGCGGTCAAAGGGTGTGGCTCTCCACCCTCAACCTTCACCTTAGGTCCGCCCCTCGTAAACTGACCCCACGCTTCATCGGTCCGTTCCGTATTTCTCAGGTCATTAATCCCGTTGCGGTACGACTTCTTCTCCCCCGTTATCTTCGCCGTGTTCACCCGGTTTTCCACGTCTCCTGTGTCAAGCCCGCTGCCCGCGCTCCCACTCGTCCCTCTTCCCCCCCCCGTTCACGTTGAGGGCGCTCCCATCTACAGGGTCCGCAAGATTCTAGACATGCGTCCCCGGGGCCGTGGTCATCAGTTTCTGGTCGATTGGGAGGGATACGGTCCCGAGGAGAGAAGTTGGGTTCCCTCTCGGGACGTTCTGGACCGTTCGCTGATTGATGATTTCCTCCGGAACCGCCAGGTTTCCTCCTCGAGAGCGCCAGGAGACGCTCGCTGAGGGGGGGGGGTACTGTCATGTCTTGTCATGTCATATCGTATGTTTTGCTCTTGTTCTTTCCTTCTACTCTCATGCCATCTATTTGCCCTCTTTTGGTACTTCTCTCCTTTTCCCTCGCTCCCCAGCTGTCTCTCGTCTCCCCCTAATTCTTCGTCTAATTCTTCCCCACCTGATTCCGTTTTCCCCGCTGATTAGCGCTCTACTTCTTTCCCTGCTTTCTCTGCCTTCATTGTCTGAGTCTCACTAGAGAACGCTACACGCTGTTTCTGTCTACCGTCAGAATTGTCGCTGTCCAGTCCTGTCCTGTATTTGTTCCCGCTCCCCTGCACCCCTCTCTCCGTTAACCACATGGATTTGTGTTCTATTCAGTTCGCCCCATGCTGCAAGAGGTCTGGTGCCTACGCTCTCCCCTCTATCCCTGCCAACCCCAGGGAAATCCACAGCCTGTCGGCGTCACACTGCAAGCCCCGGCAGCCGCCTAAGGGAGGCCCGCTAAGGAGCGCTGAGGACTGCTCCCTTCATTCTTCGTCCGCGCTGCGGATTGTTTATGTTAACCTTTTCGCCTCTCAAGGAGAAGACTTTGTGTTTTGTAGTGATCTAATTTTGAACTTCATTAAAGACTGCTTTCTGTTATATCGCTTTTGGGTCCTCACTTACCTCACAACAACATGATGGTTGTGAATGTCTATGCACACTACATATTAGGGTCCTAAGATAAAAGAAAAGTTTTCAGGTTTGACAAAGAAAAAATAAATGCTCATGAAATGTATTTACCATGAGATGATACAGTTAGTTTCCTTACACTAGCTACTGCTGGTAACAGGCAATTCTGAGCCCACCTGTAACTGTGCCAATGGCGTGTTTTTAAAGTGTTTCTATATTAAGAGCACTGAGATTGAACCATTAATAACATCACATACTACTGAGCAAGCATTTGAGGAGCTTTTTCGAGCACTGTTTATATAACATCACTGTAGGTGAGCTTAGCCCCTCTATAAGTATATCCACTTCAAAGCACAATATGACGTGTGTTTTAATGAATCAGAAGCAATTTTGCCATTACTGTTAAAATAAGCTTGTGGGTTTTCAGCATTAAGCAGATTACCACTTACACTCTCAGTGCAGTTTTCTTATTAGCATGCAGTAGGTTAAACAATTAACCTGTGCTTTTTGTCCTGCTTATTTTCCAGTTTTTCCAATGGCAATTTCTCCCAACCAGAATGTAAATGTATTTTGATGTGTATTACATAACAGACAAATCTCTATATCTGTGAAATGGAGGTTGATATGAAATATCATTTTATAAAGGGACCAGTGAGACGGACCAGGAAGGTGGAGGGAGGCATATTCTTTGTAAGTATTTGAAAATAGTGTCATGGTTCATGCAGACTTTCATCTCTGCTGTGTCATTAACATCCTGTTCCGCTTGGCTCTGTACTAAACGCATGCTCTCTTGACACAAAATATGGACTCATACAAACAAATAGATCAATGCATTGGTGTGGTGGTGTTTTACTGAAGGCCTTCAAGTTTTTTACTTTAATGCCCCTGTATTAATGCATTCAAAAATGTTACTGTATGCATAGTGAATAATGATTTTCCCATAAGAGAGACGGGAGATCAAAATAACTTACATGATCACATACAGTATTTTCTTATGTGAATGTTTTTCCACTTGTGATCATTTACAGAATGTTGAATATATTACTTTGCACTGAAAATGATCAACAACTTTATAAATGCAGTACATAATTTACATTTTTAATGTTAATTCTACTTTCACTGATATTTAAGATTTCTCTGTAACATCCTAATTGTTTGCATGGGCGGAAAGCGAAACTGCAACTTTTTTCTAAACATTAAAGGCGAAGTGTGTAATATTTGTGCCTCTATAGTCCCTAAAACAAGTTTTTTGCTGTTGAACAGACAGATAGTCATGTCCCAAATCTTGCCATTGGTTCAGCCAGTGTTGCCATGTCTAGATGCTCAAACAAATAGAGCAAGATTTTGATAGTGCCACAGAGACAAAGTTTTTACACTTTTTAACCAGCAAATGACTTGTCTCTGCATATTAATCTGGAAAAGGAGAAAGTATTTTAACATTTACAAATAAAACACTCCTTTTACTTGTGATCATGTCCCAACATTTCTGTCTAGAACAGTTTTTCATCTGTTTCAGTTAACAGTTAGTGTCCATTATAGCCTATGGGTAAAGTGCCACATATGGGCAAAAAACTTTGGGACAAAACACTGTGGCAGCAGGACTAGCAATCCAGATAATGACTCACTTTTGGGGACAGAAACAAAACAGGTCAATGTTCTCAGTCAGTATAAGGCTTTAGAGTAAATGTTACACCTATAACATTGTGAATGGTTCAGTTCTGATACCTCTGTCCTAACAGACCATTCACTCTGTAAAACCTCTGCAGTGGCCACTCATCCACTCTGTAATGTCTCAATCACCAGAGCCCCCTGAAATGCCCTAATATCCAGACTCGCTTTCCTTCCCAGCTCTAGTGACATGCCTCATCTAGAATGGCAAATCTGTCTCCTGTTCTTTGGGGGAAGAGGCTTTCAACTCATCACAGGTCGATTTACACAGGCTTGTCCTTTTCCCATAACCCCCAGACTGTACATGTTGGGGTTGGAGGGTAGTCGCTGGGCTAAGGACATGTTATACAGCACGTTCAGCAGTCTGGCTGCGTCATACGGTAGCCCCTTTCCAAAATTAACTAGCCCTTCTCTTCCTGGTGGTTTCCTGTTGTATACTGAACAGTCAGCTGATTTGTGGGCCATGTGACTAATTGCATGTGGGACTGTACATGATTTATGCTCTACAGCTGGGAATCACATTACCGACTATGCCATCTGATACATTTTCCAATAGCTTCCACTGAATATTACATAAACACTGATGGAAAACATTTAATCGTAATTAATTATATATTAATTATAAATTGTTGGTGGATTTAAAAAAGAGAGTTAAAGTTAACCATTGCTCAGTGAGTGATTGACAGTAGCTTGAAGTTTATCTTTTGAAATATTTATTTTTACTGATTTGTGTAATTTGTTCAAACAGAAAATGACTAAGAAAAAAATTAAAGAATGAATAAACTCCAATGATAATACTTATGGATGATGATGTCACTTTCTGGAGTATGAATGAATGAACTTTATATTTATATAGTGCTTTTCTGAGACTACACTCAAAACACAGTGAACATGGGACTTTCCTCAACCACCACCAGTGTGAAGCATCCACCTGGATGATGCAACGGCAGCCATAGTATGCCAGAACGCCCACCACACACCACACACCAGCTATTGGTGGAGAGGAGAGAGTAGAGTTATAGAGCCAGTTAATGGATGGGGATTATTAGGAAGCTGTATACACTGTATATAAACTTATATTATAAGGACATTCAAATGCATGGATAAAGAGAGATGCCAGAGACAAAACTTTGCCCCTATTGATCTCTGCACTGGTGCCCATTAAAGGTCAAGAGCTGCAGTGATGACCGCGATAATCTCAAATGTTCTGGTCCTGCTTGATCTCGTCTGAAACTTGAAAATCTAATATGCTCTTTATTAACCAATCTCTTCTTTCCTTCTCACCTGATCAAGATAATCTGAAATGCTGCATGAGCTGGCCCTGATCTAACATTACTGCTTGACTTCTGCTCTTTACAGAATTATTGCTGCTTCATTGTAAAGCAGGCCAGATCTCTGATTTATGCTTTATTATCATGAACATGAGATCCCAGCTTGAAAGTCTGAAACACATGCTTTTAACCAATAGAAGAGTCAGTTACATTATACTTGCAGAATATTTGCTAAAAATGACTTTGTGTTAGTGATAAATATCTCACAGCTCTTTCATCATACCCATACAGCCCAAACCAGAGAACGCGGTCACCATAGCAGTGTCATCGCGGGTGCTGTTTCGCACAGAGAAAGAGCAGAAGGTATATGAACAGAAAGGAATCGAGGAGTACCTCAGGTATCAGGTGGAACATGAGAACGAGCCTTTTGCTCCTGGTCCAGCATTCCCATTTGTTAAGGTAAAAATACATGATGTCTGTTAGCATTTTAAAGTACAAATATTATGCTTTATGAAGTTCAAATGGGTTAATATGCTATACATAATTATTTGAGAGGCGTAGATCTCATTTTAATATGAGGCAGGGGAAACAAACATGAAAATTAATTTACAATATATATTATAATATTGACAATCTGATGTATTTTCTGTCTAGAAAACTTTTTTGTGTGTTGTTTTAGGCACTGGAGACTGTGAATAACCGGTTACGAGAGCTATATCCAGACAGCGAGGAGTTGTTTGACATTGTGCTGGTAACTTACAACCATGCCCATGTTGGGGTGAGACTCATCAACACCATCAACTACCACAGTAAGTATTCTTACTGACCCTTGCCATAACATGTATTCTTACTATCCACAAACAAAAAAGAAAGTAAGAAAAAAAAAAACAATCAGGAGGGTTCATTCTTGTAGACCCAACACTACAACCATATATAATTGTAATATTCTATCTATTATTTAATCTATTAATGGAAAAAACTGATAACTGCAAGAACTGAAAACTTTTTCAATTCATATAAATCATACTCATAATAGAAAATTATTATTCATATTATTGAACCCTGATAGCACACATACCAGACATCTATTGTATGTGTGTGTTTACATCTGTAAGAAGTATTTTTAACAAATGTTTGTTCATCTGCAATACGTCTATAAGTATGTCAATAAGTATGTCTCAGATGTAAATAAGACTTTCAGCAGATGTCTTTGAGACGTTTAGAATAATGTTTATATATTTATGAATTCTGAATGAACAAACATTTATTTTGAATCAGGTTGTAAATGCATATTATATAATGTCATTATTTAATGAAATCACAGCCTTTTGCAGTTTAATAATCACAATTTAAATTTGATTATTTGTGCATTCAAACCTTTTTCGTCCCAAATATGTATCGGTTGTATCAGTTTATTGACCAATTATGGACTAAATTATAATAATATCGGCATATCAATTATAAGCATGAAAATGCCAATATAAAAACTATGGTTGATTTGATTAATTAGTAATAACTCTGAATTTAAATGCAAAATACAGAAATTATAATGTAGAAGGGTTGGCAGTCCTAAGAACATGTCATATTTAATTTTATTGTTTCATTCTCACATTAATGTGGAAAAACTGCCTCGGGTTCCCTGATGGAGGGAACGAGACATTGTGTCGATGTAGTGACACTAGGGGTCGCTCTTGGGAGCCCCTAAACACCTTCAAATCTTTGAGAAAAGGCCAATGGGAATTGATGAGTGGAATTTGCATGCCCCTCCCCCTGACATACGGGTATAAAATGAGAAGGAATGCCCACAGTCATTCAGATTTTGTGCTGATGATTTCAGCGGCTAGTACAGTGTTGTGGTAAGAGGCACACAACGTCTCATTCCCTCCATCAGGGATGTAGGTTACGACAGTAACCAAGACGTTCCCCTTCTGTCACTCACTCAACGTTGTGTCGATGTTGTGACACTGGGGGTCCCTATAGAATAACAGCTGAACCGTGTTACCTGAATTGCCGATGCAGTTGCAAGCAAGCTGCTGTGTGCATAATAGCAAATGCATCAGACTGCACATAACCTCCCACAATGCCCCAAAAGACATCATGTAGCTCCCCACTTCCCAGAGGGGGGGAAGCGACGTAACTTGCATGGGAGCTGGCCGCTCCAGCCACTGCCTTTTCTATCTATGTTTTCTCTACACAGAGTATTAGATTCAGCTGGGGCCATCTAATGCTATTATATGCATCGGGGAAGGTGTTCTTTTCGTTTCCTATTCTTTCAGGGGGAAAAGACCCCGCGAAGGCCACATCCTGCCCAAAAGGGGAGGTCAAAATGTGGCAATATGACACATGGGATCACCAGCCGCTCATGGAAGAGGCGCTGTGGTAGGTCCTGCTTTGAAGGAGAGGAGCTATACAGACACAGTGACAGGGGGCAGAGAGAGGTCTGCCCAAGGGAGACCGTACCACAGAAAATACATCACAGGGGGTTACCGGAGTAATCGGCACCTGTGGAGCATGTAACCCAGTACAGGGCATATTAGTACCCTGTAGTGGGTCTCGCAAGCCACAGATCTAGGGAGGAAGGACATCCGGGGTCCACGACTTTGTTAACTCGACTGGAGGTAAAAATGCTAATTTTTGGGGTGGGGAAAGGCGCTATACACAAGCGATGCACCTGGCCAGCTGTTCCATATTACCAAACTCTACCTGTTTGTACCTAAAAGAACACAGGAAGAAACAACCCAGAGATTGTAAAATCTTGCGAAGGTATTGGGTGTTGCCCAGCCTGTTGCTCTGCAGATGTCTGCTAGAGAGGTGCCATTGGCCAGTGCCCATGAGGATGCCACACTCCATGTAGGGTGTACTCGAACCCACAAGGGGGCGGGCACAGCCTGGGTCCCTTAACGGTGCAAGAGCTGCCTCTGCGACCTTCGTGAAGACGTGAGGGTACAGGCCGAACGTACGCATCCTCAGGTCTAACGGCGATGCCGGTCACACGTAAAAATTTGTTTCTGCATCAGCATCTTGAACGGGAGTCTGTGTAAAGCCTGGTTCAGAAATCGCAGGTCCAAGATTGAACCACATAGCTGAGTTGTCCTGGCCAGCCACCGCTACGGGTTGGAAAGCGCTAGCCACGCGTCCAAGGTCCGGGCAAGGGGCACTAAGGGGATGATCGCATCTGACGTATCTGGGGGTAGACCTCATGGCGGGCAGGACCGGGAGCGGCGACCTGAACCCAGGAACCAATCATCTAGCCATGATGGCTCAGGGGAGGACGGTGGGTTCCAGTCCAACCCGATACTTGCAGCATGCATAGCGTTCAGCTCTGCGCCGGCCTCAGACTGAGCGGGCAGACCCGAAGTTGGCAGCCCAGTTGTGTCTTCGGTGTCCGACCTCACCAGTGCGCTCTCCGATGCAGCGATCGAGAACTCATCCTGCTCGCGAGCCCAAACGGGACGTTAAGCAGGCCATGAGGTGAGCTGGTCTCATCTCAGAACTTCGGGGACAAATGAGCGTGCTGGGGAACGGGAGGTTCGTGGGGATTTACCTGGTGAGACCGCGCCCATTGAACTCCACAAATCGCCTCCAGTGCCAGATGGGCCGGCCTCGTACCCGTGGGTAGAAGGCGCAGTGTGGGGGTGGCAGAAGTGGCTATCCCTCGGAAGAAGGAAAGCTGCGATTGCAATGTTGCCATGGTTCTGTCCTCTTACAGTAATGAGAACATGAACTATCCATGAACGCGGTCTCAGTGTGATCGTGGCCCAGACACATGAGGCAGCACCCGTGGCTGCCTCATCCATGAATCATACAAAGACGGAAAGGCATCTTTAAAAAGATGTTCACGTCAATGTGTTGCTCTAATAGAGGATAATATACTTGTATCGGCCTAAAATTGTCATATTGGTGCACTCCTTGACAAAACTATGCAAATTTGTGTATTTGACACCTACTCCGAGTCCCGATCGTTACCATGATTTGTACATGTTACAAAATCCATGTTAGCCACACAGTCCAACAGTTTAATTGTACTTAAATATTTCCAGGACAAATAATTATTTCCAGGACATTTGGGTATTTTTCTCATTTTCCATGACTGGAAAACTGCACTGCAAAATTCCAGGTTTTCCAGGACGCTTGGGAACTGGATGTACATGTGCTATCTGGGAAGTATAGCTGTTTTGGTGGTATATGGTAGTTAAACGTGAATTAAGGTGGTATAATTGTAATATTTTTTTTTTTATTGTAGCCTACTATTGCCTATCCTTACATTTCCTAACACATATGGACTTTTTTCCTAGCATATAATGAGATAGAAAAAAATCTGGCAGACTCAAAGTTTTCCACACAAATTCTAATCCCCATCTGAGGAAAGAAATTAATCATATAGACATTTGTCATACTGAGAATTTGGCAACAATATACACTCACCTAAAGGATTATTAGGAACACCTGTTCAATTTCTCATTAATGCAATTATCTAATCAACCAATCACATGGCAGTTGCTTCAGTGCATTTAGGGGTGTGGTCCTGGTCAAGACAATCTCCTGAACTCCAAACTGAATGTCAGAATGGGAAAGAAAGGTGATTTAAGCAATTTTGAGCGTGACATGGTTGTTGGTGCCAGACGGGCCGGTCTGAGTATTTCACAATCTGCTCAGTTACTGGGATTTTCACGCACAACCATTTCTAGGGTTTACAAAGAATGGTGTGAAAAGGAAAAACATCCAGTATGCAGCAGTCCTGTGGGCGAAAATGCCTTGTTGATGCTAGAGGTCAGAGGAGAATGGGCCGACTGATTCAAGCTGATAGAAGAGCAACTTTGCCTGAAATAACCACTCGTTACAACCGAGGTATGCAGCAAAGCATTTGTGAAGCCACAACACGCACAACCTTGAGGCGGATGGGCTACAACAGCAGAAGACCCCACCGGGTACCACTCATCTCCACTACAAATAGGAAAAAGAGGCTACAATTTGCAAGAGCTCACCAAAATTGGACAGTTGAAGACTGGAAAAATGTTGCCTGGTCTGATGAGTCTCGATTTCTGTTGAGACATTCAGATGGTAGAGTCAGAATTTGGCGTAAACAGAATGAGAACATGGATCCATCATGCCTTGTTACCACTGTGCAGGCTGGTGGTGGTGGTGTAATGGTGTGGGGGATGTTTTCTTGGCACACTTTAGGCCCCTTAGTGCCAATTGGGCATCGTTTAAATGCCACGGCCTACCTGAGCATTGTTTCTGACCATGTCCATCCCTTTATGGCCACCATGTACCCATTCTCTGATGGCTACTTCCAGCAGGATAATGCACCATGTCACAAAGCTCGAATCATTTCAAATTGGTTTCTTGAACATGACAATGAGTTCACTGTACTAAAATGGCCCCCACAGTCACCAGATCTCAACCCAATAGAGCATCTTTGGGATGTGGTGGAACGGGAGCTTCGTGCCCTGGATGTGCATCCCACAAATCTCCATCAACTGCAAGATGCTATCCTATCAATATGGGCCAACATTTCTAAAGAATGCTTTAAGCACCTTGTTGAATCAATGCCACGTAGAATTAAGGCAGTTCTGAAGGCGAAAGGGGGTCAAACACAGTATTAGTAAAGTGTTCCTAATAATCCTTTAGGTGAGTGTATGTCGAAAGTTCTTCTGAAATCGGTCTCTGTTTACTGAAATTTGAACCACTGTCCCCAGTGACCAAAGCTGGAAGTGTTCTTGAGGTGTAATATCCACAGAGTGGCATCAAAAGCAAGTTGTATTTTTAGTTGTAAATGATGTACAGTAAACAGGAATGCATATAACCTCTACCATATAATCAAAAACCCAGTCCTTGACCTAACTGTTAAATCGGAGTAATAATGTAATTCTAGAGCGAAAATGCAACCTCTGAATCGCACTCAGAATTGTGTGAACGCAATTACTTCCTTGTTTTCACGGGACTGGATCACATGTCGTCTTGGAGTGAACGTAATTACTTGGTTTCCATGGGACCAGAATTGGTGTCTCAGAGATTGCTCATGCAACACAATGTTAATTTCCCATGTGATCCTGTTCATGTAAGCAAAATATTAGTGTGATGGACTGATGAAACTGACAAACTAAGTGGATGAGTAGCATGTAATAGAGTGAAAAATTGGAGTAACTGTTTGCACCCAGGTGTAAATAACACCTGCCACATAGCGTGCTGTTTGCACCCCAATAGTCTATTAGAAACATAGATTTTTATGACAAACTGCATTGAGAGTATCGCTTCAGTGGCATGGGGCGTAACGCAGGTGAGACTGTGCTTTTTCAACTCAGGTTTGATTTTCATTTGTTGCACTCTTTACCCCATTCTGTTTCATGTCTCCTTTCTTAATGTTTTCTTTAATACTACTTATAATAATACTGTACAGAAAAATAAATATATGGTAGTTTAACTATAGTAATATTGTAGCAAGCATGTTTTTGGTGAAAACCATAGATGTGATGCAATTAACAATGGTGTTACTACAGTAATATTGTGTTTATATAGTAACCATGTTTAATTGTATAGTTACTATGATTTTACTACAAAATACCATGGTTATACTATGGTTACTGTAGTAAAACCATAGTTAATTTTTGTAAGGAAGGTTAGGGTGTCTGTTAGACTCTAGGTGTGTGTCTGTGGGACAAAATTAATAAACACAATAATCATGCTGCAGTGATGCTCCAATACTGTTAGTATTTCATTAGGTGTGCAAATTATATTTGCCACTATTTGCACTGTGGTGTAAATAGCATCTACCTATATTTGCATGAGGGTGCAAATAGCATCTGCTTTAAAAAAAAAAAAAAGAAATGTTCATTTAGCACCAAAACAAAAAATAATAGTAAAAAAAAATAATATATGTATATATATATATATGCACCCTTAATTGATTGAATTTGACTTGAAACTATGTCCCACTCTCTAATTTTTATATTTACAAACAATTCATACGTCAAGCATGGGATGGAAATAACTACATGATTCTTGAATATACAAAACTGTAAATTCAGAGTTCTTATTTTTGTAACCTATGTTTTCCTGGAAGATAAATCTCCAGCTGGCCAATCATATCTTCCCACAGAGATGCATGTGACACCTCTAACCTCTGTACCACAAACCAGCCACTTCCTGCCCAGTTCCCTGCAGCGCCCCAGCTGGACTGGTTTTCATCATTCCGATGGCTAACTCAAGAAAAAACAAACATCAGTCCATCCTTTGGCCTCTCTATGGACAAAATAACAAATATGCGGATATAGGCTGACGTTTCCAGAACCATGTGAAGTCAAACTCTGTGACCTGAAACAAAAAATATATTTGTTATAGTAGCTAAAATAAATCTGACCCATTATTGCAAAGAAGGCATTTAAAAATTATTTAAAGAATAAAGTAACAAGACATGCCTTGAACTCAAGCCAAACAATTAATGTCTATATTGTTTGGTTATGAAAAAAATCTAGCTGAAGATTATTGAATAATATGTTATAACTAAAGTCAACCAAGAGCATGTTGAGAAGGCTCCCAGCATTCCACTCCTAATCTCATTGGGGAACGTTGTATTATGCTGTAATAAACACTCTACCCCAAATCTCCAGAAAGAGTCCAGTCAGCAGAATCAATTAGCCTAATACAGACCCGCCCTCTTCTGAAACACTCTAAATACTCTCATCTAGAGTATTCAACCTTCTCCTCCTCAAACCTTTTCCATTATTGTTGTCTTTTTGATCCATCAGTCTTTTAGTGTCATTTAGGCCCATTTTCGGTCTCTGTTCCACATTGCAACTTGTTCCCTCCTGGGCAAACTTGGCTTGACGCTGTCATGTAAACCACACCTGCTGATGATGATGTCCTAAGTTGAGCTGGCACTGCTCAAGCACTTATGTGTCACAGGCTAAAAGGGGCACATAATCCCAACATTACCACCAGTCTAAGCTTTTCGTCTGTTAAACAGTTCGTCCGACAACTGTCAACTGCAGGGGATTGATTAAAATATGAGTATATGTAGACAATAATCATTAATCAAGATTAATAAAAGCTGTTGTTCATTGTTAGTTCATGTTTATTATTGCGTTAAAGAATGTTCTGGATTCAAGCTAAACTCAGTCGACAGCATTTGTAAGATAATGTTGAATACCACAAAAATGTATTAGACTCGTCCCTGGCTTATTAAAAAATTTAAATAAAATTGCAGTTACAGTAAGGCACTTAACATTGAAGTGAATGGGGCCAGTGAATAATCATTAATATACATACTCTTTCTGATTGATGATGATTATAGTGTTATAAAATCAGGGATTTACAGGCATTAAAGTGTTTACCAGATTACATGGTTGTAACGCAGTTCAATAAAAGGAGTAGGCGAGAACAGGCTTGGCAATATAAATAATAGTTTAATGATGCTCTGAACCAAAAACACACAAACATAAACACACAGAGCAGCTGCCTGTAATTCTCTCTCTCTCTCAAACTGTCATCACCGGCCGCCTTTATCCAGGGCACTCCTCCACCCCAGGCAGCAGCTCCATCGCTCCAGGTGGTCAGGGAATCAAGTTCCCACTTGCCTCCCCCACGGCCTTTCCCCGCGTCCGGGCGGTTCGGTTACTCTGTCCCCCGGCGGATGGCAGCGTCGCTCCCCTGGGTGGACGGCAGTGTCGTGGACTCCGCGACGGGCATCCCTCCTCCTTCCTGGGTTTCGGCACCAATGTAACGCAGTTCAATGGAAAGGAGGAGGCGAGAACCGGCTTGGCAATATAAATAATAATTTAAGGATAAACTGAACCAAAAACGTCTAGGTTACGTATGTAACCTCCGTTCCCCGATGGAGGGAACGAGACGTTGTGTCAGAGAAGCGACACTAGGGGTCTCTCTTGAGCGTCGATATTCACCTCTGGACTATGAAAAAAGGCCAATGAGAGTTGGCAACCAGTATTTGTCCATGTCCCACCCCCGGACATACGGGTATTTAAGCGGCGCAAATACGGGAGTTCATTCAGGATTTTTCTGAGGAGCCGGAAATGGTCCGGCCACAACAGTGGCTCGGCTCAGCGACGTGGCAGGGGAGACACAACATCTTGTTCCCTCCATCGGGGAACGGAGGTTACATACGTAACCTAGACGTTCCCCTTCTGTCGCTCTCTCCACGTTGTGTCAGAGAAGCGACACTAGGGGTCCACTTATAAAGCGCCACGCGCTGAGCCGTGTACGTGAACTGCTGATACAGGAGCGAGCAGGTATGCTTACGTGCAGGACGACCAACTGTATCAGGCTGCACGTACCCTTCCCCAATGCCCCATTTAAGCCATCAGGATTCCTTATTGTTACCCCGAAGGGGAACAAGGTGCTGGCTGCCAACCTGGGAACGGGCCAAGCCTGGCCGGGCCTCTTTTCTCTCTATGTTTCTCGCGATAGAGCAACTTAGGCCGGGGCCCTTACACGCATTGAGGGAAGGGGGTCTTAGCCCTTATTCAGGGCGGAGAAGACCCTGCGGAGGCCACGCCTACCCGAGAGGGGAGGCAAGTTTAAGTGGCAAAACCATCAGAGGCCTGACTTAGGGCCTATGTGGAAAAGTCGGTGCGGTGGTGGATCCAGCCTGTAGAGGGGGGAACATACAGCACGGCAACCAAGGCAGCCGTGACTGCCTAAGGGAAGCACGGGAGTCCACTCGCCAGAGGGGACAGAACCGTGGCGTTACACACAGGGGGAGTCCGAAGGAGGCCTTACCTGTGGAGCACCTACACCAGTGCAGGGTAGCTTGCGGTACCCGCATTGGCTTGGGTCGGCGAGTTCCTCTGCTGAACTGTGACCCACGAGGGCTAGGGAGGAATCAACCAGTGTCCCAAACCTGAGATCTCCTGGGAATGAAGGCGCACTGTTTCCCCTGGTTAGGGGGAAGGGCGCTAGGTGCAAGCGATTCACCCGGTCAGATTGTGAGCGTGCCACCAAGTTCTACGGGCTCGGTACCTGAGAGAACACGGGACGATACTGACCCAACTCGGAGATTGTAGAATCTCGCGAAAGTGTTAGGTGTTGCCCATCCCGCTGCTCTACAAATGTCTGCTAGGGCAGTGCCCCTAGCCAGTGCCCATGAGGACGCAACACTCCTGGTGGAGTGGGCTCGGACCCGCAAAAGGTGGGGGCACGGCCTGGGTGTGATAAGTCAGGGAAATGGCGTCGACAACCCAGTGGGCGAGTCTCTGCTTGGAGACAGCATTCCCTTTCTGCTGTCCCCCAAAGCAGACGAAGAGCTGCTCAGAGCGTCTAGTGCTCTGTGTGCGGTCCAGGTAGATACGTAAGGCACGTACTGGACACAGCAGTGAAAGGGCTGGATCTGCCTCCTCCGGGGCAGCGCTTGCAGGTTCACTACCTGATCCCTGAAGGGTGTGGTAGGAACCTTGGGCACATAGCCCGGTCGCGGTCTTAGGATCACGAAAGTGTCTGCCAGACCGAACTCCAGGCAAGCGTCGCTAACAGAGAACGCATGCAGGTCCCCGACCCTCTTGATGGAAGCGAGCGCGATCAGCAGGGCGGTCTTGAGAGAGAGGGCCCTGAGTCCAACTGAGTCAAGCGGCTCGAAGGGGGGTCTCTGGAGTCCTGTAAGGACGGCCGAGAGATCCCAAGAGGGGAACAGGTTAGGCCGGGAGGGAGCTATCCTCCGGGCACCTTTTAGGAACCTGACGATTAAGTCGTGCTTACCAGGAGACTTTCCGTCTACCGTGTCATGGTGGGCCGCGATAGCAGCGACATACACCTTGAGGGTGGAGGGGGACAGCCTCCTCTCCAGCCTCTCCTGAAGAAACACGAGCACTGACCTAACTGCGCACTTCTGCGGGTCTTCGGCTCGGGAAGAACACCAGTCCGCGAACAGACGCCACTTTAGGGCATAAAGATGCCTGGTAGAGGGGGCTCTGGCTTGGCTGATTGTATCTATGACGGTAGATGGTAGACCGGCTAGATCTTCTGCATCCCGTCCAGGGGCCAGACGTGGAGGTTCCAGAGGTCTGGGTGCGGGTGCCAGAGCGTGCCCCGTCCCTGAGAAAGAAGGTCCTTCCTCAGGGGAATTCGCCAGGGAAGGGCTGTCGTGAGGAGCGTGAGTTCCGAAAACCAAGTCCGGGTAGGCCAATAGGGGGCTACCAGAATGATTTGCTCCTCGTCCTCCCTGACCTAGCATAGCACCTGTGCAAGAAGGCTCACTGGGGGAAATGCGTACTTGCGCAGCCCCACGGGCCAGCTGTGTGCCAGCGCATCTGCCCCGAGGGGAGCCTCTGTCCGGGCATACCAGAGCGGGCAGTGGGAGGTTTCTTGGGAGGCAAACAGGTCTACCTGAGCCTTGCCGAACCGGTCCCAAATCAGCTGGACCAACTGGGGGTGGAGCCTCCACTCCCCGCCAGGCAAGCTTTGTCTTGACAGCGTGTCCGCTATCACATTGAGGTTGCCGGGGATGTGAGTAGCGCGCAGTGACTCCAGTCGCTGCTGACTCCAAAGGAGGAGATGTGGGGGGAGCGTACTCCGCTTTGGCGGTTTATGTAGGCTACAACCGTGGTGCTGTCTGTCCTGACTAGGACGTGTTTGTTCCGAGTTAACGGGAGAAACTTCTGCAGGGCCAGAAAAACAGCCAGCAGCTCTAGGCAGTTGATGTGCCAGCGCAGCGGGCCTCGGTTCCACCGGCCTGCGGCTGCGCGCCCGTTGCACACGGCGCCCCAACCCAATTTGGAAGCGTCGGTTGTGACCAGAACGCGTCGGGACACCTGCTGCAAGGGTACACCTGCCCTTAGAAAGCAGAGGTCTGTCCAGGGTTTGCAGGTTTAGCGGCAGGCAGAAGTAACTTTTACGTTGTGCGTGCCCTGGCGCCATGCTCGTCTCGGGACTCGAGTCCGGAGCCAGTGCTGAAGTGGTCTCATATGCATCAACCCCAGCGCGCGGCCGCCGGAGGATGCCATATGCCCCAGGAGCTGTTGGAAACGTTTTAGCGGGACCACGGCGCCTGGCTTGAAGGAAGCGAGGCATTTCAGCACTGACTGAGCAAGCTCATTGGAGAGACGTGCTGTCATTGAGACTGAGTCTAACTCCAGACCGAGAAAAGAGATGCTCTGGACCGGGGAGAGCTTGCTCTTTTCCCGGTTGACCTGAAGCCCCAAACGGCTGAGGTGCCTGAGCACCTGGTCTCTGTGTGCACATAGTAACTCTCGAGAGTGAGCCAGTATGAGCCAGTCGTCGAGGTAATTGAGTATGCGTATGCCGGCTACTCGGAGCGGGGCAAGAGCTGCCTCTGCGACTTTCGTGAAGACGCGAGGGGACAGAGACAGGCCGAAGGGGAGGACTTTGTACTGATACGCCTGGCCGTCGAATGCGAACCGTAGGAAGGGTCGATGTTGAGGGCAAATTGAGACGTGGAAGTACGCGTCCTTCAGGTCTACCGCTGCGAACCAATCTAGATGCCGGATGCCAGATATAATTTGTTTCTGGGTGAGCAGTTTGAACGGGAGTTTGGACAAGGTCCGGTTGAAAACTCGCAGGTCCAAGATCGGTCGTAAGCCGCCGCCTTTCTTGGGTACAACAAAGTAAGGGCTGTAGACACCCTTCTTCGTTTCGGTTGGAGGGACAGGCTCTATCGCGTCCTTTAATAGAAGGGAGGCGATTTCTTTGCGCAGGGAATGGGCATGTTGGCCGTGTACTGCGGAAAAATGTACGCCCACGAAGGGGGGCGGAGACCTGGCAAACTGAATTGCGTAACCGAGTCGAATGGTCCGGTGCAGCCAGCGTGACGGGTTGGGCAGTGAAAGCCACGCCTCTAAGCTCCGTGCTAGGGGCACCAAGGGGACGAAGTTTTTGGACGTATCCGGCGGGCTTCGCAGCGGTGCGGAACAGGTAACGCGGCGTTGGGAGGCAACGTGGCGTCCCGAGGCTCCGGTGCTGAGAATAAACTCAAAGCACTTACCTTGCTCCGCGTACCCGGCAGGGGGCGGGTTCGTGACTGAGGAGGAGGTCTGATGCTGGCGTCCTCTGGACTCGTCTGAACCGGCCGGCCGGGGAACAGTTGTGAGGCTGAAGGCGGGGACACCGCGTCCATGGAGCCGGGACTGTTGAGGCCTGAAAGCAGAGTGCCGTGCACGAATGAGAAAGCCGCTGTTATGCGCCGTCAGATCCAACAGCATGCAGAGCGTCAGAGGATTAACCAGGAACTTGGTGTGTAACTCGCAGCAGAGTTCATGCACGACCATCGTGAACTCCCGTATTTGCGCCACTTAAATACCCGTATGTCCGGGGGCGGGACACGCAAATACTGGTTGCCAACTCTCATTGGCCTTTTTTCATAGTCCAGAGGTGAATATCGGTGGTCAAGAGAGACCCCTAGTGTCGCTTCTCTGACACAACGTGGAGAGAGCGATAGAAGGGGAACACACAAACATAAACACACTGTAATTCTCGCTATCTCTCTCGAATCGCCTTTATTCCTCATGCTGATTGGGGACCGGGTGTGCGTTGTTCCAGCCCGACCCCGCCCTCCTCCGCTCTACAACGGTTTACCAACATTACGTCATCATGACAACAAAGTTGTAATACAGTATATAATGTAACACAGATTAGGTTAGTAAGTAATTTTATTACACTAAAATTACGTTACAATGTTTAATGTGAATGTTTTGTGGATATACTTTTGAAACAGTGTGTATTTGAATGTTTATGGACTGGCCCCATTCCCTACTATTGTAAGTCCCGTATTGTAACCACAATTTTTGCTTTAAAATACCGTCAAATACTGTTGATTGAATATTAACTTATACAACTTATTATAAAGTGTTAATGAAATGTTCAAAATAATGTGGTCTAGGCTGCCACTGGCTATATGCTAATAACTGGCGCTCATGAAAATGTTAACTACTAATTAATATTCCTCTCTTGTCCTTAGATCTATTCATTGAGCGGTTCTGCATGACAGGAGGGAGCAGTCCCATTGGGTACCTAAAAGCATGGCAAACAAACCTGTATCTGTCTGCTGATGCTGAAAAGGTTCAGGAAGCTCTCGCTGAAGGTTATGACACTGTAAACATTAAATATGAGATAACACAACAATTGCTTTGTACATTATCTTGTTGTGCATTTAAATACCTTCATGTTACCAGCTTGGCAAACTTGCTTACAAAGGTTTATATCTTACTGGATTCACATCACGTTTACTCACCATATGTGATACAGAATTGGTGTCAGTACAGTTACAGGTATATAAATAAAATAATATAATATGCCTAAATGGTACTGTAGGTTCTAGAAGTTTTATTGACAACATAGGAAATCATCCAAGAAATCTATTTTACGCTCTGAAAATCAAGAACAGGTGTGCTTGTAGAGGTACTATATTTAGACAGTGATTTGAGGGGCAACCCATCAATGATTTTGAAATGAAGTACCAAATTACTGAGTGGTCAAAGCGGCACCAAAGGATTTGCAGTATGCCATTTATAGATGAACCTGTAAGCATCATGTGGAGCTTTGTTTACTCAGTATTACATTAATCATATTGATATATTGCCTAAATATTTGAATAAGTAATAGGAAGGTGGGAAAAAAACATTGCAAGTAATAAGTAGGCTATACCTTGCAGTTTTTGCAACGATTTTTATCCATTCATTTAGGAAATAAACTCTTTAAGTTTATTATGCATTATCCTGTACACCAAACCAAGTGAATGTGTTACAGTCCAATGACATATTTGCTTTTTAGTGGCTTAATAGGCACTAATGTCTTTAAAGAATGCCCTTTAAAGGGTTAGTTCACCCAAATATAAAAAAATGTCTCTCATTGTTTACTCATCCTCATGCCATCCCAGATGTGAATGACTTTCTTCTGCTGAACACAAACAATGATATTTAGAAGAATATTTCAGTTCTGTAGGTTCATACAATGGAAGTTGATGGTGGCTAAAATCTTTGAGGTCCAAAATGCACATAAAGGCAGCATAAAAGTAATCCACAAGACTCCAGTGGTTTAATCCATGTCTTCAGAGGACATATGATATATACATTTTTAAATCTGTTTTTCACAAAAAGTCTCCTTCCTGCCCAGTAGGTGGCGATATGCACAAAAAATGTGAATCGCCAAAAACAAAAGAAAAAGAATGTGAAAGTGGAGATTTATAGTAAAATATGACTTAAATATTGATCTGTTCAAACGTATCATATTGTTTCTGAAGACATGGATTTAACCACCAGAGTCGTATGAATTACTGTCATTCTGCCTTTATGTGAGTTTGGAACTTCAGCGTTTTGGTATCCATTCACTTCCATTGTGAGGACCTACAGAGCTGAGCAATTCTTCTAAAAATCTCCATTTGTCTCTAATTTCAGAAGACAGAAATTCAAACACATATGTGATAGAATGAGTGTGAGTAAATGATAAGAGAATTTTCATTTTTAGGTGAACTATCCCTTTAACTGCCATTTATCATACTGCTTTTTCTAAAGTTGATGAGTTTTTTTTTTTTGTTAACAGGGATTGCAGCAGCCACCATGTTTATGACGGAAAAACAAACAGAGGTGTCAGAGACCCAGCTGAGAGTGGCATTCGATGGTGATGCTGTTCTCTTCTCTGATGAGTCTGAGCGTATTTTTAAAGCCCATGGTCTGGACAAGTTCTTCGAGCATGAGAGGGAAAATGAAAACACATTGTTAGATCATGTATGTGCAGGAATTTGATTGCTACACCTTGGTGCTGTTTATTTTGCTCAAGCAAACCCTAAAATATGCTACAATGCACATAATAAATTGATGTTTAAATAATACATTATATGTCCTCCTGGGTTCTGTGAAGCACCTGTACATAGAGTACATTGATGGTAAAGGTTAAAGGTTCTCCTATATCATCGGTCAGTAAACACTTTTTGTAAAATGTATTATTAAGAGTAAGAAGGAAAATCTCCAGGAGCAGAACTGAGCATTTTAGTTCTAGAGGGTTTCTGACTCTTGCATATTTTGTGCAGTAGATGTACTAAATAATGTCTGCATTTCATAGGGCCCACTGAAGAGTTTCCTGGAAGTACTTGGAAAGCTTCAGAAGAAATTCTATGCTAAAGGCTATCGTATGGACTGTCCCATCCGCACCTATCTCGTGACCGCCCGCAGTGCAGCAAGCTCAGGCATTCGTGCCTTAAAAACTCTCCGCGCCTGGGGACTAGAGACCGATGAGGCTGTTTTCCTGGCTGGGGCACCTAAAGGCCCCATGCTAGAGAAAATACGGCCCCACATCTACTTTGATGACCAGATGTTCCATGTGGAGGGGGCTGCAGAGATGGGTGCGATTGCTGCTCACGTGCCATATGGGATTGCACAGAAATGCCCTCATAAGAAAATTGCAAATAGTGCAAAATAACAGGCTGGAAAAAAATGAGGAGATGCCATAGGCAACATATGGCAAATGTCCTTCTTGTTTTGGTAGAGACTCTTAAGTGGGAGACATCCTTATTTTGTAAACTCAGTTATGCACACATTGGATCAGGACAGATCTCTTTTTTGGCCTTATTTTTATGTGAACTATGCAAGGCCTCACAACTACTCATTGGCATATACTAAACTGAAGATTATTTTGGAGAGCTTTCAGCTTGCATCCATATGACTCCAGTGGTTAAATCCATATCTTCAGAAGCGAAAAGATAGGTGTGTGTGAGAAACTTGTTAATATTTAAGTGCTTTTTACTTTACATTCTCCACCTGCCCTCAAGGTGGCGATATGCACGAAGAATGCGAATGGCCAAAAACAAAAGGAAAATGTGGAAATGAAGGTGGAGATTGATAGTAAAAAATGGACTTAAAATAGATATTTTTCCTCACCCACACCTATCATATCTCTTCAGAAGACAAAGTTTAACCACTGGAGTTTGATGGATTATATGATGACTTTATGTGCTTTTTGGAGCTTCAAAATTTTGGTCACCATTCAATTGCATTGTGTGGACCTACAAAGCTGTAGATTCTTCTTCTAAAAATTTGAATTTTTGGGTGAATTATCCCTTTAAATAGTAATGAATGGCATATTCTCATCTGTAAAGTCAAAAAGTACTTTTCTGTTTATTTTGTCTGCATATAATATATTTTGTTGACAGAAATAATGCCTCATGGGTTGATCCAGATGTGCCCACAGGCCTTATTAATAAAAATATATGTGATCAACTAATGTACTTATTTATTCCCAGCTCAGACAATTTGAAATATTTGGGCATATATCTGTTTATGATAAAGTGAAGAAAGTCGCTTTCTTGTTCAAAATATAGAAACAAAACATCTAAACAGCTTAAAATATCTACAGACAGGGCGATCCATTAATCATGCAGTTAATTTACCTTCTTTTTTTTTTTACATATAATCCTTGTATAAGCATACAGATAAAAGTAAAAAAAAAAAAAAGTTACAACAGTTCAAAGAACAAGTACATTTTTTCAAAATTTGGAAAAACTAAGGACGGTCATAAAAAACATATTTGTGCATGGAACTACTTTCTTACGCGACCAATCTGCCATTGCTTGTTCAAAACAAATGATGCGTCCAAGCCTCCATTAGTAATTAAAAAATTTCACTTCAGAAATAGTATGTGTGTGTGTGTGTGTGTGAGAGAGAGAGAGAGAGACATGGAGCTAGTGCGATCACCTGTTGCCACACCCAAGCAGAGACATAGTCAGCTATCTGAAGATCAGCTTTCGCAATGGTAAAATAGCAATCCAAGCGGGGGTATTTCTCCCTATTTCACGGTAGCCGGTGCGCAAGAGTCGATCACTATAGAAACCGCAATGTCCTCCGCCATTTTAAACAGCACCCATTGTGTTATTAATCAGTCTGTTATGTCTCTCAGTTGTGATGAGTGTAAATGCTGAAGTTGTTCGTTTAAAGTAATTTAAAGCTATTTCCTAGCTTTAGTAGCATAGTATAGTAAGTGTAGTAAGCGATCACAAAGAGCTGTTGTATGTAAACGGTGTGACGTGGATTCACTTCACTAAACATAAAAATAATCTTTTGCCACCACCTGCTGGCTAACATATGTAATGTCAAAAAAGAAAAAAGACAAACCATAGCTCTTAACAGATCTGCACTGCTCTTACACTTTAGTTTAGAACAGCATGAACACAAGTGGAGTGATACACACACAGTGAAGCGTCCGAGTGCTAATGGTGTAAGACAATCAGTGCTCATGGAACGCCTCTTGTCCAATCAGATTCGAGGACCAGAACTAACTGTTGTATATAATAATATAATATATATATATATATATATATATATATATATATATATATATATATATATATATATATATATATATATAATATTTATTTCATCCTGTATTGGCAGCTGATTACTTTAAGTGTGGGGTAGTGATGACAATTTCCTTTTCATGATGTGATTATTTATTCACATGTTTCTGGTGCCTTGATTTCCTGTACCACTGTGCTGATTAGTAATGTGTACACAATTCATCCTATAAACATTAAAACAAATTGTGTTGACATATTTAGCCTGTCTCCTTAAATTAATTCTCAGCCCATTGTTAAATCTACCTTAAATTATGCCTGTGACAGATTCTATTTGTGCCTTCCAGTAATTCTCCTGATATTATGGAGTTGTGCAGCTAGATGGAATTGTTATTGCTTTATACATTTTGAATGATAAGAATGCTTATATTATGGAAAAGTATGATTTAGTCTGAGGCAGGGGCGGCTGTGGCCATGGACCAAAGCCTAGCCACCCCACTCGCAATAGCTGTTTTGGTCATTTTTTGTCTTGGGCACATTTAGTTAGTCTTTCTACACCAACAACCACAATACCCCCCAACCCCCACCATTCTTATAAAGATTAAGTTAATTTTGCCAAGAAATATTTCAACGCCATCATTTGATTTTCATGACGATTGTTGAATAACAGATATGGCATATCTTGCTTATCTTAAATTATCTGCAAATGTCACTGATAGAGATAAAGATAATACATTATCAAGATATCAGCACTGTCAGATTCTTTCTAAAAATCTATGCTAAACTTAAGACTTTTCCAATACTGCAAAAACCTATACTTCAAAACAGCAGGATGCTAATATGGTTGCTAACTCTAGAATGAAGCAATGGAAGAGTAATGGAAAAGCAAATATAATTTCACCATTCATTGTGCAAGTGTATAGCTCACAATAATCACATGAAGAATCTGTATTGTCTATGTATATGGCTTGAATCCTTTATGACTAAGTGAATTTTTGCTCATGGTCTTTGCATCTAGAATTTAATGCACAAATCACCCTTGAATAAAAGCATAAAATTGCAAGGAATGCACATTTTTATAATGACAGAAATTCTCACACAAATGCTGTATAAAAGACAAATATCCACAGTTTTCCTGAGCAACCACTGGGCAGCGCCATGATGATTCTAATTTCCTGTTTTCTATTTCTGGTCTCGAGATGCCAGTAAAAACGGCCTAAATGAGCAATCCAGACAACAACAACCATTTAAGTGTTGCTTGGAGTAAACATTTCTTTCATGCTCAACTTGTGCAGTTGTTAGTGGTCCTACCTCGGAATAATTAATGTATTGGGGATTGCCCCACTGAAAACTGGTAAGTAAGGATTTTGACCGCTGCAGAACTCTGGTAAGGGAGTCGGAGACATCAGATAGGTCTTGGCCTTTTATTTGTGCAGTTTTAACCATATACACAAATCAAATATGGGTCTGAGGTAGTTTTTGAAATAAATAGGATAAATGTAAATGAATACAGATAATCTGCATACTTCTATAGACGTAACTGTAAATTACAGCCTCAAAAACAAACAACTTTTGTACAGTACAAGGTGGTATAAAAGAACAAAGAAATATAAATAAGACATGAACATTATAACGTATCATTAATACAAAACTGTAATAATAATGAAATGTGGAATGTATTATTTTACAGAGAAATATTACACTTAAATGGAATAAATGTTGTAAAAAGTAAAATATGAGCAGCCGCGCTGGCTGTTATAATCCTCTTATTAAACATGATAAAATAACACTAATATAGATAATCATCAACAACGTGACAAATACGAAGCAAGAATTAAACATGCTATGATACATTCAAGCAATCTGAGTTATTAACCACATACAGTCATGAGTTAAACTTACTTTGTCACAAATTTTATCCTGCACCTACGAGCGCTGCATGTGAATAGTAAACACAGAAGCCTGATCACTCCGGTAACATACCATAGTAAATATGGAATTTATGCTAAGCCCGTACATGTTTTGAAAATCTTACTACGCTAGTTTTGTAACAAGATATAGCACGTAAATTACAGACATCCCAAAATAACTTTAAACTGAAAATTTAAAGAATTCACAACAGCCGCCCCCACATTTGAGCAGCAAATGGGTAATTAAGGGAATTCTCCACTTGTGTTTAATGTTACCCTCTAGAGCGGGCAACTGTATCAGATGGGCAACTGGTCTGATTTAAGTTTTACCGCCAATGACAACTTCCGCAGTCCTCACACATCCATCACTACTGAGTAGTGCCTTTCGAACTCTGCCTATAGGCCATTGAGCTCTAGGAAGTTGAGGGTCAATAATTAGTACAACAGAGTCTACTTCCAGGGTTTTTTAAGTTTTGTGCCACTTCTGTCTTGTCTGGAGCATAGGCAAGTAGTTTCTTGTGAACTGTATCCAGAATTGATCTACCATGTTTTGACAGTGACGCTCATCTCCACCGCCCCATATCTCCTGGTGCATAGGCTACTTGAGGGAGTGATGCATAAGGAGAAGGTTAGGCGTGATAGGATTGATGTCAGCAACGTCTGTTGAAGCGTAACCCAGTGGTTTTGAGTTAAGGATCCCCTCTGTCTCCACTAGGCCTGTGGACAGAACATCTTCCGAGACGGCTTGGTTCCCAGCTGCTACCTGGTGTGCGTTTTTTATGGAGCGGACTTCACGCTCCCATTCTCCACCAAAATGTGAAGCGCTGGGTGGGGTAAACTTGAAGTTGATCTGGTAATCGGCAAGATGGTTTTTCAGTTCTGGCTCCATGACAGAAAAATCTTCCCGTAATTCTCTATCCGCCCCACGGAAGTTGGTGCCACAATCTGAATGGATCTCGTTTGGTTGGCCCCTTCTGGCTATGAACCGCTATGACAGCCTGATGTCCTCATTACTGCCTGTTCCTGGGTGCAACAGGTGCTCATCAATTTCCTTAACAGCTTTGTTACTGGGTGTCAGGGGTCTAGCACAATGGGGTGGATCTGTTCTGAATCTGAATTCACCAGCCTCCTTAGTCGCCCCCTAAATCTGAGCATGTTGGCCAATGGATCCCACTCAGGAGCAAGACTGGATATTCGGCTGTGTATAGGGATAGGTTTATGTGCCTTAAGGGCAGCTACTTCTTCTGGACAGCTCTGACATGTCCTCAACAGAACAGCTTCTGCCTCTCTTTTAGTTATAGGATTACTGTTTGCAGTATTTGATGTGGCCGCCCTTTGACAGGCTTGTTGAGTGGCCTTCACTAAGTCCCACCATGCATTGAACTGAGTGGCATCAGGGAGGTTGGATGCGGTTTCAACTGCCATTAGGCAATAGCAGGGAAAACCTTTCATTTCAGATGCTCCCTCTGACTGTGTGAGTTTAGGTCTCTTACGCCAGTGTTCTGGGCTCTGTATTAAGAATGAAGGCCCTTGACTCCATCGACTAAGCTCGGCAAGACTTTGGAAGGATTTACCTCTTGTTATGTCATCAGCCGGGTTATCCTGTGTATTTACAGACCTCCATGATCTGTGGTCTGTTAATTCATGTATCTCAGAGTCTGACTGAATCCACTCTAGCACAGTCATGGAGTCTGTCCATAGGATTGTCTGACTGATGGGAAGAGTCATCTCACCGCTCACCAGTTTGGCTAACTGGGCTCCAGCTAAGGTAGCGCAAAGCTCCAGGTGAGGGATGAATTGCTGCCTCTTAGAAGCGACCCTCGATCTGGCCATAATGAAGGAGATGTGAATATCGCTGTTTGTATGTACTACCAAATACGCCACTGCTCCATATGCTCGTTCAGAGGCATCACAGAACACATGGAGGGAATTGTGCTGTTCTGTGGTAGTTATGGATGCTGGTGAGTAACAACGAGGAATGGATATTGCACTGATATGTTCAAGCTCACTTTCCCACTTGATCTAGGTGGCTTGGTGGTCTGGCGGTAAATCTGGGTCATCCAGGTCTCTCCTTTTAGCCCATAGCTGTTGGATGATCACCTTGGCTCTGGTGGTAAATGGTAGTATGAAACCCAGTGGATCATATTGAGATGCCAGCACCTGGTAGGCTACTCTCATAGTCAGTGCTGCATGAGCAATGGGCTGATAATGATAGCCAAGTGTGTCAGTTGCACAGTTCCACCTGAGGACAAGGGTGGGCTCCAAAGGGTCATTTCAGTTATGAACTAACCACTGCTTTGTAACTGAGGAGCGTGCTTCAGTTGGAAGATGAGCTACGACAGCTGGATGACTACTTGTCCACTGTCTGAGGTCGAACCCTCCCATTGCTAACATACTGCGTAACCGATCCACTGTTTCTCTGGCTGCAGAGACAGTAGGAACATTTGTCAGGCATTTATCCACATAGAAGCTTTGCTGCACTGTTTGTAGCAAACCTGGATATTTGGCTTCAGAATTGTGAGCATGATGCTGCAGAATGAAGATAGCACAACATGGACTGCTAGTTGTTCCGAACGGTAGAACCTGCCACTCATATACATCTGGACGGTCCTTACTCTACATGTCTCTCCAAATGAATCAGAGAAAAGGTCTGTCTGACATTAGGAACATTAGTCTGTCTGAATCATAGGAGTACACCTAACAGTGACGGTCCAAGTACAGGACTTGGCAGGAGTTGATCATTAAGGGATAGGCCCTGATGTCTGAATGAACAGTAAAAACCAGTCTTTGCTTCTTGTTATGGCTCACCAGATGGTGGGGTAGGTACCACACCTCCTCTGACTGAGTTTCTTCCTCATGGCTGAGTTTGGCTACATAACCTGCCCCAATCAGTTTAGTAATCTCTCCTGAATATGTTGAGGCTGTCTCATGGTCTTTCTTGAGTCTCCTTTCAGTGCTCCTCAGATTCGCAAGTACAGCTTGTATGGAGCCTTTAAGTTGAATTGCACCATGTCTCCACAGAAGAGGGGTGGCGAAACGCTGTACCCCTCTGACATTGACTTTCTGAGTTCAGGACTCAAGAAGGTGCACAGCCTCTTTATCTTCCCTAGATCGGACCACCAGTTTTTGCCAGCACCTGGTAGGCTACTCTCATAGTCAGTGCTGCATGAGCAATGGGCTGATAATAATAGCCAAGTGTGTCAGTTGCACAGTTCCACCTGAGGACTAGGGTGGGCTCCAAAGGGTCATTTCGGTTATGAACTAACCACTGCTTTGTAACTGAGGAGCGTGCTTCAGTTGGAAGATGAGCTACGACAGCTGGATGACTACTTGTCCACTGTCTGAGGTTGAACCCTCCCATTGCTAACATACTGCGTAACTGATCCACTGTTTCTCTGGCTGCAGAGACAGTAGGAACATTTGTCAGGCATTTATCCACATAGAAGCTTTGCTGCACTGTTTGTAGCAAACCTGGATATTTGGCTTCAGAATTGTGAGCATGATGCTGCAGAACGAAGATAGCACAACATGGACTGCTAGTTGTACCGAATGGTAGAACCTGCCACTCTTATACATCTGGACGGTCCTCACTCTGCATGTCTCTCCAAATGAATCGGAGAAAAGGTCTGTCTGACATTAGGAACAATAGGCTGTCTGAATCATAGGAGTATGCCTAACAGTGGCGGTCCAAGCACAGGACCTGGCAGGAGTTGATCATTAAGGGATAGGCCCTGATGTCTGAATGAACAGTAAAAACCAGTCTTTGCTTCTTGTTATGGCTCACCAGATGGTGGGGTAGGTACCACACCTCCTCTGACTGAGTTTCTTCCTCATGGCTGAGTTTGGCTACATAACCTGCCCCAATCAGTTTAGCAATCTCTCCTGAATATGTTGAGGCTTTCTCATGGTCTTTCTTGAGTCTCCTTTCAGTGCTCCTCAGATTCGCAAGTACAGCTTGTATGGAGCCTTTAAGTTGAATTGCACCATGTCTCCACAGAAGAGGGGTGGCGAAACGCTGTACCCCTCTGACATTGACTTTCTGAGTTCAGGACTCAAGAAGGTGCACAGCCTCTTTATCTTCCCTAGATCAGACCACCAGTTTTTCATTGTGAATGGTTGAACATCAAGTTGCCATAACCTTTCCACATTTCGGTAGAGAAGATAATCTGGGTTGACAGTTGAAAGGAAGAAAAACTGCTGCACTGGTGCATGGTCTGCAGTACTCATTTCTACTCCTTGGAGAGTCCACCCATGAGCTGTACGGACTGCTAATGGACCCCCTCTGGCACCTTGCCTAATAGGCTCTTAGGCAGTAAGCCTAGGGACGTACCTTGTAAAATGGTTGTAGCGGAACTCCCCTTAGGTGTGCATACCTTCTCTGAAGTTTCTGGACTGGGTATGTCTGTAAATGTTCCCAATACTTGATAACGTTTCTCTGGGTTATTTCTGGGAGAGATTTCAAAGGTCATCTTGGAGCCACTGAGGTGAGTAGTTTCTGGTCGTACTGCACGATGGGCAGTGATTTTTTATTTTTTTTTATTTTTAATAAATTTGCAAAGATCTCAAACAAACTTCTTTCACGTTGTTATTATGGGGTATTGTTTGTAGAATTTTGAGGAAAATAATGAATTTAATAAATTTTGGAATAAGGCTGTAACATAACAAAATGTGGAAAAAGTGAAGCGCTGTGAATACTTCTGTATTCACTGTATGCTCTCAGAGATAGCTGATGATGTGTTGGTCATATGAATTTGGGCCACACCATGAAGCACTTGAAGGTGAATGCCACCACAGTCACTGCAGGGTTTCTTTAAATTACAAATCTCAAGTGCATGGGAACGAGCACATTTCCAGCAGCACTTTCCTTCTGAGTTTAGCTCCATCCCTCTAGGTCCTTCAAAAGACAATAGCATACTCACTAAAAGGTGGACTTGCAGAGTAAAACTCTGGAAGCTGCGAGCATCATTTGGTTTTACCTCTGGTGTTGTGAGGATTACCGCTATCTCACTCTAAACTATGTAACTTGATATCAGGAGACTGTAACAAAGGGGAAGAACTACTTGAAGATGAATGCTGATAGGGAGAGTTTACTGGAGGTGATCTTGTAGGAGGTGTAACAGTCTTTACACTTTGATCATCCTCTTCGCCCCTTCTTCCTTCAAGAATGACGTGACATGTTCCATCAGCTCCTGGCGCTGTGGTTTCTCATACTGTTTAAGCTTGTTGCGAAGCTGGGCCATGTCAGCAGCCTCATCTTTCTCTTTGTCAGATATAGACTCCAATAATTTCCTCAGTGAACCCATACTTAAGTCTGGGGAGCTTGGATTATGTGGCTGGATGCTCACCCTGGCTGGAGGCTGGTTGTGCTTGACTAGTCATGCCACCTGCTGCTCCTCTCTGCTCCTCTGACTCTTTTCTGGTAGAGTGGGAGGAAAGGATAGGTCGGTGCTGACTATAGTCAAGGATGTACTCTTCAAGATGCTTGGGTGTGCAACGTTGCCTTGAGGGTCTATCTGAAGTCTCAGTATGAGAGAGAGAAGCTGATTTATCTTCTGATGACATCACTGCAGTAATCAATAGCTCTGGCTCGAAGGACCAATGTTGGGGATTGCCCCACTGAAAACTGGTAAGTAAGGATATTGACCGCTGCAGAACTCTGGTAAGGGAGTCGGAGTCATCAGATAGGTATTGGCCTTTTATTTGTGCAGTTTTAACCATATACACAAATCAAATGTGTGTCTGAGGTAGTTTTTGAAATAAATAGGATAAATGTAAATTAATACAGATAATCTGTATACTTCTATAGACATAAGTGTAAATTACAGCCTCAAAAACAAACAACTTTTATACAGTACAATGTGGTATAAAAGAACAAAGAAATATAAATAAGACATGAACATTATAATGTAACATTAATACAAAACTGTAATAATAATGAAATGTGGAATGTATTATTTTACAGAGAAATATTACACTTAAATGGAATAAATGTCGTAAACAGTAAAATATTAGCAGCTGCGCTGGCGGAAATAATCCTCTCATTAAACATGATAAAATAACACTCATATAGATCGCTAATCATCAACAACACAACAAACACAAAGCAAGAATTAAACATTCTGTGATACATTCAAGCAATCCGAGTTATTAACCACATACATTCATGAGTGAAACTTACTTTGTCACAAACTTTACCCTGCACCTACGAGCGCTGCACGTGAATGGTAAACACAGAAGCCTGATCACTGTGGTAACGTACCATAGTGAATACGAAACTTACGCTAAGTCCGTACACGTTTTAAAACACCTACTAGGGTAGTTACGTAACAAGATATAGCACATTATGGACATTCCAAAATAACTTTCAACTGAAAATGTAAGGAATTCACAACATAATTATATAAACATAACTCACCTCGGACCATCGCTTCCTGTCGTCTTTACACTCAGGTGTGGCACTGTCAATAAAAACGGTCATCTCGACTCAGTGAAGTATCGGCATGTTTTTTGACACATTTTTTTTTTACAAATGTAATAACTTAAATGTTACATTACTCACTAAGAATATATGCCGATGCGAGTGAAAACACTGGAGACCGGAAATAGAAAACAGTCGAATCCTGGAACACTTCTGCGTTCAGGAGAAAGTTGGAAACATTATAATTGTATTTCGGCTGTCTCCTAATCAGTGTTAAGTGTGCTGTTTTAAAAACAGTAGCTGCATCCGAAACCACTTACTGTCACAATATGTACTGTATTTTATGAAGATTGCACTTAGCTGCCAGCAAATCAGTACATTTTATTAGGTATGCATGTGAGTAGTATGAATAGATTTCAGACATACTAACATCCGGGAACATACGCATGGTCCTGTGACCAGAATATATGGCATAAGAACAACAATCGTGAAAACTATCTGCTCAGGTTGTTAAACAAGCACCATTTAAGCACATGGAATAAATATCTTGGTATATATAGCAATTACAAGAAGAAGAGCCATCCGACTCGTGATTCACTGCCGTTCTTTTAAATTCAGCGTTTTGAACGTGATGTCCCATCAGCTCCTGAGGGATTATGGGATCGTTAAGTGTACAGTCGATCCACACTTCAGAATCTCACCGGAAATAGTAGGTCATCCGGATACTTCTCGCTTACTGCTTCATGAATACTGTGGATTCGGATAAACTACTCCATTGGCATACTATTTTTGGCATACTTTATAATAGGAAAGTATGGATATTCGGAGGCAGCAACTGTTTTGAATTATTGTGCTCTTGGCATGCACCTCTTCAGCATACCATTAGATGGCAGCAACGTCTCATGTTATCCTGAATGATTTCAAAGTCTAAGACAGCAAAGTGTTAATGTGACCATAAGTTCAAAACAAATGTTTAACAACGCTTAAATAATTGATGCACGAACACTAAATTTAAGCAGTGTATTAGTTTGTGTATTAGTCTATATAATGTCTCAAATTTGAGTTCTGTGTTATAGTACAAAAAAAAACAAAACAATAGGATGCATGTGATCTCTGACCTTTATTACAAATAATTCAGCTCAGTGCTCTCCTGCAGTCATTAAACACAAAAATCATTGCAACTCAGCCAGTTACCCAGCACCAACAGTCTATCTAAACCACAGACACAGTTTCTGTGATAAACCTGAGGGCTATCAAGCAACTGTGCCTCTGAGATGCTTTCGTGGTAATGAGGCCATCCGTGTCCACCCTGTGTAAATTGAATGATCAGAGATCAGATCGTTTACATTTTATTACTACGGAGAAGTGCTTTGGAGGGACCACTGCTATCTGGCTCACTTTATTAATACACTATTCTCAAGTCTTTAAATAAACACAAGAAAATAGTGGAGTGGTGGTGGTGTAGTGGTCTAAAGCACATAACTTGTAAACTGTTAATCAGAAGGTCACTGGTTTGATCCCCACAGCCTCCACCATTGTGTCCTTGAGCAAGGCACTTAACTTCAGGTTGCTCCAGGGATTGTCCCTGTAATAAAGGCTCTGTAAGTCGCTTTGGATAAAAGCGTCTGCCAAATGCATAAATGTAAATGTAAATGTAAATTCCTTTGCTAAATAGACCTCTATTGGGAATTGATTAAATCAGAACAAAACAAATACGTTTTTTTTCCATTTTGTATTTTATTTGCATTAAAGGAATATTCCAGGTTTAAAGGGGTCATGACATGAGAAACCAAATTTGCCTTGATCTTTTGGTATATAAGAGGTCTTTGTATCATTAAAACGTCCTGCAAGTTTAATATTTTAAGACGTCCTCCCCATTCTAAACGAATCATTTATTTAATCAAGCTCAAAATACAGCTCGTTCTGGATTCATGGTTAGAAGTGACGTGACGGTTAGAAGTGACGTACCAGCGTTTGCATATGACCGCCTCCAGCACAAGATAACTACGCTTTAAGCGCCAAGACAACTACGCTCATTTCAGTATCGCCGTCGCCTCACAAGTGTTCAGTCGATGGACAGCGAGCTCTGACAGAGACTACTTGTGCACAGGAAAATTACGATGCCACACAGATGTGCTGTTCCTGGCTGTGGTCAAACAAAACCTCTGAATAAGCTGCCGAAAGATCCAGACGTCAGGGAAAAATGGATGCAGTTTATTTTTGCGGACGTCCCAGTCACGGCAGTGTTAACTTAAGCGTTTGTTCTGTACATTTTAAGGATGACTGTTTTGAGAACAAATCTCAAAATGATGCTGGCTTTGCCAGAAAACTGTTGCTCAAAGATAAGTCCGTGCCGACTATTCTGGGAACAACGACGACGCAAACTGTAAGTAATCTATTTTAAACTTTAAACTACTTTTTAAAGCGCAATTTCATTCATTATGAATAATCACAGTGTTTTTACTTAGTTTACTTGCATATTGTTCTGGCTGGAGCGTCAATAATTGATACATAGGCACTGACGTTAGCCAATCATAACAGTGGGCATTAACACTGAAGTCTTAAATGGAAAACGCCCCCAAAACAGACTGTTTGAATCAGAGGATGAGAAACAGGGTGGGAAAAGGTCATAAATCACTAGATTTTAAAAGTTTTTCTTAAAAAAAATATATTAATACTATAATTGCACCTAAGGGAACATAATAATACAATAAAAAAACCCATGTCATGACCCCTTTAATACAAATCCAGCTCAATCGACAGCATTTGTGGCATAATGTTGATTACCACAAACATTTATTTAGACGCATCCCTCCTTTTCTTTAAAAAAGGAAAAATCTCTGTTACAGTGATACACTTATAATGGAAAAGAATTTGGACAATCTATAAACTTTCAAATACTCATTGTTACAAATGTATAGCAACAATATAATGAAATGTAATGAAATGGAACATTAAATATATGATGAACTGTTGCTATATTACCATCATTCACCCATTAGCATGAAAAATCTAAATAAATGAGAATACTTATTAGAAATAATTTGGCTTCACTGGAGACACTTAAAATAGATTATGTGTGATAAAACTCAAGCAGAAATTTAATTCTGTCTGCAAATCAATGGTGATGCTGAAACTTGATTTGATGCTAAGGGAATACCATGTTTTTATTCACTCAGGAAAATTCACAACACTTTTATTTCCTTTTTTAAGTCAGTTCATCGTGTGCTGGCCTGATAAGGTCTCATAGAGTGGAATAATATGACAAACACAAAAGAGGCACACAATATTGCATAGTTCACCCCGAAACAAAAATTCAGTCATCATTTATACACCCTCATGTCTTCGAAATGCATTTGGCTTTCTTTTGTGGCACACAAAAGGAGAAGTTTGGAAGAATGTTCATTCTGCTCTTTTACAATGAAAGTGGAACCAGAGACTGTCAAAGCTCCAAAAACGACAAACAAACAAAAACACCATAAATGCATAATAGGACTCATGATCTTCTGTATACAGCATCCTAAGACTTCTAAATCTATAGGATAGTGTTGTTTGTTTGAGACTGAAAGTGAAGTTGGTATTCACTAAAAATATTGCCATGACAATGTTGCTGAACAGCCGTGGTCACCATTCAGAATTGATATACCTATAAATATCATTATTAGAAAAAAAAAAGATGAATGAAAGTAAATTGATGACACAATTCTCTATTTTGGGTAACCTAACCCTTTTAAAATGCACATCCAAACCAATTGGACCTCACTAGACAGTTGAGACAGTTGCTAATTAGAGCAACAGTAATATGCAGAGTGCAGAAATAAAAGCATTTTTGGTCATAATAAGATGTTTGCAGTTCTGTGTATGTATCGGCAGTAGTTGCACCGCTATACTGTTAGACTGAACCAGATATTACATTATTTAAACAGGGTTGGGTGGAAGATTTATTTTGAACCAGCACACTGCAGTCATATAAACCGGACAAATGAGGAAAAGTGCTGTGAACTCACATCAACTTCCTGCCACAGCTAAGCACACCCCCACCCTCAGCTTGGGCTCGGTTCAGTTAATCATTTAGTCTCCAGTGTTGATGTGTCTATATGTATTCAGGCCACTGTTTTAGCAAATATTTTCCACAGATTCTTATCAGATGGGCTGCATCGAGATCGGTGTACAGCTAATGTTTAATATCCTGTCTGAAAACAATTGTCTCATGCCCCTCTGAAGGTAGCCAATGAATTGGCCTTTGTGGCAATGAGGTAATAGTGAGGTAATTGCCAGACTTTCAACTAATAACAATAATTAGTCTCTATCAGCAGCTGCAGAAATTAATTAGGGAAAATGTGGGGATGGGGAATGGGCCCAGTGAGTTAATCATCATTATAATCCAACATAATGACTGACTACAATATTTGGTTTTAAAGGGAATGTTTTTTACATAATTTATTTATGATTACTGTTACTATTCATTCCAATTACACAAATATATGTTTTCTCTTGCAGATATTTTGTATTTTGGTATCAAACACCTAGGTTGAAACCCTCTTAAATAAGAATAATTTTAGTGAGTTTTGATTATAATTCACATTCATATTTCTATATTTTAAAATTGTAAAAATTTTTGTTATAGCTCTTAGGTAAATAAGCGAACATAATCAAATCATATTGACATACATCAAGGCAAGGGTTAACTATATTATAAAGGAAGATTTTATTCAAGGTTTAAATGTGTACTTAGGACAAAGGCATTTTTCAAGAAAGTCAAGTCTGGGCATGTTTGCCATAAATTCATACAATTTATCAAGTACAATATTTTTTGGCCAAAACAAAATGGCAAATGGTCTGCACTTAAATAGTGCTTTTTTTTAACCGTAGAGGTTACCAATGCGCTTTACACTGTGTCCCAATCCCCCATTCACACACACAAAACAATAGGGTTGATATTTTTTTTGATTTAACGTCAGAGGGATAGTTTAAATTCTCTCATCATTTACTCTCCCTCATGCCATCCCAGATGAGTATAACTTTCCTTCTCCTGCTGAACACAAAGATTTTTAGATTAATATTTCAGCTCTGTAAGTTCATACAATACAAAACCTCCAAAGCTCCAAAAATCAAATAAATGCAGCGTAAAAGTAATCCTTTTGACTCTAGTGGTTTAATATGACTTCAGAAGCAATGCAAGCACTTAATCAGATCAATATTTAAGTCCTTTTTGTTTTGTATTATAAATTCTCCATTTTCACTTTCAGAATGTGAAAGACTGTGAAAGTTAAATTGGAGATTTATGGTAAAAAAAAAGGACTTAGATTTTGATCTGTTTCTCACCCACAAGTAACATATAGCTTCTGAAGACATGGATTAAACCACTGGAGTCCTATGGATTACTTTTATGCAACTTTTATGAGATTTTTGGGGCTTCAAAGTTTTGGTCATCCTTCACTAAATAATAAGATAATTATTTTAGCAAAACCTTTGCTTTTTAGCAAATAAAAAAAATTAAACAATTAATTAATAATGACTTGTTTTAATTTTGCTACCACCCCTGGAGTCACGAGTTTGAATCCAGGGAGTGCTGAGTGACTCCATCCAGGTCTCTTAAGCAACCAAACTGTCACATGGGGTAACCTCCTCGTGGTCGCTATAATATTATTCTCGCTCTAGGTGGGGCGTGTGGTGAGTTGTGCCATGGAGAATAGCGTGGGCCTCCACATACGCTAGGTCTCCGTGGTAACGTGCTCAACAAGCCATGTGATAAGATGTGTGGATTGATAGTCTCAGATGCAGAGGCAACTGAGATTCGTCCTCCGCCACACAGATTGAAGCGAGTCACTACGCTAACATGAGAACTTAAAGTGCATTTGGCATTCCAAATTGTGGAGAAATGGGGAGAAAAATAATATATATATATATATATATATATATATATATATATATATATATATATATATATTAATTTGCTAAAAAGCCTTTAATAGCCTTTTTAATGCAGGAGTAGATTTAAAGTGAGGCATAGAGTTTGTTTTGGTGGTTGGGATGGTAGTTCAAGTTAAACCAACAACACCAGTTTAAAACAGGTTCTAATTGTGACAATTTACCCTATATAGTGTGACAAAATGCCCTGCTATTGGAAAAATGTTGCCCCGCACAAAAGGTCAATATGTGTTCAATGAACTTTATCTTTTTTCCTGGCCAACAATGGTGAAAGTATTCAATACGTTAATAAGCCATGACGTTAAGGTGTGTGGCTATGCAGGAATTGACTTTCAAAAATAAACCAGCATAAAAAAAATTCACTGGCACAAAATTTGTGACAACTATGCACATTATAATGACTGAAAGTCTGTGTGGGGCAGGTGTTTTTAACCTTTACAACCCCCATATAAAGACATTTTCTTAGCAACACTTTTTAGTAACTTTCATTAAAAACAATATTACATTATATAATACTTATCAGATCATTAGTTAATGTTCATTCTAAAAGGTTATTCATAGTTTAAAAGAAAAATGAAAATTCTTTGTGCTTTATATCCCGAATATCTTTTCCGTGGACACCGCTGGCTGCAAACCATGGATGTAGAGGAAAGAACAGGAATTATACATTAAATAGTGCATCATACAGTGCAATGCATAGGCTAGGATGTCTAACTTTAAAGGGAATTTAAACGGGACAATATGCATCCACATGCATGAGCACATAGGAGATAAGCAAGAATATGGTCTTTTCTCTTTGTTCTCACTGTGTTATCTCATTTTCTATTCCAACACAGACATCTCTTAATCAGACCAATGTCAGGACTCCTATGGACCAAGACCGACAGCCCAATTTGAGAGTAAATGGGTCCTGACAGATCCATCAAGCTTCACCAAAATGCAGACAGAGCGATCAGTTCTTGATGACAGGCCTGAACAGGTGACACTGTGGTAGAAGAAATCAAGTACTGGTAGATAGCTCCTCTCTCTTATCAACAGCTATACTGAAATGTCTCCTAAGCAAACATGCATGTCTAATCAATAAGCTCATGCACTGCAGCGCGTTGATTTCCATTTACCTGTTTCTAAAAAAATAACAGTGATCTTTCTGCAGACGTCAGTGCAGTGCAGAATTGAGACTCATGGAAACTTATATTATTACTACTTATTATTGACATCTTGATTATGTGCTGATATGATTGTAGTGTTTAATCATTTTATGTAACCTCAAGCTTTAATTTTTATAATTTATTGTAATGTAAAGTGGTTAATTCATTTATTTGAATATCTCGCTATGCTGAACCTGGGCTTAGGGGCCAGCAAGAGGTATCCATGGTAACAGGATGAAGTTGTTCCTCGTGTGGGCAATCTATGGTTTTTGAAACAGCTTACTGATGTCTGCATATAGTAACCAGAGCCCTAGTAGCACTGTTAGAGCAATCTTCCATGACTTGACTTGGGCTTCGCAAAAGAACAGGATTTTCTTTTTAATAATTGAACTCACTCTATTTCCACGTCTAGAGAACTCTGAGAAAATTGAATGTGTTAACCTGCTGCAAAGTCTAACTTTTATAATGAGAATTGGCAAAGTAAGCTTCATTTAGACAACTATTCCTTACACCTCGATTTAAAATTGCGGTCAGGTTGTGGGTGGACGGGGCAGTGGTGGGTGGCTTGCTTTGGGTTTTTAGGTCCACAAGGAGCATGTGCTCTGCTGCAGTGATTTCCATTCAATCTAGACATACATGCTGTGTAGCTTGTCTTTTTGAAAACTCAGTGGAAATTGTTCTTTTAGTTATCCATATTTGGGTCTGAAATGAAATATTTATTTTGAAAGTAAAGATGAAAATACTTTTTGGCTGTCCTGCGGTATGACATGTGTGACGGCCCAGGTGGAGTCCGCACAAGAGCGGTAATGTTGTGTCATCGCTCCCACACACACACATTCATTTACACAGACATTAATTTATTCATTTCAGAATCCTTAAGTTTCTTTCCTTATTTTGTCATTCACATTTATTTGTTTAGTATAATGGGACAATAACTACACGGAACAAACAACATCCATTAATTCTTTATTGTTAAGTTTACATTTACAACACATTTTTATTTACTTTGTTACTGATTTGAAGTGCACGCAAATTAGTTACATTGTATCTGTCACTTATATTTGTCTCTATTTTGAGTTTAAGTTTACCGGTGACCTTCAGGCATGGTCCACTGCAGCCGTATCCTGGCGTGGGGAAAGTGACGGCCGTATCCTGGCGCGATGAGAATTAGAGTCCGGGCAGGAACGGAGATTTAAGGGTTATTGGTTCCGCCCGGACATACCATTGCTGGGAGTGGTCCGGGGAGGAAGGAATGTTAATATCTTTTATTAATTGATTTCTTTAGTTGTACGTTTGTGGTATTTGACTGCATTTTGCTTGCTTAATTTTATTTACTATATATTTCTATTTTTGTCCTGATTTTGATTTATGTAAGGTTGTATGTTGAATGAGTAGTTAAATTGTTTTCCCTCTTAATTTGTAATGGGCCCATCCTTTCCTTTATAAGCTGTTGCTTTGTTCATTTCAGAGGTCAGCTTTAGTTTGTTTGGTTGTTTGTTTAATTGTTTCCGGATTTCATTTTCTGTTTGTTTATTTTTGTTGTAAGAAGTTTATGAGTTGTAAAGTTGTTTTTTTCTTTTTGGGTTCAAATAAACCCCATTTTTTCATTACAAAGCTGGTGTTCCTTGTTCCTGACTTCTCGGTCCCTCACAACATGCAAAGCTCCATCTAAAACTATTTTAAACAGCATTTTACTCATTCTTTTATAATCATAACTCAATGGAATTTTTTTACAGATTCATTTGTCAAGGAATGGGACCATGAAATATGAAGTATTGGAGCATAAAATGTTGAAATTGGCACTTAAAATGTTCACTTTCCCTAAAATATTCATATAAATTTGAATCTAAAATCTTGATAATAAAGATAATAATTAGGGCTGTCAATAAAGTAATATTTTTAATTGAATAAATTAGATAGTATGCCGATTAATTTATCGAATTAATCGCAATTAAACACATATATAAATATTTGCTGAGCAACCCCCTCAAACAACAATAATTAAATATATAATGATTAAATAATTATAAATAGTTATACTTAAATAATTATAAATAAAATCTATAATGAAAAAATGTATAATACATAATTTAATATAATACATTAAAATTCATGACATTATTTAGGCACACAATTAAAGCATTAAAAAAAGACAACTCAAAAAGTGGCTTTAGAATGCAATATATTGTTTATTTCCACATTATTGAACATAATCCAATCATTGGCATACAGTTCACAGCAATTCATTTTAAACTGAATTTGTCAATCAGTCTGAGATTTATTTGAAGGGCTTGTCTATGGTCAAAGTACACCTACTTCAGACGGACGCCTTTGGAGCGTCTCGATTGCGTTGCATCATAAACATACCGTTTTTATGTCGCTGTGTCAAGTTAAACAAAGTTTGAAACTTAGAAATACAGGTGAGATCCATGTCTTCGGACTTGCGCTCCATCAAACTGTATTTGTATTAATGTGTTCAATTTATAGCCCTGATAATAATAATAATACTGAAAAAATATATGCGTCAACTATTCACTTCCTTACCGGGTGCACATCACGACATGGAATATAGATTCTCAACAATAGCTGGGGCCAACTAGGGGTCCTCAGCAAACCTCCAAGTGGGCTGCAAGGTCACTCCAATTTTACAAAATAAGTTATTTTACAATTATATAACATAATTAAAATGTTTAGAAAATAAAGATGAATGTCTACAGCTTATAAACTGTCTGTTCCTGAAACCACTGGAGTCACGAAAATATGCCTTTCACTCGCTAAAATGACTCCGTATAATAGACTTGGATGTACGTCATTGCTTAAGTTGCTCAAATGCCCACTCCTGCCAGAAATGTGCAGTGGGTTGAAATGGAATGGCCTAAAACCCTTGATCACTTCACCTGCTATGGAGGCCATTGATGATAACATTACAATGTGTGTAACAAACAGTGAGCTAAAAGGGATAGTTCACCCAAAAATAGAAATGTTCTCATCATTTACTGACCCTCATACTGTTCCAGATGTGTATGACCTTCTTTCTACTGAAGAACACAAACAAAGATAAAAAAAAAATATTTCATAATATTTCAGCTCTCTGGACAACATAACTGAATGGTGGCCAGAACTTTGAAGGCTCAAAAGGAAATAAAGGCAGCATAAAAGTAATCCATAAAACTCCAGTGGTTAAATCCATATCTTCAGAAGCAATATAATAGGTGTGGGAAGAAACAGATCAATATTTAATACATTTTTTACTTTACCTAACCCTAATCTCCACTTTGAATGAATGAATGTTATAGTTAAATAGCGCTTTTCTGACACTACACTCTTTACATTGTGAACAGGGGATTTTCATCAACCACCACCAGTGTGCAGCATCCACCTGGATGATGCAACGGCAGCCATAGTGCGCCGGATCACACACCACACACCAGCTATTGCTGGAGATGAGAGAGCAGAATTTTAGAGCCAATGAATGAATGGGGATTATTAGGAGGCCATGATTAATGATTAAAGGGTTACACTCTTTATACGAAGTGTCCTGGGATTTTTAATAATCAGGGTCAGGACCTTGGTTTAATGTCTCATCCAAAAGACATTGCCTTTTTAGAGTTTAGTGTCTCTGTCACTATACTGGGGCATTAGGACAGACACAGACCACAGGGTGAGCACCCCCTGCTGGCCTCACTAATGGTGCATTCAATAACAACGCGAAGCGTGCATTTCGCGTGGCGCGATTACATACAAAATCAATGCAAAGATGCGAATAGACTCGAATTCATGCCAAAGGGCCGAATGAAGCAAGTGGCGTGACTCGAACGCGTGAAATCACTTCGTTCGCGTATTCGCGCAAGTTAATTATTTTCAACTTGAGCGAAAAATCCACATGACACGTTGTCGCGAAAGCCTATCAGCATTGAGATTGTCCGGATGTCACTGACGTACTGATGTACTGATGTACTGAAAGGAAGTCCTGCCTTACAGGTACAAGAGCCAATTACTTTTTATATACAAACATCACCAGTCAGCTCAAGAATGTGCATGCGCAGTAGCTGGACCAGCCTGAATTTTTTTTTATTTTATTGTTTTTTTTGCATGATTTGAGCTGAAGAAGTGCAATTCATGACACCATTGTTGTCATATTTTACAGCTGATTTGAAATATGTTTTTTGAACATAATCTTCACCCACCATTCTGGATATTTCAGTCTTCTCCCATTTAAGGAGAGGAGCTGTACTTTCATGCTGCTAGTATCCACTGAAAACAGCTGCCCTGGAGCATTCCCAAGATGGTGGCTGAGTGGACTGTCTTGCAGTAAATCTTTGGTCTAATGCAATTACTAATGTTAACAAATAGAACCTTATTGTAAAGTGTTACCTATTTTTAAATGACTTTGAAAAACTCTCAGGAACAGTCTGATGAAGCGGAGGCGGTTAACATTACCCATAAACAACATCTCCAGATGTTTTGCTCATTGACTGGTTGACTGAGTGTCCCAGAATTACATGTATCCACACAGAATTTCAGTTGAATTCCTAAATTAGCTTCTGGACTGACGTAAACTAGTACCTCACCCATTGACGTTTTAAAGAACATTTTGTGAGGCATTGACGTTTGCTGTGATGTCAAACAGTTTCCTTTTAAGCTAACATATTAATGTGATGATCCAAAGCCTTGTGACTGATCATAATGTAGTCAAACAAATAAAAACCAGCTGGGCTTCACATCCAAGGGAGTTGATAGACTTAAACTGCCCCCAGATATGCGACTCTGTGCATATCCTCCAACAATTACGGTATATTGATGGCCTAATTTTAGTAGCTTTTTATTAGAAACAAAATGTGCTGTAAAGGTCACTCATTCACCTCCCAGTGACATTTAAACTGTTGAGTCACAATTCGCTCTATGTGTGAAATGCTGGTTCCAAGAAATCAGGGTTATTTGATGTCTCTGTGAGTTTGATCTGAACAACAGGCATCTACCCCTAACACTGTTGACTTATCCTCACTCCCTGACAGACTGCACTGCTATCCTCATATGGTCGTGCTCATCAAAAGAGGCTAATGTAATAACAGCAACCCTGGGTGCACAGACACTACATGTCTTCTTTGAGGTCACTCAAATTGTGCACCTTAAGCCAGTAATAATTGTGAATTTTTTATAATCACTTAATCTTATTCTAAGTCACCAGAGACTTGAGGGCAATATGAAACTGAAAACACATGTATCAAGTTTGTACAAATGTAATCTTTGAATCCATGTTGGTTTCACACGTTTTAAAAAATGTTCTACAAAAAACATAAAACATATTTTTTAAATACTTAAGAAGTGTAGTGTAACTATCAATGAAAATGTATTCAAATACTTTCCTTGCATCTTGAATAAATGAGAGCATACGAAACGTAATCATTAGTTTCCAAAACGTTTGCAAATATATTTGTAAAATTTGGTGAACAATTTTTCGATTTGGTGAACAAAAGTTTTTCAAATACTAATCATATTTAAAAATAAAATAGTTTCACTGCTTGATTTTTTAAAGAAAGGCAGAGACTATTTACACTTAGTGTGCACAACAAAAAGCATCTTCTTTGCACTAAGTGAAAATATTGTTAGTAATAGTATATAATCACCTAACATAGAGTATCATTGCAACATGTTTATTGTGATTACCCTATCCCTATCCCTTAACCTAACCCTAACCTTCCTTTTCAAAACATAACCATGGTTTTATTACAGGAACCATACAACAATATTACTATAGTAAAACCATGGTTAATTTTACCCGGATCAAACCTTTCTCTTACTGTAACTAAATCACTGCGAGGCAACCAACCATTATATTACTTTGTATTTATTATTATAAGTTGTATTAAAGGAAACATTAAGAGTGGAAACAGGGTGGGAAAAAGTGGGACAAAAGGGGTTTGTCCACATGACCCCACGTCACTGCAACAACACTAGGGGTGCAGTTTGTCTTTAATGTCTGCATGTGTTCTCACCAGACTATTGGAGTGCAAACAGCCATGCTGTGTGGCAGGTGCTTTTTACACCAAGTGCAAATAATCACTCAGTATATAAAATTTCATAATAATAAAAGATTATTCCGAACTACTCATTCTAGTCATTTTTCTCAACTCTGGATGGTTACATGACATTTATTTACTTTAAGCCCCAGAAAAAATATTTAAATAACATTGAACTCAGTAACTAAAAAAATGCTCATCATAGAAGAGGTGCATATAATGTATTTTTGAATAATTTAATAGAAAAAGAGTGTCATTGACCCATATATGGATAAATAATACAATATTTAATATATATTGGTCATGCGGTATGCTCTATGCTTTTGATGCAAACAGATTCCCACCACATATAGAAGGTAATTTTTTATAAATCAAGCAAAATGGCTACTGAATATCAAACAGTGGATGAACAGTATATGAACAGAAATGGGGGTGCATTAGATTGCATTATGCTAAATGAAGAACAAATAAACAAAAAAAAAAAAAAAAAAAGAAACAATAGTGGAGTTTTTTTTTTTACTAAGGTGCTGGAAACCCATTCTAGATTGCTGTAGCCAAATCTCCTTGCAAATTTTTGCCCGATTCGAATTTGTCTGAGTCAGTCTCCATCGGGGTGAACCTTTCTCCCTGCTCACCATGGCAACCTACTTGTACACTGGGTTGCTTCCAGATCATATGGTGTGAAGATCATTCAAGAGTCTTTTCAGATGGCCCATCAAGAAAGAACAGACTAACACTGAGTCATATTAACTGCTACAACTGTTAAAAGAAAATGTAAATAATCTTTATTCCTTCAAAGAGTAAACTTTAGCGCCAGTTTATTTCCCTGTGTTAATGAGAGACATATATAAAACAAGCCACTATGCTTGCTATGGCTACTCATGCAGCCCCGCCTTGCAATGTCGCCATGGCCACCCTGTCACGTCAAATCGCCATGGCCGCCACCTCTGCACCTCCTGGGTCTCTGCCTCCATGTCCTGTCTTTCCAGGCCACGTTCCACGTCCTGCTTCACCAGACCTGCAACCAGGTCCTCCCTTTTCCCCTCACCATGGTCTCTAGACCAGTCTGGTCCCCTATGTTTTCCAATATTCCCTTACCCACTCAGTTCCCATTTCCGTATGCAGTGCATAAAGCTCTAAAGCTATAAAGCTCTTTTATTTATCAGATAACTTTATGCTGTTGTTCACATTGTTTCTAAAGCTCTATTTCCCAGGATGACCATTTGTCCTGCATTTCCATATGCAGTGCAGAGCTGCAGCGCTTTATTCTTAGACAATTGTATGCAGTTGTAACTTTATTATTTCTAAATGTCACTAACATTTATTTTCTCTTCTATCTAGACTCATGCCGACTGCATGCTTTCTCCTCAAATAAGAATTAGCAGTCTGAGGTTTTTCCCTCTGCCGGTGGTGCAAGTGCAGCCCACTCTCCAGTTGCCATGGATCTAACTTTTCACAGATTATTTCTTATTTCACAGGGTTGTAAAATGTCTTCCTAGTATTAGTTTCAACTAAATATAACTATTTTGACTGCAGAAATGCCTGAAATTGCACCATCTGCAGGGGTTCATCAATATTACTTCCAGGGACTGGCTTTCCAATTTGAATGCAGTGTGAGCCTCAGTGCATTGGTCGCAGGCTCTCCCGTTCGAATCGCAGCGTGTGCCCTCCCATTTGATCGCAATGTAGGCTCTTCCATTTGAATGAATTAAACATTGCGCTTGATAAACGGTTCTACTACAGCATTATTTGTCATGGTCGCATACACATCTAAGGATTCAATCATCTATAAATAATAAACCAAAAGACACAAACACACACACATAGGACAGACAGCTGCCGGTTCACCCACTCCAGGCGGTCGGCAGTGAGCCCCTTCTCTCCTCGCGGTCGCCGGCCGTTCCTCCGCTTCCAGACGGCCGGGCTCCTCCGTCCCCCGGAAGATGGCCAGGGCTGCTCTGTTGGGGTGGATGGTAGCGGCAAGTACTCTACTACGGCGTATCCCGCCTCCGAAATCGGGTCGTTCGATAACATCAACTAGAATGACAGCTGGATGTGCGGGTGATCCGGTGCATGAGGTAGATTGGTTCTTCTGGTAACTAGAAAGCATAACAACACATATTTCGAGTATCTTGTGAATTAATCTGGAGCTTGACAGTAATGAGCTAACTTGTGTGGCAATACCTTGAGTGTAGCTAACCTATCGAGAAGTAACTTTGCAACATTGTCGTCTCCATCGAACCCCAAAAACCCCCTCAAAGTCTTCCACCTTGTAAAGGCGATAGCAATGATCACTCTGGTTTTAATCTGTTCTCTGTCTCTGTGTTTCTTTTCCTTTGTACACGTCTGCTATGGGTGTTCATATTCCCCCAGCTGAACAAGTAGCCACACCCCAAACTTATAGATATTAGATATCTACTGCCAAATGTCTCTTAAAATACCTATTTACTCCAGGGACCATTCATCTGCCCTCATATGTTACCGGCGCTGATGCTATATTTAGGCTATAGTGCCTGATGAGCTGTATCTTCAGACCAATGAACAGCCCTTGATGACAAGGCTTTCCAATAGTATTGATGCCTTTATTGAGACTTCTCATAATGTGGGCAAAGAGAGCAAGAGCAAGAAAATTCTTAAGATCCCACACACATAAATTAAACCGTCCCAGCTTTGTTGCCATGGAATCTCAATCCTTTTGCTGAAGCTTCTCTTTCTTCAATCTCCATTTAATTAAAGCTTCTTAGCTGCCAAAGGCTGTTTGGCATACGACTTTTCATGCATCAGCTCTGTCGAGTTATGTTTGTTTTGACTTAATGTGTAATGTCTCTTGCTGTCTGCCAGGCTGACTTCAGGAGCTCCTCAAATCCTCTGCTTCAGGTTCAGAGGCTTTTCTGATATGGTATTATTGCAAATTTCTGTTTTGTGAGCCTGGGATGGAATTGAAATTCAGAAATATTGTGCGTATAGCCTAATGCATTTATTGTACCTAGAAAATAGGTTTTCAACACTTATTCTGTATTGGCTTTTCTTGGCCATTTCTCCAAAGACAATGTGAAACTTTTGAACATCAGCATAGTTCAGGCAATTTCAAATCTCTAGATACTTTCCTGTGGTAATGGTTAAAGTTTTTATTGAGTTTTATTTTCAAAAATACTCCCTGGAGACCAATGGCAGAGATTAGCAAATGAACAAAATTCTGTCAAATCTAATTCAATACACATGCAAATTCATTCTCATTAATGCAAGGAGAGCAGAACGGAAACATTTGACCTTGCTGCATAAAAATAAGGCTCAGAATCCTCTAGCATGACGCTAATTCAGATTGGGATGTGCCGGTTTTTGTCCGAGTAATTAAGACAGTCACAAAGAGGCTAATTAGGGCAATCCACATTAATTAAAATCATTCCCATGTGAAGCCGGTCTCAAATTGGACTGGTGCAAATGTAATTGATGTTTACATAGATAGCTCCTATGATATGCTCTGCTCTTTGATCATAACGCTCTTAGATAGATCATGTTAGCATACTGCACTGCACTAAAGGAAGTAGAAGTCCATAAGCTTTGGTTTGATATTCATTTCTCTTTTGTTCCAGGTTTATTATTTAGGAATGAGTCAGATAGATTTGAGTAAAGAGTAAAATATCATATCGTATTTTGACATACTGTATAAAGGATATTGTAAAAAAGACAAGATATTAAAAAATAATAAGTCACCACTATAGCATCAAAAGCAACGTATCATCATAATGATGGATTGGATGAGAAATTGGTCCAAAGCTTAGAGCTGGCAGCTCAGACACAATAAAAAGAGACACTCTCCTAAACAAGCGACAAGTACTGGTGACATTTAGTGATGACATACACAGAGATTGGGTAAGAGACACATGTACAGCAGATTTCACAGTTAAAACGTCATGAGTAAATGGTAACAAACAGAGAAATGTTTTCAGTAAAGTGAAAGAGATACTGAGAAGATCAGTGGGATTCTGATTAATAAGACATTCTGAAAGGACCATTTACACTGAAAGGACAATTGTCATTGACAATTTTCTCTGGCCTTCCCTCCAAATCCCAGACTAAAGGGCTTGTGTTATACATCTTTAAAATAAATGACACTTGATTTGATATTTTGTTATCTAATGTAAAGACATTTATATATTTTAAATGTGGCTTAAGTGTCCAAATACTTTTTGAAGCCACTGTATGTGTCCGAGAGTTTTTCTTGATTAATATCTATCAAAGAAAACTTTTCGAATTGTGTTCTCATTTTCCAACAGTTCCACTGTACATTATGGACAAAGTGTGCATTACTAGCTATACATTATTGAAGGGCCATGTTCCACACAATGAACAGCTGCGAGGCATGTGTAAAGTGATATGCACAAAAGTTTTGCCCAGCTACCCTCCAAAGGCTTATTGCTACTGAAACAAACATTCTGATGTCCACAGAAGATATGAACATTGATCTAAACAAATAGGCAGTTGGAAAGCATGATTTTTGAGTCATAAGACCCATTAAAGATCCCTTGCAGATCACATTGACCCATCTCAATAAGGTAGAGCATCAACTGAGAATTACAGTTTGGCCTAAAAGTCACAGAAGTTCATCAAGCCAGTTATTCTACTACATCCTCACTTTAAAAGGATTTACTGCTACTGTCACACACACACGCACACAAACACGCACACACGCATGCACACACGCACGCACGCACGCACACACACACATACACACACACAAACTTTTTTTAATAGGAAAATAACTTTTGTGTTCCATGGAAGCAAGAAAACATCATGGTTTGGAACAAGACAAGGGAAACGTATTACAAGTTATTAAGATACATCAGTCATTTATTTATTTATTTTTTCATAAATAAATAGGAAATGAGTAACCTAATTTGTTTGGAGATGTTTCCTTTCCTAAAATAAAGTGTTGGATAGGAGGCTGGCGAAAATTTGATGCCTGTATTTTATTGGTTTGAAATTCTGTATATTGATAATAAAAGTCATACATGCCATTTTAGAAAAGAGTTAGTCTTGGTCAGTCATAATTAATTTATTCCAGTTACTGAGATTTTTCAGAGATCCCAAATGTTTGAGAGTTTGGCCATGAGAACTTTCTCTCCATGGTCTATAAATATGGATTGAAATGTATCACAGATGAATTCAGCACATCAAATACAATATGAATAAAACATTCTTTTTTCAATAAACAATTTTGTATTTTATGCACCAAATACCATATTGACATTTAAAAGGGGAAATTGTAAAACTTTTTTTGCTGGGTCTGAGGAACTTATGGTAAGATGACATCATATAAAATAATGAGATCTTTATAATGACAGAGCAGGTTGCATATATGAAAATCCACAGACATATTAGTTCACACTTTAAATATATCTTATAAAAAGTATCTGTCAGAATTTTTAAAGCTCTGTGTTTTTTTTTTTTTATATTTATTTATGTTTTAATTTTTTTGTGGTGGTGGGCATGAATGGAATGGAATGGTGATTGAGAGATATACCTAAAAGACCTATTGTATCATATTTGATACATGGATTTCAAAGGAGAGGTTTTCAATAAAATAATATCAAGCACATGTTTCTTATAGTCAGCAAATACTCATTTATACTATGAGTAACAATATAATCATTACTTTCACTTTTACTTTATTAAAATAAACTGTCATTTATCCCAACATAAGAGTCACTTTTTGGCAAAGTCTGCCGCCATTTTAAATAGATTAAATAGATATAGGCTGATGGTCATAGTTGCGCCACCTCTACTGCCGTGACATCATCTTAAACACGACACAAACTGACCAAAACAATAACACGACCACTAGCTGTTAGCTACTAGCTCATTGTGCTGCATAAAGGTGATTTTACACAAGTGTAACAGTTAAATAAATAAATAAAGTTAACCTTTCAAGCAGAGTATAGGGTTAACGTAACAAAATGTACCATCCTCCAGAGCCCTCTCCCTCCCATTGCTCGCCGGTTTAGATAGCGTCCATTTGGTCGAAACACTTCCACTTTTCCTTGATGGTTCTGTAGTCACTTTTATTTATTTTGTATTTTTCTCTACACTGTTGGTAGGTCCGGTGGTAACTGTGTGCGGCCAACAGCTGAGACATTTCCTGAGAGACATTTTCGTTTTGTTCATCGCTAAAGAGTGGACCGTCTGCACCTCATTAATTGACCATGCTCTGGTTTTGCACACAGCCATTTCTTTTTTCACAATTCAAAAGTGAACAAATTATACTGCTATCGGTGTAACTAACTTTAAAACTAGTGGGTTGATGTCGCGTGTCAGAAATCCAGTGATGCTAGTAGTGATGATTCTCTCTGACCAATCAGTGATCTGCAAGATTTTGACATCAGATTTAGTATCGGCTCGGCTCGCTTGGAACCTCGACCGAGGTGGTAATAAAAACGTATCAGGTATCTGGTACAATCCACAGTGGAAAACCCCTAAAAGTGAGCAGAGTCGAGTTGTACCATGCAGTGGAAAAGTCCCATAATACTGCCTGCAATATCCTCTCCTTGGGCAGTGCATCTAAGCCTTGCGAAACCAAAACCAGCTATTGACTCAATACATCTCCTAAGCAGCACGAATGTTCTGTCCAGGAGGCGCAGCATGTCTTTCGGGCTGTGTGACTACATATCCGAAGACACCCCAGCTGTGGCCATCACCTAAGTCATTACAGCTGCGGTCCCCATCTCCACCTATCCATTTCAATCTCTTTTATTTTCCTGTATCTGGGCAGACCCTATGTGAGGCAGCCACAAGCAGTAACCGCTCAGTCTGCCTTCGGCTTTTGCCATTATAACGGTGCTCCCGGGACCAGCCTTTTGTCCGGGGTTTCTCTGGGCTCTCATTGCTGATCATCACCTAGATGTGCTCTTTGAGCGAGGAAGCCTCAGAGCTCATGCTAAGTCCCACGCTCAAGGCCCTCCGCAACCCAAAATATGTTTACCTTAATACGCTCCAGGACTATACAGTATGTAACAGTGAATTATAGATTTTTTCTAAAGTAGCTACAATTCATTTATTTTGGGGAAAAACTTTTATAATAAAGAAAATAATGTACTGAGTGCACCTGTAACAAGAATTCACATTTATAAGCATGTTGTAGCATCTGGACCAATCAGATACAGATTTAGTCATATTTAATTAATGAGCCAACAGATGTCTCAAGACTGTAGCAAGCAGAGGCCCACACAGGCTCCATCTATGTCTGATCGTTATCAACAAAGGATGGCAGAAAGCGTGATTCAATCCTGTCCACTATAGGCAATGGACACAAAGGCCAGAACAACAGACCTTTCTTCATTAAATTATATACAAACTGTCCATAATTTCACATGTATATCTCCAGGACATTGTGTATAGGATCATTACTGTCTTGTAAATTGTTTTTGTACTGTATACTGTATTATTCATGCCTGATGACAGAACTACCAGAAAATGTACAATTAGTGTATCTACATGTTTCCTTTCAAATGAATCCTTATGTGACACACTGCAAAGTGGTATATATATAATTCTGATAGCATGCATTGTTATATTAATTAATTAATTAATGTTATATTAATCAGAGCATAAAGGGGCACACATTAACAACTTACCCTCCAATCATGCAAATGAGTCAGCTTTCAAACAAAGGAACATTTCCCGCTTGGGAATTGCATCTTTCACCATTGGTCAAGCCAGACTCAAGAGGTGGGACCTCCATTAGGAGTTAAAAGGACACGTCCAGCCTCATACTTTCTTTTTCCCCTGAGTCTCTCTTCCCTCGGCTTCTGGTCCTGCTGACCACGAGGCCTACAGGCCGAACGGCCTCAACACCTCAAGCCACGTGAAACTACCTGGACCATAGAGTCAATGAACACCAGAGTTCATCCTTATTTCTTCATTCAACATGGAAGAAATTTGTTGCAACTTCCACGCCATTGACCCAAGGAACCATCAAGCCCCTAATTCGCATTTATCCCTCATGCGCCCCATCAGGCCGATTGGGGACCGTGTGTGTGACATTCCAGCACGCCCCAAGCCCCCCCCACCCCCCTGCTCCACAGGTGCTTTTAAAATTAAGAGCTTGATGGTTCTCTAAGATGGTCAAAATGACTCTTTTCAAAACTGCATTTCCCCTAATCTGTGCCGGTTTCATTTTATTTTCCTTCATCCCTTTCCCATGTATGAGTGATTTGTTTGTATGTTTTTGTTTAGATTAGTTATGTGTTCGTATTTTAGTTAAATAAACCTTTGTGTACACTCTTGCAAGTTGATTCTGGTCTGCTTGTAATCAACGAAAATTTTATAATTTGATTCTAGCTCCATGCTAAGAAAGAGTTATTTTTGTGTGGCTACGAAAAATATCCTTTCTGAGAATTGATAGACAAACAATACTGAGTGTTCGCTGGATGAACAGATAAATTGATTTTAATGTTAATTCAGCTACCTCCAGTTGATTCTATTAACCGTTCCAAATGTTCATAATTAATTATAACGAGTTATGATTAATTGTTCATGTTTCACTTTTAATGATATGTTGACTATGGTTATTATGACTTGTATTTATTTAATTATTTCTACCCTAAAAACACCTTAAGATCATGTGCTATTTTTTGGTTGTTGACATCATGCCATTGGCCACAGCAAGAGTGCAACTCTGTGGTGTGAGTGCATGCTCTCATAATCACTTCTGTCTCTGGGAATTCTACAGATGTTTTCGTATTTTTTGTGACCATCATCTATCCTAATTATAAGAGGGAAAGGAAAGATCGAGTCTCTTTGATCAAAAGTCAAAAAAATGATAAAAAGCTAAGACACAGAAAGCATTGAACAACTCTGTGTTACTTACTATATCATTTTATAATTCACTTTAGATTTCAGGAATTAATTATGCATAAAATATGATACCTCTTGTTTAAAATGTTATTCCCAAACACCAAGTCTTCCAGCTAGACTGATGCGAGGATGGAGTTCTTCATCACAAATGAGTTCAACATACCTTTGGTTTAAGCATTTTGTATGTCTTCCAGATTTCTATGAGACAATTTAATACCAAATATTGCAAAGCAATATGAAGCAAATGACCATTAAGAATCTTCTCATTGCGTCATTTGCTGTATGTTATTAATCTGACTGCTTTTCTGTGTTCTGTCTGTATGTGTGTAGGTTTTTGATGGGAGGTTTGCAGTGATTGGTGAATGTGTATCTTAGTGTCAGAGAAGAGAGGAACAAATGGTCACATCATAACAATTTAATTCATTAGCATCAATATTGTCAACATATTGTCATAAGTGGCCATTTTTGGTCCTATGAGAAACACTTCACCCATTTGGACAAAATGGCCACCACTTACATAATAATCAGTGAAGAAAACATTCTGTATCTATTCTGCACCCAGTAGCAAGGCAAAGTAAATCAGGCGAAACAGGTGAATGTCTCTGTGTTTCAAAAGTTTTGTGTTTATTCAACAAGAACTGGTAAATGTTTGTTTTAATACTTTTCTCACAGTTTTTACATCAACACTTTCAGCACTTTTCTATATAAATAATTCAGCATTTTATGGGTTGGGTTATATTGTACAAACCAGCTACAGTATGCTTTACAAAAAATGTGATGTGTCATTTCAAGGATGGTACAGCAGATATTGATTTAGAATTTGTGAAAGCTAACCCAAGCACATGAAATTGCAATGCAAAGCTTGTGTGGGTTATTCTATATCCTAGAAGAAATGTATGAATTTTTTTTAGAGGAAACATATTAATTTGTAGCAAACAATGCAGAATAAACAACATTATTATGTATCTTTTTTTTTTTTTGGTAAAAGTTTGCTGACTTTCCCAAAATAGACTGTCTGCGAGGCAAAACTTAGCCTTATGTAGTTTAATAAGCAGGTAACAATATATGTAATATGCAATAATAAGCTTTTCCTGATGCTTTTGAGCCTCTTTACAGACATGCATAGAATTCAGACTCGCTCCTATTCAGATCTCATCAATATTGCAACAACACACTCTTGCTGCTGGTGGGCTCCACCATCATTATTAATTTATCTTTGTTTTCTATCTTTTTTTCATTTTTCAGTCTCTTGCTGCTCAACTGCTGTTATACAAGACTTTAGTTTGACTCTGGACTGACTCCGTACAAGATCTTGGGCTGCATTGCAGATGCACGAAGTTATGCGCTTGTGTTTCTTGGCTTCAATTTAGTATATTTTATTATATTATTTATTATTTGGTATATTATTATATTTTATTACTATAGTTTCAAGCTGTACAATGATTGGGACTAGAGAGTTCTAGTTTAAACAATTAGGCAAAAGCAACGTAAAGTACCATAAATATATTCTATACGACTTGAGTTCTATATTCCAAGTTTTCTGAAGACATATGATAGCTTTATATGAGGAACAGAATGAAATAAGTTTTCATTCACTGAAAATATTGATGTCCGCCATAGCCCCCTTTTGGTGCATTAAGGAGAGTTCATGAGAGGAGTATTGATGTCTGAGTTGTGAATTAATTGTTCTTTTGAGTCAATTAATCAGTTTTTCTGGTTCACCAAACTGGTCTAAATGATTCATTCATGAATCTGACAAAAAAGGTTCTCGAGATTAATGATTTGGTTGCAGAAGTTCTCTGATTAATAGCCAGTGTTAATTTTTGCACAGTTTTATGTTTTACTCATAGTTTTAGTCTTTTGACAAAAAGGTAATTTAAATGTAGTCAATATTTAGTCGTCATATTCAATACTGTAATTTTCATTTTACTCTGCTAAAAAGGCATCTATTTTAGTCAATGAAAATAACAAATTTTATATAGAAGCTTTATATGATGATAATGTGCAAAATGTCAAAAAAAGTGACAAACTGTAACAGACCAAAATGTAATCAAATATTGAAACATTTAGAAAAATGTATAAACGTTTATAAATTTAAACATGTATTAAACTTAAAATGTATTAAATAAAAATGCAAAACAAAATATATAAAATACAAAACATACTAATACATACTACTATCAGAGATACTGAATTAATAGCATATTTAAAAAATACTGAATTATTAGCTACTTTTGAGAGGTTACTGAATTTTTAACTCTTCATGCTTAAGAGTCTGTAATTATTGTCATATTTTGTCATTCCCCATTCCTTGAAATTTCATTGAAAATAGAGCCAAGTAAATTTTTCACTATTTCTCTTTTTGTGTTCCACAAATGCAATAAAGTCGTATGGATTTGGAACGACATGAGGGTGAATAAATGATGAAAGAATTTCAGTTTTTCATGAACTACTACTGTAAGGCAATTTCAGCTAATTGTAATGGGAATAACAAACAATAATTCGCAAAGTCTGACTGCAAGTGCTCTTACTGTGTACCTCAAAGTTTATTCTAACAGCAGAATGGAATTTATATAACTTTGCCACTTTTTGTTTTTGAAGTTAATATTGAATGTCAGATTGGCCCCACCTTATTAACATTTTAATAGAAAATTGACCATCCTCTTTCTTCTGTTTGAGAGCTGTCATTGATGGTCCATTAATATGCACAAATGTCATCTCATCTAGGGGAACAGAATTGTCAGGTACTTGATATTGATATTTCTCTCTGAATGTTGAGCATGCAGATTGTCCTTTTTTTTTAAACATATGTTGAATGGTAAAGCTGCCAGGCGCAATTTCATGACTGACAAACAAGGTTAAGAAAAACCTAACACAATACAATATTATATTGATATATGGGTCATGATACGATATTGCAATTCTTGTTTATTGCAATTTAAAACTGCGATATATATATATTATTCATTTGTTTACACTGGACTTCAGTGTTTTGCAGAACAATGCTGAACTTACTTCTTTACTTCATGCCGTAGAAGTAACATAGGGTTATAAGGGCTTTATGTGGGGTAGTGTCCACTGTTTCCATTTAAATTAAAAGTTTTGTTTTATTACTTCTAAGAGCCTAAACATCAGAATTTATTACAGGCAACAAATAAATATGTTCTTCAGCTAAATGTACAGGACAGGATATGTGGTTATGCTATCAAGAATAGTTTTTCAAAGAAACACATCTGCTTGAGCTAAAAATATCTTCTAATGAAACTGATGCTGGCCTGCACAAGTATGCAATGTCACAACTTATTCATAGAATATATATATATATATATATATATATATATATATATATATATATATATATATATATATATATATATTAGGGCTGTCGATGTAACGTGCCTCCGGATTGAAATAAGGACGATTCCTGAGAAATGCAAGCTTGTAGTACCACCTGTTTACTCCAGAGGGCAGTAATTTAAATTTCAGCTATGTGGCAATGCTCAGTTTATACAGTGAACAAAACAACACTTCAGCAGACAGAAGAACACAAACATGCGTCACGTTCTTGCGTTCAAAACACTTGATGGAGCGCAAATATCGTTCTAAGTTTTAAACTATATTTAACTTGACACAGTGACCTAAAAAATTTATGTTTATGAAGCAACGCACCTGAGACGCTACACAAGCATGTCTGATGCTTGTTGAAATTGATGTGTCCTTAAACAAGCCCTCATAATAAATCTCGAACTGACTGACAAATGGTAGTATATGGTTGTAAACAATACATTGTATTCTAAAGCCACTTTTCTATTGTCTCATCAATGATTAACCCTTCTGCCACAAGAATGTAATGCATTTTAATTATCTGAATATGTATATATATATATATATATATATATATATATATATATATATATATATATATATATATATATATATTATATTTAAAGATAACTATGTATAATTATTTCATCATTACATATTGAAATATTGTTATATGAGGGGCTTTCTTAGAAAATATTTGTATATGCGATTGAAATGTGATTAATCATGGTTAATTAATCAGGACATCATGTAATTAATTTGATTAAAAAGTTTAATTGATTGACAGCCCTAATATATATATATATATATATATATATATATATATATATATATATATATTTAAGCAATATCACATGAGCAAGAGTGCAATATTGCCCTACATCAGCACTGCTATGATTCAGCTGCAGGCTGAGTGCTGTAGATAAGCAGTACTGATTTACGGCCATACAGCACGATAGTGAGTGTGATATTGCTTTTTATACAACAGTTCAATGAACAAGTAAATCATTTTTTATTTTTTTTAAACTGAATACAGTCATAAAATCGCATTTGTGCATGGAACTACTATATTACATGGCAGATCAGAATCTGCCATTGCTGGTTCAAACCAAAAGATGTGTCCAAGCATTCGTTAGTAATTCAAAAAGTTCACTTCAGAAATAGTTTCACGGCTTGTGCTGTTTCTAACAAGTTATTGGATAAACAAGGATGGCTGGATGGATGTGTGTATGTGTGTGTGAGAGAGAGAGACAGAGAGAGAGAGATGGAGCATGTGCGTCACCTGTTGCCACTCCCAAGCAGAGATGCTGTCAGCTTTCTGAAGATCAGCTTTCTCAGTGGAAAAATAGCTGTCCAAGCGGTGTTTCTCCCCATTTCGTGGTAGCCGGTGCGCAAGAGTCATTCACTAAAGAAACTGCAATGTCCTCCATTTTAAACAGTGTGTCCACTCCAATGTGGAAACTCCGGTAAGAGGTAAGCACCTTCAGTTCATGTAATTAATCATTCTGTTGTGTCTCAGCCGTAATGCTGAAGTTGTTCGCTTACAGCCGTTTTAAGTTATTTCCTAGCTTTAGTACTACTAATACATGCAATCACGAAGAGCTGTTGTATGTAAACTGCTGAAGAGGCTTCACTTCATGTCAGTTAACTGGCTCATATTACACATACAAAATAAATCATCAGACTGCCAGATAGAGAAGCGTGATTCGTCACTCCACAGAACACGTTTCCATTGCTCCATAGTCCAGTGGCGTTGTGCTTACACCACTCCATCCGACGCTTGGCATTGTGCTTGGTGACGTAAGGCTTGCATACAGCTGCTCGACCATGGAAACCCATGCCATGAAGCTTTTGTGCTGATATTAATGCCAGAGGAGGTTTGGAACTCTACAGTTATTGAGTCAGCCGAGCATTGGTGACTTTTACGCACTATGCGCCTCATTACTCAGCGACCCTGCTCTGTAACTTTACGTGGTCTGCCACTTCGTGGCTGAGTTCTGTGGTTCCTAAAAGCTTCCACTTTGCAATAATACCACTTACAGTAGATCATGAAATATCTAGATGGGATGAAATTTCACAAACTGATTGTTGCAACGGTGGCATCCTACTACAGTACCACGTTCGAATTCGGTGAGCTCTTTAGAATTACCCATTCTTTCACTAATGTTTGTAAAGCATGGCTAGGTGCTTGATTTTATACACCTGTGGCAATGGGACTGAATGAAACACCTGAATTCAATGATTAAGAGGTGTGGCCCAATACTTTTGGCCATATAGTATCTATGTACAGTGAGGAAAATAAGTATTTGAACACCCTGCTATTTTGCAAGTTCTCCCACTTAGAAATCATGGAGGGGTCTGAAATTGTCATCGTAGGTGCATGTCCACTGTGAGAGACATATCTAAAAAAAATCCAGAAATCACAATGTATGATTTTTTAACTATTTATTTGTATGATACAGCTGCAAATAAGTATTTGAACACCTGAGAAAATCAATGTTAATATTTGGTACAGTAGCCTTTGTTTGCAATTACAGAGGTCAAACGTTTCCTGTAGTTTTTCACCAGGTTTGCACACACTGCAGGAGGGATTTTGGCCCACTCCTCCACACAGATCTTCTCTAGATCAGTCAGGTTTCTGGGCTGTCGCTGAGAAACACGGAGTTTGAGCTCCCTCCAAAGATTCTCTATTGGGTTTAGGTCTGGAGACTGGCTAGGGCACGCCAGAACCTTGATATGCTTCTTACAGAGCCACTCCTTGGTTATCCTGGCTGTGTGCTTCGGGTCATTGTCATGTTGGAAGACCAAGCCTCGACCCATCTTCAATGCTCTAACTGAGGGAAGGAGGTTGTTCCCCAAAATCTCGCAATACATGGCCCCGGTCATCCTCTCCTTAATACAGTGCAGTCGCCCTGTCCCATGTGCAGAAAAACACCCCCAAAGCATGATGCTACCACCCCCATGCTTCACAGTAGGGATGGTGTTCTTGGGATGGTACTCATCATTCTTCTTCCTCCAAACACGGTTAGTGGAATTATGACCAAAAAGTTCTATTTTGGTCTCATCTGACCACATGACTTTCTCCCATGACTCCTCTGGATCATCCAAATGGTCATTGGAAACTAAAGACAGGCCTTGACATGTGCTGGTTTAAGCAGAGGAAACTTCCGTGCCATGCATGATTTCAAACCATGACGTCTTAGTGTATTACCAACAGTAACCTTGGAAACGGTGGTCCCAGCTCTTTTCAGGTCATTGACCAGCTCCTCCCGTGTAGTTCTGGGCTGATTTCTCACCTTTCTTAGGATCATTGAGACCCCACGAGGTGAGATCTTGCATGGAGCCCCAGTTCGAGGGAGATTGACAGTCATGTTTAGCTTCTTCCATTTTCTAATGATTGCTCCAACAGTGGACCTTTTTTCACCAAGCTGCTTGGCAATTTCCCGTAGCCCTTTCCAGCCTTGTGGAGGTGTACAATTTTGTCTCTAGTGTCTTTGGACAGCTCTTTGGTCTTGGCCATGTTAGTAGTTGGATTCTTACTGATTGTATGGGGTGGACAGGTGTCTTTATGCAGCTAACGACCTCAAACAGGTGCATCTAATTTAGGATAATAAATGGAGTGGAGGTGGACATTTTAAAGGCAGACTAACAGGTCTTTGAGGGTCAGAATTCTAGCTGATAGACAGGTGTTCAAATACTTATTTGCAGCTGTATCATACAAATAAATAGTTAAAAAATCATATATTGTGATTTCTGGATTTTTTTTTTAGATTATGTCTCTCACAGTGGACATGCACCTCACGATGACAATTTCAGACCCTCCATGATTTCCAAGTGGGAGAACTTGCAAAATAGCAGGGTGTTCAAATACTTATTTTCCTCACTGTATATATATATATACATAGACAGCCCTAATATATATATTAGGGCTGTCAAACGATTAATTTTTTTAATCAAATTAATTACATGGTGTCCCGATTAATCGCATTTAATCGCATATACAAATTTTTGTTGAGAAAGCCCCTCATATAACAATAATTCAATATATAATGATGAAATAATTATACATAGTTATCTTAAATATTAAAAATATATATATATATATATATATATATATATATATATATATATATATATATATATATATATATATATATATATATATATATATATATATATATATATAGAAGAGTTCATCATTGATAAGACAATACAAAAGTGGCTTTAGAATACAATGTATTCTTTACTACCATATTATTGAACATAATCCAATCATTGCCATACAGTTCACAGTAATCCAAGTGAATTTGTCAATCAGTTTGAGATTTATTATGAGGGCTTGTTTAAGGACACCTGCATCAGACATGCTTGTGTAGCATCTCGGGTGCGTTGCGTCATAAACATACAATTTTTAGGTCACTGTGTCAAGTTAAATATAGTTTAATACTTAGAACACATCTTGAGATCTCTTAGTTCGGATTTGCGCTCCAAGTGTTTTGAGCGCATGTTTGTGTTGTTCTGTCTGCTGAAGTGTTGTTTTCTTCACTGTATAAACTGCGCGTTGCCCACACAGATGAAGTTTCTCTTACTGCCCTCTGGAGTAAACAGGTGGTACTACAAGCTTGCATTTCTCAGGAATCTTCCATATTACAGTCTGGGGGCATTGTTGTTAATTGCGTTAATGTTTTTTACGTGTTATTTTTAATAAAATTAATCGCACTGAATTAACGCATTAAATCGACAGGCCTAATATATATATATATATATATATATATATATATATATATATATATATATATATATATATATGCGATTAAATGCATTAAATATACATATATATATATTTAAGCAATATCACACGAGCACTGTTGTATATGAGCAATATCACACGAGCAATCATGCTATTTGGCCCTACATCAGCACTGCTGTGATTCGGCCGCAGGACGAGTGCTGTAGGTAATTACAGCAGTGCTGTTGTAGGGCCATATAGCATGATTGCGAGTGTGATATTGCTCATATACAACAGTTCAATGAACAAGTACATTTTAAAAAATTTGGAGAAACCCTGTAAGGTCATAAAAAACATTTGTGCTTGGAACTACTTTATTACGCTACGGATCAGAATCTGCCATTGCTGGTTCAAAACAAATGATGCGTCCAAGCCTCTGTTATAAATTCAAAAAGTTCACTTCAGTATCATGGCTTGTGCTGTTTCTAACAAGTCATTGGATAAACAAGGATAGATGGCTGGATGTGTGTGTATGTGTGTGTGTAAGAGAGAGAGAGAGAGAGAGAGAGAGAGAGAGAGAGAGAGAGAGAGAAAGAGAGAGCATGTGATCACCTGTTGCCACACTGATTCAGAGATGCTGTCAGCTTTCTCAATTGAAAATAGACGTCCAAGCTTGGGTATTCCTCTCTATTTCACAGTAGCCGGTGCGCAAGAGTCATTCACTATAGAAACAGCGATGTCCTCCACCATTTTAAACAGTATGTATCCAATGTGGAAACACTGATAAAAGGTAAGGACTTGAGTTCTGTAATAAATCAGTCTGTTTTGTCTCTCAGCATAAGCCTTAATCCTGAAGTTGTCCATTTAAAGCCATTTAAAGCTATTTCCTAGCTTTGGTAATGTATTAGTAATACCAGCGATCACGGAGCGCTGTTCTATGTAAACAATGACTAACGGATTTACTTCACGTCACAAACTGGCTCATATTACACACAAAAATTATCTTTTGCCACCTCCTGCTGGCTAACATGTAATTTCAAAAATAAAGACAGTAACTCCAAACAGATACACTTTAGATTTGAACAGCATGAACACAAGCGGAGTGCAATACACACAGTAAAGCATCCAAGTGCTGATGCTGTCAGACCATCGGTGCTCATGGAATGTCTCTCGTCCAATCAGATTCGAGGACCGGAACTAACTGTGGTATATATATATATATATATATATATATATATATATATATATATATATACCACAGTTAGTATATATATATATATATATATATATATGTGTATGTCTGTATATATGTGTGTATGTATATATATACATACACACTACCGGTCAAAAGTTTTGAAACACTTACTCATTCTTTATTATAACTTTTTTCCCCACATTTTAGAATAATAGTAAAGTCATCAAAACTATGGAATAACATAAATGGAACAATGGGAATTATGTTGTGACTAACAAAATCCAAAATAAATCAAAACTGTGTTATATTTTTGCAGACATGTACTCTTGACATTTTCACAACCAACTTCTTGAGGAATCACCCTGGGATGCTTTTTTAACAGTATTGAAGGAGTTCCCATATTTGTTTGGCACTTAGTGGCTGATTTTCTTTATTATTTGTTCCAAGTAATGAATTTTAAAAAAAAAAATGTATAAAATTATTTAATATGTTGGCACAAATATATTTTTGTCTACAACACGAATATCAAACATTTACGATCAAAAGATTTTTAAGATCATGAGAAACATTTCAGTCAATCGTTTCAAAACTTTCGACCGGTAGTGTATATCAAATCTGTGACATTACATACTTGTGCAGCTTAGCATCAGTTTCTTTAGAAGTTATTTCGAGCTCAAGCAGATGTTGTTCTTCTTCTTGATAGCATAACCACATATCCTGTCCTGTATGTTTTGCGATGAACATATTCATGTGTTGCCTATAATAAATTCTGATGATTGATTTAAAAAAAAAATACAAATAATTTAGCGTAACATATGGCAACCTTTAGTTCCCCTTCTGTCACTCACTCGACGATGTGCCGATGTAGTGACACTAGCCCCAAACACCTCTAATCTTTGAGAAAAGGCCAGTGAGAATTGGTGAGTGGAATAGGCATGCCACTTCCCAGGACATACGGATATAAAAGGAGCTGGAATGCGGCCACTCATTCAGATTTTTTCTTCGGAACCGAGCATTTGTGTATCAGCGAGCTGAATCCCACTGCTGTTCCATTCACCTCAGAAAGAAGCGTATGCTGTTGGATATATGGCACATTCCAGCGGCTTTCTCTCCTTCTGCACGCCTAGTGCAGATTACGCCCCTTCGACAGCGCTACTAAGATATATATTTCTGCAAAGAGTATATTTTCCTCTATTAGAGCAGCACATTGATGTGAACATCTTTTTAAAGATGCCTTTCCGTCGTTATCTCTCTGCCTCCGACGGCCAGGGGCGCTGCCTCACGTGTCTGGGTCATGATCTCATTGCAAGAACATGACCATGGCAAAGTTGAGGTCATGGATTTTCTTCTTCCGGGGCGAAAGCCACTCCAGCCACCCCCCGCACTGCGCCTTCTACCTACATGTACGAGGCAGGCCAGGCTGGCACTAGAGGCGGTTTGTACATGCGCCAGCCGTTGACTGTACTAAAAGAATGGCCAAGTTCGAAATGGCATACTACCATACTACTCTTACTATTTCTGACATAGACATATATGGCTAAAATAGTAGTAGAGTAGTATGGGCAGAATGCCATTCCGAACTCAGCCACTATAACAAAGCAGTCATATTGTGCATGCATTGAACGCATTCGTATTTTCTTAAATTTTCTCCTAAATGTTTAGATGCTGCTGACTGCAGTAGGCCTGCCACTTCGCTGGTGTTAATGTTTCATGCATTCTGATCAGCTCGGATTCCGATCAGGTTTTAGAAAATCACACCGAATGAAACATTTTGATGTTGAATTGAAATTAAGCATTACTACAGTGTTAAACGTTGTATTTAAATAATCACATGATTTCAAGAATGCACAAATTAGCTTTCCAGAGGGTCTCCTGTTGCATTCTATTGTGTTTTCAATGCTGCTTTCTTTGCTAATTTTATTGTGTTTTGCCAGCCTGGGCCACCACATCTTGTTTAATATGAAATATAGAATGCTTACCAAATTTATAATTTAGGACATGTTAATTTTCTTGCAATTGTAAGTAAGAAACAGTAAATGTATACTCTTCATATAAATTAAAATCAGAGGCAATGTCTTTTTATTTAAACAAATATTTATTTATTTCCATAAAGTATCTGATATGACACATTCATTTGAGAAAAAGGGTGTGAGGTCCAAATAGTGATTTATTAATCTGCCTTTGTAAGCACTTTCACTAATGTGCATTTATGCACTGATGTTCATCCCTCTGCCCTGCCCTTTTGAAAGAGATGTTCACTTCTGGACATTACCCTGCCCTGACAATATCATAATTACAGTAATATCCTATATGGAGGAAGCCTGCAGAGTCTAAATGACTTTCACATCATGGTGAACAAATGGCAGAAGCACTTTGCTTCAGTCTGCCCAACGTTCATTTAGCCTTAACCTTCAAAAACAACCAGTGTGCTTCATATGGTAATAGAAGTGGGAAATCCCATGATTCATGCGACTGCAGAAACATAACAGCTGATTTTCTCATTCTAGCATCTACTAAGGTCAGCAACGTCATTGTGAATTCTCAAAGGACACACAACTGTATGCAAGGGATCAGAAAGGATTATTTAAAATTTATATTTAAACCTTTCAGCCTGTTTAGAGAATATGTCCTCAGTTTAATACTTCTGTTAAAACACTTAATGCTGTGTGAATCAGACAAATGCACAAGCACAATGTGAGTTTAGAAAAGCTCTTCTCATTCATCTGATGGCTTCATTCAGCTATTCATGCATCCATTCATAATCCTTTGTGCTCTTTGGTTTATACAAGAACATCGGATCCATTCAAGTTCAGAGGCGATTATTGAAAGGTGTTCAAGCACCTAGTCAAAGTATTACTGTTGTGAAAAGCACATTAAATCAATCCTCACCTTGAGTCCTGAGAAGGCAGCGAGTTAAACATGTCTCTACTTGTCTAAAGTGGCCACCATGTTGGGGTTGGTCAAGCTTCTTCTATTAAGATTATGGGGCAGCTAGTCCTGTTTCTCCAGAAATAGCTCAACCCGATAATCCTCTAACTGAGCAGAGGTGACATCAACTGCGTAAGGATTATCTTTCACTGAATGAGACTTTGGTCAGGTGAAAGTGCCTCCTGCTTCACAGATCTCTGAGTCAGCCAGAAATATAACACCACTCACCTGTGCTTTCTTTGATCATGTTTTTTAAAGGCTAGATCTGATATCAAAGAGAAAACTATATATTCTAACAAAATATATAAATGTACATTTAAAGTTACACAATAGGTCAAGGGTACAATTATGTTCCCAAAACAAGTTATACATTTTAACTAGAGGTACAAATAGGTCCCCTTGAGCATTCTACCCAGTGACTTCCCTTGTACCTTAAACGGTACCTGTTTCACACATCATTCACACATCAGCGTCAAAATACCATTTGAACTGTGATGTCATTTGCTGAAAAAGGTTCCACTCGGATGGAGAGAAACATTTAAGTTTCAGCTTCTGTACAATTTGACAGCACAGATTAGGTGTACTTACCTTGTACATACTCACACCGTTCATTTTACACCTGTGTTCACACATAGCATCAATATACTTTTCTGGAGATGTTTCACCTTCATATGATGGCAAATTGCTGGAGCAGATTTGTCATCATTTTAACAACCGATCCTGTTTACACACTAACTATAATTAGAAAACAATAGGTTACTATCGTAACCCCGGTTCTCTGAAACATTGAGTGGAGAGATCCACCTATGGGAAGGGCATCCGCACCTGACCTCTGCAGAAGCATCCAATTGCACCAAGTCTGGCCTGACAGACAGAAGCGCGTGTCCAATGCTCGGTAAGGGACCCGCCCCTTACCAAGTGCATAAAACACTAGTACGCGCTATCTTACCTCAGTGAGCATATTCGCTTCTCGTGCAGCAAGCGGGGCAAGCTTGGTGGATCTCTCCACTCGATGTTTCAGAGAACCGGGTTACGATAGTAACCTATTGTTCTCTTTCATCATCTCGTGTTCGAGATCCACCTATGGGAGATATGGACAGCTCCCGATTGCCCAATACACTACAATGAGGCCCTGAAAGCCAGAGGACGGTCACCTCGAAGGCGGTGCATGACACGTCACACGGAAACCACCCCACAAAGTGAGGAAGCCACTTTAGCAACAAAGAATAGCATATGGTAACATGCATTCGTGAATAAACCTGACCGCACTATCATGGTGAATATATGGTGCCAGGTACAGAGTAGAAACATGCTTAGTGACTTTAAAGTGCTGGACTAGGCAGCCCAGACTTAAAGAGGGGTGGAGGGCCTAAGAGCACAAAGCTACAAAGAGCCGACACCCAGAACAGATTGAGCTACCGGGGTTCTGGTAACATCTAGCCGGTAGTATCTGGCAAACGTATGGGGAGAGGCCCAGCTTGCAGTGGCACATATGTCCTGCAAAGAGACTCCCTTAAATAGAGCCCAAGAGGCAGCCATACCTCTAGTGGAGTGAGCTCTGATGCCCTCTGGGGGCTGCACTCCCTTTGATTCATATGCCAAAGATATAGCTTCCACAAGCCAATGAGAAAGGCGTTGCTTGGAAATGGGGTTCCCTGAGTGCGGGGGGCCCCAAGAGATGAAAAGCTGGTCGCCTTTTCTAAACGAGCTGGTCCTGTCTAAGTACGCCTGCAGGGCACGTACAGGACACAAAGTGTTCAACCTCTGATCCTCTGTGGAGGAGAAAGGAGCTGGGTGGAACGCGGAAAGCTCAATCACCTCACACGTGAATGCCGGGAAGCATTTTGGCATAAAGGCCGGTTTGGGCCTGAGAAAAACCTTATCTCCACTGAGAGAGAATTTAGTGCACGAGGGATGAACAGAGAGTGCATGCATATCACTGACCCGCTTGGCAGATGCCAAGGCCAAGAGCAAAGCTGTCTTGAAAGACAAATTCTTAAGGGAAATACTCCCCAGGGGCTCAAACGGCTGTTGAGACATTGCGTCCAGCACCATGGAGAGGTCCCATTCAGGAACGACTCTCCTGGGGACTGGAAGAGAGCGGCGTGCGCCCTTCATAAACCTATGAATAAGGGGGTGTTGCCCCACCGTAGCACTGTCGAACCCCACATGACATGCAGCGATAGCCGCTAAATAGACCTTAATAGTGGAAAAGGATCTTCCCTTGTCCATAAGGTCCTGCAAAAAGCATAAGATGTCGGTGATTGAGCACTGATATGACGTTACCCGTCGCCCTTCACACCACTCTTCGAACACCCGCCACTTACAGTCGTAAAGAGACCGTGTTGAAGAGGCTCTGGCACACTGAATGGTGGCCACAACACGTGGGGGGAGCCCCAATGTGTTTAAGTCTGTGCGAAGTGGGAGGGGCCATGGCTGGGCATACAGCAGAGGGATAATCTCTGAGAGCCATGGCGCCTTGGGCCACATGGGAGCTATCAAAATCATGGTCAAGCTCTGTTCCCTCACCCTGGCCAGAGACGGCGTTATGAGGCAAAGGGGAGGAAATGCATAGAGCAGCACGTTGGGCCACGGGTGGGCCAGTGCGTCCATGCCGAGGGGGGCGTCCTCGTCCCATAGCGAGAAGAACATAGGACAATGGCCGTTTTCGCGCGAGGCGAAGAGATCTACGGTTGGCTGGCCGAACCTCCTCCACAGTAGACACACTATCTGAGGATGGAGGCGCCAGTCTCCGTAGAGCGGGTTTCCCCTTGACAAGAGGTCTGTGCCCCTGTTCAGTATGCTCGGGACATGGGTCGCCCGTAACGACAGGAAATGCCGCCTGCTCCATACTAACAGCCTGTGAGCGAGAGCATGCAGCTTGGAGGAGCGTATCCCCCCCTGGCGGTTGATATATGCTACAGCTGTCATGTTGTCGCAGCGCACCAGCACATGATGCCCCTGCAAGCGGGGCAGAAAGTGATTCAGAGCCTTCCACACAGTGAGGAGCTCTAAATAATTTATATGGGCTGAGTGAAGTGTGCTTGGCCACACACCATTCACTGTTCTGCCCTCTTGCGTGGCTCCCCATCCTGTTAAATGTTGTCACTACTTTCCGCAGCATAATCGCCCCGAGAGGGGTCCCATGCGCGTAGAACTCTGCGTTCCTCCAGTGGCGCAGCGCTGCTGTGCATGAGCGCGTCACTGTGACAGAGCGGCGGAGATGGCTTAAAGGGCTGAGATGAAGAGTTAAAACCCACTTCATGAACGCCCTCATTCTCAGAAGGCCCAAAGGCAGGACATGTATAGCCGCAGCCATAAGACCCTGTAGCCTGAGACATGCGCGAAAATGTAATCTCGCCCCTTCTTTGAATTGTGAGAGGCAATTCATTAAGGAGAGAACGCGTTCTTGTGAGAGACGCGCGCGCATTGTAAACGAATTCAGCTCCAAACCCAGAAAAGTAACTCTCTGCGCGGGAGTGAAATTGCTCTTGCTCACGTTCACTCTGAAGCCGAGCGGTGTTTTGCATGACGATCTCTCTCGAATCGGCTATAATCAGCCAATCGTCTATGTAAGTCAGGATTTTGAGCCCCGCTATTCTCAGCGGGGCTAACCCTGCTTCCGCACATGTACAAAACACTCTTGGACTGAGTGCTAGGCCAAATGGAAGTACTGTGAATTCGTAACATATGCCTTGGAAGGCGAAATGAAGAAACTTCCTGTGTGGCGGGTAAACGTTGATGTGAAAAAACGCATCTTTCAGATCGATCGACGTGAACCAATCGCTCTGTTTTATTGCACGAGAGAGAACGTTGTGGGTTAACATTCTGAAATCGTATTTCCTTAAATGTTTGTTCAACACTCTGAGATCCAGAATAGGATGAAGTGAACCGTCCTTTTTTGGAATCAGGAAATAACGGGAGTAAAAACCCTGTTGACATTGATGCGGAGGTACCACTCGCACCGCCCCCTTCTCGAGAAGAGAAGAGATCTCGTCTTTCAGAATGTGCGCGGAGCTCTCTTCTGTGTGAGAAAAGATAACTCCGCTGAAACGTGGCGGTTTTCTGGCAAACTGAAGTCTGTAGCCCTTCGTAATGGTGCGAATCACCCATTCTGGGGCAGACAAAGACTGCCAGGCTGTCACGTGTGACGTGAGAGAGCCCACACTCACCGGCGAGTTGCCTAGGGCAGGCAATACAACCGGATCGTTCATTTGTGATACAATGGCGCCATCTAGTGGACAACTTAGGGGCGACATGTAGAATTTCAGGGGCACAACAGCACTTGGCAGAGCTTTCGCTCTCAGTGTTTGATATTTTTGTTGTTCTTGTTTTTTTGTTGTTTTTATTTTTGAAACACACACAGGGAATTGAACCTTTATTGAATGTGTGTGAAGTGGTTTGTGCAAACTGTGAAGAGACTGTGGTTGAGCACTTTTCAACAGTGGAGGGGCACACCTGGACAGTGAATTTCCCCCCAGTTCTGGAACTGGAAGCTGGGAGGGAATTTTTTATGGACCACACCTGAACTTGTGACATGTCCATATTGAACTGGGGTTGGGCACCCGAACGAGGGAAAAGGGGCCCTCGAGCTGAGAACTTCCTCCTTTTGGGTAAAGGGGGGAAAAAACTCAAGCTTGTGTCCACTGGGCTGGTCGCCTGAAAACCTGGACCGAGAAGCCCCTGGAGCTGAGCATCAGGTAGGCCTCTTCCTCTTCCCGTCCAACGGGGTAGAGTGGGTGGGCTTTTTCAGCTGCAGCCGCCCTGAAGGATGTCTTACCCCAGGGCTTAGGAGGATGGTTGGGCTGCTGGCTAGGCTGCTGGCTGGGTGGCCTGCTGTGAGCCTTAGGCCTGGCTGTATTACGGTACGGCCGTCCTGTGGCTGGGGCCTGAGGGGGCCATGCGGGGGGCTGGTGTGGAGTGGCCTTTCTAGGCAGGCACAGTTTAAACGCCTCATCCTCCTTCTTCTTATCATCGCACCGCTGTTGCATAAGTGCAACAGCAGGGCCAAAAAGAGCCTGGCCTGGTTCCACTGGGGCTCCTGCTATGCGTCTTTTCTCACTGTCGGGCAGACCAGAGAGATTGAGCCAGAGGGCCCGTTCCCCCACAACACATAGGGCCATGGAGCGTCCGCCGGCTTGGACGGCCTGGCGGGCGTTACGAAGGACCAGGTCGTTCACGGTAACGATCTCCTTCCACAGCGTCGCCGATGGCACGCCTTTCTCCAAATGAGTGCTCATGTCCTCCAACAGCTCGGCCTGGTAGGCCGAGAGGAGGGAGGAAACATTTAGAGCCCGTACCGCAAGAGCCGAGGCCTTGTACGAGGCCTGGAAGACAGATGCTGAGAAGCGGTCCATCTTATTAGGGAGAACTGGCTTAGGAGGGGCCAGTAACCCTCCCTGCGAGGGGTTAAGGTGTCTGGCGATCGAGGGCTCGATGGTGGGAGGGTCGCCCATGCCACACGCTGCCATATCCTTAACCTCCAGACCCGCTAAGCCGTGCTTAAGATCTAGCGGGTCATTCCAATAGAGTCGCATGTGCTTAGCGCACGCAGGGAGTACAGGCACGAGCTGCTTCCTAGGACCGGAAGGGGGACCTAGGAGTTTGCCGTCATACACATCCCTCTCTTGGTCGGCGGCGTTCTGGAGGGCCGGCCATTCCATGCCGAGACGAGCGGCCGCTCGCTCACACACCTCGAGAAGGACCGCGTGCGGCAGTGTAGTCGAGCTGCTAACCGGGGGAGCTTGGGCGGAAGGGGTGGTTAACTCGTCGTCCGAGCCCTCAAGTATAGCGGGGTCCTCGTCCTCGCCTGAGCCGGGCGGCTCGTCGTCGAACGAGGAAATACCGGGAAGGATTTCCTCGAGTAGGCCCTCGTTAGACTGGTCAGCCCAACTGAGAGCAGGCATGCTCTGGGAAGTCCCCGGAGCTGTAACGCTTTCACCTACTCCAGCTTCCGAATCGTAATGATCGTCCGTGCCTTGAGAGGATGCAACCTTGAGTCTTCGTCGAAGAAGCTTCCTAGGCAGGGCGAGGCAATGGGTGCAGTTCTCAGGAAGTGAAAGCGCTTCCTGCGCGTGTCTTAGTCCCATGCACACCACGCAGAAGGGATGGGCATCCCTCGCGGCAATGAGTGAACCGCAGGCGGCAGGGCATGCACGTGACTGCACGTCCGGTGGGTTACCGGAGAGCTTGTGATCCATTGGAGAGGTGAAAGTTGATAAACAGGCAGGCAGCCTGAGCAAATCCAGGTAGCATGCGTGGGTGGCTTGCAACCCGAAATAATCGCAACTAAACGCAGCCGTCTGACAATCACGCCTGGCGGAGGCTGATCAAATGGATATTTCCTCCTGTTGACTGTGGTGAAGTCAGCGAAAACCGTAGAGCTGCGAAGCAAAGAGGTCACGAGAAGCGAATAACAACTGAGGTAAGATAGCGCGTACTAGTGTTTTATGCACTTGGTAAGGGGCGGGTCCCTTACCGAGCATTGGACACGCGCTTCTGTCTGTCAGGCCAGACTTGGTGCAATTGGATGCTTCTGCAGAGGTCAGGTGCGGATGCCCTTTCCATAGGTGGATCTCGAACACGAGATGATGAAAGAGAACTTATGTTAAATTTAACGGTTAAGGCTGTATATGTGAAAGTTCCTATTGAGTGTGTTTACAACAAACGCTGATTACTATTTTGGATGTTTATCCTCCTGAGACACCTGTGTGACTTCTATGTGCATTTTCCATTTCAACTAGTAGTACTAAATTAAAAAGCAAAAAAAAAATAATTTTATAAAAAAAAAAAAAAAACATTTAAAGAAAATTCTAGAGCAAATAGGTTTCCTACAAATATATGTCCTCATCTGTGGACAGCGGGACTAAGTTGTGAAATTTTAAGAAATATCAAGCTAAAGAAAGTCTTTTAAAGAAAATATTTTTTCATTAAATAGTTTATTATGTGTCCAGGTGTGTTGGTTATTCATGTTATAGAGATTACAGCTGATTTTCTAGAAAGATGAATACATAATTCTGATTAAAAGTGACGGCCAGTTTCATAAAATCACTGGCAATCATGTTCAAATAACAATTTGAATGATAAATTCTGAATCTATGTACTGATTATCAATGTCCCATGACTGCCAAACAGGAGTGAAAACACTTAGCTACATAGAAAGCTATAGCATTCTCCTTTGCTCCCTATTTAGTGAACGACTTAACCTCCAGTGTCTGTCTTCACTGGTCTCAGAACAGTTTGAACCTTATTTTCATCCAAACTCCATATAAAGCCTCTGAAAGCAAAAATGTTCAGCTTTTGGATGAACACATTTATTCTCAATGTGACAATGCACAGTAAATATATAGGAATGCATTTACTAATGTTAATGGATAGCTTCATGTTGTTCAGTGATAACAAAATGTTATTAACAAAATGTTCTTTGTTAAACATAACAAAATGCATATTAATGAAGCTAAATGACCCACAGATGTATTAGAGTTGAAAGTTATTCAAAATAACTAACATGTTTTTGGAAGGTCTGTCAGAAATTGCTCCACAGCAAGTGGAGTACTTCATGTTTATCAGTGTGCCAAATGAAAATGCTTATTTCTTACACATTTTACACATTTTACATAGGTTTATATATTGTATGACTTTGGAAACCAGGTTTATTCTTGTTTGGGTATGGGATCCTTGATAAATTCACAGTATTCACAGCACTAAACCACTTTTTTGGCCATTCCATGTAGCCAGGAAGAAGAGAGGACAATATAAGTGCACAAATACAAAACAAATGAAGAAGTGGAATCGGAGCAGCACAGAAATTCAATCACATTAGTTTCTCATTCGCATTGAGAGAGAGAGAGAGAGAGAGAGAGAGAGAGAGAGAGAGAGAGAGAGAAAAGAGAAGGGAGCTGAAGATATAGCAACACTAATTCAATACGTAACAGCTGACTCAGAGCTTTGGCTCAGGATAAGACTCCATACCAGCCATCTCCATATACCGTAACACTGCCACTCGAAAATGCACACACAGGCTCTCATAGATCATAACTTGATCAGCTTCGGGATCTTTTCTCCCAGGATTTGATTAATGTCATTTTAAGTTCTCTGCCCAGTGTACCGTAAGAAGACTCTTCAGCCATGCTTCCAGGGATCAGAATTAGTAATGATCAGTGGAATGATTTTATAACAAACCATTCTACCTCCTATTCATTTTTGTGATATAATGGACATTTAATTTGAATTCTTTAAAAATTAAATGTAAAAATTTACTATTGAAGTTGAAGTGTGTCATTTCTGCACCACCAGCATCACCGAACGGAATTGCAAAAACAAACAACAAACAACTTTCTGAATACACCCCCCTTCTGCCGTGGATCGAATAAACAGATAGTCCTTCCCCCAACTGATGCCATTGGTTGAGTCATTGTTGTTGCTAAACAGGTCACTCAAAACAAACTGTGGAATTTTCATAGCGCCACAGAGACACAGTGTTCACAGGTTTTGAAAATTATTCTATGAATGGCATACTCACAATTATCTCTTGTATATAAAGAAAAAAAATAGTAGTCAGCGCAATTCCAGCAGTAAAGACATCGCACCTAGTCAAACCAGCGAGAGCAAGCTCAGCCTTCCACAGAGGTCATGCTAGTGTGCTCAAAGAGAGCTCAGCCAAACACTACAGAATGCAGAGTTCTCGACACACGATTTCCAAAGTTTAAAACTACGTTCATGACTAGAGACGGTCAAAAGTACAGATATGCAAAGCAACCAAAGTGTGACGCTCCAAAAGTGTCCATCTGACACTGAAGTACATACATGTACACCAACAATTAAAAAGAGCACAGATGGAAGTAGGCCAAATTGGCCAAAATATTCAATGACATGGAAATAAATCAAACAATATTTTGATATTTGTTTTGTCTAAATGCTTTACTTGTCTGCTGCTGCATTATATCTATATGATATACAGTAATGCAAACGGGGTGGAATCTCCAAAAGAGAGTGGGGTTACACCAGAAGGGGCGGGGTTACTCCAAATGGGGGCGTCATTGCCACTCATGGTTAGGGAAAGTTTTAGGTTTGGGGCTCCCTATATCTTTGCTGGCTGTTTGGAGCTCCCGCCCATTTTTGGAGCACTGCCTGCAGCTATGTCCTCAGTACCTGTACCTCAACTTATAGCACATGCTGCTGGCAATGCTAAGGTCAAGGGTTCGATTCCAAGGGAACACACATAGAAAATATACTGAATGCACTTTTAGTGCCTGCCAAATAAATAAATGTAAAACTTATGTTAACAAAATAATGTTAACATTATTGTACAAAAAAACTGCCAAGAGATAATGTGAGTCATGATTCCACAAAAATAAAATAAAGAAATAATAAAACATTTTTATCTTGATGTTTGCTTTCTGGTGGGTACTTTGGCAGATACTGTTGGCAAGCTGTTAATTAGCTGGGTCCCTGTCAAAGCTCTGCCTGGCTGGTGGCCTTTAAGATCATGCATTTAAAAGTTTTAAAGTTATTTAGTCTTGCACCAGAGAAATATTATGGTTTGCATTCATACTTCCTCATTGTATTTCAAAAAGTTTTTTTTTTTTTTTAGTGAAAGGAAATGTTGACTAATCATTTTTATCTCTGAAAAAAGGAAAACAGGCTGACAAATCATGCACCAGACTACTTACACAAGAAAGCAAGCCAATAATTGTGTCATGTCTAAAAACAGATGAATATTTGTACTTTTTAACTATTAATTCTCCTCCCTGCCCAGTAGGTGGCAATATGCAGGTAGAATGCAAATCGCCAAAAGCAAAAGAAGAAGAATGTGAAAGTGATAGTTGCGATTTATAGTTAAAAACGACTTCAATTTGTTTCTCATCTATACCTATCATACCACTTCTAAAGATATTAATTTAACCACTAGAGTATTATGGATTGCTTTTATGCTGCCTTTATATGCTTTTGTATCTTCAATGTTCTGACCACCATCCACTTGCATTGTGAGGACCTACAGAGCTGAAATATTCTTCTAAAAATCTTCCTTTGTGTTCTGCAGAAGAAAGACATTCATGGGATGACATGAGGGTGAGTAAATCATGGGAGAATTTTCATCTTTGGGTCAATTCCCTTTAACATTAAAGTCTATTTTCCTAATCTTGTGAGTGGTGATGTTTGATTAAAACTTGATAACACTGATCATACATTCTCCCTGTTAAATGTTAGCCTACTTCAGTGTGGGGTCTCTAAAACATGACCTAATTTTTTATCCAAGCTAAGAGTGTATAATTGGCGTAACCTAACCTACACAATGCAGCACTTCATGTCAATTGTTTATTTTATTGTATTTTCTACATTGTGATTTTGCAAGGGTGACCCCAAACAGATGTAACACAATTTATATATTGCATTAAATATATGGTTAAAGCTTCTATAATAACTGTCAGATGGGCTTTGATTAGGTCAGAGGAATATAGTAAGATCATTTAAAGGGAAACTATTGGGTTAGTATTGCAATTATTATTATTTATTTTTACACAGAACTCTCTGAGGTCTCTGAGACCCCAAACATAAAGAAAGTAAAGTCAATCTTAACTGAACATGATTTTGAAATGCAACCACTCTCTACAGAAGAAAGTCAGCTATCAAGGCACATTTTTTTTTTTTTTCCCCTTTGCTATGCTCCCCTGAAAGAAAGCGTTAGGGCAAGGGCCCCTGACACCATAGAAGCGATCCCATTCGGCGTAGTCACATCTTATTAAAACGGCACCACGTAATCCTACCAACACCCTCCCTTGCTTTAAATCTGCTCCACCGGCGCAGTTGTGTAGACCCACAGCCTCCTCGTTTAGCAGAGCACCGCTGTGGCTCGTGTTCTCGCGGGGCATCCGACGGTAACATGGTCTGCAGCGCGCGGCAGCAGTAGACAGTTTTGCTGGACCTTACGTGAAGGCGCGTGCCCGGCTTATCCTGCTCTTCTTCCGCAACATATCAACACATCGAAGCAAACTTAGTGTTTTGGGGACACGGTAAGCCAGATATGATCATCGGTCAATGCGTTCTGCTTATTTAAAATATTCATATGTTTTAATTCTTAATGACGGGACATTAGCTCTCCTATTGCAGTCTGTACTGCTGTATTGCAAGATAACATCCTATCATAAACACGCGCGAAATAACGGGTTTTCTTATGGGGAATAATCTACAATAAAACCTAGTTGAAATAATAAATAAAACAACGCTTTAAATGTAATTTTCATAAAAAGAAAGGCATTTAAAAGAACGCAATTGTAAAATAAAATAAAATAAATTAAATGGCATGTACGGCGTTCCATTGGCTGACAGTTCGCAGGATTTAGCTCATTGTGCTGTCTCGTTGTAATTTGAACTGTACTTTATGATTGAATTGATACGAATTTTGCGATTATGACGAATGCAAGGAATGTTTGGATGGGTCGGGGGGTCGTGCTCTACGGATGTGCGCGCTTCCAGTAATTCTTTTTGGACAGTCATACGATGCTATTGTTCAAACTGAAGAGCTTTTCTCAGCTGCCTGTGAGGAAGAGTTCGAGGAAGCTGCGTATTATCAGAGCGGGACATGACTCACAGGCAACCCTACTGTCTCGGCTACTGGGATCATTGACTAGCGTGCTTAAAAGTGTTCACTGCAAAATGACTGTACACTATTGCAACTGAATTGCAATGCATGCATTGTCCGGCGATCTGCATTAGGCGTCAATAGACTGCTGTTTGTCCATAAGCAGTTCGCATCGACTTGTACTACGATGTTTTGTAAACATCTTGTAAAAAGTGCCATATTTACCTTTTTATAGAGAATGGGTGACAGTCTCAACATTTGAATCACGCATTTTTATGATACCTATAAAATAATCGCCTCATTATTTAATGAATTCGATTAAAGCTGCGAATAATTCTATACTGTGTTCTAATGTTGCTGATGTGCCACAACAAACGAAATGTATGAAGCCACCACTACCGACAGACGGCAGCATATTTCTCCTTGCTTCAGTGTTTTATAAAGATGGCAACAATCAAAGTTGGCATAACGGTGAAGATGCATACTTTAAAACAAATTTTAGTCAGTTTTGTGTTGATTGTATGAGTTTTAACATTTTCAGATTGAATTAAATCCCTTGCTATTAATTACAGAAAAAACGGGTTACAGTGAGGCGCTTACAATGGAAGTGAATGGGGCCAGATTTGAGAAGGTTTAAAGGCAGAAATGTGAAGCTTATAATTTATAACAAAAAGCACTTACATTAATTACTTTGTTAAAACTTGTGTATTATGTAAGCTGCAAGGTTTAAGTTGAAATTTTTATGATCGTTTTAGGGTTTAACAGTTTGCGCCATTGCATCGTCGTGGCAACAGAGTTGTAAAATTTGATATTACTTTACACAATAAAGTTTAGTAAGCGATTTTATCACACTTGAATCACGTTAACATGCGTCTTGTTTACGTCTTGTGGCGATACTTTTGAAACAGTGAGTATTTTAACGTTTACGATTGGCCCCATTCACTTCCATTGTAAGTGCCTCACTGTAACCTTGATATTTTCTATTTTATTTATTTTTTAAAGAAAAGTAGTGATAGTTAAAAAAAAAAATTATGCAACAATGCTGTCGATTGAGCTTGACTTGTATTGAACCCATAATATTTCTTTAATTTCGTATTCATGTAGAATCACCAAGTGCTTTGAAATAATTTTGTGTTTTCATCCTTTTCAAAACAATGGATTAAATCACCTATCCATATTTTATGTGTCTTTATGATGATACTGTGGAGTTACTCTCTGAAGGAAATATTGTGACCAAATATATATATATATATATATATATACATATACAGTGTGAACTCAGCTGGGTTCATCTGTAAACGTATGGTTGTAATCAGGCTGCTGTTTACAATTTATTCAAAGAAGCACATTGATCAATGGGAGCATTGTGACATGAGGTCAAGGGTGGGATCAGGGATATTATTTCATACCTTATATGCACTGCTAAGTGTGTGAGGTTAATTTATGTGCTCATGTGATAGATGTGGTTGAGGGGGTTGAGAAGATGTCAGAATATATTTCAGAATTACATTGAACACGGTCTCAGAATGTGAGTGCTTTGTGTTTCTAATTTAAGAAAAGCTTTGAAAGTTACTTTGCATGTAAGTGAAGGCTGAGAAAATAGAGGATGACAGTGACTCAAGGGCTCTGTAGTTTCTGCATGCCATTTACATTATAGGATCAGTACTTGACACATGATGCATTGCCTCTATAAGGCAAGAGTATCCCGTCTGGGCTTTTTCTTGGATTTCTTTTAGAAATCTTGTGGGATCATTAGCTGTCTCATTAATTCTCACTGTGCTGTTTTCTTTACTGGCTAGAAGCACATGATCCTCTTTGCCACTGGTGAAAGGCTGAATATAACGTGGATCTCATCCGCTTTGTCCTTTTACAACAATAAGTGATTTTAGGCTCTCTGTATAGAAAAGCTGTGGTTTGCTGCACATTCAATGTAACTTTATGGTACACATTATTGTGGATATATTGGTCCATAAAATATCCACATAACTGACCTGTGAGTTAAAGGACATTAATGATAGTATTAGTCATGGCACTTAATCAGAGATAAAGATGAAATCTGTGGTAGTTGTTAGAACACATTAAAGTCCCCACTGTTTTTAAGTTCATTAAGAGATAAATATTGAAAATAAAATTGGAGGAATGCTTATTTTAAAAGGGCCATTCATTTTAATGCAGCAGGGAGGCTGTTAGAGGTGCTGCAATCAAACATGTCTTAAAAATTTGGTCATTTGGGGACCGCATTTGTTTTCAAGCACATGTTCTATAATGCATAGTTTCGATTTAGATGCTGAGTGGTCAATAAAACATTCTAGCCATGCTAAAATCCAAAACGTAATTACAGTTATGACACAAAACACCTGTTCACCACATTTGTGTCTTTAATATCTTAATATCTTTATTATCAAGTTTTTTATAAAAGCAATAAGCAGGCCCAGAATCTACAGATTTTACTTTCTGTTCTGATTTTGAGGAAAAAATTGCAGAATTTTGTGAAGGGATTGAAACATAGTAAAATGTACTAAATGGAGCTGAGTACTATGCTTTTATAGCTGAAAGCATCCTGAAATTGCCCAAATTATTTAAAAAACAAACACGCAAGGGTGAGAAATGGGTAGAATTTACACAGTATGAATGACAAATGTCTGCAGAGTTCTGCATGCACATATTTCATCTGGGACTGACAATAATGTACTTATTCATATGACAATATTCACAATAAAAAGGGATTCCCACCATGAATAATTAATAACATTTAAAAGTCTTCTCAAAGTAATGGAAATGACTTTAATGAATGTACAATAAAACATGTTTAATCAGCTAAGTATTACTCTTGGATAGAGTATAATTTGCTTGCAAGGCTGATTTAGAAGCAAATAGTTTTTTTTGTGTCAGTTATTATTAATGAATCTAAAAAAGTTTCATTAGCGAATCACTCTGTTCCTTATCCAGTAATCACAAACAGGTGTTAAATTGGGGTGGAACAGTCAGGAAGAGCATTCCAGATTCAAAAAAGAAAGCATTGGTAGTTTGTTTGTCACTTTATTCTACGTATGTCGTGCAGGCAAACTCCAATTCAGTTTTTTATGGATTCTGTCTCTATTAAGCAAGTGTGCTCGCTCGAAATAGTTCTTTTTTTTTAAATTAATAACAATTACCTACCCCTAACCACAGCTTTATGCTTCTATCTCTGTGTCGGAACCTTGTCCGCTGTATTCACCGAGAGCGGCACTCTTTTAATGGGCTGCGTTGCATACATGCTCCACTGCCCACTTCTGTTAGGGTTCCCCCTCCTCAAAAATCCCAATTTAACCCCTGATCACAAACACAGAGCAAGGTGAAGAATCATTGGTCAAAAAGTATGGAAACCATGAATATTGCATGACCTCTCATCCCTCATTTTGTAAACACATTGCTGAGCTTTGAGAAGCAGTACATTTTTGAAAATTTCATATTTTGCTTTTTTACTACATTATGAGTCAGTGCTATAGCTCTCATTTGAACCGCTCAAGTATCCAAGCCCTGTGCCTTTCACCTGACCACAGCGTTCCACTCAGTCTAATTGTGGATGCACTGAGGGATGTGATTGACCTTGCAAACCATTTCAAGGGAGGATGATGCTTTTGCCCCTCAATGAGAAGCCCTTGCTTCTTTTTCCATAGAAACACCCATAGCCAGCATCACACCGCACCTTCCATTAGACTGCTGAAAGGGTAGCCAATTACCAGTTACATAGCAGCACTGTGGTTGATTCTAAGCAGCTCTTTCAGAACCACTGTGTTGTGCTACTCTAAATGTGTGTGGTGGATGTGTGTGTGTGGTTCTGTGTGTACTCAAGTGTTTCTTGGTTAGACTCTGTCTGAGTAATTGCAATCAGTCTCATGCTGTTTTTAATGCTCGCTGGCAGCAGAGAAACTTAAGAGCAATACAATGTCTGTGGCTAGTCATCTAAAAGTGCCCTGCTTTGGTATTCTATTCTCCTTAAGTCTGAATCACTGAGAAGTTAAGGTGTGGATGAAAAATGTCATTGGGCCCGATGCGAAACGAGGCCAAATGGGGTCGAATGGCCGAACAAAAATTATTTCCTTTTACATGATGCTGCCTCCATGCTGATAGGGGTCATTCAGCTTTTCATGCACAGGGTTAGGAACAATTTAGAAACTATGTAAAAGAAATATATTAACAATTACAGTATATAAAACAAATTATATATTACCAGAGTTTTGCAATAAATAGTAGAGTTGGGGCACTTGAGCTCAATTTTAATGGACTTGGACTTGTAACAGACTCAGATCCATTTTTACTCGGGCTTGATTCGGACTCGAGCCTTTAGGACTTGGGATTTCTTTCTGTGTCAAGCCGTGTCCATGGAATTTGTGATGCAATGACAAACAAACAAGCAAACAAATAACGTAACATAGGTGACCATACATCCTCTTTTCCCCAGACATTTCCTCTTTTTCAGACCTGAAAAAAGCGTCCGGCCAAGATTTCAAAATTGCCTCTAAATGTCCAGGATTTGGCTTTGTCTTCATAATGATGTGCTCTCTACAGTTTGTACTATCCTACATTCTGTGTATTTGCTACTGCGCATCAGTTTTCACACATGTATGTCCTTACATGTGATTATTCTGTCTGAGAGCAGCAACGCGCACTCTTTCAAATAACCTTTTAAACTCTTTCTCTCGCCACCCGCATGCATGCATGCTGTATGTGCGTGCGGGAAAGAGATTGCTACACGTGCTTGGCCGCTCTCATCCAGAAATACAGGATCAATAATGTAAGTACTCTTTTAAAAGTACGTTCTCCAACTCTGCAAATTAATATATAGAACAATTGTTTTATCAGACACATGTTTCTACGCAAAGCTATTTCTAACTGAAAATGTTATCAACACAAAATTGAATATGTTTAATATTAGGAATATTTAAATGAATATGATGGATGAAATTGACCATGATGGAAATTGTACAACTCAGTCCATTACATATTACATAACCTCTGTGTGTTACCTGTAAAGTTGGTACTTGTGTTTCAATGGTAAAAAAGTCAGAAACTACAATGAAGAACAGAAGTCTCTATTCACCTATTATTCATACTAAATATAATGTGAAAAGAACAACATGTCGGCCCAAGGTGAGTTTTATTTTAACTTTAGGGAAGTAGGCTGCACCTGGACACAGCAGGAGGCCTGAGAAGTGTGAAGTGTAGTAGAATAAAAATAAATTTCTAAAGGTATCTGATCTTTTCTGTTTTATTTTCTGTTTAATTTTATGGCCATTATTAAATGTTTTAATATTACCATTTATTAAATGTATTAATCACATTAAATGTATTTAATTAATTACATTACATGTATTTCACCCATAATTTTAGATAAAACTAAACTAAATTGAATGGACACATTGAACATGAAGTAGAAAAGAGGGAAAAAGCAACAAATGATTGAGATGTCAACAGAACGCAATAAGAGGTGTGTTGAAGGACAGTTTTGTCTTCATACATCTAAAGCATATGCTTTCATTCTGAAACCACTTTGAAGTTTGTTCAGCAGGATACTAATCCTTATAATGCAACAGAGGTGTTTTTGTTTAATATATATTAGAATATAATCATACTGCCATATCGCTAGGTGGTGACAGTGCAAAGGAAAGCGATGGAAATGAAAGAGAAGAAGCTATACACTGTGTAGCAGTCAGGCTAATTGGCTGGCCGTATGCTAAGCTAGTTGGCTAACTGGTTAGTGGATAGCTAACTGGAAAAAACAGAATGAGAAATGTTTAATTTCACAATATATTGCTTCACTTTAATAATATGATACAGTATGTGATGTTATTCTTTGTAACAATTACTTAGTTCAGACAACATGAATCATAAAGCGATATGATTTTAAAAGTTCTTTCAGCTTTCTGATCCAAAGTGGGCGTTACTTGTAGTAGGTGTGTCATGTAGTGAGTGTTTCTCTAATGCAGCATTCCAGATGAAGTTGGAGGTGGGAATATCCGAGTTTAAATTTTCACAGTCACAGTCACATGAACACATGCCAAATGCATAAAAACATGCACCGTCTTCCAGATGCTAGCTAGCTGGCTAACTAGTAGCTATTTCATGAGCAAAATTGGTGAAACCTAGGCATTGATTGATACACAAACAATTCTTCTTAACGTACTGTACTTCAATGTGCTCTTGTACATTTATTGTATTTTGCATCTACAGACATTTCCTGCAGTGAATATACTTAAAAGTTTGTTTTTATGCTTCACGAAACCCACCTTGGAAATTATGTCAAATTACACTACTCGCTGAAGATGGGGTTGATTGATCTACCCTGAGTTCACAAGTTGGATGTCTAACTTCATGTTGCATTCCAGTCATTATTTTCAAGTAGGAGGTGGGGAAATCCAGAGTTACAAATTGTCTGGAATGCAGCATTAGTCTTGTAGGGCACAGACGAATACTCTGGAGATTCCAAGTAAAATTTCCACAGAGTGGAACACAGAGTGGCGCCAAAAGTGAGTTGTACAGCAAGTCGTTTTTATTTGTAAATGATTTTATATAGTCAACAGGAACACATATTTTATTAATCAAACACCCTTACCCCAAACCTAAACCTAACTGTCAGTGGACTAAAACTGTAATCTTAGAGGAAAACCTGCTCATCATTGATTATTATTACGCAACTACTTCCTGGTTGCCATGTGACTAGAATCCATGTCTCGGAGGAGCTCTCCAACACATATGAATTTATGCAAAAATGTCTGATGGGAGATGGTGCTTTTCAGAATCTCGGCAGAATAGGGTCGATGTCAGGGTACCAACATGTCTAGTTTCTCTGTGATAAAGTTGAAAGGGTGCCCTTTTTAATGAGAGACAGAAAGACTCACAAACTCAGGAGTTATCAGTGGTAAATTAGTATAACTAATCTAACATGCTCCTGTGAAAGAGAAACAAAAAATTACTTCAGACACTCCCCCTTATTTAATGTAAAAACTCTACTGAAATATTGATGCATATTGATTCCTAAAGCATTACTTTGCATATGTGTTGGCTGTTAGGATGGACCACAAGGGCTATTATAATTTTTAAATCATTTACTCCTACATCAGCCTCTTTGAATAATGAACATATCTTGTAATTTGTCTAAAGGATATATACATGGTATACAAAATAATAGAAAACATCGAAGGTCAGTGCACTCAATTAGTCTTTAGACTCCCTTGGTCTTATAAAACATAGCAACAATGTTGAGTCACGTCAAGAGGAATAGTAAGGTCAACACACTGTACACGTACATAACCCATTACAGGATCAAAGTAAACCAACAGTGTGGCACATTTGATCCGTAGCTTGGGGATTGTGGGGGCTTGTTTCCTGCTTTGAGACTGTGCTCTGTGCTACATGAGAGTGGTTGAAGGAGAAATTCGTGCTGAGGGGGCAGTTTGCGTTCTGACGAAAGAGGATGTGTATTTTTAGTCTTGGCCTCATCACGACAGGAAATGGGATAGTGAGCTCCATAACGTCTCATATAGCATACTTTTGAAATATTTTCTGTTTCCTTTTCACCCACCCATTTACAGAGTTTCCCAAGCCCTCCCACCAAACAATAGGTGGAATACTTTATCCTTATTTGGGAATACCAGCAGTAGTGTGAAAACCAATAGTAAAGCTTTGCCATATGGATTTGTCTCTTTCTTTACAAAGGCTCATAGCAGCAGAATTGATAGTCCTGATTTAGAGTGCTTAATATGGTTCTGCTGTTGTATGACAATTTGGGAGTCACACCTCTTATTAAATGCAATTATCAGTCCCAAACACTGAGTGTATGAATGCAGCAAATTAGTATTTTGCCATTTTTTTTTTTTTGCTTCTTTCTACATCACTCATGGACATATCTATGCTAGCTACTCTTTGTAGTATCCATTAGGTAAGTTTATTAATTTAAAATAAATCTGAATCTGAGGTTGGCATGCCGAAAAGGTCATTACTTTGGAGGTCTGGCAGTAATTGCCCACCCTGAAGCCTGTTTTTTTTTATAATCAAAGACCTGGTAAATGAGAGATCAGTTCTCCTTGACCTGAATATATGGTGCCCTGGGCAATTAAGGTGTGGTGAGAATAATTACTATGTGGGATGGAGGGTGTCCTTTGAGTGTGGCACATTTCATTGTGGTGTTAAAAATGGGAATGAGTTGCACTACATTCTGCTTCCATTAATGGAAACTTCCACAAAATCTGTTATGCTCTCAGGCATGAAAAAAAAAAAGAAATTCACTGAAGTTGAGTCCTGATATCTCTGTGAAAGTGGAGAGGCTTGACTTTGGGTTTCTACTAAAATATTCAGAGTATTATATTTTTTCCTGGTGAAAAGACCATCTTAGACCAGAATTTATTTCCATGCTGGTCCAGGCTGGCTTATGCTGGTTTGGCTGGTGGACAAGTACAGCCATGGTGTTTACCAACAAAAACTGCATGGTCAGTCTCCTGAAGCTAGTTGAGTATTAAGCGAGTTAACACAACATACTGTATCCTGGTGACCAGCAATGCTGGTCTTTTAAAAAGGGGGGTAAAACAAAGAACAATCTTTTTTACTTTTATGCAGATTGGATAAAATACCTTAGGAATAAAAAATGTGTTAAGTAAGGATACAGGCTAATTTAACTCAAAAATATTGAAAAGAAGATGAACCTTTGTGTTGTTTACACTCTTTCAGCATCTCAAGTTTAAGTTAATTCAGTATGACAATAGACTTAGGGCCCTGATGAATATTATCCAAAAGGAAAGACTTATGGATTATGGATTTGTCTCTTTCTTTACAAAGGCTCATAGCAGATAGTACACAATCACCCACAAGCTTCTTTAGATTGTTTGTTTTTAAATGTGCCTGCTGAGGAGGTGGACTCTCCTGGCTGAGTCTTGGTTACTAAGGTTTCATTCCTATCTTACCTAACCATGTTAAGGAGTTTTATATTGCCACTGTCACATTTGGCTTGTTTCCTAGAGATCCACCACAACCATCCCCCCATCAGTTGTGCAATATGCTTATACTTGCTTGCAGCATACATAGACTTCACAATTGGAAGGTGTTGTCAATTTATTGTCTTTGTGTTATTTTGCAGTACCCAGTCTGTATCTCTCATCACATTCAATTCAGATTTTCTCACTCTCAATAATTTAGAAGTGGCACTGTAGATTCAAGAGTGTTGCAGCACTACCACTGTGCAGAAAACTCTATACAAATACATTGGAATTTTATTGAAATCATAAATATTGCACAAAAACACTGACATTGCTAGGAATTTACTATGATTTACATTACTCCAAATTAAAAGCATTACTGCAACTGGGTCTCTTTTTCTTATGGCTGTTATACTGTCTGGTTTTGCTGCTGTTATTAGCAGATTGTAAAATGTTGGTAGTGCAGGCTTTGGGAACAAGTCAGTAGCCGGGCACAATACGGCAATTGGAACAAGTGCCTGTCAGAGCAACAGATGTGATGTACTGTATGTGTTTAGCGGTTGTTAAGTGGCTGATGACCACCAGGAGCCAGGTTCCCAGAATTTGCAGGTTCAGACAAGTGACTGCAGGCTGATTTGTAGATTGCAGAAATGATTAAGGCCATTGTTTGCTGATTGATATTCTGAGTTATTTCCTGTCCTTCCGGTCCCCAAGAGAGCTGACCAACTTCTGTGAAAGAAGTTGAGTAAAGCTGTGACAAGAACAAAAATACTTTATCACATGAATATTCTAAGGCTTTCTTTTGAGACTATTCAGAGATATTAGACATAATATGTACAGTATACTTTGCATTGGGTTCCTGATCACCCTGTAATGGTTTATTATGTGATAATTACTGGCTGACTGTATATTTTATTACTGAAAAGTGGATCAAGGATTCAAGCAATTGGGTCCTTAAGACAATGAATACATAGATAATGTTTTGCTTTGATAATTTAGGCATATTTACATTGCTCCTAGTATTGATTCTGGAAGACTTAATGCATCTTCCAGTATTGATGGCATGATGTCTTTGAATACTGAATTGCTCAGAACCTTAATCACCTCCTTCACTAATAAGATCAGACTCTCTGAGAAATGCTAATTGTGTTCCTTGAGATAGTACACAGTGAGTTAACACCCAAATCCCAATCAGTGGCATTTACATCTGTAGAATAACTCAGGCAACAAGTATCACTTGGGGGAATGAGTGATGTATCTTTGCTTCACTCCATTGCATTGCACATCCCAGGGGTAAGATGGAAAATCCAAAGCAGAAGTTATATTCTAATTACATTACCTCCATAATTCTGTTCATCTTGAACTAATGTGCAAACTGCAGTACAGGAAATGACAGTAACCATATATTTATATTATCAAAATCAACTAGTTGGATGGTTTCCTCAATGACTAGTCCACTAATTGGTCTTAAGAAAGCCCTTTATTATTACAATGTGAAAAGTGGTTACCTGCCATTTGTTACCTTAAGGAGCTATTTTCACTTGATCTTACCCTTACATTTAGTTTTGTTTAGAGTTGGGGTACTAGAGTCCGAGTCACAGACCGGATGCATTTTTACTCGGACTTGACTCGGACTCGAGCCTTTAGGACTTGGGATTTTTTTCTGAGTCCATGGCAGAAAATTGTGATGCAATGACAAACAAACAAGCAAACAAATAACGTAACATAGCCATACATCCTCTTTTTCCCGTACATGTCCTCGTTTTCAGACCTGAAAAATGTGTCCGGCTTGGATTTCAAAATTGCCTCTAAATGTCCAGGATTTGGCTTTGTCTTCATAATGATGTGCTCTCTACAGTTTGTACTATCATGCATTCTGTGTATTTGCTACTGCGCATCAGTTTTCACACATGTATGTCCTTACATGTGATTATTCTGTCTGAGAGCAGCAGCGCGCACTCTTTCAAATAACCTTTTAAACTCTTTCTCTCACCACCCGCATGCATGCATGCTGTATGTGCGTGCGGGAAAGAGAGCGCCACACTCAATAATGTAAGTACTCTTTTAAAAGTACGTTCTCCAACTCTGCAAATTAATATATAGAACAATTGTTTTATCAGACACATGTTTCTACGCAAAGCTATTTCTAACTGAAAATGTTATCAACACAAAATTGAATATGTTTAATATTAGGAATATTTAAATGAATATGATGGATGAAATTGACCATGATGGAAATTGTACAACTCAGTCCGTTACATATTACATAACCTCTGTGTGTTACCTGTAAAGTTGGTACTTGTGTTTCAATGGTAAAAAAGTCAGAAAATACAATGAAGAACAGAAGTCTCTATTCACCTATTATTCATACTAAATATAATGTGAAAAGAACAACATGTCGGCCCAAGGTGAGTTTTATTTTAACTTTAGGGAAGTAGGCTGCACCTGGACACAGCAGGAGGCCTGAGAAGTGTGAAGTGTAGTAGAATAAAAATAAATTTCTAAAGGTATCTGATCTTTTCTGTTTTATTTTCTGTTTAATTTTATGGCCATTATTAAATCTTTTAATATTACCATTTATTAAATATATTAAACACATTAAATGTATTTAATTAATTACATTACATGTATTTCACCCATAATTTTAGATAAAACTAAACTAAATTGAATGGACAAATAACAAATTATGTAGAAAATAAAATTCAAAATAATAATAACTGTGGTTGTAATGACTAACACTTTGTGGTTGTAATGGCTTTCACTTTTTTAGACTACTGTCTATTTAAGGGGAGGGAAAAAGCAACAAATGATTGAGATGTCAACAGAACGCAATAAGAGGTGTGTTGAAGGACAGTTTTGTCTTCATACATCTAAAGCATATGCTTTCATTCTGAAACCACTTTGAAGTTTGTTCAGCAGGATACTAATCCTTATATGAAATGCAACAGAGGTGTTTTTGTTTTATATTGACAAAAGTTTTTTATTAGTTGTGAAGGTTAAAATAGCTTAAAATATTGATGTTGAGTTCATGGTTACAAGTTTAATTCAGATTCTTGAACAGATTCTTTCGGACTCGACTCTTGTCTGTTATGGACCCGTCTTGGGTTTGACTCAGCCCCTTTTGGACTTTGACTCGACTCTTTGATTGTTTAAAGATTTGACTGGGACTCGACTAAGGTGGACTCAGACCCAACACTAGTTTTGTTGGTGTAATCTGATGTATTCAGGTTGATTCATTTATGTTAAATAATATTTTTTGGTTGACTCAAACCAGGTACGTCAGATGTTACCATACAAAGCACATTTTTAGGTTAACATTTTTTAGTGTAGGCTGGTAGTTTACTTGACCACGATCTGGCACGTTTGTAAAATTTTGTAAAAAAAGTTTTTACTTAAGACGCATTCTTGCATTAAAAAAATAAATATGTGTAATTAATGGATAACAACAGAATGGAGTAGAATGCAGAGGACTCTACACACATTTTTAAAAGTTGGACTATTTTGAACTTAAAAACGTAACACTCATGTCGACCTCACAAATTGACGAATCATTGTTGGACAAATTGTCGAACATCGTGACCCATCCCAACTGACAACATCACTACTAAATCTGTTACTGTTTTCTTTGGGTAGCCTTTCTATCTACCCTGATCATGACTAATGACCTTCAGGCACAGTTTGAGGAGATACTGGTGATCTCAGGAAAGGGCAGCAGCATGAAGCTCCCTGTGAGGTGATATATGTGTTTGTGTCTTCTCCCGGCTGAACAGTCAGGCAGTTCTAGACTTGTTGGCAGGAGATGCCACTGAATCTGGCAACAGAAGCTCAGAGACAGATCCCACAGCAACTATAAGCAGGTGCATGTTTGAGACAAGAATTAATGAATTCGTTAAACATCAGTGGTTTTGAGATTATTTTGCAGTTTTTTAACTAACTTCACAGGTTTTTCTGGAATTTTATTGCTGAATACAATCCTTACAAATTGTTGAACACTTTTTTGAACAGACAGTTTTGTTTGGTTAAATGTCAGTAAACACACACTTGTCTCTTCACTCTATGCATTAATGTTCCAAGTTGTTACATTTCTTTTCATCCATAAACAGTCTACAGTTAGAATTGAGGTTTTCGCACAGCGGATGATAAAAAATCTAAAAAATCCTATAGATTTACATTAACGGAATATTCAAATGGGTCAACATTATTCAAACTCCAATTATCAAACAATTCTAACGTAAACAAAAACACACTAGGCCTTTAATTTGCTTTTTGTCGCTATCTATCTATCTATCTATCTATCTATCTATCTATCTATCTGTCTGTCTGTCTGTCTGTCTGTCTGTCTGTCTGTCTATCTATCTATCTATCTGTCTGTCTGTCTGTCTGTCTGTCTGTCTGTCTGTCTATCTATCTATCTATCTATCGTCTCTCTGTCTGTCTGTCCATGTGTGTCTGTCTGTCTGTCTATCTGATGGTTTATCTGACTATTTAAGTGACAGTCTGTGTGTCTGATTGAGTGACTATCTGACTTGTGGTTAATCATATTTCTGTTTCCGCCATTTAAAAAAAACAATAAGCCACACAAGGCTATGCATTACTGTGGTTTTACCACGGGTAGTGGGGTTTTAGGCCTAGGCTAAGAATCACTTTAACAAATAGTTTCTCATGGCTTATTGCTTCAGAAAACCACTGCCATGTATTTTCTTTATCCATCAACAACAACAGAACAGTGGACCTATTTTATGTGTATGATTGTGTAAGCAGGGTGTGCAGAGTACAAAGTTTTTTTCTGAATGAAATAATATGAGCTTGTACAGCTGGGTGTTTTTATTATGTTATTATAAAATGACTGTGGAGGTTAAACGGAGTAACTATGCTGTACATTCCGTATTTGAACTAAAGGACAAGTCTGTTTACATTTCCTCAAAAGGGAAAACCTCATGATCAATTGTAATGTAATGTCTAAGTGTCCTGGAGTTTTATATTAATACTAAATATGAAAAGAGTACCATTTTAAATAGTTAGTAGTTATCTAATAAGACATTACACAGTTCAGTTGATAAAACAATTTTTTTTTTAAAGTCAACATCAAACATTTGTAACACATCTTACTTAATAATGTAACATATTAACAAGTGAAAATAGACATTCAAAGAGAAAACGCGTGGAACTTGATTAGATGTATTGGATTGTGAAAAGAGGATCAACAAGTTATTACATTCTGATGAAAAATTACAAAGACACACACACACACACACACACACACACACACACCAATTTATTTAAAAAGTTAAATAGGGTAAAATTTTTTTAATTTTTTTTTTTTACTTTTCTCATATTTTGTTCATGTTCCCAATCATTGTTTTGTGTACATCAAAAATATATACTGTATATATTAAGGCTGTGAATCACTAATTTAAAAAAACGAATTAATCGCATAGTTTTCTGTGATGAATTACAATTAATCATGGCACTTGGAACTTTAAAACAAACATTAAAATATAATCATAAATAGGGCTGCACCTAATGATTATTTTGATAATTGACTAATCTAATGATTTATGTGTATGATTGTGTAAGCAGGGTGTGCAGAGTACAAAAGTTTGATTCGTCTTTATCTCACAAAAAACAAAAAAATCTCTCTTCTTAACAGAGCAACGTATCGTGGATTTTCTTCATGATAATATACACAACGTGACACATATATTATGATTCACTATGCTGCGAGCCATCACGTTAAAATCTAGCTGCACCGAGCGTGTGCGAAGGACGAGTGTCTCCCTGCAAGAGGGTTTATCAGCCGGCAGAAGTTTGAAACTCTCTCGCTCTGTTTTTCACACGACTTAGTGGCTCTGAGCGAACAGAGAAATGCCAGTTTTGGTGCTTGTTTACACAACACAAAAATTATTTTAATTTTAATAAAGGATGCATTAAACATATAATGCCGGGCTGTTTCATTTTTAAACGCTCTGACAGGCAAGTTTTGCTCAAGCGGAATGCCAGAACCAGCTTTGCTTTATTTTATTTCACGTCTATATTTACTTATTTTGTATTTTTGTAGTATAATTCTCTCATACTTTGCAATCGACATAACCTGAAGCTGTTTGGAAAGTTTTAGTGCATCTGGACTGTGAGCTGTTTTCTTCCTCTCCTCAATTAATGATAGGATAAAATGGGCAGATTCAATTTATATCAAGCTTTATTGGCAAGATAAATTTAAATGTACATTGCAAATGCATTATTAGACACCCAGTAGTGGTTTTAACCACCACGTAATTGTGTGAGGCCCTGGACATTGGGGGGCCACCGTCCCGATAGGAAAGCTCTGCAAATACGCTGTTTCCAGCACTCTTAGAGCGGTTCACGTCAGAGGTCCGGCAGGTTCGGGTCAGTTTTTCAAGTAGGACTTTGGGATTGGGTTTAAGATTTATAAAAAAATATATAGGCCTTCCAAACTTGTTTTGCCCACGCACTCTCACTCACAGATACACACGAACAGAAAGGTTAGGGGCCGTTCTCACCAAATGTGTTTTTGCATGCGTCTGCTCAGTTTTCAATGTTTTCCTATGTAAACATGTACTGAACGAACAACCATAACTGCTGCACCACATCTCACTGTTTTTTCAGTGTCTCACGCAGGACCGGCACATTTTTAGACACTGTGTCAAGTTAATAATAACTTCAGGTTTCAAAAATGCATGTTGAGACACCTGCGTCTAGAATGCGCTGTATCTATATTCTTTTTAGCGCATGTGTCACAAAGATTGAACTGTCTGTCTGTTGTCAGTTCAGGTTGCAAAGAGAGGACTGTTACAATGTTTAACATTATTCCTGTCTGTTCACGTCAAGCAAAGTTTCAGTGCTTGATAAATGGCAGTTTTTTTGTTTTTCTTATGCTCTAGTGTGCTAAGGGGCTGTTGTGCCTTGTATGTTTACTGTTACAATACTTTACGATTCTTGCCTACGATGCTTAGCTTAGAGAAAATACAGCCTACTGCAACATGATGAACAATACACTGCATTATCAGAATATAAGCTCCAGTGGAAAGTAAAGTAAATATGACAGGAATACATTACTACTGTATACAACAAATCCTCAAAGTAGTAATAATACCGTATTGTATTATAATGGCAAACTGGACAACAATAAATAATTCTTGGGTTATAATATTAATAAATAACAACTGATTGGAGTGATGGTGGCGTAGTGGCTAAAGCACATAACTGTTAATCAGAAGGTCGCTGGTTCGATCCCAACAGCCACCACCATTGTGTCCTTGAGTAAGACACTTAACTCCAGGTTGCTCCGGGGGGATTGTCCCTGTAAGAAGTGCACTGTAAATCGCTTTGGATAAAAGCGTCTGCCAAATGCATAAATGTAAATGTAACTGATGTCCAAAATGTTACTGGGAGAAGTAGTAGGCTTTTTACAAAAAAGGTTTTGTAAAAATATATGTAGGTAAATGTTTTTTAATCACTGTAATGTGCAAAAACTAGAAAACGTGCATTAATTATCTGTAACTAGATGTTTATTTCATTAAATTGAATGTACTTGCGATGTACTTGGCTACAACGGCTGATAGGATGAATTAAAAATTCTGTTTTAAAATACATTTAATGCATTTTTTAAGCAAAAATGTTTTAAATAGGGACACGGTTTAGTCGGGTGCTTGGGGCCCCAGAAATTGTAAACCCGCCCCTGTAGACACCATACATACAGATACAAACAAAATTGAATTCTCAATTTTAATTTGCTGAAGTATAATCTCAGAACTATTATTTTCACTGGCTGCCAGTCAGTCTCTATTGCGCACATGCTGGGTCTCTCTCTTACATTTGTACTTTTGACACTGATTCAGATGACAGTGTGTGAGCGTTACGGGCAATGCGAAGAGATACTTGCGGGTGAAGTCTCCCATTTTCCAAACAGTACATCCGCTGTCAGTTTGTTTATGCCTGGGACATGCATGGCACGTAATGAACAAGCATGCACTGCTACACACAATCAGTTTATGTGCTAGGGCGTATACCTCCTGGAAATGTATATATTCCAATTTTTGCCACAGGAAGTGGGGAAAATGGATACTACCTTATAGTGAATGAATGCAAATTGCTGCACGTAATTTGTTAGATTTTGTACAATTGGCAAGAGTCTCTTTTGTGCTGATATTTTCTCTTCACACTCACTGTATTAACCACTCAGTTGCTTAAATATGTCCAAAGGTTACTTTTAGTGTCTGTGTTGGTAATATAGCCATCACTCATTTATTGCTTTTGGGCACTGTGTAAGAGATATCACCACTCTATATCCTTCGGGAAAACAATGGCATGAAATCTAATACCTACTCTTTCTATTTAAGCCACTGCCTGAGGGGTCATTAGCCAAATGCTAAACCTCTTTGTTGTTTCCCTCTCCTTTACATTACACTTCCACTTTGGGAAGGGATCCATAGGGGGATCAAAGTCAAACTGTGGTCATGGTCCTGCTGATCTATAGGTGTGGTTCTCTTTCAGGTCCAATGGCTTTTGTCTAACAACATTTCTTCCTGTTGAAGGTGACGAACGTGTACTTTCCAACTGAGAGCAAATGTACATCTTATCTGAATTTTAAAAACCATTTAGCGAGATTCCGTGTCGAGGGGTCGCTCATCTGTGCAGTATTTTAGAACTGTGTTTCTGCACAGAAGAAGATAAGCTGACATTTACGAGTGCTGTTGCAGTTTTGTGTGTGTGTATCTGTGCGTGCGCACAAAATAAAAAAAAAAGTGCACAGGAGAGCCATTCCAAGACCTGACTGAAACAAGATGAATTATGTTCTGGCCCGAGTGTGAGGCAGATGAATAGAGGATGGAATTGGCACTTGCAGACTCTGTGAGGTGTATATAGCGGTGTAAAAGCTCTTGCCAAATAAGCACATCATTTAGGTGACAAGAAATAAAGCTCTCCTGGTCTATAAACTCTTAAGAGACTCTATTGTTATCGCTTGAATTCCACAGGTATAACAAGCAACTCTAAAGAGGCGAATCTTAATTAGTCCCCAAGAATACATTTTACATGAATGTGAATATCTCGATGCTCTTGAATTCTTCTAAAGTAAATGCATTACACATTCTTTGAACATCTTGCGTTCTCATCTGGGCTTCTGCTTGTGGCATGATAGATATAAAGAGGATTGAATGTTTGTTTTGATAAATATTTTATTCACAAAGACTTTCATTTGATGGCATTTGACATTTTGTTCCATGATTAAGACTGATTGTGAACACAAATCTATAACAGTATATAAACTGCTTCTCTCACTCCAGAGATTTTTTACTGCATGATCTTTTCCTGGCCTATAAAATGCTTTTGTTTAAGGAATAGTTCAACCTAAAATAAATATTCTTTCATAATTTACTCACCCTCATGTCATTAAAACCTGCATGAGAGCTATGGGAGACGCTTGTTCACATTTCCTGCATGTTTAATTGAGAACTTGTGTCGTTTAGCACTAAAAATAGTGCCAATGTGAACAAGCTTCTCTCACATACTCATGAACATGCAACGAACGGCAAGATTTTCACTGAAAAAGGACTTGCATCATATGCCTTCAGATTACTTTGAATATGATGCACGAGTCACATGGACTATTTTCATGATAAGTTTGGGTCCTTTTTAAGCTTTGAAGTGAGTCACTATCAACTGCAGTTGTACTGAATAGATGGACAGGGATTTTAATTAAAATGCCCCTTTCTGTTCTGCATAAAAAAGAAAGTCATGCAGGTTTTAAACTACATTTTTGGGTGAACTGTTCTTTTAACTCTTCATTCAGTGCTATTGCATAGATCTCAGCTACATTAGTAACAGTTATACCCCTACACACAATCAAAAAGCACTTAGATTATTTAAAGTGGAATGTCAAGTAGGTTTTTTTTCTTTCTTTTCGAGCGTGTCCTCTTATTTCTCTATTCTTGCCTCTTGTGCTCTGATGGTGTGTGGATGAAGGCCACCGGTCCTATTCTGTGTGACCCACATAGCCATAAGTGCTTCTAAAAGCAGTGCTTCCTCTAAGGAGGTGGGCTCGAGGTTGACCTCAATGTACCACTTGTTTCAAACACTCTGTCTTAATTTGATCTGGCTTAGGTCAAAAGACCTGCTAAATGTAGTTGTTTGAAACAGTGAGAGGTTTTTCTTCACTAAAACAAGCATCAATATTACTCTTGCTAATTCTCAGGGTTAGGGATTTTTACAAACTCCTAACTGCTGAACTTTGCTGCATAACTTGTCCTGGACCATTTGTGAATGATACCCCAAATCATGTGGCTTGTTGAGGGGAGGTGCACTTTTAGTTTTGTAGGAGAAAGGACTTGAAGGAGAAATACACAGCAGGCATTAGAACTTGTTTGGAAAAGGTATGCTATTGTAAATGTAGCTGAGGTACTGTCCCGTTACTGAAAAATGTAGTCTAGTTAATTAGTAATATTGCTATTTTAACTTAACAACTTAACTACACATACTATACATTTACAGAATAAACTCATATCATTTAAATATGAATACAAGATGCACATCAAAAAAGTAATGTGACTAAATAACTAATACATAACTGGACTAACCGGCAGACCAGAATCATTGCATTGGTAATTTTGCTCTGGTCTGTGTAGAGTTTGCAGATAAATAATTGAATACAAATGTGAACTGTGTGGAAGAGCAGGTTAATTGACACTTTTGGAAAATATCTTATAGATCCACATGTCAAAAGAACGAGGAATACGCATTGTGTGACGCACTGTCGTTTGCAATATTTAATTTTATATTTGCAACATACAAACACATGACTGCATGTGGAACTTCCAAATACCCAAAAGACATCTTTTAACTACATTATTTTGCGTTGCTTTTTTAATGCCTGTTTTGCAAACAGTTGTGTTGATAAATAGGTGTCGAGTGCATTTCAATGTGCTTTTGTTGAGTTCAGCGTGTTGCATGCGTCAAAGACACAGGCAGCCCCACGTAGTCAACTAACTGCGCTGTACATGTCCGACAGATATGTGAAACCTGGTTGCTCAGATTTGGCCAAACCCAAGTGTGATCACTTGGGTTTGGATTTCGAGGGGCGTTTTCATGAGGACATACAGTACATCACTAAGTGTGATTGACTAGTGTGTTACTGCATGATGATAAACCATAATAAAGTGCGCAAAGAAAGCATGACGAAAACAGGCGTGCTGTTTCTCAGATACAGTTGATATTTAATCTAAGCACAAACACAACATTTTAGTGCAGTACCTGTTTAACTGTGCATCAGATGTGTGCTTCTGTTCTGTGTCACTTTTTGCTTGTGGTGAGAAACAGGTAATAATACTCAGTGGTCTCGAGATGTATTTTGAGACATCTAAGATGAACTTCTTTTTACGTAGTGATCCTGGCGTGAGATCTACTGTAATTCACTCACATTTTTCTGTCAAAACAGTATGCTGTACCTGCAAACAATTTTTTGGACAAATGCTATTCCAGGACAGGGTCACTGAAGAGCCCAATCAGATTTCAGCTGGGGCAATTTCCTCTCTTTAACCTGCCCCTGAAGTGACTGTAGCAAGGAAAAAGCATATTTCAATGTTATTTAATGGTGAAAAAGTCTTGAGAGGAACCTGACCTCTGGTTTTATGATATATGTACAGTACATAATCCAATATTTTTTAGCGGGCTGTGCAAAAACCGATCAGTGGATACAGAGGGTGAGCGGCAGTGTGCATACATTCATAGATACAACTGTTTCTAATTTAAAACACACCATGTTGTCCGCCAGACGCATCCGGTGTGCGACCCCCTAATGCAACTTTGCTGCTGCTATGTTTCTGTATCGCAAATACACTGACTGGCGCGGTGATGTCAGCAGAAATTAAAAGACATATTTGATATACTGTAGTGCCGGGATATGACACCGTTGTTTAGAAAATTCGACAACCTGTAACGCTACAGTTTACTTGCCATTTTCTTGATGGTCTTGCAATCTTCTAGATTGTGTACTGTAGATATGTTGCTCTGTTTACCTGCGCTCAGCATAGTAAACACACCATATATATTGAGACACCATGCTAATCCTGTAGGATGCCATTTCATCAGAGCCCAGTCAATATTGTTTTTGTTCAATACAATGTCCCTCAATTGTATAAAATGAATGGTGTTCTTGTCTGGTTGCAACTGCAGCAGCAGCCAAACCAAATTATTGTCTCTGAAACAACATATGAAAGAGGAGCAGTTATGCTCTTTCAGCACCATCTGCAACCCTATCCAACTCTATCTTATAAAAAGAACACACACACACACACACACACACACACACACACACACACACACACGCACACACATGCACACACACACACTGTATGTCACAGAGGTCATCCAGTCTCCAGCCAGTGAGAACAGCTCTCCGACTATCAGTCTTACATGCTCAAAGCAGGTCCTGGTAACCCCTTACCTCTTATGTTTATTATAAATTGATATGCCAGGAGTATGCTCTTATGCTTTGATGGAACTCTTAGTATTTTTCTCTAGAGTGGGTCGGGGCAGTGTAATAACAGCACACTACAGCTGATGTGTCGCAAAGCTCGTTAATGGAGGTGGGGGTCGTATGCTGGGGGAAATGCTAGTAGCGAACAGCTGCGTGTGTCCATCTGTCTACAGATGCCACATTTTTCTCGCAAATAATCTATTTTTTCTCCCTCTCGCTCTCTAATGCTCATACCATCAAATGATCCTACTGTAATCAGAATGAGGGATAAGTATGTTTGTGAATCTTACATGTCATGATTAAAAACAGACCCAGTGTCAAAGCCGTTGCCTTGTGGTTAGCTTGCGAATCACAAACTTTATGTCTGAATGTCCACTATGTGGCAAGTTTTTTTAAGGATTAATGTTCTTGTGAGTTTTATATCAACAACAACTGACCTCTCGTCTCTACCTTAAACCTTTAACTTAAACCTGGCTGACAGTGTCATAAAAAGCTAATTTGGCATAAAAAATGTAATTGCTGAAGCATGCATGTTATGTTGTTGTGCTCCTAAGTGTAACCCACACAAGGTTACTGCAGTGCAATTCTCTACTCTGCCAGAGGGTGGCGCAAATTTTCTAGCAACACTCGCTTTTCCTTTCTTCCGGTGGAGACGTTGCGAGAAAATCTCAAGAACTGGTTGAAAGCTGTGAGAGAGTGAATTGAGCCGCATGACTCTGTAAGCTCAAGATACCTCCGATTGTTTTTTTTTAGAGAGAGAGAGATCATCTGAACCTGACCCTCGCGGTCAGTGGCGAGCCAAACCCAGAAGTCGACTGAACGGACCAAGAGCCTGGTGTGGCCAGCCGTGGCATCTTTGGAGCCCTCATTATCCTGTTCCATCATTTGAGAAACAGATAAGATCACACGTAAACCTACCCGGGTAGTGAGAAGAACATACTTAAAGAAACACACACACACCAAGAACTTTCATGGACTCAAAAGGAAGCAACTTTAATTTAAGTTTGGCAAAATCTCACAAAGAGACACTTTTGTTTTGAGTTATTTATTTTGGGTCCCTTTATTGTGTGCCTGTGCACTCAGAAAGCCGGCTTGGGTAGGCAGGGAATGTAAATAATTGTTTTATAATTTTGTACAATATATTTCTCAAACTTACCTGTTTTGTGTTGTCTGTTCTCTGCTGACCGCTTACTACTTCAGGCTCCGTGAGTCGCACCTAGAGTTTCTGATATTGGCCCAGTTTTACTTCATAGCTAATCAGATTAGTTATCAGTTATCACTTACCTACAAACACGGGTTACAAGTGGCGAGCCAGCCAAGGAGCGTGAGTTATGCGTTAGCGGTGAACCACATTACAAGTTTGTGAAACTATTTTCAAGTGTGTAAGCTCTTTGTTATTTGTCTATAAATTATTCTTTACTAAAGATGGAGTTCATAATGAGCTCAGGTATCAAAGTCCCCAATGCAGTAATGGTGAGCGGTTTGCTTGAATCACCAGAAGATGAGGAGGTCATAGACTACCTTAAGGAGTATGGCACCATGAGACTTGTCCCAGTTACTGACATTAACTCAGAGTTTTATAAAAACCTGATTATTGAGTATCAAGATGGTGCTGCTATTGAAGCCTTAGCCCCTCTTCTGCCTTACACACATGAACCTAAATACAATACAGATGTAAAATACTATGTTCAAGCTCTAGCAAGTGTGTACACCACTAAAGTTGGCTGCAGTGTTACCAAAGCCTACCTTGATGAAATCAAGAAGTTAGCTGAAACTGAGTGGAAGAGGCTTCAAGAGGTGCTGAAAGACATGATGTCAGAGATCAGTGAGACAATTGAGACTGATAGCAGTGGTGATACTGAGTTTGTAGCCAAACAGCTCAATACATCTCTTGACACATTTGAACCCCCACACCCCCAGCTGCTCCCAGGTTCTTCTCAGGTACGGTTCATTCATGGTGGTGCTGAGCCATGCCCACCAGCTGATGTGAAGCGAAGTCTGTCCAGTGTGGAGGGCTGACCTGAATCCACCCGAAATTCAAAAGGTCATTGTTGAGCACATTGTGAGGAGAGATGAATTAAACACACATTCACACTTTCCCATCAAGCTTCGCTCATTCTCTGGTAAGATCCCCAGACCCAGTAGTGAGACAGACTACGACACATGGCGTTCACATGTTGAGCTTCTCAGGAAAGACCCAACCATGTCTAATCTTCATAAATCACGGAAAATCTTTGAAAGTTTGCTCTCCCTGCAGCAGATATTGTCAAAAGACTAAGCCCTGAAGCTACTCCTGAAACCTACCTTCAACTGCTGGACGCTAGCCTTTGGAACCGTTGAGGACGGAGAAGAGCTTTTAGCCCAGTTTATGAATACTCTTCAGGATCCTGGTGAAAAGGCCTCTACTTATCTCTGTCGCCTTCAAGCTGCCCTGAACCTTGCTGTTAAGAGAGGAGGAGCTGCTGCTATAGAAGCAGATAGACACATTCTCAAACAGTTTTGTCGTGGGTGTTGGGACAACACCTTGCTCTCTGACCTCAACCTCGAAGAAAAGAAAAGTCACCCCCAGCATTTTCAGGGCTCCTGTTGTTAATCCAAGCACTGAGGAGGATAGGCAGGCAGCTAAAGCCACACGTATGAAGAAGCACCTTGTCTCACACAGGCAGTGGGCTATGGTAAGCTCTCAGAGTGCATGCGTCTGCAGTCAACAAGCAGCGTTCCAGCCTGAGTCCGACCCATTGACAGAGCTTAAACAGCAGGTGGCGTGTCTGCAGAGCCAACTCACCGCACTGATGTCTAAGAAAGTCAAGAAGACCCCGAAGACCAAGGGGAACACTGAGCATCCATCAGATGGGCCAGCATCTAAACTTGACCCTAGAGCACCAAGCTGGAAACCTACCAACTCAAAGACAAGCACCCAGCCGAGACCTTGGTATTGTTTCAAGTGCGGCGAGGACGGTCACATCTCCTCAGCTTGCAGTAACAATCCAAACCCCACTCTCGTCAATAAAAAAAGAGATGAGTTGAGAGAAAAGCAGCGCCTCTGGGAGGCTAAAGAACATTCACCAGACAATAGGGATTTTTAGATGAAGTCTCAGTTGCAGGGCAAACTGAGGCTGGAGCAGTTCACCAACGCCCTGCTAAAGATAAACGTGATGACAAGTCCAAGTTCAGTGCTGCCTTGAACCAATCTTATATCCGAAAACACCCCTTCAGGGTCCCAGAAAAACTGATAGGCACGAAAATTACAGGCCAAGTTACCATCCAGGGTAAACCGTTCAGCTGTCTCCTTGACACAGGTTCGCAAGTCACCAAGTCTTTCTATGACGAATACCTACCTAAGCAACAGATCGAACCACTCTATAACATTCTGGAAGTTGAAGGGGCCAATGGTCAACCTGTGCCCTACCTTGGATATGTTGAAATCACAATCACTTTCCCAGAACAGTTCCTTGGAGCTGAATATGAAGTCCCAACATTGGCCTTGGTTGTCCCAGACAGTGGTACTTCAGGGTACCAGATACTGATTGGCACAAACACACTTGATGTAGTGTATGGTATGTGCAGAGAGAAAGGCCAGCAAGCTACCATCCTGTCCAGAACGGCTACAGGACGGTGCTGAAAGTACTTCAACTGCGACAGGAACAAAGCCATGACAGTAACATCGGACTGGTGAGGATGCAAGGTAGAGACGGAAAACTAATTCAAGCTGGAGGAACAGTTGTTCTGGAGGGAGTGGCATCAGTTAAAGGGTTCCATACTGAGAGGTCTGTCATCATGGAATACCCTTCATCATCTTCTCTGCCTGGAGGGCTGCTAGTAAAGCCTTGTTTCATTGATCTACAAAGCAGACAGCCAGGCAGACTACCAGTTGTGGTCTCAAATGAGTCGGAACACGACATTATTATCCCAGCTAAGAGTGTGATTGCTGAGCTCAGTGCAATCCAGACCATTCTGTCTCACAAACAGTGTGTGACCAAGCCATCTGAACCAGAATGCTCCAAGGCAGCTGACCTAGCCTTTGACTTTGGTGAGTCCCGGTCCCTCCAGAATGGAAAGACAGAATCACTCGAAAATTGAACGGCATGCCTGAGGTCTTCGCCCAGAACGACACTGATTTTGGAAGGACAGACAAAGTCAAGCATCATATCAAACTGTCCGATGAAACACCATTCAAACTCAGAGCTCGGCCGATACACCCACATGATGTAGAAGCTGTTCGACGACATCTTCAAGAGCTTCTCAATGCTGGGGTGATTCGTGAAAGTGAGTCTCCATTCTCCTCCCCAATCGTTGTAGTCAGGAAGAAGAATGGCCAGATACGCCTCTGTATTGACTACAGGAAACTGAACATGCAGACGGTGAAAGACGCTTATGCACTTCCGAGGATGGATGACACCTTCACAGCACTCTCTGGTTCCAAGTGGTTCAGCGTCCTCGATCTAAAGTCTGGCTACTATCAGATCGAAGTTGACGAGATTGACAAGCCAAAGACCGCCTTCGTATGCCCACTTGGTTTCTGGGAGTTTAATCGCATGCCTCAGGGAGTGACAAACGCCCCAAGTACCTTTCAGAGACTGATGGAAAAGTGCATGGGAGACATGAACTTGAAGGAAGTTGTCCTTTTCCTGGATGACTTGATAGTCTTCTCGAAAACTTTAGAAGATCATGAAGCCAGACTCACCAAGGTTCTTGACCGCCTGAAGGAGTATGGGCTCAAGCTGTCCCCAGAAAAATGTCGATTCTTTCAGTCCTCAGTCCGATACTTGGGGCATGTGGTCTCAGAGCAGGGAGTGGAGACTGAACTGGAAAAGATTGCAGCGCTAAAGACCTGGCCAATCCCTCAGCATCTAAAAGAATTAAAAGCCTTCCTCGGATTCTGTGGGTATTATAGGAAGTTCATCAAAGGCTATTCAAGTATAATGAAACCCCTAAATGACTTAACATCTGGCTACCCACCTCTAGGGAAGCATACAAAGTCCAAGGAAAGTAGTGGCCAATACTTCCACCCCAAAGAACCATTTCTGAAACGCTGGACTCCCGCATGCCAACAGGCATTTGAGATGATCATCGGCAAGTTGACAACTTCCCCAGTTCTGGCCTTCGCAAATCCTGCACTTCCTTACATCCTTCACACGGATGCAAGTTCCACCGGCCTCGGAGCGGCCTTATATCAGGAGCAGGAGGGACAGCAGCGTGTCATCGCCTACGCAAGCAGAGGGTTATCACGTAGTGAGTCCCGCTATCCAGCTCACAAGCTCGAAGTTTTTAGCTGAAATGGTCTGTAACAGAGAAGTTCAGTGACTACCTCTATGGCAACCAGTTCACAGTAGTCACCGACAGCAATCCTCTTACCTACATACTTACCTCAGCCAAACTCGATGCAACCAGCTACAGGTGGTTAGCTGCTCTCTCCACTTTCTCCTTTAAGCTCCAGTACCGCCCCGGGAAGCAGAATGGAGATGCTGACGCACTATCGCGTCGTCCCCATGGCAATCTGCGTGACGACCCCCATCTCAAAAAGAGTGGGAAAGGATCCGCCAGTTCACACAACACCATCTATCAGATCCAGATAACATTGAGGCTGTGGATCAGGGGGTTGTTCGTGCCATCTGTGAGAGACAACTTGTTTATTGTGCCAATGATGGAATGGGCAGTGATGGAGGTATCTCCCTCGTCGAGAGCCTTACCATCTCTGGAGATGCTGTACCTGACAGCTTTGAGCAGGAAGATGAGCTTGGAGGGCTTCCCATCGTCCCGCATCTATCAGAGGCAGATCTCAGAGACAAACAGAGAGCTGACCAGTGCATTAAACATGTCATCTTCCAGATTGAGCGTGGCGAGAAACCACCACCCGCTGTGAGAACTGAGCTTCCAGACCTACCTCTGTTATTGAGAGAGTTGAACAGGCTTGAACTGCGGAAAGGCATCCTCTATAGAACACGCCAAGGAGAAGGCCACACACAGTACCAGCTAGTCTTGCCTGAAGAACTACGTGAGACGGTCTTAACGAGCCTACATGATAACATGGGTCATATGGGAAAAGATCGTACACTGGACTTGGTCAGAGCCAGATTCTATTGGCCGAGGATGGCCTCTGATATTGAGAAGAAAGTCAAGATGTGTAACAGGTGTGTGCTCAGGAAAACCTTACCTGAGAGGGCAGCACCTTTAGTGAACATAATGACAACACGACCGCTTGAACTGGTCTGCATGGACTTCTTGTCCATTAAACCGGACAGAAGTAACACGAAGGACATTTTCGTGATCACAGATCACTTCACAAAATACGCAGCGGCTATCCCAACACCAAACCAAAAGGCTCAAACGGTTGCAAAGTGCTTATGGGACAATTTCATCGTCCATTATGGTATTCCAGAGAAACTGCACAGCGACCAAGGTCCTGATTTTGAGTCGCGGCTAATCAAAGAACTGTGTGAAGTTGCAGGCATAAAGAAAATACGAACAACTCCGTACCACCCAAGGGGCAACCCGGTGGAATGTTTTAACCGCACACTGTTAGACATGCTTGGCACTCTGGAAAACCAGGATAAGTCACGCTGGAAGGATTTCGTGAAGCCTTTGGTCCACGCATACAATTGTACCAGAAGTGAAGTGACTGGGTTCACACCATATGAGCTAATGTTCGGACGCCAGCCCCGCCTGCTGGTCGACCTTGCATTCGGCTTACCGGTCAAAGAAGAGCAACAGAAGTCACACTCCCAATACGTAAAGCATCTCAAATCCCACCTCGAGGAGAGCTACAAAATAGCTACAAGGAGTGCTGCCAAAGTAGCTGAAAAGAACAAAACAAGGTTCGACAAGCGTGTGACTCCTTCTGCTCTGGACGTTGGAGACAGAGTACTTGTCAGGAACGTACGTATTCGTGGAAAGCACAAGCTCGCTGATAAATGGGAGTCCACTGTCCATGTGGTAGTGAGGAAAGCTGGAGATCTCCCGTCTATACAGTAAAACCAGAAACCGGAGAAGGACCCTGGCGACGCTGCATCGAGACCTCTTGCTTCCATGTGGGTTCCTCCATGTAATAGAAGAGTGTGCACAACCTAAACCACTCGAGCCAGCAAGACACGCCAGAACACTCGTAGTGACCCAAGAGAAGTTGATCAGTCCTCAGATGAGGATAGTGATGATATTCCTGTTACCTGGTCCCAAAAAGAACCAGTTCCAGAGGTAACCAGGTGTATTGTCTCGCGAGATGTTCCAAGACACCATGGTACAAGCCATTCTAAAGAGAATCTGACGACAAACCTCAACAAGGTGACTGATGATGTTCCAGCTAGTGCGGATAGCCTACCTGATGTTACTCCAGTCAACCAAGTAACACTAAACCTACCTGCAAATGAACCTGTGGAAAAGAAAGACCTACCTGGAAATGAACCTGTGGAAAGAGAGACAAACTTACCTGACAATAACGACCTTGTGAAAGACTTGTCGGATGAGGACTATCTTGAACAACTTCCAGTCCTCTCTGACATGCCAGAATGTGATGAGACAAATGTTCTTGAAAATGAAGGAGAAGAGGAGATTAAGGAGACTGAGGAAAAAGCAGACAGTGTTGACTCGATCAGGAGATCCGAGAGGAATTGTCAGCCACCTAGGCGGCTTGACTACACTGAACTGGGAACCCCCTTAGTCACAGTGGTGAAGTCATTCTTCCAAGGGCTGACTACTGTCTGGAATGACATCATACGTGAGAGTAATGCATCAGCTCATTCCCCTGATCTGTCCCCTCCGGTGATACCTGTTTGAACATTGCTATGCACAGGGACGTGCATAAGTTTGGAGGGGAGTCATAAGTTAGTCGTACCTAGAGTTTCTGATATTGGCCCAGTTTTACTTCATAGCTAATCAGATTAGTTATCAGTTATCACTTACCTACAAACACGGGTTACATAAGACACTTTCAGCTCATGTGTCGACTTGCATGCTCTTCCAGACTCCTATCCCTGTTCTTTGTTTAACCACATCAGTTTAACTACCACGCAATTTGATCACGTTTGAATAAGCTGTTCGCACAAACTTGGAAATGCAATATAATGTTTTTTTTTATTATTTATTTCCATGCTGAAAACTGGATGACACTTATTAAATTTTTTGGTGATCAAAAGTAATTTTTTTTATTTGTAAATCACATACTATTTAAAGGTGCACTCAGTAACTTTGGTCTTTTTGTCATCTGGACTTACACTGACACCTAGTGTAATCCACATCAATGGATTAATTTAATAATTGATCAAATTAATTAGAGTGATAGTGTAAAATAACAGGTTACTGAGATTAAGTGAGTAGTATTCAGCTGGTCATATGATTATAACATGGCAGCCCCCATGTGTGGACCCTCTCCATGTAGAATAAAACAGCTTTTATTAGGTTACTGATATGACTGGAGTCTACATTTTAATATGAGTGGTCATGATTTCCTACATATATTGCAAAATTACAATTAATGTCTTTAGGAGTTATACTATTTTATTAAGGAAACAAATGGCTGATTGCACTTTTAAAGATAGTAGGCAGTATACTGTGTATACTTCATCATATGCAATAAGCATTAGGCTAGTATTCCATTCCAAACATAGCTCTGGATTTGGCAAGATAACATTTTGCATCATTTCCTAAAGTCACTCGCCCCTCTTCTCCTCATCATTTCCTGTCATACTGTCCTATCAACAAAAGTGGAAAGGCCAAAAAAAACCTCTCCATCCACACCAGCCAGTGCTTTTCTATCCTTCTGATGGGCAGCCATCCGAGATAGAAGTTCCGGTAGGCAAGAGGTATGAAATGACGGCTGCAATGTGATCTGACTGAAGGGACCTCAACCACCAAGGACACAACCTCATTCTTATTTTTACCTCCTTCATTAGAGCTTTTTCTCCATCTTTCTCACTCTCTCTCTCCCTGTCTGTTCTTTTTAATTATGTCTTCTCTAGCCCCTCCCCCTCTCCCACCCTCACTCTAGTGTAATGTGTAGTATTTATTGATTCAGGTCGGGGCTCGACCCTTGCTGTCTTTATTAAAAGCCATACCTGACTGACAACTTGAGAAAGTGAGCAATGCTGTGTGATGGTACGCTCAAACTTGGAACCAATTGGTACATCTAGAGATGGTTTTTGAGTGATTTCATACACAATACACATGTCACAGGATTGTTCTGTGGCTAAAACATGATTTGGAATCTACATATACTGATTTACCTTGTCATTGTACACTTGTGGAATGAGACTGGCAGACGTCTTTAGCCTCTGTCAGCTCAAAAGTTTGATTGACTGGGGATTTCAGCACTGTGGTTTTAAGAAGGTCTGTCTAATGGCTCATGAGAGATGTTCTTGTATATTGTCAAAATGTCAGCATGAGGATTCATTTTGTGAGGTATGTGTGTGTTGGGAAGACAAAAAATCCCTGTTGCAAAACCTAACTTTTTATTTAATTATATTTATAAAAACATTAATATTTTTGTATAACTTGCATATTTACTAAAACATGCAGTTCAAATGTACAAATTCATGTTCAATTGACAAGTAATAGATTTCAGACTTCAGTTTTCAAGAAAATTTATCTCATTGTATCTCTGTACATTTGCAACACACAAATGAAAATGGACAAGGAACATATTTTCAATATTTTCAGCCCCATCTCATAAAACACCTTATGGGTATTAGTTAAAATCTAAATATTAACCTCAATAACAATACTGGATATAAGAACATAACATATCAGTGCATTAATCCAAAACATTTTAGCACCACACCAGCCCCGCAAAACACACGGAGTGAACAGTCTCGAGCATCAGAAAAACATTCTCAGTTTCGCAAGACTTTTCAGCAATAAGCCATCTCAAATTTCTCCCTCTGACAATGACTTTTTTGTTTTACGCAACCATGTGTGAAACAGAATAAAATGACTTTGGTGATCTTTGCGCTATCACAGATTTGTAAAAAGTTTGATGCTGATATATTTTACCATTACATCTGTGAAAAGAGCAGCTCTGGCAGTACTGATGTACGTATCTCTCATACTGTACCTCTTTGATCAGATCAGTGTTGTAATGGTGAATCAAATTTAAATCTTTTAATGACAGATTTTATATCCAAGCAAACAAAAGGCATCGGTTTACCCTGTGTACATTAACGTTAGTTTGCTAACTAAAATTTAGCACTAGTTTGTTAACAAACATTTCGCTAAAGCATACAAAAAAAATCTATATTTCTGGCAAATTTGCCGTAAATTTGCTACTCATTATTTTCACATGCATATGAGCTTGTAAAGATGTTTGCAGCCCTTCAAACCTTTGGCAACAATTAACAATTTACCGCAAATTTGCAATAAACTCTCGATTTTTGTACGGATAAATGGGGTGTTTTTTTTTTATCAGAGGAACCATTATTTTTCAACCGTACAGCTGCTGTTGCAAAGTCAGTTCATTTTTATTTGTATAACACCTTTCATTACACACATAGTTTCAAAGCAGTGAAAATCATGGATTAACAGGAAATGAAACTGTAATATCTAGAATGTCTTCATTGTGTAGTGTGATTAAATACGATTGTAAATTGTGTATAAAAAGAAATAATTAAATAATAATTGTATTTATAACCCCGGTGAGCAAGCCAAAGGCGACTGTGGCAAGGAACACAAAACTCCATAAGATGTTGTTTAATGGAGAAAAATAACCTTGGGAGAAACCAGACTCACTGTGGGGGCCAGTTCCCTTCTGGATAACATCATGAATATAATGCCAATATTAGTTATACTGTATATAGTGCAAGTCATGGATTAAAATTATTAAACTAAGTGTTAAGGGTCAGTGTTAAACAAAGATTTTGTATGAACTGTTAGATTAATCAATAATGTCTTTGAAGTCCATCCTGGATTAACTGCAGAAGTTCACATAGATGCAATTGTCCTTGTTAGTTGGCTGATGAAGGGTTTTGTTGGCAATTAATTGATAGTCTATGTATTCTATTATAAGAGTGTAGTCCATCAATAGACCGAAGTGATGCAGGCAGAGATCAGTGAGGTACATTGCACTTCAACTGGCTGGTAATTTCAGTGAGGTCTATCCTAAGTCCAAGGTTCAGGCAATGGCATATGATGTATCCCATGTCTTATGGTTCGAGTTGGCATCAGTTCATCCACTGAAGTCCATCGTAATAGTCTGAAGTGATTTTTGTCTGGCACCGGCTGCTATTAGTCATCATCACACAGTGATACATAGCAGTGTAGGAATGGTGCTGGATCCAGCCGGTTCTGGTGACCTCAGGACAGGAGTCCCGAGGTTGAGACAGGGAAACAAAAATAATAATTTTGGCATAGATGCCATTCAATTTATTGCAGAGTTATAGATCATGATCACTGTTTCTGGTACTGGCAGACCTAACTAAAGCAGCCTAATTGTGAGTTGAAGGATAAATAAGGTGTATGCCTGGCTAAATAGATGAGTCTATAGTCTAGACTAAAACTGAGGGAGTATGTCCGCATCTCGAACAGTGTTAGGAAGGCTATTTCATTGTTTAGGAGACAAATATGAAAAGGATCTACCTCCTGTTGTGGATTTTGATATTCTAGGATCTATTAACAGGCCAGAATTTTGCGATTGTAATGAACGTGATGGAATATAGCGTGGTAGAAGGTCACTTAAGTACTGCGGAGCTAGACCATTCAAAGCTTTGTATGTAGTTTACCGTAAATGTATTTATTTGTATGTAAATTTAATAGGTAGCCAATGTAACGATGATAAAATGGGGATAATATGATCATATTTCTTCTAGTCAGCACTCTGGCTGCTGCATTTTGAACCAATTGAAGTTTATTTATTGATCTTGCTGGACATCCTCCATGCATTACAATAATCTAGTCTTGAGGTCATGAACACATGATTTAGTTTTTCGGCATCAGCAACAGATAGTATGTGTCGAATTGAGCAATATTTCTTAGGTGGAAGAATACTGTTCTACAAACATTAGTAATTTGATTTTCAAAGGACAGATTGGTATCAAATATACCAATAATATATCAAGTTGTGGCTTCTTAATAAGCGGTTTGATAACTGACATTTTAAAGTTTCTTAGGACATGTCCAAAGGATAGCAGAGAATTAATAATATTAAGAAGAGGTTATGAGAATACAGGGAATAATTCTTTTAAGAGCTTAGTTGTTACATACATACATGTTGTGGCTTTTGATGTTTCAATAAGTTTTGTTAGCTCTTCATAACCTATGATAGCGAAGGACTGAAGTTGCATGTGAGGAAAAATATGAGACACTGTTTTCTGAGGTACTGCGACAGATGATTGCATAATTCCAATTTTATTTCTGATTATTAAAATTGTATTAGTAAAGAAATTCATGAAGTCATTACTCTTGTGCTGCGACAGAATATCTGGTTCAGTTGAGGCTTTATTCCTAACCAATTTAGACACAGTACTATATAAACACCTAGGATTGTTGTGGTTATTTTCTATGAGTTTGCTAAAATACGCTGACCTGGTAGCTTTTAGTGCCTGTCTGTATCTACAGACCCTATCCTTCCATGCACTGCAAAATACCTCTAATTTTGTATTCTTCCACTTGCGCTCCATTTTCTGAGCTGCTCTCTTGAGAGCATGAGTGTGATCATTGTACCATGGTGCAGGGCTTTTTTCTTTCATTTTCTTTCATCGTAGAGTGGTGACACTATCAAAAGTGCTAGAGAAGACTGTATTTATATTTTCTGTTATTTCATCAAGTTTTTCTAGGCTTTGGGGGTTAATGAGTATATGAGATAGATATTTAGTGGTCGAAAGAATAGTTCTACCTGAACAATAACGTGGTGTAGACTGAGGAACATTTGCTGATCGCAGCATACTAGAGATGAGGTAATGATCTGAGATGTCATCACTCTGCGGTAGAATTTTTATAGTATCTACATCAACTCCATATGACAGAATTAAATCCAACATATGATTATGGTGATGAGTTGGTCCTGTCACATTTTATCTGACTCCAAGAGAGTTGAGAATACCAATAAATGCTAATCCCTATGTGTCATTTTCATTATCTATGTGAATGTTGAAGTCACCAACAATTAAAGCTCCATCTACAGTAACTACAAGATCTGATAAAAAATTTACAAATTCACCAAGGAAATCAGAATAAGGCCTGGGTGATCTATACACTGTAGCAAGGGCAAAAGATGACAGAGTATTTTATTTATATCTGACTGTGTCACATTAAGCATTATTAGTTCAAAAGACTAAAATATATCTTGTCCTCTGAGTAACACCAAAAACTTCACTGTAAATTATAGCAAAACCTTCTCCTCATCCTTTCAGATGAGGCTCATGTTTATAACAATAACCTGGGGGAGTAGATTCATTTAAACGAATATATTCATCCGGTTTAAGCCAGGTTTAGTCAAACAGAGTGCATCCAAACTATGATCTGTAATAATTACATTTACAATTAGTGTTTGTGTAGATCTAATGTTTATAAGCCCTACATTCATATGATGTTTATCTTATTTTTTTTTTTAGTTTTGTTCAAGTTTGACCTTAGTATAAAATGTTATAAATTATTTAGTGAGAGATATCTATTTGGTAGTTCAGGGAACAGACAGAGTCTCTATGTGATATCTAGGTGATACAGTCTCTATGTGTTGTAGATTATGTGACCTGTGTGATATCTCAAGGCAGCTAGCAGACGTTCGGATTAATCAGTTTGTTTGCTTCCTGACCTGGGCGGGATGAAGGTCTACCACAAAAACTCTTCCAATTGTCTTTAAATCCTACGCTATGCTCCAGTCACCTCTTAGACATCCAGCCATTCAGTGACACTAATCTACTATAAACCTCATCACCACGAATAGCAGGGAGGGGGCCAGAGCATATTACAGTGTTTGACAAAATTTTTGCAAGTTCAAACAACTCTTTAACATTATCTCTAATGATCTCTGACTGGTGAAGTCGTCATCAATAGTGCCGAAATGAATAACAATTTTCGAAAATCTACGTTTAGCATTAGCCAGGACTCTTAAATTGTATCTGAAGTCAGATGCTCTGGCACCCGAAAGGCATTTAATAATAGAGGCTGGAGGCTCTCTATTTCCACGTTCCTTACAACAGAATCGCAAAAAAAGGGCTCTTTCAACATGATTCTCAGTGGGTGCATCATTGAGTGGGGAGAATCGATTGAAAACCCTAACAGGATTGGGAGAGTGGTGTCGCTTTGCTGAGCGAGTATGCCGCCGAGATGTCACCCAAACACCCTGCTGTGGGGGCTCTAGATCAGGAACCAAAGTATGTGTGTTGCTCGCTGTTCTACCCACATCCTAAACAGTATCTACAGGCTTCTCTTTCTCACTGACCTCCACTAGCGTTCGGATGCGTGCCTCTAACTCATTAAACTTCTACGTAAGCCTGACTAATTCCTTAATTTAATCACATGTGAATCCCTCACTGCTGACGGAAGAAGCTATTGTAAACATGTGACATGCAATGCCGGCAGATGCACTCGGAAAATATATGCAGTTGAATCACGATAAGCATGCAACGGAAAACCCGATGCATGCTGAAAAATGGTAGATGTTAAGGATTCAAAGCTGAAAACTGAGAGATAAGCGATACTAAATAGCTAGCAGGATACAAACACATACTCGATCTAGGTGTCAGCACCAACAGGTATAATACACACATATGAAACAGAAGAAAACAGAAAAACCGTTTGAAAAATGACAAAGGATAAAACGATGAACATATGAGAAAAAGAATAAGCAATTTTGGCAGGGCGGAGGGCAGGGCTGTGTCGCGATTCCGCACACCTGGCCCTAATCGGGCTAATTAGGGGCCGGGTGTGCGGAATCAAGACCCGGCCCCGCTCCCTCCGCCCTGCCACAGCAATGTTAAGCAGGCTAGCAGGTTACAAACACTCATGCAGTGTGCCGTCAGCATGTTTAATGCATAATGTTTAATTAAGTAAAATTCCATTCAAATCTTGTTATGAATAATACAAATTAACAGTTATATATTCTGACTTATGTTAAATTTTTGAGTGATGAATGAATCATTGAATCAGAGTCCTTGAAACAGTTTGAGCTGATTTACATAATTTTTGCTGCTATAAGTTTAAATCAAAGACACTATTAAAACATCTGTCTAAACACTCTCATACTCATGAGTCACAAGACAATGAATGATATAATGATGCGCTTATGACCGTTAGGCTTCCTGAGTTATTAGGGAACTAAATAGCCAAATAGTCATTATTCTCATTGTCCTTGAGATATTCACAATGTTGCTTAAAGGTATAGTTCACCCAAAAATGACAATTCTGTCATCATTTACTCTATCTTATGTTATTCCAAAGCCATATGGCTTTTTTCTTCTGTGGAACATTAGAGACGTAAGGCAGAATGTAAGCCTCAGTCACCATTCACTCATTGCATCTTTATTCCATACAGTGAAAATGAGTGGTGACTGAGTCTAACATTCTGCTTAACATCTCCTTTTTTTGTTCCACAGAATGAAAAAAAGAAAAACGACAACAGAATTGTTATTTTGGTAACACTTTTCATTAAGTTTCCATTAGTTAACTTGAAGAAACAATACTTCTACAACGTTTATTTATTTTAGTTATACCACGGGTCTACTGAATGCTTTATTCTGATTGGTTGAAGGACGGTCTAATGGGTGTAATTATTTTTGAAGTGTAAACACGGCTATAAAGGAGTTCCAGGTCTGGACCACATAACAGTTCCATATCACTTATTATTTCAGTTATTTCAAAGAGCCCTACAGGCTACCACAACAAAATAACCAATTAAAACAAAGACATTGCTTAAGTACATCAGATAAGAATGACAAACAATGTCTATAATATCCTAAATTTATTTCAATTTCAGTTAAAAAGAGCCCTCGTCTCACCCGCACTTACTCACGCGCTCACACACGATGGTGCATCTATCCTTATGACGACTCTTCATAAACATTATGATTTTTATACTGTACAAACTAAGGATTATATCCCCTAACCCTACCTCTAAACCTAACCCTCACAGAAAACTTTCTGCATTTTTACCTTTTCAGTTTTACATTTGGTATGTTTTTTTATATTCTAATTATGGGGACACTAGAAATGTCCTCATAACGTCTAGGTTACGGATGTAACCTCCGTTCCCTGATGGAGGGAACGAGATGTTGTGTTGGAGAAGTGACACATGAGGTCTCTCTTGAGCACCGAATATACCTCTGATCTATGAAAAAAGGCCAATGAGAAGTTGGCAGTCAGTATTTGCATACTCCGCCCCCGGACATACGGGTATAAAGGCGAGGCAAATACTAGAGTTCATTCAGGATTTTTCTGAGGAGCCGGAAATGGTTCTGGCCTCTACAGCGGTTTGGCTCAGCGTCGTGGCCGGGAAAACACACCATCAGGGAACGGAGGTTACATCCGTAACCTAGACATTCCCCTTCTGTCGCTCTCTCCATGTTGTGTCGTAGGGTTCCAATTTAAATTCTGCTGACACAGGAGCGGGCAGGTATTTGTTACGTGCCAAATGACCGGCTGTGTCAGACTGCACGTACCCTTCCCCAATGCCCCAATAAGTCGTCGGAATCCTTCTGGTTACCCTAGGCAAGGGAACAAGGTGACGCTTGACAACCTGGGAATGGGCCAAGCCTGGCTGGGCCTCTTTTCTCTCTATGTTTCTCGCATAGAGCAATAGACAGCCGGGGCCCTTACACGCACTGAGGGAAGGGGGTCTTACTCAATTTCCTATTCTTTGAGGGGGAAAAGACCCTGCGGAGACCACCCCTACCCAGCTGGGGAGGTAAGGTGGTGAATATATCACATGTGTTTTTAGGCGACAATTGGAAGTGGCGCGGTGGTAGATCCAGCCTCAGCGAGGGTGGAGTTGCTACACACGGTGACTGGGGGGCAGCCGAAACTTACCTGAGGAAAACGCGGGTCTGCTCGCAAGGGGACCGTATCGTGGAATATACACACAGGGGGAGTCCGCGTAAGAGTCCTCACTCTGTGGACCACCTATTCCAGTACAGGGTAGATCTGAGTACCCGCAGTGGATTGGGTCGGCAAGTTCCTCCGCTGAACTGCGGACCCATGAGGGCTAGGGAGGAATCGACCAGGGATTCGAGTTGAGTGAATCTCCTTGGAAAAAAATACGCACAGTTTTACCTCAATCGAGGGAAAGGGCGTATATGCAAGCGATTCACCCGGCCAGCCATCCATCAGCGTGTTACCGAGTTCTACTGGTTCGGACCTGAGAAAACACAGGATGAAATTGACCCAACCCTGAGATTGTAGTATCTCATAAAAGTGTTGGGTGTCGCCCGCTGCTCTACAGATGTCTGCCAGGGAGGTACCCTCGGCCAGTGCCCACGAGGACGCAATGCTCCTTGTCAAGTGAGCTCGGGGGGGGCCTGAGTGTGATAAGCATGAAATGTCATCTACTACCCATTGGGAAAGCCTTTGTTTGGAGACCGCGCTTCCTTTCCTCTGTCCCCCAAAACATACAAAGAGCTGCTCAGAGCATCTAAAGCTCCGCGTGCGGTCCAGATAGGTACTCAAAGCACGTACCGGACACAGCAAGGGCGTGGTAGGAACCTTGGGCACTTAGCCCGGTCGCGGTCTTAGGATCACATGAGTGTCTGCCGGACCGAACTCCAGGGAAGTGTCGCTAACAGAGAACGCTGGCAGGTCCCCGACCCTCTTGATGGAAGCGAGCGCGATCAGCAGGGCAGTCTTAAGAGAGAGGGCCCTGAGTCCAACTGATTCTAGCGGCTCGAAGGGAGGTCTCCGGAGGCCCGCGAGGACTACCGAGAGATCCCAGGAGGGGAACAGGCTTGGCCGGGAGGGATTAAGCCTCCGGGCGCCTCTTAGGAACCTGATGATTAAGTCGTGCTTACCAAGGGACTTGCCATCTACTGCGTTGTGGTGAGCCGTGATAGCAGCGACATACACCTTTAGGGTGGAAAGGGACAGCCTCCCCTCCAGCCTCTCTTGCAGGAATAAGAGCACTGACCTAATTGCGCACCTCTGAGGGTCTTCAGCCCTGGAAGAACACCAATCTGCGAACAAGTGCCACTTAGGGCGTAGCTGCCTGGTAGAAGGGGCTCTGGCTTGGTTGATCTTGTCTACTACTGTAGGTGGTAGACCAGATAGATATTCCGCGTCCCATCCAGGGACCTGACGTGAAGTTTCCAGAGGTCTGGATGTGAATGCCAGAGCGTGCCCTGAGAAAGAAGGTCCCAAGCATACTTGCGTAGCCCTGTGGGCCAGTTGTGTGCCAGAGCGTCTGTCCCAAGGGGAGCCTCTGTTCGGCCATACCAGAGCGGGCAGTGGGAGGTCTCTTGGGAGGCAAGCAGGTCTACCTGGGCTCTGCCAAACTGTTCCCAAATCAGCTGGATCGACTGGGGGTGGAGCCTACACTCTCCGCTGGGTAAGCTCTGTCGTGACAGTGCGTCCGCTATCACATTGAGCTTGCCGGGAATGTGAGTGGCACGCAGCGACCTGAGTCGCTGCTGGCTCCAAAGGAGGCGACGATGGGCGAATCGCGACATGTGGCGGGAGCATACACCGCCTTGGCGATTCATGTACGCTACCGCAGTGGTGCTGTCTGACCTGATTAGGACGTGTTTGTCTCGAATTAACGGGAGAAACCTCCGCAGGCCAAAGAAAACAGTCAACAACTCTAGGCAATTGATATGCCAGCGCAGCGGGGCCCCTCTCCAAAGGCCCGCAGCTGCGTGCCCTTTGCACACGGCACCCCAACCCAATCTGGAGGCGTCCGTAGTGACCATAGGGTAGGGACCGTAGGGATCCGTAGGGACGCATCGGGACACCTGCTGCAGGGGCACTCCTGCCCGTAGAAAGCAGAGGTCTGTCCAGGGTTTTAGTGTTTTTCGGCAGGCGGGGGTGATTGTCACACGGTGCGTGCCGTGGCGCCATGCTCGTCTCGGGACTCGAGTCTGAAGCCAGTGCTGAAGCGGTCTCATATGCATCAACCCCAGCGGCATGGTTGCGGCGGAGGATGCTATATGCCCCAGGTGCCTGTGGAAGAGTTTTAGAGGGACCGTTGTGCCTGGCCTGAATTTGGCGAGGCATCTCTGCACCGACTGCGCACGCTCGTTGGTGAGACGTGCGGACATTGAGACTGAGTCTAACTCCATGCCGAGAAAGGAGATGCTCTGAACCGGGGGTGAGCTTGCTCTTTTCTCGGTTGACCTGAAGCCCCAAGCGGCTGAGGTGCCTGAGCACCTGGTCTCTGTGAGCGCATAGTAACTCTCGGGAGTGGGCCAGTATGAGCCAGTCGTCGAGGTAATTGCGTATGCGGATGCCGGCTTCTCGGAGTGGGGCAAGAGCTGCCTCTGTGACTTTCGTGAAGACGTGAGGGGACAGAGACATGCCGAAAGGGAGGACTTTGTACTGGAATGCCTGGCCGTTGAACGTGAACCGTAGAAAAGGTTGGTGTCGCGGCAAAATTGAGACGTGGAAGTACGCATCCTTCAGGTCTACCGCTGCGAACCAATCTAGGTGCTGGACACATGTCAAGATACACTTGTGCGTGAGCATTTTGAACGGGAGTTTGAGCAGTGCTTGATTGAAAACTCGCAGGTCCAAGATTGGTCGTAAGCCGCCGCCTTTCTTGGGTACAATGAAGTAAGGGCTGTAGAAACCCTTCTTCATTTTGGTTGGAGGGACAGGCTCTATCACGTCTTTGAGTAGTTACTGAGGAGGAGGTCCTGTAATGGCATCCTTTGGACTCATCAGAACTGGCCGGCCGGGGTTCAGCGTGCCGGGACTGTTGAGGCCTGGTGGCAGAGTGCCGTGAGAACGGCATTTGCGGGCCAGGTGACCCAGAGACAAAAAGGAAATAGCTCTATTATTGAGAATGTGAGTACCGCAGCCCCCGTTAGGGGGTGTGGCAAATTAAATTAATTCAACAAAAGATTCTCCTCCCACCGGGGAATGGAGTGGTCTTACCAGCTCCGGAGCTAACGTCTCGGTCTCTGGGTCGGTCATCTCAGGAGCGCCTGGGAGCCTTCCGGGTCATCGAGGGGGTCCGTGAGATGAGGGGCGTCCATCTACTGCGAGGAGCTCGGCACCGGGGCTGGGAACTGGGCCCATGTTTGTTGAGGAGGAGCACCGCTTTTCTTTCTTTCTTGAAAGCCGCAGGTGGTCGCCCTCGGCGAGTAGACAGGGCATGGCCCCTGGCGGCAGGTTTGCGGCAGGGCAGGATGTGTTAAATAGCCTCCTTCTGTTTATTCACCACTGAGGTCTGCTGGGTAGAGTCGTCAGGTGGTGTCGCCGAATGGACGGAGCTGGGAGACGGGAGCGCTTGAGAAAGCGTGCTTTGTCTACCTCCTGTACTGCGACCAGGTCCAGTCCATGTGTTGCGTTTCCAGACCACGAGGGTGGCCATCGCCTGTTCGAGTGCAGTTCCTGCAGCACATCAAATTTTGGAGTCTTGGCCCGGTGGACTGCAGGAGGGGGCCATGGCGTGCAGGGGGGGAGTGGTCTGGGACCGCTCTACCGCTGAGGATAGTGAGAGCGGAGGAGCGAGGAAGCTTGGCTTGCTCAGCTCGTCATGCACGTCCAGGAAGAAAGGAACCGGGGGGCACATGAGCGGTGCACGTGCCCGTGGAACCAATCAAGTAGCCGTGAGGGGGAGGGGGACGGGATTTTCCGGTCCAACCTCGCACCCGCGGTACCCGGGGAAGCATATCGGACCTCTGTGCATCAGGCTCAGACTGGGCGCGCAGACCCGAAGGTGGCGGCGCAGACGAGTCATCAACATCAGACGCCACTGTAACGCTCTCCGATGCAGCGGTGATTATCGTCATCCAATCCCGGGAGCTCAAGGGACAAAAAGGCCGGCCATGAAGCGGGCCGCACACATCCCGAGCAGATGGGAGCAAGAAAGCGTGCTGGGGAAGCGGGTGGTTCAAGGTGATTTACCCGGCGAACAGGCCCATCATTGTCCCCAAATCGTCTTCATCGCCCGCGGCGCCTGCCTCAATCCCGTGGGAAAGAGGCGAGGCGCGGGGGGGGTGGCTGAAGTGGCTCTCTCTCATAACAAAAGAAAGCCCCGACTGCAATGCTGCCACAGCTATGTTCTCGCACTGAGAACATAACTTTATTGGAGAGAAAACGCTCATCCTGAGCTCGGGCGGAAGCCAGCAAGCGTACCGGGGAGCCGGGAGGTTCGCTCTCTCTCATGACAAAAGAAAGCCTACGACCGCAATGCTGTCATGGTTATGTTCTCGCCCTGAAAACATAGACCATTCATAAAAATGCTGCCTGTGTATAATCGCAACCCAGGTACGCCAGGCAGCTTTTATGACCGTAGGAGGTGGGGAGAAATCAACTGCATCCAGAAACTACACGGAGGCGGAAACACGTCTTTAAAAAGACGCGTCCTGAAAAGGACGTTCAACGCCGCTGTGTATTGCTCTTTTAGAGAAAATCACTCTCTTAAACAACTCTCTTAGAGTTTGGGTTTCTGCACTGTTGAAGCGCCCAGGGGCAATTGCACTGCCGTGCAAGAAGGAGAAAATCGCCGCTGTAATGCGCCCTCAATCCAACAGCATGCAGAGCGTCAGAGGAATACTGGAACTGGTGTGATCTCACGCGAACAGCATGCACAACCATCGGCTCCGAAGAAAATTTCTGAATGAACTCTAGTATTTGCCTCGCCTTTATACCCGTATGTCCGGGGGCGGAGTATGCAAATACTGACTGCCAACTTCTCATTGGCCTTTTTTCATAGATCAGAGGTATATTCGGTGCTCAAGAGAGACCCCTAGTGTCGCTTTTCCGACACAACGTGGAGAGAGCGACAGAAGGGGAACCCACATTTATAGCATAATACCGTTGTAATTACCAGTTTGTAACCTAAAAAAATGGCATTGTAAACCACTAAAACCTGCCCACACACTCACTCCCATACACTACCTTGTTACTCCAGTGCCTAAAAGCAGTGTATCTTCCGTTGCAACAAAGGCTTTAGCTGTATCAGAGCAAGATACACTTGATCAATAAAACAATATGATCTGAAATATATCTGGGAAACACCCTCACGCTCCCCCTCTCTTAAGCTCTCACACACGTGGACACACAGACATTATACGCATTATGCCCACTCTTACTCAAGAGAGAAAAACAGAGCCTTCATGTCAGCATACACCTTCATCTCAGTAGGGTTGAAAACAGTTGTTAAGGTTTACAATAGAAATATGGTGACACTTGCTGCTGCTGACAAGTGCTTAAACCTACATCTTGGTGATTTTGAAGCAATGTTACTTCTGATGAGAGCTGCAATCCCAGAAGCAATCTCTCTCAGTTTCTGAGTTTCTCTCTTACGATCCCTCAAACACAAACTCACACATAAACTTACTCCGCTGTGTGTCGTGACCACATTACCATTACCTCGGGTGTGCAATATTTTTTACCAATTCAACGGTCTGTCGTCAATTAGTCCTTACTTAATGTTAATTTCAACATTTAGTCATACATTTTAAAATGTTGTATTCGTTAACATTAGTTAATGCACTCTGAACTAATATGAACTAACAATGAACAATTGTATTTTTATTAACTAACATTAACAAAGATTAATAAATGCTGTAAACAATGTATTGTAACTTGTTTGTTCGTGATACCTAATGCATTAACTAATGTTAACAAATGAAAGCTTATTGTAAAGTGTTACCATTATTTTGTGTGAACTACTCCTTTTAATTTTATATCACCAACAAAACCATCACAGAAAAAATTATGAATATATGATATACAGCCATGCTCTGGTGTGAGGATTCAATTTATGAGATATTTTTGTGTGTGGTGCAAAAACGAGGTTATAATTTATCTCCCTGCTACCACAGAAAGAAGGGGAAGAAGAAAAAAAGAGCTAATGAGAAAAAAGAGAGGCCGTGAGATGGTTCATGCAAAGGGTTAGCAATTAAAATAAAATTTTAGAGGAATTAAGGAAAATAGTCTATAGCAATCGAAATGAAGGAAGGGATAGAGCCAGAAGATTAGAAAGAAAGATGGTGGCTGATTTAGAGAGATCAAAAGTAGCTTGTCGGGTCAGATTGATTCTCTGATTACACCTGTTTCTCATAATTGGATGAGAGATGTGGGGATAGAAATGCAGGTGTGGGGAGAAAAATCAATTCCGTTGTCCTCTTTCCTCTGCCTTTTTTATAAATGCAGGATAAGATACTCTTTTTGTGAGATTCATCATTTTGCTCGCTTTCTCCCCTCCTGTGATGCTCTCAAACCCTCTCCTTCATCTCTCTTTTCTCTTCTCGGCCTTACACTTTAATTTTGCTGGTGTGCTCATTCACTCACTACACTCTTGCTGGTAGGGCTCTTAATGAGGCTCTTGTCTTGCAGAAATGCAGCCTCCTCAACCCTCATGTTTTCCTATACAAAAACAACTCTGGGGTGAATGAGTTGTGCCACTTTGTGGGCAATATTTCAGAATTTGGTGCAATGCTGTACAGCCGTGGCCAAAAGTACTGGCAGTGACATAACTTTTGTGTTTTGCAAAGTTTTCTGCTTCAGTTGTTGTGGTGTTGATTCACATTGTTTCTAGATTATTTTGCAGAGTGATCAGATGCATTTTATATAATAGCAAAAAGCTTAATTGGCCAAAAAAAAAAAAACTTGATCACAAAAACCCAAATAAAAAATGTTGTGGCCCTGGCACAAAATTTCCAGCTAACATAATTTCACTAATCATATCAGCAGCACCTGGGAAAGTGTGAACGAGTACTAGTCTGGTGAAATCACTTTCATTCTGTTTGGATTATAAGAGCAAACTGATTGCTATAAAAGCAGGGAAGATGTGCTTCCAATCATTGTGTTCTTGTTAGCAATGGTTACCTCTAAAGAAAGACGTGCAGCCATCATCAACAGAATGGCCTCACATGCAAGGAAATTGCTGCAAAGAATATTGCACCTGAAAGAACCATTTACCACAGGGGTGCCCACACTTTTTTGTGTGATGATCTACTTTTAAATGACCAACTCTACCAACTAAAAAACACAGTTTCATTTAAAATAAGAAAATGCTTGTTGGGACTACTGCATGTATCCCTACATGGAATTCATCTTCTAATTAATAAAAAAATATATAATAATGTTGAATGTTGATATCATTCAGTAAAACTAAACCCAAAACACCTACAGCACAATAGATTACAATAGCCAGGGCATTTACCTTATTCTGATGACGAGTCAATATTGACCAGGCAAGGTTTTGTTTATTCAGTTGCCATGACAACTAGGTTTGTGCATATGCGCCTTCCAAGGGCTTCTGAAACAGAGTGTGAAATTGCGATGCTACTGCTACTGTCTGATTCCATTCAGTTTTGCATAATCCGGGCAGTAGCATCGCAGTTTCGTGCTCTGCAATTTCGCATTCTGTTCTCAGAAGTCCTTGGAAGGCGCATATGCGCAAACCTAGTTGTCATGGCAACTGATTAAACAAAACCTCGCCTGGTCAATATTTACTCATCAAGTGCAAGTCAGACAGAAACTAAAAGAAGGAAAGACATTATATTTATTTTTATTAAAATTTAACGAAAGTACATTTACATTTTGTGGGATCTACCAGCATTGCCTTTGCGATCGACTGGTAGATCGCGATCGATGTATTGGGCACCCCTGATTTACCAGATCATCAAGAACTTCAAGGGGAGTTTCAACTGCAGTGAAGAAGGCTTCAGGATGTCCCAGAATGTCCAGCAAGTACAAGGACCGTCTCCTCCTGAGGAGTCAGCTACGGAATCGTGTCACCACCAGTGCAGAGCTTGCTCAGTATTGGCAGCAGGTTGGTGTGAGTGCATCTGCACGCACAGTGAGGCGAAGACTTTTGGACAATGGCCTGGTGTTAAGAAGAGCAGCAAAGAAGCCACTTCTCTCCAAGAAAAACATCAAGGATAGACTGAAATTCTGCAGGAAGTACAAGGATTGGACAGCAGAAGACTGGTGCAAAGCCCCCTTCCAACTGTTTGGGACATCTGGAAAATCGATAGTCCGGAGATTAATTTTCCAGTATGATGGAGCACCATGTCACAAGGCACTAGTGATAATGAAGTGGCTCGGAGATCATTACATTGAAATATTGGATCCGTGGCCAGGCAAGTCCCCGGATCTTAATCCCATAGAGAACCTGTGGTCAATCCTCAAAAGGTGAGTGGACAAGCAGAAGCCCACAAATTGTGATCAACTAATAAGGCAAGAATGGATCGCCATCAGTCAGGATTTGGCCCAGAAGCTGATATCCAGCATGCCAGAATGAATTGTAGAGGTTATGAAGAACAAGGGTCAACACTGTAAATATTGACTCTTTGCATATATTGAGTGTTTTTGCCAATAAAAGCCTTTAAAATTCATGAAATGTTTATCATTGTCTTCCAGTTTACCATAGAAACATGTGAAATAAGAATCAACAAATACTGAAGCAAACTTTGCAAAACACAAAATTTATGTCACTGCCAATACTTTTGGCCACGGCTATAAAGTAGTTTGCTGCATCTTCCACAATCTAGCATTTAGAACTGGCCACTTCAAGTTGGGTAATTGCACCTCTCACATTCAATGAGCACAGATTTTGTGGCCATTTTTGTGCCATTACCTGATTCGCACGATTACTTCAGTAAAACAGGCGTTAACCGTAATGCAAATAAATGCCGTTATCAAAGGCTGCAATTTTTTTTTAGGTGAATTCCCCCCAATCTTCTTCCAAGAGGGCACAGCGTTGCATCCTCTTCATCCATCCATCCCTTCACAGCTGGATTAGCAGGCCAGATGTTGCTGACCCACATAGAGGAAAGGATCAGCTGTCTGCAGGATGGGTTGGGATGGGATGGCTGTCCTGGATTTTAACAGGCAGAACAACCACTAATACATGTGGGACTGTGTTGAGAGAGAGGATTACCCCTTAAGCGTAAACATCCAGAGAGTGCAACAAGGGAAACTGCAAAGAAAAGAAAAAAGGGGAAATTATGTTTCTCTCATCTGCATATCTAATTGAGTTGTCCTGTTTCTGTCGTCATGAGGCTTTTCGAGAGCAGTTGCATGGTGCTATAGTCTGTGTCCAAGTATAATGTCATAAATAAGCCCTGTTTGTAATTTGATACTGTATTTGTGCATTCATGTATTTGCAGGCTTTTCTAAGAGTAAAATTGTAATGCTCGAAAGTTGCTCTTTCATATCTCAGGAGGTTTAAAGTCAACATGCAATTAGAATAGACTCTAAATAGATAGATTTTAAATAGATGTTCCTGGATCTATTGTGCACAATTCATTTTTGCATGCTATTCCAATGGAAAGGTTTCTGTGCGTAATTATCAAGTAAGATTTTCAATCCCCATGCACTCTATAATCAATTGCCAATAGGTAAAATTAATTCTGTCCTTAATTTTTCTCATTTAGAAATTTCTTATATGAAGTAAAGTAAAAATATAAGGTGAAGTAAAATGGGTTGTGAATGCCATTTCATGTTAACTCAATGGAATTATATCTCATTTAATTATCAACTTTGTCTCAGATATTCTTCCTAAATTGCCACAAGAGAAATACAAATAGACACAAATGAGTCAATTGTTGACAGTAAGCACACACACGCACACACACACACACACACACACACACACACACACACACACACATGCACGCACACAAATAGCTCTTTGGCTGAACTTGATTCAATTGTGGAGCATTCTTAACTTAAAATTACTAGGTAATTTTAACACAAACACTTTGAGTAGTAAGAATCTAGTTGAATTGAGTAAACCCAACCAACTTAGACTCAAATAAATCTCTTTTATTTCTTGTTCTACAACAGTGTTGCTTTATTTAATTTGAATTAAGTCAATTTAACAAGCAGTTAAAATCCTTGTGTGTGTGTGTGTGTGTGTGTGTGTGTGTGTGTGTGTGTGTGTGTGTGTGTGTGTGTGTGTGTGTGTAGAGCAATAAAGTATATGCAGATGCCATAGTGTGGGGTTAGGTGGTTTTCGAAGACTTTGATGAGAAAGTTCCTTTTGAAATCTCTGACTTATGATTGCTCACTTAACATGAGATTTTCTCTCAGTAGAAAACTCTGAGTACTATAGCAGGAAACTAACAGCAAAAGTCTCCATTCTCATCTCTTTAGGGGAAAGATATAAAAAAAAGTCTGTTGTGATTTTTCCGTCTGGGATTGGACAAGGCAGTTATGTGAGAAACTTTTGTGGATGAAGTCATTTCATTCTTTATATATTTCCCTCGTCTTCCTCCAGATGTCTTGTGTTCCTCTCATCTTGGCTAAAGTAAAGGACATTTGCAGCCAGGCTTGTTTCAGGCTTCTCTTCTACAGACTAATGAGTGTGTAAAAACTAGTGTGACAATTGAGCGATGACATTAAAGCCCTGGGGAACGACACTCCTTCCAGGATATCAGCAAGGTGTCTGCTATTCAGTGAGAGAAAGAGCGAGAGAGAGAGAGAGAGAGAGAGAGAGAGAGAGAGATGTCGTTTCACATTGCACTGCTACACTGCTGGAGTTTTTCCAAAAGCAGATGCAGTCACAGTTATTTCACCATGCAGTTCAAAGTTCAAAGACTTACACTCACTCAGCACTGGGTGATATATATCGAATTTACATGATGATTTTGTGAACAATATAAAATTAAGTAACATTATTGTATTTACAGAGATTATAACAATTATTGTAATGCCCTTTTCTGCCCATTAAGTTTTCTAAAGATTCTAAAAATTGTCATTAGACTAGTTTTGCAGTTCTTCCTTGTCTTGCAAATCATGTTTGAGCATTTAGACAGAGAAATTTAAATAGTATTTTAATAGCAATTTATATTTATAGTAGTGAAAATGGTGTGTTGGCAAGATTGATTCATTTCTGTGAACCAAACGATCCATTTCAATAAATATTTGCAAGACTCTGATTGAAGTACTTCTTTGCATTAGGTCTGTCGATTTAATGCATTCAATTCAGTACAATTAATTTTATGAAAAAATAATGTGTTTAAAAATGTATGCAATTATTCATTTCACCCGGACCATAATACGGATTGTTTACCTTAATTTTTTACGAGTCTCAGACAGCAGGGGGCACTTAGTACAACTCCAGCTGAACAGGCATCACACAGCTGTACAGTGATTTAATGACCAACCTTACATGCAATTTTTTTTTTGCAGAAGTGGTGTTCTGAAACGTCATGTAAACGAGAATGCAGATTTCCTTATGCTGCTTAAGGGATTAAGAGAAAGCAGTTTAACACACCTAGGTTTCTCCTCAAGAATGTGGCTTAATGTGGCCAAGTAAACACATAAACAGCGTTTTGATGGGTGTTTGAAAAGCGTGTATGCGATGAACAGAACGGATAACAAACGTCATCGGATGGAGCCCGTGATTTCAGAGCAAATACATATATACTGATATATATTGAATATTGTCAAAAGGCTGAAAAATATAACGATTTAGCTATATCGCTCAACCATACTTCAACTCCAGTTTTTGGTTCATGTAGAATGACAACATGGAACACAAATGTGCTGTAGGAATTCAGCAAATATGCACTGAGCTGCTGAGGGCAGAATTCAGACAGCGTAATGAAAACAACAGACACGGCACAGAGCCCTTGCGTGTCTGCTGGTCAGTCCAACACCAACACTTTGCGGTGATGCTCTTTCATCACCACTGGGCCTGCCGCCAGTGTAAGCTGCTCCTGCTCTGCATTCTTGCCGTTGTTGTTATTCTTCCTCCCAGTTTCCTCATTGACCTCTTTTTGATCCCTAGACTAAATCAATTGCTGTAGCTTCAACCCTAAATGGCTAAGTCTAAAGATCAGCCTCGAGTTAAGCACAAATGGTTGGGAACATCTAGTTACAGGACTAGGGTGAGGTGAAATCAAAATGAGAGTTTGTGGCTTTTAGTTCAAGTGTGCTAACTTTGAGGCCATCTAGTGTACTTTAAAAATATATAGATATAAAATAAATTGTCCACTAAAATGTCTTTCAGACTGAAACTGTCTCAACCTTTTAATACCACCTGCCTCTGGCTGACAAGATAGGGGTTAGATCGCGTGACTACGCCATCTGGGCCCCAAAAGCATCTTCCTCCTTTGATGACCATTCAAAACTAGCAGTATATTCAGAATAAATATACTGTGTATGTTTTTATTATTTGCAAGCAACATATAAACCGCAAATATTTCATTTTAGTATAGTAGTTTTAACACTGCCTGTTATTTAGAGTGGAGAGTGAAGTTGAGTTTTTTCCGTTTGTTTGCTCAGACAACATGAAAACTGGCGTGTTCAGAATTTTTTACACAATGTGCCGAGTTCCGGGCAAGAAGCAATATGCGGCGACTGTTCGTGCCCAGAAAAACACCCATGCTGTGCCTTTGACATCCCATCCCTTTTGATCTCTGGTTAGCAAGAGATTATATTTGCACAGAAGTAAGTGGAACACCTGTTTTGGTCTCAGTACTGATGGTTAGGGTTAACTTTAGGATTTTGGTTAGCAGTATTCTTTTATGCGATTACTACTCAAATGTTTCTGAAAACATATGTGCTGTACCTTTCAGTTCACATCCATTCAAAGAAGTAAAGAACTCAGGCCTCAGTACTGTTGCGCATGCGTACGATTGGAAATACAATGAAAAATACATTAACACGGGAAAGAAAACTGCACACGTCAAGCAATTTTATTGGGTCTCTAAAGACTTGTTGAAAGTTTGACTGCACTGACTGAACTTGATCTGTGTAGCATCATAAGATGGTGAATTCTCCTTCAGAGAATACTTACGGAAAGCTAAATGGTATCTTTAAATTATTTTTCTGTCATCTGATTCCTCTCTGCTGGGATTTAATTCTCTCCCAAGAGTTCAAGCGCTCAGCATGGGATATGGAAATCAAATCAGACAGGCTGCTATCATCCATAATCACACGAAAATTAGCAACCCTGAAAGTGATTCAGTTTGGAGGATGTTAGTCTGAATGACCGAATTACTTCTATCTGAATGCTTATGTAAGATAATTTAGCTTAAACTCAAACCAGACTTTTTCCTCCATCTCGTAATGTCAGATCATCTTTCTTTATCAAGTGCATACTGCTCCCTGTGCGTTTGAGATAAATGTGCCTGGCGCTCGGTAACTGATGCGTTCAGAATCTTATTTGTGTACTGATCGTCCTCAAATGTTTTTGCTGCAGTGCACTGGGTGGCCTCAGATTGCTACCCATCTCACAGTGGATGTGGGCGGCTCTGTTATTAATTAGCACAGGTAGCTGGTCTCCTGTCACCACTGTGTTCTCAAAACATCATGAAAGAATTCAATGCAAACGTCTGTTTTTCTGAATCACATTTGGAGTAATTCATTTTTACGTTTTGTTTGAATATTTATTAAAGATCACATGAAATCGGTTGACGAGCTCAGTTTTCTTTGCTGTTTTGACATATTTCCTATTGAAACAGGAATTCGTGGCATATCCTTTTTTAAATTGTCAGTAGAGCTGTTCCTTTATGTCAGTTTGTATGCGAACCTGGAAGACTAATTCGCCATGGGTTCCCTCTGGAATTTTCTATGGGTTTTAATAATGGTTTTTCAGTTTATGAGTAAAATAAGGTCTGTGGTAAACATTATTTTAAGATAATTAGGTGTTTTGTTCTACAACATAAATTACACACTGTCATACCTCAAACGTGAATTTTGAAGCCGCAGTATTTTTTTAAATTTTTTTTACATTGCTAAATATGGACACATAATGTCATACATATAGTCATCAATAGACCAATCCCATTGCTTACAAACATTTTGCACATGCGCTGTAAGTGGTGGCAGTAAGCTTGCGAACTGTTGTGTTAGACCACTTCCAACTTTGATATAGGCGGTGACATTGCCAAAGCATTGGACTATATTTTGGTACATTTCTGTGGAAGTGTAAGACTGTTCATTTAAAATGTGTAATCTGAAAAAAAGTTAATTTTTAGTACTTTTGTGCTGCGTTCACACTGCCAGCTACTTTGTTGCTGTATGTCGCCAGTGGCTGGCGGTTAGGTCGATAGTGGTGTGTATGGAGAGTAGCCTTTCCTCCATCTTTCTGTCACTTCAGGAGCTGAGAGAGCATGTGAGCTCTCTCTCATCATTTTTGTCACGCATCTTCTCTCATATTGGTTGTTGCTCCCGAAAGTCGCTCTTCAGTTGCATAAAGTTAAACATATCTCAACTTTGTCGTGTCGCTGGACACGCCCACATCCGATCGCCAACGGTCGTCGTCGCTTGTGTTGCCGGAAGTAGCCAGCTCTCATTGAATATTAATGAGATGACGTTGTTTTGTCGCCGCGTGTTGCTGGCAGTTTGAACGCAGCTTTACAAGTACATTAGCATACAACCTCAAAGCTAATAAGTATAGACTAAAAGCCACAAAACTCCACTTTGAGCCATGGGTTCATTAAAATCATGCAGGCATTTCTGTGCTGTATTTTTATCAGCACACCCAGGAAGCTAGAGTGAGTCAGCTCAGAGGGTTGATATTATTTCACATCAAGGACATGTACATGTACACATATACAAACACACACTAACACACACAAACACGTTCACTAATTATCCATGTAATGTCAGGGGAGACATTAGAGTTCACTGAGCCTTCCCTGATGGGTGTCACACCCGAGCAAGAGAGTTTAAACACAAGTTGTTATGATTTGAAAGAAGCTTGTGGTTTTTAATTAGTTTAAATGCCATGTCCATGATGTCATTACGCCTTCTAATTACATGTAATCTGGTGCTGTATCTTGACCATTGCCTCATAACTGAAACTGCTTCTTTCCAGGTGAACAGGAAACCTACTGCTAGATGCCTATTATATATTCAGGTCTCTCTTCATTGACTCTTTTCTTTTTTGACGACAGGTCTGACCAGAGGCCTCGGTGTTGTCACTGTGAAAAAAGAGAAACATGGGAAAACAGAACAGCAAACTCAGGCCAGAGATGCTACAGGACCTGAGGGAGAACACAGAGTTCACTGATCATGAGTTGCAAGAGTGGTACAAAGTAGGCACAATTGTTCATAACATATGCATGCTCAACACAGTGTGTAAATACTTGGATTTTTACTATGAGCACATATCTGTTCAGATAAGGATATGGGTGTTTCTTCAACTATGGCAACTTGTGGTGAACTTTAAGAAAATATCTTATTTAAAAGACACTTTATACACTCTCACTAGTTTACTGAATTTGACTACTAACAATCGGTCGGGTTCACAATACATTCTTAAGAATACAATTCTTCATATTGTAACTACTATATTTTTGTATTTTCTAACTTAAGAAAGAAGTTAAGCATATTTTGCATTTTAAACATTTTGGAATAAAATGGCAGACTCATTTTCCTTTAAAAGGCTTTGTACCCTAAATACACACGATAAAATATTTTCATAATTCTTGGATAATTTAATCTTGAATAATGATGCACAATAAAAACAATCTGTTTACCTATTTATCTATTAAAAACTAGTTTATCACTATAATAAGTTAAAAAAGAAATATGTTTTTAGAGGCAAATTGGTTGGTTACAGCATTATTTCATCTTGAATTAAAGTTACTTTCTGCATATACTACTAACACATTTACATTCAGAATTGTATATGTTAACATTAGTTAATGCATTATGAACTAACAATTAACAATAGTATAATTATAAACTAACATTAATCAAGATTAATAAATGTTTAAATGGATTGTCAATTGTTAGTTCATGATATAAAATGCGTTATCTTATGTTAACAAATACAACCTTATTGTAAAGTTTTACCATTTTAATAAAAATCAAAGTGCACATCATTAAAGAAAAACCATGCATCTAGGCTTTCCATCATGTGATTTATCCATAGACTATAGGCATATTTAAACATAAAAGCAGCCACCCCCCTACGAAAAGGTCAAATATAGCACTTAGTGTATGTTTCTAGAAGAGATGGTAATGGGAAATTACTTACAGTAATATATGTATCCCAGGCTCGGTTCCCCCAAAGGAGACATGTGTATAGTGGCAGAAAATACTCTTCTACAAGAATGGATTATGCCCCATGTATTGAAATTTAAGCAACCATTAGTCCCGCTGGCCTGAGGCTGAAAAAGAGCAGATCACAGACCTTCTGACTTAGAATAAAACCCACAAACATCTCAGTTGATGCTAATGGCTTCAGATGAAGGGCTTTTCCTGGAAATTACATCATCTTCATGAGGAATCATTTATGAGTTTTGTGGGTTTGGGTTTGTAGAATGTCAGATCTTGTTCATATTTGCTAAGGTCACTGAATGCCTGTATCTGACATGAGATGTCATATTATTATAAAAAGGAGCAGTTGTGCTCAACCGGTTTTGCTTCAGGACCCAAATTTTACCTTGGGCATCAAGACCCAGCTCAGAACCAAAATTGTTTATAGTACAAAACAAACAAAAAAGTCCTTAAAATCAAATATGATTTTTTTAAAATACTTTCCTGAACTACATTGAGCCAATATGCGGAATTACATAGGCTGAATAAAAAAAGCTATTTTGAACTGTAAATGCATCAGCAGCATAAGTATGATTTATCAGCCTAACACATGGAACAAATATTGCATTAGTATGACATATATTACCAAGTGACAGATTAATTTGCATAACATTTTTTTTTGTGTTTCCTTCCGTTTAAACGTTGATATTTCAATTTATTTTGCACTCCTATCAGTGCACAATAACATGGTTAATAGATTTTTATTATTTGCATTTAGCATTGTTTTTCCCCCAGAGCAGACCTGCAACCCCACAATTAAGAACCACTGTATTAAACAATGCACTAATTGCTCTAATATGTTTTTCAACCTTAACAGGGGTTCCTGAAAGACTGCCCCAGTGGACATTTGAACGTTGAGGAGTTTAAGAAGATCTATGCCAACTTCTTCCCATATGGTGATGCCTCTAAGTTCGCTGAGCATGTCTTCCGTACGTTTGACACCAACAACGACGGGACTATTGATTTCCGGGAGTTCATTATTGCTCTGAGTGTGACATCACGGGGGAAACTGGAGCAGAAGTTGAAGTGGGCGTTCAGCATGTACGACTTGGATGGCAACGGTTACATCAGCCGTGAGGAAATGCTAGAAATTGTGCAGGTCAGAGGGCATTCTGGGATGCTTCTATTTGTCCTGTTAGCATAAGCCAGATGTACAGTATATTGCAACCCCTAACTCTAAATATACTTCAGCATGTAATTCATCCCACACTGTTTGTGTTATCGTCTTTAATGATACCTCAGATTAGTGGCTTATTATAAAGGGGAGTGCTATTAGCGATCAGAGATTTTCACATTGTGAGCAAAACAATTGGTTAAAAAATACCATAGACTTAAACGTAAACATCTTAAAGATGTGTTGTCTTTTTTGACTTGTATCAGAAAGTAACTTCCTTTATGAAGTGTACATACTAGTCTTCATAAAAGGCAGAAAACACAGGAATGAAAAGCCTGACTCCTGATGGAGAGTTCTAGAATTACATTAGAGAGCTCTCCAAAATGATTGCTCCCATTTCAGCCTGTGCAGTGGGACAAGGGTAGCTATTAGCATGTAGTTAGCATGCATGGTCGATACCAGTGTCCCTCAGCCAGGCTTGGCATGCTTCATTGTGTGCAATGCCCTCGAATTGCAAAACCTGTGGGGAACATTGTTGGGATGGGGGAGGGTCATAGCACCCGCCTTGGCTCTCTTACCTCTTGGATTAACATGTTAAATTTAACCAGGGTTTATCATTGTGTTTGCAGAACGGCAGGATTATCCACAAGCTCATGGAGGTTACAGCACATCGAGTTAGCTGGCACTCAGAAATTGCAGTGTGTTGCATATTTTAGCATGGTGGCTGCTTTTAAAAGGTGCAGGGCTAAGCCAAGAGTATGGCACCAGCATTCTACCCAACTGTGAATATGAATATCCCACAAAAACATTACATAATTGATTGACTTAAAACTAGAATCTCCAATTTACTGGGTATGTCAAGTAAATGAAGTAAAAAAAAGGAGAGTTTTCCCTGCTTGCTCAAGTTTGCCTGATAGCTTATGGTAAACCTCAGTGCAGGGATGTAATGTGAGATATACTTAAGAAAGAATATTGGATAGGCTGCCTCTGCAGAACCTGTGCAGGCTAGATAAAATGACAGTGGTCAATTGATATTTTAGCTTTTTTCTTCTTTTTTTTAATCAAGTTTTTTTTTTATTGGAGAAGCAGGATTTCACATACTCAAGGAAATCTTCCTACTGAAAAAGGCAAAGGCAATGCCAAATGAAAGACCACATATTCATAATAATGGCTAAATAAATAAATAAAAAATAACGACTCTCAATTACAATACTCTCAAAAGAGTATTTCACCAAAAATGTAAATTCTGTCATAATTTACTGACCTCCATATTATTCAAAACCTCTGTGACTTTCTTTCTTCCGTGGAGCATAAAAAGAGATGTTAGGCAGGATGACAGCCTCAGTCACCATTTACTTTCATTGTATGGAAAAAGGATGAAAGGAAAGTGAATGGTGACTGAGGCCAACATTCTGCCTAACATCTCCTTTTATGTTTCACGGAAGTGCAACATTATTGGAAAATTTTGCTTTTACACTGCTAAAAGTGCCCAGTGCTAAACCAAGTTTTGTGCCTGGGCAACACGCAACTGGGCGTGGCTGTGAGTGTATGCACACAAAGTGTGGGTGTATTCGCAAAAATACATGGAAGGTCCATGAATAAAGTGGCCAAATCCTAATTTGCAATTTTTGTGTGAAATAAGTCATTGTGCCTAAAGGTGCATTAAGTTTTTGCTTATTAAATAAGTTTTACACATAAAGACCTGAATAGCATTTCTTAGAAACACGTTGAAAATGAAGTACACTCACATGAGATGAAGACTCCAGTCATAGCAATAATGAAATAAAAGCTGTTTAAAGGGATATTTCACCCAAAAGCAATCGATTAGCTTTAGAAGAAATTAATTGAATCAGCAGAGTCGTAAGCATGACATTTATGCTGACTGTCTGTGATTTTTGGACCTTCAAAGGTCAGCTCACCATCCACTTGCATTTAAAGGACCTTCTGAGCTTAGATATTTTCTATATTTCTTCAAATGTGTTCTGCTGAAGAAAGAAAGTCATACACATCTGGGTTGGCATGAAATTTTGTAAATTATGAGAGATATTAAATTTTTGGTGAACTATCACTTTAAATTTACATGGAGCGGGTCGCCATGACAACACATGACACTGTGTCATGCAATTGACTGAGTTACTACCACTAATAATGACAATAATAACAACAAGTTTACTTTATATATCACTTTCAGCCAATGCTAAAACATAAAGGTACAATTAAACAAAACAAGCAAACCAAACAATATAACAACAAACACAATATATTTACTATACAGACAATGACAGTGCTGGAGTCAACACTATAGGTCACGGCAAAGAGCTCGTAATTGCGTCAGTGGTCACAGTCCAGTGCGCAACAATGCGCAAAAATGCATAGCATTCGGCAGCATTTAATAAACAATCTTCCAGTATCAAGGAGGATGGGGGTCAGTATAGAGTCCAAAAGTACTACTGGAACAGAATGGGACAAGTAAGAGCCAGCTAACATTGTACGGAGTGCACCTTTAAGATGTCTGAGAACAACGTCTATTCTTAGCATACAGTCTGTGCTTAGTCCGTGTATTTGAAATCCTGAATGGAGCCGCTTGATTTGTGAATATATTTTCTAAATTTGCTTAAAATTTAATGCGCTAGGAGGAGGTGAATTTTCTAGAGTTTTGCATTAGTTAAAATGCACATTAAGGTAATGGAAAGGATTTATTCGCAAAACTTTGATGTGCTTTGACCATTTGTGCATGTTTTATGAGTGTGCGATAGCTTGATGTGACTGGCCCACCGAAAGGTCTAACTTTGGTACACAATTCTTTGAACATAGCGCTTGTCATTTGGAACTGTTTAACTCACAGCTAGTCGATAAAGTGGGTCCTATCTGCCAGAACAGTTTAGTCAGCGGGTGCTGCCAGGTTTTCAGAGACTGGTGGTGTGGGCATCGCAGCTATTTCAGCCCACATTATATCATATATTACACTTATTCTGCTGTGTCTCTTGGATGCATTTAATAAAATGAGATAACAATCTTGCAAATAAAACCGTCCCCAGAGCAGGGAGAGGTCATTCAGCTGCTCCATCATGAGAAAGCTTCTCCCATGGTGTGCATTTCCTGATGGATGGAAACGTGCAACAGTTTGTGTTCTCTTAAGTCACATTTTTAGAAGTGCGCTTAAAAATGCTAAACATTTTGGATGGAAACCCATCAATTGATGTCCCTGACAATTACCGTTAATAATAGACATTGTGTTGTATGTCAGTAGATTAATACTGACATACAACACATTAATTGGAGTGGTGGTGGCGTAGTGGACTAAAGCACATAACTGGTAATCAGAAGGTCGCTGGTTCGATCCCCACAGCCACCACCATTGTGTCCTTGAGCAAGACACTTAATCCAGGTTGCTCCGGGGGGATTGTCCCTGTAATAAGTGCACTGTAAGTCTCTTTGGATAAAAGCGTCTGCCAAAATGCATAAATGTAAATGTAAATGTAATATGATTAAATATAGGCTACTTATATTTCTATAATTAAGATATCTAGATCCAATTAGTCCCAACAAACACCTCCTCTTCCTCATGTATATAAAGAGAGTGTCATAGATGTATACCTGAAATTCAAGAAGGATTCAGTTACTACGCAAAAGAAAGATGCAAATAGTCTATATTGTTTATTAGCTATCAATATCTTGTGAATGGGCTGTCTTCCTATATATCGCTTTGCATGTACGATTTCGCCAACCCACTTATGCCTAGACTATCACAACTTCATGGCCAAGCCCACTGACTTTGCGTGCATGGTGTATCACATGAAACAATGCAAAGCTAGAATGGGACAACAAGTTGTTTAGGAAAACACAACCAATCATGAACTAAACTAAATTACCTCATTAAATATTCATGCACTATTTAAAGTTACAGAAATGTTTATGCACTGTTTAGTTTCAGTGTCTGAGAGTAAAAATGACGTCAAACAGTGATGAATTGTGTAAACTGGAGTTAAAACCGTATTACAGGTCATATTTTTTGACAGTTTAAGGTGATTTAAAAAAGCCAGATCAGATTTACATGCCAATATTTTAACAAGCAATTATTAAAATGGTTTGAAACATACAACAGCATGACCCAGGATTATGTTAACCCAAGGTTTAGAATGGCACTGCATTAACAATTACAAGTGTGAAAAGCCAATTATACAATTATCTTGAACATATAATCTCCTTTTTTGTCCAGCAAAAAATTGTTAGGTGGTAAAAGGCAACCAATGCTATATTTATGCTAATTTATGAATGAATTTACTTTTAAGGTAGACAAATTTCCTCTTTTTTAAGCTTTTTCATTATTAATGTCCCTCTTCATCTCTGACAGGCCATTTATAAGATGGTGTCATCAGTGATGAAAATGCCAGAGGATGAATCCACACCAGAAAAGAGGACAGACAAGATTTTCAGACAAATGGACTTAAACAATGATGGTAAGATGTAAAATTCTTCCTGGCTGTTTGAGTGATTTATTTGTAGTGAACATCAGGACATTTGGCCTGGACTTACCCCCATCTTAATCCCCCCCATTTCTGCCTTCCCTTTCTAGGCAAGTTGTCTTTGGAAGAGTTCATAAAAGGTGCCAAAAGTGACCCCTCCATCGTGCGACTACTGCAGTGTGACCCGAGCAGTGCCTCGCAGTTTTGAGTCTCTCAGACAACCGGCGCTCAATGCATGAAAGCTCTTGTCTCTCATTCTTTGTGTTCAAAATGGAAGAGATTCAAAAAAATGCAACAATTTTACTTTCAGTTTTCCCCAGAAAGGACATGCGTACATATGAAGAACAAAGACAACACCTGCCAAGACGTCTTGTGTCTGCTGCGTGTCACCTGTCTCTGCAGAAGCTGAAGCTTGTGGAGATTCGACTCCAAAAAAAGAGGAAAGAAATCAGTGGCCGATCGTGTTCAAGGGTCGAGATTTTGAAAGAGAATGTTCCTGTTTAGGAATTGTACATGCACTCCCACCTTCTCCAAACCCTCTTGTGTTTATTATCTGTGCAGTTCTTGATTTAGTTTCTTTCCTGCTTTGATTTGTGAGGGTGCAGATCCCTATCTACTTTTATATTGATATTTATGTGTATATATACAGTATAAATACATATACAAACATGTTACAACTACAAATTAAGGCAATTATAGACGTCTTTTTACTCACTTGCATCTTACAGCAGTATTATGTAGCTTCAAGCAGTATCCTAAACTTGGCCTCCAATTGACCCAGACTGAGTTTTCTGCTCCAGCGCTCATGATCTTTATTATATGAAGAGAAGGCTGAGGATCCCATTTTTTTTTCTGTTAATTTTATTTTTTTGTTGTTTTTGTAAATGTGTGGTTTGCTTCCATATTGTTCTTTATTTATTTTTGCATTTTTATTGTGTTATTTTACAAAGGTTGATTTGATTACTGTTGAACCAGAAATGTGACACACCTGGTGACGTATTATGCTGTTGATGTTGATATTGATATTGATATTAATTCAAGGCTTTCAAGTGCACTGCGGAAAATATTTCCATCAAGGGATACATTCCATCGCATTTTGCATCCAACACACTGGTAGCACATATAATTGAAATTGCTTCATCTGTGTGTGTGCAGTTATGCTCGTTTGTAGGTAAGCAAGAGTGAAGGTTTGCATGCTTCGGTGTATGCGTGCATCTGTGCTAACTTTATAGTATCACTTTGTGTAGTTCAATACGTTTGTATGCAACAGTACATTTTTTAACCCCCGGTAGAGTAGTTACACCTTTATCCTACACCATATGGTACTCAAAATCACAATATCTTGGGGTACTTTCAAAAGTGCTCCATCATCAACATAGACAAGAATGTTCAAAACTATGATTTATGATCATGTCTCACCTTTAGATAAACTGCCTCATTGTTTTCATCTAAGAGAGTTTGGATACTGAAAGTGGTCACTAAAGGGCTTATTTCCACTCTTGAATTAACAAGTGTAAAGAAAATGCCATTGCTTTAATTTTTCTTTTCAGTTTATGTGACGACTGACATTCCATGACCTGAATTCAACAGGTGCTCCTGCTTTGTTTAAACAAAGTGATAGTGCTTTGATAATATTAGCTCATTAACACAATACATGCATACTCACTGTGTAGCTCTCACATTGCTGGCATTCATATTGCTTCAGTATTTGTATTGACACAATATTTGATGCTGCACCCTCTATGGCAACTTTCCTCTATTATGTTGCATGAAAACCTCATGCGAGGACATAATGATTGTCCCCTTTTACTGACGTTGAAAACAAATATACTTATGTGTTTAGAATGTTGACTGCGAGTGATTTTTGGACACCTGAAGTTTGCATAACACCTACTAGCACTGTAACTATTGTGCCAGTAACGTCTAACATTCGTTTAAAAAGTCACATTTGCATCATAGTGTCCATTCTTATAGAATATTATGGGCTTTTGTTTTAGTTTACGCACTGGCATAACACTTAGCACATAACTTATTCCTGTAGACACACACCAGTTTTTTATAAAGTACCCAATTGTAAAAATAAAAATACCTTTATGGAAAGTTAAAGCATATTAACTAGCATATTAAATGACTCAAGTATCAAAAGTGCAATTAAAAGGCTTTAATCTAAAACTGAAGTGTCTAAATTCTGCTCCAATAGCACCACCGAACGGAATTGCAAAAATAAACATGGTTTTCAAAACGGCCTTCCAAAAGTAACCCCTGGTCTGTTGATGACTGAACAAACAGATAGTCCAGCCCACAACTCATGCCATTGGTCACAGAGGAACTTGCATAGTGCTACAGAGACACAATGTTTACAGTTTTTGAAAAATTAACCTACAATTTGATTATAGTTGTGTGTAGATTTTAAGCTATGTTAGGAGAAAGAAACACCAATGTTTTTTTTTTTTTTTTTACTTTTCATGAATGCACCTGATCATTATTGATTCATACACATGGTAACTAAGCAACCAAATTGGCCTGGTTGTTAGGGAGGGTAGAGTCACATGGGGTAACCTCCTTGTGGTCGTGATTAGTGGTTCTCGCTCTCAATGGGTCCTGTGGTAAATTGTGCGTTGAAGTAGCATGAGCCTCCACATGTTGTGAGGCAACTGAGACTTGGATTAAGGTGAGTAACCGTGCCACCACGAGGACATACTTAGTAGTGGAAATTCCAAATTGGGAGAAAAGGGGAGAAAAGAAAATGTGTGTAGTAACTGCAATTTATTGAGTTAAAAACTGCTAAATATTACACATATGAACAGACAGGAGACTTGAAAATATCTTATCGCACAACTTCATCAGTATTTGATAACGTTACAAAACATTTATCAATTAATGTATACCAAAAAAACAAAACTGATTTTTAAACTAATTTAAAGATTCAATTAGAATCAAACTGCTCAAAAGATTCAAGTCTAACAATTCTTTCACGAATCGGACATCGCTATCACGGAGTCGCATATAGTTCACATTTGCAGCTTTGTTATTTTTGCAGTGTTCAGTATATGCTACTTGTTCAGTCGCAAAGTAACAAAAGGGAAAAATTATGAGGTAAAAGTATTCATTTTCTCTTCAAAATTTAGTTAATTGAAAGTGAAGGTCAAAGTATTAGTTCTTCTTTCCTATAAACCTCTGATACACACACAAAAACACTTACATATGTGAATATCTCTAAACACAACTTAAATTAAAAGATAAAGACTGAGATTTCCACTCAGTCTTAAATACTTAGTCTTACAGGACTGAAAAAATTGTTAATCTGCAATTGTTACCTCAAGAATCTATTTCTTCCTCTTCCGGAATATTCCGGGTTCAGTATAAATTAAGCTCAATTGACAGCATTTATGGCATAACGTTGATTACCAAAAAAATATATATTTTGACCTGTCCTGACCTTATGATTTTAGTGTGATAAAATCTCTTACTAACCATATGTGTAAAGTTATAAATTACATTGCAACTTCATTGTCATGATGACACAACATCATAAAAACTCAAATCTGGTAAACACCGTAACAGAGGTAATTTTCTTTTTTAACTTTACCAAACTTAAATCATGTTAATACTTAGAATGATTATGTCTTGTGGCTGTACTTTTGAAACAGAGTGTATTTTAATGCTTATAGACTGACCCCATTCACTTCTATTTTAAGTCCTTTACTGTATCTGCATTTTTTTATTTTTTTTTATTAACAGATGCCACAAATGTTGTCGATTGATTTTTTTTTTTTTTTGGTGTTGGGGTAACCTAATTTATCAGGTTGATTTAGTCAGATGAAATAATATTTTTGTCTTATATAAAACCAGTTACTGCAATTTAGATGTTACCACATATTTTAGGTTAGTAAAAATCCAGTTGACAACATGTCAGCTGTGACCTATTCAAGAACCTGTGTAATTTTCCTCTCTCTTCAAAAGAGCACACATTTTTTAAATTCCCTTTAGTCCTGCAGGGCACTGAATCAGGCCAAAGCCACAGCAAGACTCATAATAAGATCCAGTTACAAGACATTTCCAGTGCCCTTGATTGAACTGGGAGGAAGGGGGGTGGCGGCACTTGGTAGAGCATGTGGAGCTCTGTGGCCTTAAGCTGAATGGGGGCTTGTGCCGTTCTGGGGTTCTAACGGACAGCTTCCCCTCTCCGTCTCCTTGACAACTACGGGATGGGAGTGCATAGTGGGGGAGGACAGGGGGCTCAGCTGTTTTCATCAGAAATGGAACAGTGATGCTGTTTTACAGTAAGACTGCAGTATGAGTCATTGAACACAACCTTAATCACACGTACGCTAATACATGGGGACCACGAGTTAGTCAAACACGTCTTAGTTTTCTCTCAAGAATCTATTAGGAAGACCACAGGAGTCAGATATACAACTGAAAAGGCACAGCATAAGTCCACCTATGCCAAAACGCTGAATATTTTTAACAGTTTGTAAGACTTCAAAATTAAGCTCCCTAGTTTCAAATGTGTGTTGGGATGTTTAATACTACATTACCCATAAGGCTTTGGGGAGTGTATGACGTAAGGTGTGCGACTCGAGTGGTGAGTGTTGTGAGATGCCGGAAGTATTGCACATGGTGTTGAGTGAGCTGTTGCTCTCAATAAATCATAATAGAACATATACCTTGTGTGAGCGTATATGAGACATGGTGTCAGAAGTTCGTCGTACCCGCTAACCAAACTAAAAGGGATGTCGTTGTTTCAAGCTCCAGAATCGTTCGATTTTAGCCAGCCCTCCACATGGCCTCTGTGGATCCAACGCTTCGCGCGATTTCGGATTGCTACAAAGTTGGATAAAGAGGACGGTGGCGTTCAAGTAAACTCACTGCTATACGCTATGGGGATGGAGGCAGAGACAATATTCGCCTCGTTTCGGTTCGCGGAGGCCGCCCATTCTGGCGATTATCAGCAGGTAGTGGACAAGTTTAATGAACACTTCATACCGCGCAGAAATATAATACATGAACATGCAGTCTTTCACCAACGGTCGCAAAAGACCGGTGAATCAGTCGAAGCTTTTGTTAGAGGACTGTATGAGCTGGCGGAGCATTGTGAATTTGGAGCACAGAGAGACGAACACATTCGCGACAGACTGGTTATTGGAATAGCCGACCGTGGTGTGTCACAAAGACTTCAGATGGAAAGTGATTTGACACTTGAGAGAGCAGTGCAGATGGCACGACAGGCAGAGCTCGTAAAAACGCAAAATTCGGCAGTGGCGATGTCCGTTGAAGTGGCAGCGTTGCAGCAGCGGCATAGAGGTAAACACTGCGATACTGGTAAGAGAATAAACAAGAAGGGACAGCACGGGGATAAACAAACAGAAGATAAACTGTGTTCACGTTGCAATAGATGTCATGGGCCACGTGACTACCCCGCATATAATAAGCAATGCCGTAAATGCAGTAAACTCGGACACTTTGCTGCTGTCTGCCAAAGCAAGGCTGTGAGAGCTGTACAAGTGCGATACAGCGATAATGATGACTGTGAAGCATACTTTCTGGGCAGTATTGAGAAAAGTGATTCAGAGTCTGACTGGCTGGTGAGTCTTCCTGTGTGTGGTAAAACAGTAACCTTTAAAATCGACACGGGGCTGACATCACGATTATGTCCAATGACACTTACCAAAGTCTGCCACAGCGCCCTCCGTTGAACAAAACTGCAATACAGCTTAACAGTCCCGGTGGCAATGTGAAAGCAATAGGAAAATTTTTTGCTGAGACTGAAAGAAATGCAGCTCGTCACCAATTTTGGATTTATGTAGTCGATGGACATTATTCAAATAACCTTCTCAGCAGAAGTGCGGCCTGTGCTATGAGACTGGTAGCCAGAGCAGACCACATTCGGGCAGAAGTATTCGGGGAAATTGGCTGTCTGAACTGCAAGCCCATAAAAATTGAATTGAAGTCAGATGTACAACCCTACAGTTTAGCAACACCACGCAGGGTGCCTTTTCCATTGATCCAGAAGGTTGATGAGGAGCTACAGCGAATGCAGTCCATGCAGATAATACGCGAAGTTACACAGCCCACTGACTGGTGCGCTCCAATGGTCCCAGTAGCCAAGAAAAATGGCAAAGTCAGGATATGTGTAGACTTAAAGCGCCTCAACAAAGCAGTGAAAAGAGAAAAATTCATACTGCCTACCCTGGAGGACGTTGCTGTTAAGCTGTCAGGGGCTAAATTGTTCTCAACGCTTGACGCATCATCTGGATTCTGGCAAATCCTGTTGGACTGCAATAGTTCAATGCTTACGACGTTTATCACTCCAAGAGGCAGATTTTGTTTTCAGAGACTTCCCTTTGGGATCACATCAGCTCCTGAGATCTTTCAGAGGGAGATGACCAAGCTGCTGGAGCGACATGAAGGCTGTGTAGTAGTCATGGACGATGTGCTGGTGTATGGCAGAGATCAAGAGAGACATGATAAGAATCTGGAGGCGGTTTTGCAGACAATCCTGGGGTCAGGACTGAAGCTCAATAAAGACAAATGCCATTTCAGTAAGACAGAACTCCTTTTCTTTGGGCACATCATTAGCAGTGATGGCGTGAAACCCGATCCGGATAAAGTCAAAGCGATTACAGACCTGCCATGCCCCAAAAACATCACCCAACTCCGACAAGTGCTAGGTATGGTAAATTACCTCGGAAAGTTTCTACCTGACTTGTCCACGGTGTTGCACCCACTCAACGAACTGCTCAAGAAAGATTCTGCATGGCTGTGGGACATGCAACAGCAGCAGGCTTTTAGCAAAATAAAGGCAATGCTGTCCTCTGCTCCAGTTTTAGCCTTCTATGACATCACTAAACCTACCATTGTGTTCGCGGATGCCAGCAGTTTTGGACTGGGTGCCACTCTGTTGCAAATCCATGGCGACAAGACACTTCCTATAGCTTTCTGCTCCAGAACCTTATCCTGTGCTGAATTGAAATACTCTCAAATAGAGAAAGAATGTCTGGCTGCGGTTTGGGCATGTGAGCGGCTTTCCTGTTATCTACTGGGCCTGGGTGAGTTTACACTGCAAACAGATCATAAGCCCCTGGTTCCCCTGATTAACACTTATGATCTAGACAAAACACCTTTGCGTTGTCAACGTTTGCTAATGCGCCTGATGCGTTTCAACGTGAAAGCCATCCATGTCCCAGGCAAGTCATTAGTTGTGGCTGATACTCTGTCACGCAACCCCATAACAGATTCAGAGGGTTCAGACACCGAAGAGGATGTGCAAGCTTATGTGGAGGCTGTGATTCAGACCCGGCCAGTGTCAGAGCCCAAGTTAAATGCAATTCGTGAGTCCACTTCCAACGACCCGATTATGAGGAAGGTAATGCGCTTCATAGAAGAAGGTTGGCCACGCCACGTGCCGTCGGAGCTCATAGCTTATCATGCGGCACGAGCATCATTGTCCATGGCGGAGGGACTACTCTTACATGGCGACAGGATCACAGTTCCCACCGCACAACGACGAGAGATCCTTGACCGATTGCATGAAGGTCACCAAGGGCTAAACAAATGTAGAGAACGAGCAAAAATGTCAGTTTGGTGGCCTGGTATCGGGGCGGATCTTTATGCAAAGGTATCTCAATGTGCCTTCTGTCACGAGCACAGACCGACCCAGAGAAAGGAGCCCTTGGTCACCACTCAACTTCCTCCCAGCACCTGGCACACGATTGGAGCGGATCTGTGTGAATTTGGAGGTAAAAATTATTTGGTGGTGGTGGATTTGTATTCTAGAGACATTGAAATTGCCCATTTACACTCCACTAGCAGCCACAGTGTGATCACCTCCCTGAAGGGGATGTTCGCAAGATGGGGAATTCCAAGGGAACTACACTCTGATAATGGTACTCAGTTCAGCAGCATAGACTTTGCGGACTTTTGTAAGGGCTGGGGCATCCAGCACACTACTAGCAGCCCCCATTACCCACAGTCCAATGGGGCTGTTGAGCGGGCTGTTAAAACAGCAAAGCATATCCTTCGCCAACCCGACCCTCACTTGGCCCTCTTGAGCTACAGGGCTACTCCAATTGCAGCTACCGGTGCAAGCCCTGCTCAGTTAATGTTGGGACGCCAAATTCGCACTACATTGCCTGTTCTTGAGAAAAATTTGCGACCATGTCTTATCAGTCTTGACAAAGTGGCTGAGAAGGACAAACAAGCTAAAGCTGCTTACAAACGCTTCTTTGACAGAAGACATTCAGTCCGGATGCTTTCCCACCTAAACCCCGGAGATCAAGTTCTCTTGAAGTTGGATGGGGAGAAAGCTTGGTCCACATCAGGTATGGTGGTGAAGCACACAAAGGAGCCACGTTCCTATTTGGTGCAGACACAAAGTGGAACTGTTCTGAGACGTAACAGGCGTCACTTACAGAGAGTGGGGCCCACAGGAACTGATTCTGCAAAGACTGATATGGACAGATTTCACAATCCCCACTAAAGCAGAAACCGCATGAGAATTCCACATCTGTCATGAATGCGGAGCAAGTTCCACCGGACTCTGTTCCTGGTCTGAAAATGACATCTAGTGGCAGGGTAATTAAACTGCCAGTTCGGGATAGAGACTAGTAGTGGATTATATCCCTTATTTGTTTAAAGAGTTGTTTATGGTATAATACGGAAAATGTTATTGTTCAGGAAACAGTATTTCTCAGTAGTAGTTAGTAACAGTAGTTCTCATTGATGTGTCTCAAATATTTTGAAGGTAAACTGACTGGAATGTTGTTCTAATTTGATTGTCTTAATAAGTGTTACTTCTCTGTTGTAATGGGTGTTATGTTGTTTTAAAAGGGGAGATGTGTTGGGATGTTTAATACTACATTACCCATAAGGCTTTGGGGAGTGTATGACGTAAGGTGTGCGACTCGAGTGGTGAGTGTTGTGAGATGCCGGAAGTATTGCACATGGTGTTGAGTGAGCTGTTGCTCTCAATAAATCATAATAGAACATATACCTTGTTTGAGCGAATATGAGACAAAATGTATCAGGGTCAGCACATACCAATCTGTGCTCATCTTGAAAACTGGCCCTGTGCACTTTCTATCTGTCCGTTCAGTAGGCCTACTATTCCTTACACTCACCACTGCATGCATCAGGAAATGGGCAGCCGACATGAAATACATGAAACTCCAAAAAAACGTCTTTAAGCAGCATTTTGTTTAATCCATTATAATTATGCATGCAGCTGTAATACTAAAAATAAAGTCACTTCAAAAAAGGTGAAAAAAAAGGAACGGTGACTAGTCACAGGACAAAAGATACTTTTCCCTTATACACTCACTGAGCACTTAATTAGGAACACCTGTACACCTACTTATTCATGCGATTATCTAATCAGCCAATCGTGTGGCCAAAGTGCAATGCATAAAATCATGCAGATACGGGTCAGGAGCTTCAGTTAATGTTCACGTCAACCATTAGAATAGGGACAAAATGTGATCTCAGTGATTTCAAGCATGGCATGATTGTTGGTGCCTGACAGGCTGGTTTGAGTATTTCTGTAGCTGCTGATCTTGTTGGATTTTCACACACAACAGTATCTAGAGTTTACTCCGAATCGTGCCAAAAACAAAAAACATCCAGTGAGCAGCTGTTCTGTGGACAGAAACACCTCGTTGATGAGAGAGGTCAACAGAGAATGGCCAGACAGGTTTGAACAGACAGAAAGGATTCAGTAACTCAGAAAACCCCTCTGTACATTACGAATACGAACCTTGTGTTCCTTAGTGTTCCTAATAAAGTGCACAGTGAGTGTAGTTTCATTATCAGAAGCAATATGCCTCCTATAATTTCTAATCTAAAAATAACTAATATGGCTTATTTCCCCAAGTTCTTGAACATTTAGCCTATGCCTTTCTAACAGTGAAGGATACTGCACCACCTATAAGCACGTATCAGTGACTTCAATATTCCTGGCAATTCCAGTAAAGCCTATTTGAATCTTTTTGAAAACTAGTTGACATTTAAATGCCTATACTTAGGCACCAAGTGTATACTTAGCCCGGCTGTCCATTAACCCTTAAATGCATGGTAATTTTCCCAAATACTCTAACATATTCAGGTTTTTAGAGACCCTCCACTTATATCTATCATAAATGGATGTACAAAATGTCCAGATAGTGTCAAATTTAAAATATATATGTAAAACAGTTAAACGATGGGCAAGGAGGAGGCGAGAACCGGCTTGACAATATAAATCATAGTTTAATGGAAAACTTAAAAGACAACACAAACACACATGACGGACATGTCCGCTAACGATCTCTCTCTCCCGCACGGCCCTCTGCAGTCAGCCTTTAAACCTCACGGAGGCATAATTAGCCTAATACGGGACCGGGTGTGTAGGATCACGACCCGGCCCCGCCCTCCGCCCTGCCACAATATATATTTTCAAAGGGGGGCCTGGGTAGCTTAGCACGTAAAGACACTGTCTACCACACCTGTAGTCGCAAGTTTGAATCCGGGACGTGCTGAGTGAATCCAGTCAGGCTTCCTAAGCAACAAATTGGCCCGGTTTCTAGAGTGGGTAGAGTCACATTGGGTTAACCCAATATATATATATTGGGTTAACTATTCAATAAAATTAATAAATAATATCATATATTTTTATGTTTAATTTTTCATAAATCAAAGAGATAATGCACAAAAAATAACAAAAAATAAAAAACAGGACAATTCCAGAACAGGACAGGATTATTTTCACACCGAAATTATATGAGAAGCAACTGGCTGTGAAACACTTATTGAGCTACACATAACACTTAATCTAAGTTATTTATTTCCTCAGACAACTTACATTATTTCAGTAGTACACCCAAATGACAATAGTCATATTGTGTGTTGTACTTGCTATAGTTTACTTCCATGTTGTTTTTACATCAGCAAGCAATGTCAAATGTAAATAAAATCAATCACTGAAACATCAGCGCCACCTTGAGTAAGCAATAACAAGTATAATATGTATGTGACCACAAAGTCAATCCGATGACTGAAGCTGCTTCCACAAGACCAGCTGAAGCACTTAACACAAACAGTGACTACGTCTATAACAAAAAGAGAGATATTTTACCAACATTTACCAAAAAGAGAATAAACTCAAGCACCAAACAAAGGATTATCCCTTGCAGGCATCTCTATATCACAGGGGTTTTGAAACTTCTGAGCTGCTTATTAAATGTGAAGGCACCTGCTAGCTCACTGACAGTGATCAAACGCTAGAGAGCCCAACACAATCAGTGATGACGAGAGAGAGAAAGAGGAAGCAGGTGTTCGCCTCTGAAGTAGAAAGAAAAAAAATCCAAGAAGACTGACAGAGAATACTAAAACACAATCAATGACTGCTTTCATGGTTCAGTCTCTTTCTTTCTTTGACCTGATTCATTTCCCAAGTTCCTCAGGTGTTTACAACATATAGTGCAACCATTGTGTATTCATCCAAACAGTGGACACATGCTAAAATGAGAATGTTTTGAGTGTAAATCCCTGTTTTATATAAAACCAAATGTTATTAGAACATGATGAGGACAAAAGAAAGGGTGAATCTCATGAAACATCACTAGGTCCCAAAATCTCAGCCCTAATGTTTTTGTTGTTCTTATATTTTGACATTATTTTCATGACAATTCAGTATACAATTCAGCAGCACCACATTCTTCATGTTTTTTGAGAGAATAGTCAATTTCCCAAAGGATTTAGTGCCTCAGCACCACACCATGGACCAGAGCGCCCAGCAAGAAGTTCATATGGCCTACTAACACCATACTAAGACCCATCTTCATCAAACTCTTCTGTTCCTCAAGATTGCCACAGCACACCCCTGAGGAGAGAGAGAATAAGAAAATAAGTTATAATAATAAGTGTTTATTGTCAATTTACTGTCAGTGTTTCATTCAGTGATCGTACATCTTGGATACGTTTCCTACATTCAAGTTTTGCACCTAAAGCACCCAATACTGACAATGATATACAAACGTGGGTGTTCTACAAGTCTAAAGCATATACTGTAATGTGAATAATCTAAATCAACTCACACTTTTTTACTGAAGCCATGATCCAGCTTATATCAACTTCAAATATAATTTGCATGCACAGTACTCAAAAGTAAAATTAATTTACATCTCTCGACTGAAACGTTTCACCACCTTATTAAAATCCTTGGTTCATGCATGCTTATTAGTAGCTCACTTATCAGTTCTCAGTATTTCGAACATGTCCAAAAGAGGTGATTCTCAGTTCAGTATACTGGTGACTCTTGAGCTATTGTCACCGGAACACTGTTGACTCGAGATCATCATCATTAATTAATAAAACGGTAATACAATCAAGTCATAAATATCTTTCCAGTATGTTTTATTTGTTATACTTTCTGCTGTTCAGCAATATACACCACTGTGACGTTAAGTTTGCAGGTAAGTGTATCAAATTGGTGTAACTACGCAAACTGAACGATTAAAAATTAAGATGGTTATTATGAAATTTATGTGTGTAACATTAAATAAGTTTAATTCAAGCTGTCAAGCCAAAAAAAGACATACTTGTGACTCTAAATAAATTGTGTAGTCTATATGAAAGACACATATTCACAATATTATCCATTGATGGCTAGAGTAAATCTTTGTCTTTTGATAATTATTTGGGTTAAATCTGATGGTAAACTATGCAAGATGTGTTCAGTAGCATAGCAGAATGGACAGCCTCTGGAGTTATAGCTCCTGGTCTGTCATTGGCAGTGCACATATTGTAATAAAAAATTGTTGTTCTGTATTTTAAAATGCACCATGTAGTCCACCAGACATGTCTGGTGTGCAAATCCCTTTCATTTACACTGCTGCTCACACAATTACCATATATGTGTTAAAGGGAAATTTCACCCAAAAATGTAAATTCTCTCATCATTTACTCACTCATGCCATCCCATATGTGTGTGACTTTCTTTCTTCTGCTGAACACAAACAAAGATTTTTATAAGAAATATATTTTAGCTCTGTAGGTCCATAAAATACAAGTGAATGGGTACCAACATTTTTATGCTCCAAAAAGCACTTAAAAGCATCATAAATGTAATCCATAAGACTCCAGTGGTTAAATCTATATCTTCAGAAGTGATATAAATGTGGGTGAGAAACAGATAAATATTTAAGGCATTTTTGCAAGAAATTCTTCTCCCTGCCCAGTAGGGTGCATATGCATGAAGAATGAGAATCACTAAAAACAACACATAAAATTTAATAAAATATTGATCTGTTTCTCACCCACACCCATCATATCACTTCTGAAGAAATGTATTTAACCACTGGAGTCTTTAGGATTACTTTCAAGCTGACTTGTGTGATTTCTGTAGCCTAATAGTGTTGGCACCCTTTCACTTGCATTGTATGGACCAAAAGAGCTGAGATATTCTTCTAAAATCTTCATTTGGGTTCTGCAGAAGAAAGAAAGTCATACACATCCTCTTCGTGAATTTCTGTACTGATAAAATGTAAATATATTTATGGATTTTATAATAAATTTTGAATTATGCAATCATCTGTCATAGCACCTCAGAAAACAGTGTCTCATAATTTTCCTCACATACAAAATCAATCATTTGCTGTCATAAGTCATGAAGAGCTATCAAAACCTCAAACGCCACAACATGTTTGTTAGATCCAATAACAACTAAGCTCTTAAAAGAATTATTCCCTGTAATCTCAGAACCTCTTTTTAATATTATTAACTCCTCGCTATCCTTAGGACATGTCCCAAGACACTTTAAAATGGCAGTTATCAAACCGCTTATTAAGAAGCCACAACTTGATCCTGGAGAACTGGCTGATTATAGACCGATTTCAAATCTCCCGTTTATGTCAAACATACTAGAAAATGTAGTATCCTCCCAAATGTGTTCATTTCTACAGAAATACTACAGAAATTCGACAGAAATAGTGTATATGAACAATTTTTGTCTGGATTTAGGCCTCACAGTACAGATACTGCACATATTAGAGTTACAAATGACTTGCTCTTATCATCTGATCGTGGCTACATTTCACTTCTAGTGCTTTTAGATCGTAATACTGTATTCCACACAATATATCACAACATTCTCTTTAATAGGCTGGAGAATTAAGTTGCCATTTGTGGACTTGCATTAGCATGGTTTAGGTCATATTTACCATACCGCTACCACTTTGTCTGTGTAAACGAGGAATTGACAAATCAAACAAAAATAAAATATGGAGTGCCTCAAGGATCAGCTTTAGGACCTCTGCTTTTCTCCTTGTATATGCTTCCCCTGGGAGAAATGATCAGGAATCATGAAATAAGTTTCTACTGTAATGCAGACGATACACAACTTTATATTTCTCACACACTCACTCAGTTTAAGTCTAGACTAAAGACTCATCTACTTAGCCAGGCATACACCTTATTTATCCTTCAACTCACAATTAGGCTGCTTTAGTTTAGTCTGCCGGAACCAGAAACATTGATCATGATCTATAACTCTGCAATAAAATGAATGGCATCTATGCCAAAATTATTATTTTTGTTTCCCTGTCTCAACCTCGGGACTCCTGTCCTGAGGTCACCAGAACCGGCTGGATCCAGCTCCATTCCTCCTTCGTGTTGGACTACACTGCTACGTATGACTGTGTGATGATGACTAATAGCAGCCGGTGCCAGACAAAAATCACTTCAGACTATTACGATGGACTTCAGTGGATGAACTGATGCCAACTCCAACCATAAGACATGGGATAATTAATATGCCATTGCCTGAACCCTGGACTTAGGATAGACCTCACCGAAATTACCAGCCAGTTGAACTGCGATGTACCTCACTGATCTCTGCCTGCATCACTTCGGTCTATTGATGAACTACACTCTTATAATGGAAAACATAGACTATCAATTAATTGCCAACAAAACCCTTCATCAGCCAACTAACAAGGACAATTGCATCTATGTGAACTTCTGCAGTTAATCCAGGATGGACTTCAGAGACATTAGTCATTAATCTAACAGTTCATACAAAATCTTTGTTGAAACACTGTCCCTTAACACTTACTTAGTTTAATTATTTTAATCCATGACTTGCACTGTAGATAAGTAATATTGGCATTATATTCATGATGTTATCCAGAGGGGAACGGGCCCCCACAGTGAGTCTGGGTTCTCCCAAGGTTATTTTTCTCCATTAATCTATATCTTATGGAGTTTTGTTTTCCTTGCCACAGTCGCCTTCGGCTTGCTCACTGGGGTTATAAATAAAATGGAATTACTTATTTTAAACACAATACACAATCATATTTTATCAAACTACACAATGATGACTCTAAGACTTTATAGATATTACAGTTTTATCTTCTGTTAATGCCTGATCTTCTGTAAAGCTGCTTTGAAACTATGTGTGTACCTATGTGTGAGTAAATGAGAGAATGTTCAATTTTCATTCCTTTAAGAAATACGTTTGAGAAGACAAAGAATATTGAATTTTGTCATTCCATGAAATTACATAATTTTGGCTAAACTCTTGTAATGGGCCAACCTCAAATATTCCTCTCCCAACAAAATAGACTATAAGTTATGATTTGGAGAGGTGAGTGACAAGGGTCGTATTTTCACATACTGTAGATTTGTTGACAAACATTACAAATATTTTGCTCCTGTATCTGGAAAGGATTATGAAAGCTGAAGAAAGATTACAACTAGAGCAGAGCAGTATGGGTGGACATAATTTCAAGGCAAACACAAAGGCTCCACTGAGGACAGTGTTTGGGCTGCAGGAGAGAGGACACCTCAGTCAATCATTACTGTGTACTCTTGGCAAAGCAAACTCAACAGATAATGTGCTCGTTAAACTTTTAGATGAAGAAAAAATGCTGTGAATGTGGTGGAGAAATAAAACAACAGTTTTCATAAATGTACAAAGTGTATTATTAGTAAAACTGTTGTTTAAGTAACTCACTGTTATTTGCATGGTGCATCTATTCAGAGTCATTCAAAGAAATCATAAGCATTAACTAATTAATGACCAGATTCTAAATGAGAATTATTTCCCCAATCTTTCATTTGAACTTGAAGTTCTTTTAAAAATGTTAAGTGTAGATTTCACACAAAGATGATTCAAATACAGCAACTTTAGTGACCGGTGGGAATGTATCTATATCAAAACTCAAACATGAGTAAACACCCAGAATTAAACACCACATTATCCAGCAAGCTGACAAAAGCTCTTCCTAAAGTTGTCTACTTATACACCAATTGTTTTTAAATATCTAGAATTGTCACGCTGCTACAGATAGACAAATAACAGTTGACACTTCAGCTTGGCTTAAATGGGTTAAGACATATACACTGTCGATGTTACTGTATTTTTTAGTGATCATTTAAACAGACAAATCCACAATAAACATATTAATTTAGAGCCATTCTAACAGGTAAATGATTATAGAAGACCTACAGTCAATTAGCAAAAGAACTAAATTGGACGCAGAGAAGGCAGTAGTGGAAGGCAATGATAAACATTTACCTGTCAAACAAGACACTACAGTTTACATTTCCTACTATCTTCCAACATAGTTTTAAAATCATTTAGGGTGTATATGAAAAGATTTGTCTTGGTTATCTATTCATTAACTCACCTGAATTCTCCGTTAGAACAACGTACACTTAGTTAGATAACGGCACTTCTGAAAATACTCCAGGAGAGAGAGAGAGAGGGGGATAAACTGCACCTCCTGCCCCAGGACTCAGCTGTTACTGTCCCAATAACCACACAAATGTGCCCGACATATTACCTGACAAACTGGCCAGCAATTGGAACATGGTGGATAAAGTTGGGGTTAGGGGCTGCTCAGCTTGTCAGGCAGTATGTGTGGTACCTTTTTACAATGTGCTGTTTGTGTTTGTCAGAAGGAAATGCCTTAAAGTATAATTTAAAATTACTATTTGTATTGGAAGTAGCATACAAACGTTCCACTGACATGTCCACTATATTTCAGCACAGTCAGAATTTAATTGTTGATAGGACACTGACATGAATTGTTTATTCACACTTTTACAAAGTTGTATTATTTTTCTAGCCTCTTTGATGAGTTAGTCCACAAAAATGTTCATTAACTAAATAATTGGAATAACTACTCCTTTAAGTTTGTGCACAGCTTATTCTCCCTTTTCTCCTTATATGGTGTCCAATGACAAGCTTTTGTCTGTAAAGCCAAGCCGATGTTTATTCAGGTTTTATTATGGACTCTGTTGCTTTCACTTTTTGCTTGTAGGCTTTGTTTTTACAATAAGTGATTCCCCGGAGGTTTGCCGTTTTGAATGATCCAAGGTCAATTTTTTATTCTATATGTATTTTAACAGTTTAAATGTTTTCATGTTTAAAATGAATTATGGTTGAAATGGTTTATTGTTCAGGTCATTTATAGGATACTCCAATTATCATGTTCAGGCCTACTTTATTTTCAGCAATTTTGTATTCCCTTTATGTATTTATTATCACAATTTGAAGCACATACAGTAGTGCAGAGGTGCCACATTTTGGTATGATTTTTTATTAACCTGACACAGTCGGTTAATAGCTAATGAGAAAAAAAAATGCAAATATTGATTACCACTTTATAGCGTGTTCAAAACTGCATAGTAGTGTATGGATTTGGACTGTCTGGACCATTTTTACTGAATACGTCTGTTTCTAATGTAAAACAAACACTCTGTGGGGCATGTTGAAATTATGTATATGCTATCACATGCAGCAGTCAGATTCAATTCTTGTCTTGAAAAACAGACTGAGCATATAAGTCCCTGGAGTTTAGCGCCCTCTATGCATTTAAAGCGGTACTTGTACAATTTCAGTGCCGACAACTTCGTACCAATACTTGTTCTTTAATATGATATTTAGAGATTTTTAATCTAACTGTCATATGTGCATTTATTATATGTATTAATAAAAGGCCCGCATCTCTTTTTTAGAGTATACTCAAAGTCTTTGAGAGGATTTTCCACTACACTGTTAGACCATACCTTGCTTTTTTATAGTAACATACTTGTAACACTGTTGCCAGTGTAACGGTGGCCAGCTGATATATAGCTGTGTAAAGTGTATAAACCACACTCTCCTGACCTCAAGAGATGCACTAGGGACTGATGCTAGAGCCTTTAGCCTCCTTGTTAGCGCACCAGCCTATCATGCTGAAGATGCCCGATTGAGTCCCGTACGGATACAACAGGAGCGTCACAATGGTGCCGTGGTACCGGAAGCAGTTAGTAATGCATTGGGAGGCAAAAGTGCGTCCCGAGGCTGGGATGCTGAGAAAAGACTCAAAGCACTTACCTTGCTCCACGCATCTGGCAGGGGGTGGGTTAGAGACTGAGGAGGAGGTCCAGTAAGGACGTCTTTGGAACTCGTCAGCACCGGCCCGCCAGGGATGGACAGTCGTGGGTCCGGAGGCGAGGTAACTGCGTCCGGGAAACCAGGACTGTAGGATTTTGGTGCCGAGGTGCACACTGGCTAGATGACCCAAGAAGTGAGGAAATCACTCTTTTATTGACAATGTGGGTACCGCAGCCCGAAGAGGGTGCGGCAAAAGAAAATAAGGAAAACAAGGATTTTCCTCCCAGCCCTCCACCGGGGGACAGAGTAGTCTTGGTACCAACTCCGGAGCGAACAGCTGACTGCCTGGGTCTTCTGTCTCAGGAGCGCTTAGCAGACTTTCGGGTCTGATAGGGGGTCCTGGAGACAGGGGGCGTACGCTGCCTGTGGGGCACTCGATACTGGGGCTGAGAGCTGGGCCCAGGTTCAGTAGGAGCTGCCTGTTGTTTGAATAAAGCTGCAGGGGGATGCCCTCGGCAGGCAGACGGGGCGCGGGCTGTGCTGGGGTGGCGCTGCGGCATGATGTGAGAGATCGCTTCCGTCTGCTCCTTTACCGCCGAAACACTTCGGTGTCGCTGAAGAGACCAAGCTGGGAGACGGGGGCGTTGAGAAAGCGGGCTTTATCAACGTTGCGCATCTCGAACAGGTTTAGCCACAGGTAATGTTCCTGGACCACGAGGGTGGCCATCGCCTGCCCGAGTGCCCGTGCTGTGACCTTCGTAGCTCTGAGAGTGAGGTCGGTGGCAGAGCACAGTTCCTGCAGCACGTCAGGGTCAGGACTACCCAAGTGCAGATTTTTAGATGCCTTGGCTTGGTGAACTTGCAGGAATGCCATGGCATGCAGGGCAGAGGCTGGCTGACCAGTGGCACTGTAGGCTTTCGAGGTCAGCGACGACATCATCCTACAGGCCTTGGAGGGGAGTACTGGATGATCCCTCCAGGTGGCGGCGTTCATGGTGCACAGGTGGATCGCAACCGCTCTATCCACCTGGGAGACATCCGAAGAAAAAATCTGACTGACAGACGCATGTCCGCTTCCATTTATACCTGTATATCCGGGGGCGGGACAAATTCTGTCTGCCAATTTATCATTGGCCTTTTCTGAAATCCAGAGGTACGTGAGGCTCTCAAGAAAGACTCATTGTGTCACTACAATCGACACAACGTCGAGTGAGTGACAGAAGGGGAACCCCAAAGCGGCATCTTCAACCGCTTATCTGAAGTCGGGTCGTGGGGGAGTTTTATAATAATTTATATACATCAAGTGATGAACCCAATTAATCAGGGGGGAATGTATTTTTTGGACTTCACTATTATAAACAATACTTTTAAAATGAATTGGCTTAAGCACTTTTTTAATAACTCATCACTTTGGAACATTATCCTTAATTATATTTTTTCTAAAGTTGGTGGCTTGAGTTTCCTTTTACTTTGTAATTATGATCAAATTGTCCAGTTTTCATAAGCAGATGCTTTTGGCTTGGTCCCTGATATACAAACATATCTTCTCTCCGCAAATATATTACATTTGGAATAACAATCTTATTTTAGTTGGAAACTTTTTAACTTTATAGCTATACAGATTTTTTACAGAAGTACAAAATTCCTATAAAACGCAATTGTTTTCAATGCAGTTCCCTCTGGAGTGTCATTGCTGCTGCAAGGTAATGACTTTCCATGGCCATCTTCCCATTCCTTGAATTTAGCTGATACAATGGTTGGCAATATATGTTTCTCTGCAGAGCATCAGTTTAATAATTGTAAAATTAGAGCTTGTTTCCAATACCATACTGGAATAACATTGTAGAGAAAGAGCCTTGGGAAAAAGTATGGTCCATGCCCCAGAAGTATCTGCTTACAAATAAAGTAAAAGAAATAAAGTTTAAATTGATTTCAGAATAAAAGCGAAATAAATCGGACGTTGATGTAAATTGCTCTTTCTGTCAATCCTCAGTGGAAAACATTACTCATTTGTTTTGGTTCTGCACTCATATAAAGACATTTTGGTCAGAAATTCTAATGTTTATTCAATCTCACTTTGTAAGTGACTTCTCTCATAGTTGTACAGATGTATTTTATGGAATGCTTGACTACTCAAGAGAAGACGAATTATGTACAAGTATTATGCTGTTAAATCTCAATCTAACTTTTTTAAACTGCTTAATAAACTTCACTTCCATCATACATTAGAGTTGTGTGGGGTTGGGTTTTATGAAGCGCAATCTGCTGTCACGTCACAATCGAGTTGTATTGTGGGATATGGAGCTGCCTGAAGCATACATCAGTAGACTCGCTCCCTCTGTCAAAATCGAGGTACTGAGGGTCTGTCAACAGAAACTTCCCTCACTCACTTAATGAAGTGGAACGAACTTCCAATATGGTGGTGGGATTCCCCCAAGGGGAAGTGCTTAGGGGAGTTAGCCAGTGGATGTTAAAAGTGAAGTGGAATGTAGACTAGACCTTGTGCGACCACCCGACCAGAAGTGATGTATTCCGGTAAAAACATCAGGGTGAAGTGAGAAATATGAACTGATTTTGTCCTAAACTTTATTCTAAATGTCTGCTACTTACGTATTTTGGACAATTATGAATGCAGAAGTCAGAAATGATTGTTTACATTGCAAATATATCACAAAAAGCTTTTTTATTACAGTAAATGTACGATTAAATGTGTGCAAATGCCATTTATTTCTGCACAAGCAAAATCTTTCACATTTCTGCTTCCTATATTTGCTGAATTATGGTTATTGTTGTGGTTAATTATAATAATATGAACTATAGTAATAATGATAAAAACTACAATTAATAATAAATACTGAGTGAATATTAATCCTGAATATTATTGAATTTATTCATCTTCTCAACAAAATCCCATTCTAGGTAAACTTTTGGTAGCTTCTCCCTCAATTGATAAAATCTATTGCAAGCAAAATGACAGTATCACGACTGCCACTATGGTATGGGAAGGATATAGTTTCAAAATTATTCACAAATTCGTAAACACATCCATCAATTCGATAAATGTCATACATGCATAATACTATCCATACATAAATGCCTTTCAACTTGTATCTGTGAAATTCCAAATAAAAAAAAATTGCACCTATTTGTACACATAGAGACATATTTGTGAATACAAAACCAGCTGTGAATATGTCTGCAACACATCAATGAAATTGACTCCAATTGATTTCACTCTGCTGGTGACAGGTGCATCCAATTGGTGTCACCAGCAGAGGCTATAAATTCTAGTCAATTTCATTGACGTGTTGCAGACATATTCACAGCTGGTCACACCTAAAGCTGTTCCCAAAGTGCTAAAATCAGCGCAGCATCTCGTTCCGCTTTTATCAGGGAACAGGGGTTACAGTTAAGTAACCCTAGATGTTCCCGTTTGTATAAATGTAACAATTTATGTGTCCAACCAAATTAAGATTCTAAATTAAACCCAAAATGGCCTTGTGAAGCACTGAACGTGCGTTTGTGGATCAAGTGACACACGTGCATTCATTGACATGTTTTTATGTCTATTCTGTTTTATTTAAAAAATAAATGTATTAAATAACATTCCGATTTTCTCCCCTTTTTCTCCCCAATTTGGAATGCCCAATCCCCAATGCACTCTAAGTCCTTGTGGTGGCGTTGTGACTCGCCTCAATCCTTAATTGATATTTTCAATATCAAGCAGCTTGGACATGGTTAAATTTGTACGGTTTATTGCTATGAGAAACAGCAATGTTTATGATGCTGTAGATAGGGATATTGTATTTTTGGCGTAGTTTTGACTTGCAGTCTACCTAGATGTATGTTCATATTGTTGTATGTTAGTATGTTAATACTTTGTTTGTAAACTGTTTTTGACCCTCTGATTTTTAAGGCTTTGGATATTTTTGGCTTGTGTGTGCTTTACCGAAAATGGTGTAAATAACAAATAAACCTCAAAATTTTGTATTTATATTTTTTTATTGTACATTACTACCCCACCAAATTGGCTTAGGGTGCTCCTAAAAATTCATGAACGCTGAGCCCCTACATATGGTGCTGATTGTACACTGACTCCAAGAATTGCTTGATTGTCATTAGCTGGTTCAGATGATCAACTTGTACAAAGTTTCATGATATGTTTTGTTTCTTTGGCTTACAGTAGGACATTGTCTTGGAAAAGAAGGCCTGAGTTCACAGAAATGTTGAGCTTGGTCTCCAGAAATATGCATGCAAATTAGAGAGCTGAACGGGCTTTCGGTCTTGCAGTGGAAAATCATTCCTGGAGTCAGAGGGAGCCATAAATCTTTACAGTGTATTATCGGTCGTGTGCACCAAACAACAGATCACAGAGAAACTCATTGATGAGCCAAAAGTTATAGGTGATTCACATCTGGTGGAAGGTAGTGGTGCTCACTGCATACCAGACTCAACAGGGCATTCACATGCTCATGATTAAACTTGATGAGCAAGATGAAGTTGAGGCATACCTCCACAGCTTCAAGGTTATGGCTGGCTACGAAGTCTGGTAAATGGGGAAGTGGGTCCACATTATTGTGCTGTTCCTCACAGGAGAGGTACAGTGCACATATTGTTCCTAAGATACTGAATGAGTAGACAACTTTTTGAAGGCACAGAAATTACCCCGAGGGGATTTATCTCCAGTCTGTGCAGCACAGCAATTCTCTGACTGGACACATGATCCTCATATTCATATTCGCTCACAGGTCATAATTATCCAGGCTGGCTCAAAACTGGCTAATTTTGGGACAACCCTCTCTAATCCAAGTGGCGGGGAGTGGTGGTGGACAAACTGTTATGTTTTCCACCATGTTACCCACAAACCTCAAGTTGGTTGATGGAGGCGGTGGAGCTGGCTGAAGCAGTGTACAGCAAGAAAGCCAGAGAGAATGGTCCAGCAGTGTTTTTGAGGGACATCCAGGGGTGACGTAAATTAAAAGGCATTTTACATGTTTAGCCTCTTGGCAGGGACTGTATATAGTCATCAAAAAGGCAGGACCTGTGAACTACATGGTCTACCTGGCTGGCGGAAGACAGAACAGCTGTAGAAGTGGCAGAGAAAGAGGTGGTAGAGAAACTGTTCCTTGCAGCAAACTCTCTGTCATGGGACACACAGAATACTGAGACATAAAACTGACCTAGTCAGTTGGTGTACACAATGGTGCTGGCTGAGGCATTGTATGGCAGGGGCCCAGGCAGAGAAGCCTAGTAGCGTTTGGAGAGGCCGCCAGGGTCAACGTTATTGGAGGGAATTCTTTTTGCCTCTTGTTAGGCATAGTATATAGTCATCAAGAATGCAGGACCTTGTGACCTACTGGGTCCATCTGGCTGGCGGAAGACAGAGAGCAGCTGTATCTTGTCAAAGATAGAGAAGCTGAGAGAGAGGTGGGAAAGAAACTGTTCCTTGTGACAAAATCTCTTCATCGTGGGAGACATAGAAGGGTAAACCTCAGGGACCCACAAATCCTGAGTCAGTTGGTGGAGGTGATTGAGCAGGATGAGGCAGTGTATGGCAGGGAGGTTGGGAAGAGAGGTCCAGCAGTTTTGGAGTGGTTCACTGGAGCAATATGAATTGAAGAGCAACAGACTTTAGCCGCATGGCAGAGATGATAGATGGGACCTGTGGCCTGCAACTTTCAGAAGCCTGGTAAGAGGAAGATGGAGCCGCTGTAATAAGTTGCAGAAGTGGACGAGAGAGTGGTGGTGGAAATTCTAACTCTCTTTGTCATGGGACACAAAGCCTCAAGGACCCACAAACCCTGAGTCATATTGGAGGTGGTACACCTGGCAGAGGCAGCATACTGCAGGGAGGCCAGAGAGAGAGAGAGAGAGATCCAGGAGAGTTTTGGAGGGATCCTCTGATTCAAATTGGAGGACACTTGGGTCCAGAGGAGCACTCCATTTTACAGTCTCTGATAAAAAAGAAGGTAAGCAGACCTCTGCCTCTCTTTTAAAACTCTCTCTTGTGTTGTAATGCTGACATATAGATCGCTGATTGTCAGCCACTTTGAGTCCTTCAGACTCCAGCAGTCTGACACGTAATGCCCTGAAGAGAGAAAGACACACAATAAGGTAAGTCAAAAAAGAGGCTCAATGATGATATGTTACACTTTCAGTCATTCATAGGCTTGTGTTCCATTTTTATTTTTTTATTTTTTTTAAAGAAGCCAAGATTCACACTTGTTCTGACAGATTTGTTGGGGAAAATTGTACAAAAAGTTCAAATGTCATACAGGAGCACTGAAAAGCTTCTTCTTGTGAATTCTTGACCAAAGTCAATGATAATTGTGATCTCTGAAAACATACCAAACTCCCAGCTGGAGCCGAGGTGATTAAGGACTGCTACCAGAGTGTAGCTGGCAGTTTCCTCCTATCACACATGAAAACAGAGTTTTCAAAGCATTAAGCATTTATTTAACAGAAAAATAAAAATTCTCTCATTATTTACTCACCCTCATGACATCCCAGATCTGTATGACTTTCTTTATTCTGCAGAACACGAACAAAGGTTTTTAGAAATAAAAATCAGCTCTGTTGGTCCACACAATGCAAGTAAATAGTGACCAAAGCTTTGAAGCTCCAAAAAGTACATAAAGGCAGCACAAAAGTTATCCTAATTATTAAAATTAATTAGATTGCTAAGAAGACATGGATTAAATCACTGGAGTCATATGGATTATGTTTATTTTTGGAACTTCAAAATGAAGGCAGCCATTCACTTGCATTGTATAGACCTACAAAGCTAAGATATTCCTCCAAAAAAAATCTTTGTTCATGTTCTGTAGAAGAAAGATAGTCATACACATCTGGGATGGCATGCGGGTGAGTAAATGATCATTTTGATTTTTGGGTGAACTGTTCATTTAACTCTCTCTCTCTTCCATTTTTCCTATTCTTTTTCCCCTCACTATTTTAAGCTGTCACAATCACGTATTCTATACTGTGATTTCTATATTTGTCTCTCACTGCCTCTCTGTTTCTGTCTCTGGTCCTCACCATCTCTTCAGGGTTGGCCCTAGTCTCCTGTGCACTGCTCTTGCCTGGATAAGAACCAATAATTTTGAGAAATCAAATTATTATCAGTCTGCCAACATCCTTAAAATCTTGTCTTATTAATATATATTTTTTCTGCAATAATTACAAATAACCATTAAAAATGTTATTAAAATTTGTCTGTTGATTTTTAACCTGTGTTGTCTGTGAAAATGCTGTACCTTCAGGGAATTTGCTAGTGTACCCTTCCGGTGAAAAGCCTGTTTCTGTACTGGGGCCCGCAACACACCTGGAAGATCACATCACCAAGAAGAATTTAACAAAGATACATTAGAAAGAGAGGCAATGGTTAAAGTCTTAAGTATGCTAGGAACATATCTGTACAGCAGGTGACATGTTTCAAAAATATTCCTAGTATAGCTGTGAGGTGGCTGATATGCAATCACACCATTGGTTATGGCTGAGCTCCAGTCGAGGAGGAATGATCACTGGATCATGCCGTTTCTCCAAGGTGTTGGTGAATCGGCACAAATTCAGTATTAACACTCTAAATGTGACCGAAAATACAAACAAAACAACAAACAAAAAGACATAAAATTAAGATGCTGACATTTCCTAGTGTTTAGTTGAAATATTTTGACATTCAGTGCCATTCAACTGTCTTGAGTACACACTGAAAATCTAGGATTCAAAATTTGATTTAAAACTGGAAAGAAAGTTTTAGGATTTTGAAGATATATATTCAAGGAAATGTTATGACATAAAATGTATAAGTAAAATGTAAGATTCTGCACTATTTAATAAAATGTATGAGATTGACCATGTAAACTTTTTTGTACGAAAGGTCAGATTTCCTTCCAAGATGCTCTTTGGAATATTTTCAAATCATGATGGGTAACATGGTTTGTATGGTGTTTTGCATGCATGAGTTCATGCTGTCATTTGAAAAATAAAATCCAAAATAGAAACATTTTCACTAGAAGTCTTACACATTTGGACCCCAAATTTGTATTTTCAGAACGCTCAGGATGTACATTTTAGAGAAATACTGGTCAAGGAAAACTATGTTGAATCTTGTTAGAACGCTGTGGGATATTTACCTGGGAGGTGTTTTCATTATCATCCTCCTTGAGGCAAGCTCACATTCACACTCACACTTCCTTTCCAGTTCTGTCTCCTGAAACACACATATATATATATAGAGGACATAAATAGATGTTTCAAGTACTTAGAAAGTTTACATTAACAAGTTACAGCTGTTGCATTTCTTCACAGCATAATGTGCCATACTGTATGAGCAAATAAGTGAGTAATATGATATTACAAATAAAAAAAAATATGTGAAGAACTATCAAACAAATATACTGACTTTGATGAACTGTAGGAGTCCATCAGCGACTGTTCCTCCAGGAGCAATATGAAGAGTGAGGTGATTGTATGACTCCACCATACACACCTGGTTACTACACCTGGTAAATAAACAGAGATAAACTTGCCTTAATAGGCTAAAATACATTAAGGTATGATGTTCTATATACTGTAGCTGTTTACTGGGAGCTTTAGACATTTAAGAAATTAAGGCATGCTTTTCTATAAAGCAGCTTTGAAACAGTGTGTGTTGTGAGAAACCCTATACAAAAATGACTTGAGAAACTACACACACATTTTGGCACATGCCCTAAGAGATGTGTGTATGTCACTTACCTCTTGCATGTAATAACCGAGGTGAAGTGAAATTCCATGTTCTCCTGAACTGGGCATGAATAGGCCACATTGCCTGAAGTGTTCAGGGCAGCAAATTGTGAAAGGCAGCATCCAATCAAGAACTCATGGGCATCCTGTACAAACAAATTGAAACTTGTACAGTTTATCTAAAAGTGCTGCAATACATTGCCAAAATGTATCGTGTGTCACGTTCGTACGTTTTGAAGGTCAGTCCTGAAATCAGGATTGATGGTGGATGCCACTTGTACCATTTGCTTCAGTACTACAGCCTTCTTGATCCAGGCAGGGCTGTGTCTGAGGGACCACAGCTTTACAAAGAGCCTAAAAAGATATTACTAAAGATTATTAAACACACAGATATTACTCAACAAAGATCTGCTGAGGTTTTTGTTTTTTGCTTTTTCATATTAATCCTTTTGAGTCAAACCACTATACAACTTTCTTTTTCTGATGAACTACAAGGTCTTGGTGATATAGCAACACAAATATACCTTGAAACACTTATACAAATGAATCACTTAGAGAGTTTGAAGAGACTTCAATGAACATTTTAATGTGGTGAAGTGAGTTATGTATCTATTCGTTGAAAAGGACAGTTTGGACTGATTCACAGAAATAAATCACTTACCAACTCTAACAAGGACAAGGAAGGATAATTAACATAGCCTAATCACGCAGTCTTTGGAAACTTAATGTTCAAATAAAATGCCATTAAAATCATAGCAATATTCACAATGTTCCTTAATTAAAATCACCAGCAAAATAATTATGAACTATAACTATATGCACACATGCAAGTAAACAAATTCTCTCTCATTACCTGATGAATACTGCTGATGTGTGGCCATACATTATATTATCTGACAGCTGCTGGCAGAACTGCTCTAGTGTGAACAGACACTGCATGACAGAGTTCACGTAACAGGTCCGACCCAGGTTAGGCAATCTGCAATACAAACTCTCAATTAAACACTGTTCATATTAGCTGCACTTTATACATCATCAATATGTCTGGCAAAATGATGACACTTGTCATATTCTCCCACCCTCTGTTCAGCAGCTCTGGATGAGGGGCCGCAATTATGGTATTGACTCCCTCAGTATTCAAGGGGCCAGGTTCAGCCACCTTCTCCACAAGTGACTTCACAGGTGTCACGGGAGCTACCCTCAGTCTGTAAATGTCCAAAAGAAGCTGATAAATGTACTGGAAGTACACAAATACAGCTACTGTAAAGCATGCACACATCCTCAAACCTCAAGCTCTCCTACACATTGATGCACATTATGCCACTGTATACTGCAATCTATAGCATTATTTCATGCACAATCTTACAATGATTACAGTATGCTTAATAAGCTGGCAATGTGGAAGGTCATGCCTTAAACAAGTTTCTTTTATTAGGGAAAGGTCATAAATGGTTTAAGCAAAACTAATCGGCACATATACATTTTTGCCCTTACGCTGATTTAGTTATTTATGTAAACACTTTTATCACCTTTCTTACTAGTTTTTTCAATGTGTGCAAGTGTTTTGCGCATGCACTTGCTCACATCGGAAAAAACAGTCTTTATGTTTCAATTTCAAAAGCCGAGAATAACCCAATGATTCAAGTGTCATGTGATTTTGTTGTGTGTGAAAATGCATTTTCATGCATATTTAGATTTTCTGAATATTCCGATTTTTTTGTATTTATTGGCATATTGGTGTGCATGTAAACATTCCAGGCCTGACATTTCCAATTTTGGGATAATTATACTGCTTCAAACTTACAGGACAGGAGAGGACGAGACTGACCCCTCTCCAGTGTGGTCAGAAATAAGGGCTGGTGGTGCTAGATGAGGGGTCGTATCAATGGACATGACCTTCTCATTATTGAAGGTTTCGGGTTCTGCCACAGTTGGCACTTTCCTCGAAGACCTTCTCAAGAAGCTTCTCACCTTCTCCCCAAATGACTTTTGAGTTGCGGGAGTCACCCTCTTTGGTACTTTCTGCCTGTTAATGTCAGAAAGTACCAAAATACAACTAAACACATGCACACATCGTAACACCACTAAGCTCTTACACATTGATACAGATTGTGCAACTACATAGGCCTACCCACTGTTGTAGACAAACACAGACAAGTTAAGTTATACATTTTGAATGTAGCAAAATGTTGCATGGGTATTAAGTCATCGTGTAAATACAGGTTGCAGTTATTAGACACATTTGACAAATGAGATGACTATGAAACACATCTTTAAGATAAATGTCATATTATGCTTAACCATAAAAGTAATCCAAACTCTTAAAAAAAGTACAAGACTCATATGTAAATCTTATAATTTGGGTATTAAGATTTAACACTGTTATTTTACAGTAAGGACATTTCAGCAATATTTCAGACATTTTGCCCAGGCCTACCTCTCCTCAATGTTGTCCAGTATTGGCACAATTTTATTTTTCTGGGGGTTGAAATAAAAAGGATTTATGTCAAATGTTATACATTTGTTACAATAAAGAATGCAAAACAAATTATAGGCAGGGAATGATATATCCTTTGGAATTTGCAGAACAACAAATGTGTATAAAAATCATATTTTGAGTTATTTGCTTAATTTGTTGTGATTTACCTTGCGCCAAGTAAAACTCAGACGTTTTGGACAACAGCCAAACATTTTGAAGTATAAACTTCAAACAAGAACAAGAACTCAAGAAACAAGAAACAATCAACAATCAATAATCCGATTTGCGCAGTTAAAATCCAACGACTTCACACCCACAAAAGTTCGATAAATCGTGCATTGCAGGTTCACCCAGTGAGTTGGAATTCCTTTTTGTGATGTCATAATAACCGCTCTTTCAAGAATCGAACGGACTGACGACAGGTAGCCAATACACAAATCCTTGTAATGCCGTTTTATCGGAATATATGGATATTGACAATAAATGAACATTTTGTGGTGAAAATTAGGAAGATTTAATTAATTTATTTCCTAAATTCCTATTCTGTCTTTAGAATTTTGGTTCATGTTAGTTCCTACTTTGATCCAAGGAAGATTAATAAAAAATTGTCCTCGAAATGTAAAATGTTCCTATACAAATAAAATGAGGATAGAGTATGTGATAAACTTTAGCATACAATAGCAAATATTACATCCACAAAAAATAAATAAAAGATAAAATAATAAAAATAATAATATTGTTTTTGCAATTTGTTAACGTTCCACCTCCACTTAACAGAAATTGATCTCCTGAAGGAATCTTTAAAAACTGATAAACAATAATAAAAAAAACACATTATTAAACTATATTGATAACGTTTTATTGCAAAGTCTTATCTTGTTTTAGTCTTGTCCCTTTAAATGTATAATTATCAAAAATTTATATTTTAATTATAAAGTATTGTATTTCTGAACTGTATCTCAATTCAGATCTACATTTCTATCATTTATTCTTTAATTTGGAACAATGTGAATATAGTAATTGCTAATGTTTTTGTTGTTGCTTAATCAATTGGCTATTTTAAAAATAATAATAACATATACACATGATACACTGACATTTGAAACAATTTTAAGTATTTGCACCAAGAACTCATTGCAAATAATAATAGGCTATACATAACATTTTTATGTTTGAATGTTATGTAGTTTATTTCAAAATTATTTTCTTTACAATGGTCACTGAAAATTATAACATGAAGTGAAATAAAGCAACACCATTCCAATGAGTGTGCAAACCGAGTTATAAATCATGCTGTCTGTTATAAAAGGCAAGTTTACAAACAAACAAATTCTGGAGTAATGTAAATGACTTAATGTAAGCAAATGGGATCATTTTGGAAATGCATCATATAACCAGGAGGGACAAATGGGGGTACTGCATAACAAAAAGGAACAAAGAGACCATAAATAACTATTTATTAGATTGGTAAAAACAACAACTCTTATTTTTTTATTTACCTATTGGTGCCAGTGTACACCTTTCACCTGTCAGTGCACAGGAACACATTTATTTGTCTTTTTTTAATCTTGTTCTTGTCAAATTAATTTCCTGCATACATTTTTTTCTATTCTATTTAATACCGCTCGTACCTGTGCATTTAAAGACCATATGGTCGTTCAACAAAACAAATAAAAAAGAAAGCAATGATGGGTGAATAGTGGATTATGGGCATTTGATATGTAAAATCAAATGTATTTTGGTTCAGTGCAGTTTATAATGTAATTCTTTAGTTCATAGTGCAACACAATCTAGTAGATGAAAAAGGACACAGAACTTTTCTGAATGTTTGTTACAACATGCAAAGATAAAAAAGTAGTTTCTTTAAATTTGTGATGAATAAAATGATAATACTTTATTGTTATTATATTTTATTAAATTATACATTCTGAAAAATTATATAATATGTTTTAATTTCACTTATTTAGATTCTTAAACATTATGAATTAAATAACAATAATAATAAAAAGCTTTGCCGTCTATAAATGCTTTGATAAATAGCCTTGGGGAAAGTTATGAAAATTATATATGTATTTAATTTTATTAAATGAGTTATTTTAATACATTTTAAATTAGTTTTTTTTATTTATTATTATTTTAAAATAAAAGTGTTGAATATTAGCCCACATTTTGCTTAGTTTTAATGTTAATCTTATGCCCTGTTTAAAATATTACTTTTTCAGCTTCAGTTAAAAAAAAAAAAAAGCTATATTTTTGAGCAGCTTGTTGGGCTTTTACATTTCAAGTGTTAAATATATTGCAAGGTTCATTGTAAATATTTAGGATATAAGGATGTGTGCAATAAAGGAAAGAATAAATCCCTTCACAATAGCAGTCCTGTGAAATGTATGCACACTTATGGCAAATAAGTATATAGGTTATTTAACATTAATCCCCAATGTAACATGTTCAAAAACAATTGCATTATCTTTGTGCATGACAATAAAGATAGGAAACAGCATGCAGTCTCCTTTTGCTTTTTTTGTGACTTCCTGCATCCACATGGAACAGTCGCTGCGGGTGAGAGGTCAATTGTTGACTTCCATCTGTACAGTTATGTTATGCTGCAGTAATCCAGGACAATGTGACCCTCTACGGATCACCTTCATTAGCTAGTTGAAGTTACTCGGAGTGCAAGTGAGTCGCAGGGGAGGGCCGCGGGATTATACCCAGGGTGCGCACTGACTGCGTCTCTAGCTGCACCATCTCCAACTCGGGCTGCAGTTTGGCCGCAGCACGGGGAGGTAAGGCGGATAACTGTGCATGGCATAGCTTTTCTTGCTAACGGCAGTACAGTTGCTCTAGCTGAATGTGCATCTAATTAAATCTGTGCAACAACGAAGGCATCGCACATCCGCAATCATAACAAGTGATTTAGGGAAGAGTGAGTGTAAAAAGCTGGTGCAGGGTACTTTTTGTAGTATTGCATGACTTAACGTGTTGTCTGCCTGGAGTAAGCGCCGTCCCCAAGTCATCGGGTTCAGCTGCAAGTGTGAAAACAAAGGCGAGAATAATGATTTCATGTTATGTATGCATGCACAGCAGCGGGTGCCCGCCGGGGCTAGCCATTTAGCGCGAGCTAAGCGCGAGACTGACACAAAAGTCACAATAACACGTGCAATATAGCTATTATTTGACATATTTAATAAAACACACCGCCGCAGAGTGTTTGTAAGGTTACTTGAGCAAGACCAACGGCCGCATCCTGACTGGCTATTAGTAGTTATTGTGATGTTTTGACAGCCCTCAGCTTGTCCCCTGCGGGTGACTCCTCGACCATGCGACAGTGGTGCCTTCCTGCAGTGACTCCATGCGCTGAACAGCTCCCAACGGTCCGATTATCACCTCAAATCTCAGGTAGGACCATAAAATACGACGTGCAAACATTATATAAAGTTCAAGTTACGATATAGTACTAGGGGTGCATTACCTAAAGAAAATGTCATTGTTTGGAATGCTGCAAAAAACACTGTTTAATTAAAACGATATTTAGAAAAGATAATAGTTAATAATAATAATAATAATAATAATAATAATAATAATATATAAATATATATATATATATATATATATATATATATATATATATATATTAGTAACATGCAAGATGGATAAATGTAGATAAGTGCATTTTCTGTGTGTCCCTTTTGCAGTCTAAAGTCCCAATGAAATCCAAGAGTTTTGTTGTCTTTTGTCCATGTTTATTAGCATGTCTAGTCTTTCTCTGACACGAAAATGGACCAAAAATACTAATGACTCATCATGCACTCCTGTGCTTTTAAAAAACGTTTTGTCCAATTAAATGCTCTCTAAAAGAGAATGCTCCTCCCGTTAAAGCTCAAGGGTGCAACTTTTTCAGTGTTAAAATTCTTTCTTTTATCCCAGCTTAATATGCTGAAACAACTAAAAGTAAGCTATTAATGTTTTAATGCTGTATAAAAGTAAGCTAAGTATGTACATTTTCTCAAAAACTGTAAACACTGTTTCTCTGTGGTGCTATAAAATGTGTATTCAGAAAGCTGATTTGAAAACAATGTTTATTTTGCAGTTCTGTTTGGTGGAACTAGTGTTGTAGAAATCACACAGTTCAGGTTTAATACCACCTGATGCCAGATAGCAATAGGTGTGTTCGACTTAATGCAGCGATGCGAAGACCGATCGGCATCGGATTTGAAGCACTGCATGTCGGCTAGAAATGTTGTCCTACTTTAGACAGCGCCACCACTGTGTCACAGTGATGTATGCTAACAAATTACCATGAGAGCTATTCAAGACCAGCCCCCCCGACTCATCCTGCGCAGTTGCTACAAAGCAGCTGCACAAGCTCTGATGATGACGACACAGCTTATGTGCGATTGGCCACTTTCCGATAACAATAGTAATGCATGTTTCATGGGCTTGGGCTGAGTTCACAATTGCATAATACACATTCTACTCTTACTACTTAGTGGCAGAAATAATAGTAGTATGGTATTATGTCATTGCCATGGTGTTTATTCAGCTAAACTCTCACAAATCTTTGTATATCTTCTTATAAGAGTACATCATGTTTATTAGAGGTATACCGATATATCGCTTTTACCGATTAATCAGTGCTGATAGTTGCTTTTGGAAATATTGATTATCAGCAAAAAACTATGCCAATATTTGTGGACAATCACGTGGGGATTTTCTGTATCTAAACCTTTCATCACTGACAATATTTTTATTTATATCCTTCAGTGCATATTTTATTTTGATTAGATAATTAAGGGTTCTAAATTGAAGCGAGGGCATGCAAAGAAAAATACAACTCTATGGAAATGTGACCCGTCAGCACATACATCGTGCCTCCAACTTCATATCCTTTAAAAAATTATTAATATATTCCCTATTTTAACCTGGTGAAATGTATACAAAACTCTTCATCTGGTGAATATATAGGCTTCATTTGGGAAAGACTTACATATAGAGCATTGTAAAAAATCTAAGTCTCCGTCATTTCAAAATAAGAATTCCTTTTGTGTTTTGGACTTGTTTACAGTTAAAATTCCCACATTATGCCCCAAATCTTCATCTTTTTCAAATTTTTCATTTTGGTTGCACAATAAACTGCATCAATTTTCTACATTTTTGATTCTTGTAGTCTCTATGTTTGTGCCTGTCATAGTAAGGAAAAAACAAAAAGAAATTAACATTATATAAATTGATTTTTAAAACTATCTGCAGATTAATCATTACATCAATTGGAGATTTTCAATCTTCAAACTTAAATCTTAGGCCACGCCAATGTGATTTAGTTTGAAAATGCATTGATTTTGCAATCTTTATGCCTCTCATCCACAGTGGAACAGTTTGGAAAACAATGGGGTTTGAAAACTGAAAACGGTTTTCAAATTTATCAGACCTTAATCTGAAAATAAAAGCCTTGAAGGCACTGTAATTGTGCACCTATCAGAGAAAAGACTAAGTTTTAAATGTGTATATATACTAGGGGTGTAACAGTTCTCGTTAAAAAAAAAACACGGTTTGGGAAGCATTTGGCACCACGGTCGGTTCAGCTCACGTTTAATGACTCATCTGGAGCACAACTTTTGGTCAACAAAACAAAGCATGAAACAGACACAGTTACAACTTCTACAATGCACCTTAGTGGATCTGTAAATGGATACGCTCCACCTGTGTTTCACGTGGGTCAACTTGATGACATCACTGTTCTGCAAGCATTGTGTTGTTGAAAATGCTAAGAATGAGCCACTGAAAGAGAAGCCCACTGCGTTTCTCTTTTTGCAGTCATTTACAACAGCGATGGTCAAAAGAGATTTACAAAACTGGCACTGTTTGCAGATATTGCTCTGTGTGAGTGCTGAATACTGTTAATATATGTCAATAATGCACATGAGGGTTTATTTAAAACGTGCATGCAGTTCTTCCTGTTTCCTTGCGCGGCTGTAATCTATCATGAGTGTCAATAATGCACTTTGATTAATGGCATTAAAATGCAGTTATAGTAATACATTGATACATCATTTACACCGACATTACCCATGAAAAGAGCCACAGGTGAGCCGAAACTGCACATTTTTAATCAGACACAGTGCTAATTCGGACATGAAACAATAACTAAAGCACTTGGGGTGTTCATGTGGGATTTCCATGCATGCTTAAAATACTCAAGCAGCATTATCACAACATCCATTCTCATATGCATTCTAATAGCAAGGTTATTACTTTTACAGTGATGCATAGCTTCCTAATATTTAATGTGTTGAGATGAGTTTGAAGTGCACTTTATGTTAATAAATGTAGCGTAATAGTGCAGGTATTAAGTTTAAATGTTGATTTAGTAATTATTGAAAATTGTTTTTTTTTAGTTAAGGACCCTGACAAAAACTAACCATAGTTTTACTGTAGTAATATATTAGTAAACATGAATGCTGTCACCGTGGTTTTCTGAGCAGAAATCATGGTTTTGAAACATGATTTTACTATATATTGTAACCATGACAGTAACCATGTTTATTTTGTGGTTACTATGATTTTACTACAAATGCCATGGTTAAACTATGGTTACTGTTGTAAAACAATGATTGTTATTTAAGGGCAAACCTGTTGAAGTTTTTTACCAAATAGATTATTCTTTGGATTTGGCAGTAACAATGATTTTTTTAGCAAATTAAATACTGAACCATACCGAAACAGTGACCCTTAAACCGCGATACAAACCGAACCATGAGAAATTCGAACCGTTACACCCCTAATATATACATAATAAAGTTTTTAATTTTCAATTTATTGTAACTTTATTATCATAAAGAACTTTAGCAGCCATTTGTTGTCCTCCAGATGTCAGGATGGAGTGTTGTGATGTGGAGCCACGTTATACCATCGAACAGATTGACCTACTTCAGCGTTTAAGGTTGTCAGGGATGACCAAACCTCAAATCATTCAGGCCCTGGAGTCTTTAGAGAGACTTGATCCAGACCATCGTACCCCATGCTGCAACAATCACTTGGTCCCACCCAGTGCTCCTACCTCTGCAGCACCTACTGCTCCCTCTTCCACCTCCTCTTCCTCATCTTCTCTTACCTCAGCTACCACACAAACCCCTGTGATGGATGCTGCATTATCACCTAGCAACAGCTACGATGCCTCGCCCCCACCCCTGTACCCACCCAGTGGAGTTCAGAGGTCGTTCAGTTACGATTTGGCAGAAGAAGACTGGGATCTGGAAGAGAAGGTGGAGGAATACATGAGGTATCTTTTATGAACGCGATGTATGAGCTGCTTCTGTGGGCCTTTCTTTTCAGGTCTTCTGAGAGGGATAGATTAATATAACAGCTAGTAATGAATGTCCCTGAGCAACAGTGTAATTTTCAGAGAACAAGAGCCCTTTCTGAATCAGGTCAGGTGAACAGTTGTTTCAGATGGATTATGAAAGATCTTTTTGTAGTTTGAAACTTTTCATATAACTCCTTTTAACTCTGGAGAATGCCACTGAATAGTTCCCCATTTAACACAAATTGAACCACATTTCTATTTATTAAAGGTGTTTTCATTAAATTTTTTGCTGTTTGCTTTCATGGTTTTGCTCACAAGACTTGATAAGTCACTGTAATGCTTGTCTTTGTGCTTTAGGAGGGACAGTAACCTTGTGAAAGAAGAGATAAAGGTTTTTCTCAATAACAGAAGGATCTCGCAGGCAATTGTTGGACAAGTTACAGGTACCCTCTTTCCCTCACAAGAGAAAAATTATCTGCATTCCTTTTTCAAGGGTCCCCTAGTCTTAGCCTCATACGGCACATGATGCTTGTAGCTCACAAAACTGGAAAACACTTTCTCGATCAAGTCAGCACAAATCTAATTGGCTGGTTTGATGGAACTTCCGTGAGTAGACAGACAAAGGACGTTTCATCAGTCCACCTGGAAGCCGAGTTGTGTTCACAAAGTTCCACGTAGATAGAATGAGGATGAAATGATCACAGAATTTGCCCAGGTTTGCCAGGTTGGGGACATCAAATCTTGTAAATATATTCAGAGTTTCGTTTGAGGCACGTAGCAGAGAGTGAAGCAGATATCCACGAGCAGAGCTGCATTTTCTTCTTTGTTTACTTTGTTTGTAAAATTCTCTATAATGAGGTTTTCTACAGTGTAACTAGACTCACTACACATTGTCTTCTATTCTCCCATGTGTTTTCTGTGCAATCGCTTGCAGAGACTCGTGCGCCATTAAATCAATGATTTTTTCCTCATGTCAGTCTTTTATTATAGTATGAAACATCTTAGAAAAACTCTGCCACTAAACACCAATTAATGACTAAACCTACTGTTATTGGTCGCTTAACATGTCATTTAGTCTAAATGGGAGGATTTTGGCCAATTGAAGCTGTTACAAAGACCAGACCTTTGCCATAGTCATATTGCACTTTTCCACTGCACTTTACGGATGACTCGCCTCAACTCTACTCGCTTTACTTTTCTGAGCTTGCATTTCCATTGCAGTTTAGTGCCACCTCAACGTGGTTGGGATTATAGGATGATCGTCATAGTTGCGCCACCTCTACTGCCGTGACATCTCCTTAAACACGACACATACTGACCAAAACAATAACAGGCCTGCTAGCTGTTAGCTACTAGCTCATTGTGCTGCATAAAACAGTTGTTGCATGGTGATTTTACACAAGTGTAACAGTTAAATTGGCCTGGTTGTTTTAGAAGCAAGCTTCCAGTAGCTGGTCAACTAAATAAAGTGAAGCTTTCAAGCAGAGTATAGAGTTAACATAACAAAACATACCATCGTCCATCGTGAATCAACGGCAGTCCAGGGCACTCTCCCTCCCATTGCTCGCCGGTTTAGATAGCGTCCATTTAGTTGAACCACTTCCACGTTTCCTTGATGGTTCTGTAGTCACTTAATTTATTTTCTTTTCCCTACAATGTTGGTAGGTCCGGTGGTAGCCGTGTGCGGCCATCAGCTGAGACACTTCCTGAGAGACGTTTTTGTTTTTCGCTCATCGCCAATGAGTGGACCGTCTGCACCTCGTTTATTGACCAAGGCTTGGTTTTGCACACAGCCATTTCTTTTTTCACAATTGGAAAGTCGCTTGAACAATGATACTGTTATCGCTGTTGTTAACTTTAAATTTAGCGGTTGATGTCGCATGTCGGAAATCCAGTGATGATTCTCCCTAACCAATCAGTGATCTGCAGGATTTATACATTGGCTCGCTGATCAGGTACCAGGTACTATCGACAGTGGAATACCCCAAAAAAGCGAGCAGAGTTGAGTTGAGTCAAGTTGTACTGTGCAGTGGAAAAGCCCCATAAGAGCTGGGCTTTTAACTGCTGCTGACATTTACTGATATGAAATTGTACCACAAAAAAAGGAAAGTATTAAGAAAGTAAAAGGGCTCCGTTTCAATTTCATGCTAACTTCAAGGGACTACTTCAGACAGATAAATGAAAACTATATTTTATTTAATGGGTTCCTGTTAGTCTCTGGCCCTATTTAATTCTTTATACCTTTTTGCAGGTATCAGTCAAAGCTACATCTCCCAGTGGCTTTTGCAGCAAGGCCTGGAGATGAGCGACTCCAAACGCAGGTCATTCTATCGTTGGTACCTGCTAGAACGTAACAGTCCAGGTGAGTTATGATGCCTCTGCAGGGAGAGGCTTTGCCAGAAGCAAGGCAGTGGCCTGCATTTTGGGTTGGGGGTTGGCCATCTTTTGGTTTCATTTGCTACCTCCTTCCATATCTTCCCTATACAGTTCTGATGGTCCTTGGGGGCTTAAAATCTGAAGAACAATATCATTCTGTGTTCAATAAAGGCGATGGGTCTCATTTTCTAATAAATGCATACAAGTTGCAAATTAATGTGCACAGAAAAAGTTCCCATGCAAAATGTCTGCCAGAGTAGTAATTTGCAGAAAACATTCCCAAATGTTCTCAATATACAGGTAAGGGCTTTCTGTATAACCTCTCCTCTACAGTGATTAATCACTTTGTAAATGTATCCTTAAAAATGCACTCAACTAAAAGCATGGACACGAATATCTGAGTAAATCCAAGTGTCATTCATATAGGCCTAGATTACATGTAATCAGCTGCATTGTTATGCACTCACAGCTGAATTTATGCATACTAAAATTTACATAACGCATATATTTTTTTACTCTAAAATAAATAAGTATTAAAATTATTAATATTTATTTAAAGTAGTAAGTACAGTATCTAAAAACACAAATTCAATTTTTGTAATACTCTGAGAGTGATTTTTAGCATACTTGTGGTTTCAGATGATCAAAATGTTATTGAATACATTTAATTGCGAACTTATTGATGCAACATGATTTCTGCATGGAAACGTTCTCACATGGGTTTAATGCACAAATATGTGCGGAAGCACGGTTATGCCGAGTTTACAAGATTTTAAGCCCAATTTTTGCTCGCCGACTGTTTTGTGGTTATCGCCAACAAAAGCCCGAAATCGTGGGCAAATCAGAGCTCGCTCCCATGAACGTTGATTGCAATGGATGAATTATCAAAGACGAGGTGTGAGAGAATCGCCGACGCGTCGCCGATGTCAGCGAGATATTTCGAATGTTAAATATCTGACGGCGATTCCAAATTGTGCAATGTCAAATATGTTTTGACTGAATACAACTGCAGCGTTGACCTACAGCCAATGAGAGAGCAAGAAACAGGGCACAGGATGTTTCAGTGGGAGTCCTGCTGTACCTGCAACAGACTGTGGTATCAAGAAAGTCAATTTGGACTGAAGAAATTTAGGAAAAATTTGTGGAACTGGCAGGAGCACCAGTGCCTATTTGATGTTTCCGCTGAACTGTACCACAACCGGGTAGAGAAAGAGAAGAGTTGGAGAGAAATTAACAATTCTCTTGGACAGTCAGGTAAGCAAATAGATAGATTTTTCAGTGGGAGGTACTTTTTCAATATATGATCCCTTTAGGCAATTAAAAACATACACATCATATTCTTAAATGCATAACATATGATCATGCATTTGTTTTCATGTCTTGTATCACTTCTCGCATGTAGTCTATTGGGAAACGTAATTTGTAGTCCAGGCAGAGCTGTCGGGGATTCATCAACAGTGAAATGTCTTGTAATGTGTTCACCCCTGTCGCAGATTCGTCGTGTCATTTGAAAACGCTACGACTTCAGTGACCAGACTTTTTGTAGTTTTGTAATATGAACGGTACCATGATCCGACATCTTTGAAAATCGTGTAGGAGCCATTAGTGAATGAGGCCCAATGTATTAGAAGGACATACCACGTAGATGCATTGAATTAAAATTCCATCATATTGCGTCATTTTCCTATTGATTAAACACTTGGGTTAATGCTGTTCTTGGCAGATGCAAGAAGTATAGTCTGGTGCAGTTGAAATCAGGCTTTAGAACCTTTTAGGCTGTAACACTGCCAACACAAGCGCCATCTTGCATTCATAATATAGTGAATGATTTGACACTTTAAGGAGCTAATGAAGTAATGCAGAGTTGGGATGAAGCCCTCCAGGACCACTTCTACTCTCCATCTCCCAGGCAAGGCCCTTTTCTGTAGCTCACAGTCCTGATCCTGGGTTTGTTAAATGCTGGTTTTCATGTCCTCTCTGCACTGAGGTGCAATTAACACCTGACCCTACTAACAGAGCTCTGAGCATGCCGCTTTTTAATTATCTACAGTGCTAGAGAATTGAGCATGGCTCCAAGAACCTAATCACTTTTAAATTTAGCAGTTTGAATACCTATTACAGGGTTCCCACTGTCATTGCAAACCTGGAAAAATCAGAGAATTAAAAAAAAATATTTCCAGTCAAGGAAAAGTCATTGAAATAAATCTAAAAACTCAAATTTATTTGTAGATATGCTCTTCTCTAAAATATCTAATTGGAAAGATATTGGTCTTTAAGCAATTCCCTAGTGAGCTGCATAATCTGAGGATAAAAAATGATACATATTATTATTGGAGAAATTAAAAGTATACTCTGTTTATTCTAAGGATTGGTACCTGACATTATTTACAATCGAAAATAATTACCTTAGCAATCTCTTTAAAATTATTTATAAAAAAAAAACATTATTATGCTGCAATCACCATCAGCCATGTAAGTTCATAGGTCAAAAGGGATGGGAACCCTGCCATTAACACATCTAGCTAAAAGTTGTTCTCAAATGATTTTCATCAAACAGTGTTTTTATATTTGCTTACAATTTTCACCAGTTGTTTAGCCTTTCTAAGTGACCCTAGTTAACACAGTTTTCTGATTGCCCAAATGGGGTGAAGGAATCAGATGGAGTGAAAACCAGCATGCTCAGGTCCCCAGGAGCAGGACTGACACCACCTGGAATAGGCAAAGAGAACTTCTGATGCACCTCCTTCCCTGGTACTCTGCTCACCAATCCCAGTCAGGTAATGTCTGTGCAGCTGGGAAACATTGCTGTTGAACACAACTACTGAATGTATTCTGTTCAAGCAATACATACTGTAATAGTATTTTCAAATCATCTAACCTAGAGATAAACCAATATTTTGTTAGACCAATATTATTTTACTGATATCCACACACTTTTTACTTAATAATTGGTTGTTAAAGGAATATTCCAGGTTAAATACAAGTTAAGCTCAATTGACAGCATTTGTAGTATAATATTGATTACCACCACTACAACAACAACAAAAAAGACTTGCCCCTACTTTTTCTTTAAAAAAAAATAAAGGCAAAAATCTGGGTTACAGTTAAGCACTTACAATGGAAGTGAATGGGGCCAATCCATAAACACTTACTGTTTCAAAAGTATAGCCACAATATGTAAACGATATGCATGTTAACATGATTTTAGTGTCTTAAAAGTTATAGCCAATTTTACAACTTCATTGCCATGTGTAATGTCAACAAACCCTAATGCAGCTCTAATACATGACTTAAAAAAATAATTAATGTAAGTGCTTTTATAAAATTATAAGCTTTAGATTTCTGTCTTTAAACCCTAAAAAAATTGGCCCCCATCCACTTCCATTGTAAGTGCCTCACTGTAACTTTTAAAAGGAGAGACTAGTCAAAATAATTTTTATGCCGTAAGTTGTCAATCGAACCCGGAATATTACTTTAAATAATAATTCCTTGCATTTATATAGCGCTTTTCTAGGCACTCAAAGCGCTTTACATAGTATAGGGGGAATCTCCTCAACCACCACCAGTGTGCAGCATCCACCTGGATGATGCGACGGCAGCCATAGTGCGCCAGAACGCCCACCACACACCACACACCAGCTATTGGTGGAGAGGAGAGAGTATAGTTATGTAGCCAATTCAGGGATGGAGATTAATACGATGCCATGGTAGATAGGGGCGAATGGGGGGTATTTGGCCAGGACACCGGGGTTACACCCCTACTCTTGAGAAGTGTCCTGGGATTTTTAATGACCACAGAGAGTCAGGACCTTGGTTTAAAATCTCATCCAAAGGATGGTGCCTTTTTTACAGTATAGTGTCCCCGTCACTATACTGGGGCATTAGGACCCACACAGACCGTAGGGTGAGCACCCCCTGCTGGCCTCCCTAATACCTCTTCCAGCAGCAACCTTGGTTTTCCCCAGGAGGTCTCCCATCCAAGTACTGGCCAGGCTCAACCCTGCTTAGCTTTAGTGGGCAACCAGGAAAGAGATGCAGGGTGATTTGGCTGCCAGTAAATATCAGATCTACCAAAAATGCCACTCTTTGGTGCACCAAACAACGCCATGACACCAGGAAAAAGTGTGTTCACAGGTCAAGTAACTTATTTAATGTTTTTGCTGTTGCATCAATTACTGACCTTTTTACCCTAAGAACTATTTATGCTCAGCAGTTAAAAATAGCCCAAAACAAAGATGAACATAAATTTGCCAACATTTAGATGACAAAACAACTTCGCAGAATAATAATGGCAATAAGTTAAGTTTTCATTGCTGTAGTCTTGAAGTAATGATTATTGTGTTGAAAAGAGAGAAGAGAGAAAAAATAAAGCAAAAGCTGGTTCAGCAAACATTATAACTTTAATCCATATTGTTTAAAATATCTGTTGATGTGGGGTATTTTTTCTCTTTGAGTGTTGGTATCATTTATAATGGTTCTTTATTTAGATTTGGCTTTAACTGTATCTGCTGATTTCCATTGATTATATTTGATTGTCATTTTGATGGTATGCATTTTTAAAGTTCCAAGTTGCATTTTTGGGTTATGTTTTCAACAGGTGCCACTTTGTCCATGCGCTCACTGGTTAAAGAAGAGCCCGATTGGAGATTAACTGGAAGTCCCGGAGACAGGGCAGTGGTTGGGCCTTTTAGACTGCGGAGGGGGAGTCGCTTCACCTGGAGAAAAGAGTGCCAGTCAATCATGGAGAGGTATGTCACAGAGCATAACTGTCTTTGAGTGATGCAACTACAGTAATTTTCACACACACACTACAGAGCTGAAGAATTGGCAATCGCATTTATTTGTTGGATTAAATCCCCTAAATTATCATTCTGTGTGTTTATGTTTACAGGAGTCAGTCCTGAACAAATGTTGACATAATAGTAACTACGCCAAAGTTTTGGTCACGGATGCCAAAAATGTAACCTGTTAGACATATATATTATTGTTTGTTAGTTTTAATTACACCATTGTCATTGCCTCTGTTGTCAAGCTTCTGCTTTCTAAACGCCAGGCACTGTCTTGAGCATAAAGAATATTGTCCCTTGACCACAAGGCTGGTAGGTGCAACTAGGGGGGAGTGAGACAAACTGGTGTTAAAATTTGTGAACTGCATTAACTACTGTTCGTAGTGTATACATACTGTACACAGATACACAGTAGAATGTTCATTGCTATAAATAGCTGAACTCCGATTGTGCACAGAATGGGATTAAGCATGCAAAACAAGAGTGACAATCATATTTTGTACAGTATGTATGTGGCCATTGTGAAATGAGGGATTCTGTATAGTAAAGCACAAAATGCATTTGCACAATTTCCATTATTATGGCTTTTTTTTATTTTATATTGAGGAATGGGGACAATGGACCCATAAATGGTGGAACCATTTTCTCCATTTGTAGAGGTTTTTCCCACTATGTCAATAAGTCATAAATCTCACTAAGGTAAAGTCTACTCTGTAACCTGTTTCATTAATCTGCCCTGTTACTCTGTGTTCTATTGACATTACTGTTTCTTATTGGTTGAACAATGATTGTTACCCAAGGTCTTGTTTTTTACTTGCTGTTTGTTCTCATAGTTTCTTTATGGAGAATCAGTATCCTGATGAGGCCAAGAGAGAGGAAATTGCCAGTGCCTGTAATGCTGTCATTCAAAAGCCTGGTAAGAGATTGCAGTCATTATCTTGCCTCCTTCGTGACCAGACAGAGCCATGCAATGGCATTACTTACCATTGTTGAATTTATGTATTTCTTGTATAAATGTTGTTTCAGGATGCAAACTGTCAGAGTTTGAACGAGTCACTGCACTCAAAGTGTACAACTGGTTTGCCAATCGGAGAAAGGAGATGAAGAGACGTGCCAACATTGGTGAGACTTTAAGAATGGTTGTTAGTTCAAATAAGTGACACAAGCGATTCAAACAGGCATACATTAATGCACAAAAACCATCTACTAAAGAAAACTTATGTCACAGCCAGAGACTATTTAGCAGAGACAGGCCACTTCTATTAAAATGAATGGGAGAAATTGTAATGCCCAACAGTCAATTGATGTAGAGAGAAAATCCCGCTTTACAGGTAAAAAAAGCCAATCACCTTTTAGATACAGACACCGCCTGTCAATCAAATCGAGTATGCGCTATATAAGCTGGAATTGTTTTTTTTTATATAGTGTTTGAGGTAACGAAGCACAATTTATGATTCCAGTATTGTCAGATTTTATTGCTGATTTGAAATATGTTCTTTGATTGAAATCTTGACCAACTGTTTATGAGATTTCAGTGTTTCCCCATTCAAGTAGATATGAGCTGCACTAGCATGACTGGAAGTAACCTCCCGAGAGTATTTCAAAGATGGCCGGCAGTGGACTGACTTGTTAGAAAGACTTAAGTCACAATACATACATCTTTTAATTACTTTACAGACGTTAAAGTAGCAAAACAGAAGATTTTTGTCCTTGTCCCGATTCACTATAGCCTAGTTTCATCCACTTTTCGTGCTATTTTGTTATCGACAAAGTGAAAATGCATTAAAAAAAAGTTTGCCGTCTTCCTGTTTCCATTCAAATGGCCTTTTATCGATAAAAACGGTGTGCGTGATATCATGTCTAAAAAACACTTTGGCGCATAAGTTTTGGTTTATCGCAAAAGAAATCTGCCCTTAAGCTGTTTCCATACAGAAATATGTGTATATCTCTAATTGTGTAGCCTACCTTTTGCCTCAGAGATGTCCCTAAATTCTTTTCCTCAGAAGTTTTGGTAAATAGAGACAACTGAGACAATTCATTGAAATTAGCCAGCTAACTGTCATTTTAATTTCACAAATAAATGCAATCAGAAGATGAGGAATTGCAATCAAAAGGAAGCAGTTGCCCTTCTGATATTGGTCCTGATGTTTCACCTATCGTAGGTTGCCACCGGTTCCGACCCGAAAGTGAATTGTCATTGCCCTGTTCAAGCTGGCAACCTGCACCAAGTAAAGGGGGAAACTTTCGGACTTAGTATAAGGACTATCCATCCTATATGCTGTGTGCAAAACTATTAAAGAAACATTTATGTGGTGTAACATGAGGGCTTACATACGATACATTCCTGATATTTAATAAGCTAATTTAAGTTTGTGTAAAGAAAAGGCTAGTATATAGGCCTAACAATATAATTTTTTTCATTTGTTAATTAATTATTTTATGCTTTATTCATTTGGTAATTTATTTAGTTTAATAGAGGGAATTTTCCTTGCATTTTTTTCAAAAGTAAGCTAAACAATAAGTTTATAGAATTGGGCATTTAGTGTTCCAAAAAAAGTACACTGATGCTTTTCGACTATTATTGTGTATTTATTTTTTATTTAAAACATCTTTGTTTACAGAAATTATAATTATTTTTTTTTGTATTGTGGGCTAATTTCATGACTGTCGACTTATTTTGAATGGTGTGGAAAAGAAACAATAAATAAACAGATGTCTACAGCGATTAAATTAATCACAAACAGTGGCCATTTATTTGGTCTCTGTGCACTTGTCGATGTGCATGATACGAGATATTTGTGTTGGCACTCTTGTCAAGTGTCATGTTTGCAGCATCAGATCTTTATGCCGTTAAGGTCAATGCATAAACACGTACAGCAAATTGGCCTTTAAGGATGTATACCATCATCATAATTAACACAGTCTAACGATCAGGGTAAATTCTGTCACGTGAAACTACATTTTTGCATTAATGCCAAATATGTGGTTGAGTTAAACTGAAAAATATTATGAAGACACTTGTGAAATTGCGATAATTTGCATTTCCATCAGCCATATTTTGATGTGCTAAAACTTTTTTGGCTAAAAATACTTTGATGGAAACTTAGTTTATGGTAAGCCTACAATAATGATTTCTATTTTGAGCTTTCGTAATTGGTGCAAAATTGCAGGCTTCCGTCATTTATCCTTGCGTGTTTATGTCATGTACATAAGCATGCTAAAGAAAAGCCGGCTACTGTGTCACATGTGTGGTGGCTAGGAAAGCTAACTACACTGAAGTTTGAGAATGGCACTGCTGTTTACAGATCACAAAGTATTTTATGGACTATGTTTTCGGTAAAGTTTCTGGAAAATGTTTGCTAATTCATAAGTTGTATTTTAGAAAATTGCTGTAGTTTCCTGAGTGCGTGTACAGTCTGTTTGTGTGTCGCTGTTTCCTTATTTCTTTTACCCGAGTTGCAGAAATACACAAGTTGTATTATAACTTTCTATTGCCCTTTTTAAATAGTCTGTTTAAACTGATTGGACACTTTTAAAATGACTTCATGTATACGTGTATACTCGTCTTAAGTTATTTACGTTGTACAGATTTTATAGCACAGTAATGTCAGTAATAATTTGTTTAGCATGTAACCATCATTATATTATAACCTCACTGCCAAAGAAAGAATTAAGATAACAGTTCATTATGCAATATGCTGCAATAATTACAATATTTCTGCATATTATTTTCATATTTAATGAGGTATATTTTATCCCTAATATTATTGAATCCTCTCTTTCTGTTTTTAGTTTACAGTTTTAGTTTTATTGTATGCAGAGCATAGGCCTACTATTTTAATATAACAGTTTACTTTCATTATCCACTAACCCTTTACATAATATACAAATAATTAAATGTCTTCCATTGAACTCATATCAGCTACAGTTGAAGTCAGAAGTTTACATACACCTTAGCCAAATACATTTAAATTACGTTTTTCACAATTCCTGACATTTAATCGTAGAAAAGATTCCCTGTCTTATGTCAGTTAGGATCACTTCTTTATTTTAAGAATGTGAAATGGCAGAATAATAGTAGAGAGAATTATTAATTTCAGTTGTTATTTCTTTCATCACATTCCCAGTGGGTCAGAAGTTTAAATAAACATTGTTAGTATTTGGTAGCATTTCAACCCTGCATCATTGTGGAGTGGCCTGAAGCAACTTACTAACTACAGGACTCCCACCCCCAACACTGTAGTTACCAACAACTGGCTGACGAACTGAATGTGTTCTACTGTAGATTTGAAAGGCCCAATCTCACACCCCACACCCGCTCTGTCCTTCACTTCACACAAACATCAACACCTCCTGCAACCCCCCTCCTGCAACTCAACCTGCACTTAAAATCTGTGCCGTGACTTCCGAAAACAAAAGACAAGGAAAGCACAGGGCCCAGACAATGTCTCACTCTCTTGTCTAAAATCCTGTGCTAACCAGCTGGCCCCCATCTTTACACTGATCTTCAATAGATCGTACATCAGAAGACTACAAGTACGACAGTTCGTACTGCTGAGAGGATTATTGGTTGCCCCCTGCCCTCTCTTCAAGAACCGTACACTTCCAGAGTGAGGAAAAAGGCTGGAAAAATTACTCGCGCCTTCAGGCAGGCGCTATAGAGCACTAAGCACCAGAACAGTCAGCCACAGGAACAGTTTTTTTCCCTCACGCCCGTTTCACACATACTCCGTGTGCGTATGCGGTACGTATGCGGTGCGTATACGGTACAGGAGCAGCATGCGCTATAGTGCTTTCACATATGTTGCGTTTGCAGTGCGCTACTGATCCGCAGTTTCTGTGTGCCACAAAATCAAAAATGTGTAAGGAATTTGGATTTTAAACCCAAACGTTAAATTTGAGATTGTTTAAGGCATTGAAACAGTATGAAAATTCATTTTAATCATTGTGATTCTTTGTTTTACATGTAGTTCGAGTTGAAGAAAAGCTATCGCGCTATATCTGTTGCTAAGGAGAAGAATGAGACGCATTTGCGTTCACTCTGTCTTTTTTTAGGGTAAAAAATCATATAGGATGGCATTTTGCAACTTTTGGGACTATAATCATTCTTTTTTGTTTTTCTTCATTTTCTTCATTCTACATTAACTGAAATTATGCGTATATGATTACAGTTTCTTGTCAATCTATGTCTATTTTAATGTGAACAATGCGCTGCCACTTTAATTCAGTGCGGTGCAGCACAGCAAAAATAGACTCGGTGCGTAAACGATCGCTGCACTGCTGTATACGCACCGCAACTGGAACGGATCGACGGACTGCATCCGCGTGCAGTGTAAAAGCTCTAACCTGTTAACATGGGTACGGAAAAAAATATGCACCGCATACGCACTGCAAACGGAGTATGTGTGAAACGGGCGTTAGGCTATCAATCTCATGAACAGTTAAAACTGCTCTAATGAGCAATAATTATGTGCAATACACGGTTTAGTCTATTTATATTTATCCAGCATACCACACCTCTTATACCATTTACATTACCTTGCTTCTGTTTATAACCATTTGTATATTGTACATACAGTGCATCCGAAAGTATTCACAGCGCTTCACTTTTTCCACATTTTGTTATGTTACAGCCTTATTCAAAAATGGATTAAATTAATTATTTTCCTCAAAATTCTACAAACAATACCCCATAATGACAACGTGAAAGAAGTTTGTTTGAAATCTTTGCAAATCTATTAAAAATAAAAACAAAAAAAATCACATGTACATAAGTATTCACAACCTTTGCTCAATATTTTGTTGAAGCACCTTTGGCACAAATTACAGCCTCAAGTCTTTTTGTGTATGATACTACAAGCATGGCACACCTATTTTTTGGCAGTTTCTCCCATTCTTCTTTGCAGGACCTCTCAAGCTCCATCAGGTTGGATGGGGAGCATCGGTGCACAGCCATTTTCAGATCTCTACAGAGATGTTCAATCGGGTTCAAGTCTGGGCCCTGGCTGGGCCACTCAAGGACATTCACAGAGTTGCCCCGTAGTCACTCCTTTGTTATCTTGGCTGTGTGCTTAGGGTCGTTGTCCTTTTGGAAGATGAACCTTCGCCCCAGTCTGAGGTCCAGAGCACTCTGGAGCAGGTTTTCATCAAGGATGTATCTGTACATTGCTGCATTCTTCTTTCGGCCAGATTGGCCAGGTGATGAGCGGCCAAATAGTTTGTCATGGGGGCTGGTAAACTGGCTGTCATGTGCCTTTTACTGAGGAGTGGCTTCCGTCTGGCCACTCTACCATACAGGCCTAATTGGTGGAGTGCTGCAGAGATGGTTGTTCTTCAGGAAGGTTCTCATCTCTCCACAGATAAATGCTGGAGCTCTGTCAGAGTGACCATCAGGTTCTCACAATAAGTTGCTGGAATTTTGGCCCATTCTTCCAAACAGAACTGGTGTACCTGAGACAGGTTTGTAGGCCTCCTTGCTCGGATTGAGGTTAGGGCTTTGTTATGGCCACTCCAATACCTTGTTGTCTTTAAGCCATTTTGAGGTATCCTTGGGGTTATTGTCCATTTGGAAGACCCATTTGCGACAGAGCTTTAACTTCCTAGCTGATGTCTTGAGATGTTGCTTCAATATAGCCACATACTTTTCCTTCCTCATGATGCCATCTATTTTGTGAAGTCCACCAGTCCCTCCTGCAGCAAAGGACCCCCACAACATGATGCTGCCACCCTCATGCTTCACGGTTGGTGTTCTTCAGCTTGCAAGCTTCACCCTTTTTCCTCCAAACATAACAATGGTCATTATGGTTCATTAATTAGACCAGAGCCATTTCTAAACAATTTTAGATATTTGTCCCCATGTGCACTTGCAAACTGTAGTCTGGCTTTTTTATGGTGGTTTTGTGGCTTCTTTCTTGCTGGGCAGCCTTTCAGGTTATGTCAGGTTATGATATAGGACTTGTTTTACTGTGGATATAGATACTTGTCTACCTGTTTCCTCCAGCACCTTCACAAGGTCCTTTGCTGTTGTTCTGGGATTGATTTGCACTTTTCGCACCAAACTACAAACTACTACACCAATCATCTCTAGGAGACAGAATGCATCTCCATCCTGAGCGGTATGATGTCTGCGTAGTCCCATGGTGTTTATATTGTTTGTACAGATGAACGTAGTACCTTCAGGCATTTGGAAATTGCTCCCAAAGTTGAACTAAGAATTTGTTTTCTGAGGTCTTTGCTGATTTCTTTTGATTTTCACATGATGTCAAGCAAAGAGGCTCTGAGTTTGAAGGTAGGCTTTAAAATACACTCAGAGTTGCATGTCCAATCAGAAGCTAATTTACTAATTGTCTAAAGGCTTGACATAATTTTCTGGAATTTTCCAAACTTACAAATTATGCAAAACAATGTTCCTCTGCAAGTTACTTGCAATTTTATGTTTCAACCACAAATGTTGATAGCAATCCTAAAAAGGTCTGTGGTGCAGCTTTAATGTAGAATGCATTTGTTAGTGTTACTATAGTCAATTCAAGGGTAGTGATGTAGAATTCTTTACTGAATTCATATGGTTTCCCCTTCTTGCACCTTGCTTCTCACTGTTTCTCGCAAAGCTGCGAGTTTTAGAGATTTATGCTCTCGCTGCGCATTGAGCCGTATCCATCTACAGAGCCATACAGGTGCATTAGTCAAGGTTGTGCCTCTGCCTATGTATTTGACGATGCTAAACCAGATGCTTCAGATGCGTCGCTAGACTTCAAAATCAGATGAACCACGGTACAAATGCATACCAACCCGTATAATTGATAAACAACTGTTACACTCCAAGTGTAGATAAACGTTTTAATGCAAAGAGGAACTTGACTAAATATTTGATTATTATGACTGATAAAAGCCCCCCATTTTTAACTCTACTCATTTGCTCTCAGCGCCCCAGGTATCCTCTGAACACACCCTGGGGGTGGTATCGCCTCCGCTGAGAACCCCTGAATTAAGCCAACAACACACGTTTATCAAGAACAAAATTTAGATGTGTCTTTTTGTGGTGCCTGTGATGACTACAGTAGCTTGTTGACCTGTGCTGTTGGTCAGAGGCTATTTGCTCTAAGTGCAAATAGTGATTTATGCTATTTACACTGTGTAAATAGTTACATATTAACTTTTGAACTCTCATTGTCATCTCTTTACACCTCTTTCTTTTAACTCAGAGGCTGCCATACTAGAAAGCCATGGAATAGAGGTGCCCAGCCCCATCTGCCAATCAAACAGCGAAGAGGTTGAGATTCAAGAGTTTGGAGAACAAGTCATGAGCCAGCGGTTCTCTGAGCAGGTTAGAAACCATTACACTGCAAAAAATGATTTTCTAGACAAGTATTTTTGTCTTGTTTTCCTGTCAAATTATCTAAACTTTCTTAAAACATGATTTATTTACTTGTCAAGCAAAATGGGATAAGATATGAAGTCTTGTTTTAAGATAAATCTGACTAAATTTAGTGAACTTTAGACTCAAAACAAGAAAAAAAAAATCTGCCAATTGGGTAAGCAAAATAAACGTGTTTTCTCTTTAAATTAAGTTTATTTTGCTTACCCCATTGGCAGATTTTTTTTTTTTCTTGTAATGTTGAACTTTGACTGCTTTTGTAGTCTTAATTGTTCACTTGAATATTATGGGTTTGTTTTTAGGAGGAACTCTCTCGGAGAAAGGTCATTGAGCCAGAAGTGGCCATGTTACCTGCTGTGGAAGTAATGTCTCTTCCAAGCCCTGCCTCTCAACTTGTGGAGCAGAAGCTTGATCAATCAAAAAGGGAGGCTACTGATGAGGACTAGCCAATGAGCAGAGTCTTATTTTTGTTCCAAAGTGGCATCAAGTGGTCGATCTCAGCTAGGCCTGACACTAAATTTTCTGATGCCTCTTGTGGTAGGAAGGCCACTGTATGTATCTACAGTAATCACGCTTGTAGTAATGGCAATATTTATCCCTATACAGTATATTATGCATTCCAAGACATTCTTAACATTTCCCGCAAGTGGGAAGATGTGTAAGGTGCAAACTAGTCCTTTCTCATAACGCTAAAGCTGTTTTCTTTCTTTTCTCCATATACTCATATATTGGTTTCACCTACTACAAAAATCATCTGGAGTGAGCAGTCTAGAAAAACCTGCAGGACAGGTGTTTAAGTTGACAGAAGGGGCACACTAGACATAATTGTAAGTCTGTGTGAACATTAGTAGAGCTCAGTTATCCCTTAATTGTCTTATGCAATAGTTAAATGATGGGACAGATAAACCCCTGGCAAATACACCAACTCAGGTAGAACAAAATTTGGCATTTGAAAGAGAAAAGTTTCGCCATGATGGAAATCAAGGTGTTTTCCATAATAATGGTTCATTGGGTAGAAATGTGACCAGACTGTGTACATGTTTCTTTGTCTTTTCATTTTCTTTAGGAAGTTTTCTTCATATCTAAAATCAATATTCTGATTATCATAGCTCTCCAGACTGTTTTTGTATACACAATGATTGTAAGCTCTTTCTATCCAGGCACTTAAGCTACACTGACCCTGACTGTTATGAGGGTCTTTTTTTTTATTATTTTATATTCCAATTATTATTTGCTATAAGCATAATTTACTTACCTCTATCATACAGTAATGCAGTATAAACAACTACAAAGTATAATATCAGCATCTAATGCAACAAGCTGATTTTAAATGGATAGACATCCAATTTGGTTCCTGTGTCTCAACAAAAGCCAAAGCAAGGTCAAGTTGTAAAACAATGAATTTTAAATAAACAAAGGCAAGTGGACTAAACAATTGCTTATTGCACATTAATGTGCAGCAATGAAAACGCTTTGAGCGTGTGAAGGCTTTAAGCTGCACAGTATGATTATTTTGGCCTGTCAGTTAAGTAAATAAAAAAGAAACAATGCTGCAATCTGTCTAGGCCCAATCTCTGTGCTTTTTCCTAATGATATAAAACAATAAAATAATAGACAAATGTAGTTTTGAGTTTGAATTGTATTTGTGAAGGCAAGGATTTTGTACAGTCTCATTTAAAATTGGTAACTGTTCATGTTATGCATAAGACTTTATTTAGTCATGTGTATTGTCATGCATCTGTGGATATAGTTTTTAGTAGTACTCAATCCATGCTTATTTAAAGACAGTACATGGTGATATGAACACTGATTTTCATAATAACATTATATATTTTAAGGAGGTCTACTGTATAATACCTGGAGAGCGCTATCCCTTAGCATTCCCATTCATCTCAATGGCAGTTGCTCGGATGGCTTGTGACCCACTGGAAGTATGCAATTGCTTATGGTATCTTCACTCATGGCCACTTGGTTCCGGAGACAATTGTTTTAAGGCAGTCATCTTAATGCCATGTAACTATTCACTCTGAAGCTACAAGAAAATAACATGCAGACAATGATTGTAATTGGCTGATGGCAGCACTAAAATGTGCACAGCCCCAAATAGTTCACTACAGATGTTCCTGAGCTTAAAGGCAGCAGACAGGAAAAAATATGTCCATTTAAAGCTTTTAAGAGCCCTTAACAAATCAGTCATTGGCAAAGCATTTAATATATTTTTTCACATTGCACGGCTACTTTTGAAAGGCCAACCATGGAGAAAAATGCTTTTCATCCTCTCCCAAACCCAGAAAGAGACTTTCATCTGGGATGAGAGTGCTTCGGAAGTGTGATCTTGCGCTTAGGCAGAGGCTGCTGGGGCCTAACCGCTTGCTCTCGACTGCTCAAGAGAGGACCTGAGTAAGCTCAGTGTCAGAGTTTTTCACATGTTTTTCTTTCCCTCAAGGAGAAATATTAGCGAACTCATCGGCCGAGTGAAACTAGGCCTAAACTTCAGACGCTGCGGTCAACATAGTGTTCCCGTCTTTGTTGTAACTGCAGAACTTTTATCGCACTATGCACACCCATAGTGGGACGCGGGTCACCACGGGCATACTCCATGGCCAAAGAGGCTTGAAATTGAGGCAGAGAGAAACTTTTTCACGCAAGTTCTTTGTTTTGGGAGCTGTCTAACATAGGTGCTGAACTAAGGCTGAAACAAAAATGGAACTTGCATTTATCTTACCAAGGCATCGAAAGTTATTAAATGGCTATTAATGAAATGTATTTCTGAAAATAAATTATAATGGCTTTGGTAAGACTGGGTTTTTAGTCAAGATCTGTCAAATACACCTATCACATCGTATGTGGAGACTGTCTCGTTTTAAATCCGGTCCTTTTCTGCACTTTTTTTTTCCTTCTTGGAAATAGTGTCAAACGGCTTTCCAGTGAACAAATTATATCAGTTCAATTTATTAAAGGACACTGTCTCATAAATTCTGACAGATGTGATCATTGTCCGAGGCTCTTGTTAATTTATAAAAAAATGTTACATGCTATTTATATAACTATGCTTTTGTGAAACAAGCATAGAGATTCAGTAGGCCTACTTGTGTATGACTAACATTCTACTTAATGGTTTTTCTACTTCATCCATCCATGGTGTATTTTTATTCATAATAGTTTTTTTATTTTCCTGAAAATTATACAGAGATATACCATTCCATTTATGTATGTACATTTAATATATTGAAGTGCGGGATATGAAAAAGCTGGACCAGAATTTGAGCAGAGCGACTACAGAATGCTGGGAGGGAAAATTCATTACACGACTGCTTCTGTTTTCTCTGTTCATAGCCAGAGTTTGAAGCATTCAGTGCAACTTTCCTATGTTTCTCTCAGAAATGCAAAACATTTTTCTTTCTGAAATTGTAGCACATGTTTATGGTGTAGCTGTGGAGAAGGGACCTCAACGAGTCCATCCAAGGGGCCCCCTAAGTCTGGCCCTGTTCACTTGACACAACACTAGTTGAGGTTTTTGAAAGATGCCTCTCAAAAAAGTAAACTTTTTTTTTCTTCAATTGATTGTATGTATGTAGATAAATATACAATGTTGGTTCTCTGTGTTCTAAATTATCCTTTTAAGAATTCAAATCAGTGCTCGCCAGTTTAAAGTTGACAAAATACACTGAAAATGATAACAGATTAAATCTTAAAAGAGGGGACCTTGCTGCAAAATCAGTTAGTTTAGTTTATTAATAGATAATTTTTTTATGGCCTGTCAGGTCACGTTAGGCTTCATAATGACAAAAAACAATCAAACGAATAAACAAATGTAGTGTTGAGTTTAATTTGATGTGTTTGATAAGACTAAAAGGCCACAATTAATAAAGAAAGAAAATACAAATATTTTACAAAAATTGGATGATGCCAAGCATAAAATAAAAAAATGGTTTGACATTTTTTTCTTTACCTTTGCAATGCCTTTTGATAACCTGCATAATCCTGGAGAATTAGTCATTATTACACTGTTTTCAATGTATTTTTAATTTTATTTTTAACCAATTCCTACACTCTGGTCCTGTCAAATAAGTGTATGGCCTTGTTTACTATGTTGTAACTACAACTGGTTTACACTTTAGAGACTCAAATCGGTTTTCTTTTTTTTTTTTAAAGATTTACATTGAGCAGGTACTGTATCATGTTGAGTATATTATTTTGACATCTTATGTCTCAAATATTTCTTTTTCCTCCACATAAAAATGCTAGATGGTGTTGATTTTTGTGCTTGCTGTATGCAATGGTTCTCTTACGAGAGGTTCTCTCGTATTGCGTAAGCTAGCTTACGCTACGGGAAAGATTCATCTTTTCTGAGATATTGAAGCCAAAAAATTATCCTTAATTTTGTATCCATTGTCAACGCAGTGCGGCAGCTGCAGACCTTGAGCGGGCTAGCTAGTGAGCTCATTGGTTGCTCTGCGGCAACTGCTGCAGCCTATAGACGAGCTTGGGCTAACTCAAGCATCCAATGAGAGGCGCCCGCGCTCACTGCATCAAAGCCCGCCAAAATGGCCGTGACTAGAGTGCATATAAGCGTAGTTCGTAGGCTGGAACCATGATTTTCATCTCTTCAGCGAGCTCTTCGCGATCGCTGACCTGGAAGCCGCGTCGCCGCTCGAGGGGCATCAAGCAAGCGTGGATAGCGCTAGAAGAAGCCGGCCGCCTCAGCCACCTTCAGCCATCCTGCGAAGCTACGCCATCCGACGACGTATCCTTTTATTCAGCAAGCTAGTTCTCACGTAACTATTCACAAAAGAGTACGAGCGTCTTTTTCAAGATGCCTCGCCCACTTGCGCTCATGTCGCGCTCTTCTCAGCACAGGAGACCGCCACATCATCTGGCGCCTCTGCCTGGGACTGGGGCACGCAGAGCTCGCCTCACTGAGGGCGGATGCGATTTCTGCGAGGAGCTACCGATGTCGACCCCGCGGCTCGACTCGGCGCCAAAGCAGAAACCGCCACGCCGCTTACCTTCAGCCGTGCAGGAAGAAGCGCCGCCACAAAGGCTGCCGGAAACTGTGGTTGAAGCGACTGCCTCGCCGAGCCTCTCCTCGAAAGCATCGCCACCCTCCCCGCCTCGGACGCCGCGAGTTGCCGCCGAGCGGCCGCGACTGCTGCCATCTCGGATGACGAGGCGGAGGATAAGGGCCGCTGTTCCATCATGGCTTCGACAGCGAGGAGTGGTCAGGCTCCCAAGCCTCCTCCTCGCCCAGGAATCCAGCAGGACCCGCGCCGAGTCGGCGGGAGTTAACACGCCTCACACAGGCCGCCGACCGCCTCGGGCTCGAAGTGGTCACCGCCCCTGAGCAGGCACCCAACAGACTCGACGGCTGCTTTCTTCAAAGCCATCGCCGCTCTACACCCGCTGCCCGGCCGCCCCTTCCTGCCGGAATTACACACGGAGCTTGCAAAGTCGTGGAACGCCCTTTTTCAGCCAGGTCCCGCTCCCACGCCTCCACCTCTCTCGGCCGGTGGACGGCGCCACTGAGAGAGGCTACTCCTCCATCCCCCGGTCGAGGACTCGGTAGCAGCACACCTTTGTCCGCCCTCGCAGATGCCGCTCCAAGCCTGTGCTCCCGCCTAAGGCCTGCAGAGTGACTTCCGCCTATGTTGGCCGCTACTATTCCGCCGCCAAGCCGCGATCTGTTCTGCACTCAATGGCCGCTTTACAGATCCTACAAGCAGACCTTCTTCGGAGTGGGATGAGAAAGGCAGGCACCCAGAGGCTGTTACTGATCTACTGAGCATGACAGACCTCGCCCTTCAGGCTACCAAAGCTGCAGCCCAAGCTCTAGGGAAGTGCATGGCCTCGCTGACTGTGACCGAGAGACACTTGTGGCTAACACTAGCCGACATGGGAGAAGCAGAGCGCTCCACGTTCCTCAACGCACCGCCTTCTCTGACCGGTCTCTTCGGCTCCGCTGTGAGTGGCATTGTTGACCGCTTCTCAGAAGTCCAGAAAGCCACCCAAGCCATGAACCTCTTCCTGCCGCGTCGCGCTAGCTCCTCTGCAGGCCGCTCACGTGATCAGCCTCCTGCACGAGCCTCTTCACAGCGCCCAGTTCAACAAACTCAGACTTCTCAGCGCCGACAGGGCGGCCGCCTCGATCAGCGCCAGACAGCCGCCGCAGACCGCCGCCTCGCGGGCCTCGATCTAAGGTAACGCTTGAAACCCGAAGCAGCCGAAGTCTTCCTAACTGTGTTGAACAAACGACGGCTCAGTCCCGCCGCCGGACCACCGTCAAAGCTTCAGCCCCTGTCAGTCCCCTTCTCTCAGGCTACTGCAGTGGTGAATTTAGCAGCCAACAAGCCGGTGACACTGCCCGCTTGCTCAGCACTCAAACGCCGCTTTCACGGCGACCCAAATAAATCTTGTAAAGAGCAAACGTCTTATGTGTAGAAAATGTGCCCACAACCCAGTGTTCACCCCTACACACAAGCATAACACATCCCGTGCCCCTATCAGAGCACGCCTCATAAAGCGGTTACTGAACCGCCGAAGGCCAGAGTCAATGAAGGCGCTCACAACTGCGCTAGGCGCTACCATTCTCTGGCCGCTCTGTCACACGACCAGACCTATGTGTAGAAAATGTGCCCACAATCCAGTGTTCACCTCTACACACAAGCACTGCATGTCTCGCGTGTCCCCACCAGAGCACGCTCACATAAAGCGGTTACTGAACCGCCGAAGCGCTAGAGTCAATAAATGCGCCCATCGAATCACGCGAGCGCTACCATTCTCTGCCCGCTCTGTTACACGGCCAGCAAACATTCCTCTGTGTGTAAGTCCCGTGCCCATGACTATGCTTTGCACATCACGTAACAGATGTGACTCTTTCCCCATTCATTCCAATCGGAAGTCACTCACAAAACAGCCTGTTCATGCTGTCTCGCGCAAGCAATCATGCATAAACACACTAAACGGCAGCTCACACACGCTCGACAAAGCTGAAGTCGGGGCTTTACAGCCGTTATTTTCTTGTTCCCAAGAAAGACGACGGCCTCAGACCCATATTAGATCTCAGGGTTTTGAACAAGGTGCTTGCAAAAAGACCGCTCAAAATGCTTACAATCAGGAAACTCCTCACGCGATGTGCGCCAGGGGACTGGTTTATTTCTCTCGATCTGAAAGATGCATACTTTCAGATTCAGATAAATCCCCGTCACAGGCCATTCTTGAGATTCGCCGACGGCCAGGTTTATCAATACACCGTCCTTCCGCTCGGCCTGTCCTTAGCACCTCGTACTTTCACGAGCGCATGGATGCGGCGCTCGCACCCTCGCGGAGTCAGGGTTTGCGAATTCTGAACTATTTGGACGACTGGCTGATTATGGCACAGTCACATATGGAGCTTCTGTCTCACAGAGCAGTTCTCCTCAGCCATCTGAACAGTTTGGGTCTTGCAGTCAATTGGACCAAGAGCTCACTACAGCCCAGTCAGACAATTTCCTTCCTTGGGATAGAACTAGACTCGTGGCAATGACGGCTCGCTTATCTACACAGCGCTAGCCGTGTTCAGCTGACTAGTCGCATCTTTTCAGATGAACAGCCTCACGCTTCTGAAGAAATTCCAGAGAGTGCTAGGTTACATGGATTCAGCCGCAGCAGTACTTCAGCTGGGTTTACTGCACATGCTCGCTTCAGCATTGGCTAAACACCGCGCCTCGCCGGGCTTGGGCCACAGGCCGCCAGCCCATCAAGGTGACTCAGACCTGTATTTCAGCTCTGCAGCCTTGGACAGTGGCCGAGTGGTATCAGCGGGAGTGACAATGGGAGCTGTATCTCACCGAAAGTCATCTCGACAGACGCGCCCAACACGGGTTGGGGCGCGGTCCGCGAGGGCTCTCCGGTTTTCGCCTATGGTCAGTTCAGAAAAAGCTCCTTCACATAAATTGTCTGGAAATGATAGCGGCGCGTCGCGCGCTTTCTCCCGGTCATTCAGGGTCACCACGCCCTGGTCCGCTCGACAACAGATCTGTGGTATCCTACCTAAACCGCCAGGGCGGTGTCAGATCCAGGAACCTCTTCCATCTGACGGAACGCATACTGAGTTGGTCCCAGTGCCACCTGCGCCGCTGAGGGCGACGCGACGTGCCAGGCCACCTGAACGACAGCCCGGACAGACTGTCCAGAGACAATATTCCCCAGGGGAATGGTCCCTGCACGCTCAAACAGTCCAGACGCTATGGCACCTATTCAGCAGAGCAGAGATAGACCTCTTTGCGTCCAGAAGAGAACTCTCACTGCCCGATATTTTTCTCGAAGCGAGGACGCCGCTGGCCCAGGACTGGCCCAGACGCCCGCTTTACGCCTTCCCCCGCCTCGCTATTGCCACAGGTAATGCAGAGGATCAGGGAAACGCGCCACCGGTGCTCCTCATAGCCCGCGCTGGGAGAATCAGACATGGTTCCCGGAGCTTACGCAGCTGTCACTGACAGCCGCGGCCCATCCCAGTGAGAGCAGATCTCCTCTCTCAAGCTCGCGGCACAATCTGGCATCCCCACCCAGAGCGCTGGGCGCTGCATGCGTGGTGATCAACGACTACCCGTCGCTCTGCCAGAAGGAGTAATAAATACCATTATACACGCTAGAGCCCCTTCCACAAGAAGACTCTATGCGCCAAAATGGTCTGTGTTCTCAAAATGGTGCACCGACAGAGACCTGGACCCGCGGACATGTGGGGTGTTGTCGCTGCTCAGTATTTCTACAAGAGCTGCTGGATAAGGGCAGATCCCCATCCACGCCAAAGTGTATGTGGCGGCCGCTGCGGCGCTCGCTGAACCCCTGCACGGCCAGTCATGGGGAAAAACGAGCTGGTCATCCGCTTCCTCAGGGAGCTAGAAGGATGAACCCCCGCGCTCCCATCGGTTCCTATCTGGGATCTTTCTATAGTTCTCGAAACTATGAAAGCCCCCTTTCGAACCACTTCAATCCGTGGACTTGAAATACCTTTCACTCAAAACCGTTTTCTGACTGCCCTGTCATCAGTCAAACGCGTGGGAGACCTTCACGCGCTGTCTGTCACGCCACGTGTCTTGAGTTTGGACCAAGTGACTCCAAGGTCATTTTAAAGCCTAGACACGGCTATGTTCCCAAGGTGATTGGTACTCCTTTCAGAGCACAGGTCATTTCCTATCGGCGCTGCCAGCATCCGATAGCTGAACGCGACGCCAATCTCCTTTGCCCAGTCAGAGCACTGAGATTGTATACGCGCGCTCTGCCGCTTTCAGACGCTCTGAGCAGCTTTTCGCTTTCGCTCGAGGGCGCACCAAAGGTCTCGCCTCGAAACAGACACTATCTAGATGGATAGTGGACGCTATTGCTGCTGCATACGCGCCAAAGACCTGCCATGCCCGTTGGGCATTAGGGCTCACTCCACTAGAGGCATGGCATCCTCGTGGGCATGGTCCAGCGGGATTCCCATTCACGACATATGTGTGGCAGCGGATGGACTTCCCTCCCCATTTGTCAGATTTTACAATATGGAAGTGCCCGCTCTGCAGGCAAAACTACTAGCGGTTTAATACGCTACAGCTCCCCTGGTGAGCTGCACTGATGGGACACATTCCACACAGACCGCACCGCCGCTCTGTCGCTCCTTCCCACTATGTGCTTATATATTACACAAACACTGACCCGCATTCTTGCCGGCCAAATCTTATTTCCCCACTCATAAGGGCTCCCCGGTCCCCCTTAATTCCCTGGGGCTCATACAGTGGATGCTTGGCACGCACGGCGTTGACAATGGGTTCCGTAGCGTAAGCTAGCTTACGTAATACGAGAGAACCTCTCGTAAGAGAACGTATCGGTTACCTAACGTAACCTCGGTTCTCTCTAGATGAGGGAACGAGTATTGCGTAGCCGGCCGTGCTTCGCGCCACGTGCGACTTTTCGCTTCAGTCAATGAAAACCAGGGTTCCAGCCTACGAACTACGCTTATATGCACTCTAGTCACGCCCATTTTGGCGGGCTTTGATGCAGTGAGCGCCGGACGCCTCTCATTGGATGCGAGTTCGCCCAAGCTCGTCTATAGGCTGCAGCAGTTGCCGCAGAGCAACCAATGAGCTCGCTAGCTAGCCCGCTCAAGGTCTGCAGCTGCCGCACTGCGTTGACAATGGATACAAAATTAAGGATAATTTTTTGGCTTCAATATCTCAGAAAAGATGAATCTTTCCCGTAGCGTAAGCTAGCTTACGCAATACTCGTTCCCTCATCTAGAGAGAACCGAGGTTACGTTAGGTAACCGATACGTTTTACCCCAGTGGATCCAGGTCTGATGGTGGATGTGGATTTCCCTGAAAATAATATTCTTCACATTATCTCTCCTGATGTCTACCACTGTCAGTTTGCCTCCACTCAGCATCATTCCTGCCTTTTATTTACCTTCTTGAGACCTGACTGGAAAGAAGACAATAGGTTGGACGTGTAATGCATTTCAGAGTCTTCATTATAACAGACTTACTATAGATTTCACAGACTTACTAAAGATTTCAAAAAGGTAAAAAAATTTACATATTGTGATTCAGCACATGGTGAATGTGTTGGATAAATGATGCTTTTGGACTATGCACTAGTGTCCTCAGTTTAACCCTCTGAATGCACAGTAAGTATTGATCTGTTGTTGTAGGTATTGACATAGGTTTGTCTTGCTAAAAAAATATTTGGAAATGTTTAATGTTTGCAATTTTTTTTTATTCATTTTAGATTTACTGAACATTACAACAATAACACTAATTAAAATGCTAATTGTTCAAGATAGTTCTACTGCTATCTATAGAAATCAGCATTTGGATTCCCACTCAGTTCTAGTCAAGACTATAACCCTAGTAAATGCACGACATGCTCCATGTACTTGATAGTGTAACACTGTTTGGGAAATATATAGCCTACAATATAGGATAGATACAGGAGTGTGCAATTATCTAAATGTTGAAATAATTTTTTTTGTCTGTCAATAATCATACCTCATTATATATTCACTGGTTGACTATAATGAGTTTATTTAACATGGAAGATGTAGAATAATATGTTGGACATGTTAGATTTCATCTTGTGCATTTTAAAAATTGGTAATGTGAAAAGTAATAATTTGTCTTTTGTGTTTAGACATGTTAGTGCGGGTTCTACTTTTTCAAGCATTTCAACAAGGCACTTATCTTTTTATTTGCATCAGATATTTGCTTGTCCACCACCATGTGGACTTCAGACTATGATAACATACCCATCAATGATTATGAAGAGTGCCATAGGCTTGCACCAATTACCCAAATGTAATTTTTACTCGTTTGTGACAAACTTCACATGGCCTGATTTTCAGTAAGAAATAATATCTTTGGACAGTGAACGTCCGTCCAACCGTACTTTAACCTTCTCCTTTTGTGGCAGCAACATATACTATTTGAAATACATCTGAGTAGCTCAAATACCTCAAATCCACACCTGTGTCCAGATTTCCTTGCAAAGGCATTTTTGAGGCAAAAGGTCCTAAAAAAGATGGTATTCTCTGAAAGTAGACATTCTTCATCGTAATTTTGTCTTTCATTCAACAATCTATGCTTTACTCTCTTCTTTCTTTCATGCTTTTTGGTGTCCTTTCTGTTTGTGTTTCATATATTTTGGTAGCATGCAAGGATGAGATTCGAGCCATTATTTATCTACCGGGGAATACCTTTGTGCAAATACCTGCTGTGTCATCTCAGCACTGTCAGTTTCTGTGCAGCGAACATCCCAGATGCTCCCATTTCTCATACACCTGCCAAATACAAAACAAGTGATACATGGTGACAAATAAGGTGGAGGTCACCTAATATCAACCTAAGATCTCTTTGCATTTCGAGTCATACTGTTGAGTTACTGGGATAACCATTCTAGCAAATCAGTGGCTATGTTTACACGTGCATCAATACTATGATTATTGCAATATTCAGAGTATAAGGAACAATTAGATTAAGTTGTTTACATGATTTGGGCCAAACACTTAAATCCTGTTTACATTCTACTTGCCATTACTCTGATTATTTGCTGACAGTGATGTTTTAATGCTTATTTTTTTTATAAATTAATATTTATAATATAATTTATTGTAATACACACGATTTGATGTTGTTGTGTTTCGCCCGTGAGCACAAACTCATATCAAAGATGTGTTTCCTTCCCATTAATTTGCAGCATATGGTCTTTATCTCCCCAACATTCAATTCAGACTGCAAACGACATTCACACCTCGGGTAAATATGTTTTCTTTTGCCTGCTGATGGGGGAGCTTCGGAACTGGCGTTTTACATGAAGCGGAAAGATAAGTGTAGCTTCTTTTTTGCAATGTTTTTGAACCTGTGCTTGAGTGGAACATTATCTGTCTGCAGCACTGGCGCAGGCGCACTTTGGTCAGAATGGAAGAAATGCGATTAAAGTGTTTACATGCCAGTATAAAGCGATTAAAATAGGAGTATCTCCACATATCTTACTGTGATTATCATTACGCTGATTATAAGCATAATAGCAATATTCTGTTTACACGAGCAACAGTTTAAATCGCAGTATTGACTTTATCAAATTATAATCGCTTTAGGCGCATGTAAATGTAGCCAATAATCCTATCCATAGGTGTTATTTCCACAAAGCATCTTAATGAATCTTTGCATATTTCTCTTGCAGGTATCATATGCGTTGCTTCCTGAAGCACAAACCAATGTTAAGAATGGAGGATCACATAGTATTCAAAGAAGTGTATTTTGGACTGCCAAATCGTGACTGTAAGACCTCAAATGTTAAGGCATTTATTAGATTTTAGCCAGTGTTGTGGGAAATGAAGACTCAGTTAGTCAGACTCAGAAATTACAGTGATAATGTCCTGCTAAACTTACAGTATAGTATGGATATATTTATCAAATTAATTATTTCAAATATTCATTAGAGCACTTGCATTGGTCATTAAGAATGACTATCAAAACAGTAAATAATTATTTGACAATATGCAGATGTTAGTTCCGGTCTTCGAATCTGATAGGATGAGAGATGTTCCATGAGCACTGATGGTCTCACACCATCAGCAATCAGACGCTTCACTGTGTGTGTATCACTCCGCTTGTGTTCATCATCCTAAAGTGTAAGAGGAGTGCATATGTGTTAAGAGCTAATGTAGGCTATGTGTTTGTTTTTACATCCATTTATTTTTTTTAAATTACATGTTAGCCAGCAGGTGGTGGCAAAAGATCATTTCTGTAATATGAGCCAGTTAGGTGACGTGAAGTGAATCCATTAGTCATTGTTGACATAGAACAGCACTCTATGATGGCTTGTATTACTACTACATTACTAAAGCTAGGAAATAGCTTCAAACAGATTTAAACAAACAACTTCAGCATTAAGGCTCATCACAGCTGAGAGACACAACAGACTGATTGATTACAGAACTCAAGGTGCTTACCTCTAACCAGAGTTTCCACATTGGATACATACTGTTTAAAATGGTGGAGGGCATTGCGTTTTCTATAGTGAAAGACTCTTGCACACCGGCTACAGCAAAATAGAGGAATACCCCCACTTGGACGGCTATTTTACCACTGAGGAAGCTGATCTTCAGAAAGCTGACAATATCTCTGCTTGGGAGTGGCAACAGGTGATCACACATGCTCCATCTCTCTCTCTCTCTCTATCTCTCTTACACACACACACACACACACACATACACATCCATCCATCCATCCTTGTTTATCTAATAACTTACTATTTCTGAAGTGACATTTTTTAATTACTAACGGAGGCTTGGACGCATAATTTGTTTTGAACCAGCAACAGCAGATTCTGATGAGTCCTGTAATAAAGTAGTTCCATGCACAAATGCATTTTTTATGACCGTAATCTTTTTTTTTCCTCATTTTGTAAGCAATATCACTCTCACAATCGTGCTAAATTGCCCCTAAATCAGCACTGTTGTGATTGCCAAATCATGAAATTGTTCAGTCATGACTTCCTGTTTCAAAGTGGTATAAATATGTGGTAACCCACAGGCCAAATTCCCTTAATCAACAGTGGGTTAGACTAAAGAATATAGTTCTGATGTGAGGCAACAGGTTGTTGAGCTTCACAAAATGGGAAGTGGCTTAAAGCAAATTGCCAAATCATTTAAAATACCCATTTCCACCATCAGGGCAATGACTAACATATATAATAATAACTATAATTAACTCCAATCAACTGGAGATGTTAAGAATTGACCTGGAAAAGAACATGTGTCTATATTGTCTCTACGCACAGTGAGGAGGATGGTTCAAGTGGCCAAAAATTCTCCAAGGATCACAGCTGGAGAATTGCAGAAATTTGTTGGGTCTTGGGTCAGAAAGTCTCATTAAAAATATCAGACATCACCACAAGTTGTTTGGGAGGTTTTCAAGAAAAAAAACCTCTGCTCTCATCCAACAACAAACTGAAGCATCTTCAGTTTGCCACACACAGGTTCTATGGTCAGATGAAACAAAAACAAATAAGCTTTTTGGCAGCAAACACCAGAGATGGGTTTGGTGCACACAGAGATGATGAAGTACCTAATGCCCACAGTTAAATGTGGTGCTGGATCTTAAATGTTGTGGGGCTGTTTCTCTGCCAGAGGTCCTGGACATCTTGTTTGGATACATGGCATCACAGACTCTATCAAATACCAACAGATAGAAAATCTAAACCTGGCTGCCTCTGCCAGATGCTTACAACATCAAAATCAACACAAAAATGGTTCACTGACCACAAAATCAAGGTTCTGCCATGGCCATCCCAGTTCCCTGAACTGAACCCCATAGAAAACCTGTGGGGTGAACTAAAGAGCAGAGTCCACCAACATGGTCCTCTGAATTTGAAGGTTCTGAAGAGATTCTGTATGGAGGAATGGCCTCAGATCCCTTACCAGGTGTTCTCCAAACTCATTAGGCATTATAAGAGAAGACTCAGAGCTGAAATCTTGGCAAAGGGAGGTTGCAAAAAGTATTGAATAAAAGTGTGCCAATAATTATGGCCAATGCTTTTTGGACGAAAAGATGTATTTAATAATTAGATATTTCCTCTATTTTAATTGTTTTAATTCAATCAAAGGTTAGATTATTGTGATTTGTTTTAATGAAAGATCAAAAGGATAAACAATGAAGATTTCTTTTCCATAGACTTCTTTGCTCATATTTACCAAGGGTGCCAATATTTTTGGCCACAAATGTAGGGCCATATCGCACTCTTTCCTATGTGATATTGCTAAATTATCTGCATAATCTAATTAATATTCATGAGTATCACCACTTTTTAAGATGAAGTGTTCCGGGCAATTTTTGTGAATGAAGCGGAATCTATAATTAGGCTAATTTACATTAAAAGGAGGTGTGGTTGTTCGTAAAGGAATGACAATAACTTAATTTAAATACTGAGAATACAGTGCTATTTCTGTGCTGATTGCGTATGCTTAAACTAAATTGTGGGTGGTTAGTGAATGAGACGCATCTTTTTGCGCTGAAATACCATTTGCGAAAGTGAAAATTTTGCACTGAAATACAATTCGCAAAAACACCTGATGTGTATGGGTCAGATTAGAAAGATAGAGAGCAACTAGGCAGAATGGAAATGGAAACTGTTAAGTAAATTTGGCCCATATGTATATTTCCATTCTGCCAAGTTGCTCTCTTTCTTTCCAAATTAACCCAAACACATCAGGATTGTTTTCTTAAAATAGCTAATCGTTTCTAAAGCAAGATACTAGGTCATCCCATGTATCCACTGAGAAACATGTTTAGCCTTCAACCAACAAAGAATTAGCATAGAACCCTCACATTTTTACCATTGCCGCTTTTCCTCCATAGATTGGGTGACAACAAAGTACGAAAACATTGATTTGTCTGGGTTTAGTTACCACTATGTTGAGAGACACAGTCCTGATTCTTGTCAAGGTATCGGCACATCAGACCTAGACTGTCAATTCTTCAAATAATTTGGTCCTTCATATGAAAATATTTTAGCAAAGCTCCTGAAATAGAATACATTGGGGAAACAAATTGTCAAATTAGCATACGAATCTTTTAAAAACAATAAAATGTACTAGTGGTTTAAATGCCCACAGAGTTCATCTTTCATTTCTGATATTCTTGGAGGAGGTGTTACCTAAAGCAGGTTATTACCCTACCCCTGACACATAAAGATATGGCCATGCAGGCTGCAGTATCTGGATTACTCTTGAGGAACTGTGAGAACGTTGCTCAAGTGCTGTCCACAGAAGTCACTGGTAGGTCATTCTCCAACATGTTCAAGGATGATTTTCTTGCTCAATATTTATTTTACATTTCATCTTGTGCCTGGATTAAGGGATGTAGGTTTATAGATACCAGCACATTTTTACATTATTTTTCTTCTGAGCTCTTCTTCTAAAAATCAATACATTTGCTTCAAAGATACCAGGAGCACGATTATGTGACATGGAGAAACAATAAGATCAAGTTTTTGATACCTGCAATTTAAAAAAATTAAATAAAAAATGTATGGCAAATTGTGGAGCATCACAAAATTTCAGAGGTAGAGTACATGAGGGATTTGATGCCCAATCAGGTAAATGGCCCTGGCAGGTTTATCTAAAGCTGGGAAGAGAGTATAATTGTGGTGGATCCATCATTGCAAACAAATGGATTATCACTGCAGAACACTGCAGTTTCTCATTGTAAGTGCACTCCAGACACTCACAGTAGCTTCACAATGCTGATTCTAATATGTAAGGATGACCATATCTGGTGCAAACATATTCAGCCCCGCTCCTTTTCTGTGCTCTGCTCTTCCAAATTTTGTCATTAAACTTCCTGTTTGTTTCAAGTTTCTTAGAAGAGTTGATCGAAATGGATTACGTGTGGGAGCATAGCACCCCTTTACTACGTGAAAATACTAGTGAGGTGTTTTTTCTGATGCCAGCGGAGGTAAATTGGATCTGGCAGATCACATTCAGACAGCTATGACACACTGCACTTTTTCACGAAACAAGCGTTTAATTATTATATTAGTAATTCTGCTTAATTTTTAGGCTTCAATATGTTAATTTGTGTTAAACATGTGTAGTTGATATGAAATTTCCAAGTGACTCATGTTATTACACATGCAAGTTCAATATTAAAGAAAATTACAATTGTATTTTTTACATTAATTTGTCACCCTACATTTTTTAGAGGCTTAAATGTGATTACAATTGTTGTAAATGGAATATAAAATAAAACAAACACTTTCACATGTGTATTTCTGGACTGGACCAACACGAGACCAACAAATCAACTTAAATGCTCATTCTAATCCATGGACCACTGGCTTACAAAATCCCAGCATTTACAGTGGTGAATATATAGGGATAAAGTTGGTCGGCCAGAATGTTTTAATTTTAATTAAAAGCAAATACTCTACTACAGACCTGACCTCCAGATCAATACATCACATACACTATTTATTCATTAAAACATTGAAAGATCAACTGAAATTGTTTGTGCATATCATAATATTTATGAGCTTCACAATTTTGAAACATCACCAGTCCACCTTTTAAAACAAAATGACCCTCTTGCTGACCCACAGTACAGTACCACACCAAAAATTATAATTCTTTCATTATTTACTCACCTTTTTGCCATCTCAATCTCGTATTACTTTCTTCCACGGAACACAAAGATAGTTTGATGGAGATATATCCATACAATTCAAATGAATTGGGACCAAACATTCAAGCTCCAAAAAGGACATTGAAAGCCATTTATTTATTTTATGGCTTATAGCTTTAATTTTTCACAATGCCATAAAAATAAGGAAAGAATTAAATTGTGAAAGTTTTCACAATCTTCACAGTTTTGAGTTTAGAAAATAATGCAATTGGGATACAGCTGTAGACGCAATCAAATGTGATTGAAAGTTTTCACACACACACACATCTAAAACAAGTGAATTTGCATGAACCCAGACTGCATTTTTACTGGACATGGCCGTTAAAAGTGAAGAAAGCTCATTTGCGACTAATTTGGGGTGACAGACAAAAACTTTATTGTGAAACAATTCACAAAACAGGTTAAGATGAGAATGGTTTCAGTCTTCTACAAGTTTCACAAATTGTGAATATGAATTCATAAATCACAAGGAATAATATTCAACATTATTTACTTGTCTACAACAGCATGTGGACTTATAGCCAAAAAAAGACTGAATTTCAAACTGCAAAATGTCTTTAAGGTAGTAGTGACAAGGGAGTTCATTTTAGTCTGTTCTCACCCCCAATTTTTTTAATCTCTTCAGAAGACACGGTTGGATTACCTTTATGCTGCTTTATGTCCTTTTGGAGCTTGAAAGTTTAGTCCCATTCACTTGCCTTGTATGGATATATTCACTTCATATCTCTATCAAAATATCTTAGTTTATGTTCCATAGAAGAAAGAAAGTCTTACAAGTTTAAAATTGCATAAATGTGAGTAAATGATGATAGGATTATAATTTTTTGGTGAACTATTTCCTTAATCATGTCAGATGAGCCATGATTTCACTGTTTTAAATTGATTTGATTAACTGTGATTAACAATGCATCCCAGCACCTTTTAGAATGTATTACTCTGTTCTCGCTGTTGTACCTGATTTGCACTTTAGACTCAAATGTGAATCATTTAAAAAGCAGTGACTTATGTAAACAAAGTTCAGTGTGTGGTGGTCCAGCTGGTGAGAAGATGACTTTGTGCTTACTACTAGTTTTTTTGATGTTCATACCAGATGGCTTTACAAAATGTACTGTCTTGTTGAGTATATAATTTAACTCTTTCAGATGATACATATTTTTTTTATTAGCCTTATCAAGATTTTCCTACGGTACTGCTGAAAACTTTTTTCTGCTGCATTGTGTGGTTTTACCCCAGTGGATCCAGGTCTGCGGGTGGACGTGGACTTCCCTGGAGATGATGTTCTTCAGATTTACTCTCCTGATGTCTACCACTGTCAGCTTGCCTGCACCCAGCATCATTCCTGCCTTTTCTTTACCTTCTTGCACTCTGACTGGAAGAAAGACGATAGGTTGGATATGCAATGTTTTTATTTTCATAGTCTAAAAATGCAAGTGTTAATGAGTTACAATTTTTACATTATACAATATGCTTCAGAAAATTTTGAATTTATTATAATTATGTGCTATGACTATTACCAGATTACATTAAAGGGGCATTCAGTAGTTCTCTAGCTCGGTGTTTCCCAACCTTTGTGCCGCAGATTAAGAAAGATTGTCAGGTGTGCCGTGGAAATATTTAAAATTCTAAATAAAATTCAAAGCAACAATAAATATTTAAAAACTGTCCAAATTTGTGAAGAGACATTGAATGTCTCGTCATTTCTTTTAATTAAATATTACCTTATTGTTTACGAATACCAGACCCCAGTTATTAAACTCATTTAAATTCACCAAGAAAACACTGACTGCAGACCTGAACACAAACGAGTCCTTTTATTACTTTCTCCTATCAAATAAACTGCCAGTTTCCTCTCATCCAAATAAATGTTTATTGTTTACATTTCCCGCTTTCTTGCATGATAAACTCATAAAATCGCCCTCCATGATGTTTTCTGCAACGTTTTACATGTGGAGGGCGATGCAGCGCTTGATGCTGGTGTTGAACGGAACATTGACACCTCGACTCAACTCATGTGAAATGAGCTTTACAATGACAAAAGAACATTAATGAAACTCACAATTATTAGTATTATTTGTCTATTATTGTCATCTTTGCTGATAAAAGTTGTGCTCAGCAGTTTAAATCTGTTGGAAAATGATATCTTAGATCTGTTTATCTTAGATTTGTTCTTATAATGTTTAAATATTCTGCTGAAGTAGATTTGTAGTCATGCAAGTTTTAATGAAGTAGAAGCATGTTAATGTAAATGAAAAATAACACTCAAACTAAAGGAAAATTATAGATCTGCTTTGTTCTTTTAAGGCTTAATCACTACAGTTGCTTGGTAATTTCGGTCGAGAATGACTCAAAATGATGCACTGGCTCACTCACAGCAAATCAGATGCTCTTTGTCACCACATAATGACATTTCCAGAAGTGGTCACTGAACTAATCAGTTGATAAAATTGAACAAATTTGTGAAACAGAAGCAAGTCACACCAAAATACTAATACTAAATAATACTAAATAATTGCTGCTAATTCTGCACAATTGTAAACTTGAATAAACTAGAATCACTAAAATAGCTGGAATTTATACTTTAAAAAAAAATATATCCCCAGAAAAATTTTTCGTGGACCAGTGATTGTATTACCTATTTCACCCCTCATGAGTTTGCAACTTATCTAATTTGTTGTGGTATTGCAAGAACAAAGTAGAAAATAAGCAAATTTTTTGTTTTTTCGTTACCCATTTAGCATTTACCACCTGTGACCTCAAACAGCGTACCTATGTGTTTTTAGTTTCTTTGTTTTTACATAGCCGGATAACAAATAAACACGCTACTAAGGACAGAAATGATGGAAAGATCTTGAAAAGGAAAACAATTGACGACAGTTATACGCTCCCTAATGTTCAAGCCAAATATACACCTTTGGGGATAGTGGTGTGCCGTTGTGTTTTGTATTCATAAGAAGTGTGCCGTGGCAGAAAAAAGGTTAGGAAACTTTGCTCTAGGTAGCGTCAGCAAAGAGTTTAAAGGCACTCTATTTGGCTTTAGTAATATTGCTCTTCTTCGCGTACTTTAAGTATCACTACAACAGTGTGTTAGACGCTATACTGCCATCTATCGATGTGGATAAGCATGATCCAGCTTTAGAAAATCATTTGCATGTTGAAAATGTCGGCGTTTGAGGTAATTTCTAAAGTTATTTATTACTCCTATAATATAACTGTTTTGCCTAAAATCAAATGTCAGAAATAAAACGAACATGATTCTAGAATTAAGGACACATTATTATTGTCCCTCATAGGCTATCAATAATATTTGAATAACTGCTTAGAGTGAAATAAACCTCAATTATCTAGTGATAAAGAATGTTATGGTAAAGGAAAGATTAGAATTGTTTTTGATTATCGGATTTAGCGTGTCCATGAATTCTGTATTTGAAGAAATGTTTTGTTTCCAAGCAAACCAACATCATGGTTTACACAAAATCCAAAACAATCGCTGTGACAAGCTTCTTTTGCACAAAACGAATGATGATGTATGCCGTTTCATTGAGATGTAGAAAATGTGATAAAAATAATAGAAAATTACATGTTGCTTTCCAGTTGCGTTTTTAAACACAGCTGAAAACGATCCATTACTAACATATTGTCCACACGTCATTTTAAAAGTCGGAGGGAAAATTGTATGCGTTTTCTGTAAATTCCATTGATACTATTTTAGAGAGTGGTCTAAACCATTAATAATGTCTTACTGTCCAACAAAAAGAAGCAACATGGACATCTACTCACGTTCCCTTACGACTCAGTGCACTTCACATTGTGTAGTTATCCATGTAGTGAGTGCCTTCATACACGAACTATTTGAAACCGATGCGATGCGCTCCTTGTTCTCAGTCAGAAATTCTGAGGAAATGGTGACTGTGCACCTGTTTTTATAGTGGACAGTTTCGCGCCAAAACAGGCGGGGCTCAAACACCATAGCCAATATTAGAATATTGGCGTTATTGTAGAGAGGTTATAAATAGGTTGTGTATGAAGGCACTCCTCATATGTGTAACTATGCAATGTCTCTTTCCCTTCGTCTCAGGGAACCGAGGTTACGTATGTAACCGAGACGTCATCAATTCTTTCCACCTTGTGTATGCATTACCGATGTTTACTCTAGTTTTTTTTTTCCTTTGCTGATCTTTCTGTCTTCTTGCTTCAGACCTTTTTTGCTTCTTCGGTAGTACAGCTACTGAATCTCCCGTTGTCTCTGCTGCTAAAGCATGATAATAAGTATGTTCTATTGTGTTCATTTTGCTCTTCACATCACCAAACAACAACATTACGCTAAGCATAGACAAGCGGATCTGTACAGTCGGCAGCCAATGAGCACAAATATTCTCTTCTTCGACATTTAGTGAAACACGGCGGACCATGTCATTTCAGCATGGCGAAACACGTTGAAGGGGTGACCCACACCATGTATAGCAAAAAAACTTTTTATAGTAAACTATTATCAGTACAGTCTTCATCTCATGTGAGTGTACACCATTCAGATCACTCTTCACAAAAACACAATTCATTTGTTAATGTGTAAAACTTTTTGCTCCAAATTAATGAATTTAATTGCACACTTAATTGAAACACCACACCGAGTTGCGTCACAGGCAGGACAAGGCACAGGTGTCGCACACAGAACGTATTGTTGGCAGTCCAAAACAATCAATTGCTGCACCGACAAATGTTATCAAATTTGATAAATGATTAATGATCATTTTAGCATGTTAAGGCTGTTTACAAATTAAGAAATCGTTCTCTACAATCCTCCCATTCATTACACTTTTCATTTTTCACAAACCTTTTCATGAAAAAATAGCTTACAGCACTTTTAACAGCTGAGTATCAAGCTGTTTAGAGAGTGCTCTGATGTTTACAGGCAAGAGTTATTACAATAAAATCAATAGGGCCATAATTTGGTGAACTGATGAACTGTAGGTTATGGGTCAATATCCAGTTTTTATTTTACTCAGTGGATTTGGTAAAAATAATAATTTTGTTTTTCTTTTAATAGATTATTTTGTAATTTGTCTTTTATGTTACCTTTAAGGCATTAAAAGCTGATCAAATGTTGATTGTTTTAGACCGTTTCATTGCTATCTGAAGAACACAGCATCAGGATTCCCAAGAGATGTTAAAGACCTTAAAGGAGTAACTTCGGGCTTTCCACTCAGTCGAAAAGATTACAAACCAAGTAAGATCAGAGTTTATGCTTTAAGTATTTTCATGTGTTTAATGGGTAACAGTCTGAGAGGATTACAGTATATGGCATTTTGGTAGGGCAAATCATGGTCCCTCGAGGCTTCTTCCAACCCTTCTCATGCTGGCAGACCCTTTAAGAGAAGATCTGACAACAATCTAAGAGCATTTTAATAAAAATAAAAAAAATTGATAGGCTAGTGGATTTTTACTGTAATATTAAATTCAAATATTATTCATAAATACTAAACTCGTGGCCATACATAGCTACAAAAATATGGACACAAAGTTATGGAATGGTTCATTATTTAAAGGTGCACTCAATAACTTTTGTCTTTGTGTCATCATGGACTTACACTGACACCTAGTGGCTTGGTGCTGCATCATTGAAAATCAATAGTTTTCAGTTTCAGATGTCATTGTAGAAATGTAGGCTTCACAGTCACCCATGATTACTTTAATACTTGAGTGAAAGTGTCAAATAACAGGACGGTTACTGAGATTAAGTGAGTAGTATTCAGCTGGTCGTGTGATTCTAACATGGCAGCCTCCATGTGTGGACCCTCTCCATGTAGAATAAAACAGCTTTTATTAGGTTTCTGATATGACTGGAGTCTTCATTTTAATGTGAGTGGTCATGATTTCCTATATATATTGCAAAATTACAATTCATGTCTTAAGCAGTTTGTTTAATGAGGAAAACATAATTGAGTGCACCGTAGGCAGTATTTTCCACATTAAAAAGATGTAAAAGCTAGTTCATTTTATTATTATTATTTTCTTAGAACAGTTTTAAAGTGAAAGTTCTACCTCTTAATAACCTTAAACCTTTTATGGTCTGGCTTTCTTATATGGGTGTCTTTCCACTAGTTCTTTAAAATCTTCATTAATTATTTAAAATAATGTATTACTTATAATACATGTAATTATGTTGTTTATTAGGTATTTAGGTAACACTTTATATAACAGTGTCCATGTTACACATATTACATGTTACTATGATAATTACTATAGTAATAACAATAGCAACATGTGAGTACAAGCAGCTCTACAAAATAATTACACATTAAATACATGTAGTTCATTATTACTCAGTAACTACGTATGTAAATACACAATAACATGAACACTGTAAAATAAATAGTGACCAAGTGTTTCTCAAAATCACATTGTTTAGCCAAACAATTAATTTCAAGCTATTTCAAGATATTAGTCCTCTCTTTGCAGTATTCACCCTCATTTTAGCTTTTTATTTGCACCAGATGTCTGCTTTTCCACCGTCTATAAGAATGTGGACTTCCCAGGCTCAGACTATCATAACATAAACTCCAACAAATATGAAGAGTGTCAGAGCGCCTGCACCAGTGACCCACACTGTCAGTTTTACACGTTTATTACACCAGAATTCTCAGCCTATCCACTTTTTCGGTAAGAAGAGCATTTTGGAATTACATATTTCAATTAATAATTTACATCCTCTTTGGAGTGTTTAGAATAGAGTTCTCACTTTCCGAATTGTAATTTTCTCTTTTTGTGCCAGCAACAAGTGCTTTCTCAAATACAGCTGGGTTGTTCCTGTACCTCCAATCATCAAATCCACGCCTGGTCTTATGTCTGGATTTTCAAGCAAAGCCACTTTTCAAGCTACAGAGCCTAAAAAAGAAGGTATTCTGTAAATTTCGATTTGATCATTTCGTATTTAGTTTTAATTTATCTGTGACTCTTATACATGTTTTGCTTTATGTTTTTTTTTGTGTCATACTTTAAAAGCATGCAAGGATCAGATTCAAGCCAATACTGACTTCCCAGGAGATGACTTTGAGCAAGTCCCTGCAGCGTCACCTGAGCACTGTCAGTTTCTGTGCACTGAACATCCCAAATGCACCCACTTCTCATACGCCACCTCCAAATTTGAAACAAGTGATACACAGTGAGTAGGCTAGGTAAATTTATAAAGATCAGTTTACTACAGGGATCGTAATCATCTGGTACAGGGACCTGGTAATGATCAATGTACCCTTGAGCAAATCCAATGCTGGTCAATAAACACTTTGCTCCATGACTTTTCCACAAAATCCAAACCTCTGAGTGACTAAATGTGTATTTCTCTTGCAGGTATCAAATGAGGTGCTATTTGAAAAATAACCAACAGTTTAGTCAAGTCACAAAGGAAGAGGTGTTTTCTGGACTGCCGAATCGACATTGTGAGCCCTCAAATGGTGAGTCATTTACGTAAGAAGTGTGCTTCGAGAGGAAAGAACTTTCGATAAAATCGACTGCCTGTTCTGGATAATTATTTATTCATATTTATTCGCTCATATTTTTATTTGCCACACTTAAAAGATGTTTTATTACTTTGTTTCCTTGCAAGTGGTACATACATGTGGTTGATACTGAGAACCTCAGCAAAATATAGTTTGTATAGATGTTCATTAGGAGTGGAGCATCAGCAATGTGGGAAGATTTGGCACTAATATATAATTCTTTTATCATTCTTTATTTAATTAAAGTTGACAAAAATTTGAGAAAGTTCTATCAGTCCCACCAGGATTTTGCTGCACTCTTTCTTGATTGTTGTGGCCCAAATGACTGAATTTGCTTCAGCTTTTCTCAAAAATTGTGATGCCATTGAAAACTCATAAATAATTATAGTATATTTGTTTAATTTGTGTACAGTAAATTATAGTAAAAGTGTGATTACCTGTAAATATTTTAGTGTAAAACTGAAAAAATTATAAATATACACAAATATCATACATTTAAGAGGTGAAACCGTGATATGGTTAATATACAACTTCAATGGTAGACCCTTCATTATTTTTGTAATTATTTATTGCCTCAGACAATGCAAGTAAACTTTGTCAAGGTTAAAATTATAGACCTACAATAAAACTTTAAGCTTAAAACACAAATGGTGATTCAATATTGAACCTGTAGTTATTATAACCTGCAGCCTTGTGGGCGATTATTTGAGATTTTCTGTGATTTATTGAGCACTTTGAATTTTAAATAAGGGAATTTTAAGCTAGTATAAAATGCAATGAAAACTGCATTTTTGTGTCTCATTTTCCAGTGCAGCAATGCATTATATTAACACTCCAAATGAACTCAGCAGCACATTTCCTCCTCTGTGTCACTTCGTGTCATTAACACTGCGTGTATGAACCGCAACGACCAAGAACATTTGCCATTACACAAATGTGAAACCGGAGCAGTTTGTGTTCACTATCAAAATCCTTTAAACATTCACAGAACCATAGACAGCACATGTACATCACTGCTAGCATTTAATCTCCATGCGCTTTTCAGAAGCTGCTCTAATTGCGGTCCGCTGTGCGGGTCAGTCGGCCACTGCTGTTACTGTGTAGTGGAGATGTTAGAATGGCGGCTGTGCATTTTGATATGTCTCAACTCTATCAAGCTTTTGAAGCATTTACGGTATTTTGCCATACCAAACATTTAGTTTTTAAACTGCATGCTATCGCAAATAATGCTCCAAGTGGTTGAATTTGCATTAGGAATAATTGTTCTATGGTGACTGTCATGACACCTCTGAACAAGATCTGGTGTTGGATTTGTTTGGTTTTGTCAATCCGAAAACTATTCTGTGGCTTCTGGTCTCATGTTTTTCTCCATAGATTGGGCATCCACAACGTATGAGGGTGTTGACTTCTATGGGTCTGATGCCCACTTTATTGAAATGGTTGATCTTGATTATTGTCAAGCACACTGTGAGGCAGATCCAGGCTGTCAGTTCTACACTTATGTTCTTACTTCATACCACCAACAGTCCATTAGGTAAACATAAATAATTATTTCAGCAAAGCCAATAAAATAGCATGTACAATGACTTTATTAGAAATTAGGTACTACTCCAAACACATTTGGAAAGAAAATCAGAATTTGTGTTTTTAGTGCCCATAGGTTTCACCTTTTATTTTTTGATATTCCAGGAGAAAGTGTCATCTGAAGCAGATAATGACACTGCCCATGCCACCTAAAGTGGTGAACAAGCAGGGTGTGATATCTGGATTTCCTCTGAGAAACTGTAAGAGAGCTGCTAAAGAGGACTCCGCAGATGTCACTGGTATGTTGTTCTTTATTTGGATCCCCATTAGCTTCCACAAAGAGGTCAATAGTCTTATTGGGATCTATTTGAAATGCACAATATGAATTTAACAATGTGTATTATGACAAAAATTATTAACATTATCAGACATTATCAGTTCTCTATTTAGTCAATGACTAGAGATGGAAAAGTTTAAGATTTAGCAATATTATTTAAGTGGTGGAGTATAAAAAGAACTTTAAAATAAATGTTATGCATAAAAGTCCAGCACATGTTATACTCTGTTTTGCTGTGCTCCTCCTGTAAATTAACATCTCTAAACCTGCAGCTAAGATCCTAGGAACATGAAAAGAAATTCCAAAATTCACTGAACAAAGCAATTTTTTTTTTTGTCACAGGTGTGGAAAATTGTGGCACATCAAAGCACATCAGAGCTAGAGTATTTGGGGGTGTTGATTCCCAATTGGGTAATTGGCCCTGGCAGGTTAGTCTACAGAAGTGGAAAAAACATTTTTGTGGTGGATCCATCATCGCAAACAAATGGATTATCACTGCAGCACACTGTTTTTCGTCGTAAGTACACTCAGGAACACTCAGTAGTACTGTATATGAGAGCTACACAAGATCTAAGATTGAAAACATTTTCAAAACAGAATTTAGTAAATAAAAAGTCCTGCTAGATTACCAGTAATATGGACAGCTTATGTACCACAGAGTAAAGGTTTGTTTGTTTGCTCTCCATCAAACATTGTAATGCAGCTCACAAACCCAGCTATCAGTGTCAGTTGGGTTAACAAAACTATCTGAAGATGAAGTCAAATATGAGGTGGAGAAGGTCATTATGCATCCTGGATATGATGGCAGCACTCTGGAAAATGATATTGCCTTGCTAAAGCTGAAGACACCAATTACATTCACAGGTAATGCAAATTAAATTCTCCCTTTCATTGAAAAGGGATCTTGTTATCTAATTTTTCCTCTGGTGTATATAAACTTTTACTGTCCTCGTGTGATTGGTGCTCTAAGATCGTATCGCTCCAGTGTGCCTCACTGGAAGAGCCATTGAAGTAGGATTTCTTGGACAGAAATGCAGTGTGACTGGATGGGGAAAGCTGAATACAGGTAATGCAAAGTGCAAAGCTTTACTAACAAGGTCTCAGTGGAGTTCAGGAATCTGTCTCTGGCTTATAATGTTGTTTGGGACATTTCAGGTGGGTTCCCAGATGTACTCCAGGAAGCTCAGGTGCCTCTTATTGGTCATGAGGCATGCAAAGCAATGATGTCAGGTGCAGGTGAACCCCTCAAAGTTCTCAGATCCAATGTATGCGCTGGATACCCTCAGGGTGGCATAGATACATGTGAAGTAAGCCTCATTCTAATGTTTTTATAACTGCTATTAATTGTAATTTTTTTTTCTTTACCTAGTTGTTAACATTTTGTATTTGTGTTATCTTCCATTATTTCCTCTCTATAGTTTTACCTACTGCTTTAAAGGTGCATGAGTGATACTGAAACCTAGTGGCGTAGATGCAGCATAATGCAAAAATAATAGTTTTCAGCTATCAATGCCATTGTAGAAATGCGCCACTTGCAGTCAGCCATGATTATATATTTCACAAGTAAAAGCGTCCAATTACAAGGGATTAATGTGATGAAATAAGCAATATTCATTTGATTTCGACATGGTAGCTTGGTACAGTAAGTATTCTTGGAACCATGCTCTGAGGGTTTGATGGCAGATGTTTTCAGATGGTCCCTTTCCACACCCTCTACAGTTTTAGCATGTTTTAGCACAATGTGTGGGCTTTTCAGATGGACCCTTAAGGTTAAATTAATGATCAGCTTAAAAAGGTCAGATGTATCGAATCAATACGGGACGTATCATTTCATCTTTAAATATGGGACGATTCCGTATTTTACGGGATGGGTAGAGAAGAATATATCTGCAGGCAATGCTCCAAAAAGGAACGGGAGCTCCAAACTGCCATTAAAGATATAGGGAGCCCCTAACCTAACCCTTTCACTAACCTTAACAGTGTGTGGAATTTACGCCCCCTTTTGGAGTAACCCCCATCCCCTTCTGGGGTAACCCTACCCTCGTTTGGAGATTCCGCTCCCATTTGGAGGTCTCTGGCCTGCAGCTATACCTACTTGGACGGATGGCAAGACCCAGCACCATATGTCAAATAAAGCAGATTCATCTCATGAATGCACATCATTTGAAACATAGTTTTCAAAAATAGTATTCTAATTAATATTATCTATTATTATTTATTTGTTTAAAAGTTTAGCAATTAGAAGAAAAGAAAATCACTAAATGTAAGAAGCGCCTGCTGATGGTTAGAGTTGCTTCATTTTCATTTTGGTCTCAACTGGCAGGGTGATTCTGGTGGTCCTCTTGTCTGTGAGGATAATAACACATGGTACCTAACAGGGATCACTAGTTGGGGACTGGAATGTGCAGAAGCTAACAAACCTGGAATTTACACTCGTGTCTCTCACTATCTTGACTGGATTAAGAGCACTCTTACCAAAGGTGAGTGTATACATCCAAGGTAAAATCAACATTGTATTATTTTTAATTAGAAGCTATGTAAAACATACATCCTTATGCTCTTTTTATTTGAATTTAATTAATTTCCTTTTTTGCTTTTTCAGATTGACCAAGAAACACAACGATAGTCATTAATGACATAACTGCTGTTTATTTGAGTTTAAAGGGACTGTTCACACAAAAATTAAAACATTCTGTCATAATTTACTCACACTTGTTTTGTTCCAGATCAGGCCCGGTACATTAAAGTGTCCTCAATTGTATAATGTTTGTTCTTTTTTGCATTTGTTCTTCACTTTTACTACTAGAGCATCCCCACTAAATTCAGAAGCACCCTTAGAGATTTTGATCTGGAACCAGGCCTACTCCAAACCCATATGACTTTCTTTCTTTTGTGGAACTTAGTCACCATTCGCATTCTTTATATTGAGCAATATATAACTGCATGTGAATACATTATTATTTCACCTACTTAATAAACAATATAACACACAACAATTTGAAGAATGCATATATTATTAAAAAGAAATATGTTTGTTATATTGCTAAATGCTATACTGAATGTATTAATATTACACATTTTATTTATCGAAATAGTGAAATATTACCACGTCCATGGTCTTTTGGGTCATTTTGACATATTTTAAAAAAGGAAGGGGTACCTCCTAGGAAAGGTGTGTGATCTGTAACTCCTTACACATTGTATTTAAAATGGCATTTTGTTTTTTACATTTCTCCTATCACACAAATTATTTTATACTGAGAAACATTAGTTACTTACAGTATCTCAGTTAGTAAATCATTGTGCTAACCTTTTCTATAATCTTCCTATTTAGTAAGAAAAAATACCTTTCCTTCACCAGCAAATATTTTGAACTTGCACACTGGTTAATAATAATGTTCAATGTTGATATCATTCAGTAAAACTAAACCCAAAACACCTACAGCACAATAGATTACAATAGCCAGGGCATTTACCTTATTCTGATGACGAGTCAATATTGACCAGGCGAGGTTTTGTTTATTCAGTTGCCATGACAACTAGGTTTGTATGGAGTTAGAATCATGCCAAAACCTCACACACACACACAAAACGTGTTTTACTCACACCCAACGATTCACAAACAAACTTCTGCAAATCAAAAACGTACCTATCAAACAAATACAGTATGTTTTACATATACATAGAAACATATTTCTTCAATGACAAAAATATCCTCCAAGTACAAACTAAAATCTTTCAAGTACAAAAAAAAATTTACAAGTACAAAACAAAATCCTTCAAGTACAAAACAAAATTCTACAAGTACGAAAAACTCACGTGAATTTTTGGCACTAATTTTCCGCCTTGCTGATCCACACACAAATGCCTTCAGATCCACACACATGCTAGTAAATTGTCATGTAATTCGCACTCCACAACATCAGGTGGCGCTGTTACCGATTTGCTTGGCGCCGCCACGGACATGGAAAGAGAAGAGAAGAAGAAACGTTAGCGTGGGTAGGGTGTTTTGAACACGATGAGTGGCCAACAGGTGAGTTTGCAGTCGTTGCTGGTGAAAAATCAAATGTTAACTAACTAAACTCCAGAATGCAGCCAGTTTGGTTCTCTTTAATCTTTTTTTTTGTCGTCTTTTTGACACCTTCAAAACCTTTTATTTCAACATTTTCCCCGATCTGACCACGTTGCATTGTCTCCTGGGTTGTTTGTTGTCAGTTAAACAAAGTTATTGTATTTTTTTGGTTGTTCCAACCCCCCAGATGTTTTAAGATTGTATTATTTTTATTGTAGTGTGGATACAATCTACATGTCTTTGGTTTGAACATTCATTATGATATTAAGAGAGCTGAAAGTCTGCTGCTAGCACTGCTTGAGGAAAGCTATGCTTCCTGCTGGTCTGATTTGATTAAACAGAGAAAAATCAAACATGAGACAACCTCACTGATTCTGAAATATTTATTTGGTTTTAGTGTGAAAAGAGATGATAGGCCTATACTGTAACATCTCTTACAAACCAGTTATTAGCAGGGGCACTATTCTGTAAATAAGTGTTCTTTTTGTTACCCAAATGTATGTAGAGAATGTGAGAGTGTATTTGTGCTACAATTGCATCGAATCAGGTCCTTTGCTGAGTATGTTTTATTGTAAGCCTAGTAAGTGCTGGACATCCTGCATAGTAAGTAGGTAGATGTCTGAGCCATGTGATTGGGAGTGTCCCAGGGGATTTATGGCTGCCCTTAGTGCTGCCATTTGCTCATCACTCAGTACATCGCCCATCTCAGGAACAGTGACACCATGGTGTGGCTCATCAGGCAGACCACTGTCCTCCCAGTCCAAATGTGGTAGGAACAATCCCTGAAAAGACATGTAAAGTGTTTATGTAGAGCAGTGGTTTTCAAACATTTTTACATCAAGGACCCGGACCACATTTGATAACATTTTGAAACAAACTCCAGAAATACACAATATTTATTCTGAGACTGAATAACATTACTTTCTGTCAATGTTCAAATTAATGTCAATGGGATGCATTTTTGGTGAAATTTATAAAGAAATTTGTGGAAAAAGTCTATTTCTAGAAAAAGTCAGAATTAAAAAGTTGTGTATATATATATATATATATATATATATATATATATATATATATATATATATATATAAAAGACCCCTTGAACCTCCCTCAAGTTTATTCTTAAAACTGATTGAATATACTTTAAAAACTAAAATAAGCTTTATACGCTAAAAAAAGTTTGCGCTAATGACATTTCAACTCCTATAAACTCTTCACAATTAAAGCCTCCCGTTACTTTGTTATTTCAGTGACTTAACATGACTCCTCAGATGGTGCTTAAACAAATGTGTGTGGCCTGAGGTGGTCTTCACTTCAAAATTCCGCCTAAAGATCAAGACGTATCAAGTGTAACATTATATGTGACCATAGTATAGTTTAATTTAGTTAAGTTAGAAACAAAATGAAAAATTAGCCTAATCGGTGTAAGCTAGGTTAGCTCCTGCGGTACCATAAGCTACACACATATAAATATGTATATGTATATATATCTCACCCTACCCACGACAGACATTCCTGGAGTTTAGTTAGTTAACATTTGATTTTTCACCAGCAACGACTGCAAACTCACCTGTTGGCCACTCATCGTGTTCAAAACACCCTACCCACGCTAACATTTCTTCTTCTCTTCTCTTTCCATGTCCGTGGCGGCGCCAAGAAAATCGGTAACAGCGCCACCTGTTGTGGAGTGCGAATTACATGACAATTTACTAGCATGTGTGTGGATCTGAAGGCATTTGTGTGTGGATCAGCAAGGCGGAAAATTAGTGCCAAAAATTCACGTGACAGTTTTTCGTAATTGTAGAATTTTGTTTTGTACTTGTAGAATTATGTTTTGTACTTGAAAGATTTTAGTTTGTACTTGGAGGATATTTTTGTCATTGAAGAAATATGTTTCTATGTATATGTAAAACATACTGTATTTGTTTGATAGGTACGTTTTTTATTTGCAGAACAAAATGCATTAGTTTGTGAGTGATGTTTTGTATTTGCAAACCACACTGAGTTTGTTTGTGAATCGTTGGGTGTGAGTAAAACACGTTTTGTGTGTGTGTGAGGTTTTGGCATGATTCTAACTCCATAGGTTTGTGCATATGCGCCTTCCAAGGGCTTCTGAAACAGAGTGCGAAATTGCGATGCTACTGTCCGGATTAGCTACTGTCTGATTCCATTCAGTTTTGCCTAATCCGGGCAGTAGCATAGCAATTTCGCACTCTGTTCTCACTAAAAGAAGGAAAGATATTATATTTATTTTTTTTATTAAAATTTAACGAAAGTACATTTACATTTTGCATTGCATTGCCTTTGCGATAGACGTATTGGGCACCCCTGTTTTAGACAGTTTATTTGCTATCTGAAGAAACACAGCATCTGGGTTCCTAACAGTCATTAAAGAGCTTAAAGCAGCAACATCAGGCTTCCCACTCGAAAAGATTACAAACCAAGTGAGCTCAGAGTTTTAAGCATAAAATATTTTTTATGCTTAATGGGGTAAAAGTCTGGGAGAATTGCATGTCATTTTGGGATAGCCAATTCTCCCACCACTATTGTCTCCCTTATATAGTGGCAGAACCCTTATCCTACATAACTAAAAGCTAAGGGTGATTTACAAAATTTAGTAAATGCATATTTTTGTTTGGCTGATTAAAAATAGCAGCCATGAAAACATAAAAAATTGTATTTATACTATATTATTTGGAAATTGTTAATTGTATTCAAAAAACAGAATTTAAATGTAGTTGATCCATTTATTTTCAGAAGTTTCAGAGATGTAGGGCTACCGTGTATTAATATGTACATTACGGAGTGATGGAATGGTGCCTTATTACTTTTTAAAGTGATAAGTAATTATTTTCCATATTGAAAACAAGTAAAAGCTGAAAATCTTTACGAATTGAGCTTTTCTGTCGAGGGTTTCTGTCGAGGGTTCCCAGCATTGCCGGCAATGCTGGGGGGGCGGCACGGGGCACCCGCACAAAAATTTGGAATGTGACATTTGTGCAATCAGTTTTCTATCACTCATTTGCACGTCACGTCAATGATGTCATGTCACCGCGTGGGACTGTGGGTCAATTAACCTTGTCGGAGTGGGCGCCCTGATTCTAGTTGTGTAGGGGAGTGGGGGTAGTTCAGATCTAACCACTGGAAGCCCGAGGTAGGGGGACTGGGGGAAACTATCAAATAGCGCACCTCTAACTTTGTACAGTACTAATGAAAATAAGTCACGTTACAAAATAAAACACAATTTATTCATACTGTTCAATACTGTGAATATATAGTTTCACAGACATATTGTTGCATTTTTTTCTGGTTTGTGTGAAATTGTTAAGAATAATATAAAACCAGACAGTCTGCACACCCTCAAGATGAACTGGTTTAGTCTTGATTGGTTGACAGTGGTTATTATTGATGCTCGAGAGCCAAATCAACACAAATGGACAAGAAAAGGTCCAAGCCATCAGGTGCCCAGTTTAGGAAAAATCGGGTTGTCTTCTTTATAAGTGTGTTATTCTATTTGTGTCTGTGTGTGATATAAGATTTGTGCAATTTAGTTTTATTTGTGTTTTTTGTTTTGGCAATAGTGTAATAATTTGATTCTCTTTTTTATTTTTATCTATATACTACAATTTGTTTCTATTTGTCTTTGTTCTTCTTTTTGATATTTATGAGTCTTATTTGTGTATATATTTTAATATGTATATATTTTTAAATGTTTTGATAATTTATGTTGTTCCAAATATCTGAATAAAATGAGTTAGTGCAGAATGGTACTTTTTTTTCCCTCTCGCCCAGGGTGCCATACAAGCTAGAACTGCCACTGGATATTATCCCACTCTTCCACCAAGGCACTTACTAATTTCAGGACATTTCTGGGGGGAATGGCCCTATCCCTCACCCTCCGATCCAACAGGTCCCAGACGTGCTCAATGGGATTGAGATCCGGGCTCTTCACTGGCCATGGCAGAACATTGACATTCCTGTCTTGCAGGAAATCACGCACAGAACGAGCAGTATGGCTAGTGGCATTGTCATGCTGGAGGGTCATGTCAGGATGAGCCTGCAGGAAGGGTACCACATGAAGGAGGAGGATGTCTTCCCTGTAACGCACAGCATTGAGATTGCCTGCAATGACAACAAGCTTAGTCCAATGATGCTGTGACACACCGCCCCAGACCACGACGGACCCTCCACCTCCAAATCGATTCTGCTCCAGAGTACAGGCCTCGGTGTAACACTCATTCCTTCGACAATAAACGCGAGTCTGACCATCAACCTTGGTGAGACAAAACCATGACTCATCAGTGAAGAGCACTTTTTGGCAGTCCTGTCTGGTCCAGCGAAGGTGGATTTGTGCCCATAGGCGACGTTGTTGCCGGTGATGTCTGGAAAGGACCTGCATTACAACAGGCCTACAAGCCCTCAGTCCAGCCTCTCTCAGCCTATTGCAGACAGTCTGAGCACTAATGGAGGGATAGTGTGTTCCTGGTGTTACTTGGGCAGTTGTTGTTGCCATCCTGTACCTGTCCCGCAGGTGTGATATTCAGATGTACCGATCCTGTGCAGGTGTTGTTTCACGTGGTCTGCCACTGCAAGGATGATCAGCTGTCCTTCTTGTCTCCCTCTAGCACTGTTTTAGGCGTCTCACAGTACAGATATTGCAATGAATTGCCCTGGCCACATCTGCAGTCCTCAATGCAGCATGCCTAAGGCAAATTCACGCAGATGAGCAGGGACCCTGGGCAGTAGAGAGGTCTCGTTAGTGTCCTATGTTTTTCTAACTGTGACCTTAATTGCCTACCATCTGTAAGCTGTTAGTTTCTTAATGATTGTTCCACAGGTGCATGTTCATTAATTGTTTATGGTTCACTGAACAAGCATGGCGATAAAGATCTGTAAAGTTATTTGGATTTTTACAAAATTATCTTTAAAATACCTTGTCCTGAAAAAGGGACGTTTCTTTTTTGCTGAGTTTGTATATATATATTAGGGCTGTCGATTTAACACGTTCATTCAGTGCGATTAATTTTATAAAAAATAACGCGTTAAAAAAATGTAAGCATTTAATCATTGTTTACACCTGCACTCGCCCCATATATATCACAACCCATTCGTCTCACGCCTGTTGGTTATTGTGTTTAGTTTCCCGTGTCTTTGCCCCCGCTAGTCCCGTCTAGTTCCGAACTCCCCTGTGAATAGTTACCCCTTAGCTTGCCAGCTCGAGTGTTCCCCTAGTTCCCCTGTCTTTGAACCACTAATCCCGTCTAGTTCTGCGCCCTTGTTGTTGACTGTTTTCCCGGCTTCGACCTCCCGATCTCGTTGACCACTCTCTCCCGGATTTGCCCCTTTGTTCCATTCTGATTCCCCGGCTTCGACCTCCCGCTCTCGTTGACCATTCTCTCCCGGATTTGCCCCTTTGCTCTACTTTGATTCCCCGGCTTTTGACCCTACGCTTCCCTCGACACTCTCATTTGGTTTTGCCCTTGTTTGTACTTTTGCCTGCCTCACTTGTTGGAATAAAAGTAGTTTCCCATCGACATTGTGACTGTCTTGTCGTGTGTGTGTGTGCGGGTGACAGAATAACCAACCTCACCGAAGACAGTCACAATGCATCACGCGGAGGATTCGCGCAGCTCACTAGAGCGGATGTGCACGTCGCATTCGGCGCGAGGAGCTACGATTTGGAGACATGACCAAGCTGCCGTGCCCAGGGGCAGCAGGTATGTACTGTATCTGAAATATTTCACCCTGTTTCACCTGTGTCTGCCCCTGAGCCCGTTGATGCTCTCCACGCATCCACGAGCGCCGTATGCTCTCCATCCCCGGAGAGGTTTTATGGCTCTTCGGACGCTAACCAAGGGTTTTTCGTGCAAGGCAGTGGTTGTGTAACTCATAACCCCGTCCTTGACATTATGGAGCCAGCGGCCCGACTCTTGGTTTTGCGCCAGGGGAGCCAACCCTTGGAGGCTTATGTTATGGATTTTTGTGCCCTGGCGTACCAGGTGAATTTTGATGAGGTGGCTCTGAAAGACATTTTTCAATGTGGACTGAATGAGCCAACCTCATCATTCATGCCTGGTGGTCACTGCTCCCTTAACCTGGCTCAGTTTATTGACCTCGCCCTACTGTACGCTGGTTCCTCGTTTACTGTGGGGGAGGCAGACACTGAACCAGCGCTCCACGCCGTGGCCCCCAGTCCCGAAGCCTGGCACGGCCCCAGTCCCGAAGCCTGACACGGCCCCAGTCCCAAGGCCTGTCACGGCCCCAGTCCCGAAGCCTGCCACGGCCAGCGAGCCAGCGCCCATGCCGGTCACGGCCAGTGAGCCAGCGACCATGCCTGCCACGGCCAGCGTGCCAGCGCCCATGCCTGCCATGGCCAGCGTGCCAGCGCCCATGCCTGCCATGGCCAGCGAGCCAACGCCCATGCCTGCCACGGTCAGAGAGCCAGCGCCTGTAGCCTCGACCGTCCCCATGGCCACGTCCCCTGTTGGCCGAAGACGTAAGAGAAGGAAGAGGGCCCCTTCTCCCCAGTCTCGTCTTGTGCTCAAGACTGCAGAGGTTCCCTCAGAGCCTTCCACGGCTCAACCGACCTCTGCTCCGCCCTTAGAGTCTTCCACGGCTTTGCCGGGCTCTGCTCCGCCCTCAGAGTCTTCCACGGCTCTGCCGGGCTCGGCTCCGCCCTCAGAGTCTTCCACGGCTCTGCCGGGCTCTGCTCCGCCCTCAGAGTCTTCCACGGCTCTGCCGGGCTCTGCTCCGCCCTCAGAGTCTTCCACGGCTCTGCCGGGCTCTGCTCCGCCCTCAGAGTCTTCCACGGCTCTGCCGGGCTCTGCTCCGCCCTCAGAGTCTTCCACGGCTCTGCCGGGCTCTGCTCCGCCCTCAGAGTCTTCCACAACTCTGCCAGCCTCTGCTCCACTCTCCGAGTCTTCCACGGCTCTGCCAGCCCCTGCTCGCCCCTCAGAGCCCTCGCGGCCTCCGCCTCACGAGCCTCCCAAGGCTCCTCCTCTCGAGCCTCCCAGGGCTCCTCCTCTCGAGCCTCCCAGGGCTCTGTTTCTCGAGCCTCCCAGAGCTCTACCCCTCGAGCCCCCCCGGGCTCCGCCTCTCAAGCCTTCCAGGGCTCCTCCTCTCGAGTCTTTCAGGGCTCCTCCCCCACTCAAGCCTCTCAGGGCTTCTCGTCTCCAGTCTTTCAGGGCTCCTCCTCCCCTTGAGCCTCTCAGGGCTCCGTCCCACGAGCCTCTCATGGCTCCACCCCTCAAGCCTCTCAGGGTTTCGTCTTTCGAGTCTCTTAGGGCTCCACCCCCTCTCAAGCCTCTCAGGGATTCTCCTCTCGAGTCTTTCAGGGCTCCTCCCCCCCTCGAACCTCTCATGGCTCCACCCCCCAAGCCTCTCAGGGCTTCGTCTCTCGAGTCTCTTAGGGCTCCACCCCCTCTCAAGCCTCTCAGGGCTTCTCCTCTCGAGACTTTCAGGGCTCCTCCCCCCCTCGAGCCTCTCAGGGCCCCGTCCCTCGAGTCTCTCAGAGCTCCTCCTCCTTTCGAGCCTCTCAGGGCTCCATCCCTCGAGTCTTTCAGGACTCCTCCCCCTCTCAAGCCTCTCAGGGCTTCGTCTCTCGAGCCTCCTACAGCCCCCCCCTCCAGAGCCTCCTACGGCTCCACCTCCCGAGCCTCTCACGGCTCTGCTCCCAGAGACTCCAGAGCTTTCTAGAGCTCCGCCCCTTGAGCCTCCTACGGCTCTACCCCCCGAGACTACAGAGCCTGCCAGGCCGTCGCCTCGGAAACCCCCCACGGCTCTCTCTTGGCTCCACCTCCAGAGCCTTCCAGGCCTTCGCCCCTAAAGCCTCCTTCGGCTCCACCTCCAGAGCCTTCCAGAACCCCGCCTCCAGAGCCGCCTACGGTGCCGCCTCTGACGGCTCCGCCTTTCACGGCTCAGCCCGGACTTCCTGACCCTCTCTCTGTCCTGTGGCCTCTTCCCTGGCCTCCGGACCCTATTCCTGTCCGGTGGTCACCTTCCAGACCCCCGGACCCAGTCCCTGTCCTCCAGTCGCCTTCCAGACCCCCTGACCCAGCCTCTGCCCTATGGCTGCCCCCTAGATCTCCTGACCACCCGCCTGTCCGCTATGTTCCCCCTGACCTTGCCTTGAAACTGCCCATTGACCCCATGGACTGTCTCATTTCCCTCTGTGCCCCTTGGACTGCCCTCAATTTTGCTGATGTGTTTTGTGGCTTTTCTGTTCAGGGGTTTTTTGTTTGTTGGGATCGTCCAGCACCACTTCCCAGAGGTTGCGCTCCTCGCGACCGAACGCGGCCATCAGGAGCCGTCCGTTATAGAGGGGGGAGTACTGTCACGAACCCCGCTCCCTCGCTCCGCCCCCTCGAGCTCGCACGCTCGTTCCGCCCCCTCGAGCTCACACGCTCGTTTTGCTCCCTCGAGCTCGCACGCTCGTTTTGCTCCCTCGAGCTGCCACGCTCGTTCTGCTCCCTCGAGCTCGCTCGCTCGTTTTGCTCCCTCGAGCTTGCACGCTCGTTTTGCTCCCTCGAGCTCTCATGCTCGTTAGCAGGTCTCCCTCCTCGGGCTCGCAAGCCCGCTCTCAGTCACCACATTAGTTTCACCTGTACTCGTCTGATCACCCATCATTGTTTACACCTGCACTCGCCCCTATATATATCACAACCCTTTCGTCTCACGCCTGTTGGTTATTGTGTTTAGATTCCCGTGTCTTTGCCCCCCCCCACTAGTCCCGTCTAGTTCCGAACGCCCCTGTGAATAGTTACCCCTTAGCTTGCCAGCTCGAGTGTTCCCCTAGTTCCCCTGTCTTTGAACCACTAGTCCTGTCTAGTTCTGCGCCCTTGTTGTTGACTGTTTTCCCAGCTTCGACCTCCCGCTCTCATTGACCACTCTCTCCCGGATTTGCCCCTTTGTTCCATTCTGATTTCCCGGCTTCGACCTCCCGCTCTCGTTGACCACTCTCTCCCGGATTTGCCCCTTTGCTCTACTTTGATTCCCCGGCTTTTGACCCTACGCTTTCCTCGACACTCTCATTTGGTTTTGCCCTTGTTTGTACTTTTGCCTGCCTCACTTGTTGGAATAAAAGTAGTTGCCCATCGACATTGTGACTGTCTCGTCTTGTGTGTGTGTGTGCGGGTGACAATGTCTGATGCTGGATTGAGATGGTGCAAAATTTGAAAATTACCCCATAAATATTTAATCACGAATAAAATCAAAGAAATTTCCTTCAAACTTATTTAAAAGTACTACCTCACTAATAATTTTCTTGTAGAGAGATTTCATTGTGATGTCGATATATTCTGTACATTTTGTCGTCTGCAGGAGGAAACATTTTTTAATTTATTTTGGAGTTGTCCCTTCTCGACTTGTTTTTGGTCTGATTTCTGCAAGACTGTTAGAGATCATATTATTCCCAGCTTTCAACTTTGTTTTGAAAATTTTTTTTTTAGCTATGACATGTCACTTCATAAGGAATATTATTTGATTAATGTTCTACTTTTGTTGGCAAAGTTTAGTATTCATAAATGTAAGTATGGTGGTTATAAACCATTAGTTTTCATTTTTAATTCAGAGGTTCATCAATACCTAAGAACAATTTCCAATTTGAGTAACAAGAAAGCTGTAAAGTGTATTGAAATATGTAAACAATTTGATATTTTTATTAAACTGTTTATTTATTTATTTTCCTTTTTGTTGTTGTTCCTCTTGGCTCTAGATGTAAAAGCTTTGTAAGCATTAATAAAACATTTTTTTTAAATGTCTGACGCAGGTGTAAATTGACGGGTCTTTAAACAAGCCCTCATAAATCTCCAACTGATTGACAAATTCACTTGTGAAATGGATTGCTGTGAACTGTATGCCAATGATTGACTTATGATCAATAATATGGTAGTAAATAATACATTGTATTCTAAAGCCACTTTTTGTATTGTCTTATCAATGATTAAGAATTGAATGCATTTTAATTATCTGAATCTTTATATATATATATATATATATATATAATTTTTAAATATTTAGAGATAACTATGTATATTTATATATTGATATAAATATGTATAATCATTATATATTGAATTATTGTTATATGAGGGGCTTTCTCAGCAAATATTTGTATATGTGATTAATCGCAATTAATTTATCGTGACACTGTGTAATTAATTAGATAAAAAAAAAGCCCAATATATATTATCACCTCAGTCTTACTTTCATTTAAATTTAGAAAGTTTAAGGACATCCAGGCCTTTACATCAGATAGACAGTTTAGAAAAGTGTCTAAGCAATTTGTGTTTTGTTTTGCAGAAGATAGATTTGAGTATTGTCCGCATAACAATTAAACGAAATGTCATATTTCTTAAAAAACGTGTCTAATGTGAGTGAAAATAAAAGTTACTAAAGAAGTCGTGTTGAGACAACATGTGAAGCAATAGAAAGTTTATAGAATTGACCTGTTTTGTTCAAAAAACAAACATAAAATGTATTTAACTTATATTTTAAACACCCTAGATAGTTGGGACAACATTTAGGGGGATATGTTTTTGTAACGTGTTTAGATTCAATGTAAATTAGATTTGTCGGTATCAAAGATTTTGCGATCAATGATGCGGATTAACTGATATTGATTTTAGTTGATTCAACATGTGTTTTTGAGTTGATTTGGCAAATATGCTTGTTAAATCAACTTAAGTAAATAGATTCAATGAAAATGGACTAAAACAAGCTCAGATAAATTAACTGAACTGAAAAATTCCAGTAGATGGAGAGAAATCATTAAAATGATCCACCCACTCAAAACACTTACGTAATTGAGGTAATATGTTAGTTTCTGTTTATTGTACAACATTTATTTGGGTTAAAACAACATCAGGGATAACAGTGTGCACTAATAAATCATGCTGTCAATTTTACACATTTGTGACACTGCAATGTAACCTCCATCCACATCTGCCATTAGAAAGAACATACATTGCAATGCTAAATAGTTTAATTCCTACTTTATGGCACCTTTGGACAGTTTAGAATAGTTTTCTCTTTTTATTTATTTAATTTCTCTGTGGCAGCAACAAATGATAATTATTTTTTTTTATAAAACTTTATGGTCTTATGTCTGAATTTTCAAGCAAAGCCACTTTTAAAGATATAGGGCCTAAAAAAGAAGGTACTCTGTAAATGTGGACTTTCAAATCACAAGATCCAAACCTCTTATGTGTGACTAAATGTGCATTTCTCGCAGATATCAAATGTGTTGCTTCCTGAAGCATAAACAACAGTTCAGTGAGGAGAAGTTAGTCATAAATTAAGAAGTGTTTTCTGGACTGCCGAGCCCTCAAATGGCGAGACATTTGCATAAGGGAAATAATTGTATTGATTGACAAAATCCACTGCCTTTTCTGGATGATTATTTATTCAAGAGATGTAGATGTTTGGCAAAGGGAACCTTGTGTCTTTATTTGCACTTGAGCCAAATGTTAAATTATTTAAATGGCTTGGTGTTTTCTTCCAAGTGGTACATAGGGTGATGTTCAGAAGCTGTTCACAAGGGGGCTCTCAGACGTGTATTATTTTCCACTCTTATTTAAACTCTGGTCATAAACAGGGCTACTATAAAATAGTAGGTAATATAGATTAATTGTTAGTTTAGCATTAACAAATTCCACCCATGACCTGGTGTTGTATTTATTTGGTTGTCAATCTGAAACCTACGCTGTGACCCTGAGTTTGTTCAACTCACTTTGTGATAAAGGCCTGTGCTTTCTTATATGTTGTTGTTTTTCTCCATAGATTGGGCAACTTCAAAATATGAGGTTGTTGACTTTTATGGTTCTGGTGCCCGCATCAAATTAATCTTGATTATTGTCAAGCACACTGTGAGGCAGATCCAGGCTGTCAATTCTACACTTATGTTCTTACTTCATACCACCAACTGTCCATTAGGTAAATGTCAACAATTATTCCACCAAAGCCCCTAAAACTACTTTAATACTGAAATAGTTATTAGGTTCTCCAAAACAAAAGTGCCACTGGACAATGGTAATCAGTATATAGATTCAAATTTATAATGCAAAATTTTATTGTAACATGGTTGCCATTATTTTGAATCAGAATTAATTATGCTAATTTCTGATGTAATGTCTGTAACTCCTCAAAAACATGAATAACCAACACTCCTGGAAACACAATAAACAATTTGATTAAAAAACAAAACAAAAACAACTTGGTATTCTATAACTTGGTATTATTTAACTTAAAAACAGTTTTTTTTTATTTTTGTGATCGAGTTTAAAAGAACAACATTTGAAATATTATATTACATGTATTTATATGCATAAAGGAACATGATTTTGAAAAATGGAGTGAAAATAAGCTCAGACCTGGACTCAGAGATATAAATATTAATATAAAATTGCTGAAAATGTTATTGGTGAAATGAACATTAGAGGTTACTACAACAACAATGGCTAGCTTTTATTTACTTTCATACAAATCACGAGTAAAACAGCAGATTATCAGTTCATGGACACCTACTTTTCACCCTTTTTCTCATGTAAGGCTGCCTTATTATATCAAAACATTGTTACTATAGCACATGACTTGTAAGGTGATATATTTGAATGTTTGTATTACATAACCAAATACATTTATATGATTGTTTAAGTGTAATCAAATTGCACAGTAGTGCCATGATTCCGCTCTGTCTGCCCTTTTGTTTTTGTCTGTTTTTTGTCTGTGTGAGTTTGTATGTGTATGAGCACCTGGCTGAGTTAAATGTTTATTTTTGCCATGTGCTCTCCCATCTCTGCCCCCTTGTTCCCTCTGGCCTCACCTCTAGTCCTCGTTATGTTGATTGTCTTCATCTGTTCCTCATGTGTTCTGCCTGTATATATTGTGCTTCCTTTCCTCTTGTGTTTGTGGGTTTGTTGGGATCGAGTCCATCTTAGTCGAGGCCGAGTCAAGTCAGAGTCTTTAAACTATAAAAAAAACCGAGCCATAACAGTCCAAGTCCAAATTAATCTGTTCATGAATCTCAATCGAAATTGTAACCGTAAACTCTACATCAATATTGCTTTAGGTGTAGGAAGACAAAACTGTCCTTCAACAACACAAATTGTATTTTGTTAAGTTTTTCCAATTATTTATAGACTAAAGAAAGTGAAAGCTTTTTTCTACTTCATTTTCAATTTGTCCATTCAATTTAGTTTAGTTTTATCTAAAATTGTGTGAAATACATGTAATGTATTAGACATTTAATGTGTATTCAAATGTAATTATATTACAATGTAATATTAAAACATTTTAATAATGCCCATAAAATTAAACACAATATAAAAATAGAAAATATTAGATACTATTAGAAATATATTTTTATGATAAAGTATTATTTATGACAAACTCCCCTTGGGCTGGCTTGTTGTTCGTTTGAGGTTGCACTACAAATATGTAATGGACTGAGTTGTAAAATTGACATCATGGTCTATTTCATCTGTCATATTAGTTTAAATATCCCTAATACGTAGCATATTCAATTTTGTCTCGATAGTCAACATTTTCAGTTAGAAATGGCTTTGCGTAGAAACGTGAGTCTGATAAAACATCTCGGTTACTAATGTAACTCCCCCGGACATACAGGTATAAAAGGAGGAAAAATGCTGCCACTCATTCAGGTTTCACACTGAGGAGCCGAGACAAGGTCCCTGCCATTTCAGCGGGTAGTTCAGAGTTGAGGTAGGAGGGACACAACGTCTCGTTCCCTCCATCAGGTAACGGAGGTTACGTTAGTAACCGAGACGTTCCCCTTCTGTCACTCACTCGACGTCGTGTCGATGACAACTACTGAACTGTGTTACATGGACTGGCGGTGCAAGATGGGCAGAGCTCTGCGTGCCTCGTGACCAGTACACCAGGCTGTCACGTAACTACCCCAATGCACTGGTAGGTGTCAAAACGGTCCTCTGCACCTCAGGGACAAATTGACTGCTCAAAAATTAAGGGCCAGCTGACCCAGCCACGGCCTTCTCTCTTTTGTTCTCCCCAATAAGGTCCACATCGGGGGGTGTCCCTACAAAGAGGAGAACACAGTGGAAACCACACCCCACCCAGAGGGGGACAGCCGCCCCTCCAACATCTCCTTCAGGAAGGAAAGCACTGATCCAACAGCGCATCTCTGGGGGTCTTTGTGTCATGAAGAACACCACTTAGCGAACAGATGCATTTCAAGGCCCAGACGTGGAGGTTCTAGAGGTCTGGTCGTGGGTGCCAGATGGTGCCCCGTCCTTGAGAAAGAAGGTCCTTACTCAGGAGAATTTGCCAGGGAGGCCAAATTTGTCACGAGGAGCATGAGGTCCGAAAACCAAGTACTTGTGGCCACAAGGATGACCTGCTCCTTGTCCTTCCTGGCCTTGCACAACGTCTGTGCATGTAGGCTCAAGGAGGGAACGTATATTTGCGTAGCTCCAGGGGCCAGCTGTATGCCAACACATCTGTGCCGAGGGGAGCCTTGGTCAGAGTATACTAGAGCGGGCAGTGGGAGGATTCCTGGAAAGCAAACAGTTTTAGCTGTGCTTGACCAAATTGACTCTAGATCAGCTGGACCACCTGAGGGTGGAGTCTCCACTCTCCTCTGAGTACCACCTGCCACGACAGCGCGTCCGCTGTGCTGTTTAGGTGGCCTGGGATGTGAGTGGCTCGCAATTACTTGAGTCACTGCTGACTCCAGAGGAGGAGACGGTGGGTGAGTAACGACATGTGTTGTCCATCCAGACAAACACATGCTTGCCCGGATCAATGGCAAAAGCCTCTGCAGGGCAAGTAATACCAAAAGGCGGCAACAGTCCTGCGTGATGCGGTATGTGCCGTGGCACCATGTTAATCTCGCAACTCGGACCCGAAGCCAGTGCTGAAGCGGTCTCATATGCATCAACCCGAGAGGTGAAGCTCCGCGTGAGAGGGACCAAGGGAATGATCGTGTCGGACGTACTGGTGCACGGGGCCTCGCGACAGGGTAGAGCCTGAGGTGCCACTTGCTGAGTCCAGGGACATCGAAGCACTTACCTGGCTCCTTATGACCACTCCTGGAACAGCCTGGGATGGGAGTGGAAGATTCTCGTCCTCGTACCCTGTGGAGGCAACTACATCGGTGATGGATTTGTGCCACAGCTGGGCGCGCAGGTGCAGGGGACCCACGCCCAGGGTGCCAAACCAAAGAAACGGTGCCCAGTGGTCGTGAAAACGACAGCCGTGCTCACCAAGCGTAGGGCCCAGAGGATATATCTACTTAACATATATTTTCTGTATTATCACATGAATTCGGTATTCATTATTTCATTTTAATTCATTTATTACTTCATACGAATTAAAGTTGTTATATATTCTACAAATAATCAGATTTATTGAAGTCATTTCCATCTGCTGGATCTTGGTGCATCAGTTGTGTTCACTTGTTTACCCAACAACTATTACAAAAATATAATGATATAGAAATGTTTGAAGGATAGAATTCATGAAATTATTCTGTGGAGTGGGATATGGTCAGAGGAAGTGGAAAGAGCCATCACCTGGGAATTATTGATACGTAACACCTGTGTTTCATTACATTGACAGCGGAAATGGGCTTGAAAAGGTTGCCGGGAACGCCAGAGAGGGACAGAGAGACAGGCCAGTGACGTTGTGTGTGTGACTACTGGAAATTGTGACCATACGTTATTTGTGAAGCTGAAAAGATAGTATGAAGTTTGTAGAGCTAAAAAGCAAAAGACTGTTAAAGATTTAGTTATCTGGACTGCCACCCCGCTTCCAGTTCCTTCCTTTTTGTTGGAACCTTTACATTGGTGCCGACTGGCTGCCATGGACACTTCACCATTGAGCAAAGTCATCCGTGCCCTGGCTAGCATCCAGGAGACCCATCATCAAGCCCTACTCAGCCAGGAGCAACACTTCCAGGAGCTCCTCCAATCTCAGGCCGAGGATTACCGTTATTCGATTTCGGAGAATAAAGCATAGAGTGGAGGCCACGGTGGAGGCCTCAGAAGATTATTAAAAGCGTTGTGTGTAAAGGGGTCCTGGGTTGCTCAGTGATAAAGATGCTGGCAACCACCAATGGATTTTGCTAGATCTCTAGTTCAAATACAAGGGCATGCTGAATGACTCCAGCCAGGTTTCCTAAGCAACCAAATTGGCCTGGTTGCTAGGGAGGATAAATTCACATGGTAGTCGCTATAATGTGGTTATACACGCTTAATAAGCCATGTGATAAGATGCGTGGGCTGACGGTCTCAGATATGGAGACAGCTAGGATTTGTCCTCCTCCATCCGGATTGAGGCGAATCACTATGCATGCTCTACTATGCGCTTATCAGAATTACAAAGGACTTGCTCTTATCATCTGATCGCGGCTGCATTTCTCTTCTAGTGCTTTTAGATCTTAGTGCTGCATTCGACACGATAGACCACGACATTCTCTTGAATAAGCTAGAGAATTATGCTGGCATTTGTGGAGTTGCATTAGCATGTTTAGGTCATATTTAGCAGACAGTTACGGGAGCCGGGGCCACCCACGTCTGTTCAGCATCAGAATGACGCAGTAGAGGAATCCTCTGGCATTCCCGCCCTTAGGGAATTCACTACAAAACTTCCTGCAAAAGCAGTCACTTGACAAAATCCTTAGGCATGCCTTTGACCAAGTGAGAGTAATCACTGGCCAGCAGCTCCAGCCTGATGTGGCCCTCACATATCTGTATTTTTCAATTATTAGGGACCGGTCGTATCGAGTGACCCAGGACACTCAGACCCACGAAAACACAACCCAGTTATTAGTCCCGAGGAAACACTTTTCCAGGTGGCTCACCATTATCCTATTGCGATTACTTGGGACAAGAAAGAACATTGCACTCTTCAAAATGATCTCCCGGTTGGGGATTCTGAAAGAAAAGGCACAGCGTTTATGTCATGTACACTATACAAACTTTATGAATTGATGGAGATTAAATCAATTCGCACCAGCATTTATCACCCGCAAACTGACGGGCTGATGGAACGATTTAATCGAACCCTGAAAAATATGACTAGCAAGTTCGTCCATGAGGACACTAGAAATTGGGACAAATGGCTGGAATCCCTATTATTTGCAGTCAGGGAGGTCCTGCAATCCTCCACAGGGTTTTCCCCCTCCGAGCTCCTGTATGGACGTCGGCCCAGCGGGGTACATGATGTCATATGGGAGGCAAAAATTAACTTCAATATATCCTTGATCTTCGAGCAAAGCTACACACTCTCGGTCAGTTGTCACAACAAAATTAGCTTCAAGCTCAAGAGACCCAAAGCCGGCTCATTTATTTACACCGGGAGACAATGTATTTGTATTACTCCCTTCATCGAGATCAAAATTACTCGCCAAGTTGCAAGGACCCTTTGAGGTTACACGGCGAGTTGGGGATCTCGATTATGAGGGTAAACGAATGGATAGAGGCGGAGCATATTTAATTTACCACCTCAACCTCCTTAAATTATGGAGAGAGGTGGTCTGAGTCTTCACTCCTCTTCCTGGTCATACTAACCTCATACAACACCATATCGAGACCCCACCGGGATTGGTAGTGTGTAGTCGGCCATACCGCAAGCCCGAACATAAGAAAATAGTGATAGGGACAAATTAGAGACAATGCTCGAAATTGGAGTAATAGAATAATCTCACAACGATTGAGCCTGCCAGGTTGTTCTTGTATCTTGTATATGAGTGACGGGTCAGTCTGGTTCTCAATATATTACCGGTAAGTCAACATGGTGTCTAAATTTGACGCAAATCCAATGCCCCGAATTGACTAACTGCTCGATCGGTTGGGTGTGGCTCAATTTTATTAGACACTAGATTTAACTATGGGATTTTGGCAGATTATCTTAACTCCATTATCCCAAGAGAAAACTGCCTTTTCCACATTGTTTGGATTACACCAATTCATCACTCTTCTGTTCGGTTTGTTCGGAGCTCCCACCACATTCCAGCGCCTGATGGATAAGATCCTCCAGCCACATGCTGCATATGCCGCTGCCTACTTGGATGATATTATTATATACATTAATAACTGGCAGGCCTAAGCCGGGAGGTGGGGTATGTGGAGCAGGACGTGGTCATGTGTCTGTCATTGGGGAGAGAGGAAGCGGTAAGGGCCATCACCTGGTGATTATTGATACGTAACACCTGTGTCTCATAACAGTGATGGCAGAGATGGGCTTGAAAAGGCCGCCTGGAATGCCAGAGAGGGAGAGAGAGAAAGACCAGTGACGTTGTGTGTGTGCCTACTGGAAACTGTTAGTTTATGAAGTTTGTAGAGCTGAAAAGCTGTTTTTGTGAAACTCCAAAATCCATTAAAGGTTGACTTACCTGGACTGCCACCCCACTTCCTGCTTCCTTCCTTATTTTTTGGAACATTTACATATTCAAATTTAAGAAAACCAACATGCAATCCACTGATAGAGAAAAAACTAATTTGTGTAATTGCCTAAAATTTAACCCTCCATGTCCTAGAGTGACAACTAGCCCTAATATTCATATTGATACAGAGTTTTTAATTTTCTTGTTGATAGGAAAATGTCAACAGTACCTTTCCTTTTCTTTTGTCTGGGTTTCCCCTTTCTCCTCCATATTCCTTCTTTTTCCTGCCCTTCTCTTTTTGGCCCCTCCCCGTGGGAAAGCTGGACTCATGTGATTGTGGTGGCCCATACTGGAAGCTGTGGTTAAAGCACTGAATCTGCTGGTGCCCAAAGAAAGGAAGACTAGACACACACACACACGCACACATGCACACACACACTCTTTGAACTCTCCATTTTCACCAACATAAACACGCACCATACTCAGACACAAGTCTGTCCACACACAATCACACACATCCAACGTGACACTCTCATGAGAATTGGCCCCATGCGTCCTCGTTGTGCCACAACCCTCACAGACACAGAGTCCCACCACAGTCTACAACACACATACACACATTCCATGCCCATTTTAAAGTATAAATTGAGGAAAACACACAACCAAACAAACAACAACTAAATAACCAAACACAGTCTTGCATGCCTTCAAAACCATTACTCCCAAATCACATCTCCATCGCATAATGCTTTGATGTTTTGATTTGTTTAGTTTTAATTGCTCTTTTGGTGGTAAAACACATCATTATTCAGTTTTTATGGTCAACACCAATCATTGTTTGAGACTGTCTTGGTAATGATGCATACCATATCTACTATTGTGTTGTCGGAAAGCTGCTCCTGCGTTTCAAGAGTGTCCATAAGACATAGGGGGTATTTAGACTTAGTCAATTCATGCGTTTAACTTTTTATTGATTGGATAGCTATATGAACATGAGAAGATTGTGTAAATGTCCTGCAAGACACATTTGAGACATTTGTGGTTAGAGATGCATACAAGACGTGTTTAGACCAAGTGTAAATGCATCTGGTTTTTCTGGCCACAAATGTTAACTTCTCCCAAACTGAGGATATACTGAAGTTTTGGAAATATTGTCTTTTGTACAGTCATCAACAAAGCAACTTTAGCCATTTTAGCCACCTCCTGTTTTTAATTTTTATGAACCACATCATGTACAGCAAGATTTTGCTGCTTGACATTAGCAACATAATGGAAGTAAACTGTTAGATTTGCATGTAGTGCAGGATACAGTTCAGATTTATATTTTAGAGAGACACATCTATGTGGCCAGGTGTAAATGGATTGTGCATGCCCAATCGTAGAGCTTTCTGATCAATCAAGACAAATGACAAAGTGTAAATTGTCCCATAATGGATGCCCTCTGTTGTGGTGAGTGTAACTAAAATTGTATCTCTTGTTGTTGTACAGTACCTGGATGTACCTGTACTTACACTTTATTTTCTGTTTCTGTAATGTATGAGTGTAAGGATATGTGTGCGTATGTTTCCAGTTTATTTCCTGTGTGTTTTGAATAGCAAGGGTTAGTAAGGTTTCACTCTAATTACAGCTTTTAGTTGTAGAGTGGTTGGCAGAAGCAACGAAAAGGCACACAGTGCATCTGGTTTCCTCTTGCTGTTGCAGGAACAGGGCCAGTAGCCACCATGTTTTCACTGAGTGGCCACTGTACCGCAGTGTTCCCATCACCCCCTCTAGAGACAGCTAAAGAAAACGCATTCTAAATGGCACCTTGCTCTTATGGCACCCAGTGGAGTCTTTCAGAAAAGAAGCCATTTGTGTACTTGTTAAGAAGTTCTCTGTTTTCTTTTTTTATATATATATAATATAAAATTTACATTGCAATTCCTTTTCTATTGACTATGCAAGCCAGGAAAAGAGAGATGATACTCACAACATAATGTGTATGACACAAACATTGTTCTCTAGATGGTGCCATCTACTGGAAGCCTGAAATACTTGCATACATTAGTGAACTCTTTTAATTATAGCACAAGAGAAAAACAGTTTTGATAAGGCACATTTCTCGTTATGTAATCTTCTCAAGAATTCCCATGTGAAATGTATGATCTATTATGTCTGTCACAATCCATGTGAATTTAACATATAAGGACTGTGTAATCAAATAAACTAACATAAGATAAAAGATGAGAGTTCTAGAAAGTTCCAGTATTTGGACGTCAAAGCATTGAAATCGCTTTGAGATGTACCTTAAAGCTAAAGTGTGTAATTTGTTCAATGATGAACTACTTTTGCCTGTCCCAGCTTAATACGAAGACTGATTTCCCCAAAAAGTAAAAACACTGTGGTACTTTTAAACAAAATTGTTCTGTTTATTTGAGCATCTGGCCAGCAAGACACTGCAACATTAGCCGTTTTTCCGCTATCGTGCCAGGGCCAATGGCATCGTACCTCGAGCCATGAGACCAAAATCAATCTAAATTCCTACCATCGCACAAATAGCCCTGCAGCAATGCCATAAAACCCACCCTCAATACTTCACCCTGGTGTCAACCTCACACACACCCAACCCATTTCACAAACAAGAAGGAAACTCAAGCTGAGGTATCAGACTCTGGAAACTAGCAAGCCCTTGAAATGAACACAGATTTATACTGTGACCACAATATTTTTTATTTTTTTCCAAATCTGTACCAGTACTGACAATTCTCCATTGATCTATTGAGGTAAGCTGGTAACTAGATATTGAAGATTTGGAAATGAGTATGTGCCGAAACCTCTGACCTGGCTCAGCTATACTCTGCCTTTGATAATGACACCGCTTCAATCCCCAGTTGGCCTTCTTTGGCCCAAGGGTAATTGGCAGGCCAGGTCTCTTGGCTGTTGCCCCCAGGAGGCACGATAAAGACCCTGAAGGCACGATAAAGCCCCTGAAGTAACAGTGGGAAAGCAACTGGCCTGTAGCATGCCCTCATTTGGCCTGATAGTGGAAACGTGACAATTTGCTCAACCAAAAGCGTGAGTGTTGTGGTGAGTCTATCAGTTTGACAGTTTGGTAAACCTTTTTGGAATCATTATTTTTGCAGCTCTATGTAGTGATGCTAGTGACACAGAAATTACACACTTCAGCTTTAATCTCATCCAGGAGAATTGTAGATGGAACTGAATAAACAATTTAATTTGAAGTTTACAGCACAGCACTTTGTTTCCTAATGTCCAATGCTTTGTAGTTTCTTTTAAACACGTGTGATAATAGTCATGAGTAGGTCTTATTTTTAACAGAGGTTGTAATAGTCAAAAGTAGGTCCAATTTATCAAGAGGTGCATTTTTCCTTATGGTCTGTGATAAACTCCAAGCTGTTCCATTAAGAGACATCAGAATGCCCCTATTTCTGTGCCCCAGGCCTGTGCGGACTTACTGGAGGTACCCAAACCCCTGCGAGCTGAGGCTGGAGATCCCAGAGGGGCAAAGGGTCTGAAGGAAACCTGGGGATGGGCAGCTGAAGAGGAGGAGGAAGAGGAAGATGATGAGGGTGGTGGAACAGAATGGAGACGTGAGGGGATTGTGGGTCCATCTGGTGAATGCTGTTGAAATCTATGAGGATGGCTGGGGATATGTGGCACTCGACGCACTGGGGTCAGCCCTGGACTCAAGATTGCCCCCTGGGTGTTCAGAGACCCCACTCGTAGGGCTGGTGAAGGGTAGCCCACCAGGGCAGTGGTGGTATGGGGGGCCAGATCCTGGCAAGAGGTTGGGTGAAAGGGGGCAGAGGAGGCTGGAGGTAAAGATGGCCAAGGCCAGGGAGGAAAAGACATAGCGGCGGGGCTCTGGAGAAGAGGGTCCAACTCACTTGCGCAGTGGCTGAGGTGGGACACGAGGCGAACGCTAATGGGGTCTGAGGATTCAACCCCCTCCAGAGAGCTGAGGTATCTCACCACCTCACCCACACATTCTCTAAAACCCAATGTCCTGTAATCCACCGCCAGAGCACGAGCATCAAAGTAGCCTTGGAGAAAGAAAACCAATCAAACTCTTACATTTGTGACTGCCATTATTCTAGCAACTTCTACAGCAGTAGCTGATCGTAGTAGCAGATTGATAGTAATGGGGGCACAACTATACATTTATGGTAGTTTTTGCTAAATCAACGTTGGCACCCCTTTGACGTTACACCATCTAACAGCCCCGCTCCCCTTATGGTTGATTTGCCACCCCCCTATGTGTGCTGCATACATTGCAAACATGGCACTTGGATGCTAGGGAGTCCTAGATTGTTGCTATGGCATTGCTACGTGGTTTCTAAAGTGTTCTGAGTAGTTGCTAATTGGCCCACCTCCAAGTCACTATGGATTCTAGTCGTTAGATATATATATTGATGTTAAGGTGTCATGAGGGGTTGCCAGTGTGTCGCTATGTGGCTTCTAAGGTGTTTTTCATCATGTTTTGTTTTATGTGGTTGCTAAAAGACCCAATTCAAAAGTGCCCACCTCCAAGTCACTATGATGTTCTAGTCTTTAGATGTGGCTGAGGTACCAACTTCAATGTATGGGATTTTATCATTCCTTTTGTATTAACCCTGAATTGTATACTGTAATAAAAGATATGTTGCTAGAGACACTTTCTTGCTTAATTTTTCTCTCACCTTTGCCACCCATGGCATGCAAAAGTTTCAGATGATCAACTGTCATTTGAAGAATCTCAGCCTTTTCCAGTTTAGATGAGCCCTGAGCAGAAAGGGAGAAAGTACAGGCTTTTATTGAACTTTGTCAGCTGTTTTGAGAATTTAAAGCATCTAACAAAACCTGTGGCATTCAGTCTAATTGTCTTGCCTGTTTCTCAAAGGCACTGGGTACAAGTCTCCTCAGCTCTGACAGACTGTGGTTGATTCTGTCCCTGCGTCTCTTCTCAATTATCTGTGGAATCCAGTGGAATAAATTCAAAGAGCAAAGAACAAGATATTAAATGGAAAGCATTCGCTAACTGGATTATTTCTGTGGCCGAGGCCTAGTCACAGTATTCTTAAAATCAGATTTTGGAAAAAATAAATTCAAATAGGAAAACACAAATGAAAGTCAGACAAGAGGACTTAGCCTTTAAAAACTAATTTTGCCATAGAGAGTAATTTCGCAGTTTTGAGAATAAGAAAATAGAAGAGTCTTGCAAATAAGTCTGTCCAGACCCTTTTCTTTACCACAATCATTCACAACCAGTCAAAAGTTTGGACACACTTGACTGAATTTATGTTTCTCATGATCTTACAAATCTTTTGATCTGAAGGCTTATGCTTAAATGCAGACAAATATAAAGTTTGTCTATGTATGGATTTCATCACAAAACTAAGATTTAAATTACAGTAAAACAATTTATCTAAAAGTTTATTTATTGAATTAGACTGAATAGTGCAGTGAAACAAGCTAGCAAGTGCCCAACATACATGGGAAATCCTTACTGTTAAAAAGTATAATACTGTTTAAAATGTATCTCAGCTGAATCATGAATGTAGATTAATACAATATAAGATTCAAGTTATGATTTTACAGTATTGTTTTTCTTTTTTCTTTTTTTTTTTTGGTTAACATAATTATAATTAATCATACTTCCATTTATTTAATAGTTTTGATGACTATAAAGGAATATTTCAGGTTCAATACAAATTAATCTCAATCAACAGCATTTGTGGCACAATGTTGATTAACACAAAAAATTATTTTGACTTGTCCCTCCTTTTATTTAAAAAAACAAAAGCAAAAATCTGGGTTACAGTGAGGCACTTACAATGGAAGTAAATGGACCCAATTTGTAAACGATCGAATACTCACTGTTTCAAAAGTTTAGTCGCAAGATGTTGAAAGAAAAACGTTTTTTAAAATGATATTGGAGTGATAAAATCACTTACTAAACTTTTATTAAAGTAATAACAAAATTTAACACTTTTGTTGCCATTACATTGTAACACCATAAACCCTGAAATCCTGGTGAACAATGCCTTAAACAACTTTACAGCTTAAATAATACACCAGATATAAAATAAGAATTAATGTAAGTGCTTTTATAAAATTATAAACTTCACATTTCTGCTTTTAAATCCTCCAAAAATTGCCCCCATTCACATCCATTGTAAGTACTTCACTGTAACCTCGATTGTTTTCTTAAAAAAAGAAAAGAAAACGAGGGACGAGTCTGAATGAATTTTTATGGTAATCAACATTATGTCACAAATTCTTTCGATTGAGGTTGTATTAATCCTGGAATACTCCTTTAAATACAACTATTCTAAACTATGGAAAATGCTAATAATAAAGAATTAGTTGGTGTGTCCAATCATTTGACTGGTAGTGTATAGGAATTATATACTGCTATGTCTGTTTTTGAACAAGCAGCAGGGAAACTATGAAAGAGTGGAAAAAAGAGAGAGATTGACGTAAACTCACTCCTCTTCTCTTTTTGCGAGCCAGGATCTGTGAGGTACTGCCTGGAGACATGGACCCAGTTACAGGGCTGAAAGAGAGAGAGAGAGAGAGAGAGAGAGCGAGAGAGAGAGAGAGTAAGGAAGGGGACACATTAAAGCTTTGATGTCAATGCATATTGTTGTCATTACTGTACTTAATACAATGCAGAAACGCAGTTGCCCATCATCAAACCCAATCTAATTTGTCTTGGAGAATAGCTAGACACAGGAGCGCCTGGGTCAACAAAAAACAAGATTATTTTGGTTTAACGCATTTCTGGACATTATTGTCAGATGGCTGATATGTTATGATTTGTGAATCCTACTAAAGCATTTTCTAAAGCTCAGAAGACACGATGATTACATATCCGCAGGCCATGCTGAAATAGTGGGTTTTGTGTGCACGTTGAGTGCATTAATACTTAGTTTTATCCTTGAATGTGGATCTGGTTTGCATGGGTACTCTGCACTCTGCCAGCAGAATGGCATTGCTTTTATTCTGTGTTACACACACAACTATTATTTTTCATATTGCATAATTTTAGCATTGAGAAACTTCATTTGAAAACATTAGTTTTGGTCAGAGGAGAAGAATCTGCTCCAATACTTGAAGTAGCTTAAGAAATAAAATAGACATTCTGATAATTTATAAAGTTTTGTATCCTGGTCAAGAGCTGATAAAATTAGATACAGTTTGATTGGTCATTCTAGGGTGCAATTCAAGGGGCCAGTCGGCAGGCTCCAGTCTGCTCTTGATTTGTGTCACAGCTTTACTGGAAAAAATAAAAAATACTCAAAATGAAACCAGACAGAAGGATAAAAGCAAACAGAGCTTTATGCAAAATGAGTAATCATCCTGCTACAGAAATAGGAAGATATGCCTCTCAAAAGCAAGTCAGATAAGATCAGTATGGGTCTCCATCAAGTGTCCTGCCTGACAGTGGCCCTATGTGTGATTTTGGCACATGTGTTTGCTCTCATAAACTCCTCAGTCACTCCACTGTCCACAAACAGGATGAGTGTGTGAGTGACAGTGCTGTGGTGTAATGGTTTGCACTATATTGTGCAAATGGTGATCTCATGTCAACTTAACGAGGACACAAACCAGAAATTTCATTTCAAATATTAAAGTTGAAATATTAGCAATTTAATAGTTTTCTACCAAGATCTGTAGACATTCAGAAAACTAAACCTCTGCTAAAACAAATGCAACCTGTTTGAATTCTAATGTGGACTGACTTATGATAAAAAATAAAAAAAATCTGGAAAATTAAAAGCAAACAACATATGAAAAATTATTTATCCTAGCAAACATGAAAAACTGGAATTTGTGATCGTTCAACATGAGATAATTTTTTTTATTTAAGCCAGCACAATGCATCATAAATCCTGAAGGCCCCTGTAGAGGCTGTATTTGTCTTAAGAGGCAATATGTTTCTTGACAATACAGAATAGAAGTTGCACAAGTTTGTATTGAAAAGGAACATTTGAGCTGCAAATCAGACAGTTCTATAAAAAGAAACAAGCAACACTTTATTTTTTGAACGAAAGCACAAAATGTGGCTTCAATCGTTAGTGTCTCCACTGCACTTTGACCTCCACCCTTTAATCTGAAATTATATCATGCATATACAACAAGCGACAGTTATCGTTTACACAATGCCCGTGTCATGTTCATCTGAGCACATCAAAAAGAGTGTGAGTTCAGATGTCATTCATTTTTAGAGTGCACACAAAGTCCTCACCAGTAGCTGTCCTCCTGTCCGACATCGATCAGTTCATCTGTGTCCGAGTCTGGGGAACTGTAATCGTGAGGTCTCTTCATCGCAACAGGGTCCTCCTTTATCCCTGCAATGGACTGCCAAATCGATAAAGAGTGATGGAGATGCGTGGTCCCGTTGAGATGATCTTAGATGATGGATTCCTCCTCTACCCTTCAAATGCAACTGTAAGGAAACCAGGCACCTTCTAATGCAAAAACGCCCCTCCCTTTGTCTTTATTATTCACTATCCCTCTCTTTTCTGTCTCTTCTATTTCTCCTTCTATCCTCAGACCAAAAAGTTTGCTGCTTGAAAGTCTTTATTAGAACTCTGCTGTTTCTGCTGTTATGTGTACCAGTATTTTGACATTGCCAGACCCCTTCAAGTCAGAACGAGACAGTACTTATATACCCTGACAATGTACAATTTCCCTTTTTCCTGCCTCTCCTGGCCCTTTCTACCTATTCTGGTCAGTCACCCTGGCTACTCTTGTCCTCTTCAGCGAAAGAAGCGTCTTCACTCAACTTGGGCACTTTGGCAAAGTTGCCTGCATTGGCTCCCTCTTCCTTTACCCTCCCATACTCCCTCCCTTCTTTTACCCTCCCACCCCCTCATCAACCCTCCCTTCTCTCTTGTCTCTATCATTTCTCTCCTTTCAATTAGCCTCTTCTCTCCACTGTCTCATCTTGCTCTATCTTTACCCCCCTCTGTCCCTCCCTCTCTCTTTCTCTTTCTCTCTGTTTCTTCTTTTCCACTCTTTTTAATTAGTTTCCCTCCCTCTCTCCCAGGACAATAGGAAGAGAGCTGTGGGAATACTGCTTTGAATTTGGACCCACACGCACACATAGGCTGTAATATACTCAGTCTGTGGACATGAGAATGTGACAATGGCATCCTTTAGTCAGGTAATTGTGATGCATGGCATCTAAGTATAGTGATAACTTTTTTTTCAGGTCTGCAGCTTGTGAATCAGCTGGGGTGGTTGTGAATGATTCCCTGAGTGCCCTGGCAATGAGTCTAATTGATTTTTAGCAGAAAAGTAATCATAAACAGTAGCTCCAAAAGGATTTAGCACTTAAGCCACACTTACAGTAAACATGTAATTGCAATAAGTAAACAAAATATTAAATAAAGTGTCTTTTATTTTAAAAGAAAGATAACAAAAACACTTTTCAAGCAAAACATTTAATGAATATAAGTAGGCTTTAAGGATGAAATTAGGCAAAATTAATCCAAAGTATTTGGACACATTCTGGTTGCCATACATAGAGGAACGTCCATTGTAAATGTAATGAACATCCCATAAGGTTACTCTTTGAGGAGTTTCATAACTTTCATTAATTAAACATTACCTTTGGACCAGAAGGTTAAAAATATTTTCAGATTAAAAAATAAAGTGAGTTTTAACACCGTCAACACCAGATGCGTTTGTTGACGCTCCGCAACAGCTTGAGGCTGTCTAGCAAATATGGATCACGAATGGTTAACATGGTGAATAACCTTAATACTACTTTTTAGGGAAATCCATTTATACGAAGAAATAAAATTAGTTATTATAGAATTAAGTGAGTACTAAGTACTTAAGTAATTATTAAATAATTAAGGCATAATGTTATTATTAAATTAACTGCATATACATACGGTCAGAAACAAAAGATGATTTAAGTTAGTAGATCAGAGACCAGAAACACCATAATCTGTTTTTAATGTAACTGTCAGAAGTTATTTTACTTATTTAAATATATATAACAAATACAATTCATGGCAAAATAACTTATTTATGGCATACAAATGCATATTTGGTGAGTAAAATCATTTCATTTAAAGGAATATTCTGGGTGCAAAACAAGTTAAACTTAAAGGGATAGTTCACCCCAAAAAAAAATAAAAAATACATATTTCATTTAATTACTCTCATGACATCTAAGATGTGTTTGACATTCTTTCTTCCCCTTTCAAGGCAAGTGAATGGGTACCAACATTTTGAAGCTCCAAAACACATAAACACAGCATAAAAGTAATCCATTAGACTCCAGTGGTTAAATCTACATCTTTAGAAGTGATATGATAGGTGTGGGTGAGAAACAGATCAATATTTAAGTTCGTTTTTTTCATAAATTCCCATCCATGCTCAGTAGGTGTCGATATGCATGAAGAATGCAAATCACCAAAAACAAAAGAAGAATGTGAAGTGAAAGTGGAAACTGATAGTAAAAAAGGACTTAAATATTGAACTGTTTCTCACCCACACCTATCATATCACTTCTGAAGATGTATTTAACCAGTGGAGTCTTATGGATTACTTTTATCCTGACAAATGTGATTTTGATATTGTAGGAACTATTAACAGGCAGAAATTTTGGGGGGCCTGGGTAGCTCAGTGATTATTGACGCTGACTACCACCCCTGGAGTCGCGAGTTCGAATCCAGGGTGTGTTGAGTGACTCCAGCCAGGTCTCCTAAGCAACCAAATTGACCCGGTAGAGTCACTTGGGGTAACCTCCTCATGGTCGCGATTAGTGGTTCTCGCTCTCAATGGGGCGAGTGGTAATTTGTGTGTGGATTGCGGAGAGTAGCATGAGCCTCCACTTGCATTGAGTCTCCGCAGTGACTTGTACAACGAGCCACGTAATAAGATGCGCGGATTGAATTTCTCAGAAGTGGAGGCAACTGAGACTTGTCCTCCGCCACCCGGATTGAGGTGAGTAACTATGCCACCACGAGGACCTACTAAGTAGTGGGAATAGGGGAAATAGTGGTGAAAAGGGGATAAAAACAAAAAAACACCCAGAATTTTGCGATCGGAATGAACGTGATGGAATATAGCGTGGTTGCGCTACACTCTGGCTGCTGCATTTTGAACCAATTGAAGTTTATTTATTGATCTTGCTGGACATCCTCTCAGTAATACATTACAATGATCAAGTCTTGATGTCATGAACAAATAAATTAGTTTTTCAGCATCTGCAACAGAGAGTATGTGTTACAATTTAGCAATATTTCTGAGGTGGAAGAATACTGTTCTACAAGCAGAGGTAATTTGATTTTCAAAGGACAAATTGGTGTCAAATATAACACCTAAGTTCTTCGCTGTTGAAGACGACGTAACAGTACATCCATCGAGAGTCAAATTATATTTTAGTGGCTTATTTTTCAAGGTTTTTGGTCCAATAATTAGTACCTCTGTTTTGTCAGAATTGACTAGAAGGACATTTCTGGCCATCCAATCTTTTATTACACTCTGCTAATTTGGAGAATTGTGAAATTTCATTGGGTTTCGAAGAAATATAAAGTTGAAAAAAAAAAAAACGTATTCCATGATTCCTGATAATATCTCCCAGGGGAAGCATATACAAGGAGAAAATCAGAGGCCCTAAAACTGATCCCTGTGGCATTCCATACTTAACTTCTGTTTGACTTGACAATTCCTCAGTTACACAGACAAAGTGGTAGCAATCTGCTAAAAAATGCAGTTGTGATCAGATGATAAGTAAGTCATACACATCTGGAAAGCTAAAAAAAAGCTAAAATCTGGGTTACACTGAGGCACTTACTTTACAATGGAAGTGAATGGGGCCAATCTGTAAACTTTACTCACCGTTTCAAAAATATAGCAACTAGACATAAACAATATGCGTGTTAACATGAGCGGTGTCAAATGTGATAAAACTGCTTACTATTAAACACTAAAATGTAAAACCTAAAATGCCAAAAAGACCATAAAAACAATTTAAACAACTTTACAGCTCAAATAATACACAAGTTTTAACAGAAGATTTAATGTGCGTTTTAATGATAATTAAATGATAATCTTCACATTTCTGCTTTTAAACCCTTCAAAAATGTTTCCCATTCCCTTCAAATGTAAGCGCCTCATAGTAACTTAAATAATTTTTTGTGGTGTTCAACATTATTCCACAAATGCTGTCGATTGAGCTTAACTTTTAATAACCCTGGAATATTCCTTTAAGATGGACAGGTTAATAAAGTGAACGGAGTATCTCTGCAGCATGTCAGAAATAGAAGAGAAAATGTATTTACTGATGGCTCGACACGGTGAGATGGACTTATCCAGTGTAGAAACCTTCATGGTTTATATGGGAGCGATTTACCTGTGACATGATACAACGCACCACTCGCTTCCAGTGTAGACAGGGTGTAAGAAAACGTATAGCATAATTTATTTACAGATGCCACCTGGTCTAAGATGTTGTTTTTGCATCAAAATTCATAGACCCTCTATGGTTGATATAGCCCTTTGTTTAAGAGGTAAAACAGCTCTAATCATCTCTGATAGTGACCCTGAACTAATACCCCCTGTCTATCTGTACAGAAATGAAGGGAGGTCAAGAGAGGAGTTAGCCATTGCGTGTCTTATCAGAGAATATCTGGCTCTTTCTAGCCCTCTCATGTCAGACACACTGCATTTTCAAAACAACAATTTCAGTTCACACTATACAGTGCTAAATAATTAAACACACATGTTCTATCACACGTACAAAACCTTCCACAAACAGAGGTGTTCACCCCCTGCCCACCACCGTGGGAAGCTCTAGGGTGAGTGTAGCCATGGTAACTTGAATTACAAGTGCCTGGCAGGAGTTTGCTGTCAGGAATGGTGCCTTACTGACCCAAGAACTTCAGCAGCATGCTCTCTAATACACAATACCAAACCCACCTGTCTTCCTTCCTGACGGCCTGTTGCTCTGATTCCACGAGGCTGTTCATTATTTGTTTGCAGATTACTTGGTTTGATATTTTGTTATCTAGTGCAATGACTTTAATTTTTAAGTGTTGCTTAAGTGTCCAAATACGTTTTGGGGCCACTGTACCTACACATGTGTGTTTGTTTGTAACTGTTCATGAGTTTTCCTTGGGTATAAGCAGTTTAAAGTGTCTGTGCTTGTTCAAACATCTCTTTTCTCTGTGCTGGTGTTAGAGATACATGGCATGGTGGCAGCAATTAGCGCTGAGTGAACTTGGGGTATTTGACTGTCAAGGGAGGCTTATGGTTTGGTGTGTGAGTCAAAATGGGTGTAAGAGTTCCCTTTATTCTGCCATCCTCCCCTGACTTCATCTCCTTTCATTAACAATTCCTCTTTCATTTGGGTCTGGATCTCATTTCCACAGGCTCCATCAGAATGCGAGAAGAGAGGAGCATGAGAGAAACGTCTATGAAGTAGGCCCTTCACAGTGTCTCCGCTGTTATATTTGTTGTCCACCCGCTTCAAAGCCAAACTTTCTTCTCGTTCTCCATTCTGATTATTATTCTTTCGCAAGGCCCCTTTCTCCTCCCCTTCCTTTGAGTTTTTGATCTTTGCCATGGCACACTTCCTCCTCTGATGACAAATTAAGGAGGGAAAATCGCAATAGATATTGGATGGGAGAAACAGGGGGAAATTAAGTAAATAAAGAAATAAATATGTTGATCTGTAAAAACAGTTTGAAAGGAAAAATATGGAGAGTCAGAGAACAAAGCGAACACTGGTATTGAGCAGTGCGGGTTCTTGCGCTCTTGGTTGGCCACTTCAGTGCTTTTGCAGGGCCCTCCCTTTTCACCACAACAAGAACAGCTCCACAATTGAAATTAACAAGCTCATATTTTTACAATTCTCTCATAGAAAGAAGCACACGCACACACACACACACACACACACAAACACACACACACACTCACTTTCCGTTTTCACACACTGTCTCACACACACACACACACGTTAGCTATATTCCTAAAATATTAAAGGGATAGTTCACTCCTAAATAGGAATTCTGTCATCGTTTACATACCTTCATGTTGCTCTAATGTCTTTCTCTAAAGAAGTTGAGCAGAATGTCTGAGACAGTACAGCAGTTGGCTTGTCTTAAAATCATCTTAAAAGTAATCATACTGCTTGTAAAATATATATATATATATATATATATATATATATATATATATATATATATATATATATATATATATATATATATATACAGTATATATATATAAAAAATTATTATTAATTCTTTTAACCTGTAATTATTGTAAATGATCTGCCATTCACTTCAAAACACAATTACAAATATCTATAATTAATGTCTTACTAGTTTAAATTACAATTTCACATATCAGTAATGTACAGTGTTTTAGTTACTAGTGTAAATATTCATTCCCGATATCAACAACTAAAAATATTAATTCGATTATTGCATTTTAAACAGGAGTGAACGATAGATAACTGTGAATCTCTACTAGTTTAACTGCAATTACAGATATCAGTACATTTGTTTTTTACTAGTTGTTCCATTTTTTGATATCAAGAATGGGTATTTTTGTGAGTAACTGTGTACTTGTTTTATATCAAGAATTTAGGTTTTTACTAGTGCAATTTTAACTACTAATATCAAAAATGTGCATTTTAACTAGTAATACATTGAATTGTTATGTAGAATTCATATCCTGCAAGTTGTTAAAAGTTAATTTGGCTTAGTAATCCCCACCTGTGCACTATATATAAATCCATAAGACTCCAGTGGTTAAATCCATATCTTCATATGTGATATCATAGGTGTGACTTTATATATAATGCTGAAATATAAACCAAAGCAAGATCATGTTTTATTAATGCCTACTTTAGCTATTTCATAGCTTTTAAAGTCCTGTGTGGATTCTTATTTCAGTGTAGTTACAGTTTTTAGTGTCGTAAGTATTTAGATCATTAGTTCTGTACAGCACTGCTGCCACTTTCTAAAAGCAGAGTATGCATATGTAAAGGGGGTTAAAGGGAATGGAGGAGGCGAGAACTGGCTTGACAATATTAATAATAGTTTAATATAAAACTCAAACCCAAAAATACAAACACACACAGGTGTCGGACAGCTGTCCGTAAATCTCTCTCTCTCTCTCTCGTACTGCCATCCCCGATCGGCCTTTATCCCTCTCGGAGGCTTGATTAGCCTGATTAGGGGCCGGGTGTGCAGCATCACAACCTGGCCCCGCCCTCCACCCTGCCACATTCCTCCCTCATTCTCTTAGGCCGGGGAGCTCCTGGCATGATGTACACCCCCTTTCCCTGGGATCATCAGCCTTCCTGAATCTGGGAGGGGACAGGGGGATGGAAACAACAATATTTAAAAACATAGGGGTACTCCCTGTAACAGTGCAGTACCCCCTAAAAACCCAAGTAAAATTTAAAAGAGAGGGAATGGCCAATGGGGCAGCGGGAGAGGGAGAGCGAGAGAGGAGAGAGAGAGAGAGAGAAGAAAAAAACACTTACTTGCTGGTTCTCTGATATGCCATAGCTTGGTCCTCGGCCACTCCTCCACCCTCTAGCAGGGAGTTTACTGTTACCTTCACTCCTCCAATGTATTATTTCATGCTGAATGTAGTAAATAACTTTTTGACAAATCATTACTTGATTAACATAATAACATATAGAGAGGCAAAACATACAGATACATTTTAAAATGTATTCTTTATTTGATAAAATGTGTTCACTCTTTATATTAACACACAGTATATATTAAAAATGACAAACAGAATGAAGTTTTATTGTATTAATATATTATTTAATAAGAATAACAAGTAAGGCCCAAATCTATTTTTAATTTCATATGTTTCTGCAACAGCCAAGAGGGCCAACACTTGGTGTATAGGTCAGCATCCAAATTACTCATTTCGTTCACTTACTGCTGAGATATAGTGCACTAACTGCCATTCACTATATAGGAAATAGTGAATGTGTGAACGATTTTGGACACAGCCAGTCTCTCAGCCATATGATCGCCTCGCACCATCCCTCATGCGCACATCCTTGCTGTGCATGCGCAGAAATGCTGTCTGTTCGCGCTCCAGTTGTCAATCACGCAAAAGGCATTTATTTACACTTAAATTGGATGTTTACATGTTGACATTTATACAGTTAATCCACCCAAAGTAACTGCAATATTTGCCAATATCTCCGCAAGGGCGCGGGGTAAATGCGTAAATACTGCTCATGACATGCGGGAAGTGGAACAAAGCGCACTGAAATGTTGCCGCACTGATTTTAAAATGTTCACTTAAAAACTGATGTCATAAGAGCCCAGTTACAGAATCACACTGAAAATGACCATCTCATTACACAGAAAAGCCTGTGTTAGGATTAGAGCCAAAACTTACCTCAGTGTGCTGCCTTAAATTGGAGCTGTGATTTTAATCTTGAAATTTCAGCTTGTTTTAGAGTTAAATGAAGGCACTGAATGACAAAACTATTCCTTTTTTCACTGTGTGGAGTGAAGAAAGTGTTTCAATTTGAAGATTTTGATGCTGCAGCAATGATTGAGTGACAGTCTGTGACAGCGCCTCAGCGCACGCAGCTTTGTGAACTTCTGCTCTCTTAAAAGTACCATTCAATATTCTCTCAATAAATTACACATTCATTAAAATTAATCCCAGTAATCTAACGACAGAAACGCCAACTATTGTAAAGAAGAAAAGTAAAAAAAATTCATTAGAAATTTTCTTAAGTGAGAGTAAAAAGTACCCACTTTTAAACCTACTCTAAAAGTAACAATGTTTTCAAAAAGTTACTCAAGTAAATGTAACATTAAATGTAGCACGTTACTACCAGGGCTGGACTGGGAAGAGAAATTGGCTTGGGATTTTACATGGCAAACGGCCCAACTGTCCAACTTGTTCGCTGTCCTTTTCTGTATATTGCGGTGCCATTTTGTGGTCCGTTCTGCATAACGCCGCAGCTCATTGTTGCTTATCGTGGCCCATTCTGCCAATTTCGTGGCCGATCCAATGGCCCGCTCGGTTCTACCGATGGACATTCCGCCCCTGATCGACCCAAAAGTGCGTCATGTTTCAAATAACATGTGGCTCTGTAGTGCAAATACTTTTTTTCAGTGCCTCACTTGAGCGTGAAATACAATTTTGCTCCAAATAACACTTAAATTGTTGTTGTTCTCTAGTTTTAAATTGCGTCTCGAGACCCGAAACAGAAAACAGCAAGTAGGTATTGCTGCAGGCCAGAGACATCCAAATGGGGGCAGAATCTCCATAAGAGGGTGGGTTTACTCCAAAAGGGGGTTGCGCCAAATCCAAAAAGTTTAGGAAAAGGGTTAGGGGCACCCTATTGAGCTCACGCCCCTTTTTGGAGCTATGCCTGCAGCTATACTCTTCTCGAAAACAGGCAATTAGAATCACATGGTGTAGCCTAGTGGTTGTTCAGGAAACTGTGGATAGACAATAACTCCTTAAAGTCATAAGAGTTTCGAAACACATTAGGGTGATTTTTTTTTGTGTGTGTGAAGTCATGTTTATTTGTATAGAGCTTTCCATAATACACATCGTTTCAAAGCACATTTACAGTAAATTATGGTAAATGGTCTGCACTTATATAGCACCTTTTTTTTAACCTTAGAGGTTACCAAAGCACATTACACTGTGGCCCAATCACCCATTCACACACACACATTAACAGTCATACACCAATGGCCGCAGAGCTGCCATGCAAGGCGCTAGCATGCCACTGGGAGCAACTTGGGGTTCAGTGTCTTGCCCAAGGATACTTCGGCATGTGGAGTCGTGTGGGCCGTGAATCGAACCGCCAACCAGCTCTACCACCTGAGCCACAGCCACCCCTATTATTATTAAATAAAAATGGTATTGAAAATCATGCTTTAACCCCCCAGTGAGAAAGACAAAAGCGACTGTGATAAGGAACCCAAAACTCAATAAGATGCAGTTAATGGAGAAAAATAAAACTTGGGAGAAACCAGGCTCAGCTGGGGGATCCAGTTCCCCTCTGACTATAAAGCATGAATATAATGCCAATATATGTATTATAGGTATATGTATTACAATTCATATATTATATGAGTAAACTGAGTAGATGTTTGGTTGTCAATGTTTGAAACTAAAGGATATTTATTGAACTGTAAGATTAATGATTAAGTGTCTTTTAAGTAAATCCCAAATTGACTGCGGAAGTGCATGTAGATGCAGTGTCATATGTTATTTTCCTCATAAAGACTCTAGTTGGTAATTTATTGTCTATGTATTCCATATTAAGAGAACTGGTCTTTTAAATGCTAGACACACACTTCCAAAGGCTGCAGCCAAAGCTCACACGTTCTTCCTAAAGCGGTAATCATGTATTAATGCTTGCTGGCACACACAAACTCCCACACCCACATCGATTTAACCAGCTCTACCACATCTTGCAAAACTTTACTCCCTTTATGTGTAAATCTCAGTGGCTGACCCCAAAATCAAGCCATGTATTGATGTTCCTTTTCATTTGACTCACTAAGTGTCGGAGAGCGGAGGCCCAAATGTGAGCGGTGTCCAATCCCAAAGGGACTTATCTCTCCTGGAATGCCAGAAACTTACGACTTCCCACTTCAAAGCCCATAAGTGACACAACTCTACATTTTATGAATGCGTGTATGTGTATTCATGAGCATCTGTCCCTAGTTATACATATATACAATGAATATATTGAATGCATGGCACAAGTCACGATTTACTACTTATATTTTCATAATATTTTTGAATCTACTTAAATCTACTATGATACTTTATTCAAATGTTATTTTAATCTACTTTTAACAGTGAGCTGTTTTTAATCATGAATGCACTGCATCTGTATGTTTAGTTTCATGTCCTGTTCTTTTCTCTCTTTTAATCTGTATTCTTTTCATTTCTATACCTTGTTATTTATTTCATTTTTTACTTTGGTGGTTATTTATCTGCTGGGTCAGCTTTTCAATGCCCCACATGCACTTTTTTGTATTCTTTTGGCTTGTTTGTTCCTTATATTATTTCTATGTATAGTATCAAATTATCTTTTTAAATGCAGAATAAATAGGCTTAACCCCAATTATAAAAAATGTACTAAGGAATTACAAATGACATTCTACATTTACAAGTTCATTAGTGTTCAGGATCTCTTAGATGGCACACTAAATGTTCTAGTGGTGAAGTTACGTGATTGTATGTGCTGTAATGAAGTATGTAAAGACTTAGCATTTGTTGTGCTCGTCCAGTCACTCAAGTTTATGGTGTCATAATTTACAATCTCATGATGACAGGCAGCGTCTCCTGCTAACAAAAGCAGCATGTGATTTCAGGCGGTGAGTAAGGTGGCCTCCTCCCTCATCTCTGCCAGAGGAAGACAGCAACACTGTTTACCCACTTAGCCATGCCCGCCTCATCCGGCTCCCAAAAGATAAATAAGAAGGGCAAAAGCCAACAAGAGGAAGCAGAAAGGGCCCTTTGTGGCTCAGAGCGAGGTCCCTTTCAAGCTCTTTTCCCACAGCGCCGAGGCCGCGATAGAGCGCCTGACTGCGGTAACTCTCGCTGGTGCCGGGGCCCAGACAGGCCGGGTAGGCCTCACTGGGCCACAAGCAGCCATTGTCTGTCGCCACAGAAACCAGCGTCTTCATGTCAGACATGTTTTGCTGTTTGTTTTCTTTTTTGTTTGTCTTTAATGTGGCCAGGGGAATGTTTCCTCCCCTTCTCCCCCAACCCATCCACATTTCTTTCCCTTTTTCTTCTCCCTCCAAATGTTGTCCTCCACCCTTTCTCTTTCTGTCTCTGTCACTCTGTCTCTCTTTATTCCTCTTAAAGATTGCCATTTGTAAAGCTCTTGAGAGGTAGGCAGGCCATATCTTTGTCTTGATGTTGTGGCCTCCCTCACTCTCATTTTTTTTTATCTTACTTTATGAGGTTTTGGCACAAGCTGATACTTTTTTCTGACTTAAAAAAAAAAGACACTCAAAAACAACAAAACCTATCCCGAAAGAATTCTGTCGTTCCCACGCTAAGCCAATTTTCCTCTCAAGATTAAACAAGCTCCAACAACAGAAGGAAAGAGAGAAAGTTGAAAAAGGAGAAAAGATCTGGTTATGATTCGAGTCTCTAAACTGAGAGTGGATGCCCCACAGACATCGAATGTGAAAAACAAATCTGGAAAAAAGGAAACTGTTTCTATTTTTAAGAGCTTAAAGAATGTCACTGTGTGCCATGACTCAAAGGAGTTGCAGCTCCATTGTAATCAGTTCATTCTGACTGAGATCGTCAACCACATCAGATGCAGTACGCAATCTTATATGAGTTGGGCAAGAGAAAGGGAAGCAACGAAAGTCAGAATAATTTATTTAGCCCTTGTTGCCAATGCCACAGCATTATTTTGGCAATGTATCTATACATTCTCATTAGTTTTTGCAACCACTATTTGTTTTAAGGCGACACAAATTGGTGTTTTATGTAGCTGAAATATTTTCTTGGTTATGTGTTCAAATTGTGCTAAATGTTGTCATTCCTTCAAGTAATTTACAATAGTTTGATGAATACTTAAGTTACAAAAGTTCATTTAAAATTACAGATCCTCTTACTCATATGTACTGTAGTTTATACATTTAACTTTAAAGATATATTAAAGATATATATTTGAATATCCCATTTATGAACAGTTTAAAGAAATTATGTAAAATAATAATAATAAAAATGTATTACATTTTGAACAATAATGCATCTGACAACATGTTTACATGCACAGCTGTTCGTCAATCCAAATGAAATTCAACCCATTTGCAGATGTTGAATGTAATGCTTAAATGCCAAGAAAGCTTTTTCTCAAGTTGCTAATTTTACTCCACAAACAAGACAAGAATAAATACAGCATCTCAAAATTCGATCTTGTGTAAATAAATATATTAGCTTCCTTCTCCAATAATCTCTGGTTGAAATGACCTAGCACAGACTGGTGGGAGAGAGAGCTGTCCTGCACTGCACTATATATGCATGTAAGGTATATGTGGCAATAATATTATAATAATATTTATATTGAAAAGCCGGTTCTCGCCTCCTCCTTTCCATTGAATACTTTACACTGGTGCCGAAACACGGGAAGGAGGAGGCGAGAACCAGCTTTTCAATATAAATAATATTTAAATGAGAAACTTAAAAGACAGCATAAACACACACGACGGACATGTCCGTAAACGATCTCTCTCTCCCGCACGATACTCTGCAGTCGACCTTTATACCTCAGAGGCTTGATTAGCCTAATACAGGACTGGGTGCGTAGAATCACGACCCGGCCCCGCCATCCGCCCTGCCACAGTATATTTTTTAATCCAGCTGTAAAAGTAGTCTGATTCAAAAGTTTGCATGGCAGTTAGTTAAACATACTGTAGCTAATGCTGAAGCTTTAGCGATACTAATCTCTTAATTTCATAGACATGAGTGCTTCCATTGGTGTCATAAAAAAAATGCATTTTAAATAATTCTAACACATCTTCATCAAACTGAGATGCATTGTCCCAACACTTTGTCCTGAAGAAGTTGACACAATAAATAAGCTTGTAAGCATCAGACAAGCTGGCATGGCATTCCAAAGAGAGTTAATTTTAGATTTTCAAGATGAAGAGGATTACTCAGGGTGTCCAGGAGGTGTGGATCAAAGATGAGGTGAGGATATGAGTGTTGACAGGTTATATTGAGCCTGGCATACTTAGCTAAAGATGCTAACTTGAAGTTAGCAATTGCTGTTTTCGTATGTGATTGGCTGTTCATGGCTAGTTGATTGCAGCTATTGAGGAAATATCTGAAAGCACTGCTGAAAAGACCAGGTCACCAGTTTATGTTGTGTTTTGGGTGCTGGTCCACCAGCACAGGATGGTGGTGTTCTGGTGTCTCCATCATGCTTTTAAAGTATCTTAACCAGCTTCATCTGAAAGATCATGCTGATCAACCAGCACAAACCACCAAGCCTAGACTAGCACAAACCAAAACTAGACCAGCATGATATATTTTTTTTATGTATCGGATTGATTGCTTCAGGAAAACCGCAAGTCTGATTTGCTAGTAAAAAATATAGCAACCCAAGACAGAACAAACTAAAGCTATGTGACAAATTTAGTGAATCAAGCTTTGGAGGGAGTACTCACCTAAACGCACTCACATAAACAGTCCTCTTATGTAGTGCTGAAAAATCTAATTAATTTAGGTGAATTATTTTTATTTTATTAATTTTTTTCGAACAGTTTGTGTAAATAAACTAGTTAAAATAAATGATTCCCTTATATTTAGCATTGGGAACACAGATTCATTCTAGTCAGTTCTTTCGGATGCTTCCTGTAAATTAATTAGTTCACCAGGGCTGGATCTAGGGGGAACTAGGGTGGGCTTTGCTGCCCCAACTTATCCCTATCAGTGTCTCTGTTCTGGTTCCTAGTCTTAGATTATGCTTAGTTTCAGTGTTTGGCAGGTGTTAGTGAGCTGTTGGTCTGTGGTCTGCCTGCTTGATGTTGAGGGCTGCAGGCCTCCGGCTCTGTCCACCATGCTGCTATGTTTGAACTTAATTATATCCAGTCAGCCCTGTCATTACCGCCCTGCACAGCCGAGCGACGGCCGACCTGTAGGTAGTAGAGGCAGAATCCCAAACAACAGCGTGCAGTCGCACACTCACTGGCTCACTCTCTTGGGCACAGCAAACACACATTGGGATGGACACAGACTTATCCAAACCACACAGACACAAACAGAAACACAGATGCAAGCAGGAACGTTGTCACGCACTCCACACTAACACAAACAAAATCCCTGCCTTACAGCAGACACAGATTTTCAAATGTACATCAGTCAAAACGTTAAAGTTCTGCACCCTATCAAAGATGGTTTATTGCTGGACTCTGCCAGAATTAGTTTACATTTACATTTATGTATTTGGCAGATACTTATACCAAAACTGCTTTTGGGCCATGCAGGTCATGCATTCCCTTGGTATTGAACCCATGACCTTGGTAGTACAATGTATAAATCAGTATAAATCAGTTGAGCTAATTTTTCTCTTCCAGTGGAACTTGTTGAACTAATAGCAAGTTGTTTTTTTATGTTTACTGTCTAGTTGGTTTGTTCCAGAACTGGTTTAAATTTACACTTGTGCATTAAGCATACGATTAAGCAACTAAGAGTGCATTTGGTGTACACATTTTATACGTCAGTGCATTTCCTGGGATTCGAACCAATGATCTTGGCATCAATCAGTTGAGATTCATTGATATTTCATACCTCTGACTGTAACAGGAAGTGACATGAGTTTTTAGTTAATTTCAGTTCATGCATTCCCTGGGAATCAAACCCATGATCTTGGCTTTGATAGCTCAATGCTCTACTAGTTGAGCTTCAAGAAAATTACAATTTAAAAACTACAGGTTTCTCACTCCTGAATGTAACAAGGAGTGACATTAGAATATTGTTAATTTCATCCATGCTTGGGAATCGAGCCCATGACCTTGGCATCGGTAGCACAATGCTCTTTAAGTTCAAGTGCAGAACATTTATGATTTGTAAGCTACAGGTTTCTCACTCCTGAATTTGGCAGAACTTGACAAAAGACAGTCAGTTTTTATTATTAGTCCATGCATTCCCTGGGAATCAAACCCATGACCATGGCATTGATAGCGCAACACTCTAACAGTTGTGCTTAATGAAATAAAAAATGTAAACACTAGGTTTTTTTTACCTCTGAAAGTGACAGGTAGTGACACTGTGCTGTTGTTAATACCAGTCTATGCTAATGAAACCAATGACCTTGGTATTAGTAGCACAATGCACTACCAGTTGAGCTATAAGTAATTTAGAATATAAATACCACTGTTTTCTCACTCCTGAATGTGACTTGGAGGAATTGACACAAGGATGTTGTTAGCATTTCTTGGAAATCAAACCTATGACCTTTGTACTGGTAGCACAATGCTCTACCGATTGAGCTACAATAAATTTAGAATTCATAAACTACAGGTTTGTCATTCGTGAACATGATAGAAAGTGAGACTGGGTTGTTGTTAATACCAGTCCATGCATTCCCTGGGAATCAAACCCATGACCTTGGCATTGCTAGTGCCCTCAGAAATGTGAAAAGGAGTCAGTGTGTGCTGCTACAGGTCTAGACGGCAACGCTCTGCTTGTGGCTACAACCGGAAGCATGTGGTTGTAGGGCCAGCAATTATTATTCTGTTCTGCCTCTAAATATACGATAATAAAAAGGCTGACATTTTTATTTCAGGCAGTCATCAGCCTGGGAGAGAAAGAAAAGATGCAAAGGGGAATAAGGAGATGTTGTCTCCGAATGACATAAAGACATTAAGTGGTAATTACAGAGAGAGGAGTTTTCTGAGTGGTGTCTTCAGACTGAAAAGGGGCGCCAATCTTATTAAGGCCCCCAAAATTGGGATCATATCACCAAGACCCCCATACCCTCCTGCTATATAATGTCTAATCCTCCAGACCCGTTGTTGACTTAGTATACTATGACCGTTCCACCTCAAACAAACACACCCACCTACCCGCCCACAACATGCATGCACACAAAAGAGACAGTCAAGCCCCAGTCTCAGATCTTGTGATCAATGTGCGAGGGTCTGTGCTGGTGCCACAAAACACATTCCTTAGATTCTGGGATAATTCAAACGTTATATGGTGCAGTTTTGCAGCCATGAGAGGCAATGCTCTGAAATAGAAAATGCCACCATGTCATGGCAATCTCTCTCCATTGTCTTTCTCTTTAATCAGTGCTCTTCTGTGGCTTTAAATATCCCCATGGTGTGCATTTACACATGGGAAAATGCAGCTCTTTGCCCCGGTTGAAACACGCCATAACACCACACTGTCTGTCTTACCAGATTGATTGCTCATTATGGTCACAGTGAAATATTTGCTTACATCCTTCAATTTTAATACATAGGAGCAAAGTTTGTGCATGATTCAGGATTGAATTGAGAATTCCTTTGAAATAAGAAAACAGGATGCAGAATTCTAATTTGAATTTAAGGAAGTAGAATTAAAATGGAATGAAATTCAAAAGAAGTTCATATGACTGCTGCACTGAAAGAAATGTTAACTTAAAAAAATGTGCTTTATATGGTAAATGAAACTGGTTTTAAAAACATATTAACATTAGATGATAATAATATTCAATGACTGAAATACTATACATTTTGGAATTTAATTTATGTTTATTTTATTTAATAAATACACTTTCTTTTGTTTCAGGTTATCTAACAATATTTCTGACATTTTGTTGTGCTGTATGGCAAAATTAAAATCCTTTTTGATAACAATGTTATCTGACAGTAGAGAACTTTGAAGTTTAGAAATATGTTGTGACAGGGCGGAGGGCGGGGCCAGGTCGTGATTTTACACACCCAGCCCATTATTAGGCTAGTCAAGCCTCTGAGAGGAATAAAGGCCAACTGCGGATGGTGGTGTGACAGAGAGAGAACATTTACGGGCAGCTGTCCGTCCTAGGTGCGTGTTTGTGTCCTTTAGTTTATTTCCGCCTGGAGCAGTCAGGGCCAGGCACAGAGGAGACCCCTTCTGTTCCCCGAGAACGTGGCGTTCCGTCCGCCAGGGGCCTGATGACTGCCTCCGATCCACCCGGGGAGGTGCAGCTGTCGTCCACTAGAGGGTGGAGGAGTGGCCGAGGACCAAGCTACGGCATATCAGAGAACCGACGAGTAAGTGTTTTTTTTCTTTCTCTCTCTCTCCCACTGCCGTTCCGCATTGGCCTTTTCCCTCTCTTTAAAATTTTACAATTTAATTGTTTGGGGGGTACTGCACTGTTACAAGGAGTAATTATTTTTCATTATTGTTTCCCTCCACCTGTCCCCTCCCAGATTCAGTAATGGCACGCCCTCCCCCAGGGAAAGGGGGGTGTACGTCATGCTCCCTGGTCTGAAAGAACGAGTGAGGAATGTGAGAGGGTGGAGGGCGGGGCCGGGTCGTGATTATACATACCCGGCCCCTTATTAGGCTAATCAAGCCTCAGAGAGGGATAAAGGCTGACTGCGGACGGTGGTGCAACAGAAAGAGAACGTTTACGGGCAGCTGTCCGTCCTAGGCGTGTGTTGGTTTATTTCTTAATTAAACTATTATTTATATTGTCAAGCCGGTTCTCATCTCTTCCTTTCCATTGAACTGCTTTACATATGTCTAATCATGTCTAATATAACTATTTTTATGTTTCAGGGAATAGTCACAAGTAGTCAAGACCATGTAATTATTCACGTTTTGAAATCTTGTGATTGTGTTAAATTTCTATGAAAGTCAGGAGGTTCCTCTTGCTGTCATTTCAAGTCAATTTCCAATGCAACATTCTGTGTGTTATGGCCGATTCAATTCAAATTCCAACTTATGAAATGAAAGGGAAAACATTTCCAAGAATTCGGAGAGTATTAACAACAAAAGCCCTTCCGCATACTTATGAAACATCTAGAAGCAGAGAACCCAAAGCATTCACTTTGGGGTGAACACAATTTCTTGATGCATGAGCGTTAGTGTTTGATTCAGGGCAGTTTCAAGTTTACAGGAGTTGGACACCACACTCTGGTTTGAAGGAATTATAAGGATGAATTGAGTTTTATGAGGTGCTATAAATTTCATTTTCAAAAGAGGGTGTATGGCGGCTTATGTCCACTCGCCTACCATGTGGTTTAAAGGGGCCACCATGAAGCCTTTGTGCTCTGTGGATTTACCATGGGAAAATTCACTAAACAAATAACTCACCCGGTGACCCATCAGTGTTAAAAATCACTTTTTAGATCTGTGGACTGTGCTGCATGGGTGTGGCGCAGCCTGCAGGAACTGCGTTTTTGTTTTATCTAGGTCCAAATGTTAAAAAGCAGCTATTTTCAGGCTGAAGAAAGCAAATAAACACATATTCTGCTACAGACAATGGGGGTAGGGCACACGGTCTGACATTTCTACCACAAGCTGGCGGTAGGGGCATGTTAGGAAATGGGCATTGTAAAGGGATCAGTCCTCACTTCTACAAACTCAGGATCTATTTCAGAGCAGAAGTGCCCTTGTCATTTTGCCTTTTTAATGGTAGCTGAACAATATGCTGAAACATAAACTGTTTTTCATTAATGTGCTATTCATTGCCCTGTGTTCTGAATTACAGTGCTGTAAATTTGCACTTGTTGAAACACTTGGCAGCGCCAACTTGGCACTGTCTTGACAAGTGCAGGTGATAGTGTTGATTGCAATTTATCAATTAATTTTCCCCCTCAAAAATATAGTCATGATTTAAATAAATAAATATATTTATTTGTATGTTCTTCAAAATCATGAACTATTTTGCTATATAAATATGTATTTATGAAATTGGGCACAGCTAAGACTTTCTGACTGAAAATAATAAGAAAATAAGATCACAACATCAGTAAATTATAATTGTATTATTACTATAACATTTATTTTTGATATAGCGCCTTAAATGGTGGCTTGTCAAGGTGCTTTACATTGAAAAAATAACTAAATAAAAGAATAAAAAGGACAACAAAATACATATAAAATAAACAGTATAAACATGCATATAAATAAAAATAATACAAAATAAACAGAATAAAAAAATATGTTAAAGATTAAAATCTTTCCATGAAATAATATATTTTTAGATATTATTTAAATATGCTAAGTGTTTGTACTGCTCAAATATCAACTGGTAGCGACTTCCAGAGTTGAGACCTATATAAATGAAATAATATATGTACCGCTGTATAATAAATGTTTAGAATCATGTTTAAAAAATTACAGTTGACATGATGAGATAGAGACTGCCAGTGTTCAGTTTCATAAATGCCAGTGAATCGTTACAGATTACGAACTGGAAGAAAATGTTTCCCTTTGAAAACAGGCATGTCTTTGTTTAACTTTTCCAGACTTGTACAATTTTTGAAGTGGATACATTTTCCAGGCACTGGTGCAAAACTGACATATATCGTGATTGGATAGCATAAGAGATGAATCTGGCTTGACTATCTGATCTAATTGATGTTATAGCCTGTCTCCTGAATGTCACAAAGCATCAGTGTTCATAAAGTCTTTTATGATACATCATTGTGGTCCCTGCGGTAATATTAGGCTCATATGGTAGGCAGATCTTAATTGTGAAATGAGGAAGTGACATACCAACAGATGGTGTTTGCAGCACACAAGAGACATGTCATACAATTCAGCACAGGTATTTTCTGACACTGAATGGGCCTGAGTAAAAGTGAGAACTTGCCTATTTGATGGACTACAAACAAAAATATACATGCATTCTATAAACAATCATTTAAAAATAGCCCTGTGTAGTGAGCACAAATTGGAAACAAATTTGAGAAATTCTTGGCCAGTGGTTACCTTCATTCCAATGTCATCTATGTTTTGCCAGAACAGATCAACCACATGTTTGTGGCAAATTCTATGTTATCATTGAGGGCATTGTCACAGCATTAACTGCAGCTAGAATGATTACGTTTCATTGAAAGTGTACGATTTATTTGAAAGGATCTGTAAAAAGCATGGATAAACCAAGATTAAACAGTTAACAGTATCAGTGACATACTGCTGCACATTCCAATTTAGCAAGGTCCTTTTTAGGTCATATTTCTAATGTGCAAAATGAATTAGCCAAAGTGACTATGTGACCTGTTTGCACTAGGTGCAAACAGTGTTAGATGCTATTTACACTCCTCATTATATAGTTACATACAGTATAGGGACTTCCCTGCTGCATGTTTATGCGTCCCACAGACACCCTACACCAACCCCTAAACATAATGCTAATCTTACCATACAGAAATCTACCATGTTTTACAACATTATCCACAGTATCACCATGGTATTTTGTAGTAAAATCATAGTAACCACAAAATTACACATGGTTACTACATTAACACCATATTACTGCAGTAACACCATAGTTAATTGCATCAAAACTATGGCTTCTGCAATAAAACATGGTTACTATAATATTGATGAAACCATTCTCTCAACTCCCCGACCATCTCCTCAACCAAATCACTGTGAGGAAATCAACCTTTATATTTATTTTAATGTATTATTATAAGTAGTATTAAAGGAAATATTAATAAAAGTGGGACAAAAGTGGGAATCTATACCGTTGTTATACCCCACACCACTACAGTGACATTTTAGAGTGTAGTTTGTCTTCAATTTCGGTGTTTCCACCAGACTATTTGAGTGCAAGTAGTCATAATGTGTTGCAGGTGCTATTTACACTTAGTGCAAATAGCCTCTGCCATTAATTTATGTTTGACTTCATACAAGCTATATACAAAATCTGTTATTCTCCTTCATTTCATTCAGAATGGCCACACTCTTCCTTCCCTCTTTTCTCAACTGGTGGCATCGTTTGGAGGCAGGAGGCTAGTTGGTCTGTTTCTTGATTGTAGCTCCATCTAGTGGAGATAATAAAACTTGTTAAATACAATATCCTATTAAATAATGTCACACAAAACATTTCTGCCATTTCAGTCGTAATAATTATATTAATTAATTATATTATTAATAATAAAAAAGAATAATACATCAACGCAGAGATATAGTATTTATTATTATTAGCTGGAGTGTGCTAAATATATGTCAGTGGAAACCAACAATAAGATCTTAAACAAAGATTGACTTGCATTAAATGAAATATTTCAGCTTTCCCCTGAGATTTGATATTGGGCTTATAAGTCTTTTTAAATATCACACTGCTTTTGAGTATTCATAAGATTCAATAGAGGACAATCCTGTAAGGCCTGTATGGTTGTTTCACATTCAACAGAGCTGTTCAGCCATGACATCAATTTAGGCGAACCCGGAAGTCTAATTTGCAATGGGTTTCCTCTGGATTTCCCTATGGGTGTTGGCCCTGTCCCAATATCCCTACTTGCAGTTTTGGTCTTGCCTACTTACCCACTTGTCTTATGTATTTCTAGCAGAGGCAAATTCTCAGGGCCAGCAAAGTCTGCTCTGCTGGCCTAACATGCCAAATAAATAAATGTTTTTCATCCTTTCGTTCTCAATCACCTTTATGCCAATATATTTTTAATCGCTTTCTACTCTTAATTAATCTACAAACAAATAGAGAAAAACGAAAGGTTTATCCTTGAAGCGTGACAACAGTTTCACAAATCGCATGCCCGAAGCAGTGCGTGAGTCTGAGCTCCACCCCTTCTGGCCTTCAGAATTTCCACAGAATCCCTCAACACTGCAAATGAATGAGCAACTAAAGTCAGATTGTCAGATTCATCAGCCAATCAGATTGATTTATTTGTTCTTGGTGGGTGTGATCTTTAGGATATGTCCTGGTCGAGGCCTTCTAGCTGGATTTGAGTGACGCAATCATGCTTTAAGAGATGTATGTAATTCAAGAGCTAAAAGCGTGAGATCTTGTTGACAAGTCGGCTGTCAATGCATCTTGAAGTCAGAATTACAACTTGTAGGCTCGTGCAGAAATTCTCAACTCCGATTTCACAGAGATGCAGGTGCATGATGTCACACAAACATGTCGACATTCAGGGAGATACACAAAGTAAGTGATAAACATTCACTTTATTAAGTAATATTGATAATTGTGTTAATTTCCATATTACATGATATTAAAGCTTGTTTAACAAACGCCTGCAGAAACAGGTTTATAAAACATTATAATCTCTTTTGATAATCGTACACCTGTAGCACACATTCTAGTGCTGCAGCATTGTTTATCAGTGGGTTGCTAGGAGACATCTCTAATGAGAGTCAAACCCCTGCTAAGCTAACGGGAGCGTTGTAGTTCCGAATATCTGGGAATGGAATGCGTTTATGGTGGCAGATATCGAGTATGAATATCCCACATCCAACTTGAATGGAACGCAGCATAACTGTGTACCCTGACGAAACGAAATGTATTGCAAGTAATATTTAAATCGCAAATATAATTAGATATATTTTTCCAGGTATTATAGACCTCATTGGAAGATTCATATGAAAAATTATGATTTTTAAATGTCTGTTTGGGAGATGTTCATTTCATAAAACATTCATGCTGCAGTTACAATTAGGCTTGCTTGAGGATTAAGTGTTGTTTCAAGTTCTACCTTTCGTGCGTGGATGTGTTTTTCAATTGGTATTACTAGTTAGCTGTGACATATTGTATGATGCCCAAAGTGTGTCTTATTCATTGTGAAACTGTTTTCTTACTGGCATGAATCACACTGAAGGCCTAGACATAAAATACATGGCCTGCCGCTGATTTCTGGTGTTTGGCCACTATAGTGTGCAAGTAGACGTGAAGACTGCAAGTGTCTGTATGACTTTTGATTGCACGTTGGTACACTTGAAGACATAACAATGTTGGTGCTGGTAGGGCCGTAGCCAGGAATTCTGGCCCCCTGACTCCATATTACTTTGAGCCCCTTACCTATTATAAATACAAAATGTAAAAAAGAAATCTAGGCCCCCCTGGACCTTTGGGCTGCTAGCATTGTTCCCACCTTTCACCCCACTAACTACAGCCCTGGGTGCTGGTTGTGACAGCTGTTTTTATATTTTCACTCAGCTGAAGACTGATTGTTTTTGGTAACGGTGACGTTATAGCCTACTTAAAATAAAATAAAAATATATAACTGAAAATTGTACCCATCTTTTCATTTATAAATACACTACTGTTTGTTGGAAGTGTATTGTGCTGTAGAAAATTATGTAAGACATTTTTTTATCATGATTTTATTGCTTGAAAATAATTGTAAAAGTTACAATTTTACTCATTTTGATATTCAATACTTTGCATAATCAAACATGTAATGAAGGAACTTTTACTAATTTACCAATATTATTTAATACAAGTAAATGTTTATAACTTATTTTGTATATCTTCCTGGGTGCCGATACGTTTGTGTGATGTCACCTGTGTTGGGTGGAGTGTGTTACTGTAATCTGATTACATTTGCGGTAACTCGGTAATGTAACACATTACGTAACAAAATAAGTAATCTCATTACAGCTACAGAAATGAATGAAATTAAATTACTTGGATTACACATTTATTACTAAAACAATAATATTAATGAATAAAAATGCATTTTAAAATGTATTGCGTTCCTTTGTTGTTACTTTTATATGTGTTGCTGTGTCAGCTAATGAGCATGCGCTCTAACAAACCACCATGGCATTGAGGACATGTATCGAGGCGATGGCAGATGAGTGAGCTGTGTTACTATGGATGTATGGATGTGTAGTTGCTTATTCAAATTGAAAATGAAAGTGAAGTGTTTCAAGTTTTCATGCGATCTCAGCAAGCTCTGTGTCAGCATGTTCCCAGCCCTGGCTGAGGCCTACAAAGCTGGGCCCCTGACAAATCCTCCTCAAATATCCGTACTCTGCCCCATCGGGTGTCCCTCTGCAGCTGTCGCAGGAGGAGAGGGGATCGGTTTCGTATGTATTTGGAAAAAAGTGCTTGTTCCCGTCTGACAGGGGGATATATCACTCACGTCTTGAAAAAGACGTCGCCAAGCAAGCAGCTTTTTATGTTCTGTATGTACTGTACACAATAAAACACAAAGAGAATGCTATACAGATGCGCTAGTGATAAAGTTTACTCAATCTGAACACAAACAGTGAGGTAGAAATACTGTACACATACATGCCACACAGCTAATAAAGTTGTACACAGCGGACACACACAGACACACACAAGCGCGCATACCTGAAAATACTAATGTACGAAAGCCTGTCCTAGGAATCAAAGTCGTTTGCTACACGGATGGATTATAGTGGTACACACAGGAAGACGGTCTTGGAGAATGTTTATCTCTGCACACTTACTCATGTTTGTTTAATGCGTTTATGACTTGATACCATTAATACAGACATAATTGCCAAAGAATAACTGGTTCAGATGGCATCCAGAAAGACTGTTCAATAAATACATCTTTGTGAAGAATCTATCCTCCGACCTCTGATTCTCTGACCGGAATCCAGTCCATATTTGGCCGCCTCAATCAGCGTATTATAAAGTTGTAGCACACCTTTGCTATATAATTGGTCCTTCGAGCCGGATTGAGAGCAAACCGAACCAATATGGACAAAGCAGAAAGTGACCTATCTGAGGCAACGTCCAGACCTCGACGCAAGATTCATCTGCCTACACATCTGGATGATTACGATGTTGGCTACCACCCTGCTGGGGACCTTCCTCCAAAGGCTTCCTCTCACTGTCCTAGTCAGCCCCGAAGCAGCTCGAGAAAAACGTCTCGCAGTGGTGTCAGCGCTCAATCCAGGACCAGTCGGCGTTCCATTACGTCCGCTGGCATTTACGTCCCACCAGAGCTCTCTAGCGTCCAAACTGCTATGTTGGAGGAAAAGATCAAACAGAGACAGTATGACAGTCTAAAGCAGCAAGTAGTAGAGGACTCGCTGATTGATCTGGAATACCAAAGACTGCAGGTACAAGCTAAAGAAGCCCAGCGCATGCAAGAGGAAGCGCTAGCCGCAAAGGAGGCCCTGTTGAAACAATTAGAACGACAGCGCAAGCTTCAAGAAGCAGAGACTGAACTTCGAAGTAGCTAAGCTTGTATCCTCTATGCTCTCTGTAGACTCTAGATCGACCACTCCAGTCCCTACAGACTCTGGTTCTCCAAATGTTCAACAGCTTGCATCAGAGCGCAGCCAGGCTTGTTCACCGCAGCTTATGTCTTACGAACCTCAGCAGCTCCCCTTCCAGTCACCCGCTGTGACGTCAACGCTGCTGCCCTGTCTTACAGCACTGCCTGATCCTGATGTCTCTGCAGCGAAACCTAGACCGCCACATTGGGCCTCACCTGCTCCGCACTCATCGGATGCACCCATGCCCACTGCACGTGACCCAGGGCCACAAGCCTTCTCATCGCTAGTCCCTGACGTTGCACCATTGCCTTCTACTGCCGTGCCAGTACACTGTGTGTCATTACCGTCGAATGTGGCCCCTCAATCTTCAGGAGTGTTCACCGTTCCGACGTCCACTGCGTACCCCATGAGTAGCGGCATGCAGCGTGTGACACAGCAGCCTGTTACTGCCACATTACCTACCCATCGCTACAGGCTACAACAGACAGCGACAACGCCGGTGACAACACTTCCAGGTCCATAGCAGCTCCCTGTCTTCAGCCACCAAGCATCGGCGACGACACTTCATACTCCTGGTTATGTTAAAGCATCTGTGCCTCTTCCCCAACTGCCTACTCACCTCAGCCGAGTCCAGAGCTTTTGCTCGCATCAGCCTATGGCATTCCACGACCCACGTTACCTGTTTTCGAGAGTGGCACTGAGAGTGACTTTGCTTTGTTTAAGTTAGCGTTGGACAATTTGTTGAGTAATCACCATCATATCAGTGAACAGTATAAATACCATGTTCTCTTAAGTCATTTGGAACTTCCTAGTGCCCATCAGCTAGCTAAATCCTTCATGTATCATCCCCAGCCTTACACTGCTGCTCTGCAGGCACTTCAAGACAAGTATGGACAACCAAGACAGCTTGTTCAGTTTGAGTTGGGTGCCATCATGAACACCCCACCTCTTAAGTTGGGTGATGTTAATGCATTCGACTCATTTGCATTGTCAGTACAGTCTTTAGTGGGTATGCTGAGAACTCTTGAAGGCCCAAATGGTTACGAGCTTTTGTGTGGCTCGCATGTAGACCGTCTCTTGAGTAAACTGCCACCAGCCTATCGTGACAGTTTTGTTGAATACTGCCTAAGTCGAGGTATTCTCCAGATCGGCACCGACAAGACCTACACATTACCTGATTTCAGCCGACTGGCTTCAGATTAAGTCCCAAGCGAAACGCATCTCTAGCAGAGCAGTGGCTATGTTCCAGAGTGAAACTCCGAAGCCTCTCGGTAGAGCTCGAGGAGTACTTTATCCAAGAGGGCAGCCGAGGCCAGTTCTACTGACCCGTGAGAGTGTAGCTAAAACTCCTGAGTCGACAGCCCCTAAGTTCAGCTCCAAGCCCAAGCCATACTGTCCCCATTGTGACAACAGTGATCACTATCTCAACTCTTGTGAGGCATTCAAGAAGTTGACTACTTCCCAGATTGCATCTTGGATTAAAGATTGTAAACGATGTTGGAGATGTGGACGGTCCCATGCTGTAGAGTCTTGCAACCTCAAGCGTCCATGTAGAATCTGTAAAGAGCTACATCTCACAGTTCTTCACGATTCCATCAAAGACACTACCAGTGCTGTCCTCACCGTCAGCCTCCCATCAACCTGGGTTTACTTGGACAGACCGAACCGTACACCTAGAGTCATGCTGAAGGTCATCAAGGTCCTCCTTCACAATGAACATCACACTATGGAGACACATGCTGTCCTTGATGATGGGTCAGAGAGAACACTTGTGCTTCCCCCTGTAGTGCAGCAGCTCAAGCTTACCTGTACCCCAGAGTTACTTCATTTACAGACTGTTCAGCAATCTTCCACAGAACTTGCAGGTTCGTCCGTTTCTTTCGAGGTCTCAGCAGTCACCAAACCCAGGCAGCGGTTCACTATCTCCAATGCTTTCACTGCGACTGGTTTGAGTCTCGCGGAACATAACTATCCAGTGGCTGCGCTTCAACGAGCTTATCGTCATCTGAGAGATCTTCCTCTTTCCCCTGTTGACAGAGTCAAACCACTACTCCTCATTGGTTCTGACATGCCGCACCTCTTAATGCCGATACAGCCTGCATGCAGAGGACCAGACGGAGGTCCAATAGCCATCAGAACACAGCTGGGATGGTCTCTTCAGGGTCCCATGAGCCCCAAGCAGCCCTCACGGTGTTATCAGCAGTGCCTTCATATCACCACCACTCCGCTTCAGGATGATCTGATTCGGCACGTCGAACGTCTCTGGCAAGTCGACACCTTCCCATACAATGAGAAGATGGTCACCAGGTCCAAACAGGACAAAGATGCTCTCGCTATGCTCCAGAACGCCACAACCAGTGTGAACGTAGATGGCGTTCAACGTTATGCTACACCATTGCTCCGACGCATGCCCATGACCATATTCCATACAGACAAGAGCTGTTCTTCCTAGTCTTCGAAGTACTGAGCGCAGACTGGCACGAGATCCTGAATTAGCAAAAGCCTACTGCACTGAAATCCGCAAGTTGGAATCTGCTGGATATGTAGCCAAGATAACTGCAGAAGAAGCACACAATACCTCGGAGTCTTGGTTCATTCCACACCATATCGTACAACACAATGGAAAGAACAGGATCGTCTTTAACTGTTCATTCCAACATCAGGGTCAGTCCTTGAACAGTCAGCTGCTTCCTGGTCCGATGCTGGGATCCTCTTTGTTAGGTGTGCTTCTGAGGTTCCGACAACACACAGTAGCCGTGAGTGGGGACATAAAAGCTATGTTCCATCAGGTACGCTTGTTGCCCAAGGACAAGCCAGTGTTGCGGTTTCTTTGGAGGGACATGTGCAGAGACCAGGAGCCTGAGATATATGAATGGCAGGTGCTTCCGTTCGAACTACATGCAGCCCGTGTTGCGCCATTTACGCCCTCCAGCGCAGTGCCCAAGACCACCAGAACGACCAGGTCAGTCTGGTTAACATAGTTGAGAATTCCTTCTATGTTGATAACTGCTTGCACAGCACTTCAAACTCTGGTGAAGCTAAGGAGGTAGTTGATGGACTTCGTCAATTACTGTCTGAGGGAGGCTTCGACCTCAGACAGTGGGCCTGCAATGTACCCTCTGTAATCGGACATCTTCCTGCAGAAGCCCGGTCTGCTAACAGTGAACTGTGGTTGACAAAAGCCAGTACAGACCTACAAGAACCCACTCTGGGCCTACGGTGGGACTGTCTCAGTGACACCCTAGGCTATAAGTTGCGATCAACCGAGCATCTAGAGCCTACCATGAGAAACGTGTACAAGACCTTGGCCAGTCAGTATGACCCGCTGGGGTATATCCTCCCGTTTATCACCCGGGCCAAGGTTCTCATCCAAGACCTCTGGAAACAGAATTTGGGCTGGGACGATCCAATAACACCTTTACAGCTGAGAGAGAAGTGGCTAACTTGGCTGCGAGAGATTCCTAATCTCCTTCAGCTGCAATTTCCTCGACCTTATGCCCCAGCCTGTGCTGATTACCCTAGTGCCATCCGGGAACTCCACATATTCTGCGACGCATCAGAAAGAGCATACGGCTCCGTGGCCTATTTGCGTACTACTGATGATCAAGGCCACATCCATGTCGCCTTTGTTCTGGCCAGATCCAGAGTGGCTCCCAGAAAATGCCTCTCCATGCCTCGTTTGGAACTGAGTGCAGCCCTGACTGGCGCCCAGTTAGCGACGGTGATCCAGACGGAGTTGCCTCATAATTTCCAGACAGTCACCCTCTGGTCTGACTCGACGACTGTGCTGAACTGGCTCACCTCTGAGTCCTGTCGCTACAAGGTATTTGTAGGGACACGCATAGCAGAAATTCAGACCCTCACAGACACGGCTGAATGGCGGTACATTGATTCAGCTCACAACCCCGCTGACTACATCACAAGAGGCCTGACACTGACCCAGAAAGCAGGACCTCACCCGTGGAGTTCAGGACCAGACTTCCTCCTTCAACCTTCTGACCAGTGGCCATCTATACTCGTTACTAAGGTAGAATCGGAGATCAGTGAGTTGAGAAAAACTGCGTCCATCGGCACTGTTAAAGTCACCAATCATTTACTTGTGGACTCTGATCAATCTCACACATGGCTAGAGCTTATTGAGGCTACTGTCAGGTCCCTACACAGGGCGGCTGCTGCAAACAGTGACTCTTCACTGCAAGCAGATGACTATGTTGAAGCAGAGAAGCTTATTCTGGCCCAAGCTCAACAGGACTCATTCCCACTAGAAGTCCAAGCTTTGAAGACTGGACAGCCGATTCCAGCTACCAGCCGTTTGGTATCCCTTGCACCAGAGTATGATAAGGACACAGGTCTTATCAGAGTAGGGGGACGGTTACATAGAGTTATTGACCTTGATGCTATTCACCCTATACTGCTAGACCCTGGTCATTCTACAACGAAGCTGTTAATTAAAGAAATGGACAGCCGACTTCTGCATCCTGGTTCTGAAAGGGTGCTAGCGGAATTGCGTCGCCAGTATTGGATACTTCGGGGCCGAGAAGCCGTCCGTAAGCACCAACGAAAATGCCAAGTTTGTCAGTTCTGGCGAGCCAAGCCTGAAGTTCCCCAAATGGCCGATCTTCCATCTTGCAGGCTGCAACTTCACCAACCGCCGTTCTATTGTACTGGGGTGGATTGTTTCGGCCCCTTTTCAGTCAAGGTTGTTCGTCGCCATGAGAAAAGATGGGGTATCCTTTATAAGTGTATGACAACCCGATGTGTGCACCTAGATCTGTTGGAGCACCTTGACACTGATGCATTCTTGCTCTCTCTGCGTCGCTTCATAGCAAGACGAGGTAAGCCCATGGAATTGCTCTGCGACAACGGCACCAACTTTGTAGGAGGAGACAGAGAACTACGGGACACTTTTGATGTCATGGCACCCAAGCTTCAAGAGCTGCTTGCTCCACAGAAGATCAGATTCCGCCACATTCCACCTAATGCTCCTCATTTCGGAGGAACCTGGGAGCGTGAAGTTAAATCTGTAAAGACTGCACTACGTGTCATTCTGCGAGAGCAAACGGTGCCAGAGCCAGTGCTGCAGACATTATTAGCGGAGGTTGAGGGTATTCTAAATGCCAAGCCTCTCGGCTATGTATCTTCCGATATAGCAGATGTTGACCCAGTGACTCCAAACCTACTCCTAATGGGCCGTCGTGATGCCTCCCTACCTCAAGTCTTTTTCGACTCTACCAACCTGCTCGGAAGACGCAGATGGAGACATAGCCAGGTGTTGGCGGATCATTTCTGGACTGCCTTTATCAGAGATTACCTCCCAAGTTTACAGGAGCGGCAAAAGTGGAGAAAGGATGGCAAAGAGTTAATTGTGGGCCAAGTGGTTCTCATTGTTGATCCCCAACTTCCTCGTGCCCTGTGGCCTGTGGGCACAGTGTCTGAGACATTGGCTGGACCTGATGGGAAAATCCGCACTGCTCGCATCAGTGTTAATGGGAAATCCTACACTCGTCCAGTTGTTAGGTTGATTCCACTTCCTCCCTTTGAGGAAGAGCCTTAGATTTTCAGACTTTCTTGGTGTTTACAATTATCCTGTCAGATAATTGGGGGCGGCTGTGTACGAAAGCCTGTCCTAGGAATCAAAGTCGTTTGCTACACGGATGGATTATAGTGGTACACACAGGAAGACGGTCTTGGAGAATGTTTATCTCTGCACACTTACTCATGTTTGTTTAATGCGTTTATGACTTGATACCATTAATACAGACATAATTGCCAAAGAATAACTGGTTCAGATGGCATCCAGAAAGACTGTTCAATAAATACATCTTTGTGAAGAATCTATCCTCCGACCTCTGATTCTCTGACCGGAATCCAGTCCATATTTGGCCGCCTCAATCAGCGTATTATAAAGTTGTAGCACACCTTTGCTATAACTAATACAGCATATTTAAGATAAATAAGTTAAGCTGTATTTTTAGAAATGCATTGGATCTCTTTAGCCAAGTTTCTATCTTTGTCATATCGCTGTAATTTTTTTAATATTTCAGTAAATATTAAAATACTAAAAGTGTCACATTTGTTTTTTTCACAGATTTGATTGGTTTTAGAAAGTAACTTCAAAGTAAAGTAATTAGTAATCTAATTACTTTCCAGAAGAAGTCATTAGTAAAGTAATTTAATATAAAAAAGTAATTAGTAATCAGTAGTGGATTACTTTTTTTGAAAGTAACTTACCCAATACTACTGGACGTCACACACCTGCATCTCGGTGAAGTCGGAGTTGAACATTTCCGAACGACTTTCCAAGTTGGAATTACAACTTCAAGTGGCGTTCCATTGCACTTTTCCCAGTGGGAAGTTGGAAAATCCAGCTTTCCGAGCTGAATGGAAAGCAGCATTATAATGTTTTGAACTTAGTAGTTAAATAAGGTCTGTAGTGTGTTTTTTTTAAATAAGTATGTAATTCAATATGGCTTCAAAATTCACGTTTGAGGTATGAAAGTGTATCATTTATATTGTAGAACAGAATGTCCTCGTTTCGTCAAGTAATGTTTAACACCTTATTTTACTCATAATTTCGATTATTATAAAAACCATAGGAAAATACAGAGTGAACCCATGGCGAATTCTCTTCCGGGTTTTTGGACTACAACCTGAAAAAACTAATTGAAGGCCGGCAGAGATAATTTTAATTGAATGTCTTCTTACCACAGATACAGGACATGTGGAAAAACATAGTTAAGCACTGTTCAGCCCGCCCTTGCCTGCTGATTCTCATTTTCAATTGGTCCAAACATTAAATACTTATACATATTAATTAGATTACGTTTTACGCGAGTATTATTATTATTATTATTAATTGACGTCATTAAACCCCGCCACGGCTATGGGCTTTTGAGGCAGTGACAGGAAGTACAACGTAGAAACAGGAAGTCAGGAAGACATTTTTATAAGACCACCAAGAAGAGCAAGCAAACAACAACCTTAATTTATGTATATACAGATTACTGACGTCCAAAATCAACGTGTCCCGTATCAGAGGTAGTAGAAATTTTTTAACTCTTGTTTCGTGTGCGCTGTGTTTGTTTTTGTAAGACGGGTCTTACTATTGTTCGCTACTGCTTCCTAAGATTAATCATTCAACTTTACTACTGTGAAAATCTTTTGTCTTGAAAGCCTGTGATTCTGATATCCATGCCGAGATAAGAACCGCTAGCAAAATTAGATGTCACGAGTCTGATTGGTTCGTTAATGTTGACAGGCAGTCTTTAATCTATCAGTGCTTCTGAACTGGACAGTGGGTTGCAGCTCTGTTCTGATGCAGGCAAAGCAATGCTAAATGCAAATAATAAAATGCAACTAACCATACTCGTGCATAGTTAGGATAGGAAAGTAATAATTGCATGGTTAATTGCCATGTTAATTATTCGTTTATTTAAAAAAAACAACAACAAAAACATCGTGGTTACAGTAAGGTAATTTCAATGTAAGTGAATGGGGCAATATACAACTATATACATGTTAACAATATTTTCATAACGATGTAATGGAGGCAAACCCTGCAATCGTTTAAATGCTGTAACACAGGTAAATCCCTTATTTATCAAACTCAAATCATGTCAAAATTTGTAATGTTTACGTCTTGTCACACTTTTTAAAAAGTGTGTATTTCAATGTTTATTGATAGGCCCCATTCGTTCCCATTGAAAGGGCCCCACTGTAACTGTGGTTTTTGCCTTTTTTATAATTTTTATTAAAAGAGGGACGAGTCGAAGTGATAACTTTGTGCTACAAATGGTGATACAACAAATTGAACTCAGAACATTCCTTTTAATAGGCGTAAAAAAGAAGAGAAAATGCTTCCCATTTCTTCATCTGATATAGTCAAAGGCTGTATGTAAAAAAAATATATATATTTCTGAAACTTTTTATAGGCATAAAGGCTTGTAAATGTTATTGACTTTTTTTTCTGCCTTTCTTCTTGTTTTTTCATCTATTATTTAATATCTACCCTGCCAGAGAAGCCTATGGCTCTGCAGTAAAAATGGAGGTTCCTTCCTACCTGTCTAGGCTCTTGTCTGAGCTGAACGAACAGCGTAAGAGAGACTTCTTCTGTGACTGCAGCATCATAGTGGAGGGACGTGTTTTCAAGGCACACCGAAATATTCTTTTCGCCAGCAGTGGTTATTTTCGGGCCCTCCTGGTGCGTTACCTGCAGGACAATGGCCAACGAAATAGCACAGCCTCTCTAGACATAGTCACAGCCGAGGCGTTCTCATTCATCCTGGACTTTCTGTATTCAGGGAGACTCGCCCTGCGCAGCGACAATGTCATCGAAATTATGTCAGCTGCTAGCTACCTGCAAATGACTGATGTAGTGAACTTTTGTAAGGGCTACATCAAGTCATCCCTGGAGATCTGTAACAGGGAGAGGGAAGGACTGAGAGAGAGACTCAAAGATAATGAGGGGTTGGATGACAGAGGAACCCCTGCTTCTGTCACTAATGCTCCTTTTGCTTCCAATTTTGAAGGAGACAAAAGGGCCGCTCGGGTCACAGAGGCCCTCAGCCCTGATGACGCTCCAACGGCTGCCGTCTCCACACCACCTGCAACAAGTAGCAAAGACTCAGAGAGCGAAAACTCACAAGGAGGATATCCCAACCCGTCTCATATGAATGCTCCAATAAAGAGGAGTCCAGGCCTAGGTTTGGTTAACTCATCCACCCCAGGTTTGCTTTTGGGGTTGGTGCACCCCAAAATCGAGTATGACCCTGATGAAGAGGGTGAGTCTTCTCGGGAATCCAAAGACACCACTCTTTATCAAGGCCCACATGATGGGGAGAGAGCGGTTAACACTAGTCCAACTCCAAGCACTGAACATCCCTCAATATCATTTCCAATGAAACAGTTCTCAGATGTGCTATTCAGAGGGGGAAGCAACCCTAACCGTGATGAACATTTCTCCCAGAGCTTGGGGTATGGTATTGGATTTGGTCGTATGGATGAGGCGCTTGGCCCCGGGGGTCCCTGTGGTATGGAGATTCAAAATGATTGGTATGGGGATGATCCAGGTAAGAGTTGTTGTGTTGCTACTGAATAAATCTAACATTTTTGAATTTTGATAGAAAGAAAGATGTAGGAATGTGTGGTAAAATATGTGTGCATTTACACAGGGAGACTGCACAAATGTCCGTTCTGCCCGTATACAGCCAAACAAAAGGGTATTTTGAAGAGGCACATCCGTTGTCACACAGGAGAAAGACCCTATCCTTGTGAGGTCTGCGGCAAACGTTTTACACGTCAAGAACATCTTCGAACTCATGCAATTTCGGTAAGTCCTCATAAGCCCTCAGAAATATAATTATGTTAATTAATGTAATTAGGGCTGCCCAAGTTAACATTTTACCCAAAAATTTGTATTCTGTTATCATTTACTCACCCTCCTGTTTTTTCAACCCCTTATGACTCTACTGTGGAACACTAAACATCCTTTTTAACCACACAATAGCTTGTGTACACATGACGTCACGTCACTGCGTTGATGTGGCGCAAAATGCTGATGGAGGGCAGCAAGTGATTTTCTACATAGGAAGCGCTACCAAAAACTCAAATTGTCTAAGTTTTGCGTTGTTGACGGTTGCTCAAATCGATCAAACTGGGAAACCACAAGGAGATTTTATCATGTACCAAAAGTTGTTGTTCATAAGGGGGATCAAATGCAAGAAATTGACTGAAAACGCCTGAAAAATGGCTTGTAAATTTGCGCCTACGGTCAGGAGGAGCCGAGTTGGATAATGCTCGCGTGTGCAGTGACCACTTCATCCAAGGTTAAGTTATTACAACTTAAGAATAGACATTTCTTTATTAACCACAAAAGGAACATTGTATTTTGTATAGTTCATCTGTGGGTGTGCACTGGTGATATATTTAAAACAATAGATGGTACAAGCAACACCACACTAACACTGTAATGTGTAACACAGGCGAACATAAATAACTTACCCTGCCATGCAATTGCAATGACTTCTCCGTCTTGTTTCATGACGATCCATGTCTTTAGTGGCGTTCCTGCGGACCTTTGAGAGTGGTTAACCTCATAACTTAAAGTAAACATCCGTAACGCTAACATCTAGTGGCGCAGCAGCGTTTAATGTTTGTTGCTAGGTTAATCCACAGGACAAAAAATAAATCCCACTTAGCCGGGCGAAAACCAAACGACAGTCATTGTGGAGCACATTGGTACTGAGGTTGTTGACCCAAACACTAACAAAAAAGTTGTATGCCTCCATACTTTTGTATTCTTTCATTTGTTTTCTGGAGTAGAAGGATGTCTGGAGGACAAGGTAGTTGTTTATATCTATCGCCTCGATGGCAGGCAACCATTTTAATTCAGTTGAAAAATCGCTCCTCTTCATAACATAAGGATCACGTTCAACATATGTTGTGATTTTCTGTTTATACCTTGCTCTCGTAATAGCGTCTAAACTAGTACAGTGTGAACTTTCCTCCATTTCGTCCATTCTGCTTTTCACTTCCTGCCCTCCATCTGAATTTTGCGTGTCATCAGAATCACGTGACTGCAAACAAGCTATACTTGTGAATGGTGACTGAGGCTGTCAGTCTAACATCTCTTTTTGTGTTCCATGGAAGAAAGTCATATGGGTTTGGATCAATATGAGAGTGAGTATCTTACCTAAAAAGTTTTTTTTTTAAATTTTTGGGTGAAATCTTCAACAATTTAAACAAAAGATTAAATGTTAAATGCCGTTAAAGCAAGTAACTTTTTTCAGTGTTAAAATACTTTTTTTTTTTTAATCCCAGCTTAATATACAGAAACAACTGTAAGTAATATTTTCTTAGGTAAATTATCTAAAAAAACGGGCCGGTACTTGCCAGCAGGCTGGCCCAAATTACCCTGTTGCCCACGGGGAAAACGCCTTAAATACACCTTAGCCAAATACATTTAAACTCAGTTTTTGACAATTCCTGACATTTAATTTTAGAAAACATTTCCTGTCTTAGGTCAGTTAGGATCACTACTTTATTTTAAGAATATTAAATGTCAGAAAAATAGAAGAGAGAATGATTTATTTCAGCTTTGATTTCTCTCATCACTTTCCCAGTGGGTCAGAAGTTTACATACACTTTGTTATTATTTGGTAGCATTGCCTTTAAATTGTTTAACTTGGGTCAAATATTTTGGGTTGCCTTCCACAAGCTTCTCACAATAAGTTGCTGGAATTTTAGCCCATTCCTCCAGACAGATTCAGGTTTGTAGACCTCCTTGCTCGCTCACACTTTTTCAGTTCTGCCCACAAATTTTCTATCGGATGAGGTCGGGGCTTTGTGATGGCCACTCCAATACCTTGACTTTGTTGTCCTCAAGCCATTTTGGAGGTATGCTTAGGGTCATTGTCCATTTAGAAGACCCATTTGAAACTGAGCTTTAACTTCTTGGCTGATGGCTTGAGATTTTGCTTCAATATATCCACATAATTGTACTTCCTCATGATGACATCTATTTTGTGAAGTGCACCAGTCCCTCCTGCAGCAAAGCACCCCCACAACATGATGTTGCCACCCCCATACTTCACGGTTGGGATGGTGTTCTTCGGCTTGCAAGCCTCACCCTTTTTCCTCTAAACATAACGATGGTCATTATGGCAAAACAGTTCAATTTGTGTTTCATCAGACCAGAAGACATTTTTCCAAAAAGTAAGATCGTTGTCCCCTTGTGCACTTGCAAACTGTAGTCTGGCTATTTTATGGTGGTTTTGGAGCAGTTGCTTCTTCCTTGCTGAGCAGCCTTTCAGGTTATGCCGATATAGGACTCGTTTTACTGTGGATATAGATACTTGTTTCCTCCAGCATTCACAAATTTAAACTTTCAGACATGGTGTAATTGAGATGAATATGCCGGTTTGTTTTTAAAAATGTGTAAGAATTACATGTGTGTGAATATTAATTTGCCCATTTTCTAGAGTCGTTACAGTAGTTATTCGGACTCTTTGTACAGTGAAGAGGACATAGAGGCTGCTAACAGGTTTAACAACAAATAAACATGCAAATACATGACGTGAGTCAATCAGACGTTGTGTTGAGTGATAGAGACTGTTTGAGCAATCATGAGCGCTTTTAGCTTTACTCGCTTTATCATGAGTGCTCTCTGTGTCAATCAAAGACATGCACTCTTCATCCTCAGTCACTCATCCCAATATAAATCAGATTAATGTTGGTCACAATACCACTATTAATAAATAGAACTGTTTAACCTTTGATAACGACACTTGAGTCTTTATGAATTTGCTTAATAATTAGTGATTTGTATTACAGCAAAACTCAAAGACAGTAAACAGTCCATAGATATTGGAGCAGTTTTAGAGCTTGTTTTGAATATATTTTTCTTATACACTGTTCAAGTGTAACTGTTTATGCCACTTTTAAGTGGAATTGCGAAATTTTGAATTTGTTTTTATAGAATAAATTTTTTGTTGTGATTATTTAAGTCAAGCTCTTTACTCCATTTGTAAGTGCATGTAATATTTCTCTTCATCCATACAAAACTCACTGGATTTGTTATTTATTTTTGTACCTGATTATTAAAGATAAAATAAGCTATTACACCATTCTAAGTAGAAGTTGAATTTATGTGTGAGTTTTATAAAAATGCTAGCTTGACTAAGTTAAATGCATTAAGCTGAAGACATATTTTAGTTACCTTGTAAACAAAAAAACAGTCTGCAGCTCTATTATCTAGGCAAATACAAGTATCGGATCAGGACTTGGTATCGGCAGATATTTAAATATCGGGATCGGGGGCCAAAAAAGCTGATCGGGACATCCCTAGTTTATATTTGCTTACTATTGTTTTACAGATGAACGTGGTACCTTCAGGCATTTGGATATTGATCCCAGACATGTGGAGGCTCAAAATTATTATTATTATTTTTTTTAAGTCTTTGCTGATTTCTTTTGATTTTCCCATGATGTCAAGCAAAGAGGCACTGCGTTTGAAGGTAGGCCTTAAAATAAATCCACAGGTACACCTCCAATTCAGTACACCTCCTATCAGAAACGAATTGTCTAAAGGCTTGACATCATTTTCTGGAATTGTCCAAGATGCTTAATGGCACAGTTAACTTGGTCTATGTAAACTTCTGACCCACTAGAATTGTGATTATAGTAAATTAAAAGTGAAAAAACACTGTTGGTAAAATTACTTGTCATGCACAAAGTAGATTTCCTAAACAACTTGCCTAAACTATAGTTTGCTAATATTAAATCTGTGGAGTGGTTAAAAAAAATGAGTCTTCAACTTCAATTGTATAATAAAACCATAAACTAAAAACACAAATAAGGATTCATATAGGCTTCTTGCAATTATTACATTGTCTGATTGTGATCATTTTATTTTAGAGTATTTAGCACTTTAGCACATTGGACTAGCGAATATAGAAATGGCAATCATAAACTCATTTAAGAGTCCCATTTGCCTGTGCAACATTGAATTATGTGAGCCCTCCATATGAACTGAGGCCATTAGCAACTTGCATTGGGGAGTCGGACCATTTACAGCAGCTCCTGAAAATTAAACGCTAGCTGTGATGTACACGCACCATTTAAACGAGAATTAATTTGATAGTAAACACAAAATATTACGGTTTCACTTTAACATTTGTGTAATGGCAAATGTTCTTAGTCATTGTGGGATCATACATGCATGCAGGGTCAATAACACACAGTGACAGAGGAGGACACGAGAAGGATATGCTCACTCTGTTAATGTGTAGAGGAATGGCGGCTGTAGAGTTGGATATGTCGCTACTGCTTGAAGCTTATCGAGCACTTGTTTTGCCAATATCAAAATGGAGAAAAGAGATCAGATTACCTCAGATTCACGGTTTATGCGGAAAAAGTTAGGAAATTATAAGTTAGCATTAAATTGATCAGAAATGTATCAAGTCATAGCATTCTTTTGCTCTATTCATCAAACATAAGGATCAAACCAATTCATCAACACTGTTGCACTTGTGTATATGGTTGAGTGACAATAAAGGGATTTGATTTGATTTTGATTTAATATTCAATTTGCAGCAGTTAGTTTTGCAAACCTTTGCATTGTAGCTTAGAGTTTTGAAGATATTCAGGGCTGGGGACATTTCAAAATATTCTTTGTACTGTTTATAAATCTCCCACCTTGCTAGTACCAGAGCAACCAGAATGTTAGTGTAAATACAATGTCTGATGTATAATAGTATTTACAAAGTACTTAATTGATTTCATCTAATTAATAAATACAAAAAGTAGTGTTGCAATTTCCATTTTAAATTCTTGGAATGAGATTACAGTTATGAACTTTTAATGAAGTGAATTACTTTTAATTATTTTACTTGAATTACACCTATTTCTAAAATAATATTATATATTGAGGACTAATTTAAAATAAGAATTACGTTAATATGTACATCTGTTTGCATTTTGTGACCACTGACGTTTGTGTGCCTCCTCACGAGTCAATGAACAAGGAGGAAATATAGACTATATAGTAATATAGTATTTAGAAATATAGTATTTTGAATTTGTTTAGCAGAAAAACAAAAACTTTTCTGTGAAGAGTTTTATAAAGTAACTTTAAGTCATTTGTAATGTGATTACTTTTTCAATGAAGTATTTAGTGAGTATTTATTATAGGTTAGTATTTAGTGTCAGTAATATGTTACAATTTTAGAGTAGTAACTTGTAGCTAGTTACCTTTTTTTAATAATCCAACACTGTGCAAAAGTAAAACATTTTTGAACAAGAGCAAACAGTGATTGTATGATGGAATTTCATTTTCAGTAATACATTTACGAAAAATACATTTATGAAAAGTATTACATATGATTTTTTTTTGCTTCCTAATGAGACTGAAAGTATTAACACTGAATACACAATATAATTTCAGCACAATAAAATTTTTGAATTAGTCATCCCAATATGTCATGAGATTAATTGCCATTATCTTAATCAGATACTACCTTCACAGCCCAAGTATTAGTTTTTCATGTATGATTATGCTGCATGAGTTTTTCTCTTATTTCAACATGTTTTAAATATCTGTTTTTGCATGTCTCTTGTACAGGTCCATCGGTCCACGTGGCCCATAGTCTGCAAAGGCTGTCGGCAAGTGTTCTCAGGCATTGTATCCCAAGGAATGAAGCGATATGGACTTTGTGATAGCTGCACCTTTGTTACTACAACTAATGACAACCCCTCCTCCTTGAACCTCAGCATCCAATCAGAGGCTATGGAGAGGGCTACCAGAGACTCCGATTGGCCTGTATTCATGGTGGAAGGGGATGAAGCAGAGCCCAGCATTAGTGTTGCTGAACAGGATGAAACACAGGATGAAAAGCTAATTGTTGCAAGACAGCTTGCAGAGAATGGCCCACTATTGTAGATTGATTTGCACTGTTGCACTTTTTTTTTTAATGTTTACCAAATTACTATCAAAAGAAAGGTCTTTGGGAAGTTGTAAAACACAAGTTTACACAGTGTTCTCCATTTCAAACTATAGCCATTTGTCTTGAGATTATTTGGGGGTCAGGAAAAATGGTTAATTACTTAATTGTATTTACACTTGGTTTTGATTTAGTATAAATCTGCATTGGTTAATTATGAAATAACATATTTTGCTGTATGACAATGAGGGCCCAACAGACTATTGAATGTGCTGTGGCATTTGTGTGAATGAGTATTGTAATTGTTTTAAAAAAAGCACCATCTCATATGTGATCTGCCTTAAACACCATAATTAACGGTGTTGTGAGAGTAACACTTTACAATAAGTTTACATTAGTTAACATGAACTAACAATGAACAATACTTTTACAGTATTTATTAATCTTAGTTAATGTTAATTTCAACATATAGTAACTTATTTTTTAAATCAAAAGTTGTATTATGTTAACATTTGTTAATGAACTATGGACTCACGTGAATTAACAATGAATTGTTTTATTAACTAACATTAAAAATGATCAATAAATGCTGTAAAAATATAATGTTCATTGTTAGTTCATGTTAACTAATGTTAACGAATTGGACCTTATTGTAAAGTGTTACACCATTGTGAGAATGTTGTCTGTCCCAGAAGTATTTTGTTTTGTCATAGCACACCAAAAAGAATATATATATATATATATATATATATTTAATTTGGTTGGCTACAAAAGAGAAAAAAAAGGTTATTTATTCAATTGTGTTTATGCAACTATTATGTTTAGCCTTTATATTCATTATCTTTGCTTCATGAAAGTCATAATGCTAATTGCATTTTTATTCCATTTGTCTTCCTTTGAGAAGCAACTACACATTTGTTTTAAAATATATATATATATATATATATATATATATATATATATATATATATATATATATATAAAAAAAAACTCACAGCTGACTCTCTTCATTATCTACAATAACTGGCATTTCTCATTTTACAAAAGGCAACAGTGGCCAATAAATCATAACATTTATTATTATTAAAGCAAGCATATATAAAAACATTTAATGCACCTTACGATGAAAAACAGGTATGAAAGTTTATAAAATACGATGTCAGCACATGACAAAAATTATTTAAATGTGCGCTCAGTAACTTTTGTCTTTGTTTAATCTTGGATTTACACTGACACATAGCGGCTTGGATGCAGCATCATTTAAAATCAATAGGTAACAGTTTCAGATATCATTGCAGATATTTACGGCTGTCATATCACCCTGCAGCTTTTACCTGGTTGCCTGCTAAACCTAAGCAGGATTGAGCCTTGCCAGTACCTGGATGGGAGACCTCCTGGGAAAAAACCAAGTTTACTGGTGGAAGTGGTATTAGGGAGGCCAGGGAGGCTCACCCTATGGTCTGTGTGGGTCCTTATGCAGGGGCACTAAACTGTAAAAAGCACTGTCTTTTGGATGAGAGGTCCTGACTCTGTGGTCATTAAAAATCCCACTTCCTGTAAAGAGTAGGGGTGTAACCCCTGGTGTCCTGGCCAAATCCTCCCCATTTGGCCCTTATCTATCATGGCCTCCTAATAATCTCCATCCCTGATTTGGCTGCATCACTCTACTCTCTCTGCTCCACCAATTGTGTGTGTGGTGTGTTCAGGCACAATATGGCTGCTGTTGCATCATCCAGGTGGATGCTGCACACTGGTGGTGGTTGAGGAGATTCCCCTATACTATGTAAAGTGCTTTGAGTGCCTAGAAAAGCACTATATAAATGTAAGGAATTATTATATTTAGTATTTACAGTCACCCATGATTACTTTAATCAATGAGTGAAAATGTCAAATTTAATCAGATGGTTACTGAGATTAATGTCAAATAACAGGACGGTTACTGAGAAGTGTTCGACTGGTCATGTGATTGTAACATGGCAGCCCCCATGTGTGGACCCTCTCCATGTAGAATAAAACAGCTTTTATAAGGTTATTGATATGACTAGTGTCTACATTTTAGTATGAGTGGTCATGACTTTATACATATACTGCAAAATTACAATTAATGTCTTCAGGAGTTAAACATTTTTTAACGAGGAAAATAATTACGGAGTGCACCTTTAAAAGGAAGCACATTCTTTTATAAAAGCCTGTTCATTTGTTTTGGTCACATGTTTAATGTCATATGATGAACCAGGAAATAGAAACGTGTTTGTTTATGACCGCGCTATGTTTAGTTGAAATGGATCTAGGAAGAAATATATAGAATAACGTTTTGTGCAGACGTCAGTGTGCGTTAACATGTATTCACTGATATTGGAGGTTTAGGCTCACTTTTGCTCATTAATGCTCGCGCTCAATTCTGCAAATTGAACTGGAGTTTATTTCTGTTAAATAATGGAAGTGACTCGGAGTCAGATATCACCGTTTCTTTGTCTGTTATCATGTGTGTCGTTAATCGGAGCTCGATACACTCCCGATTGGGCTAGTTTGGACTCAAGACCTCTGCCTGAATGGTACGACGATGCGAAGTTCGGGATCTTCATTCACTGGGGAGTGTTTTCTGTGCCCGCGTTCGGCAGCGAGTGGTTCTGGTGGAACTGGCAGGGTGCGCACAAAGCTAATTATATTCTGTACATGGCCAAGAATTATCCACCTGGATTCACCTATGCGGATTTCGCACCTGGATTTCGCGCAGAGTTTTTTGATCCTTCTGAATGGGCAGAAATCTTCGAAGCTTCAGGAGCAAAGTGCGTATTTAGGACAAGTTAGACATGCATTTGCATGTTATTTGTATGTTTTTGCATATAATGTTGTTGTTGTTGTTTTTTTTTTTTTTTTTGCACAGATATGTGGTGCTCACATCCAAACATCACGAAGGGTTCACCAACTGGGGCTCCCCAAACTCCTGGAACTGGAATTCAGTGGATAATGGACCGCGCAGGGATCTTGTTGCAGATTTGGGCGTTGAAATAAGGAAAAGGTTTGTTTGTTTGTAGGTGTTTGCACACTTTGGTGAATAAAAGTACCGATGTCTTTCCATAAGAGCAACATCTGTACATTATCCCAAACTTTTGGCCACCAGTGTAAGTGTATGTTAACTTCTTACCCACTGGAACTCTGATATAGTCAATTAAAAGTGAAACAATCTATCTGTAAACAATTGTTCGAAAAATGACTCATGTCATGCACAAAGTAGATGTCCTAAAAAAACTTGCCAAAACTATAGTTTGCTAATATTAAATCTGTGGAGTGGTTTAAAAATGAGTTTTAATTACTTCAACCTAAGTGTATGTAAACGTATGACTTATACTATGTGTATGTGTATGTGTATGTGTGTGTGTGTGTGTGTGTGTGTGTATATATATATATATATATATGATATGATTCATTGAACTGAGCTTATATCGGGCTAGTGGGAGGCACTCCTACAGAAAAAAATTATAATTGTTATAAATTAATAACCACTTGCTTGATCTAAACAAAATAATTTTAGAATCTGTACTTTACAATGAATATAGCTGATCCTACAAATTTGTCTTTGCTGACAAATTAGAACTGTTTTGTTCTCAGAATTTGCACTTTTGTTATCACAACAATTATATTACATTAGTTGGTAAAACATAAAATGAGATGTTAATAATGAGATATAAAATGTTATACATCATTGGAAAGTTCTCAATTAGTAATATGCAATAAGAAAAAATTGGCAAAACTGCACTGAGTATTATTGTATGAAATTCCCTCTGACACACAAAAAAACAGTATAGTGTATAATAAACAGTAGTGTCTTTTGTGACGTTTTCCTTATTACTTACTGAAACATGCATATAACATAGATAATGACATTACTTAATTTAAAGCAGTCTATCCTGATTCAAATGAGCCCAAACACAACATGAAGTTTATGTTCCTTAGATCTCTGCATTATGGACTCTACAACTCTCTGTTTGAATGGTTCAATCCCCTCTACCTGAGTGACAAGCAGGCTGGTTTCAAGACTCAGGAGTTTGTTTACAACAAACTTATGCCAGAGCTCTACAATTTGGTCAAGAGGTAAATGACATCAGTCATATGATTGATAAGGAAGTGAACCGTTTTATGTAAGGAAGAAATATTGCACAGGATGTAAGCCTGACATTCAGTTGTATTTATGTCTGTTTAAACATCAGCATTTTAAGCAAACATATACAGTTTTTATTTTTATGGGACATTTAAGTGAGATGTCAAAGTGTTTCATTTCAGGTATAAGCCTGAGTTGATATGGTCAGATGGGGACTGGGAAGCACCTGACACCTATTGGAACTCTACTGAATTTCTAGCCTGGCTCTACAATGATAGTCCGGTCAAAGTAAGATCCGCTCACAAAGTCATTCTTATTTTGGAAAAGGGTCTCACATTTTTAATTCAAATTATAATAACTGATTTATTACACTCTTTACAGGATGTAGTTGTGGTTAATGACAGATGGGGGGCGGGCTGTTACTGTAAACATGGAGGTTATTACAACTGTGCTGACAAATTCACCCCAGGGAAGTTACCTAGTCACAAGTGGGAGAAATGCACATCAGTGGACAAATACTCTTGGGGTTATCGTCGTAATATGGAGCTAAACCAACTAATGGATCTATCGTCCATAATAAAGGTGAGATATGTTGCTATTACATGTGGCTGATCTTGAGTGCATTTAAGGAATATTTCACCAAAAAACTAAGAATTCTGTCATAATTCACTTATGCTCGTATAGTTCCAAACACTTACTTTCTTAGGCAGAACATAAAAGGATGTTTAAGGAAAATCATGGGGTTATCAATACAATGACAGTGGAAAGCCTAGAAAGATCCTTAAATATCATAAAATTCGTTCATGCTGCTCATGTGTCATTTTCTATGTCTTCTGCAAGACATATGAGTTTTCATTTTAAGTAAATATCTTTGTCCAGTGCGTGCTCATCATCCACTGCGCTATGAGTTCATTCACATTGTGTGAACTTGAGGCATTTTGCATCATTGGACATAATTTCTTAAGCTTTGAACTTGGACTATTTGAAGTTTTTGAACTTTAGGTGAAATATCTTCCATTGTGTATGTATAATTGAGTGTTTTGCCATTCACATTTGATGTCGCTGCTGTTTTGCTCCTAAATTCACCCTTTGTAATCAATGGAATGCATCATTCGACCTCATTTTGTGTGGCCATAGGACCTGGTATACACAGTGGCCTTGGGGGGCAATTACCTTCTGAATGTGGGACCCCAGCCAGATGGCATGATTCCACCTGTTTTTGAGGAACGTCTCAGAGACGTTGGAGCCTGGATGAAGGTCAATGGTGAAGCCATTTATGCAACAAAGCCTTGGAGAGTACAGACTGAGAATTCAACCGTCCCTGTCTGGTGAGTTGATGCTTTCTAAACTTTTTAAAGATTCTTCTGTGCTGAGTCTCTCTTCTAGTCTCTCTCCTGAAATCTTAGTTTAGCTTTAGTTAGCCTGTGGCATATTTATATTAAAGCTGTGAATGCATCATTAGTTTTTTCATTTTCCTTGAAAAAGGAAATTTTCCTGAAATTTTTTTCCAATTGCAGGTACACCTCAAAAGGCACCACTGTGTATGCCATCTTTACCTCAAGACCCATGCAGTACACCTTTCAGCTCTCTGAACCTAGAACGTCAGACAAAACTGTGGTAAATATTTACGAGAACCTCAGAAATTTGATGTTATGGAAACATTTGTTTCAGGACAAAAATGTGTATTATTTAATGAATAAAATGTAAAATTTTTATATCAAAGAAGATCTTGGCGTTAATCATACATCTGTGTTTAGGTGACTTTGTTGGGTATATCTGAGCCTTTGAAATGGGCTCCTCTACACTCAACGGGACTGATTGTGCTGATAATGGATCTGCCCTATTCACCTGCTCAAGCCTGGACACTTAAGCTGGATGGAGTGGCTTAAACCACTCATTTCTATTGAGGATTATAATGGGATTTTTGTTTTGTAGTTTTGTATGAATCAAATTTTTTATGTGTAATGAACAACACATAAGGACCTAATAAAATTATTTTAAATCGATAATTGTGGACTTAAATTAGATGAATTAGATATAATAAAACATGTGGCTAAAAGTGAAATTTAAACCAGAAATTATATTATCGTTATTTTCATATTTGTTGGAAAATTCACAAATTCCTAAAATGTTTTAACAGTTAGCACATTTTACACAGCACCACTAATCATTTTGTGATGCAATAGTCACTGTTCTGTTAATAGGCAAGTCAGGTTTATTGGAATTCCAGCCATATGCACAAATACAGTGAAATTAAATGTAATATTTTTTCAGGGTCTTCAGTGTAATTTATAGACAAGGAAATAATAATAATAAAGCTGCAGCTGATACATTGTCCTAAAGAAATGTATGTAATTACTTCAACACAACACAGAATTAGTTTTGTGTTGCTTACTAAGGGGCATAACTATCATTATTTCTCATAGTTATGGTTAGAGATTTGAACAAAGACAGATACGAGTAGATAGTTTAAGTGTTAAACTTTAGCACATAACTGCAGAGACTATTTAGCAGAGATTGGCCACTTCTATTAGAATGAATGGGAGAAACTACATCTATCAAAGGATGTAGAAAGGAAGCCCCGCCTTACAGGTAAAAGAGCCAACTTGAGAGCGCGCATACGGATTAGCTATATGAGCTGGGAAAATTGTGTTGTTTTTTAGCTTAATCTGAGGTAAAGAAGCACATATTTTACTGCTGATTTCAAATATGTTCTTTGAAATCTTGACCAACCATTTTGGAGATTTTGGTCTTGCCCCATTCATGTAGTAGAAGCTGCTATTTCATGACTGGAAATAGCTCTGAAATAGCTTCCTGGGAGAGTTCCAAAGATGGCCGCCAGTGGACTGAATTGCTAGATACAATTTTAGAACACTTCCTGCATTGTTTGCGCAAAATGTTCTTATTGAGAATTTAGGTAAAAAGTTCTTAAGCAGAAATCGGCCTGTGCTTACTGAAATTTTAACCACTGCCCCCAGTGGCTGAAGCTGGAAGTGTTGTTGAAACCAAGAGTTTTTTTATTTGTTGTAATGTAAGAGGCAACAGAATATTTTGTTAAGCAGACATCCTACTCCAAACCCAAGCTTAACTGCCAGTGGCATATAAATATTATCTTAGAGGGAAAATGCATCCTCTGAATCAGGCTCATTAATGTTTATGCAAACGTACTTTATGGTTTCCATGAGACTAGAATCCGTTTGTCTGATAGTAGATGGCAGTTGTCAGTAACTTGGCAGAATTGGGTTGATGTCAGTGCACAAGAACTTTTGGAAGCAACATATCAAGTTGATCAGACATGATACCTCAAATTGCCTTTTTGAAGAGTTCTGTGCTATTACCTTTCTGAGTAATAAGACCTCATTTCTCTCCTGTAAAAAATCAATTAGACCTACATTGAATTGAGGACCCCAAACCATGTATAAAAAACCAGAATAGCGTGGAGACTTGAGGGTGGCCTTTGAATAGATTTATTTTATTATTATTTATTTAATTGAATATACTTTATTGCCCCATGTACGGAAATTTGATTTGGACTCAATTCACAGCAGCTAGTAGACAACAACACATACAACATAAATACTAACAAACAAACTAACATAACATGTAGAATTCATTGTCTCAATGCTAGGGTACACTGGGACAGTAAGCATCCACCCAGATCACCCTTGTATTGTGGCAATGAATTTTACATGGGCAAGCACAACTCACATTTTCTTCAGAAAATGTAAAAAATGAATGATCTACTTCACATGTACAAAACAAAATGATCTTATGTGATACTACGGGATGCCATATATAACAATACATTTACAGTGCCAGGCTCACTTCCCCACATGATACAATTCTCCATATTAGACAACAGCAAAAGCACACCACCTATGTTTAAGACACAAAGATATCCTTCATTTTTCTCTCCTCCTCCCTCTTCCTCCAATGAGATTACTCATTGATTCAGAGGAGCAATACCCCAGCTGGACAGCAGGTTCTGTGGGCACAGATACTGCAGTGCAGAGCTGGAGGGCAGTCACTGTATTTCTATGTGTTTGGTGTGTGTGTGTGTGTGTGTGCTTATATATGTCAGGCAGCCACACATAAAGCACTTCTATCGCTGCTGCTGCCACTCCAGACTGAATGCAAGTGGAGGGGGAATCATGGAGAAAGAGGAGAGAGAGAGAGCGAGAGAGAGAGAGAGAATATAGGTCTTGCCAAATAAAGCCATGGGGGCCTGGAAAGTGATGGCCTTTTCTAAACTATAAATACGCTGTTATTCTGCTGGATCGGGTTTGGTGTCTGGAGGTCTGGAGCAGTAACTGCACCAGCCCAGTTCTGGAAACTCTCCTCCACTCTAAGGCCCGTCACAATGCCCCGGGTGGATGCTGACCTGAAATTGGACTTCAAAGATGTCCTTTTCAGACCAAAAAGGAGCAGTCTGAAGAGCAGGTCTGAGGTAAGGTTGACCTTCTGCTTGGTGTCTGTGTATTAGAAAAAATTCATGTCAATGGGCTTGTTATATTAAACTTTGAATGAATCATTTAAATTCAGAAGGGGACAATCTAAATCCAAATGACCTTAATGGAGTCTGGCTGGCAGGACTGTTTATATATATATATCTATATATATATCTATATATATATATATGGGGCCCATGTTTAGTTTTTAAGGTCAATCAGCAGCCGGAGCTCCAGAATGATTTGGCTTTTCTTTATTTTGTGGTGTTGATATGTCTTGAAAGAAGTCCAGCATAGTTTGTGGTTTGCAAGGACAACTGACCAGACGAAGTAAAGGCAACCTAAGAGCTGGAGCCCTCAAAACATGTTTAAAAATAGGCGTGTGGCACGCTGTGTGATAAATAGGGGCAGATCCCAATGTGTTGTTACACTTGAACAGTCAGTCCACCCATTAATTGCCCACTAAAACATACATGCACATACACTTACTTGATCATCTGGAATTATTGAGTGTCCTGTTCCACACATTTAGTTGATAAAGACTAGTGTTGAGCTGTAATGATGGTTGCTAAGCCTATTCATTTCTATTTCAACAAAATGTTTTTTTCAACAGTTTTTCCCCCCAGTTATGCCACTTGCTTAACTGTGTTTCTCTAGTATTTTTAGTTTACAGAAGCAATTTCAGAATCCACAAGCTGAGGTATTTGTCTTCTTTCAACAGCACTGGTTTAGAGCATGTTAAGTTGTCAGCCTTTTGTCCCAACAATGATACAACATTAACTGATTCATATCCTGTTTTACTTTGCGCGCACATGCACACAGACACACACACACACACACACACACACACACACACACACACACACACTAATGTTGGTGTAGCTATCATTATGAGGACTCTCTTTTTATACTGTATGAACTATAGAGTCTGTCCAATAAACCTAACCCTCACAAAAAACTTTTTGCATTTTTACATTTTCAATAAAACATCATTTAGTATGTTTTTTAAGCGATTTGAATTATGGGGACACTAGAAATGTCCTCAAAAACCACATTTATAGCATAATACCCTCGTAACTACTAGTTGTTACCTAAAAAAGTAATCGTAAACCACTCAAACCTGCCCACACACACAGTGAAAAAAATAAATATATATTTTTGTTTGTTTACATTAAAGATATCTAAAAAATCTTTTAAACAAGATACATTTGTTTGAAAAGCAAAAATATATAAGATATAAAGAGTAAAGACTGGTTTTCAAAGAATATACTGTAGATTTAATCATTTTTCCCCTTTGCAAACTGTTTTGGTAACACTTTATAATAAGGTTGTATTCAATAACATTAGTTAATGCTTTATAAACATTGAACAAATATATCAATAAACATTAAACAAGATTAAGAAATGCTGTAAAATAAATTGTTATTTGTAAGTTCATGATACCCAATGCATTTACTAATGTTAACAAATGGAATCCATTGTTTTTTCTTGTTTTAAGCATTAATCTATTTTTTTATATAATAGTTATATTTAAATATTACATTTGTATGTACTTTTAAATATTATATTTTATCATATTTATAATACCAAGATGAACAAATGCTTTAAGAATTATTGTTCATTTTTAGTTCATGATACCTAATGCATTATGTTACAAATAGAACCTTATCATAAAGTGTTATTGATTTTTCGGTGTTCAGACTGTTATATTCAGAGGAGATTTCCCAGGCAGTAATGGGACTGTGATGATAAACAGCCTAATATAGACAGAACAGTAGACGAGGGCCTTCAATTCACCTGCAGTGATCAATCACTGGTCTAGCCTCAAGTGCAACAATAATCAACAACAAAACTGCAGTTAAGCAAATCAGGGATTTTTAAGCTGGGATCCAGATACCCAAAAGAGGGCAGCATAGAGACACTTCCATGGAAAATTTAAGAGAAGATAAGTGATTTTACTAAATGTAATTTTAGGGCTTTTAAATACATCTTCTTAAAGATTTATTAAATATAATTACAAAATTAATAGTAAATAACACACATTAGCAAAGTCGTTTCCAGATAATCCTTTTTTGTAAAGTAATTTGTAGGGTTTTGTTTTCATTACAACGCCAAAAATGCATTATATTGTTGATTAGTTTTTATCGATGAGTTTTTCCTCTGCAGTAAAACAATTATATATTCAAAGAGCAATATAGTTTAACTGATGAGGGTGCAGCATTTTCTGGAGCTGGAGATGACTGATTAAGGACTGACATCTGAGCATGAGAGAGAAAGAGTGCACTCTGTATACAGGATATCAGGTTACAACTCACAGAGCTTTTTTTCTAACAATCTAATAAATGATTCAGCACAAATTAACTCAAGATAAAACCAGTGAAATGGATGCAGCTGAACTTGAGGGCCTTCATAAGACTCTACAAAGCAATCTATTAAAAACAGCCTGTCAAACAGTCACATTCTGGCCTAACTCACATTTCACAGCTGTTATTAAGTCTCTGCTTAAACAAAAACCTACTTGCCACTGGTTTATGTAACTTATACGTTTTGATTTAAAACTTGATTCAAGCTTGAATCAAACTGGTACAAAAGCATACAACCTTTACTTCCACAGAGAACATAAACTAACCAATGGACAATCTTATCTTACTACTTTTCTTAGTTTTACCCCAAATCTAAAGTCTAACCCCTTACAGAAACACTAAACCTATCCA